>NC_136780.1:8416865-9851032 GCF_947034865.1 Barbatula barbatula
GCATGATCTCTTTCCTGTGTCAACATGAGAAGACGCGTTGTCGCAGCCGACACTGTCGTGTTTGGACGGAGATATTTGTTGCAAATCTATATTACAACGCTAGTGGCCACTGTAAATCAAAAACTGCGTCATTAAAATAAAAAAGGAAATTTATACAGGTTTGGAACAACTTAAGATTAATTCATGACCAAATTTTTACTTTTTGGGTGAACTATTCATATATAATTGACGTTCTCAAACCTTGTATCTCTATGCTTGGTGGTTCTTTAATCAAATCATTATTGTTACAAGTCACCCTTTATGACTGTCAGTGGGTTATTCAAATATCTAACCAATAAAGAGTATTTTTATTGTAAACTTTTTTATTCATTTAAAAACTTTTTATTATAATAAAATAATGTATAATTTTTATTATAATTTTGTTGTGGGATAAAAATATTTCTAATATTTTATAATAATAATAATAATAATGCTATAAATTTAATATTATTTTAACTTAGTAACTGAAGCAGTAGTACAGTTTTGTTCTATTTGTTAACCAAATAGCCACTTAATTTTTCCCTTATCAGGTTACAGTATCCTTCACCTATTTGAATAATTCAAAAGATTTTTCAATCTATTAGCACAGTGCAAAAGCCTGTTCCACTTAGGCTTGCTCACTTGTAAAGGTCACTAGAGAGGTCTCTCTATATCTCTCTATCTAGTGTGCGTGTGTGTCCTTGCCGCAATCCACTAAAGACCACAGCAGATAAAACACAATTACCCTAATCCTTCTTTCCTACCTCAGTCCTCAGCCTAATACCTATTAGTTGATGTGTGCTCAGCACACGGCCGTCTACCGTACATCACATATTGATTCTGGTGGAAGATAGCCACTGCCACTCAGGTTAAGTGCTTTAGGACTGATGAAAACCAGCGTCAAATAAATCCCACTTTCTCTCGTATATCTAAGAACAAGTGAATAAATAACACCAGAGGATAATTTCATTGCTCAGGGGCTGATCTTTTATTCTTCTGGAGTCCTTTGAGTAAGAACATTTGTCTGGAATGGTTCTACTTAAACTCCTTCCAATTAGCCCAATTTGTGACTTCTTAATATCAGAAATATATTTTCCTCACAAGACAAACAGCCTAAGATATTAAACAGATCATATTTGTGATCTTTTCATGGAATCCTATATATCTCCAGACAAAACATCGTACACTAAGTAAAATATGCATTTGACAAAGACTTATTTCTTCCACAGCTGGATGTTCAGGTCTGGATGGAGTAAGCTCATTACCCCCCCGCTCATAATGCCTCTCACATTGGGGTGAGCTGTTGCGCGCAGGCGGGTGCGCAGCTGCCCCGGGGGTTGAGAGCTGGAGGTCTGGGAACAGGCCAGCCGCTGCGCACTAATGGAGAAGAACTAACCAGCAACGGCATTCAGATCCCCTCATTCATCAGCATGCTGTTATTCTCTCTCATCATGCTAACTGCAATAATGATTGCTGCATTTAATACTTGCCATGCTTCAGCTACCCACTCTGTTCTTTATTTCCCACAATGCTTTGTTAATGGTCCTTACAGGACGATTGCGCTGGGGCTACGGCGCGGTGAGGATGGTGGGGGATCTTTAAGGGGCTGATGAGGCAAAGTGCCAACACGGAGACAGCGCGGCCGGCAGTGAGTGACTGTTTTGCTGGAGAAGTGCCCGACTTTGGCTGTGTTTGACACTGGGCTTTATGGGAGCTGGCATCCATGACGGACAGGAGCTCTGTGATTGAACTCGCAGGCAATGCAGGTGGGCATCAGCAGCTGTGGAACTAAACTTGAGGACTAGGCTGGCATACATAGAGTGGGTTATAGCCCTCGTTCTCAACTGGACTTGCTTTAAGGGATAATTCACCCAAAAATAAAAATATCTGTAATTTATTCATTCTTATGTGGTTTAAAACCCGTATATGACTCTTTCTTCTGCGAAACACATCAGAAGATATTTAAGACATGTCTTAGTGGTTTTGTGTCCATAAAATGGAAGACAATGGGGCCAAGTTGTTTAGTTACAAACTTTCTTCAAAATATCTTCATTTGTGTTCTGTAGGAAAAAGAAAGTCCTACAAGTTTGGAATGACACAGGGGTGAGTAAATGATGGAAGAAGTGTCACTTTTGAGTGGAATGTGCCTTAAAGGACTCAGAAACATCACTGGGTCCCATTGACTTCAATTGAACGGACAAAAAAACACTAAAACATTTCTCAAAATATCTTCTTTTGTGTTCCACAGAAGAAAGAGTCATTTAAAGGTTGGGCATGAGGGTGAGTTAATTATATTTTTCTATTTTGGTTGAACTATCCCTTTAACATTCAAACAAAGTCACATTTTTTTTCGCATCCCACCGGGCAACACCACTGGCTCTCCACAAGACAGATCTTCTATGGCTGCACAATCTTCTGATCTCCTCCTGTAAACCCGGCACGAGACTACGCCAGCTACGTCAAGAGTTGTTAGCGAGATAAAATTAAATTACGTCCTTCACATCTGAATGCTATTCGCTCACTCAATGTAAGGAAAATGAAATAATCACAAGCACATTTCAGCTTCTGGCTCAATGCAAGCTACTTCGCCACCATCTGTCTAGTGCAAAATTTCATCTTGGAAACTTCTGGTGTGCTTCTGCGGTCCATTTATCTGCGAGTCTACACTTGAGACAATACTTGTTTTCGGTTCATCCTCCACCATCAATAGTGGCGCAGATTCGCCTTACACAATTAACCTCTGCAGAATAGAGGCCAAATGCAGCCTGTTTTCCATCTTCTATAAATTAACCAGAGGTGGAGAGGATGCAGTGATTGGATGACATGGTGCACATCCCCATTTTATAAAAAGAAACACGGGAGCACCAAATAAAAGTCACATAAGTCTACAGCATATCGACGAAAAACAGCTGCTTCATTTCTGAACGAAAGCACGTCTGTATTCTGCAATAAAGGCAAGTGCTTAGGGAGCAAGAGGAGTGGTTTTCCAAACCATCTGGACATTTTAACATTCTTCTGCATAGTTTATGATTGCATATCATCACACATACACATACACGCAGATCTGCATACCGACACATGCAAATAATGTGCAATCTGTTCTCCAACATTTCACAAAGTTTGGGGCTTAACAGAGAAAACACACTCTGCAGTGTTTTATGTTCGCAGAATATTTAGCAGTAGGCTGTTGTGAATATAACATTTCCATGTGGAGCCTAACAAGCTAAATACAAAATTCATAAATACTTTGCTTTAGAAGTATTGAGCATTACCATTAAGGCGTCAAAATAAAACTATACCCTAACCAATTTCCAGTACAGTATATAGCTCCATTTCCCCACATACACCTCTCCAAAATTTGCATGTGCAAACACATCCACACAAAAGAAAGCGTTTTTCCTCTTATCAATTCTGACAGTGACAAGCTATTATACGCAGGGACCGTTTCATTTGCATTTACAGTAATGAACTCTTTCTCCTCAACCTTTCATTTTCTCTTTCTCTCTTACGGTTCATTCTCTGGCGTGCCAGATCGTCTTGGGTAGAGGGCAGAAGGGAATCTTAATTGGCATACAGTACATTCCCATCCAAGGAGAAAAAGGGAGCTTCAATTATTTATATTTCAAATCAAGAGCCCTGCAAACCGCCTTCCACAAAACAGCCTTTTCATGCTCTCTCACATCAATCAGACAGTTTTCAAAGAGTAACTGTCAAATGCGGAAGGAGCTTTAAACAGCTGTGTATCCGCAATCAGGCAAGGCACTATGGGTATTACGAGGAACGCAAGATGGAAAAACCGCACAATTGTTGCCGCTAAAAGTACAGCAGAGCTGAGTTTCCCATTGAGTCATCCACGACACCGGGTCATTGCAAAGCAGGCGCGCACAGGGTCGAACTGACACAGGTGTTCCAGAGAGCAGGAGAAACAGGATTGTTCCATCACCTAGAACAATCTGTCAGCATTCAGAATGGAAAAAGACCCAACAGCTCAAGATGAGAACGATAGACTCCTTTCGCCTTGAGACTGACTATATCTTCTCGGGTCACTTTAAGAATGAATCCAAAGCTAAATACAGATAGTTATGCAAGTGCTGTAAACTTAATGGCTGAATGTTAAATTGACCTAGACTGCGATACTCATCCCGCCAACCATTTCATTTTCCTTCCTGCAAAATGCATCAGGGAATGAGGTCCACCATGCTTGGCATAGCGTTAAAAAAAAGACAAAAGCGTACACCCCCACAACTGCTTTCAGAAGTACAACGCAATGATTGGTGTGCATTTATGTGCTGCAGATGCCTCATCCATTATTCACCTGCAAACCAACAATGAGAGACAACAACAGACGCTGTGGCGTGGAAGAAGACTTTCTTCCAAGAATCCATTCAAGATTCTCGGGAGAGTGGCAGATAGTGAGAGGAAACAGTGACGCGAGAGATTGAATCGAGCAGAATAACAAAGCTGCTCACCCTGCGCGGGCATGACCCCGGACTTATCCAATGCAAACATTTGTTCTGCGCGTAATCAGCAAACGTATGCAATGCAATGCAGGAAAAGTAACTGAAGAGGGTGTGTGGACGAAAATAAAAGACCTGCTGCAGCATCCTGGGTCATTGGGTGCACTGCCTTTATCAGTTCATCTTAAAGAATCAGGCATAAATCTCCTTAATTACAAAATATATGGGAACGTGCTTATGCGTTAAAGTAACAGAGTTGACCAAAACAGGGCTGACATTGTCTAAAATAGTGTTGATTAGTTGAAATCTTTTTGGAAAGAGAATTTAATTCCAATTTTCCTACAAATACACATTTTCGAATACCAGTTACACAAAAACTGTGTAACAGGGTTGACATTTAAGATCGTCACCTATTGACTTACATACATATACGTGCTTGAGGGACACAAAAGGGCACCTGTTTGGTAAAATGACCCAGTTAACCTCATCAGACATCAGGTCTGACGGTCTCAGACACACGTGCGAGGACTGCACAAACCGACTGCTATGCTTTCTATGCCCAAGCCTTTAGTTATGTGAGCTCTGCCCCTATTTCCGAACACCACAATAGCCTTATGCGAACCCTCCCGAATAGATTCACTGTTCATGTCAATGTGATGAAAAACCAGGTAAGTAAATTTTGCCTCTCTGACGAGTGCACATCTTTCACATCTGTCCTCACATAACTGTAGAGGGAGTTAGTCTGAAGGATGTGTGAATGGAGAAAAAGTGAAGCTTCCTTTGACTGAAACCAGCACGTTTTAATGAGCAACACAGGGGCCGCCGGTCAGCCACGGTAGCGCGGAGCCCATCAGTAAGCCACCCTCCAGCAATCTATTCAGCAACACGGCTGTACAGTCTCCCTATTTCATCCCAATTACATCTGCTGCTCTTCTGTGTGATAACTTCATTGCATTTTCTGATTAGAGGGTAAATCGTGCACGCAACCTCGCAGGATTCTGGCTACTCGGCATTCGAGAACCCCCGCCCCCCACCAAACACTTTCCCTTTTCAATTGGTTCTTGTACTGATGATCTATAAACTCCTTGCCTGACGATCATTCCCACATTTGGCTATCTGACCTGAGTACCACCCCACCCCCACTTCCCTAGGGAGAGAGCAAGGGTCATGTGACTCTTCTCGCCAGGCAACAAATTGGCTGCATGTTCCAGTGTTCCGAAGAGCCGTTGCCATGTGACACCCTTCAAAAAGATCCACTGTCATGTACATGGAGCACTGCATGATCTCATTCATTCTGAGGTTGTTTGTGACATACAATCTCGGAGAGGTTGGGAGAAATAAAATTACATGATGATCAGTCAGATGGCTCGCATCAAAAACAGGGGCACAAAGAAAAGAGGGATATTGATCGACCATACAAAGGAGATCATTAGGCTTATTACAGATGGTGAATAAGATGGTGTGTTCGGTAGCCCCTTGTTTTCTATTTGGAGATCTACTCACCCCTTGACCCAATTTATTATGCCAGGGCAATGAAACAAAGCTTTCCAAAAACTCATTCACTGTGGACTGTGACCGCAACAAGCCTTTAAAATAAAAAGTAAGTGTTCTTACGGACCCATTGACTTCACATGAAAATGTAAACCAGAGAGAACAGTTGTGATGTAAAAAGCAAATATTGATAATTTTCTCATCAGTCAATATATTATAATACCTTGCAGTATATCTCACAGCATCTGTAAAATCAATTATATTTTTCTACAGCATTATGGTGCTCTGGTAGTCTATGCGAACATTAGAAAACTATATTATCATCATTTAAACCATTATATAAAGTAAATCCAGGTAAACTCAATTAGTTTTCCATCTCAATAAGTTGACCCAGTTTAGAAATAGAAGACGAGAGAGAAAACTTGGGAGGTCAAAGGAGGGCAATCTGGGTGGTCTTGCATGCTGATCTGTATGTTTGTTACTCCTGTTTTGTTGGTGGAGGTCACACTTGGGTTGGAGACAGAGAGCAACGACGAGTTTGAGGTAGAGGCAAAGAACAAAACAATGACAATCTAAGGGTACGTTTCCACAACAAAGTTGTGAAAAAGTTGTATTTTCATTTTCAAAACACTATTGTCATGAACAGCCATGAACAAGGCCCCTGAGACAATAGGGAGAGGCAGAGATGAGCCGAGTGAGCAACAGTGGGAATAAAATATGGGAAATTCAAATGCTAATGCAAACCTGCCAGAGAACTGAGAAAATATACACAAATCAAAAAAGACTTTGACTTGAATCGCTCAAGGCTTTGACATCGATCATGGTCAGATAATTTTTCTTATAGTTTGATAAACTATGCACTGTTCCTTGTACAGTTCCTTAGAACCAGCCAACATACACATCAACCAAAGCTGATTTTCCCCCACATTTGCCATTTGGAGAGTGCTAAATTTAGGCCCTGGCCAAGAGTGATGTGTTATGGTAAAATGTGCCAGTAAAGTGCAAGTGTTACAAGCTATCAGGCCAGCTGCACTGTCTATACAGCTGGTAGCGTCCATGCGTGGGCCGAGAGCGTGTGTGTGTTTCCATCCCACACGCACAGGAGACGGCCCATCTCCATTGTGCAGCTCGACCACTGACCACAGACTGCTGACAGTGGACGTCAGCCAGAACGCATCTGCGGCCAGGCAGCGACCCAGCCAAAACCAATCCGGCACTGGGTTTGAAGCAACTGCTGGAAAACCAAAGCCAGCACCAACATATTCACAAAAATACCCACACAAAACAAAAGGGTGCACAATAGCCAAACTCTGTTGTGGAACACCTGGCCCATTTTGGAAGAGCAGTTCACCACAGTTAGGTGAAAGTACAAGAGGATGACAGTGATGGAAGACCAGCAATTTACCACAAAGGTTGCATTACAGCCTGAGGACGGGCAACCTGGTGGACCACCGTGATGCGTCTCTGACCCGTCTGTTGTCTGTCTGTCATGGCCACATGCGAGTCCTCCTTGGATCAATGAGCTGACCTTCCTGTCTCTCCACCACCTGCCCACAACAACTCACTCACTGAGAAACTAATCCACTCCAACAATTGCATTCCACAATCAAATCATCCTCAGTTTCTCTTTCTTCTCATATTTCATATATCTTCCATCTTTTCTATATCGTTTCCCCATCTATCGCTCAAAACAGCTCTCTATAATTGGTAGGTCTATTTAGTGACTCCGATAGACAACGAATATAAGAGAAAGAGTGAAAGAAAATGGGCAACGAGATGAAGTGAACTCATCCTACAGGACACGGTGGCACTTTGGCAAAGGTTATTGTCTTATAAAAGGCTGAGAGCCTGGAATAATTCACTTGGAAATCAATTTTCATCGCACCATTCATACATTAGCCGGCAGTGATGGACTGTGTGAGAAAAACAGCGCCTCCCCCCACTTCCTCTCTGTCACTTTCTTTCTCCGTCTTGGCTTTTTTTCCCAGGTATGTCGCACCGACCCCCGTTTTCATTTTCCTCGCTTTCATATCGGCTCCAGCGCTTCGTTCCAGCTCATTTGAAAAGAGTGAATTAACCTGAAGATTAACTGACCTGTGCTAAACACCTCTAAATGACAAAAGAAACGGCCACGCGCTAATCCTTGTTAACACGAGGTACCAGGTGACACTCTTGATTGGGTGTTGAAATCTCATAAGGGTGTTCAAGAGTAGCACTTTCTCAACGTTTTATGTCTAATGTACCGCCACAGACCCGTAAGTAACACCTAACTTACGTACCTCAAATAAAACAATACCTAACTAGAAAGGTGTTAAATTCATATTGTACTGGATAACACCTCTAAAACTCAGAAGTACAGCGTGTGACAGACTCACCACGTAGCTTCATCTGTTCTGGAGGCAATCAAGGAGAAACTCTGAGACAGACATAACAACTTAATTATTTATAAACCAAAACCAGATGGGACGTTCAACAAAGGAAAATTCATTTGCAGTCTTTGTACAATGGAATTTAGTTGCTGCCAAAACTCAACTTGAATGAAAATATCACCTGCAAAGGACATGTGAAATGCATCCAGTGCTATTACAAGCGTCCATATTAGTCACCCACACAAATTGACACAACTTACAATTTGAATGTCTGAAAAGAAATGTGGTAACACCTTACAACAAAGCTGTAAGTGTTCACATTTAAATGCATTAGAATGAACAAGCTAACAATGAGCGATACGGTTCTTCAGCATTTATTAATGTTCATTTTAAAAACATATGAGTAAATGCTGAAACGATCTAAAATGATTGTAGTTGTATTTGACATTGCTGCTTTATCTTAGCTTATTGCATCCGTGCTAACAAATATAATGTTATTTTAAAATATTACCTTAAAAACATACATTTTTTAACAAAAAAATCTAAAATCAAGAGATTCATCGTGATTAATTATTCAAATCTGGCAGCAAAAACTAAAGCTAGGGCGATACACCGAATATGAAGTGGGTCTATTATTTTTGTTATTTTGCTAAAGATATGACTTACAATGTTTATTTAACCCTGCTGGAAATTAAGATAAATGTGCCTAAATAAGCACGGTTTCATACATCTACCAACAATAAAATGACAATCTCTTCTACAAGTACCCCCTGCAACCTCGTACCACCCGGATCAATCCCTGCTTTAGAGTGAAACTGACGAAAACGACCACAGTGCCCTTGATTTTTCCCAGGCCAGTCCGTCTCATCTGCCGCCCACCATGCGCGCTCTGATGAGGATTCCATATGTATTTAGCTATAGCTATAATGAGGCCAGACTGTGTTTATGGGTTAGTCTAAATGTTTAATGCGTTATGCTGATCAAGTTTCTTTCTCATCGAGCCCCCAGAGAGACAGAACAACGCCCAGCCCCCCTTTAAACTCCCCCTTCAGCTGGGCTCCATCTTATCTAAGCCAATTACATCGCCGTATGACAGTGCATTCAAAAGAACCAATTAAGTCCATCAGTCTCTGCTCCTAACACAGTTTCTCAATGGACATCATGTTCAATTCCTTCTTCATACTTTATTCTTTCTCTTTTGAGACCAGCTTGTCATAACCACCGAAATGGGCTCTTTTTCATTATTCCCACTGTAGGAACCAGAACAGTATGTGGTAAGTGCACATGATGGTTTAGCCTGGAGTGCACATAATGAATGGGAGAGTCTGATAACACTATTGCTTCGTTACATCACATTCTATTAAGGAATGGAAATTAAATTAAGCAATTGATAAACACGGTGAAGCCATCACAATCGGCGCCAAGCTTCATGTAGGAATGCTAATAGTTTGTGGCGTTTTTTTTTCATATCAATTAGCCAGACAGCTGTTTTTATCCTCGTTTTTTGCCGCGAGGGACGGTAGCATCGTCTATATGGTGCATACGGCAACAAACCCCAAACCAATTAATGCAATTACTTTCACAATGGATTAAGACTTGTTTGGATGATAATGGAAGAACGCGAACGAATAAATTGAGAAGCACAATGGGCATAATTTACATTCCTGTTAGTCAAAAACAGCCAAAAGTGATTTTCCAAACAACATCTTTTGTTTAATGTGCTTCCCCGCCGTTGTTTTATCCATTATATGAGCGTGCCAGATTAAATGCACATTTGCATAGGCTTTAATCACAGATTTTTTTATCAATTACACGAGGAGCGAGACTATGGGCCCCGGGTTACGGATTCTCAGATTGAAGTTTATTTATTAGCATTATGTTTACAACGTTTGACATGCTAGCTTGCTTCATATTTTTCAACTGATATGCCTACAAAGATGTATCAAAATATTTCCAGAATATATGTTCGTCATTCTTTCTGCTAATTGACACATGCGTAAGATTACCATTAACAACTACGGGGTGAGACAGCAAGACAGGCAAAAATGTGTCTACTAGCAGAATGAATCAGTGTCAGAACCCTGATTGAGATTATGAAGCGCGAGCATGGGGGAATCTGACGGCATCCGGAAACTCTGAAGAGCTTCTCTTCTATTTTTACACTTCCTCACGGAGACGCTGCAGGGCTCTTTCCTTTAAACACTGTGATTGCTAAGTGTGATGATATCTCTTACACATTTACATCGTCGTGAACGAGCCATGGGCAAAATAACAGCAATCTCTGTATTTAGATTAGTCAGGCTTATTAGAATACTAAGAGATGGCAAACACGGCTTCAGAATGGAAGCTGAAGGCTCGGCGCAGGCTTCTGTGCGCTCTGCCTAGCGATCATGCAACCCTTTTACAATGCTGACATTTTTTTTTCTTTTATACATGTTAAAGTTTACCAATTTTTCAGTTACTAAGAATAACAACAGTTATTGTGAAAACAACAAAGGTAGGAAAATTCTGTCGTTATGTCCTTATCTCCTTGTCATTTCAAACCCTTTCTTTCCTATGCAGAACACAAAAGATATTTTAAAGAATTTTGGTAACCAAACCACAACGCTTCCCATTTGCAATCGTTTTGTCTCCATACAGTATGAATTCTTGGGATAACTATCCCTTTAAAATCAGATTAGAAATACAAAAAAATGCTTTAACAACATTGAAAAACACTTTTTCTTTTACAGCGTTTCCACTGCATCATTTTGACAATGTCATCAAGAGATGTGCAATAATGTAGTGAAACATTGAAATGAAAATATATATGTACAGTATATAGACCACAAAGACGCAAATACATTTTTACTATGTAGATGTGCAGGCAACATGTATTTTCTAACCTCTGCTTTTGAAGCCGGGTCGAGGCGAGACATTGAGGTGATGGTTAGTGGTGGTGAACTGGGGGGTGGGATTGTGTGTGGTGGGTAGATCGGGGTCAGGCTGAGCAATTCCCTCACGCCTGTCTGCTGCCTGAAGCCTGTCTCCGTCAGGCAAGCTAATGGAGACCTCAGCCCCATTTGAGCAGACCCCCAGGAGCCCCCCTCCCCAACACAAACATCAGAAGAAATGGCAGTGATGTGTGCATTTAAGCAGGGGAGCAAATGAGAAAAACTATGGACGGGGGCCAAGATTTTCTATTAATGTGCAGCACTGGGGATCATAGATATCTGCTCACCAGATGGGCCCCCACTTAACACCAGGCTGGGTGAGGATGAACCCCTTGTTCTCCTCTGCAATGCCCTGTCCTGCCCCGGTGTTGCCGTCTGAATGTTAAACAGATCATATTTCTCTGCCCTTGCTCGCGTTCTCCCATCTCACCCACTGTGACCTCTAGGTCGCCGCTCATCATCCGCTCAACACAATCAGTCTTATCTTCCAACAGCCGTGTACGGTATTGTTCCATCCATCAAATATAAAGAGACACGAAATCAATGGAGCATTTGCAACAAAGCTGGTTGCAATCGAAGTGTGTTATCTGTGTACATAATAACCCCTGTGAGTAAGAGTCATGTTTGTGTGTGAGTTTGGGGTGGGGATTATGATGTGTGGGGAGGTTCTCCGAGTTGACATCCAAAGGATTTAGGTTTGTGTCATTAAGTACATACAAGCAGCTAGTGTCAGTGCAGCTGCGCCCCCTTGTGGACATACATCCAAATACAGCATTGACTAACAGCCTGCATCCTGACTTTTATACTGTAAGCTGCTGTACGTGGATCAGTTGATGTACATGCATTCATAAACCTCCCACAAAAGAAACTCAAGACATCAGTCTTTAATCCGGTGTGTAAATTTACTTTTAGTTAATGTCTTAGTGCCCCAAGATGTGCTGTCATACTGTCAAATAGTATGCATGCATATGAAGAGTTCATATGCAAAAACAGAACTTCAATATCAGATGCAAAAATCATGCATTCCAAGTAATATCAAACAGCAATTAGTTGTTTTCATTAGTCACAATATACACAGAAATTAAAGTTAACAAACAAAATAAAAAAATATTAAACAGAGTTATCTGTTTAGCACATAAACTCTTCATATGTTGAAGTGTGGGAAAGGTGACAAAAGTCAATCAGGTCTCACTGATGATTTTCAGGCGGGTGTGAATGTGATGTGACGAGTGGCAGCTCACACTCGTGTTGCAACCACAAAGACGCTTAGGATGCTAAAAAAACAACCATTAAACCTATTTAAAAAGAGGAACAGATCTACCAGGTTCAAAACAGGTTCCAAAAAGGTTGTTACAAGAAATCAGTGTTCTACATAAACATTATGTTTTCTTGTTTTTCTAAAAATATAATAGTTTAGTCACAGCAGTCCTTTAATGGGGTAGTTCAGTGCAAAATGAACAATACTGTCATCATTTATTCTCGCTCACGTGGTTCAAAACCTGTACAGAACTCTTTCTAATGTGAACACAAAAGACGATATTTAGAGAAATGGTGCAGTGGTTTTGTATCAATACTATGGAAGTCAAAGGGGATCGATGTTGTTTTTTATGTCTTCTTCTGTTTTCTGCTAAAGAAAGTCATACAGGTTTGGAATGACATAAAGGTGCACAAAAGGAATTCAGATTTTATGTCTGACTGGCTTCAAGACAAGTACATTCAATGACCACCAGATGTCGGTATGCACCCTATATAAATATTGCACAGGTAAGAAATACGGGCACCTCAAGCTAATTCTCATCACACCCATCACATTGTGGAACAGCTTTTCCAGGCCTGCATATCTAATTGAACCAATTTAATAATGTTACAAAACACTCAGTTTTGATGTCATCAAACATAGTACTTAGGTATTTCCTTAGCAAGAACAGACAGGTCACATATGACTTTGTGGTTAACAACTAATCCCTTTTCCGCCAAAATGATCTTCTGATGATCACGAATGAGGAATGTGTGTCTCATCTCAATTTTAAAGCGTTCATATGACATGGCTAAAACGAATATTATCGTTTTCTTTTAGATGTAGCCTAATGCAATGTGTATATTCACAATTGAAGGTTCAAAACGCTGTAATTTTCACATACGTGTATGTTTGTATCTCCTCTTTGCCCCGCCTCTTTGAAACGTGCAGTTTTTTACAAAGCTCATCGCTCTGAAAAGCGAGGTGTGCAATGATTGGCCAGTTAACCAGTGCGTAGTGATTGGTCAAATACTGCAAGCGTGTGACAGAAATGTAACGCCTCTTACAGGTTCCAAAGCACTTGTATGGACAGGTACGCTCACCTTATTTGCGTGAACATTTGGGTGGTCTTAGTCAAATCATACCACAAACTGACGTAGATTTGTGGGGGTTTGGTTACGCGAGGTGTTTCAGGCAGGTCTGGGTGAGCATTCGCTTTTAGATACGATGCATTTTTTTTTTTTGCCATTTTAAGCGTCTAATACATGCATGGGCAACTTATACACGTACTCGCGCCATATGACACCTTTAAACATCATGTGAAGGCCTGGAAGCAAAACATATCAGATCACCAAGAGGTCATCTTTAAACATCCTCACTCTCTCTATCTTGAGCTCAAAACAACAGTAATTACCTAGCGTGAACATTCAGCACAGTCAATAAAACAGGCTATTATGGTTTTACTCTTGCTGAAACTAGCCTTGAGGCCTGCAGAAGCAGCAGGCTGTTTGTACTGCACACTACACATAGTCAGACTTGGTTAAACACTGACAGACAGCGAGAGCTGGTAAATGTTCCTCAGCTGCCTCAAAAGTGCATGCTGCATGCCGGTCTGGTGGAAAACAGAAGCCTCTCGTGGATGAGCTATGGCCCTTAGCCAATTAGACAAGCCACGGCAACAACTGCAATCCGATTTCCAGTCAGATGGAGCACAAACACGAGGGAATGAAAGATGCAGAGAAATACATTTGACTTGAACAGGACTGCCATTTCATAACCTGGCCGAATAAGGCAGGTCAATGAGTGAAGGGTACTGAAAAAAAAACCATGGGGAATGAAGAGGCTCATCCTATTGCAATCGTTCATGCAGATCTGCACGTAAATACACACCTCCAGGTGCTTTACCATGACAAGCTATGATCATCACCTGTCCGCTGCAGAGATGGAAAGTCTTGAAATTGTCAACAGAACGTACACCCTCACTTGCACTGACAAATAGCAACTGTGCGCAACTGTGCCAAAGATTTCCTTATTTTTCCGCCAGTCAGTAGCCTACAACTTTTATGACCCTGTAAGACACACACACTATGATATAATCACACAAATTGGGCCCTTCATCCACAATTCAATAGCAAACAGCCAATTAAAATATGCATTGCGCTCGCTACAGGTTCTGCAGAACAGGTATAGGGCCTCTGGGAATCTGCTCAGCTGTGCGAAAGTTGATAAACAAGGAGGGGCTGCTCGACGTTTCCAAGGTCAAGTACTGGGACTGAGGGGTATCAGATATACAAAAGAAGACAAGTAAAACCCTGACAGGCAGAGAAAACAATGATGGAAAAGAAAAGGAAAAGAGATGAGTCACCCAAGAAATGTGTCAGTGGTATGACAGCGTGATGAGATATTCGGAGATGAAGCTGTCTGTTCTCTCATTGGCTGTACTGCATCGCACCTCGTTTGCATTAGGGAACTTGGTTAAACTTTTATGTTTCGCTAACGGTTGCTGTCACTCATGCAACCTCATTGAAAATGAATGACTTCCGGTCACTCCGTCGCTGTAATTCGCTGTCACACAGTAGAGGGCACACAACACTCCGCATCAATAACAGTCACGCTCGCATGTCTCGTGTTATGCGGGTGAAAGAATGGCAACAACTGTGAGTGTGAGAAACCCATGAAGCTTGACATTTAGAAAACACCTTAAGCATAAACAAAATCATCTTTATAAAACGCTACTGACGTCTAGCTCTACTCACCATCTCTTAAAGGGACAGTCACCCAAAAAAATCATTTGGTCATCCTCTGTCATTTCAAAACCTGTATATGACTCTTTCTTCTGTGGAACACAAGAGAGGAGAATTTGAGAAATCGTCTCAGTGGTTGTGTCATACAATGGAAGTCAATAGGGGCCAATGTTGTTTGGTTACCAACGTTGTTCAGAATATGTTCTGTTGTGTTCTGCAGAAGAAATAAAGTCATGTAGGTTTGGAATGACACAAGGCTGAATTAATGAGGAAAGAATTTCATTTTTCATGTATCTATTTAACTGCAAAACCAATTTTGTTAGGGATCTTGATAAAATGCTTCAATACAGCTACAATGTAATATCTCTTAAGCTGCTTTCAAAATTAAAATGGAATTGTATCTGCTTTTCTTACAACACATCTCCACAGAGTGTTAATGGACATGCATGACTATATTTTACCAAACTGCATTGAAAAAGTCTTTAGCCTTATAAAGCTGCACAACAACAACAACCAAATCCACATCCCCTTCAACATCCATCATGTCGATACAATTAGAAAAAAATGACTTGCATTTAGCAGCGTCTTCCGCACGGTGCTGTTTGTTCTGTGCGATCTGGTGCCATACTGAATCAAAGTGAAAACACGCATCAGTCATTGTGACAGACAGCAGTGAGCTACTAATGAATCTAAACGTTCAGCTGCCGGCTGTGCTGAAGCTCCAAGCGTGGCTCTCAGAGGTTGACTTCACGCCGCCAAATATTTGCGATATCACAGGTGCTGAGGTAACAAACTTATTACCATCACTCTCTCTGAGATAAAAAGCGCACTGGAAAATAAATTTAACATTGCACGTGACTGCTTGGCCTACCTGTGTAATGCTTTTAATCTAACAAGGGCCCCCCCTGACCCATTCACAACAGGGCCCAACAAAACATGCAATTTTCCCTTGCATACATTTTTAATGCAGGTTCTTAGAAATGACTGAATAGTGGTTCCGTGATGAACGAGGGATGGAAAAACTTGGGGGATTGATACAAAAAGACCTGTCGGTCAACAGATTTGTGGCTTCGGAAAAATGTTGATTTCTCATTTGGCTGCAACAATAGTCTCAGTGAGGTTTGGTGGGCAACAAATATGTAGTCCCCTTCATCATGCATCACCCAGGGAAAATGAACGAGAGTAACAAGCAAGAAGACTCTTGCAAGAAACAGCGAATGGGACAATAGTCGTTGAATGCCTACTGTGCTTAGGAGAAGTGTTTATTGAATGGTGTTTATATGTGGCCCTGCCATGGCGACAAAAGAACGGGGCAAGGTTTTTTCACACCTCTGAGAAGCTGGATAACAAACAGCCTCTATGAACTCTCAGAGCTGCTGGAGTTCACACTGTAGTTCATTGAAGCATCAGCAGCCCTCATACACCCATGACTGGCTACACTGTGAACTTTTGTACCATTGCCTGCGCTGCAACTTGTAACATACATTTTTACCATGGCTGCAGGAAGTATGCTTTTAGGGATACTAAACAATCTGTGTGTCATTTTTGTGTGTCACCTGTCGCTTTTGTTATCAGGACCCTCTTAAATCACTGTAAAGGGGCTTGTGATATTCGCCTATTTTTTTATATCAAACGAGACACGAAAGATGCTGAAGAAAGATATGAGAAGCATAAGTATCGGGAACCAACTACTGAAATCGTCCGATAAGAACTAAATCTATATTCTCACCACAACTAAAGAAGTGCTGTAAGTAAGACATGAACAATCTTGCTCCTCCATCCTTATGGGATGTCTTGAGCTGCAATGGAATTCGGCAAACAAAACAGCTACTAGCAGACAATAATGAGAATTCAGGCTGTTGTGTTGAACTAACAGTAATTCACCACCCCGGCTGTGGCTGAGGTGTGTTGTGTGTGTGCCAAGGTGCCGGGCGCCATCACCAGGGCCTCTCTCTGCAGGTGGTTGTTTTTGTGTTTGCATATCTGCTGTGGAAGGAAAACAAAAGTCACATCTCTGCAGTTAATGAGCTCTCCAGGCAACAGCTGCTGCCATACTGGGCACCGCTCTGTGAGCCAGCCACCCTCGACTGAACTACTACTAATATACTCTTTGTAACTGATTCCACTGGACAGTGTGCAAAGGCAATTTGGAGGAGAGGAAGAGGGCAGAGCATTCACACATAAATTCAGCTCCCCCCTAACCGTGGTGCCATGGAATTCCCCCAAAGCTCACTCCGCAGACCCACTGCGCTGTGAGAAAATGTGTGCCGTCCGCCGTGTGCAGCTAACCCAAAGCTAGAAAGCTTTCCTGAATCTTCACATTCACTGTGCTTTTACATTTTTGCAACTCCATCAGAAAAACTGAGCCGCGTTATACCTTCACTAAATCCAAATCTTAAAAAAACAACTTCACTATTATACTACAATGCAAGCTTCTAATACTGCAGTATCAAAAATAAATCACCTAAGAAAAGTAGTCCGGGTCTCTAAAAATGCATTTAGTTCAGATTTTTTCTATAGTGTATATATAAATATATATCATGTTATTATATATGATCATTTTCATATATTAAAAATGAATATAATTATATACAAACATAAAACGACCATTACATATTAATAAATATATAAAAATTATAGTACATAATTACAGAATAGAAAATATTTTTTAATTCTTTGAAAACATTCAAAAATGCTTTTCAAAAGCCACAATGATTTATTCAACATGCTGAATAAATCCAAATTTTTTGTCCAGATTGAGTAACTTTATCAGCAAAATTTGGAAATTGTACGTATTTTTGTACATTTCTTTTCAGTTTGGAAAGTTTAGGAACCACTGTTTAAATTCACCATTGAAATCAACAATCATATCACCCATAAGGTTAATGAAAACTAATGGCCCTGAAAAAAGAACCCACCTTCTGTCCCACAATTCTATATTTCACATTTAAACTCTCAATAGCAGCACAAACATCTACTAAGAAATCTACTGAGAAGTAAGGGACCCTATGGAGGAGCTATTGAATCTGATTGAATAACACTGAAGTCCAGTCCCTTTCAACATTCCCTGCTTATTATTCTCCCTTTATCCGTCTCTATTTCCTCTCATCACTGTGACTTTCGGACATGGTACACACTCATTGATTCTCCTTATTCAGTCTCCTGGGAGAGAAAAAATCCCCCTTTCCCGTTTACTAAAGCGGAGACTATTAGTGTGCAGGGTGAACGAGGAAGGGCCCTCCGTCTTTTAAGCGCACTCCGGGGGTTTGCCCGCAGAATGTGTGCGTCGAGACCGCGCTGATCTTTCACACACTCATTACAGCCATTTTCAATTTAAGCCTGGCACAGCTATCAAGACACTTTTTGGAGAAAAAAGAAAAGGGGGGGCATTCTTCACAGGCTTTCAGATTCCTCAAAGAGACTCTCTCTCCCGAATCTTTCAGCAGAAGGCAGAAGCTTTGATTGGAGAGGGGAGGATAACGTTTTGTGTTTCATACGGTTTACAACAATGGCGGGGAGGGTTGATTCCAAAACATTTATGGAATGCAAACAAGTTGAAAACACATCCTTGGCCGTTTGCCTCACCGAAAGAGAAAGAACTGTAGATAAGTTTCAGACAGGATTTATGCATCTAACATCGAAGCGAGACATTTGGGGGTTAGAAAGCTGTGCTTACCTGCAACGATCATTCTATGATCTTCAGAAGGCAAATGTGAGAGAAGACAAGAAAAACATTGGTTAGGATTGGTTAGTGGCAGAGCAATCATTTGTGAGAGAGAGGCATTATGGGATAGATGTGAGGAGAGTAGAATGAGGTGGAGACATAACAAGCGTGTAAGACAAAGTGGTGTTATCAGATGAAGCCTAGCTGTCACGTTTCTCACCTGCATACAACTAACACAGATTATCTGAACTTTATAAACACATTTCATTTAATAATATACAGACATGGAAAAAAAATATTTCAAAATGTTCATTTCACTGGACCATTCCAGTCCAGTGTTTGTCGAATTTCAACAAAATCAAATATCAGGGGTAACTAAGTCATCCAACAGCAGCAATGTGAAAGACTGTGATAAAAACGGAGGATGTTACATAAAGTACTTATTGAACTTCCTAAATACATGTACATTTACATTTATGCATTTGGCAGATGCTTTTATCCAAAGCCACTTACATTGCATTATACTATACATTTGATTCTAAGTATATGTACATATATTACTGTTGTATTGTGAAAATAAGTGAAAATAAGCTTGTTTTCTTAGCCGTATTTGAGGTCTGAAAAATACACCGCATATTTTCTGTTATATATACTGTATATATATATATATATATATATATATATATATATATATATGTAAATATTATATTTCTAAATATAACCAAACTGGGGGAAATTATCTAAATTATTAAAAGATAAACTGCACATTGCAAAAATTATCTATAATAGTAATAATTAATGTAATAAAATTTTGCTTCTTCAAAATTTAAACAGGTTGAATTTCTTTTGTAAAAATCACCCACAAATGCTTTGGTAAAGTGGGTTCCCCTTCAGTCGGTCTCTCGACGTTGTGAGAGACTGACTGGGGTTTGATCTTGAGAACCTACCTTCTCCGAGATAATTAATTAATAAAACGCCAATGGGCTTGGCGAATGGCACGCGCACGCCAGTCTCCGCCCCGTGCATACGGGTATAAAGGAAGATGGCGGCGGTCATTCACTCATCCTTTGTTCTTCGGAACCTGTGTGTTTGCTGATGCTACACGCGATACTCGACTTCGAGAAAAACCTGCTGGATTTATGACGCGGAGCAGCGGACTTCTCCTTTCGGTGGACTTCCCCTGGGCGTTTCGGCAGAAGGCTACAGACCTTAAGAGGTAAGTCCCTCCGGCTACGAGCATGTTTCGTAGCTGTATCCTTGGGTGCGACAGACTCATCCCGGAGTCTGACGGCCATGATTCCTGTGTCACTTGCTTGGGGCTCAAGCATGCTGAGGCAGGTTTTCACTGATGCAATGTCCCGTGTGTGCGGACATAGCAATCAGGGTGTTGCGGTCACGGTTGGCTACGTTCTTTCGAGCGCTGCCACCACCCCGTCTGTTTCCCAGGCGTGTTCAGCTGCCGTTTCGGCGAGGTTGACCGCTTTGGCGAGCGGCGGGGGTGATTTAGGGACGCGATAGATGTCGCTCCGTCAGCTTCACGCTCGCGGACAATCTATACCTCTTCACGCTCACCTGGTTCGTCCCCTACGAGCGGCAGACGGCCGTCTCATAGTGGTAAGACTTCGCACACGGATGATGACGCTATCTCTGTCGCTGCGTCGGACAGCTGCCTGCTGGCATCGGATGCGGAAGAGAGCTCCGGAGGAGACTCGGGCTAAGATGTCGGCCATGCTTTCCCGGGCAGCCGCGTGCATCGGGTTGCAGGGTGTAACAACATCCTCGCCGGAACGCTCGCGGCTAGATGCGCGGTTTCGGGGGCGTGGTCAAAAGCCACGCCCCGCTCCGTTACCATTTTTCCCGGAGGTGCATGACGAGCTCGCCAAGTCCTGGAATGCGCTCCTTTTGGCGCGTTTCAGGCCGGAGGGCTCTGTGGCTGTGACTTCCCTGGTTGGTGGGGCGGCTAGAGTCTATGTTGACGTTCCCCGCGTGGAGCGTGCAGTCGCGGGCCACTTGTGCCCGCAGACAGCTGCCACTGGGGGGGGCTCGACCTAGACTCCCATCCAGAGCACGTAAGCTCTTCGACACTCGTCGAAGACTTGCAGTGCTGCTGGATGAACCGCCTCCGCTCTCCACGCCATGGCGGTCCTCCGGGTTTTTCAGGTAAGTCCTGAAGGATTTGGACGACGGGAAGTTCGACCCAACTCGTATGAGAGCTACGTACTGCCACAGACCTCGCGCTACGAGCGACGAAGGCCACGGCACGTGCACTGGGTCGGTCGATGTCCACAATGGTGGTCCAAGAGAGGCATCTGTGGCTTAGTCTTGCGCAGGTGAGCGGCGCCCAGAACGTCGGTTCTGGATGCGCCCATCTCGCAAGCAGGGCTGCTTGGTGATACCGTGGAGGACGGCAGTTCTCCGCGGTCTGGCAGACTGAGGCGATCGAACAGATCCTGCCACGCGGCAACGTGCCCGCCAACAGGTCGGCATGGTCTCGGGCACAGTCTGGTTCCCAGCAGCCCTGCCCTCCCGCGGCGGCCCTCCGGTTAAGGAACCTCCCAGAGGACGACCCACCAGAGGTGGACCCCGCGGAAGAGGGCATCTGTTCCCCGTCAGCAGCCCGCCAAGAGGCTCTTTAAAGCGGCCCTGACGGGACGAACCAGGGGGAGATTTTACTGGGCCCGAATCCCGGCCTTTCCAATGCCGGATCGGAAAAGGACGCTGCCTGCCGCGTTCCATCGAGTCTGGACCCTTTTCAGGGTCCGGCGCCCACATACTCTCAAAGAGACAAATCTCCCCTGGGTTTTCCTCCACAACACTCTCGTCCAGACGGTGTATGGGATGGATCGGGCCGCCGACCGCAATCTCCTCCGGACATTGCGTTGGGCCGCCTGAAGCAGGTAAACATACAGAGCCGTCAACCTCCCTGGGGGTCCCCCCTGTGCGAGGTGACCGTACTGTCAGCCACCGAACCAGCCTCCCCCGGCACTTTGGCAGATTGTCCCTCTGGTCCCGTTGTCACGGTTCTTGGGCGCTTGGTAGCGCACCAGCCCGTCACACTGGATAGAGAGGACGGTCCGTCTCGGTTACTCGATCCAATTCGCCAGGCGCCCCCCCCAAGTTTCGTGGCATTCTGTACACCTCGGGGCGAGGAGAGAATGCTTCCGTACTTCGGCAGGAGGTCGCCGCCCTTCTGGCGAAGGGTGCGGTCGAACCCGTCCCTATAACCGAGATGTCGTCCGAGTTTTACAGCCAGTACTTCATCGTGCCCAAAAAAGGGCGGGGGGCTGCGGCCCATTTTTGGATCTGCGGCACCTGAACAAGCACCTGCACAAGCTGCCGTTCAGAGTGCTGACGCAGAGGCGCATCCTGGGCTCGGTACGTCACCAGGATTGGTTCGTGGCAATCGACCTGAAGGACGCGTACTTTCACGTCTCTATTCTCCCCCGACACCGGCCGTTCCTACGGTTCGCGTTCGAGGGAAGGGCGAATCAGTACAGGGTCCTGCCATTCGGTCTGGCCCTGTCTCCACGGGTTTTTTCCAAGCTAGTGGAGGCTGCCTTAGCTCCTGGCAGGGAGCAAGGCGTGCGAGTGCTAAACTATCTTGACGACTGGCTTGTCTTGGCACACTCGCGAGATGTGTTGTGCACGCACAGGGACCTTGTGCTTCGGCACCTAGACCGTCTAGGCCTCCGGGTCAACCAGGAGAAGAGCAAGCTCTCCCCCGCGCAGAGCACCTCTTACCTCGGTATGGAACTAGACTCTGTCCGTATGTCAGCACGTCTCACCAACGAGCGTGCACAGTCAGTGCTGCGTTGTCTGAGGTTGATCAGTCAGAATCCCTCGACGCCGCTGAAGAATTTTCAGAGGCTCCTGGGGCACATGCCGTCCTCGACGGGGGTAATCCCTCTCGGGTTGATGCACATGCGGCCGCTTCAGCACTGGCTACAGAGTCGGGTTCCCTGGACGGCGTGGCACGCCGGCACCAGGCGGATTACGGTAACGCCTCAGTGCCTTCGCACTCTCTTACCCTGGTCAGACTTGACCTTTTCTCCGAGCGGGGGTCCCGCTCGGACAGGTTTCGAGGCGTGTCGTGGGAACGACAGACGCCTCCCTGCAAGGGTGGGGTGCGGTGTGCAAGTGGGCACGCAGTATCGGGTCGGTGGACAGGTCCCCGACTGCGTGGGCATATCAACTGCCTAGAGTTGTTGGCAGTCCTTCTGGCACTGAGGAGGCTCCAGCCCCTCGTGCAGGACAAACACGTGCTAGTCCGGTTGGACAGCACGACTGCCGTAGCGTACATCAATCGCAAGGCGGCATACGCTCACCGCAGTTATCACAACTCGCCCGACGCCTCCTCCTTGGGAGTCAGCAGGTGAATCCCTGCGGGCCACGTTTCTTCTGGGCAACCTGTACCAGACAGCCGATGCGCTCTCTCGACAGTGTACTCCCCACGGAGAGTGGCGACTCCATCCCCGTGCAGCCGGCTCATGTGGGAAGCGGTTCGGCAGGCACAGGTGGACCTGTTGCCTCCCCGGACTCCACCCATTACCCGCTATGGTATTCCCAGACCGAGGGTCCCCTCGGCACGGATGCCCTAGCACACAGCTGGCCGCGGGACAAGCGGAAGTACGCCTTCCCCCCCAGTGAGCCTCCTTGCACAGGTCCTGTGCAAGGTCAGAGAAAGGGGCATCAGGTTCTGGTGAGTGGTGCCATACTGGCCCAACCAGACCTGGCTCTCGGATCTGGTAGATCTGACGACAGCCCCCCTGGCCCATTCCCCTGACGAAGGACCTTCCGTTGCAGGGGAAGGGCACGTTGTGGCACCCCAACGCAGGCCTCTGGAACCTCCATGCCTGGCCCCTGGACGGGACGAGGGCTTGCCCGTTAGCGGTCCGGGAGACTGTCTTACAGGCTAGAGCCCCGCCTCTAGGCGGTCATACGCTTATAAGTGGCGCCAATTGTCCTGGTGTTCTCCCCGGGAGGAGAACCCGCGGAGTTGCCTGATCGGATCAGTGCTGACCCGCAGGTAAGTATCCCCGTCAGCACAACCTGGTCACCAGGTTCCTCAGGAGCGCGAGAAGGGTGTGTCCACCCTGGCCGCGCTCCGTACCCTCTTGGGACCCTAATGGGGTCCTACAGGGCCTTGGTACGGCCCTGGTGAGCCCCTAAGTATTGCCTATCTTCCTCAGTCGGATGAAAGATGCACTCTTTGTGGCGCTCACCTCCATCAAGAGGGTGGGGGACCTACAGGCATTCTCTGTGTCCCAAAGGTGCCTGGAACTCGGGATCGGTAATTCTCACGTGGTCCTGAGATCCTATCCCGACAACGAGCCCAAGCTTCCCACTACTCCCTTCCGGGACCAGGTGGTGAACCTGCAGGCGCTCCCCTCCGGAGAGGAAGACCCAACCTTTCTATGTGTTGTGTCCAGTACGCGCGCTGCGCCTCGGTCTGGACCGCACACAGAGCCTCAGAAGCTCTGAGCAGCTCTTTGTCTGTTCTGGGAGACGGCACCCGGGGGGGGCTGTCTCCAAACAGAAGTGGCGCACTGGGTACCAATCCCAGGATCGCCGTGCCCGCTGGCAGTGAGAGCCCACTCCACTCGTGGGCACTGGCACAGGGCGCCTCTCTGGCAGACATTGTAGAACTGCGGGTTGGGCTACGCCCAGTACCTTCACGAGATTTTACAATCTCCACGTGGAACCAGTTGCAGCACATCCCTTAAACGCCGCCAACGTTTAGGGTGGGCTCCTGGTTTGGGCGTACGCCTGCGAAAGCGCCTTCTCCCCTCACCAGGTGAGACTAGTGCGCTATTGTAGCCTACCTACTTTCCCCTCTCGGGCGAAGTATAGGCATTCCATCTATCACTAAGCATTGCACTTGGTAACAGACTGGGCGGAGCCGTCTGTTAGAACCAGGTCCGTTACAGGTAGAGTCATCCCTGCTCAGGCAGACCCCTGTATTAGGACTAGTGCCCCATACGTAGTGACTCCCCTTTGGGTCGTCCCGTGTGTTAAATTCCTCACTCAGGATTTTCACGATTGGTGAATCTGTGACCTCCCCGCCGGTGGTAATCCCACCTGGATTGTCCCCCTATTCGGGCTAACACCGTTCCGCATGTTGTTCTCCCCGCCGGGGAGACCATGTCATGTCTCCACATGTACCTCCCCTCCGGGTAGGATGTGGCCTCCGTAGCACACTCTTCTAAGAGGAGAGCAGTGTTTCCCCAGTGTTCGGCTCCGGACAGCTCCTCGCTACTAGAGGCGTACGCCACTGTCCGTGAGGCCGTCAGTAGAGGCTTCTCGGTATGACCAATACTATATGACTGGAAGATTACGTCTCGCGGTAGCACTCTGGGACTCGCTAGCCCAGTCAGGGTCGCTCCGCTAGAGGTCGTGATATCGGTGCAAGCGCTGTGGCGTTTAAGATTGATCCCCAGTCAGTCTCTCACAACGTCGAGAGACCGACTGAAGGGGAACGTCTCGGTTACGTCTGTAACCTCGGTTCCCTGATGGAGGGAACGAGACGTTGTGACTTCATGCCACAACGCTGCACCGAATCACTGCAGTGAACGGGAGTGCCCTCTCAGGTTCCTCAGTACAAAGGGTGAGTGAATGACCGCCGCCATCTTCCTTTATACCCGTATGCACGGGGCGGAGACTGGCGTGCGCGTGCCATTCGCCAAGCCCATTGCCGTTTTATTAATTAATTATCTCGGAGAAGGTAGGTTCTCAAGATCAAACCCCAGTCAGTCTCTCACAACGTCTCGTTCCCTCCATCAGGGAACCGAGGTTACAGACGTAACCGAGACGTTTTCATCTCGAGGTCCAAGTTAACCTTGGATGTTTATTCGCAGACAAAAAAAACACCTAAAACCTCACGTTTACACGTAGTCCAGTGTTTCCAATATGTGAATGATGCACCTGGCTGACAAACAAGCACACGCAGAAGAACACACATGTTCCATACACTCCGTCGCCATATCAACCTCCGCTCTAATGCAGATTGCAGGTAAGCGATACCAACTGCAAACCAGATCACATCTATAAAGCATGAGGATGAATTTACCTAGGCAAAATAAAGCAGACAGCTTCTGCACCACAGGCTGTTATTGTACCCGCTAAAGTAAAGCCTTTAACAGCAGGCTGTGACTGAGTTTATCTCACCAGTTTAACACACATACTGTATATTCCTGCAGGTCGACTTATAGAGCACTGAAGTATACTTTAAATAAAACAATCTTTAGTCTTATGCGTTCGGTCTAACTAACTCCATACCTCACACACAGTATCTCCTCTGATCTCAGATCACCGGGTCTCTTTATCATTTGTCATCCCAGCTGGAATCAGCTTGTAAGACAAATGTGCCATTATAAGTTTTGTACCTTAATGCGCTCATGTTTGTTAGAACCAAATGAGGGAAGTTTCTCTTTTCTTTCAAGTTTATATGTATATGACTCCGCAGGCTTCCTGACAGTGCTGTTCCAGTCTGAACTTAAATGATGGATGAGTAGAAGAAAGAGACTGCTATTTAGGCTTCTATAATCTGGCATGTATCCAGCACCTCTCATGCACATCACGCTGCGTACGCGCAGTTTGATGGGTTTGTGAGGCGTTCGTGACAGATGCCAGACGCAGTGTGCAGAAATGGTGCAGATCTGTGCAGATCAGACATTTGATTCACACTGACACCACTTTCACTTTCTGGACATGCATCTTTATCTGGAGAGCCTTCACGGTATACTGTATGTCTTCAGATATATACTTAGTATACATACTTAGTATGTTATGTAATTTCACCTCCAGTCCTTTATGAATTTACATTTTAACAAACCCTAAAAAGTAAATAATTGTCTTATTTCTTAAGAAACATACTTTGCGTTAATACTTTAAATAGGTAATGCCCTTCTTTGCTACATTGCTATTCATTGGCATCTCAGCCCTAAGCGAAATTACATATTCAGAGCACTGTGGTTTTGATGGTCTTTGATTTCTAAAAGTCACGAGAATCGCACAAGAGTGGGGACTTGAACTTCACTGCAGCATTAAAGAAGAAAATTGATTTTATTTATTGAATTTGCTCTGTACACATTTTTATCACTGTATGAAGTTCAACTCCTGCTTCCCCTCATCAGGCCCCCGACACTGAGGTCCACCAGGGACACGGGAGCATGGAGAGAGGAGAATGAAGAACAGAATCACAAACATTGTTCTGTATACTGTGCTAGGCTTTAATGGACTAGTTTTGATGCACTTATGTATTTTGTTGCCTATGTTGTTACATTTGCTTCCAATGTTTCCTTATCTGTAAAGCGCTTTGGATAAAAGAGTCTGCTAAATGACTAAATGTAAATGTATACAGTCAACGAAATCCTCACAATACTTCTCAAACTACTTCATGTCCATTTACACTTGTGTTGAGAATCAATTTAGGATTTTCTGCAAACATAAAGACAACACAATAAATAGTAAATAACACCCAATGAGAGAGGACTGAAGTGTTTACACACAATGTTCTTCACAGGAACCCTACTGCCCACTTGGTTGGGGTTTAACCGCCATCTTGAACTTCAGAAAGGATAAGCTGTCATAATAAATGACTATTCCCTGTCATTTATATAAACTGTGGATCAATTACCCTTTCAGCGACACTCTTTACACTTAAATGCTACTTGTGCTATCTATCTAATTCAGACTCTTCTTTGCCTGCAGATTTCCTGACAGTACTTAACTTCTGAGCTAAAGGTCACGGACTCCATTTGCATTTGAGAGCTTCAAGACTATTCTCTATGAAGTGCCCTCTGCATTAGATTTCCTTCGAATTTAAGACTTTTTAGACTTTCATCATTATGTAAATCAGCTCATTTTCTGGCTTCACATCACATAACTGAGTTAAGCAGAGCCATGAAATCATGTGGCTTGGCTATTCTCAATACAGTACAGTAAAGACATTAATACGACTGGGACAGACTTTGTAAAAAATGCATAATCCGGACTGAACAACCTATTAATAAACTGAAACAGGCTATGAGGATAAACTGCTAGGTGCAGAAAGGACTGCTCTGTCTTTTCAGGCAGTACATGGAGTTTAGAGTGATACATATAATTAAGTTATACAGTTTAAGTTAAAAATAAAACAGATACAGACTCTTGATCGATTTGTTGAAGCTGTAACACAAATTCTATTTCCTTGAAACTATCAATTGGCTCAAACTTCACAGGCTGTTACAAGCAGCTAGAGGATATTGGTTGATTTATTCCAGTTAGACGGACAAACTACAACAGAGGTCATGACATGAGCATTACAGCGCATCAGGCACTAAGAAAAAACATCCAGACACTGTGATAGACAGCATGGTTATTGACAAGGGATGAATCGCACAGGTCGTCGGTTTGCCTGACTCATGATGGATAACCACCGCCCACTCTTTATTTTTAGTGAATCAGCACAACCGCTGCCTCTGTGAGAAAGTCAAGAGTTATCACAGCTTTAAAATGTCCCGACTAGCAAACTTTATGGCTCACTTTTACTCCACTGGACTCGCAGTGAGCCCACAAGAGTTTGGGGTGGATTTGGAAAAGGTCAGAGGCCAGAGAGCATTCTGGGAAGACGTGCTCTCCCACATGCTCTTCTCACAAATCTCATTACACACTAGCATGCACTGACTAAACGAAAAACTCAAGAAGTGAGAAGAAAATTACAGGTTAAATCTCTCAATCGTAGCCTGCATTAGCTGACGGTGCATGACTGCCTTTAGGGAATTTACCAGATACAATTATAAACAATAAAAAACATCTTCTTGTTGGAGGAATTGTTCCTAAACGATTCACAAAATATCTTTCTATCCACATGGCATGAAATTATGGAAGCATTAAACCTTATTTTTTCAAATCAAGGTGTCTGCAATGACACTGCATTCTTTAAAGCCCCCCAAGCCCCCGTCCGCCAACAGGATTTTAATACGCTAATCATTTTTCATGCGCTCTGCTAACAAGGGTGAATCCACTTATGAGAAAGCAGCTCCATGCCTCTAACTAAATGGAGTCATTTAATGGCTCTAAAACGCCTGCTATTACAGGAAACAGCTTGTAATCTTCACAATCAAATGGCCCAAAATGTGTCTGCCCGGGTGTCCTAGCAGCCACAGAGGGCAAGACCTCAAATTAGCCTGAATTAGCACGATCCCAGACAATACACAGACAAAAAAAGTTATTATTAGACTAGTTTTATTATCCTAATTATCCTAATCCTAAAACGTATAAGTATGTTAAAGCGGCCCTAACTCAGACAGCTTCTGTATATCTCATGTTAATCTTGAGTACTTTCAGTATAGTATTGTACCCTTCAAATATCAGTAGAGTCTTTAGTTTGATCACATTTATAAAAGACAGATACAGCTGTACGATTATTTCGGAAAACATGCGGCGCCTGTGGGGGGGAGGAGTCAGAACTAAAGCACATGCACAGACGTTGCCAACAAAACACAGACAGTTTCACTTACCACATGCGGTTCATGTCGGGCATAGTTTAGGGATGGGAATGCCACTCCATCTATCAGTTTTAAACAATCTCCAAATCCAGCGTTATATCCACCGTTTATATAACATTCATCACCCAAATGCAGTGAATAGACAAACACAGCTGAACTTCGCAAACATAGTTTTCTTTCTCTCTCCTGCACACAAGTGAAAGTGACGCGTGCGCATGCTCCTATTCCTGCTCTCCATGGTTGATGCGTGGGCGTGTCACGTACTTTCATGGGAAATTGTCCAATAAGGGACTAAGAAAAGTTGTTACCTAACGATTTTTCATGTTCGAAAAAAACTTTCTGAAACCTGTACGAACACTGGGGGAATGTATCGAGCACAGAAATACGTCCAACTTGTTTTTTGACAAGTGGACCCTGTCAAGCATTAGAAGACAACACGTTTAATATTGTAAATAAGTCAGAATGCATGAAACACCGTCACAAGGCCGCTTTAGGAAAGATACTTGTTTACAGCACCTCAGAATCGGTTTAGTGTAAATCAATTCAAACTGTTCATTCTACTGAATCAATTCTCAGTTAATCAGTAATGATTAAACTATTTCTACAATGTAACAACGGCTATTCGATTAAAATTATGTTTCAGGAAACCACCCTTTTAAGGTATTTCACACCCAATACGTAAGCAAACATATTATGATTCGGGTATCTAGCTATCATAAAGTTGCATTCAGACCGCCAGTGACTGTGTCCTAGCTTTGATTGTCCTAGAAACATTTATTATCTAACCCTGTAGTAACAGACGAGAGACAGCACAAGTGAGCTCCGCTGATGTACTCCTCTTGGTAGTCGCTCCCAAAAATCGCTAACATTTGCACAAAGTTCAGCAAATCTCAACTTTGTCGAGTTGCAAGACGTTGCTAGACACGTCCACTTCCTGTCACTTGTGACGCTGGATGTCGAATGATGTCGCCTCGCTTTGTGGCTGGCTGTCATTGGCGGTCTAAACGGGGCTTAAGGTTGTAATTGTTAATATTTGCTGGCATAAGCTAACATTATTTTAAAGTCCCCATGAACCGGAAGTGACCGATCGCTTTTACTTCCGTATTTTGCCGCTTTTCCGAGTGAAATGGAATTTCTAATGAGAAAAATAGTGGTCGTGGCTTTTGTCTATCTCTGCAATTTGATTGGATGTATAAAAACAGCCATTGAATTTTGAAAAGGAACTGGGGAGGAGTTAATGGAAGCGCCGCCTAAGCAGTCTAACACGCCATTTAAGATGGATAGTCATTACAGGAAGGAAGTGCATTTTCAGATTTTAACTAAAGATTATGAGGGCACACAAATTTTAATACGCACGCAATATTTCATGAAAACATGGCATTATCATTAATTATATCACAGGGACTTTAACAACGAACAATACTCATAAAAAAAGAGAATGTTAAAACTGACATTTACTCTTATAAAAGAATACTGTTAGTCACGTTAGTTAAAGCAGTGAACGAACATAACAATTATATTTGTATTAACATTGATAAAAAATTAATAAATGCTGAAAACAATATATTGCTAATTATTAATGTAAACTAATGCATTTACTAATGTTAACAAAACAACCCTAATGTAATATCACCCAGCACTACTTCACATGTGACAGATGTGCTCATGCAGATGTTAAACCTTTCTCCAAAAGTAAATGCTCGCACATAAAAATAAAGATTCACTTTATATTTAACAACCTTCACTAATTGCATTATAAAGGGTAACAGGCCACTTAAACATAATGAATCTTCTTAAAAGATCCAGAGCTAAAGGTGCCCATCAAAGCTGAAGACACATGAATTGAATGTCAACTTCCCCTGACGCCCTCCATAAGCATGAGGATCAGGTCTGCCGTGCTGTTATTCATCAGCTCTGATTACAGCGAAAGGCTCCTCCAGTTTCTGTCTCATTTGCAAATAATGCGTCCCTCAAAAGGTTGCAATCAATCTTTATCATTTTGTCATGTATTATAGTTCAGGGGAAATTAATGAAGTGTGTATTATTTTTTTTCTTCTAGGAAAACAATGTAAAATGCTGTTTAGCTAAATGAGAAAATGAATATGTTGGAAACGAACAGCGCTAGAAATGTCATAACGTAGTAAACCATTAGAGGCACTGCAGTTCTGAGAAATGTTCTGAAATTGTGTTTTCTCTTTATCTTTTAAATAAAGTTGACTATAAATTTAAGATGTGGTGTCTGAGATTTGTTTCCAGAATAAGTCACAATTTCTAGTGTTTGGCCATCAGAGCACATTAATCTATGACCAAGCACTTAAACATTACATTTTCATCTAAAACATGAATATTGGTAAAAAATGGTTTTGAAGCAAGATTTAATACATTCAATTTAGTCCCTTATTTAAGTTTATTTTGCTGAAAACGTCATTTTCATATTTAAAACAATCAACCTTAACCTTCTATCAACATCTGGCAACCCAGGGCACATTTAACCATTAATTTTGTGCTACCACAAAGCACCCAACATGCAGTCTGACAGAGGTCACTTTAGAATCAATCGCTTTAAGTGTTCTCACCAGCGACAGGCAACGAGATTATATACAGACTTCAGTCTCTGGTTGTAAGACAGAAAACCAATAAAGCAGAGAGAACTCAACCCTACTTTTACTCTCTTGGGCTTCTGCACTGTCAGAGATTGTTACTCCTCCCTTAACATATCCCCTCGGTTTTATTTATAAAATCCAGTGCAAGACCCTTACCCCGCTGGCAGATCAGAGGGTCATTAAAAGTAAAGCCGTTTCAGCATCGCATTAACTTAATGAAGTAGCGGCTCGTGGCATGATTCCCAGGATGCACTGCTCTGTTTGCATCTCACCTATGAGGTCAGCGCTGCTGCTCAAACGTTCAAAAGTAAGAGATAATGGTGCTTGAATGCTAAATCTGAAATCTTTTTGAAACAAACTATTTCACTTACTTTTCCTCTCTGTGCCTGACTATCTCTGTTTCTCCGTCCGTTTTCAATCTGCCACTGATTTGAGTGGAAGCTCAGAGGTGTCTGATAGCCGTGGAGGTTTTACAAGGCCATGATAGAATAATCTTTTAAACTGCAAAAGCATTGCAGTGCCATTTTACGTGCCTTGGAGAAAGAGCAGTAGGTGACTCATATGGTCACTGAAATGCTAAATGCAGTATAAAATACTGAGTCATAATGGAGTACCCATAGAGAGTTGTGATGATCATGAGAAATGGTACTGGACTAAAAGTCAGAGTGTTGACCGTACAGGAACTTTCACTCTGCAGTCCCACAGTACCATCAGTCAAGCCCCTGACAACTTCAATACACTCACAGCTGTAAGAGATCATCCACTTCAGCACAATTTTCTAGGTTACAAAGTAGATAATTACACAGAGTCCAACTTAACAATAGTTGATAGATTGTAGTCTCAAAACTCCATCCTGTAATAATTCATCCATTGTATAAAAACATACCACGGTACCGTGAGTAGAGATGTTCTGATACGGAGTACTGATCCGATACCTAGGTGTGTATCAATGTACAGCTGTATATACTACTAGCCCTGTATGAATTGATATAATTATTTTATGGTGTGCTTCAGACTTAAAAACATGAACAAATGAACCGTAAACTAGACTATTGTTCTTATCTGACAAACATTTGACAGTAATATTATTTACTTTTCTTAAGTCGCAGTTTTACTGAACGGTTGGTCAACTCTGAAATACTGTCAAACAGCGGACATACTGCTAGGACATTTTCATTTCTTCTTCGTTGCTCTGAACAGTGGTTGCTTGTGACGACACAGCACAACTTTCTGTGTCGGTATTCTGAGCAGTGAAGAAGTGATTTCCCATTTTCAGCGTTAAGCAAAGTAAGCGGGCATAACTCGGTCCTTTTTGATAAAATGGTACCGGATTGGTGCATGGATACAAGTACTCGCCGATACCAGAATTTTATGTGGTATCGGTAGCATTTCCGATCTAGAATATGTATCGGAACAACCCTAACAGTGAGGGTACCAACTGGTATACTATGATACAAGGCAACCATTCTTATGGATTCACACTCCAAAGAATATCATGTTTACCACATCGGCACCTGTCAAAAAAACTAAGCACAAGGTGGCAAGACAACAAGTATTGTGGCATCACAGTATACTCTGGTGCACATCTCAGTGCTGGGACTCTAGTATCTGTTTCAGATGTTGTTAAAGCGAAGAGCGTTTTTTCTTCTAAATGATCACATAACTAGTGTACGGTTATAAAAAGTGAACAGAACAAGGGGTTTGATTGTTTCCACGGAACAATATTGAGTTTGTGCAAGATCACACAAAAACAATTTTGTCATCATTTACTCACCGACAACGGCAGTACCCCTTGACTTCTATTGTATGGACACAAAACCAATGCAAGTCAACCGGCATTGGCGTTGTCCGGTTACAAACATTCTTCAAAATATATTTTTGTGTGTGTTCTGCACAAGAAAGTCATACTATACAGGTTTGAAATGAAGAGTGAGTAAATGATCATCATTTTGGGTAAACTACCCCTTAAGAGAGTGCACAAACCAACCAATGTTAATCCTGTTCGCTTATTCATTATTTTTATTAATAATTTCACATGCAAGCACATTACCATGTTAACGTTGGTTTCAGTATTTCAACAAAACAGTTTAAAACATCTCATCTGCAATATTTGCGATTAATGTACTCATTTACAAGATTTACAGATTGCCACATTTTATATTAAACACAGTAGTGAAGCGTCAACGCTTAGACAACAAAAAGCTTTTCTGGCCCATGAGACCTTGTCCTCACACGACCATTCAAAAGAATCAATATAAAATGTTTTTTTGCTTATTTGCAAACCAGCTCTTGGGAGTTATCAACTGCGCCCAATGAGACTGGCCTATGCAACAGTTTAATTTGTTTAAAAGGGAATGCAAGCATGCTATATCTCCACAGTAACTCCATAACTCACACCTCCCCGGATGTCACTACTGAGAAATGTTTCATCCTTCTTGTGCAAATGCGTTCCCTTTTATGGTGACAAACTCCTGCAGACACAAAGAAGTAGCACATCTGTATGAGGCAAAAGATAACAAGCACTTAACAGACTCTGAGCGCATGTGTAGCAAGCTAGATTAATTGGCACAATACTAGCAATAAAAGGCCATAAACAACGTGTGCAAGTGTGTTAAGGGCAAAAGTCTCAGAAAGCATCTATAAACAACAAATACTGTATGATGACACCCTAATAATGAACTCTTATAATCTAGAGGTGAGCACAAAACAGATAAACAAGAAATAAAGTTTTGTGCTTTAATGATGTTTTATGCAAAAAAACTATTTTTGTGGATGTCTAATGTAAAGATTGAGGTTATACAATATATACGTCCTTTCTTCAAATGCTAAGGAAGTGTGTATGTTTCTTTCTGAGAAAAACAATGAGATCCATTATTCCCACAAAGAAGCCTGGTCCCTAAGCACAGCTAATACAATTAAAAGTGATGCCCAATCGGTGACTGGGAAACAGAGGGAATAAGAGAATTGTTTGGAGAGAATAAGCAATGGAAAGCCAGAGAGGAAACAGGCGCTCTCCTGCTGTGCATGCATGCTCAACTTGCCCCAGAATTTCAGGCTTGTCTCCAGTTTGCATTCGGCACTCACCCTCTGCAAACAATGGCCACTTATGTTTCCATAGGGACTGAAGCTTATGGGCAAGGGCTTGACTCTCCTCAGAGCAAATTTAACCAAAAAGGCTCATTAAAGTGCTGATAAGTTTCGTACAACAAGGTGGCAGTGTGCAAATCGGTCGAACGTCCAGCAATGCGTCCAGCACATAAGATGATTTAGAGGCAACAAATACGCTGCAAATGATGGAAACCAGAACAGAGCACAACACCAGCCAACCATAAAAAACACACACTTATTTTTCAAGCGTGGCATGAGGTCTACAGCCACCATGAGAAATGCCTCTGTTTATAATTTTTTTTCAAATGTATTGCGATAAGTCTGATTTTGAGTAAATGGAGTAGAAATGTTCATATTTTGGTATTTCCTGTTTATGTATTTCCAGCATGCACTGCCAGTATGCACTCACATTGGCATTGACTATACAAAAGTGTATACAAAATCTAATGATACATGCTAACACGATTCGTGAATGTTCCAAAATTTTCTCTAGAAAAAAGAATATATGACCTATTTTCTAAATGCATTGACAATGTTACAATAAAATTAGATTTTCTGATCAGAGACTTGCATTCTTAAATATTAATTTTACAGCAAAAAATATTTTAATTATATTTAATCCCATATTTTCTATGTTGTCTCAGACTTTTGGACCATATTTCAACACTCAAAAGCTAAATCAATGTAAAAATGCAGCACACCTGAATCGATTGTGAAACAAAAGAGCTACAGTATAGATTGTTATTTATGGACGGAGATGTCTGACACAAGCTATGAATCCTGATTCTGTCTACCTTTATAATGACAAGAATTCACAAAAACCTAGCAGACATCTGGTTTATCCAGTGCTCACTCACATAACAAGCTAACAATGCGCTAGGGCTGGAAACATATAGCTCAAAGCTGTGGATTCTTTCCTTGCTCCGTAGCTCCTCAAAGAGGAATGCAAAACAGGTTAACACAAGATCACATTGGCACGTCTGCACAGGTCCCTTTTCCTCTATACATTCACTCCCACAAAAGGACAAGCACCTTCCTGGCTGACATCTTGTCTCCGTCGCACAGCTTTGAAGTAACTGATGACCAGCTTGTGCTGAAAAGATTTTAAAAAATCACACGAGAGTGACTTAACGTTCTAAAAAGAGAGCACATTTAAGAGCCGGAAGTCATGCATGTGGGGCAGGAATTCAAACAATGCGTTCCGGCTTTTGTAGATGCCACGCAAAATGGCAAAATCGTGTATTCTCCAGATATAATTACCCCTGATGTGGAAGAAATGGGTGGGACAAGGTATCTTTAACAATAGGCGTCATTATGGGTGAATGGACGGAATGGACGAGTCCTGTCACCCAAAACGCTTGTGTTACCTGCAGCAGACAAAAACATCCACCAGCTCCGAGTCTTGAGAAGAAACTAGACTACACCACACAAAGGCACAGATGTGTGCCCTACACTGTACACAAAAGCAATCACGCTGGCACAAAGATGCAGGCAGACCACACCAGTTGGGTCCTTTTATGCGCAAAGCGTTATATGGCCCACAGCATGGCTTCCAAGCGTTTTATACAAAAACGAGTCATTAAATGACCCATTGTAACAGCAAATTCATCAGTTGTGTCAAAAAGCATCTTTTGTTCTCACACAATTTCTGAAACGGAAATAAAAGAAAGAGGTGTGGAGGGGGCACCTTGGCACACCAGTCAGGATCTGTGGGTGGAAACAGGATCACTGGAATTCCTGCTTTAGACGGCATGTTCCTAATCTTATTATCTGAATGACTATGAAATCTGCATTCCTGCAACTGTTCAAACCCTTCCTGGTCCTGGTTTTCTCTCTATGACAGCAGCGAATCAAAAGCCCCTTTCTACTATAAAATCTGTCTTAAGAGAAACTTTGTCGCAGGACACTCAGTCTAGAAGAGCCACTCTTTGTTATCTACAGAAGATGACATCTACGGCTGAGCTCACCATGACCTTTAAAACACAGTCTATCACTACAGGCAAACAGAAACATACGGCACTAAACTGATAAGATAGATTTCCTTTTTAAAGCTACAAAAACATTTCTGCATTTAGATTTTTTTGATGGTGTATTTTTAGTCAGAGACGTTCCGAGACTGACAGCGTTTTGAAACTGTTTTGTCTTTGCTGACAGCAGACCGGCTCCAAGCAAGCCCCTTGAGTTTGACCTGCAGCTGATCTCACGGGAGCAGGTTTCATGAGAATCAATGCTGACCTGGGAGCATGAGAAGAAATACACGTATGTTGCCATGAACCTGAAGCACAATTTTACGAGCAAACTTGGGTTTTTATTTGATTGAAAAAAAGGTACTTTACTAGATGGTGCACTATTTAGAGAAAATGTAACTAAACAAAAGGTATATGATAAAGTAGCTCAAAATAAAAAATCAATCATTGTCTACATTTGAAGCTGTACTCTTATGTTTTATGCTAAATATAAAACTAGAATACTTAAAAAAAATACAGCTCAAGCCATACAATAAATCCAAGCTCAATAGATTTCGTAACTATTTGAAGAGATGGCTAATACGGATATATAATTCATACATTTTAGTACGGTTTATTTTGGGGTTAGCGGAGGGGCTTCGGTATTGCTTTTTATGATGATGATTAATACATTTTTGTACAAACTTCATAGTACGAATTCATACGGATTTAGCCAACTTGTAAAATAGTATGAATTCCTGAAATTGTGTTGTACAGTATATCTGGTACCTAATACGGTAAATCTTCTAAGGCAAGAAGATGTGTGAACTAACTGAACCTATAAAATAGCGTACAGGTTAAAAATTTGGGGTGGACTTATCATTCAGAACATCTCAGACGTGTCCTTTTGCAATGTTATGCAATGTTACAGACTCTGTGACTGTTATTAAATTAAGGTGATTCAGGATGTTCAGTAAAGGTGATTGTGAAGGTCCCGAATACTTGTCATAGCAAAAATGATTGCATAGATGATTTCATGGAGATAGAAATATTAGAGGGCCCTTCGCATACATGCCTTACTTAGGCAGGTCAGTATGAACATAAATCAGTAAATGAATGCTATATAAAACACGTACTATCCTGCTTTATATAGTCTGTGATATAATCTCATTTTTATGGCCAAGACAACATTTACGTAAGCCGACTTGCAAAAAAATGACACATGAGGATAATATATGTTATTAAGGCCGTCGAAAGAACGAAAACATAATTTGGGATCTTGGTAGAAGAATCAGGTGTTTATAATATAAACTAGCCGGTCGTGCTACAGCAGCTAGGTGCATGTACTTTCCCAGCAGCGGCTATTTAAAGTTTCTGGGAATATTAACAGTTAAAACCCTTCTGAACCGCAAATGGGGGACGGGGATGGGGAAGCATAAAAAATCCTATTAACCAATACAAAGGCTGCAGTGTTTGGCACAGACACTACGGCACTCTGTTTTAATGAAGTGGCCTGCTAGCGCTGAGTTAGCACCGGGCCAAGACAAGAAAAACAGCTGAGGAAAAAATAAACAGCATCCTTTACTTTGAAGACGACACAAAGACAAATATTATCAGCCAACTGATATCCCTGTTGTGTGGTGTGTACCAAACAGGCTAGGGGATGACGGAAGAGGAAATTAGCATTCTGTCGGACTGTGGCTTCTGCATAAGGTTTCATTATGCTCAGCCTGTGCAATGCCAGCTGGGATACATGCTCAGCACCGGGCCAGGACAAGCACCCACTCCCATGAGACAGAAAACAATAAAAAACCCATTTAGTCCGGGGAATGAGGTGCTGGTGAGAGCACTAGGAGCTTTACAGGAAGGGACGGAGTTTGAGAGATGAAAGGGCCTCTCCCTCACGTCCGTTTTATGAGACACGTACAGGACTTGTTTTGACTGTCTCCTGGCATTTAATATACATGATAAAGGATGTCCTCAGAAAGGACAGCTTATAAGCACAGGCCCACCTAAAGAAACGAGGACGCACAGCTTCCTAACAATGGCATATTTTTGTGTTAGTGGGCTTCCTTTCATGTCAAACCTTCATGGGTAGTCATGAAAAAATTGTCTTTTCCGACAGTGTTCTCATAAGACTGTGAGTTTCTACTTGTTTTCTCATCGAAACATTGCATTGGAGTCAAATAATGGAAAACATACGGATGCAGTCAGTGCGCATCTGTGTTTTAGTGTTTGGAGTAAACGGCGTCTCATTGCTTACTGGACACATTTTTATGTACCACAGAATCGATTCTTCCACCTTGCATAAACTAAGGTTCAGCTCTGAGGAATTCGTTTAAAGGAATAGTTCACCCAAAAATTAAACAATAATCATAATTTATTTCTCCCTCGTGATGTTCAAAATGCATATTTGACTCTTTAGTTCTATAAAGGAAAATATTTTGAGAAATGTCTCAGTAGTTCTGTGTTCATACTAGGAAAGTCAATGAGGTCAATTGTTGTTTGGTTACCAACGTTCTTCAAAATATCTTTTTTTGTGTTCGGCAGAAATGAAAATCATTCAGGTTTTGAATGACGAAATGGTGAGAAAATGATGAAAGAATTTCGATATTTGGGTGAACTGTCCCTTTAAGCGAAATAGAAGGGCCTGTTGCTTCGCAGTGAGCCTAGTACACGTCGTCCAAAACTCGAAATAAACTCTAAACACTATGTGTGAAACACACACATACTCTTATTGTATTTCTCTGTCATGGCATAAACCAGTTTGTGACCGTGCCTGGTTGAAGAAAGAAATCGACACGATGAAGAAGATATGAAGTGGTGACTATCAGAACTAAAGTAACATCAACATCAAAACTGTTATATAATAAACTAAATATAAAAACTGCATGTGGCACACTGTAGGTACATATACAGTATACATAAAGCACTGCTGTGTGACAACACCTCAGTATTTTTTCTGTTCACTTTCTGTTTCTATGGAGGCTTTTTGCACCAACTTCAAGACGATGATTGATCTCGCAAGAAGGATGGAAATAGGTATGAGGGCTGCAATTAAAGCTGATGGTGAAGGGAGAAAGAACTGGGCATATGTGTGGAGACAAGACAAAAAGAGCTCCGCAGAGACAGATGGCGGGAGGATGATAAAAGTCAGCGAGTGTCTTACCTGAAAGGTGCAGTCCACAAAGCCAGTGATGGAACATGAAAGAAAAGAGAAAAAACATAACCATGTTAGAGAACTGGACAATATCTGGCAATCAACATTTAAGCTCAGGTCCAAATCCCAGTGAGGTCCAAAAGAGCTCTTTATGTGAAGCACACAAATGATCTATTTTGGATATATAATTACTGTATATCTATACAATGCTGCAACCATATTTTCAAACAGCTCACATTGGTAGCATGGCCAACATTATTTTTCACAATGTTGTCAAGGTATGAGGCTCACAACGATTTGGAACAAAGCTGAGCCATACGTTTCTGTCACAGTCAGAGCAACACATACGTAACATGTTAAATTCCCTGTCAGAAATATAAAAAAAACACTTGATACTGGATATTACACGTCTATACCCATTTTTTTAATACATACTAGGCCTGCACTTGTTCTAAAAGTCATCTTGTAAAACTGATATATGCAGCAGAAGAGGTTTCATGCGTAGCCTAATATTCAAAGCCGATTCCCAACAAAACCTCTCAGGACAATTAGGACATCTTAAGCATACAATAATTTATCTTCAGATGCATGTAGGCAGGTTATCCCTGAGGGTGAATGTAATGCAACACAGCTGCAACATCAAACATAAACTGCACAAAAGCACAGCAATACATTCACTCAGTGAGTTTGAACAGTTGACAGTTTACGTCTTCAGTCGAGTATTGAGGTCTGCTGAGCTCCATTCTTCCATGAGCTGCCATCTCTCAGCTCCCTGACAATCACTGAAATATTTACGGCAAGACCAGACACATGAACTGTATAAGATCCCTAGCCCCTGCTCTTCTGTAAGCCAAAAAAAAAGGTAACCAGGACAGTCGCCTTTTACCGTCATGCATATTTAAATGCAGATGGTGCTCCATGCCTGGAATATAAACTGCCTTCATGACACATTAGGATACTTTTTGAAATAAAAAAAAGTAATATGTTTGAATAAGTATATGTATGCGTGTGTATGTATGTACGTATACACAAAATTATTTATAAATATATATATATATATATATATATATAGACCAAAACTATTGACAACTATGTCCAATCAAATACTTGGGCTCATTCTTGATTCAAGGATTTTTTTAATACAGAAAAACTTAGCTCGTGCTTGAATGCATCAAAGCTGACCCTGTGTAAAGCCTAGGCTGACCTGCGGTACAAACCGTATCAACGCTGCTTAAAGGGGAGTTAATAATGGACTCAGGTGCTCTAGGCTCTTAAAGAAACGTGTGAGAATGTGGGGAGGGGACGTCCCGTGGGGGACATATTTAAGGGGAATTATTCATCCCTAACACTCGATCACGCATAAGGTCAGCACTCCATTCAAGGGTTTAAAGATCTTATTTGCGTGCAAGGATGTAAGAGAGAAGGGGGTAGATGCTCATCCTCTATCAGGCTGCTGGTGCCGTGATACAAAGATAACCAACACTGGGGCAAGAGACTAGACAAAATATGACTCGTCCCGCCATCATCTTACAGTGTGATATGCATCTGGTCTGCACGTGCATTCTTTTGTTTGTCACCAAAACACACTAGGGACAGGAGACAAAAAACGACCATTGAAAGTCATTTGTGTCACGTAGACATCAGCATAAAGATCAAATAGGATGGTTAGTGTGCTATTGATCTTCACGAGCATATAGAGAACAAGCGAATTGTAGTTAAAGCTCAAGTGTGTAACTTTTGTGCTACAATGAAAAGAATTATACTTGATGTCACCAAATTAGAAAAATAAAACATAAACAATTCAATTAATACGTAAATAAATGAATCAATAACCAATAAATAAATAATGAGCATCTACTATGGAATAAAATATGTTTGATGTCACCAAACTATAATAAATAAATAACTTTGTTTAATGTCAGTTTTTAGATGTTTTACTGACATACTTGTCTTTTCATTTGAAGTTATTTAATACAATAACTTTTTTGGTGAGCTTTTATCCCCCCCTTGCACCCAAACAAAATAAAAGCGGGAAAGAAAACAGAGGAAAAAAAACATTCATGGGATCTTGGACATCAATCAGAGTTGCAAAATGTTTGCCATTATCTTATAAAAACACTCTTAGCAAAGCACACAAAAAGTTCACTGAATCGACTTTCGGTATAAAAACAGGACGGCCAGTCATGGCCCTCCTGAGCTGGAATGAGGACAAAAATGTGCGGCTATTTTAAGGTGTGCCAATTGAAAAAAAATGGGGACCAGGGCTAAGCCATCAGGGAAATTGCTGTGCAGGTTCTCTGAGTTTGAATGCACTGAAAGTAATCAAGTTGCTCAGCAATCTTCATTACAAGGAGAGCACTCTACTTTATTGAGATTCAGAGGAGGGGATGTGCCAGCACACAAAAAAGGAATTTATTGATTGCACTTAATGCAATAAGTATGCAGGTTCCAATGCAACTTCATCGCCCACACAACCCCATTTTTGTTAGACGCAAGAAGAATGGGCTATATACCCTGGCCAGGGATGGACCTTAGTCTCGATGCCGCATAATGTACCGAACTGTCGCAGTCCTAATGGAAGGTGACTCCAAAGCAGGAAGAAAAAACCTTGTCTGAGCGCATTTATCTGCAGCAGTCTGAGTCAGTGCAACTCAATTCTGTTGAAGCTGAGTCAAGTGTGCACAGTCTCACGATGAAATGTTGTGGTACAATGGCGTCTCGGCAAAACCAAGTGGTATTAAATAACTCGTTCATACTGGCATGTCTGCAATGGACAAGGTGATGGCATGAAATCGGATAACCAGATAATTTATCTCTCAATTCTAACAATCCAAAGGCTGAATGATTCATTTATACGTTTCAATTGATTTCCATAATCCATTCTGCACGTTTACGGCCAGTGCCGTGCTGAAGAAGCACAGACTGGATCAAATGATCCTATTTGTCATGATCTACAATGCTGGAAAAAGAATGATCTATAGAGCTTAAGTTAAATTAATTTACACAAACCCTTCGGGGATATTTAAACATGAAATATGCATCCATTGCCCATTGTGCATTCTGTACCCTTATCTACCCTTTCCAAATAGCAGCTGCTGAACCCCTCTTGAGAACAGAGCAATGAAATAAATAAACGCTTGAGTTCACGTCTGCCCGCTGCTGTGATCCGTCAGCAGGAGACATGCTTTTCTGATCATTCCAGCTGTTCGTCCACACATCTCCTGTTGGCTTGACTGCCTGAGGTTCACACCTCTGCTGCCCGTCTCCACACCCCCTGCCGGAGTCACCTTTCCCCTCGGCCCGTAAACACTGCAGGGTCATCTTGAGGGATGCACACATGGATCTCTTATGAAAAGTACAACCATGCTTGGTTTGTTGGTCATATTTGGTCTCCTAATGTGGTTAGATGCTTTGCTTGTTTTGGAGTATCATAGTAGAGAGGCATCAAAAAGCAAACCATGGTTATCTTTGACAAAGCATTGCAGTATAATGATTACCATATCTAAATACCATGACATTATCAAGGTATTTCAACGAATACAGCGGTATTGCTGTGCCAAAAAAATGATGTGTTGAAATAATTGAAATGTTGAAAAATGAACAACATGTATTCGCAGGATTTAATTGCGTGTTTGAAAAGCATAACCTAAAATTTGCAGTGGCTTGAGAAAGCTCTGGAAAATAGAAACAATATATCAAAGTGTTTTAAAAAAAATGTGTAGCCAAAGGCAATTTCTTTTCTTTTCGCAGTAATGGTTTAGCAGGCTTAAACTGAAGTGAAGCAAATGATTAATGTTGTGCTTCTGAGTCTCTAAACTCAGGAAGCCCTAAATCAAAACAGTATTTTGCTTTTAACAGCTGAACTAATGAAATTATAACAACAGCAACCCCAGAAAGCCTCGTTTCTCTGAAGGAAGAAAAAAGAGTTTTGGCTAGCTTCCTGTCCACTTAAAACCTAATATTTTACCACGGAAAATGCATCTTGGGAAAAATAAACATCTGTGCCCCACAGACAAGCTACCATGTATGAAACTACCCTACATTAACAATTAAGTCAAATATTGTTTGAAGGACTGATTAACAACGGTCAACCAACATCGGACAAGTATATAAGTGATGTAAGTTACATAGAAGTTCATAGTTTAAACCCCTTTGCAGTAATTCGTGTTCTGTTGGTTATATGAAACGTTTGACCAGTGTAATAAAACTAAAACAGGAAGTTCTTCTGAACCAGTATTTAACCAGCGTTGTTTATGTCACCCGAATAAGCCTATATAGATATTTGGATGAAAACTATGGTTATCGTGGTAACACATTACAGTATGTACACTCTTATTTGGAAGGACCGAGGATTGGTATTTAGATTGATCAATGTCTTTAGCTTAAGTAAACCTGCGGTCTCACTAACATCTCCCCTCTGGGGCACATCAGAGGGTGTAACCGACCGTACGTGTTCATTCAGTGAGCAGGGTTATGTTTGCATGGCTGACAAGGGTAATTTATCTGTGTTTTCATAAATTACGAGTGAGTAATTTGAACCTGTCACGGTCTCAATATGCGTCCACATCAGACTCTTTGAGACATAGCCCATGAATGGCTTCATATCTCTCTCTCTCTCTCTCTCTCTCTCTCTCTCTGAGCCTCAGGCCACCCAGAGCCCTGAACATTCCTCTCCTCTGACTCTCATCTCAGACTTTAATATCACCAGAACATCAACATCTTTTAGGAATAAACGTCTGGGAATGTAATGTTTGTTGGTGCTGATAAACAACCTGTATTTATAATTTGGGAAGCGTTTTCACAATTTAATTTCTGTGATGAGTCAAGTATGAGTAATACTTTTGACGTTGATGACCCTTTGAATGCATTTCACTGCATAAACATCTTCATTCTCTTTAAAAACACAGTATGAATAAAAGCCAAGGTTTCTTCTGAACACTTCCGCTATAGTTTCTATCCACTTAAGTCACTTAAATCAACAAATACCCATATCAGCAATATAAATGTTCTGTCAGCACATCTAAGAGTGGGCAGACCTGCAAACATTGATATTTGAAAAGCAGCCTGGGAGACACTTCCTAAACCATTATCCTCATTGAGGATAGGTTATGAGGAAGAAATAGTAGTGGTTCAGCCTAATGTAGCACAGATCGATCAAAAGTTTAGCATGTAGGTGAACTTCTGGCAACTCAAAGCAACAATTACATTTATAAATTATTATACATTTTAGTATTATAAAATGTCGTTTATTTTGACCTATTTATTACATACAGAGTGTTACTTTAAAGTAACATATCAAAACATAAACAACCTCATGGTCCAGTATGTGCCATTCAAATGTGTGCATGTACGTGTGTGTGTTTCGTGCAGTCTGCTGTTCCTTCAGTCGAGATAAAAGCTCTTATTTTCAGGACACATCTAAAAAACACTGGCTCCAGGTCCCAACGATTACCTCACTTCCTCTGGCAAATCTCAAGAACAAAGTCAAAGTAAAGCAGGTGTTGTAGCGATAACATGTCAAATGTTGAAAGACATATTGCTTTAATTATCAAAAACATCAATGGATTTCCTCATGTACAAAATGCACAAACCAACTTTGAAAGTGAATATCCCATATCCCACCCCAACACTTGAAGTGTGACCTTTGACCCTAGTCACGAGAACAGGGGCCTGTAATCTCTCTTTCTGTCTCTAATGAGTCTCATAATGTCACACTGCCTGAGCCAAATAATCTTTTTAATGCAGAGGAAACAAGTGCAAGGTGTAAAGAAGTGGGTGGGAGGGCTCTAAATCTCTCTTGGCTTTTATATGTGACAGACATATGGTTTGAACAGACATAACACATGCCTATATTAAAGTATAACAAAGTAATGTCCTGGTCATATTTCACACCAAAATAAAAGCCGAAATTAAACAGAAAGGATTTGTGCAGGGATAAAATTATCTTTAAGACCACTGAAATGATTGCATAAATACATTACTTCCGTCATAATGGCATAATACTAATGGTGTTTACTGGAATTATTGTAGTAAGCATCTTCAGTTTCTGATATATCCTTGGGAACAGTACACGCTTTGGAAGCTGTAGCCTATTAAAGATTATTTCCATATTCTGCAAAAATCTATTCACAGCACCCAAGATGATTTAATGTCCATGACACATACACCTTCTCACATACACAGACCACACCTATGTTGTCAACACCCTACAGCATAGCCTCCGTTCCCACCCAACCATTCAGACAGCAAGCCGAAGGTCACATGACCAAAAAATGTGAGTCGGTTATGGCACTGCACTCACATTTTAAATTATTCAGCCAACAACCATGACATTGAGCATTACTGTTAAAGACAGACACTTACTCTGCTGTCTATGGCCATGACAAAATATGATTGTAAAAGGAACCATTGTTCACTGAGATTATTCAAGTTGCCCCTTTCACATAATTGTACTGTGATATATTAATATACTTTGATATTTCAGCCCACCTGACACAGAGAACATTCAACACAGAGAGACATCACTCCTGGGGTACACTGAATGTAACCACAACGTTAGGATGTGTTAAGTTGGGCAACAAGAGTTTGAATCTAACTCGCAACAACTCCTAAATCAAAGTGACAAAAAGGCCAAAAACAAGACAATATAAAAAGTTGAAGAAAACACTTGCAGATTACATCTGGCCCTGTCACAATCTTCTCTTGAATCTAGTTGTCTGGGAAAAACTGAGACATGTTTATCACTTCAGTAAACGCACTTACACAATTGAACATCTTTCTGCAGTGACTGTTACCTTTTCACTTGTGTCACTTGAGTTTGCACTGGCTTAACAGAAATGTGAAAGAACTTGTAACCAGCAGTGCTCTACCTGTTGAAACATCTCACAGATGGTTTGGGCAGAAGCAGAAATCTGCCAAAGCGCTCACACATACGGGTCAGGGCCTCGGCCTAATTGATTTCCTGTGGAAACTATACGTGCAGGAATACACCATCAATCAAAACAACCGACTTCGCTTTGAGACCAAACACCCTGGATTTCAGTTTAGCCAGACTAACAGGGTCCATCCGTTCTGGTGGGGCCAAACGTGAGCTATTCAGCAAACAAAAGTCAAAGCTTTCTGAAAGTGTCCTCCTTATTCCATTAGTCTTATAAAAGAAAGATCAATGGAAAGTGGTCTGCTGAAATAAATCTGTTTAATAATACAGCGCTGTAGCAGGTTATTGCCCGACTGAGCGTACAGTTCAGCACTAATTATTCAAGGCAGAAAATGTTCAAGTACATCAGACATCCCATAAATACCAATGACTTTGGCACTTGGTACATTAGAAGTGCCTTTAAACCAAGTCAATCCACTCAGCGACCATCTTAGTAACGCTCCTGGCAGCTATTTTCTTTGTAGGTAATAGGCATACAAGTACAGCTTGTATTTATTGGACAGTAAATGGAGAAAGACTGAAATCTCAAAATTGTTCACACAAAAATGTAAATTCTGTCATCAATTACTCATCCTCTTGTCCTTTCAAACCAGCATGATTTTCTTTCTTCTGCACAACACAAAAGAAGATATTCTGAAGAATGTTGTTAACCATTGTGTCTATACAATAGGAATGGGTATCGCCATTGTTTGGTTACCAACATTTGTTCTGCAGAAGAAAGAAAGAGAGAGAGAGAGAGAGAGAGAGAGAGAGAGAGAGAGAAAGAAAGAAACAAAGAAAGTTTGAAAAGAAAAATGTAAACTAAAAAGCACAGAGAACCAATGAAAAAACAAGGACATTTTCTCTTTCAAGAAAAAAGTAAGGGGAAATACCAGTTGGCATGAGGAGTACAGAGAGGCGAAGTAATGAGAAAGGAGTTCATTGTTCTTCAAAAGAGACGTGCAGAGTCAATCTGACACAGGTATTCAGCAAATAAGGACTTCATTGTACTAGCTGGCACAGAAAAAACCTCAAACACACACAAACACCTGTTACTACCTAACAGCACAGAAGCATTAATTAAAATAAATACATCTACAATATCTATCTGTCACCTCATCCACCATAATGGATTTTCACAGAGTTCATCACTCTGTAGGATCGCGTTCTCTTCAAAAGAAACTTGTGATCTGTCCTTAGTATTAACCCAAAAGAAAGTAGAAGATAGGTTATTTAAGTAATTTTTTGGAGGATCTGCATCTACTGACAGAAATGCATTATAATATACATACCTATGTATGTCTTCCTAGGTCTACAAAGACCTTACATAATAAAGCGTTATGTTTTTATTACCTTAGAATGAGCTAAGGAATATATGAGGAATATACAGGCAGCCGGTTGTTATTGCAGAAATAAGCCCCTGACAGTGTGATCAGGACCCGATGTGAAGGGGCTTGTTTCATGATAACAACCGGCTGCTCGTACATTATACCGCTTATTACATGGCTACTTGCATGCCACATCAGGAAAAATACTGGACATGAAATCTGAATTTGAAATATTTATTAGCTCATTTTTACTGAATGCAGACCTTCTGCGAGGAAAAGCCTCGTACTTTCGGTTTTAAGGTTAGAAATGACGTTCAAATGTCACGAACAGGAAATTTGGTTAAATAATTTGTTAATATAATGTCATATATGTTATTAAAAAAGACATATTTATAATTAATTTGTAAAGAAAAACGATCAATTTTTTTTGCCGAATCCCGGTTACTGTGTGTTATTAGTTCTGAGCGGTTGTTATCGTGGAATAAAAAACCTGAATCCTGCATTCCAAAGAGCCATGTAATAATTCTATCTACAAATACACCGCCGGTTCCCTTACATGGAAGTCACCATGTTGTCTCTACAGTAGCCTTAAACTGACAAACTGCTCAACAGAGCACGTTTCATAAATAGGTTCTCTCCTTCGGCAAAGAAGCTGAAACTTTACGACATCTTAGTCCTGTCAGCCCCCGTAGTGGTTTGAAAGGTAGGGGTGGAGAAATTTGTTGGTTGCAATTCGCAACCTCACTGAAAGATACCGCTAAATTTCATACACTGGCCCTTAAATAGTAATCATATTTTAGTTATTGTCAATATTATTTACCATTCCACAAGGATAACTGTGTAAAACCAGAGAATTGGTTGTGATAACTTTCTGTCTATATGGCTTTCTCGCAATTTCTCCCAGTAATAGTGAATGCATGCACATGTGTGCTTATCAAGACGTATGGGAAGTGCCAGCTTCCTGGACATCTGCTAAGTCCGTAGTAAAAAAGGAAAGTAGGGTCATCATCACTCTCCCTTTCTGTTTTTTTTTTCTTTTATGATAGTCACAGAGACCACAACTATGAAAAGGGGTGTTGGTGTAAGGACTCCCGGCGGAGCTATTCACACATGCTTCCAGCCCCCCCCCCAACATTTGCCCAGTGATTTCATTTCAAGCCCTTTGACGCCCGACTCCTCCCAGGACCGTCCAGAAGAGATACAGTTGCACTCATCTATTGTGTGTCAACGTGGTGTGTGCGCCAACTTTATTCTTCTCCTACCATGAGTGACCGCTGTGTGATCTAATTACTAGGAGGAAGATGAAGTTGTTCCCCTTTTCCAGACCTATTGGCTAAACCTAAAGAGGGAGACCCAAACGTCCATGTTAACCAGCATTAAACATATGTCAGTTAACCAGCAAGGCAGCCAATCAAAAATTCCATAGGGAAGATACAGACAAGATGGCAGAGAACAAATTCAGTACTTCAGAGCACAATTTCCAACTGCCAGACATAACAGGCCAACTGAGAGACAATCCATTTGGTGTTCTGGAGACCTTTTTATTACCCTATATAAATTTCACCACCAAGCACCAATCAAACGTTTAAATTTATACTACTACTGTGATGGCTCACATCATTACCAGTAATTATTAGACATTTTAAGCATTCTGGTTTGGTTCACTTGGGTTGTTGAGGGTTTGAAAGCTGAATATCCAATGTACCTGTCAAAGTTGAAAATTGCAGTCGTTGCTCACCCTATTGTAGAGCAGACAGCTTGGTGAAGCTCTCTGAGTCCACAGTTACCACGGGAGGATAAGTTCATAACCATGGAGATGTTGTTGTCGTTTCTCAGCTGCTTATCCCATCATGTCACAGAACGCAATATAATTTGACAGATGCTTCTATATAAGACTAATGTAGTGTAACAGAAGCTATGGTACAATTACCTGAGAACAGTTATGCATTACGATACTATCTCTCTTGAAGAGTGGGAGAATTTGAATTGGCCCTTTGGATGGGGACGGGAAGGAATTTAAACCTACAGTAGATTTATGTAGTGAAGCTCTGGTCATTTCATGGCTGGACTCCTACTACAACTCACTCTTTGGTAGACCATATGCTTCTCCAAAATGTTGCTGCTTATCATGGAGAATCTCCAGGTGTTAATAAATTCCGAAAAAAATTTTTTTGAAAGTTTTAAAAAATGTATTATATTTGGTTCACTTCATTTGGCTAGCAATTACACACAATCCAAGTTCAGAGAACCCTTAATACTTTTAGGGAACATCTTTCACACAACTTGTTTGTGGCATCATGGAATTACAAAATATGTTTTTGTAGAGTAGGATTTGAGGGCCTGGATTCTGAGGAGGATTGTACTGTACAAACATCTAATACAAAACATTCCAATTAGGCCTAATGCACTACCATCAAAGAAATCAAAATAACAAAAAAGGTTATAGCCAAAACTAGCCAACTAATTCAGTCGTTGAGTCAGATGCCAATAGCACTCCCCTATCTATCTAGTTAACAGTGCCTACTGAACACTCACTAAACAGGGCACTGATTGTGAGATTATTATTGTCTGGGAATGTCCTTACCATTACACAGATTAGAGTCAATTGTGCGGTTGTAAACTCATTTGTGGAAATGAAACCCACACTGTCTATCTCAACAGTCCATCAGTCCACCCCAGTGTAATGACATCAGCCTGCAGGGTCACATCCTCCCCGAGCTTTCAGACGGTGAAGGAGGACACCGCGCAAAGAGCTTAAGAATGTGAAAACAAAGATGGGAAAAAAAGAAGGGGGACAACTCTGTAACATTCCACATCCTGTCTCATCTTATCTGGCCCGGGGCCCAGGCTGTTTGAAGATATGCCCGAGTTCAGATATGAAAAGCCAAGAGACCCAGGAGAAAGACAAAGCTTGCTCTGAAATTGAGCAAAGCCTCATCTTCACATGCCTTTCCCCTCGGCAATTTATTATATTGCAATATCTCCCTCTAGATTAAGCCTCTGAAAAGCAAATCCTTTGCAAGGAATTTGTCAAAGCAGCTGCGTGCCCATTGTCTTTTAACTACACCTTTTGACTAACAACTAAGGACTTCTCATAACATCAGGGTCCGGTCTAGAGTAACAAAGTAAACTTGTTGTAAACAAACCACATCATCAACTCCTTAAACAAATAAGAAACTTCCTCTACAAGGTGGAAGGCCTAGCCAGGGTTTGGTTGGAAATAAAAAACATCTGTCATTTTTGTTCCAGCCGTCTGCATAAGGTACTAATTGAATCCTCTCGAGAAGAAACTAATGGCGTGACAGGTGCACCAGGCATTTCACTAAATGTAAAATTTCCTGCAATACAAACCTTATCAATTCAGACCATATGTGGAAGATGTCTGGTTTCTATTACTTCAGTTATCCACCAGCCTGTTGCACACCGAGTCTGGCCTGGTTGGATCTAATGAGATACAGTGATTGACACCAGATGTAGATTTGGCCGGCTTCCTTTTCCCACCCCTGACCATGAAGGGTGAGCAGAGGTTTCTCGCAGACTGTGGCAGACCTGCTTCACAAACACTCCACGCACGCTCTATGAATTGGTGGCAGGCTGTTGTGGTGAAGAACTGTCAAAAGCAGGATCCTTGCTGACAGAGGTTAACAGTGCCTAGCGGGGTATCTTACGCTGACATTTCCCAGGGTTACCAGGCAACTGGTGAGAGAAGTAGTGACTGCATCATATACCGTGTCTGCGTGAACAAGGGTTGGATGGACTGGATAGGTAATTTAGTCTGCACTTCCTGTAATATGGAGTGGTTTGTAGTGGGAAGAGAGCCCAGAGCCGGAGCTATGGGTAGGCATTTCATTAACAGCACAGCTGTTGCGGGTGTTAAACAGACCCTGGGAGACTGTAATGAGTAATGAATATCAGCGCTTTGTAAACGAGAGGGTAATCAAGGTCAATTGGAGTGGTTTAGATCCAAATGCTTAAGGGTCCACAGTGGTGCCAGACAGGTCTCCATAAACATCACATAGGGTTGGCCTATAACATCTACAGAGAGCTATAGGTATATTTCTATGACATATGTTCTGATAGCTCAACCATTTCTTTGAATTTAATTCAATAAAATTAAATATTTGTCATTTATATGTTACCTCATATAAATATGTTGTGGCAGTACACGGCAATGATAGGCCGTCACCCCAAAATGAAAATTAATCCATTATCATCCTCAAGTCATTCCAAACCTGTATGACTTTTATTTCTTCTGCAGAACACAAAAGACAACATTTTTAAAGAACTGAGGCATTTCTCAAAAACTACTTTATTGAAGTATAAATGTCTAACTGAAAAAACACTGTAGCGATATTTTTTCAGTTAAAAGATCGTTGCATGGTTTATTTTACTGAAGTCACAGGTGACCAGTCAGCTGAACTTTGCAAAGGACCCAGTCAGCAGGAGAACAGGAATCTATGGCGTTCAGGGAAAGCATGCTTACATGACAGACAGAGTGAACAAACCACTCGTCAAAAAAAGGAAAGCCAGTAGAAAAGAAACCGATCCTGAACAGATTGAAATGTATTTACCTGACCACAGACCACATTATTACAGAACGTAGACAAAAAACATCTCCACATCAATAATGATATAACTTTTTTGAGCCATGCGGTCATGTAACTCATTCTTGTGGGGACATAGAAATACAGTGTCTGAGAAAAAAACTTGCTATGTGAAGAAATCTTTTTATCTTTATCTATTAGGGCAAAATGAAGACTTTTTGTATGGCTTGCTTACACATTACAGCTTATAAATTAAATCTATACACATCCTTTATCATGAATCCAAGTAATAAAAACGACAGACACTCTACATTAAACGACACATTTTTAGACAATAGTGGGCTCACACCTGATTATCAGAACTATTTTAGAAGGACAGAAATAGCTCCTGTAATGTGTAATGTTACACCAAATAACACATGAAATGAGCGGTTTTCAACAATCAACAGAAGATATAACTTACACGTCTTATTAATCACACTTTAAGGTTGTGATTTAGAGATGTTTATTGCTCCAAATAAAGTCATGCTGACCAATCCTCCATCCTTCATCCTTCATCCTTCAAATCCCACACTGAATTCGCCAAGGTTGGAGAAAAAGTTGTCAGTTAATGACAAAAGGTTTGGATTATACTGCCATGCAATCGTGGGGAAAATATTTGTATCCTCTGGTTCTTAACATTTTTTCATTTGGCAGACGCTTTTATCTTTACATCATCATCCTTTGGATTTGGAAAAAAAACAACTACATGCTTGATTTTGTAGCACTCAAAACGCTACATGATGTAAACACACTATAAGAAGTGTTTGCGGGCAGGACAGAGTGTTCGTGTTTCGCGGGCAGGCGGCGATTATGCAGATGTGTTCATTTGTTACGTGTAAAGACACTCAAAAGACTCAACTCGTTATTTTGGGAGACAATATCTTTATTTATCATGGTTGGACTTTTTGAATTAACAACTTTACAGATCTTTAACATTGAAGGGAAGCTACGTTACACACCGAAAAATCCACGTGCTCTTTAAAAGTTAAAACGCTGACTCTGGGACAGAATTTATCTACAGTCCTTTTTAGGTCCGAAACTGTCCTGGTGGCCCAACAGACAGAAAAACATGGGTTAAACTGCCAACATATGTATGGCTGGCTACCAGAATAACAACACATCTGGAATAATGGCAAAAACATCTGGAAAATAACAGAATTACTCCTTGGGGTACTGAGTTTTGATACCACCACAGTAACACAAACGCACACCTCAAGTATGTACAACAGAACAGCATACAGCATGTTTCTAGTTTTAGTGTGCTACATCTTGTTTAACAAAGAACCATGTAGTCACTTTTCAGCTGTTTGTAAATGACGTTTTTTTCACACCCTCTCTCTTTCCTGCAAACGTGTGTCTGGAAACTGTGTATGAATCATTGACTGTATGTCTCAATGAAAGAGTTTCTCAACAGCCGCTTCCCCAATCAAAGTTCATCTGCGCTCTAACTCTGGCACGTTCACTGACTCGCTAACCTCTAACTTCAAACCTTCAATCGCATTCTCTTATCAGAGCAGTCTGCTTTTAAATAATGTACTTGGCAAACAAATGTACTTTCATGTGAGGAAAAAACAGGCCTGACTGACTTGCTCTTGTTCACAGAGAATGTTAAGCCAGAAGGAACCTCAAAATACAACAGGAATCAAAAATAGCCTCTCATTAACCAGAGCAAAGACACCGGAGTGTTTATTTTGCTGCGTTAGAAAAGGCAAACGTTGGATCCAATAAAATAAACCTAATACATCAGGTCAGATGCATTACCCACATTGGAACAAAATGGACAATACCATACTATGCCAAAGGCTAGTTCAGCAGCTGAGACTACATCAACTACCACTTGTGGTTTTCAACATCTGTAAAAGTCTTTTCTTTAATGCATATTTGTCTCAAGACTCTTTATAAGCTTTGTCTTTTTCTGTTACGCGTCTTTATCACACACAAAACAGCCCCCTAACGAAACAGTGGGGCAATAGCCTTTGTATGAATCCGATCACTATACACAGGTATGAAAAAGCAAGCTTTGTCCTATAGTCAAAACCATAACTCATAACTGCCAGTGTTTCACAGCCTTCCAGAAAAACCCCCTTTCCTTGTCTACGTCCCCTACTTTTCTTTATATTCTCCTGAAACACCTGTGTCCACACGACACTATTTTGGAAAGCCTTTTGTGATGCAGGTAGCAATTACTGTAGTCCTTACAGACTTCTTTTGGCGCTATTTGTTTGAACTCCGGAATAAAAAGAAGAATAGATCCAGGCCCGTTGGTGGGGGACGGACTTAAATCCACTATAAATGAAAGGTTCATATCCACTCAGCTCCCAGCATTCCACCTTCAGACGAAACCGTGCAAACACAGTTATCTTTGAACTTCTGTGGTACAGGGAGGCTGAATGAAATCTCGGGTTTTTGATAAGGCAATTGAGGATAGCTTTCACATGCTGCAAGATACTGAACACCTGGTCATCGACACCAGTTCCTGAGGAGAATGTCTCACCGAACACAGAGCAAGAGTAAATCATTTGTCCTGATTGGACAAGAATGACAAAAATGTCTGAAAGTTGCAAGTACAAAGAAACAGATTTAATGTTTCAGTTAGCGGTCACTACATGATGTGAGCAACAACAAATGCACAACAGTTCACCCAAAAATGTAAATTCTGTAACTGTCTTTGTTTTTAAGATTTTAAAGAACCTTCACTTACAACAAATTTTAAATTCGGACTGTTCCCACACAATGATCGCAAGTCATATTAACTTTATATGTTTAGAATTTAGCATACAGACATTTTGAGTATAGATATAGAACTGGACAGGTAGACACATTTTTCTGTTTCATTGAACGAATACTAAAGGCGAGCGGTGTCAATTACAAAATCTTCATATTTTAGATTAAACGTTCCCAAAAAATTCCACAGACTTCAGATTCAATGCATGGCAGAGTGATATGAAGGTAGAATAGTAGCAAAACTCGAGAGCACGTAGATGTGAATTTGAGACCTTGTACAATAAATATTTGCACTTGTATGCTACAATTTACACTCACAGCTTCGATGTGAAAACCTGTAAATTAAAAATCTGAAGTTGAACGCTGAGATTTGCACTCGCAAACAATAGTCACAAACCTGTATTCTGAATTTGAAGCTGCAGACAAGTAGTCACAAATGTGTAAAATGACAGACACAAACTTGAAATACATATTTGCATTTCTTCTTACATTCACATTCGCAGTACAACCTCAAATAGGCACTTGCAACTTCTCAAGTCTGTCACTGCAAGTTCAAATTTCGCGCTTCGACTTTTGCTACTCTTATCGCGATATATCAGTTGCAAAACTGATTTGTGCACTTGAAACTCAGTAGCAGCGAAGGGCGGGGGTGGGTGGCTGCAATGGAGTTGTTTTATTGGTCGGCACCTAGCCAATGAAATCGGGCTTCTTTTCTACGCGATGACGTCACGACACCCGCAGCCTCGTATTCGCAACACTTTGCTTGTCATCGCGATGGCGGGATATAACGATCCGAGGGTAAGTGTGGTGAGGAAGGCGGGACGAGAGCCGTGACGCCGGGCCGGTGAGTGATAAGTGCAAGCAGCTGTGCACGCACCGGTCCCGCGTCTTATCACAGAGGAGATTGGGAGCTTAAAAGGACGATCGTCAGGACTGTTGACGAGAGAGGACCGGGCCCGAACATGTGTTTATGTTTATGTGTATGTTTTATGGCCGGCAGTCTACCGTGAGGTGGCTGCCGGTTACTTCCGTGTTTATTGTTTATTAAATTAAAGTTTTATTGTTTGAATGTTCGCCGGTTCCCGCCTCCTTCCTTCCCTTCTATGGAACTTTATTACAGTAAGTTTTTCTTTTTATACAATATTTGTTATTCAAATTATTACATACATCACATATAACATACCGTGTAAATACAGTTGACATTGTGTGAGATGTCTTTATGACAACTTGACATAAACCAATACATCATAACCTGTCAGTGTCTTTGTCATAACAGCTTGACATTACTAAGACAACACAAATCTGTCACAAATATGTCATAAACATGACATAGCAGATTAAGTATCAAACTTAAGAAACCACTTAGCTTTATGGGTTAACATTACATTAAAAACTGTCAGCTGGTTGGTTTTGACATTGGCTGTCGTAAGGCCATTATAACATTTTAATGACAAATTAAATTTGTACCACTGTAGTTGAGGTCAAGAAAAATATTCATGACACAGTTATAATTGCCTCATGACAGCCAATGTCAAAACCAACCACATGACAATTTACAATTTATGTTGTCTTAGTAATGTCAAGTTATGACGTGTACACTGCAGGTTATGATATATTGGTTTATGTCAAGTGGTCATAACAAAGACATCTCACACAATGTCAACTGTATTTACACAGTATGTTATATGTGATGTATGTAATAATTTGAATAACAAATATTGTATAAAAAGAAAAACTTGCCCTCGGATCGTTATATCCCGCCATCACGATGACAACCAAAGTGTCGCGAATGCGAGGCTGCGGGTGTCGTGACGTCATCGCGTAGAAAAGAAGCCCGATTTCATTGGCTAGGTGCCGACCAATAAAACGACTCCATTGCAGCCACCCACCCCCGCCCCTCGCGCCCCTCGCTGCTACTGAGTTTCAAGTGCACAAATCAGTTTTGCAACTGATATATCGCGATAAGAGTAGCAAAAGTCGAAGCGCGAAATTTGAACTTGCAGTGACAGACTTGAGAAGTTGCAAGTGCCTATTTGAGGTTGTACTGCGAATGTGAATGTAAGAAGAAATGCAAATATGTATTTCAAGTTTGTGTCTGTCATTTTACACATTTGTGACTACTTGTCTGCAGCTTCAAATTCAGAATACAGGTTTGTGACTATTGTTTGCGAGTGCAAATCTCAGCGTTCAACCTCAGATTTTTAATTTACAGGTTTTCACATCGAAGCTGTGAGTGTAAATTGTAGCATACAAGTGCAAATATTTATTGTACAATGTCTCAAATTCACATCTACGTGCTCTCGAGATTTGCTACTATTCTACCTTCATAGAGTGACATTAATACCAGGGTGGAGCTTGTGTGTTGAAGGACAAATCACAGGACTTTGAAAGGTGAATCCATAGCTCATGCTTAGGCTAAAGGTACCAGAAACAGAAAAGCAACCCTAATGACAAAAGCTATTGACATTCTCACCTAAAGCAAACAGGCTGCATCCAAACATTTTTTATATGGTTAGGATTGAGGCTGCATCAAAATATTGTTAATATGGTAAGGATTCTCAAAGAAACAGAAATATTTTAGTTGTGCCGCAGTTACATTTTTTCAGGGTTATCTCTGCATGCTATTATGCTTTAAAGGGATAGTTCACCCCAAAATGAAACTTCTGTCATCATTAACTCACTCTCAGGTTGTTCCAAACCTGTATACATTTCTTTGTTTTGCTAAACACAAAAGAAGATATTTGATAGAATATCAGGTACCAAACGGATCTCATCACCCATTTACTGCCATAGTAGGGTAAATAAATACTATGGGACTCAATGGAGGATGAGATCTGTTTGGTTAATGACATTGTTCCAAATATCTTCCCTTTTGTTTAGTAGAACAAATAAATGTATACAGGTTTGGAACAACCTGAGAGTGAGTTAATGATGACAGAAGTTTCATTTTTGGGTGAACTATCCCTGTAATATTAAAACTATTAGACACTTTACCTTTAGGCAATGTGTAATGTTTATTAAGCGCAAATAATGAAACTTTTCATAACGTGTTTCTGAAACATTTGCATGTAATAACTTCAGAATTCATTCTTGCCTCAATGACTCCAAGCTATCCAGATTCTAAAGCTACAAAACAGTCCCAAACCACAACACTCCCACCAGTATAAGTTACATTTTAGATGAGATTCTTTAGCCTTACAAAATGCCAAAATAACTATCATTCTTTTCTATTGATGGAATAAAAACACTGACAAAAACCGACACAAGGCACTGCAGATGTGTTAGCCTGGGATTCTTCATAACCACCTTAAGTTTAATATGCTTTACCTTTGAGATTTTAGTTAGACAGACAATACTACATATAATAACATTGGTTTTGCTTCTGTTCCAATTTATGCTATCAGCTTAATCATGAATTAATGGTGGCCAAAGTATTGCACAAAAAATTTCCACTGTCCCCGTTTCAGATCCAGATACTATTTTCTCTTCTTTGAGTGCGGTTTTCACCTCGAGGTGCTTATATGTATTGGTACATAATATTTGTCAGTTTATTTTGGATCAATGTGTCAAATGTGCCATCCACCTCTATATCAAGGCAAAGCTCTAAAATCTTCTTTTGCACGTACAACATTCACTAAGTTTCCCAGAACTGCATGTCCAGTTTTACAGAACCTGGGCCTTCTGCCTACATGCCTTCACTAATGCGTATCCAGGGGGTGTGAGTCCGGCCTCAATCTATTCACACTGCTGCCCACCTCAAGGATTTTCTCTGGGGTTCTGCCAGAATTCTGCAAGCCCCAGGAGTAGTGTTTCTTTTGTCCCACAGATGTCAGAGTAATCAGATTACTGCAAACTGATAAGGGCACTCATCTTCGAGTCACTGTTACGGTAGCCTTTGTGTAGCCTGTCTGAAAGCAAGCATTTTACCGGGTGGAATGGGACGGTAGGAGACTGAGCGCTTTTGGACTCATCTGTCAAACTCTGACAGCGTATATGGATGCAGACTTTAAATAGTCTCTTTCCATCTGTACATGGAAAGGAAGACGTTTTCCTCCGTGTAGAAATATGCAGCTTAGAGGAAGCAAGCACACAGATCAGACTCTTTGAAGTGTAGATACAGTAAATACACGAGAAATAGTTCTCGACCGTTTCACTCTTCTCATCTGTCCATTCACTTTTCAATGCTGCCAAGTACAACCTGTCCAATTTAAAATAATTAAACTCTAACATAAAGGTTATGTTGAAATAAGCCTTTGAAAAGTCTTAAAGTCAGCCACCTTATGCCTACATTAGTTGCTATGAGACCGGAGGGAAAGAAATTAGCCTTGTCATAGAAGATGACACATAATGGGCTCCATATACAACCTTACAATATATACCCCTGCCGAGGGCGTCCATTACTTGCAGAACATCTAACAAAGGAAGAAAAAGACCACTAGCTTCTATCTAAAGGAACTAGTTTGCCTCTATCTTGAGCAGCCCTCTCCTTCTGTTTCCCCTCTCAGAAGTTAAAGCGGGAGGAGCATGTGTCACTTAATTTAGGAGCTTTTTGTCCCCATCTCCCCTGGGGGCCCTGTGAGAAAATACTGCCGGAGGTGCAACAATTGTCAAAGGAAGGTTTGACTGTTTACACAGTTTAAAGTGACTTCGGTAGAGAAGAAAACATCTCATCTGTACCACACCGGATGTAAGAAGGGATCTTTCCTGCAAGTCTTAAACTGCAGGTGACTAGCATGAATTAAAGACAACCGAACTTTTGTCCAAGTTCTTCCCAGGTCTGATCAGAGGTCATCTGGTTGCAGGGGCGCAGATGGGATTTTTAACTGGGGGGACCAAGCTGTCAGCAAATGATTTCAACTCAGTTATATTTGGCGTAATTTGGGCTTTAACTTGTGCTCAATTAGTTACTTTGCGTAATTTGGACAACTGGTTTGCACTAAAAAGCCATTGGAGGGTTCTTATTTGAAATCATGGATAAACAACAATGAAAACAGGCTTACCTATAAATACTAGCAAGGCATGATCAAACTGTCATTTGTCTAGTATGCCAATAACCCACCAAAACTTCATGCCTTCTGCAAAATATGTTTTATTTAAACATTTATGCAAGGACCCTAATTTAGTCCCCTCACCTAATTTCATAGTCAAGGTCTCCACGTTTTGCTGTGTGCAAAAAGCTATACATATAAATAACAAAACTAATCTGCCATATCTGGAAAAAGTCAACTTACATTGTTTTAGTCATTTTTTTTCAGTCCAGGAAAATCACCAGCTCGATCGCATTTGATCACTATGGTTACCGCAACTACAGGCACAATTGAGGCAGCTAACAGCTCCTCATAGGACCCCGGAGGCGGGGTCAAGAGTCGTAGAAGCAGGCTAGCAGCAGCTCACAGAGAGCACAGAGAACGTAAATGTTGGTGGCCCGACCCGATTCTGAAGCAGTATATCTAAATTATTACGGAGCGGCGGGCCTGGCCGCCACAACTTGGGCTAATGTACATTGCTGTGATGTTTAATCCTCAGTTTTACCAATGTATGTCGCCTATTGTATGGACAGTGAGGAGATGGATCGGGTCACTATGAATCTGAGTGGGTCTAAAGTTTTTAAACACTTTGAATTTTTCTAATAATATTAAAAATAAATTAATCTCAAGGTTCCTGTTTGATGAAATGTTAGAAGTTACTTTTGAAGACAAAAATATAATTGTAATTTCTTTCATTAGCACCTAAAAATTAACTAAAACATATTTATAAAAGATGCCTATGTCCAAACAATGAGGAAAAGCAGCCAATAAGAGCCCATACAACAAATTCCTTACCAGGGTGAAACCTCAAAAAGTTGGCAATAAAATGCCAAAAGTTGAATTAAGTAAATTCCAGGTGACTTCGATGAATATATCAGTTTGAATTGATTTTAGATCATTTTAGTCATAACATAATTCCTATAGTTACAGTATTGTTATTCCTAGTTTTAATGAGTCGGCTATTATTCTTAAATGTGAGGAAAATATCAAAATTGTTTCAAAACCTTTGAACAGTATTGTAGCCATATGTATACAATAGCACATTTTCTGTCTATTTGTATGTCCTATTGAGGAACTGAGAAAAATAGAGAAATACAGATAAAAAACATGATTACAAGCTACATTAAACATAACCGGGAACTCTGTAAAGTCTCCTGAGCTGTGAAAGAGCAAATTCTGAGCAAACATCGTTTTTTTGCTTTCTAAATGATTCCCATTGGAATCTCTCAATCTGAAGCCAAATAAACACAAACAGCGAGCTGAGTTGCTGTCTTCACTAAACACCCCACAACCATGCGGTCCACATCAAAGACCTGCAATCAATGCATGCAAACATTTACAACCACACTCTGTACACACAAACCTCTGAATGGACAACAGGTGGAAAGAATCTGAATTAATGTTATCATTCAACACACAAATAATGATTTGCAAATAAAAAATTTTCTCATTTTTCTTATATTCTCTCTTTCACACTCCAAATCTTAAAAACGCAATGGAATGTTTTGATTAAAGGTCTGCAACAATACTTTGATTCTTCCATAGCCCCTCCACTTAATACTGTCACATACAGTAACCCACCACCTTCTCCTGTGTCGTCGTTATAAAAACACAGGGTAAACAGCTGCAGGTTTGATGACACAAATGACCCACGGTTCACACCCCAAAATAGTAATATGAACGGAGTCCAGCGAGTGCAGGGGGAAGCAATCGAACTAGGGTTCGGACAAGGCTATCGTACTAAATGTGAAACCAACCTCAGCTTATCCCCAACTCTTGTTGCCATTACTGGCCAACACGATCTCCACTCCAAGAGGCCGGGCAAAAGTACAACCTTTATCTCACCAAGAGCCCCAATGGAAGCTGTGGTTAAGTCTTGTGTGCTTGCGTTAAAATTTGTGAGCTAATACTAATAAAGGTCACACTCAGGTAAAAGACACCTTAAAGGTTTGTTGAAAATGTGGGTGGGAGGTCGATTCATAAAGCTGGAATGATTAATCTTGACGTCACTACTGACAGTTCAGATAAAGGAGACGAAACCAAAACACAACATTAAAGACTGACTACGTGTAATTCAGCGAGTGTAAACTTGAGGGTGGGGGGTGAACGCAGTAAGAAAGAATATAGGTGGGCTGCAGACGCCACCCGTTTAGCAAGGTCATTTGTCATTTGAATAACACCCTGGTTGTGAACAGATGGGGTGTGCCATGTCAGCCTGCCTCTGAATGGAGGGATGAACCGATGGAGGGAGAGAACGTTGAGGACCTGATTATGTTCGGTGGAGCCGTTGTGAGACGCGAGCAGATATGAAGTCTGAGCCTCGTTGGACATATGTCTGCTCTGGGCAGGGTTAATCAGTCTTTTTTGTAATGGGACGAGATCCTTTAAAAGAGGGAATGGGGCGGGAGATGATGGGATTGGAGGGCAACATCACTTGAGCCTGCTCTATTGTCTCCATGTAAATACACCCTGATCAAGATTCCAGCAGTACTCTGCCAGCAAATTCAATCTATGCAGACACACTGAGAAGTTCAAGAAGAAAGCGAGGACAGAAAACCTGGTTTCTGGTCAGGAAAAAGCTTAAAGAAGTGAATGTCAAGCTCTTTTAAATCAAGGAACATTTGATAAAGATTCCCCCACGCATTAAATGTGATATCATTCAAAAGTCTCTTAAAAGCATTGGACATCTGTGTCAGTTTAAAGTCGCTATTTACAGAACAGAAGTATAAGAATGTACGCTAAAACACTGCATTATTTATTCCTGAAGTTCTGAAAGCAAGTTTCTGCAGCTTTTTTATGGTTTGGCCGCTAGTTCCTCAAACTCCTCCCCCACAAGGTCAGCCTGTGGTCCCTTAGCCTGGTCATTCATCTCACATTGAATCCTTGCACCAAACACATTCCTTCTGCCACCTCATGAACAAAAAGACATTAAGGGAACGAGGGATAGAAGGAAGCTTGAAAAAAACTAAGCCACTGCAATGTATGACGTGCTACTACTCTTCAGAAGTCTGAAGACCATTCTGAAAGACATAAACAACTCCAGAAGTAATTCCTGTTTCAGTTTTTTAATGCTACCAAGACTATATAACAAAGTACAACCAACAAAACAATAAGAATTTAATGGAAATATCAATATCCTTAAGATTTTTTGAGGTTTAATATATGAAATTTCGTGGCATTTAGCGTTGATTTTGCAAATTGCAAACAGTTGTTGTCACGTTTTTACTTCTTTTGCCGAAGTAAATATGTATTTACGAGCAGAGGAGCAACTGTCCATTTAGGGCTACCGTAGAAACAGCATTGGGGACCCGTAGTGTGTGTAGATAGAAATAGCTTGTTCATTATGTCTTTATACACCTCTGAAGACAGTCAAGTACATTCCATTTCTCAATAGATCCTCCTAAAAATTACACATTGGACATTTAAGAAACAACCCAACAATTCCCGAATCCCGAAACACCAAGACCACCCTAGCAACCGCATGGCAACATCCTAAGTACCCCAGATGACCTCCACAAACTCCTGAAATGTCCAAGCATGGCAGTATCGCATGGGCAAGCACCACTCAAAATTCTTTAGAAAATGTCTTTTGAAAAGAGATCTTTGAAAGTTGATGTGATATGTCCACTGCATGACCCCTGTGAATCTCATCTGCCCCCTCCTTTAAGAAGAAGCACCGCTTTGGGAAATGGAAACATGTTCTCACCTGCCCTAAATCTGACCTACACTGACCTGTACTGCTGCTACAGGTACACACCCTGAGAAAACACTCCAATATCCTAACACACACATATACACACAGAAACACTGATGTAACAGATATCATTGGTTTGGACCAGCCTTTATTCATCCACCTAAAGCCCAGAGGAAAACTGAGTAATTTTGATTTACTAGACCACTTCATAAGATCAAACCAAACACAATGATAAAAATACATTGTGCCTCAAAAAATACACCATGGCACTTTGACGAAATGGCATTTCACATAAAAAAAGCAGATCAATTAAAGTGGAAAAATATTTATTTGACAGGGGAAATACACATCATGTTTATTCAGATGTGTCTAACTTGTAAATGTTATGGGAATGACTCACAGTTATGGCTTTAGCTCACAGCGGGAATGACTGAAACTTTTCAACCTGTGAGTTCCTCTGAGATCATTCCAAAGGTCTCGTCTTTCTGTACCATTACGTTCTGAATCGTGTGTTTTCCTCATAAAAGAATTTCAGCACTTAACCTAAAAATCATTATTTTTGGCTTCTCCCAGAGAAACTTAAAACAAGACACACATAAGAGTGACACACATCTGTACAGAAACTAAATTGAATTCACTTTTACGTCAAAGCAACTTAGAGTAGAACGGTAGCAAGTACGTAACCCTCTGTAGGTCAAACCTGGCAGTGTGCGTCTTTTCCAAAAGTGTTCCCTTAGGCTACAGAAAGTATCCACTTCACTTTCCATGTTCTAGAAGTAGTTAAAAAGATAAGCTTTGAACCTGATTAAATCTGACATGAAGATTTCAGGAAAGACAATCGAAGTCATTGTGCCGTCACCCTCTGGCTTAAAACAATAAATAAACATGCCAGTGTGTGTGTCGAGATACAACACAGAGAGATTGAGGCCTCCGTGCTCGCTCGTAAGAGAGAAAAGAAAGATAAAGAAACAACCCACCTGTTACAAAACCACTTCCTTCCAGCTGGCCAGATGGTGTGTGTAACAGACTAGCAGTACAGAGGGCAGTGGAGAGCACAGCAGTGGTCTCTGGCTGCTCTTACCGTGACTTATCTCAGCATGCATAGCACAAGCCGAAAAACCACAAAAGAAGATCTGGCCGATATCCCTCGCTGCAGTTTTTCTGTTCCCTTACCCTTTATCCCCCTTTTTTGCTCCTCTTCCTTACTCATTCCCACTCTTTACTGTATTCTCAATGCCGTAAAAGCCTTCATCATGAAGGAATGTATCCTTACCAAGAAATGTATTCTTTTTTTGGTATGGTTTATACAATTCAATTTATACAATATTTCTATGTGACAGGAGTTCAAGGGTCTTTAACCTAATTCAGGCCCTTATGCATTTAATAAAACTCAATGTTAGACAATGAGATTCATATGATAGTTGAAGATGCTCGAAAATAAAGTTTATGTCATCATTTGTTCATTCGCATGTGGTTTAAAACCTATTTTTGAGTATTTGGAACACAAAAGAAGATATTTTAAGAAATATCTCAGTGGTTTTGGGTTCAAACAATGGATGTCCAAAGGGACCGATGTTGTTTGGTTACTATCGTCCTTCAAAAGATAGTAGTTTATGTTCTGCATAAGAAAGAAAGTCATACTGATTTAGAATGATATAAGTGTGAGTAAATTATACAACAATTACAATTTTTGGGTGAAAAAGGATTAAAGAGACAATTCTTAAAGCTACAGTTTGTAAAAACCGCCGCTAGAAGGCGCACGATCAAAACAACAACAACAATGCCGTGGCTTGATGATGTTTTGAAGGAGGGTGTAATGATAGGATCTGTTGTCTTCAACTCCACCGCTGATGGCCATCAATCAGACGGGAATGAGAAATCATGTTAGCGGATGAGGTAAAGTAATAAAGTTTTATAAATGTTGCGTATAATTGTGGCCCATAAAAAAGTGACTGCTCAAAACAAGCTAGTAGCTTGCTAGACGCTAGACACTACTTCCGCATTTGTCCACAAGACTGTTGTCATGCGGTGTCTATGTCAATAAAGGCCTTAACAAAGGGTAACGCGGATATGACGCCATTGACAGGCGACAATATGGATATTTTGCTGCAAAATTTTAACAAACTGCACCTTTAAATACTATAAAATACTAATTTATTAAATACTAAATCAGTGAATCATACACAACATGCGTTAAGACATTAAAGAGGATTTGTGTTATTTACATGCTGAATTCAGCTACAAACTTAACACATTTCTACTTTCCATGAGATTGACATTGCACAAAAATCCTCCGCCTATAATTGTTAAGTTGCAAACTACGAACACGAGACTTACAAGCCCAGAAACAATAGGCAAACAATGTAGTTCAAAGGCCAAAACTTCTTTACAAGATGTGCTTTACTTTAGGCATGTATCATTCCAGCAAGCTCAGTTCCATAATAACAGAGCAGTAATGAGGGCCTTTCTTTCCACACGGCCACTGGGTTACAGATACTGACAGCTATGCACAGCACGCCGCCAGTCTCTCCATGAGCTTGTGTGTGTGTGTGTGTGTGTGTGTGTGTGTGTGTGTGTGTGTGTGTGTGAGAGAGAGAGAAACTGAGAGGAAAAGACAAGAGTGAGAGAGAGAGAGAGAGAGAGAGAGAGAGACAAATGAATGAAATACAGTTACAGGAAAAAAACGGCAACTCATATTGTATCCAAAATAACTGCTAATGCCTCAGCAAAGTTTGTTTGTGTGGAGATGGCCTGTGTCAGATATCACTGTTTGCTTGTGAAAGCCTACACTTCCTTGCCATTGTTAGCTAAAACAACAGGATTACCAGGCGACTTCATTTGAGCCAGAGAGATATATTGATTTACGCTGAGCAGAGAGCACCAGACTACTACAATCCAGCACATTCCCTAAAGACTTAAAGGGATAGTTCACCCAAAAATGAAAATTCTGTTTTCATTCACTCACCCTCATGTCATTTCAAACCAGTGTGACTTTCTTTCTTTTGGAGAACACAAAAGAAGATCATTTAAAGAGTGTTGGTAGCCGAACAACATTGGCTCCATTGACTTGCATTGGTTTTGTGTTCTTACAATAGAAGTGAATGTTTACCAACATTCTTCAAAATATCTTCTTTTGTGTTATTCTCTTGAAAAAATGTCATGCAGGTTTGAAATGATAGGAGAATGTTGACAGAATTGTCATTTTTGGGTGAACTATCCCTTTAACCACTGTATACTCAACAGGTATGAAACTAAATGAAAGAAAGTAAATGCCACCCACATTTCCATTTTTAGGAAACTGGGTACACACATCGGAACCTTTGCATTATAAATGAAGGATGTATACACAGAACACCTCACTCACATATTCAGCGTAGGATTTAATAACTACATGTTTGAGAAGAGAATCAGGCCGGGGCTGGTGCACCTCAGCAGGTCTAGGGGTCTGCACCTGGTTGTTATTACGCTGGCAGCTTTACAGCCCAGATTCCAATGTAATTACAGGTATGCTCAGCAGGGCTCTGTAATACAGAGGACTGTGGGAAAGCTAGCTGCACGCTCGCTTCACTTGCCAAGCGCTACCGTTTCTCACGTATTATATATTTAGGTTTAAATGGTCCAGCATATCATTTGTCATTTGGTCGTGGGCAGCCTAATGTCAGCCGGATGATAAAGGAAACCATTACGGGATCTTAAAGAAGTTTAAGATGTTACAACCAGGAGGAAATAATCTAGACATAGACATCCTTGTGGAAATGGCCACCCGATAAAAAACCCCCATTGACATCCTGCTAGAGCTCACATTTAACTGATAGCACACAAACACTTAAAATCTTTGAGAAAGCCACAGTTTTAATTCATTACGCTTGAGCGTTTGTGGGTGGGCTGTGATTTTAAACTTCATAGTCGTAGTGAGGGCAAGGGGCATGTGGAAGGAGTTCAAATAGATCTAAGCAGGACAAGCTGCTCTGTGACCCCTTCAAGTACACTTAGAAGGAAGGAAAACCAGTAATGTAGGTCCAGTTTAATCATTGACCTGAACAGAACAGATCCCATCAGAATAGATTTATCCTATTCAAAGAAGCCACACACTGCATTAGCATGTGTTATTTGGGCTTTTGTGTGCTTTTCTGGTTTACACCTTACAACTATGGACATTCCAACAGGAGCAAACGAAAAACCCACCACCACGGGCCACTTCACTCTGTAAACAAACTGTAAAAGTGGATTATAAAGCCCAGAGTGAACTTTTGACCGCCATTTTGCTATGCAGGTGTTTTTCCGGAGTGCTATCGTTTTTTTCTTAACTCATGCCTTCAAATATTTCCTATAATGATATGAGTTCTTTGGTTTTGGTTTTAATTTTAATTCAATGTCTGTCCACCTTCTAATAAAAAGAAATGAGAGCTTTTCTCAAGCTTTTAAAGTAAATCTTAAGCCATCAAATAGTATTCAACGGCTTCAAGTTGTCTGAAATCCCACAAGCACAAACTTTCTTCTTAGCTTCAGACTCCTGAGATCGTGAAACTGTGTCCAGTGTATGAATGTGACTTAAGATAACATGATCTCTCTGGTTCCTGCTAAATCTCTGCCCTGCAATACTAGGTGTCAGATTAGCCAAATTAACTGAAGCAGCTGTCTGTTCCTTCACATGAAGTCCCGTCTGCCATAGATCTCAAGACAAGGAATCTGTAACGTGTGAAGTCTCTTATATCTATTTTCCCCTTTGTGTCTGGAATGTGGATGTTTTCCAGTCTATTGACCGTCCAACTCATAAGAACACAGTGACCAACTCCTTAGTGGAGGTTCTTCAACATCCCTCTAGTAGTAAAAAGGCAGAGATAGGCGGTGCAAAAATGTAGACCACTAGTGAAAACATTTCAAATTTTTCTCCCTTTTTCCATTTATATCTAACATATTTTTTTGTGTGCACAAAACATACAGTATCTGACCTTGTACAAAGGAGATAACGTGGTGCTAAATGATGCAGAATCTATAGTTATTAAGAAGTTAGTAGCAGTGTAATGTAGTATAATATTGTCTTATAGATAATATAAAAATAATTATAACATATCCACTATATTACACTAAATCAGATTTTACATCAAACGTCAACTGCTTGAATGCTAGGAAAACAATGGCAAGGAATTACAATATGATCAATTCAATGCCAAGTACATTCTGACAGGTTAAGCATTCCTTACATCTGTAAACTCTGTGTAATGAAGTGAACTGGACTACAAGAATTGCATGTGTTGCTAAAACAATGAAGCATGTTGGAGAGATTACACAAGACACAAACTCAAACTTGGTGCCAAGCCAAACTCTGTGGATCTCCACAGGACGCCAAAGTATAATACACGCAGAGACTTAAAAGAATGAGTTTTTGTAGCTTTACGCTTGTTTTCGCATATATTCGGGTGCAAAACGTCATTTGTATTCCAAGCAAGCTTGCAGGTTTTAGTGTTTTAATTAAAAATCTCAAAAATGTAATAACTCAGGAGACTTTAGATTCAGGAGTAATTCTTAGCCTTTTGTCTCCTCTTTGATTCAATCCCCACACTCGAGTTATCTTTCCACCATCAACGTTTTTTTCTTTGTCTCCAACTTTTGGCCCTTAGTCCAGCTCTTCTCTAATCACGTGCTGCAGACAAAGTCCCAGTGCCGCTTCGTGCTGAAAATCAACCTAGCGGAAAATGCCTTCCCATGACTTCCCGTACAAAGATCTGCTTGTGCATAGGCAAATGTAATGAGGTGATGAGGATGTGCGACCCATCAAACACTCGGTGGGGAGCAAAGCGTCATAAGATCTCTTATGCTATGAAGACTTTGTAAGGAAATGTCAAGGTGATAAGTGCTGCCTAAATAAATCGAGAGGAAAATGAGTTTCTGGCATCTACAGACCTTAAACAGCTTCCTGTTTAGGCATGTCACCCGCAAACATCTACGGCCCATGCGTCACAGCTTGTGCTGTTTTTGAGCATTTTGGGTGTCACAACAAGATTTGTTTAAAATGTATTATAATCCAGCTTTAAAAAAACATACAACCATTGCATTATTATGAACAGATTTACGTCACAGCCACAGCCACGGAACTGTTTCCTTTCACCCACACAAAGTTTCCAAATCTCATCAAATACATTTGGAAACCAGCGTAAAATAACAAATTACATTTTAAGAGAGAGCCTTTCTTCAGTGATTCTCATGCTAAGACCATTATCAAGGAGTGGAGGAAGTCATTCACCTGAATAATTCTTGATCTATTAATCATTACCTGGCCGAATGACCTTCGCGCAAACTGAATTCAGAGACAAGCCAGACCTACTCCTTATACAAACAGCCAGAATAAAAGTAAGTGCTCCCATAGGCCTTGACAGAGGAACCCTCACAACATGAGACCTGCTACTCTCATTGCCCAACCTGCCACATTCTATCCAGAGCATTTCACAGGACCTGCACACTCATTATGACCAGAGACCACCAGCACCGGACCCTCTGTCCTTAGGCTAAAACTAAACTTGAACTGGGCCTCTTGAACTAGCCTGCCCTCATGACAGACTGAGAACTGAGGGAGAGCATGCAGGAGAAGAGAAAAAGAAACCCCCCTTTGTTGCTTTTCATTGACGCAAAATAGGGTGGCATTTGTTTGGGATTGGGTCTGCATTCAGTGGAGTGGAGCTGATTCAAAAGGAGCTGAAAAAACGACTGCAGGCGATAAAATCTAGCACCTATGCATTAGTGATGGCCAGTTCAAGAAAAGAATCTTCGGCAGATTCAGTTCGTTTAAATGATTCAGTCGAAGCAAAATGTTGGTAGCAATAAATATTAAAGGGACAGCTCATCCAAGATTAAAATGATGTCTTTATTCAAACACCCTCAAGTTGTTCTGGTGCACTTTTCACTTCCATTGTCATTTTTCCTATTATGGAAGTCAATGGTGGCCAAAAACTGTTTGGTTACAAACATTCTACCAAATATCTATTTCTATGTTCATCCAAGCAAACAAAGAAGATTTGGAACAACTCGAGGGTGAATAAATGATGACAGAATTTACATTTTTTGGTGAACTGTCCCCTTTAACATCATTTTCAATCTTTTTTTAATGTGTTGAGAATAACATTACTGTTATTACACTGAATTCAAGGTATTTTTTCAGTATTTGATAAAGAAGATTGTTTCCATACAGTAAAAGAATATCTTCTTTTGTGTTCTGCCGAAGAACGTTAAACCGGTTTGAAGTGAGTTAAGAGGGCAAAATGATGGGTAAACTACCACTTTAACAGGTGTCAAATCAACACTGGAAGCGTTTCGTCCTTTTCATCCTGTTTGCATATGTCCAGTCATTCTTTCTCAGGTTTAAAAGCATCAACGTTACTTAACACCTGCACCCATGACACATTTTTTCCTTTCTATTTCTGAAAAATATATGACTCTCACTGGCTGCTGAAAGCCCAAATATTCATTAAACAAACATGCAAAGTAGGGACGCACCGACAAGTACATTTTGGCAGATAACGATAACCCGATAATTCTTTAACATCATAAGCCGATAACCAAAATATGGGACGATATACAGTATATAATAGGGCTTTGTAAGTTGCACTTTCACGTACTTTTCAAACGTGTTGCTGTATTATGAGTGAGCGGTGCGTCAATGCATTCCTCCAACGGCGGGAGTTTCATCAAATTTCAATCGCGTGTAATAGTTTTATAGTGGATAAGGCAGAAGCAGTGCTTTATTGACATTTATGCCTTTGGCAGACGCTTTTATCCAAAGCAACTTACATTGCATTGTACTAAACCATTTGTTCCTGACTACGTGCAATCCCCTGGGATCCAGCCCCATCCTAGCGCCATGTTCTAACCACTGAGCCATAGGAAAGCATTTGACTGAAGAAAACATATGTTTTTCCCCTAAAATCATGTACCACGACTAACTAGTAAATGGTACTAGTTAATGGTAGCATTTATTTAATAAACAAATCATAGATTTTCTTTCAGAGCAACCCAGAAAAGTATTCGTAATAGTCACAAGTCTAACAGGTCTCAAGACAGAAAGCATTCATGGATATTTTTCAAACAATATGCTTTTGTTCCTATAGTTTACACATCCATAAATATCTACATACTGTACCTACTGTCCATCAACACTGTTTTGCTAATAGCGGTAAGGGAAGGATCAAGACAGAAAGACAGAACTGTACTGTATTTTAACTGTGAGCACCATGGAGCTGAAGTGCTTCAACCAGAGGAAATTATTCATAATTTTTTAGCTATAATATATCGCAAATTACCCCAGCGTTCGTTCTAAAATATCTAGCTGTCTGTGTCAGCGAAACAAAACTGGGTAGGAGTGAGATGTCAGCGCCTCTAGGCCTCCTTTAAGCTTTGCTCATCAGCGTTCCAGTCCACACTTGTATCAAGAATTTCTGCTCGCGTTCTCACATTATCACATTTCCTCCTACCGAACTTAAGTAAGTGTGCTATTCCTATATACAACTTGGAATCTCTTCATTTCTCAGTGCAGTTCATTTCTAACCTGTCAGGGGTGAAGAGAGAGGAGAGGATATGCTCGGCGGGCCGACAGGTACGATCTTGTTCTCTCCGCCCCACATGCACACTTGCTCTTTTATGCTGTGGGTCTAAAACCTGGATCCAAAACAATGACAAAGCGGGTAAAATAATAAACACTTCGCGGTAGGGTCATGCTTTATTAAATGCCTGATGGATAACATAAAATTCCTGAATCGTTTGAGGCCACACAAAGTAGAGGCCATTAGGCGCCGCTCCAAGTCATACAACCTTCAGGCTGGCACTTTTTCAGATTCAAGGGCTGGTTTATAATATGCCTAACCATGTCAAAACCAAGGTCAGGCCGGCTGTTGCTGGATGTTTCGGAACATATATTCTTCGTGTTTACGGGGCGATTTTGGAATTAGGCTTCTTAAGCTGCTTTTTTAAATAACCGGTTGGCCATTAGGAGCACAGCTGTTTTCTATTTGTAGCGTATGTTTGAGCATCTCGTGTTTAAAAGGCGATCCAACCCCATTACAATATAAAAAGCACTGCATTTGTTAAATGAACCACATGGCCTTTCATTAGGCGAGGCGGCATTTATTTTCCGTGGCCTGACACTTACGCCTCTAAATTGTGCCCTCATCAAACCTCTTAAGACTTCTGCGGCAACAAAGACAGTCTCTCCACAGCAACGGCTTGTGCCAAAACGCTCAGCCCTTAAGAGCACGGAGAAAAATTGACAGGAGAAAAGGTTAACATAAAAACTGCCTGGCGGAAAAAAGACATTCGTTCATTTTTGGCTCTCAAACTACTTGTCATACAAAGAGGATGCAGATAAGAAATACAGAATCTATAGATCTAATGAGTGTTGCATTTCCTCCGTTTGTACGATTGCCAGCATTGTACAGCACTAAAAGAGACTAAGCGCAAGCTTTACAAAAGAGACTGGTGATATTAAAGGAGGATGGCGCCTGTCTCGCATCCTTGAACTTTAAGAGAACAGTCGCTTCTTTTAATGCATCAGGGACAAGTACATGAAATGTCACCGAATTTTGGACAACAGACAGGTCGTTCATTCACATGCCTGATGTCATTAACTGGCGAGCCAAACTTTTCTCTGACAGTCTGGCTTTGGGAAAGTGGAAATATGCCGCTTATGGCATTTCATCTTAAAAAGATATACAGGGGCTCTTGTTAGGGTCGCAAAGCTTGAGGCTATGCAGTTAGATTTGAGCATCTCCACCCTATGAATGATTTCCCTTAAGGTGACAAAGCTTTGGACTTTCACTCATGTAAATCGAAAGCCCTGGAGGTGCTCACCTTAGAGAGCTCTGAGTGCCATTAGTTGATTGCTAATGACCGTTCACATGATATGCTGTACTTTTAAAGCCCCGGGAATCAAGAAATGCACCATAGTTGCCAGCTTACAAAAATGTACAGAAGCAACACGAGGAAAGTATATCAGAAGTCACAACTGCTGTATTAATATAAACGGTTGATGTCACAAAACGTGAATCGCTCCATTAAGCAGAATGAAGATCCAGTTAAACTTTAAGCCAGAGAGGAGAAACAGCACCTGCTTTTGCTATCAGGACCGCACAGACAACCCTCAAATCTCTGCATTATTCCCAGATAGCAGATGAGAGTTATGTACCGTATGAAGAACGTCTCTTACCTTCTACACAGTGTTCTACCTCCTCCAGGTTGCGCAGCGTAATCCTCATCAGGCTGGAGTTGAGCATCAGTTCATACTTGTGGGTGGGCCACATGTACTCAGGGGCCAGGTTGACAAAGAAAATGCGCGTATCTCCGGTGGCTACCTGATTGTCGCAAATATGGGGGTCTCCAAACCCGCCGATCATCACTTTGTTTCCTCCATCCAGCAGAATCTCTCCGTTTACATCGGTCTTGCCTTTTAGGTAGCGCCATACCCTGACCTTTAGACAAGCAGAGACAGAGGACGTAAGACACGATGAGTAAACACAACTCAGGGTCACATTCCAGAGATGACAAAATCTGGGAAAATCACAGCTAAAATTTAAGCCCTTGAATCTTTGAAACTTTCCTGAATCGTGCTGTCGTGTCCCAGATCACCGGTTTTGCTGCAACACACACACAAGCGGACTCCGGACCAGCACGATGTAAGTAAAGCAAAAGAACTATATTTTCACCTGAACTTTCAACCCAAACTTTTATGCTGATCCGGAGGTTTCAACGTTTGGACACCAATCTAAAAAAACATCCCTTCAGGTTAAATGAAACGACAGCAGTGCAACAACTCCAGATTATTGTTCTTTATTTACTGCTGATATTAAACTAAAAATGTTAGACTTATTAAACTTATTTATTGTTTACTTTGGCTTGACAGAATGCGGTTATGAAATGATAACATGATAATTGCTTAATAATTGAAGATAATTGGACCTAGAGCTCTGATAGACCTTGAAAGGACATCGAGTCGCCGATTGAGGTTCAGGTTCCTCGTGTAAGAAAGATCATATTACAGGTGGATCAAAGTAGGACCGTGCGGGTTGACATTTATAATTAAGAAGAACAGCACCGATGTCCAAACAAGAAAAAAACTATTACGCATGACATCCTGACACCTGATTTGCCATTTTTTAACCATTTTATTTACCATTTTGTTTAATTACGTTGTATTGGCGTTTAATATTGAGGTGCCCAAGAGGACCGCATTTTTGGGCATCATACGCGCGTTCCCACGATGAGCTGCATGCAATAAGTGGATATAATAATGCGTTACAATAGGTTACATATGCACAACCTGCCAGGAGCCAAGCCTTCTGATATGGTGGGTTTTGGTTTATATATTTGCCGTTTTACTTTCACTTTGATGCATTTAAACGGAAGGCTAGCCGGTGCGCTAAAGTCTCCTTACCTTACAGGAATAAGTGTTGTGCACGGGATCCATGTTCAATATTTCCTCGACCGTCCCGGTCAAAACTACATTCGCCTCTTCTTCTCTCTTTTCCAGGTCTTTCTCTGAACAACTCCCGTGACAACGCTGACTCAAAAGCGCAAGAACAACAAGAAGTGACCAAATGGGCAAATAAAACGACTTTCTTGCGAAGGAACCCATGTTCGACAAAACGCAAAAAAGAGAAAGTTACGAACTAAAAATAAAATGCCGAGTGAGTTCAATCGCAAATTTGATGTCACTGGTAATCCGCTCGTGCGATGCTCAGCGTCCTCTTTAAACTAAAGCGCGATCTGCGGTCATATCTGCACTGAGTGTCCGCGGCGCGCATCCGCCGGCTGAGAGAAGAATAGAGTGCGGAATGCGCTTCGGCGGCTGCTCACCCCCACTCACACACTCCGTCCTTTCAGAATGACGCTCTTTTCACGGGGCATTTGCATGCAATCTGAATTGCTGATAAGAGAGACCGAGGGGGTGATTCGATTGCAGGAGAGAGGAGCGGGAGGAAAACGCCACCCATTGGAGAGATTGCGCCAATTCGGACATTTGAACCAACTTCCCACTGGTAATGACTTTGCAAATCTTTGCATCTTTAGTAATTGCATAATGCTTGCAGCCTTTATTCTTAAAGTGCTTCCATATTCATAATTGAGTTATATTTGATAATAGAAGCGATCAATTAATTTGCATTTTCTGATGGAAACGTAAGTGCTTGCAAAAAAACGAATTGGGGCAAAATTGTGTTAGAATCAAATTCCACATAGAGGTAAAAAGAAAAATTTGATTAACTCACTGTTTGCTCCACTTTTCTTTAATAAGCAACACAACCCTGAAGTCTGATAAAATATATTACAATTCATTAAGCAATTTTAATGATAATTTTAACATGAATCCTGTTAATTGATGAGAACTTTATCTTAAAGTGTAATATTCAAATACATAGTACAAGAAAGAATGAGTAAACTACAAAGCAGTGTCTGACTGATGTTTTAACATCCAAGGGATGCTTCACCCAAAAAGTCATCATTTACTCACCTGCAGATTGTTCCAAACCTGTATAAATGTATTAGTTCTGCTAAACACAAAGGAAGATATTTGGTAAAATGTCAGTAACCAAACAGATCTCATGCTTCATTGTATTTATTTTCCTAAGTATTTATACTGCATGAACTTAACCTTTAACCAGCTCACCTTGGAAACACTATAAAAGCATTAAGAAACTACAAGCATCTCCACGCAGTAATTATATATAAAGTACATGTCAATCATTATAATTCATTTGTACTTAATATAATTACACTTTAATATGAAGACTGTAAAGTGACCCCAATAAAAAAGGCAGTTAACCTTCTTGACATAGCTTACTTTAAACAGATTGTTAGTCTCTTGTTTTTATTTGCCCAAGTGTATATTTCAAATTTAAAGACGGAGATGATGAGTAATGATGTGACTAATTTAAACATTAAAATCTGACACGTATGACTGATAAAACTGTTGCCAGTTCTGAACTGACTGTGCATAAATTTCCACTCTTCCTAAAGCTGTAATTTAACAACCAGTCCATCTATTCAGGGAAAATGACAGGGTGTGGAATCTGTGGTCTCACTGATATATATTTGTAGAAATATACCCGCTTTAATGGCACCATGTACTAACCCTATATTCATCACACAGGACCAATAGGTACTATAAATAAGAAGATAAGAAATAAAAAATCGAAATTTTGGAAATTGTTTATTTTTTGTCCTATGACCCAGCACACAAATCCTTAGACAATAACACTATTATGACATCAACATACATATCTACACTCTCAATACAATTAAATGTTCGTCTAGATTTTTGAGAAAATACAAGTGTCTGGTGCTTTATACTTAGCCAAATATACAAATCCCACCCACCTGATCTTGTCCCAACAGGCCACCTTCTCTGTCACCCCCTTTGCTCTTCTATGTAACATAACATAAACAGCCCACATAAAGCCCATTACAGACAATCTCATTAGAAAAAATATATTTCACGCTTAGAAATATTACTGCAGTGAAATTACTCATTCTGCTTCAAAACAACCGTGGGAGTTTATTATTTCTGAAAACTTGACGCACTTGAGATTTTGAAAAAAGCAATAGACTAGATTGCCTGCTTCAAAAATACAGACAAGCTCTATGAACAAAACAGTTTCTGTAATGTATGTACAGATATTCAACTTAAAATGTAAAAGAAATTATTTTTACTTAGATTTTATTTGTATATTTTGAAATACGGCCCAAACTGTAAATACAGAAAAAGCTCAAATGTATAAGAAAAACAGTGGGAGTGTAATTGTTTTGAAATACTGTCAAAAACTATAAAATATGTCACCAACTGTCACAAGGTGTTTGTCTGTTTAAAGGAAAAATATAGCCTATATTCTTTTTCTAGCCAATTATCCAGAATCCACTGATGTGCCACAAAAAGTTAAACTGAAAACATGTGACATTAGAATCGCAGCAACAGGCCAGTCAATGTAAAGGCCCCGTGCCATTTCTTCACAGAACAAAAGCCAACATGATTCTCTGTAAAGACAGACTTTTAATCAAACTTAGTGCAGGTGGCTTGGAATGCATCAGAATGACTAAGAATGGTCCGATATCAGAGTTCACAGAGTTAAAGAAACAAGTAAAGTGCTTAGCTACGCTGGAGGCTCCAGACGCAATATACATAATGGGAATCGGAGGAGGCCGCCAGAGTTGGCCCTTTATGACGATAAGTGACCACAGATCATTGAGAAGATGGTCGATTGTTTGCGTCCTTCATTATCTCACGCACAACTAAACAACGCAAGCCAATTTTTAAGTAGTAATGGAGCAAACAGACAATGACAGCAGCTTATGGCAAGATGTTGTTCTGCGTGGTGGTGTCAGTTCTAAACAGGAAGCTGTGCCTCACACCTGCAGTGCTAGACTGTTTACTTGGCAAGAATCTCCTTACTACTGAAAATGTCAGCATTTTTAGCTAATCGATAGAGAAAGTCATGTTCTATGTTTGATTGGTTGAGATTGACCTGAGATCCAGCATTTGTGTTGTCTCTCAGTCTAGTAAATCTGGACAAACACAGCCATCTGGACACATTGTGGTACTGGACCAGACTGACCATGTTGTCTCTTTGTGGCCTGAACAAGAAAAGTCTGAGGCTAGAAAATATACACTGAACACCAGCTGCTTGTTATGCAGAGCTTTAAATGCATAGTGCAGTGATACATCTTGTCATATCATTACATTTCATTTCAAATAATGCAAAGTTATTTTGGGAATGAAAATGCTGCATTTGTAATTTAATTGATTGAGGGATTTCAAAATGTGTGCAAATTAAATACATCTTTGAGAATGACTAGCAAATATAAAGAATGTGGAATTTACGCACAGTATACATTTTTGCCAAAATCCAGTCTTTGTGATTTAAAGGTCCAGTTCTTGAAATCTAGCAGCATCTAGTGGTAAAGTTGTTTATTGCAACCAACTGCTCACTCCCCCCCTCCCTGTTTGAAGCACTACGGTGGCTCTCACAGGACTGCTGTTATCAGATTTCTGCTTCTATGCCGAACGAGATAACGTATACGAACCACGCTCTGTAAAGCAGTTTATACAATTAAGGCTACTGTAGATGGAGAATTCCATGCAAGGGGACCCGCGGTGTATGTAGATAGCCCATTCTAAGAAAATATAAATACACCTCTAAAGACACAGTTATGCCCTCCAAAAAGACACAGCACCTTTAACAGGAACATGTTTTTTGGGCGATGAGGGTTTCTGCTGGAACTGTAAGGATACACAAGACAAATTGTTTCCAGATAACAACCTCTTAAAACTAACAACACACGGTATCACTGATGCAACAAATAATTTTGACAGTTTTGTTAATAAATTAAATAGGTCTTTTAATAACATGACATTTTATTTACAAATGATTCAACCAAATTGCCGGTTTGTGACCTTTCAGGGTCTTGACTGCCAGAAGAAATGTCAATGTGCGGATCATTTGCTGGTCTATATTAACCAAGGATTACATAATGAGCCAAAATGAAAGTTTCACCAAGTGGCTTGTTACCTGATTAAGACCTTCAAGGTGGACAAGAGGACTTTTACACAGGAAATTGAACACATTTACACATTACCTAGTTAATCCTTTCAGAGCAAAATAGATGGATTTACTTTGACCAAGCAACTTAAGTGATATCTGCTTAAAATGTTTAACCATTATTAGCAATTACCCGAAACCTTCTAATGCTTTCTAAATGGCCTGTCTCTATACAGTACATCATACTATATGTGACCCTGGATCCCAAAACCAGTCTTAAGTAGCACGGGAACATTTTTAGTAAAATGTGTGGGTCAAATATAGATTTTTCTTTTATGCCAAAAATCATTAGGATATTAAGTAAAGATCATGTTCCATTAAGATTTTGTAAATTTTCAACCCAAAATATATAAAAACTTTATTTTTGTGAGTGGATGGCCTGCTACAGTGCCTCGGATTAACAACTTCAAAGGAGATTTTCTTAATATTTACATTTTTGCACCTTTTGCCACGGTTAAGGACAGAACCCAAGCGCAGGCAGACATTTTAAACTAAACTTTTTAAACAAAAGACCCACAATGGGGAAAACCTGAACCAAGACAAGAACACGAAATAAAACTTCCCACAAGGGGGACAAAACAAACGAAGTCCTTCGAATAATAAATCATCAAAATCCACAAATTTAGAACAGGAACAAGATAATCCACGAACAGGAATAATCCAACAAGGTGAGTCCAACAGGGATGATAATGACAATGAACCAACCAGAGACAGAGGGGAAACTGGGACTAGATAAAGGGAAACACTAACGAGGACTGATCACACAGGGAGAGTGGTGGCAGGTGACATGAATGAAACACTAAAGGAAAGCTAACAGGAGGATTGCACGAGGCAGGTGTGGGGAATGAAACACTAAGGGAAAGATGGACCAGGGCCGGTTACAAGACTAACACTAATGGGCCGCTAACAGGGAAACAAGGGGGCGGGGCTAAATGACGCGCCACCGGAGAGAGAGAGCATGGAGTGACAAACCAAAACAATGCTCTTTCTCCACACAAAACACATTGGACTGACATGATCCTGCCACAAGACTCGAAAACCAAGACAAGGAGAGGCAGGATCATAACACCTTTACTTCCAGAGCTTTACACTCTTGTATCTCCACCAGATATTGTCCCATCTTAACAACCCATATATCAATAAAAAGCTTAACTATTCGGTTTCAGTTGATGTAAAAATCTCTATTTCGAAAAATTGACCCATAAGACTGGTTTTGTTGTCCAGGGTCACATATATTAAGAGTAGCCAGCATCAAAAACCATGCTGGGAGTTTTCACTGAGTCAATAGCTGCAGTGGATATTCATCCATGTCTCCTGAGAGACATGCAGAAAGCTGAAGGACATGATTTAAAGCTTAGATCAGTTTTATGGAGCAATTTATTAACAGAACGTTCGAGCAGAGGGAACGCATGAGCTCAATTAGGAAACGAGTCCTCTGGGACCGCTTCACTGGCTCTCATGCCACTGTAAATTACAGCTAATCAAAATGTCTCCCTCGCTGAAAAAAATCATGCCTTTTAAGAAACATAGTAGCAGAAACACAGCAGGTTAACAGAACTGAATATAATACAGGGATAAGTAGTTATATTCATGATTGTGCGTCAATCAGAAAACGAATTGACAGCATATAGAATGGCGCATTGTAATTTCAGTAAGATGGCTGGTACTAAAATTAAGATTTAAAAGAAATCAATATAATTTGAATTGAAATCCAACTGAAATGGAGCCAATTCTTTAATTCCTGAAAATCTTACATTGCAGAATACGAAAGTCTTCATCAAAAAGTTGTAGCTGATTTTTTTATACATCTCAAAAGGTAACCTTTGATGACTAATTCACGAACTCAAAAAAGCCATGGGGTCAGGAGGAAAAGAGGAACCTGAAAGCATCACATGGTCCATTCTGCTAATGGCTCTCACTAACTCCTTGGTGTGGAGTCAAATCTGTGGGCGTGGCTCGTTGGTTTTGACTAAATCCTTGGTGTTTCAGGTCTTACGAAACCTTTACCCTAATACCACAGCCTAACCTAACTCTTAGCCATATAAACTAGTCAAACTTGCCAAAAAACTAGGTTGCGTGATGACTTTAGACTAGAAACACCAAGGATTTTGTGAGAGCCTTATACGCTTATAGGCTGTGGCGCTTCATTAGGTAATTTGAGACACTGCAGAGATGCTGCTGGCTGAAAATTATTTATCTGACTTATTGGAGCCGGTCCAGTGCAGGGAAGAGGGGAAGTGGATCCAAATGCAGCGCAAAAAAAAAGTTGATTTATTTAACAGCACACCGATACCTAATCTTGATCTAGACTGGAACCAAGAAGCTAACAAAAGACAATGAGAACACATGGGTATAAATGCAAGTGCAAATGCAGGTGTGAAATAATCAGTGTAACCATGGAAACTAATAAGGAAACCAAGGCAAACAGGAATTAAACACAAGAAGAGCACAGAAAGCACACCTCAGTTACCAACAGTAATAAGAAACATAGAACCAAGATCAAGAAAGTTGCAATGTACTTTTCAGTTTCAAGGAAACAGTGAATCATGTTAGCACGTTGTCTTACCCTATGATATAGAATAAACCTTTCAATGACTCAAGGTTATTATACATCACTAAAACGAATAAAACATTGTTGTTAATTTAAATCTTTTTTTTACTAAATTAGTAATGCTGCCTCAGCCATAACTTGAAATAAGTACGTAGATGCAGTAAAATTATTAACATAATAACATTAATAAAAAGTAGAACTGAAAAAAGAAATGAAACTCTATAAACTATAAAAAATACCTCAATCTTAATCTTAATGAATATTATTAAAACAATAATAACTATAACTCTGCAATGACCCATACACAGAAAATAAAATGAAGATTGTTTGTTTAAAAGCCGGGGACAGATTACATTTTTTCTGGCAACAACAAATTATGAATAAACAAGAAAATATAAATGATCAATATTGTAGCGAGCTACACACTGTTTTGCAGCTCTTCCACGCACACTGCTGGTCTGGGTTCATGAGTAAACGCCACCACTTAACATGGGAAATCTGACTCTCCTATGAGTTCTTTGTCCATCTGTCTCCCTGTCAACCTATACCGCAGCACAACAGCCAGTTATGGCATGTTCGCTCCACGTGTCTTTCCCCACCACTGCAGTGCTCTCAGAAAACACACTCAGACAACAACGCCTGCAGCACTGATGTCTCAGCAGTAAAAAATGCATCCGGGGCCCGTGCCACAGCAGGGCCCGCGCTCGAAAGTGGCTGTTACACATCTTGCCTTTGCCTTTTAATTTCCTTTCCGAGCGACTGTGAGCCGCCAGCTATTCCTTTCGGGCACTAAGACATTCACAGAGAAACTCCTTCGAATAGCCCCCCTTTACTCATCTTTATTCCACTCCCACAACTTCCAATCCATATATCATCTGTGGTGCACATAACCCACAATCCGCCAATCCACACACACACATACAAAAGTTGGAGATATTCCCCCAGTTATAGAAGAGTATAAGAGATTTATTACCGCTTGGTCATATTTGCGGATCAATTACATTTGGAACTAGAGGACATACAAATGTAAATAAATGATTGTATGTTAATAAATGTAGAAATGGATTAAATATTTAGTGTTAGCAAGATTTACTGTTGTATTTCATTATTTATTGGATTTGCAAATTTTATGTAGTTTATTAGACCAATCTTCCAATTTCTGTCCCTTTGGGCTAAACAACACTATCACATTCTTGGTCCGAGTATCTGCCAGTCGATTCTTTTTACAACTAGTACATTTCTGAGAATTGAAGAGTACTGTGGAGAGACTTGCTGTGCAGTTGGGGAAATGGAATTGATGGGAACTTTGCATGTTATCAAGATTTGCTGCAATTTTCTTGAAGATTTCGGAACTGACATTTTAATGTTTAAATATACCATACGTAAAAAATGTGTGTTCATACAGGCAATCTTGTGACAATAAAAACATTCTTTGTGGTGACTAAAATATTCTACTGAAAAGCATGCATACTCACAACCAGAATCCCTACAGTTTTTATTGAGAAAGTGAATGAAAGCAAAAGAGACCGAGAGTAATGGACCACGGTGTCAGTAATGAACATGCTAATGTGACCTTACCCCTAATTAAATAAACCTTCTTAGGAATTTAAACGATTCTGACGGAAAACACTTCCATTTTTCAATGTGAATTAGGCCTCATATACTTCCATTTCACAATGAATTATATTTCACACCAATTCATTTATAGTTTGCAGTGACCCCAATAATGATTGTTCATAAACGCTTCATGGGTCGACAAAACATAAAGTAACAGTTGCTTTCAATCGAAATGAAATAACAAAAAGACATACTGTAGAAACAACATGGTATCTCTCTTTTGTCTTAAGGCCCAATGTTCATGGTTCATGGCTTGATCTTTGCAGTCATACTACGTCAGATGCCACCTGCACAATAATCACAAACCTGCCTGGTGATGACAGTGTGGCAGATTTGCTTTAGGGCTTTTTCACAAGCTGAAGAAGTTATCATTTTAAGAACCAAAGTCAGAGCGTTGAACTCATTCAGGTCAAAGTGCACCACACAATTAGATATATACTGTGCACAATTGTTTTATATTTATATATGTTATCGTTTTTCGTGTATATATTTTACACACAAATACACAGTACATTCTTTTCTAAAATAAACATCTGTCAACCAGGTACTAGACTCTTAAAATGATTTGCTTCCACCTGGTGGTCAAATACATTCAATGCAGTTTCACTTTTTAGGAAAACCCTTTTCCTCACACTATCAGTGGTCAGTTATGTTTGATGAATTATCAGTGCTAATAGTTTGTGATTCTTTTATGCTGATAATGTAAAGAAATGTGTGAGGAAATTCAGACTTAATCAGAAGGGCTGGCTTCTGTATACTGTACAAGAAATAGTTTACCATTTTTAGAATGGAAAAAATATTGAACAGCTCTAAAATTTTACATTACCACAAATCTTCAGGAGTCTGAGGGTTCATTGTCACAATATCTTGGCTTCATAGCTTTTGCGCTTGATGGATTTAATGAATGTCCTCTAATCTTGGCAGCAGACTCAAATTAAATAGAAGCTCTATATCAAACTGATGTCGCTTAACATTAAGGGAGTGAAATGTTCAGGTGAAGGCAGAGGTGACATCTGATGGCAGGGCACCAAAAAACTGACAGTGACTTGAAACAGAAACGAGGGAGAGAAAAATGACAAGGTTTTTGGTTATGTGGTTTTGATTTATCTGCCTGCTCAAACGCTCTGTGCATACTAAAAATCTCACCGAAAGGCCTAGAGCCGGGCTATCATCTGTGTGGTTTAGTAGCGAGAGGTTCAAAGATGATGTGTTGATGTGACTGACACCAGTGCAGGTACATTGTAGAACAAACACAGAAAGAATAGCCTGTTTATCAACAAAGGTTTTATGGTCACAAGGAAACCTGGAGATATCAGTACATTTATATAAGTCAAAAAGGAGTAATAATGAAAAATCACTTACTATTATTACAATGGGATCCACGTTTCCATTGGATGAAGGGACTATAAAAAACACTCTTTTCCTGCGATGTTTGGCTCGTCAAAAATGTTACATTCAAGCTAAATAACATCTAATTTATTTAAGTAATTAAATAAACATCCATAACACCTTTCATAAAATAAGCAAAAAACATTTAGAATGGCTGCCTTCGCTGTTCGGTCAACAACATTCTTCAAAATATCTTCTGTGTTCTGCGGAAGAAAGAAACTCATACAAGAGTTTGAGTAAATTATGACAGAATTTTCATGTTTTTTGTGAACTATGAATTTAACCCCTATTTCATGTTATCACAACCGTCAAAAATGGCTGACGATTGGATAACTCAATATAACATACAGGCATCAATCACTAAATACTTGCCAAAGGAGTCATTTGTTATTTAAAAAAACCTTTAGTTACACTGTTCCTGCTTCAACCCCTTTCTATTTCAATTCATCACAAGAGGGCAGCAGAGATGCAGGTTTGTAAAAAACGTGCAGGCCAGCTGGACCACAGTGGTTAAAATAAACTCTTAAATAAAACTTATGCTGGAAGTGTTTTATATACTTTGCCATCATCCTGACCATGTAATGTTGCGATGAGAACACATGCAACTGAAGTATCCCTGAAAACATAATATATGTCAAACTTGTTCACTTAAATCTGCTTCTGAACTCTTCATGGATTTAACTTCAAATGACTGCACTACAAACTAAATAGATTATGACGCTCATCAAAAAGCAACGTATGCACATTCTATCTACAGCCCTCAGATCTTCCCTAACTTATTATAGTTTCCCTGTCACTGCATTTTGCACAAGGTACTGGGCATGAAAACACGAATCCTCTTTGGAAAAATCATACAGATCAGTACATTTACATTTACACTTACATTTAGTAAATTAGCAGTCGCTTTTATCCTACTTACACATGAAGTAAACAACAGAAGTAATTGGAACAACCTAAGGACAACAAAAAGCACAAGTGCAGTATAACCAGTCTCATATAGTGTATAACAGAATACAAAGCTAAGGATTTATTTTGAAAGAAATTGAAGTCAGTACTAATTGGTCAGGTGTTGACGGAAGAGATGTATTTATAGCCGATTCTTAAAGATGGCTACTTAATCTGCTGATCCCTAACCAACAGTAGATCCCTAACTACACTAAAATGAAGAAAATGGTTCAACAATGGTCACTGTATGCTAGCAAATATGTCCCTTATTACTATAGTTTGTTTGTGAAAACACAATAGGATTAAATGTTAAAAGATAAAGTGGAATTTTTTATGTTACAAAAAAACGTCCTTAACACCTGTCATACAATAAGCAAATTATTAAAAAACAATTTCATGTCATCACATCCGTCAAAAATGTAGGCTGGCTGTTGATTGGCATATTAGAACTCAACATAACACGCAGGCATCAATCACTTAATACGTGCCAGGTAAGAAATAAATAATAAGTAGTATCTTTGAAGATGAACCGTCTGTTTTCAAATCATTTGAGTGTCTCAACATCAAGGTCTGTTAGAATGGACAAAATGTGCCTTATTAGTATAATTTGTTTGTGAAAATACGATGAAAAGTTAAAGGATAAAATGTAAACTACTCCAATGTAAACCAGTGTTATAACGTCAACAGTCAACATTTAAGTGGATTAATAGTTTCTACAATGAATGGTTGTAAAATGTATTGTGTTACTGCTGTTGTCTCATTAAGAAGGTTTTAGGCAGTACATTTCGAAAAGTGTTTTCGACTTGTTTGTGCTTAATGTTAATTTTTCTTTGAGGTTTAAAAGAGTTAGTTGTATTTTTGAGTTTCAGGGTTACAATTGCTAAGAAGGGTGGAACATGTACTTTAAACATGTATTTATGTACTTAAATATCGAGTTTAATTAACTTAAAATGAATGGTACAATCTGAATGGTTTGGATTTACTCCTTAATGGGTTGTCAACTTTACTTAAATTTCTTTTGTCCATACAACTAAATTGTTAATTGTAGAAACTATTTGTGTGGATCCACTTTTTTTGAGTGTTGACTCCCGAACCATAAAATGATTCTGTATCTTTACACAGACTCTATCGTTGCTTCATAAAAAATGAACATTGCATCACTACTTGCTATTTTTGTATGCGCTGATGGACTCTCATAAAGACATTTCACAGATCTGTTTTCCATTTAAGATAATCATCGAAATGAACTCCCAAATGTCATGATTCTGCTGCATCATGTCATGTTTCTCTTGGTTTAGTGGCAGGGTCATGAAAGAGTCTCATGTCTTGTGTGGAGAGTGGCACGTATGGCCTTCCATACACTCTTTCCGGTCTCGTCTCTGTTCCCAACATCTAGTTTCCTCCTTATTGATTCATGCCCTTCACCTGTCCCCTCTTGATTTGGTCCCTTATTTAATGCTCTTGTGTCTTCTGTCTTGTGCTGGTTCATTGTGATTGTTTGGTGAGTTCATGTGTTGTTTTAGTTTAGTTTAGCTAGACTAGACTAGACTAGACTAGACTAGACTATGTTTAAAGTTCATTTCAGGAAGTCTTAGTCCTGTCCTGTCATGTTATTATTTTCCTGTGTTTTGTTATGTTACCCCCTCGTGTGTTTTGCTTTGTATTTTTATTAAAGTCTTGTGTTAACCCCTTACCCGCTGTCTGCACCTGGGACCTCTGTCCTTCTCTCATGACCACGATCATGACACAAAAAATTATAAAAAGCAACCTGCTTAATACCGTGACCAGGAATTGCAACAGAAGTCCTGCCCCCCCTCATCTGGGGTCTATAATAATCCCCTAAATTTTCTTTGCATTAATCTCCAGGTAATGATCATCACACCAGGCCACAAACCCTTCTACAGTTGCTTTATAAACATTAATACTACAATCTCTTGTCAACAGGTGCAATAGTAAGGTGTTGTCCGAAAATGTAACAATGTATTGATTTGAGTGCTGAATAACACAGTCGTTTGTTTAAAGTGTGAACAAAAATGGTGAATTTACACACCTTTGCGATGCTCCTGTACTACTTACTGCAACATCAGACAACAATGAATACAATTTCCCCTGTTGTTTCCTATTTGTTGAAAACGAATAATACCATTTCAATTACAAATGGATTAACCTTTAAAGGAACAAATTTCTCCAACAGTTTATGTGGTTGGATTGAGTCAAATGCTAAACTAAAATCAATAAAAATCAGCCTGGCATAAGCCACAGGACTGTCCAGATGCTTTAAAACAAGATGCATTAATGTGGAAATTGCATCATTAGTGCCACGAATTGTCTTATATGCAAATTGATACTGATCAAGTATTGGCTCCACTTTCTTACATTTTATAATCTTCTCAAATGATTTCATAACTTAACACAGAGGCGTTGCCAGGCTGGTGTGAGCTCCAATTGAAATCAAACTTTGATGTTCCCAATCCGCCAATTGCAAATTTATCTTATCCACAATTCAAATGGTCATATTGCTCAGCCCTGAAAACAGCAATATTCAGGCAAGAATACAATTGTAAACATTGTAATGCGCCTTTCGTACTCCTGCAAATGATTTTGACAGGGCACAAAATGACTGAGAGATGGGAGGCATGGTTTGATTTAATTTGCCAAAGAACGGTTGGAAATGGGCAAGTATGGAGGGAGGGGCAAAGTTTCATAAAAAAGTCAGTTCACAGAGAATAACAAAAAGAGCACATTTCAGCGAATGTATCAATCTGCCAGTAAGTAGCACAAGAATGAGCGAGCGCATAGGTCTGAATGACGTGAGAGGGTGAGGAAGAGAAAGCAGGTTGTGAGAAAGCTCTCCGGTTGGCTCCTCTATAGAAAAAGCCTCCTCTCTCCTGCTGGGCCCAGCTCGGCTCCTGTCCCCCATCACAATGCGGGGCCCGCCGAGGCCCCCTGCCCCCTGACTGCCCTTGCTATGCTGGGAGAACATTCCCAGCCTGGCTCCAGAGCCCCAGCATATGGAGGCCAGACTGAGGGGGCTGCTTTCCACTGTGGCCCCCCAGCAGCAGCTACACTGTCTAGAAGCAGTGTGGAGCCTATTCCCAGAGTGCCGGACATGAGATCTTACTGCAAGGGTCGGTGCTTTACTGCAAGGGCACACTAAAACTGTTGTCCGAGACAGCATGAAGAGTGAAAGAAACATGAAATATATCCATCTCTCATTTTACCAAAGACTGGGGGTCTGGTTCAAAACGTCGAACTGTTGTTATTTACAACCTAGAACCACAATCCAATAGACCCCCTACTTGCTATTAAGCTCAACTCCTGATGTGAATTAAAAAGTCAAGTGGGAAATCTATCATGGCGTGCAACTTCCCTGGGATTGAGACAGTTTGCTTTATATTTTGACATGCAGTTTGCCATTGCATTGTTGGCCTTTAAAGGGTCCTAAAATCAAATTTGTGTGCATTTTTACTCCCCCACATGACGTTAACATGTTTTGAGACCTCCGGGCGTCTTTGGAGTACAAATAAAGATATTTAGGTGACATCCAAGAGATTTCCAGGCCTCCTCATAGACATAATGTTTATAATTGTTATCAAGGTTCATGAAAGTACTTAAGACTTAAGACTTACATTGTTAAATTGGTCTATCAGCTCATAGTGGCTCAGTAAAAAAAATTTAAGCGGCGACAATACTTTATGTGCGAAAAACAAACCAAAATAACGACTTTAATCTATATTTTCTCCTCTGGCTTGTCAGTCTATGGTGAGCGTTCACCCGAGCACCTTGAAGCATGCGCATTCAGTTGGCAAGTCTTCCTCAATATCGAAATCATCAGATATTCTGCCAAGATTAGCTAATATACATTGTGTGTCTGTAAACACAGAGTTGCGGTTCCTGGTTGTCAGTCAGAACTCCGGCGTCTGCCCCCACCAAATGCACATGCGTCAAAGTGCTCTCGTGAACGCTCACCATAGATTGACAAGCCACAGGAGAATATATCATTTAAAGTCGTCATTTACTTATTTTTTGCACAAAGTATTGTTGTCGCTTCAAAAAAGATTTACTGAGCCAATATGAACGAATGGACCAATCTGTCTTTTGTACTTTTCTGGACCTTGATAACAACTATAACCATTACGTCTATGAGGAGGCCTGAAAATCTCTCAGATGTCACCTAAATATCTTAATTTGTGCTCCGAAGACGCCGAGAGGTCTCAAAACATGTTTAACATCATGTGGGTGAGTAAAAAATCACACAAATTACATTTTGGCATGAATTTAACTTTTAAGTCATACTTTTTCTTTCAATCTGGTTGAGATTTTTCATATTTAACATATAGTAATTTATTGGCGAAAAATCACCTGCACTTTACTTCGTACTAGAGTGGGAATCCATAGCTGCAAATGATATGATGATAAACAAATATCTGTATCATGATACTATAATATTGTAATTTCCATATGTAGGCCTATATAGTCACAATCGTAATATATTGCAATTATGTGTAAATTCAAAATCGCAGACTCCTATTGGCTTGTTCCTTTTCACAAGCATTTTCTTTGCTCGTTCTGAAGCTGGATTTACAAAAATCGAATGTGTGTAAACTCCCAAAATACTTTCCCAATCTCACAGAAGTGCATTGTAAAAATTAACTTTAAATATCTTTAAAACTTTAGTTCAAAAGCTGCCTTACATTTGTAAGTTAAATCAAACTGAAGTAACTTAAACCCGATTTTTTTAAGTTAAACGAAATCCAACTAGATTTTTAAAGTCAGTTTAATATCATTTATGTTCAGTTGACTTACAAGGCCAAGTGGATTTACCTTTAACATTTAAGGCAGCTTTTGTACTAAAGTGTTTAACTAAAAATAGATGAAATATTTATGGAAAACCTAAATTTTCCCCTAAACATTTAAATACAGATCTCTGATGTAGGGAAAATCATTAATAAAACTATTCAATTCAAAGTTTGTAAGCATGTAATAGATCCCCCTTTTAACACAAGTTAACTTCAAAACATTATGGCAAAATAAAAAAATCGGGGTGAAATGACAAAGTTGAGGAGCTAATCAGGGGTCTGGTCACAATCCAGGATCACTCAAAATGGCTTCTGTATAATTGCAGGATAGAGCTGCATCTGAACTTGAGCTTTAAGTGCTTCTTTGAAGTAACTCACTGTAACTGCAATGCATTGGTTAATAGCTCCACAAAACGGGCCACACACGCCGTCCAAACACAAGAGGTGCAATCTGTACAACCAAGCACACTTTACTTAGGAGAGCTGTGCTTCTTGGCCTGCCCTCAGCCCTTCAGCTCTGACATTAACTAATGTTGGTTCACTGCAGGAATATGCAGCCATTCTAATGCTAATAGCAGATTTAACCAGCTCCTTATCCACAAAGTCTGAGCCTCTGTTCAACTTGATCTGGGAAAAGAGAGAAGAGAATGTGAAGCACATAAAAGGAAAAGAGAGACAGAGAGACACACAGAGAGAGAGAGAGAGAGAGAGAGAGAGAGAGAGAGAGAGAGAGAGAGAGAGAGAGAGAGAGAGAGAGAGAGAGAGAGAGAGAGAGAGAGAGAGAGAGAGAGAGAGAGAGAGAGAGAGAGAGAGAGAGAGAGAGAGAGAGAGAGAGAGAGAGAGAGAGAGAGTTAACAAAAAGTGGAGTGTGTTAACTCTTATTGTGAAAGCAAAGGCCAAGTTTGTTTCTTTACTTTGAATTTTTCATGGTAGAGGAACTGGTGGTCAGTACAAGCATATATGATCGCAATTATGAGACTACGGTAATATTTGTTTCATGCTTGGGTAGCATGACCCATGTGTGAGTGAGCAAAGCATTGAGAAGCAAGTGGAGTTTTACACTCAATGCAGAGCAGCAGAAAGGCCAGGTGGTCATTAAAACTGCTGTAATCCCCTCCATGAATAGATCAGGGCTTCTCTGACTGTGAGGAGAGCTACGCATGAGCAATACTGCAGAGAGAGAGAGAGGCTAGCGTTTGATGCCGGGCCCCCAAGGCATTTTAGCACAGTGGCTGAACCGTGTTTCTGAGCGGATGTGTTAACAGTTTCAGGCTCAATGGAGGGAGAAATCCCCACAAAGAGAGGTGTACAAATATTGTGGGAAATCCGTCCACTCTTTAATATTTCATGAAGTCCCACAATCTATTCATTGGACCTCATTCCTTTGGATGGGGCCCTCATTCAGGCTCACTCCACTGACTCAATGGGCAGCTCTTAATTGAGTGCCCGCTCATTTTCCAGCTCCCTGGCAGATTGTTCCTGATGAAAAGACCCTGGCTCTTCATCCTCCTCCTCTTCTGCCCAAGAGTGGGAAACAGAACGAGGGCGCGCCTTGCTGGTGGTATGAGTAAGAGGGTGGGCTGAGGCCTGTGGGGTGGTGGATGAGAAATGGCAAGAAGGAATAAAGTGAGGCGAGCAAGAAGTTGGAGAATTGCTTTCCACACACACCAGGCTAGACGACCAAGGAACCCTACAGGTCTCAAAATTCTCTGCAGTGCCCCGAGAGAGCCAATCTGTGCCAGCACAAGACAAACTGCTGTTCAGAATGAGGCAATGGGGCTGAGCGATGATTCGGTCAACACATTAAGGCTCCCTGCTGCCCGTGGCTGACAGAGAAGCCTTTCAGCACCATTGACAGCACCTCCGAGAAATCCCCCATTCGCACCCTGGGAGCTCTGCATAGTCCGGTGTCAGCCCACACCACAGCTTAAAACAGCCGCAAGATAGATGCCGCTGTGCTAATCAGTCGTTTGTGTGCCGTACGGACACCATGCTGGGAATCTCAAGATACTGAAGAGGACTGAGCACCTTTTTGATCTTTTCAAGTGTTTGTTAGATCAACTGTTTATTTACCACACAGCGAGGCCCCTCTCTCATGCTTCACATGAGAATGGAGACAACAGTAAAGTAACTTTCACACTTGTTGCACCTGTTCTCAAGCGAGACAGTTTCATTGATAAAACAACAGACATCAAAGGGGTTCTTGCAGACCTGCCAGGGTCCCACGTTGTGGGTCTTTGGTGAATTGTTGGTGGGCATGTGAATAAGACTCCCTGAAGTAAGTTAGAAGTGAGTTAGAAGTAACAATACTGTGGAATGTAAAGAGTGATATGCTCAAACCATAGTGACATTGATGGCTGCTCCTCACAAGGGCTTACCTCTTCTTATAAACCAAGCTAGATCTGTGGAACACTTCATAATATGAAAGTGGCCCGCCTGTGACCTTGGTCCGGGTCTAATTGTGATCCTGGAAGTGTCCAGCTGCAGACTAGACCTTTAAACAGGGATCAAGATCTAGAGCCATCCGGTTATTTCTATAGGAATGTAAGAAAAGCTGAGCCTGGCATGCTCCGGCGGGGCCCGCTCGCACTGGCCTGATGTGTGTCCAACAGGCTTAGAGCGGCTCATGAGGGATGGAGGATTCCTGCGGAGAGGAGTCCAAGAGAGAGGAAAATCCTCCACAACCACCCCCTTCCGTCCGCCTCTACCTCCGCACCATGCCTGGCTTGCATTGGAACCCAGGGGCCCAGGCATGAAAAATGGATTTCTCAAGGAAGGCCTGAGGGAATTCATGGTTTAAGTTCCTTGCCTCAGCATTAAATACCATCAATTTGTGAACTGGAAACAAAGGAAATAGCATGCATGAGTTTACGAAAGCATGCCTTTTCTTTAGAAAAAGGCAGCATTACTTATTTGGCTTTAGGCAATAAAAATGTCAATTATCAATATAATAAACCTTGTGACAAGGATATTTTACTCAAACAGAAACATCCACTTTTGCTTAGGTTGAGAACTGAAACATTAAAACTATGTTGATTATTTCTTTGATCAAATCTCCAAAACAGACACACCCTGACCCTCATCTTTCGCTTTCATCAGCGCTTGGCTCGATTAATGTCCGTCCTGTGCGCTGTGCATCTTACTGCTGATTGGCTACAAGGTTGTTTTTGTACTCGGCCCGTCTTTGTCTAAACAAGCATAATTCGGAAATCGGACCCCCCTGACTTTAATGTTTGAATAAAGCACATGTTGCTATTAGGTATAAATTAACCAAAAGTGATTCAATCCAGTTGTTCTGACATGTATAAATCTTGTTGCATTTACTTGATATCTGAGTAGAGTGTACCTTGTTAATTGCATGTTAAGGAAACTTGACACAAACATGTGAAACCACTGTCCATGATTGAATCATGTTGAACCAATTATTATTCTAATGCTAATCATTCTCTTTCTGCCTTCCTCCCCTGCCTCGGGATTCCCATCCCTAGGAAGGGAGAGATTACGCCAGGGCCAGATGAACGTCATATGACCATCCTTAACTAGAGATTACGCCAGCTCCATCTGAAAATCCTGTGCCTTCCTCCTGCGAGTCTTGGGACTGATTGACAATCCCAGCTCTAGCTCAGGCAATTCCATCACCACCCAAGAGCAAAGTGACCATCTGACCATCCCAGTTCCAGCTCAGGCAATCTCCATCAGCAACCTAGAGCAAAGACGGACTACTTTTCACATTAATTTTCACAATTAACACAAAATTTACAATACTTAGTATTTAATGCAAATTTTACATCATTTTCATTTTACAAATGAAAGAAGTTTGAAGTTATAGAGGCACTCAGTTACATTAGGCAATTAATTTTTTTCCTGCTTATAACATTCCTCTCTTGTATGAAATCGATAACAAAATAAGACAAAATTAGACAAAATTAAATAGTTTCTACAATGAAATTTCTTTAATCACAACTAATAACCTTTCACTATTTTTCATAAACATTTACTCGGTAACTTTAAATCAACGTCACTGAGTGCAGCTTTGACACATCAGAGGGGACCTGGCCCTCCCGGCTGAGACTGGTTTCTTCCGAGGTTTCTTTTTCTCCATTTATTTATCATAGGAGTTTGGATTCCTCGCCACAGGGCTGTGTTGGCTTGCTCACCGGGAGACTGCATTTATTAGATATTATTTACAAGAATAATCTAGCTTGTTCTGTAAACAGCATGCACTGTTCTGTTTTTACCTTTTCTGTGTTTTCCTGTTCTTCTTATTTTCTCTTGTAACAATGCACATTGTGATATATAAATTAAATTAAATAAAATTGTATTTAATTTTATTCAAAGTTATTTATTTTGTGCACTCTCGAGTCATTGCAAACCCGTTTACAATGACACAAGGGTGAATAAACGATGACAGAATTTTTATTTTGGGGTGAACTATGCCTTTAACAGTTCAGTGCATTAAAGTCTGAGAGCCTGGTATGTCTATAGAATATCAGTGTAAGGCTACAAACACCCTGTCTAAGTGGCAAATGATCTATGTGTCTAATCCAGAATTTCTTGTGAACTTCAAGAATGCACCGTCTGAGAACTTTAAAGAGCCCTAGGAATGTGACTTCAGAACCATTGCCTTGATCTTGAGAGCGATTAAATCCATCCCATGGCTTAATATACCACTGCTAGCCCACCCTGCCCTCCATCACTACCGGGCTACTGACAAGAGAACAGCACTCAGGCAGCCTTTCCAGTTTTTGAGGCAACTTTACATATGCTCTTAGAGTCAAGAGCCCAGTACAGAAATTATGGAAGGCAGATTCAAGCACAGCAACATGATTGCACCTTGCATGTTAACTTAACAAGCAGGTGATTATGTCTAGAAGGTAATCCTGTGGTACCAAGGTCTGGGAGGAAATACCTCCAGTGGCCTAATCCACCCAGGACAGGCCCAAGACACTCACTGTGCTATTTAGCCAGGCCTTTTGTGCTGGACAGGTATTAACCAGCAAGTGCAGGTCTGGCCTGCAATAGTTACAGGCTCGAGAGGAGGCCTTCCTCAAAGACCCTGGAGTGGGAGGGACAGAAAGAGGCCACTCTCTTCAAGGGTTTCTCCTTTTTATATTTGCTAGGCTGGCATGTTCTATTGGCTTGCAGTGGACATGAAAGAGTCTGGGTCTCGGAGTGGCTTTTGTGTCCCTTTTTATCAGACAGCATCTGAATCTGAGTGGCCAGACTGTTTGCTGTTCGGTTTCTCAATAAAGGCTATTCTTTCAAAGCCAGATTTGCTCAAGTTTGGAAACACTGTTTGAAAGTCAAGATGTTCTTGTTCACTTTTTTGTTCAGTAAGCCACCAAATTAAAAACGGATCTGCTGCAAAACCTTTAAATTGAGGGGGACATACTTCTTAGATATCTGACAGAAGGATTTGACCCAGCCAGATTGGTAACCAAGAAACTATACCACCAAGTAGCAGTTTTCTTGTTTGGAATATTTATATCCCCTGAAACTAGGCTGTGATTGACATAAATAAACATAGCAGTGGTTCATCTCATCTTGAGCCACAAAGGGTCCGAGTGTGCCGCTGCCATAGGCTGGAGTGAACTTTGACCCTGCTGGGTCACATAGAGAGTTTGTCTCTCCATAATTGGACAGAAGGGTCCTTTCGCTCTTCATTTAACCTTTCTGACTGCTTCTTTTTTCTCTGGTAACCACAAAGCCTCTGGTCCTGACCCAGTTGTTTCTGGCCTATCTTTCCTCCCCCAGCCCAGGCTTTTGAAAGCTGGAGAAAAGCTGGAGTGTGCTTGCCCTGTCAGGAACAATGGCAGAGTTAGTGACCCCTGACCTCAAAGGCTTTAAAATTTCTTCCTGGATCAGGAGCTGCCTTTCTTCATGGTTGGTTACTGCTCCGCAGCTCAGGAACAGAGTGAGAGTAAACACTTGTTAAGAAGTGATTCTTCTCCTTCAACCTTACACTCCCCCCATCCCCTTTTCTTCTCCTTGGTTCTTTTGTGTCCATGTGTTAAAGTTAAGGCAGGTCCTCTCAACTGGCAGCATCCTGACAGTCCATCACTGTCACGCAAACAATGTCCATCAGTCACAGAACACACAGACTTAGACCATAGACAGTAACTCTATACATTTACGACAAAAAAACTGACCGCTGATGCTTTGCTTATCTACACAGAATCAAAAAAGGTTGCTCTGATTGTAGCATTAGATCAGTATCAATACAAATTTAATTTTAGTACATATTGTTATAGAGAATTTCAAATCTATATATTCCAGTTCAGTTTTGTCCAATGCTAAAATATCTTTATATTTATACTTTATACTACCCTTTATATCACAGAACAAACTACTAAGATTCAATAAATCAGTAATACTAAGTAATTTAGGTTTTGCTCAGATGCATAAGACAAAATCAAAAAGATATCACTAAAAACAATGCAAATCCAAGAGTTGAAAACACTTCTGTGAATGTTTCCATTTTTCTTCTCAAACTGATATTCTACAATAACAAATAAGTAAAAAGTTTATTTCAGAGTCTTGCTTCAATGAGCTGGCACTTTTGCTCCAAACCTGAGCATCAGGTTAATAGGAATGCAGTGCTAATCATTTTGCTTATATTTACTTAATGCCTACTAATAAAAATTCTAAATATTTCTTGATTTCATATCATTACTTCTTTTTGCTATAGAAAATACAGTCTATTTCCAGGTTTATCTTTTTATTCACACATTTTCAATTTTCAGACATATGGACCCTTTTGCACTTCAGTATTGAAAACATGTCCTATGAATGACTTTCCCAAGGACGCACCACTACAACCACCACATGAGGCTTGGTCGTCGAGGTGACCAGAGTGCTTCTGTGTGTCCAGATGCCGAGCATGAGGCTGTACAGCAGAAACAGGCTGTGAGTGGCCTGTGAGGGGTCTGTGAGTGGGTAGAAACATATGGGCTGTAACAGAAGACCCACTGGGGCTGGCAGCTCCAGGGACCGCGGGAGGCTTTGTCTCCAGCCCTGCCCTCCACACCACTTAACAGTGCAGAACAGCATTGTACAGTATTGTCAAGTGCTGCCTGTCTTTAGTCTGTGCACACCCATGAAAAGAGACCCTCTTCTACCTCCTCTCTCACTTTCTTTCGCTCAGTAGGTGTTTTAGTGCTTCTTTTTAACTCATTCTTTTTCCCCAAATGACCTCTCTGCTTCCTTTTGGCCTTTTTGTCCAGTTTGAAATGTTCTCTTGACTGATGACCAGAGAGAAACCAAATGAGCAGATTTATTCCATGTGCTCTTTCTTAGACATGTGTCTGTAGAGTTGTGGTAGCACAATATACCCCAAAATCTTGGTCAACAAGTCTAGTTGTTACACGCATTCCACAGAAACCCATTTTGTTTTCACCAATTATTTCATATTTCAGATATATAAAAACACCCCTTCTCAGGCACTTTCCATAAATAAAGAACAAAAATAAGTCTAAAAATTATAAATTAAAAAATAAAACTTTTTTCCACTGAATAAACCAAACACTGTGCTTTTAAACCAAACATTTATTTGCATCCATGCCATCAATACAACAGTGTTTTCAATATTTTTTCACATTTTCAAAAAGACAAAATGTAACTATTATTTACTTGTCATTTTAGGCCTGTAACAAGGGTGCATGCAAAATGTAAAAAAATTAAATATCAAAATATATTAAGCAAAATAATGACAATGATTATGATTTTAATAACGGGAACATTTCCTCTGATGTAGGAAGGACCAATTTGATCTGCTTTTATGTTATATATAAGCTTATCTAATAACAACAAAAAAGCATGTAACTTGTGACGCTTCAAAGCTAAACACCATGACACACCATTGGTCCAATATTCATGGAAAGTGTCTTTTTACGCCTGAACTATTTTTATTTGCATTATCAACCGACAAAGCTCTACACATCCCGATCTTGTCATTATATTACAAAGAGGTCAGTGTGGAGCGATAACAAATATTATAAGGATTTAGTGCTGAACGTGAGGTGACCCATCCCTTTTATAGCTTCCTGTCTTGTTGGCCCTATAAAGCTGTCCCTGGCCCTATGAGGAATGAAATACATTCCTATTTAATTGACACGTATCCAAAACAGCTGGCTGGCTGCTTTTCACAATATGGCATGTCTACACACTTTTACTTCTTTATAGTTTTGTGTCTGGAGTGTCACAGATGTGACCCTCTCTTCAGTCGTAACCGCACTATTCTTTACACCCTTTTCTTTCCGAATACTTTCCGCCCCATTTCAGCTGTCTGTGACACACCCTTTCGCCACACACACACACGTGGATAAGTGCACGCACTGCCTCAGTGTCTTGACCCCAGGTTCTATAATACAAACGCTAAATGTTGTTCATTTATCCAGACAATGGAGACCACAAAAAATTGACAAAATTCCTTTGCTTTGAGGATCATTAAGGTGTTTAAAGTACAAGTTATGAATAATCTTCCTCCATTCCCTACAAATTTACTTTCTTCTTATTACCTTAGATCAATGCACAATGTTTTGCTTCATCCAAACAACAGCAAAAACACCCAATTCTGAGCTCTGAGTTTCAATAAAAATGACTCCAGTACTAATAAAGTATGAGCTCTGGCGCAAACCCACTGTTCTCACAAACAGTCCAATACAAATATACCTCATCTCTTAAACACTGTAAATGTCTCACAAAGGCAAAGCGGTGTGGAATCCCTCTGAATCTTAACCGTTTATTCATTTCCCCTGTCATGTACACAATGACTTCTGTGGCACTGGAATCTGCTAATGGTTAATCATCTGCCCTGCCACACTGGGGTTTTGTGATTATGCTTGAGAACACTGGGGTGCTAATGGAAGAGAGGCTGGGCAGGCCTGACCCTGTCATTACCTTAATGTGAGCATGGGCTCTCCCGCCTTGCCTCCTGCCACCATCAAATGAGTCTCACACATGCTAATGCCAGCCCTTTGATTGTTGCGCTAAATGAAAATTAATTGATTCTCATTCAAGTCTTTTGTGAGCTCCCTGTTTTCTCCACCGTGTGCGCTTTCTTTTCGGACCTGGCCACTCAACAATACACACTGCAGCCTTGTCCCCCACGCATTCTAACACATGGAAATGTACTTGCCGTTGGAATGCAGACTCCGATGATACAAAAGACTGTGTCCCGAGCAAACACAACGACGTGTCAGTTAGTTATGTATGTGTGAGCATGTTGCCCTTTGGTTTGCAATGCCCTACCTGTAGGTTCTTCAAATTCCCTTTGTGTATGCTAACACGCTGAGAGGCGGTACTGGGTGATGGAAGGTGATCCTCTGTGGGTCGGCCTTCAGTCACAATGCACAGACCGTGGCGTCCTGATGGGACCACTTAATATGGATAACTGTGAAACAAAAACGAATTCCGTTATGTCTATGAATCATTTGCAGTCACACTTTTGACAAATTGTAGTCTAGTATAAAGGATTACGATTACGTTTTTGCACCAACAAAGCAGAGGACTGTGTTAGAACAGTAACAAAACTCTGTTCCATCTCATATGATGTCCCATAGGAAAAGAAAAATTGTTGTGACAAACTGTGCTCAAATTGGTGCCAAATTTCTTCTTATCCTAAGGGATTTTAAGACTAATGTCTGAGATTAAGCCAATACTTCAATGAAATACAACTGAGAACAACTTCGAATATTACATTAAGACTACCACTGGGAAACAAAGATATTTCCAAAATAGGATGGAACAGTATAAAATACTAATAATGGTATAAGTTATCAACCAAATTAACGAAATCTAAGCATTTACTCTCATCAATGTTGGTCCACAGAACATTTGGGCAAGTGCACTAGTCAAAGTGGCCTCTTCACTGAAGTTCTAATGGACTGTGATAAATGAATGTGCTGCAGATACACACAGAAAGGAATCTCCTCAGTCTCTTTGCATTGTCCCTGTTCCTGTTTGTTTGTCGATCGATTGCCTTCCATTTTCCCTGTGATTAACCGACCCTCCCCTGCTCCCTTCTCTTTTCTTTTTTTGGGTAAGGGAACAAAATGGAGGGCTGGTAAAACATTAACCAGGTTGTGGTGGCTGACACTGATGGAATGAGACAAGAGTGTTATGGTCCTGTTGTCTACCCTGAGGAAAGATTGTTTTCAGCACAGGCTCTGTTGTCTAAGGTCAGCTCAAAGGTCAGTGTGGGCGTAAGGCCCAGATTAATGCCCGTTTGGAATGGGCATAGAAAGAAGTCAATGCCAAACCAGTCTTTGATTTATTAAGCTGACCTCAACACAAGAAGTGAACACTTGCAGTGATGTCTGGGAAAGCTGTTTTAACAAAGCAACCCACTAGAACATTATATTTTTTGTATAAAAACTACATGTTTGACTTTTTGAGAAGATGGCCAAGCTTCACTATTCGGAATGATAACCTATGCTAATCTAATGTGTGTATCCACCTGACGTGGTTTGTACTAGGGTATCAGGCCCGATACTAAGCTCATGTACTCATACTCCTACTTTTAAAAATGCTCCGATACCAAAGACCAATACTTTGTGTGACATAACTGAGAGAACAGATTGACATTTGTTGTGAAATTTGCTTTGAAAGTTTGTGACAAGCACATACATTTTTTTCATAATGTGTTTGAGGTGGATTTGTTTGTAATTATGAGGCTATTCTATTTTTATTAGTCTCACTGTGTTGTGAAGAGGTATGCATCGGTACAGCAATCGGTATTGGCTAGTACCAGAAAAGAATATCGGTGCTCGTATTCGTTCTTCAAAAAATGGTATCGGTGCATCCCTAGTTTGCACGCAATGACATAAACGTTTTATGTCAGGAAGTTGCTCGCTGACAAGTAAATGGCAAATGGCGGCCTATTACGAGTAGCGAGGTAGTTGTGTCAACTACAATACGATATCGCTGAAGCACTGAATTTTTCAGCGGTATTTTGAAGTTTAAAACAATGTCTGGAGGGGAACTGAACACCGTAACGATAACGTGCCTACGCTCTTTAGAACTACAATACCCACAATGCTCAGACGTCACATTCTACAACTCTATATACTTTGATACAGTATGCTTCATAATTTTACACACAAAAAAAGCTATAAGGTTTTAGTTGTAAAGAAAAACATTAATTTAATAAAAAAGTTTTATATTAAAATTATAATTACAACAACACTTTGGGGTACATTTAATATATTAATGTACAATTTAATATAGAACATATAATTATAAATTATTCTTGTTTTATTTTACGTTGTGATTTACAATTTTAATAATTGTGGTCTCACCACCTAACGATTTTTGTACAGTTTTCAATTTTTTAAATGGTTACATTTAAATGCTTTATAAATGCTTTAGGACTTAATATATACATATAATTAAATGAATGTGTTTTTCTATCGTAACAATCGATTTTTATCATATTATTTATTTTATGATTGTTGTAATTTCTCTCTCACATCTTATGTCATTTCATTAAGTGAAGTCTTGAGCAACTGTGCAACTAACCCATATACTGGGATTGTTTAAACACTGGATGCTAAGAATCGCTTTTGCTGTATTGCTATAGCGCTACTGGACAACTGCTCTCTATGTATTTGGATGGGCAGCATGAGAGCGAGAGAGGTATGAGCTGTGGTGAATACCAATAAAAGGAATACCATCATTCATGAGTGAGGGTTCCATGCCTCCACAAGCTTGCTCCCAGCTCCCCACACTCACGGCCATTGTGATGCTCTGGCAGAGAGAATCTTCTATAGTGCTCGGAATCAATTCATTGGCCTGACAACACAGTACCAAACCAGGCTGCCGTTTACACAGAGAAACCCCCACGAAACAGCCCCTGCCCCATCTGTCAGGGCCTCCGAGGGACATTGTGCCTGTGTGAATGTGCATGGGAGGGAAAGAGGAGGTTAATCAAGGTTTGGATGAGGAGAAGGAGGAGGTGGAGGGGAGAGAGTGTGTGACTGAATGTGTGGGAGGGGTGCATGACCATTATGTTGATCTCCCTGTTCTCCTGCTATTCAGAGCCATTAGAAGAATACATTCTTTGGCACTCCTTTGGCTTGGGCAATGTTCTGTCACCTATGCTGCCCATTTTTCAGCAGCAAGGGTGGTCACAGGGCAGTGGATTGTGGGAATCGGGTTAATTAGAGAGGACAGAGTGTTCACTGATGAGAGAGGAAAACAGAAAGTACAGGAAAGCGAGAAGGAGGGGGTCAGGTTGCCGTTTAAAGATAATCGAGCAGCATCTCGCCGGCCCCACTGCATGCCCAACCTTCTTCTTGTTTGACCAGCCCTGTTGTGATGTTCCCTACAGATCTCTTCTTACGAGTACCTCTTCCTGCTGCCTCCATCAGTGATCTTTAGTGCACCTTTCATCTAGTCTCGCATTCGTCTTTGCGCACCTGCAATGTCTCAGCCTCTGCTTGTTTTCTGTTTTGTTCCCTGTCATTGATGACGCATAAAAGCACGACAAAGCTTCCCGGCCATTCGTTTTCCTCCTAATTAGAAAACCTGTCCCAAGCGGCAAAGCGCGTCAAGGAACGGCTCTTGTTCATTTCTCATTCCTGAACCTGAACCGACGGTGTCGGACTGAGGTTCATGTTGGCTCTGCCGCACAATAGGATAAGTGGTGACCCCTAACCCCGCGGCTGACCTGTTCTATTGCAGGGGTTAGGGAGCGGTGCAGATGTGTGTAAACTTCCAGCGATTTGGAGAATGCTGCACACTTGTTAAATGGCTGTTTTCCCTCTCCTTATTAAAGGAAAACTCCAAAGAGAAGTGGAAGATGGTTCTAATTGGAAGACATCTTATAATGTGGGGTTCAGCACAGGCACAAAGGCAATACCGGGAAGACAGATAGATTCAACTGTTTAGAGTTGCTGGTGTTAACTAGCGGTTTGAATGAATGGGGAGTTTCAATGAAAGTCTACAGAAGAAAACTTTGCAGAATTAATTAGCAGGGATCATCGCCTTACAAAATGAAGGCTAAAACAACAGTCTTCGAGCTGAGCAACACAGAGGTCTGATTTGTTTCCTTGTTAGTTAAAGAAGTAAAAACTTATAATCAGGAAATAAATACAATTAATGTAACATTGTTTGGATTTTAGACAGAGGCTCTGCTCTATTTCACCAATTTTCTGGCATCAAGTACACTTTTCTGTGATCTAGAAGTTTTAAAGAATGTGTTTCCATTCTTGTCTCATGCACATCAACACACACCAGAAGGTGGCAGTCTAGTCCACATCATCCATAGTGTGCTGCACAGGTTGATGAGCGTTTTCAGAAACTTCCAGAGCATCAGCATTTGTTTATAGTGCTGAGAAAATATGCAAGGCTTAAAAAGAGAATTAATTCCTTTAATAAATAAATTACATTTGTGGATTTTGGCAGGTTCTTGGGAATCGAATCAAGACCTCTGGGCTGCAAACGTGAGGCTCTACAAATTGAGCTGTAGGAACAAACAGGCTGTTTTGTTCTTTTTTCAGAAGATTGGTGCTGATTTTTTACTGTGGTTACAGATGGTTTCAGCATAAGCTACAGCATAAACAAACAGTATCTGGCCTGAGCTTAACTTCCGGTAGACCTCTGCAAAGAATCAATAACAGCAGAGTCCCTGTAGAGTAGATTATCTTATTAAAGTATATAAAAACCAAAATATTAATATAAATGAAATATGGTATATATTGTTATATTAGACCAATAAACAAACACTGACCGGAAGTTAAATTCGCGCCAGGCATGTGCGTTTGATGAAACGTCTATAATAACCTACTATTCCAGATCCGATATGTCACAAAAATTAATTATGTGGCGTTATTGAAGTTTTTTTTACAGAGTAAAATATAATGCATAAAAAACATAAAGAAATGTAAATGAATGGCTCCCAAGTGGATGATTGTTCTGGATTGCATATAATAGGAAACAGATAAAATGTCTAAGAATGATCAATTTACAGTTGACAGATGATTGACAACACACAAGTTGTCCTTATGAATTATTTATTATGTTCCCACAAGATATTTCCCCTTAACTTTCTAGTTTTTGTTTTTTAACCTGGTCAGAATTGATGCAGGCAGTCATGCGGAGAAAGTGACCACGTCTGAAAAAAAGCCTGGGAAAGCTAATAACATACCATTTAAATCAAGTAGATGGGACAGAAGGAGTCTCCCTTTAAACTTTCTCCATGTCCACCTCTTAAAAATGTGGAGGTGTCTATCTGAGCAGCCCTGTCCTGGGGAGTGAGACAGAGATACGCAGAGCTCCATGGCCCGGGAATGAGACTTCTTTTATTTTTCCATTGCACCGGCATCATAAATGTCCTGTTTCCTATTGTGTGAGAACTCATCTTGGACATTGTTCCTGTGGATGTGGACACTGGTAGCCAATAAGTGGAACATGGTCTCCCATGGGGCGGGAGTCTAGCATTCCTGGCATTTCCAGTCGTCTGTGCTGCATCAGGCATGGAGAACTGGTGTACTCATCAATGCTTGTGTTTGGATGTTTCTCCTGGCGTGAAGCACATGTGCGACCTTCAGTGGAATGTCATTGTTTTGCCTGACCTGTTTCATTCACTAGCTTTTTTTATTAACAGTCTTAGTAGTACTCTGCTGAAAGGAAGAGTGGTTTGCCACAAATGAGCTGGTTTAAAGTGAGTTCTAACTATTTTAAACTGGTCAGGCCAACTGAACCAGCTGAACGCTCGCCCGGCAAGCTTGATGACCCACTCCACCAGCTTAATCCACTTTAGACCAGCAAACCGGCCTGCTTTAAACTGTTCAATTTTGGAGAGTATAGTAATGTGTTCACTCATTCAAATGAATTGCAACTTGTTTTTTAACCTAAACACTGGGAGCAACTTGTTTTAAACCTAAACACTGGGAGCAACTTGTTTTTTAAGCTAAACACTGGGAGCAACTTTTTTTTTAACCTAAACACTGGGAGCAACTTTTTTTTAACTTAAACACTGGGAGCAACTTGTTTTTTAAGTTAAACACTGGGAGCAACTTTTTTTTAACTTAAACACTGGGAGCAACTTGTTTTTTAAGCTAAACACTGGGAGCAACTTGTTTTTTAAGTTAAATACTGGGAGCAACTTGTTTTTTAACCTAAACCCTCACCTCACCCCTTAACCTCCAACATTGCTTTCCAAATGTATTTTGTATGGCACTGATTTACCCTTTCTCAGTTTTCCACGAATCCAGTAAATATTGTTGCTAGTATGGTGTAAACATTATGAGAGGAATGTTGGGGCAATGTTTAAATTGACAGCCGCTTGTGATGGCGGGTATATTCTGAAGGTGAAGAATTTGTCCTGTTCAGTGAGAAGTTGGTTCTCACAGCTTGTGTTTGCTGTTTAGCTGGTGTGAATTCTACTCGCACTATTCTGGTGCCCTGCGGGGTCACGATGAGATCAGCCCTTCTTCACGTAACCTCTCATTTCCCACACACACACACCTCATCAGATATAATGTAATCTTATGCTTTCTAGTTTACAGTAGAAAGCATAATTGTAGTGTTACAACATTCCAGAAAACCAGAAAATTCATAATCTCAGAACTCAGAATAATCTTGATTAGTTGATGTTAATTGGATGCTTGTTTAAAATGTTTATATGTCATCCATAACTGCAGGGTCTAGAGATGCAATTTAGCTTTGTAGCTAATTCTGGAGCAGTCATTGACTGTCCATTGTCCCTGCTAAATAAATGAAAAAAATACATTCACGTAACTACTTTTGTTTTCTAGATCTCACTACAAAAGCAGATCCCACTACCAAGGGGCTTCATCACCTCCGGAACGGCCTACTGTCAAAGCTGCCTCACCACCGAAATGAAGGAAAAACACAGAGGCAGATATAGCAGCTGTCCCTTTAAAAACTCCAATCTCTGTGATTTTATTATTATTAGTCACCCTTTATGTCACTGGGTCTTGCAAATATTTAACTAAAATAAATAATTAAAAGTGCATGTAAATTTTGACAACACAGTATTTAAACAAAGTACAGTTTTTTTCCATTTCTTCAAAAACTTTGAATTTGGCTGAGGTTTGCAAAGACAGCGACAATATGAGAGATAATGTGTGCTTGTGTATGTGTTGCATTGTGTCCAAAGGCCGACAAGCACACTAGGGTCCTGACGCGCCGCTCTAGCACTGGAATCTCCCAAATCACTCATACAGCAGGAGGTAAGCAGCACATTATTGCTTTGTACTCTTTCCCAGGAAGGTAGGCAGGTCTCCTACGATTTACTTTAATATACTCAACAACAGGGACCTAAGCCTGCCACATAGTGTAACTCTCTCTTCTTTTTAATTAAATATGCCCATGCTGACAGATCTGTGCCATTTTTATTCAGTGTATTTTGCAATGTGTTTTCTCAACCTAGATGTTTGAACAACTTTTATTACTTAATTCACATTTTATGCATTTGGCAAACAACCGAAAGCGATTTACAGTGCAATTGGTATATATTGACATTGTTAGTGGTATGTTGTACCAGTCTTTGCAGGACTCTGTTAAATATTGTTTACAGCAACTGTTCTGATTCTGGAGAAATATGCTATTTCCAAATACTGTGTCTTTACCAGTTTCAATTCATTAACTGGTCATAATACCGTCACAAAACATCATAGGTCAAACAATAAACACTACCGGTCAAAAGTTTTTGAAAACTTGAATAATATGTTTCTGAGTATCTTAAAAAGTGTTTGATCTAAAGTATGCTTAAATATATGAAATTACTTTTGTAGACAATGTTTTTCATTACAAATTCAAATTAGATTTCATAAAAATGACTTTGACTGAATGCTTTGACTGAATAATGAAAAAGAGCAGCCAATAAGAGCACAGAATAGGTGGGAACAACTTCAGTATAATTGTTTAAAGCATCTCAGGGTGAAACCCCCAAAAGTTGCTTAATAGAATGCCAAGAGAACATATTTAAGCTCCCTGAAGGTGCTTAAATATTACATGTTTTTTTTTGTTTAGTTTTGTCAGCTGCAATGTAATTCTCATGTTGGTCCCTTTGCTGTTACAGTTTTGAGGATCTTGCTATTTAAAAAATATATATATGAATAAATAAGTGCTCTAAAACGTACCAGTAGTGTATAAAAAACATGTTTTGTATATCACAATAAATAAAGCTATTTGTATTGTTTCGATCCAGTTTAATTCATAACATTTATAAATATTATCTACATGAGACATCCTTTCTTTGACTGTGCAGAACGTTACACAGTCTTCTATTAAGTGCATAAAAATGCAGTGTGAGAATCAGTCAGTCTCTGGGCTGTGTCCCAAAGGAAATTATTACCCGGGATGATGTAGGCTTAGTCAGACATTTGACTGAGTGCAATTAGGAGTGGAGCCGATAGGAACCTGAAAACCTGCTGTGCTCGGAACTGCTGTCAAACCACACACTGTTATATTCATTCAGACACTAGACACTCACACCAGCGCCTTACAACAATATCCCTGAGCCCTCAGAGACCAGCACAGTCTCCTGAATGACCACACTCCTTACACAGTAAAACTATCTGTCTGATTATTATTTTTATTATTACATCATAAACAGATTGTAGGTTTGTCAAATGTCGTCTGTTGTGCCCTATAAAATTGGATAGTGCAAAATTGAAAATGAGTTCATGAGAATGGACTGGAATGATTTACAATAGCTAGATTTTCATTTCATAATTGTTCTATCTAAAAGTATTAGCACCCGCTAAAAAAACCCAAAGCTCGACAAAACTCTACCTAATATGCTGATGGGGGAATTCTCATTATTTAAAGATTATTAGGCTTAATCTAGCAAAAGGAGCGTGACGCCTCAATCCCCCTGAAATCTTCTTCAGCCTTTTTGAAACAATGGAGGAATTCATTGAACTAGAGATGACCCATTGAGAGAGAGAGGAAGAGAGAGAGAGAGATCTTTCTTCACAACTACTTTGCTTAGTAATTTTATTGATTCGAACTCTTCTCCAAACTAGTCTGTGATCAATTTAGTTTTAGATTCTGACATTTGCATTTGTGTTGTGTGTATAAGTGTTTATGTAGACTTGGCTATAGATGTCGTACGCAAATACAGCAGGTTTAAGGTCTCTCTCTCATTCTCTGTGTGTGAAAAAGAGTCATGTCACAGAGATTTTTGATGGAGCACTTTGTCACCTACTGAGCAGAGGCAGGTGCCTGAAGGAAAATTCTGCCAAATTCCTTTCAACGTTAGCTTAGCTGAATAAGAGGGCTTTTCTCTCATTATAATTTTGATTAGCATGTCTTTTCCAAATCATTCAAAATGATCATCGAGTGATAAATATTCTGATTCATCTTTTTCAATATTAAACATTTTGATATCAACTCCCAGTTAAAGTTCCATGCCAGTAGCTCAGTGCTGGTCTAGGCTGTGCTTTGAAGGATTATTTGTGGCTAATCAGTGTTAGTTGGTCACCGTGCTCACCTCTCAGTGGGAGAGGTTCACGGCCCAGAGGTGTCGACGGGGAGCCTCACCTGAGGCCGTGCTTAGTCATCAAACAGACCAGTGAGCTTGATGAGCTGTTCTTAATACACCATTGTCTCCTCCCCGCTGTTACTTTCAATTCAAATCTGTCATCATGCAGTTAGTGAGGAGGAGAGAGTGCAAAGCTACTGTTAGCATCTGTTCATTAAAGCACCTCCACGCTTCTGATGAGAGGTTTTCATGTTGAGAGGTTAATCGAGGTAAATATTAGAACTGGATTTAAAGTGCATTTTAATAAAACTTGTCATTGGTAAATTGTCAGCATGTAAACCATCATGAATAATTTGGCCAAGGATGAGACTACTTTAGATTAATTGCAATACTAGTTTTTTTATTGATTTATTTAATTTAGCATTGCTTACTATTAGAAATATTACTTCAAAATAGAAAATGTCCTTACATCAATTGAACTTTTACTAGCTGGTTTATAAAAATGCAAATAATATGTACTGTCATTAAATCAGTCTAACATTATATGATTAGCATGGCTGAAAAAGTTCACAATAAAAATATTATTGCGACGTCTAATTGTCTATTAAAAATAAATACCACAAATGCTATCTGTCAAATTCATTATTTATTTTGTTTATTTTGTGTTTTCTTTTTTGGGGGCAAATAAATCACAGGGAGAGCCAAAATTAATAAATAAATAAAGCTGATAAAAAATTATTAATAAAATATATTATCAATTATAATGAATATTATTTTGTATTCTTTAACTATTCAACTTGTTTCTTGTATTCAACAGTTTTTATTTACTAATATCAGAAGAGAGCAGCCATCTTCAAATATTTTGTTACAGATACAAAATGTTTTATTTTCAGAATCTCTTCATTATTAAATTTACCTTTGGTGTGTTTAAAATTCGTTGCCTTGCATGTCAAGGTTCTATCTGACATTTTTGTCAAAATTGAGTTCACATATTCTTATTCTGTGACTTCTTCACATTATTTTTTGATGTTTTTTCTATTATGTACATTTTGGGTCATTTTAGAAAACAAAAAGATTTGATCTACAATGATAAATGGACAACATTTGAAACTCAATTTATCAAAACTGCTCAGAATAACACAGGAAGGTTAACATTATTTTCTACCATTTCAAAAGCAGCCATCCTAAAATATATTTTAGGATATATTTATATATGTTAATTTTTCTTTATCTAATTCTACCTTGTCTATAGAGATCTTATCCCTTTGTGCAACCAAAGTTGTAAACGATACATTTTAAAGTGAATCTTGAATTAACACTTAAATTATATTTAAAAGCACAGATGCTTTAGTTCAATCTAATTATTTCAACATCATCCAGCATAGATCGCAAGCTGTTAGATTGGCACCAAAATGAAGATTATGAATTCAAACATTAAGTACAAAAGCTGAAACTTCATTGCAAGTTTATCTCAGAGCCTTGAAGAATAGGATGGAAATCTCACCCTAAGTGAGCCACAGCGATAATTTAAGTAATTGGGTGGAGCTACAATATGTAGTTGAGGAGGCGTATCTTTATCCCATGGTGCTGTGTTGTCGTGTTGTCTGTGATGGTCTGCTGGCTTAAATTGGACCTTGTGTCACAATGTTGCTCATAGCCCACAGATCAAGGGTCCAGTCACCGTAGGCTGCCTGCTAGCCTCCAGGTGGGCACACTAATGAGCCAAGGCCCCAGCTCGGCTACAGCTACCCCGGGCAGGAGGGGCCAGAGTCCGAGGGGTGCAGGTTCACTTGCAGGGGGATTGAGCTGGGGGACCATTAAATCATTAAGATTTGGATGCTTACTGTAAAGTATTTACAAATGATCTTGTCACCGATGCAGGAATTGTGTTTGTGTGTGATATGTGAAGGCTGTTGGGTTGAACATGATGTGTCAGCATAAGGGCTTAATTTACCGGTAATTCACATGTGCCATCTTTAAAATTCTCTAGTGTCTCCCCTTTGTCACCCCCACCCTCAGGCTTTACAATCCTGCAGTATTCCCACTGTAAACACTGCAGCAGTGATTTCTGCTATGAGGCCCCTCAAAAGAAGAGAAAGAAACCGCTAATGGGAGTGTTTATGTCTTCTGTCCACCCGAGCCTTTGTTACTCTGATCTTACATGAGTTTATTTTATCTGGTGGCTTCATGGTGTTTTGAGGAACACAACCCATCTCCTTAACGCTGTTTGCCCCAAAATAAGATAAAAGCTGGAGGAAACGTTCTGTGGAACGTCAGTTTTACAGCAGGAAAATCTGTCACTATGCAGACATTGAAGTATTTCTTTAAGAATGGATTTTCAATGGATTGACATGGTGCAAATCTGCAGCTAGTGCTATCTTGTCTGGGATTTTGTTCCAGAGAGCACCAGATGAGAATGGGCCATGGTCGTGGATTTCGTGGTTTGTTTAGCAGGCCTTTCATGGGGGTAAATAGTCCCGGTTTGGCTGAGGCACCGATAACACGTGGTGGGTGTCCCGCAGCGCTGGTCACTCAAAAGGGAATAAACTCACCCCATACAATGTGCTGCCTCCATAAAGGCTTTTTTGTCATGGGCGAGAAGGGTCAACTCATTCCTCCAGCCAGCTAATAAATGCCCACATTCTCTACCGTTTTGATTTTGTTTTGGCAAGTAGGCGCAGACAAAAGTAGAAAGACGTTTAGCTATTCACAGGGAAATAGATAAAAGATTAATTTGCATCGATTTTGCTTCTTGACAAAGAGAGTCGTTTTATGGGCTCCAGAACCAGAATGCAGACCATTTTCTTCAACCAACAGAATGGAACAAAAAGATCAATGGCACTTTTGGCATGGTTATCAATGACGAAAAACCTGGAAACGCTTCCTTTGAACGATATTGTTTTTTGTGAATTCTACACATTGTTCAAGTTTCACTGATTTCGTCAGAGAAATGTGCTTGGTTGAACCCAAGAGAAAACCAACCCAATTTGAATAATTTTGTTTGTTTCGTTCACAATGCAAGATTTCGGTTTAAATCGCAGGATTGATGATAGCATTCAGAATGTTAAAGCAGTGACAAATGCTCTTTTTTCTGGTCAATTTTCAGCTTTTAACTCTTCCAAATGCATTAACCAAAGCATGTGAAAAACGTGTTTTACTTGTTGGTTTGTTTAGTCAGACACAGAATGGACTCAACGCAATCTTACATGGATTAATGGCACATGGTTGGATGACATTTTCAGGCATATAGCAAAACCATGTTCAATTTTATATCATTTGTGTTACTTCACAATAACAATTAAATAGCTTTTTTAATCTTATTTCAGTGTATGTACAATATTTTTATATGACATTCGTTATATACACTCTTAAAAATAAAGATGCTTAAAAGGTTCTTCACAGCAATGCCATAGAAGAACCATTTGGTTCCACAAAGAACCCTTCAGTCAAAGGTTTTTTAAAGAACCATCTCTTTCTTACTTTTTAAAAATCCGAAGCACCTTTTTTTGAAGCAGTGTATAACAATAATATTGCTCAACTTTCACATTTGTGCTTTTTTAAACCGCTATCATCCTATTTTTTTCATATTTGAACATAGAGTACAACTAGGGCAACACATTTAAATCTTTGGCACTTTATCACAAAGATGCTTGAATACTGAAAACAGTGTGAGGCTCACTTTTCATTTCTAACATTTATGTATATCCCAGTCAATACATTTACAATTTACAACTTTTTTTACATTTACAACAGAAGAACCATGCACGTCACCACACACCTGCTTTGACAATAATTACTTTGTGGTTTTTTTCCCATCCTCTTTGATGTATTGTTTTAAGTGCGTCACTCCGAGTCCTCCAGGAATTTTCAGCCGGAACGGGGTGGGGGGTAGACGGGTGGGGGTCTGTACAGCACAGGCACGTTGCTCGCCGTTGGTCTTATCTGTCAGCTCAAATTTGCAGTTTAAAGACATGAATAAAAGAAGTGCACCAGAATGTCACTCCTTAGTGTGGGAGACCCAAATCTCAGCCGATTCCTCATAATGTAATTATATCAGCAGACCAAAAGATCTAGGAGATTCTAGAGTCCCTGTAGTCCCAATTTAAGCGTAGTGCATCCTTATCTGAAGGTATCTCTTAAAGCCTTATGAAAAGGGCTCTTCTGCACTCATTGTCTCTAAAGGCTGTTAGTGCTGGGAGTTAAAGGGATAGTTCACCCAAACACGAAAATTGTGTCAACATTTTCTCACCCTCAGATTGTTCCAAGCCTGTATAAATGTCTTTGATCTGCTGAAGACAAAGGAGGACATTTGGAAAATTGTCGGTATCCAAACAGATCTCATCCCCCATTTACTGTAGGAAAAATAAATCCTATGGGAGTCAATGGGGGATGAGATCTGTTTGGTTACTGACATTCTTCCAAATATCTTCCCTTGTGAGTAAATGATGACAGAATTTTCCTTTTTGGTGAACTATCCCTTTAAATGACGTTGAGCACATCAGAAAGCTCACAGGTGTAAGATCTGTTCTTAATTGGATATCTGCTGTATGCTCGGATGGCCACAGTGGTGGAGGACAGCAAGACTTAGAGATGAGATATAATTATAAGCCTCTCCTTAAGACACTTCTTGAGCTGGTTTAATGCAACTAAAATGACAGTTTGTTAAAGTGAATAATTATGTACTGTTGGGCGTGACGGGTAATACCGGTGTTTATCTCAGATTGTTCTTAAATAGAAAGGTAGGGTATGTCTATAGTCTTTCATGCTCCACTGTAAGTATGGTAAAGTGAAGTGAGCTCATAACAAATGTCTTCAAATGCACTTTAAAACTTTGCTGTAGTTTTTGCAGCAGATTTTCCAGTAACTTATTTGATTACTTCTTAATATACTTTCCGATTAGTCCTTTTTTCAATTAATTTGATCAAAATGAAAACTCATTGACTTTTGAGATTCTAAATGAGCAAGAAGAGATGGGCATTAGCACAGCAATACTGCAAAAAAGTAAATTCTTCCTTAGCATTTATCTCTTGTTTTCTGTAAAAATGTTAAAAGCTTTTTAAATTACGATACATTAGTATAACAAGAAAAGTGACACAAGATATTTAGTCTTGTTTTGTGAAAGAAACATAGTATATTGTGAAAAAACAGAATTGTACATTAAATCTTAAATCACTGGCAAACCAGTAAAAAAAAAAAGTTTTACAGTGGGTCCTAGTATTCAATTATGAGACTTGGTACACTTTATCTTCACGATGGACGTTAGAAAAACAATATCTTTTAAACAAATAATGTCAAAAATCTACAGATCCATTCCGTTGTAAACAAGAAGAAAACTGGGTGATGTTTTGACGTGTTCCAGTGCTAAAAAATGTAGTTTTTAATGAATTAATTTCTCTTTTTAAGTTCTAATGAACCTCACTAAATGCATCTATAATGAACATCTCACTGGTTTTGTGCAAACGCAAATTACAAGCAGCCACGAAAAGTTTGATCCCATGTCATTGTTTTAAAATGAGAGGGCATTGCATTAGCGGCGTCGTCCTTGTAAGCCCTACCAAACATTTATTTAAAAATTGAATTAAGGGTTCCAGCAATTCTCAGAATTCAATTTGCTTTTTTGTGTTTCCACAATCTGTCTAAGTCCACCCGTTTGCACAGACATCAGCAAGAATTATCAAATGTGTCACCGCACAGCCTTAAAGCATTTGGTTCTGGCATTGCAGTGAAGTGACCCATTCCAAGTAACCTAAATCAGTCTGGAACTGGGGTTTATAAAGAGTCTATTGGAAGTCGCTCTCAAAAGATTTTTTTGGGGGAAGCCACGATGAAAAGTGCCCAGAGAGAAGATAAAGGAAAAGTATTTGGAGATATCAGCAGGCTCTCTGAGGGAAAACAAACTATACCAACCAATGTTAGTTGACTTAATCTGATTAGGCTAACCTCATCAACGGCCCTCTTAAAAAAGAGAAGAAAGCCATGAATTGGTCCGAAAAGCTATGGGATGGGGGATGCTCTTACTTGCACTAAGAGAACCAAAGAGTTTTGGTGAATGCAACTCATTGTAGCAGACATGCTGGTCCACAGATGGTAAAAAGACAACAACTCGTCTGAAAGGCGAAGCAAACACAATTGATCCAAGTTTTTTTGCAGGTATTAAACCAACACAAAGAGATTGAAAAGTTTAAAAATACTCCATCACACCATTGGTACTAATATTTTAACTCAATGTAGACACATACTCCTGCAGAAATCCAGAAATTCACGTTGGCTACCATCTCTGTTTTCAAAACTGACCACAAAGATAAATAAAACATTATAGAGCTGACACATTAATGCATTACAACACTTTAATGCCACAATGTTTGGTTAAGAGGAAGTAGCAACGGTGTTTTAAAATATAGCAACATGATTAAGATAAACTCTTTGCTACTATTTTTTCTTATTTGAAATACGACTCAAATTCTTATCAGCAAAAAATAAATGTACAGAAACTAATTCCATATAACAAAACACAAAATAATGCAGCACTCACAATTTTTTTTGAGACTTTGTTTAGAAGATTTCCTGGACTGAATGATGAAGCTGTTTTTAATATTTCATAAATCTTGTAATTATAACAAACTAACCTTTCATGCCACAAACAGACACAGCAGACACCCGTTTGTGGTTTAGGGCTAATGCAGAATATCGCTGCTGTCCTTCTGAAACCTTGTATCTCCACATTTGATATACATTTTTTATCTTAAATCATTATATTAGTCACCTATATTAGTATATTTGTCACTGGGTTTTGCGAATAGCGAACGAATAAAAAGTATTTAAAAGCGCTTGCCAAATTTAACAACACAGTATTTAATCGTTAAAAAAGTTTTGTTTGTAATTTTCTCAAAACAGCAAATTTTAGGTTTTGTAAAGACAGCGACGATATGGTATTTAGGGTATATTATGGTATTTGTTCTCCTCATCCTGCCTTTAATAAAACACAAATCGTCAATATTTTAAAAAGCAGGAAAGTGGTCATTGTAACTTTGATTCTAGGAGGATTTTTTTCAATAGCTCAAAATGTTTAAGACAAATAACACTGTGAGTTTTCACTCTTAATATGAGTTACAATATTGAATTCAATATATTTATATAATAATTAAATTCATTATTTCACGGCTAATATTCAAACATCAGAAATTGCGTTTCCAAAAGTCGTTGCAGAACCTGAGACCGGAATCGAGTGATCAAAGAGCGTGAAAGGAGATTGGCCCAACAACAGCAGCTAATGCACAGATAATTGACTGTGTTTTCTGCATTCTGTGCTCAGATTTAGATAGGGAGTGAGACTCATTACCCAACAACAAATGAACTTTTCCTCAGTGCAAAGAAACCACTGAGCGTGCTCTGATCCCGGACAGTATTAAGAGTTAAGCCTGATTACAATGCCATAAAAGCCTTGGTCTTTTTAAAACAGCCACGACCAATGTCTTATAAGTCATTTTGTTGGTAGTTATCTATATTTTTTATATTTCTCATCAGCATTGCTATTCTTCATCTTTGTGTGAACCATGGTTTGACTAATAAATAAACACTTTTTCACATTTTATGACAAAAATCATAAATTGTGTTTTTTATTGTATCAAGTTGTGCTTTAAAGTGTGTGTGTTTGTCAATTTTATTGTCATTTCCAACAATTTAAGTGTAAATTTAGGAGTGCCTTGTCAATTTGTGATGATCAATTTCTTCTTACCTGTTTCTGAACCACTGCAGGGGAGGTATTATAAAGGTATATAATACATATAGAAAGTGGGACTTAGGCTGCATAATATCTCTCAATCCCAGAGCAAATAGTGCCAATGAGCACAGCTGGCCCCTGAGACCTTAGGATCCTGGGCAAACAGACTTCCAGCATGCTCCAGCTAGTCTCTGAAACACAAGACATCCCTAAACAATGGTCAACAAGTGGCTAAACGTAAGTCTTAATACATTCTCATTTCTTTTCCTTGGTGGATACAAAACAAGAAGAAAATGTAGACTTTTTGCTACTAGAAGACTTTTTACAGAACTGGTTACATCTGAAGAGTGTTGTTTCCTTGTTGTTTTAATGTGGTATATTGATTTAACAAAAAATCATTAGTGACTTTAATCAATAATTATTATTATTATTAAACTTGAAATGAAATGTTACACTGTGATATATTGGAAGTCTAATACAAAACAACGAAAACGTTCTACTTTTCAAAATGTTTATTGTCCTGAATATGCTTGATGTCCAAAATAAATATACTTTTTATTCATCTTTAAACATTATAAACTTAATTTCCTAGTAAATGTAATGGCAGAGTTGAAGGAGACCCAGCTGCGTGCCGCCTAGTGGGCCAATATGGTGTAGCACGTTACAGACAAAATATCCGATAGATGGCGAACGACACTTATAAATGACTTCGACGCCGTCTTGCCGTCTCTCATCTTGTCTTTTTCTTGCTCAAAATATACATACAAATAATGATTGTTAGTTATGAAAGTAAATACTGTTTAATACACGAGGCTACTGCAAAATATAAACCTAGTGCATAATATAGCATATGCAATATTTGATCCGTTTTTAAATGTTTTAACCTAAAACTAATGTAAAACTATTAAGTTGAATTTTCGAAAAATTCTATTTTTCTAACATATTTCAATTACACGCCTACAAAATATAAAGGTGTACTTTGGGAATATTTAGCAACTGTCGCCTAAAATAATAATTTGATGCATGTTTAAAACAAGCTTATTTATTGTTTATTTATTTATTTTTGTCACCGATCAAAAAATATAAATAAAACCTTTTAAGCAGTCCGGTCAAGGAACACAAAGTTGGTAATTTAGCAGCATAAAACAAGCAGCCACGGACCTTGCTCTCAAGCCCGCAGCCAGCGAGTTGAGAAACGGCACGTGCTTAGGGGACGGACCGGTGCAATGAGCGGGCGAGGAGACTGGCTGGCACGCGGACAGATGTAGCAACACCTCCCCCGCGCGCTCTCGGCCTCCTGCACTGCTGGAATGATTGACGCGTAAGATGTTAACCCAGCCAATGAGACGGCACTCGGATTAATTTGCATAACGTGGGCAGCTTTCTATTGGTCCTCTGCGTGCTGCTCTGAACCGCCTCGCGTGCCTCTACAGCTGTTTCTTCTTTGAAGCGCAACGAGATCCTCCGAGTTTTCTGGATCGTATTTGTAAAGTTGTACAGACCTTTATTTTACCATGCAAGATAAATCAAAATAATCGCACGTGTAATAAAAACGGAAAGTTGAGAATATCCGGTACACATAAATAGCAATGATCGACCAAATCAAATAAACATTCGCGATGTTGTCATAATATAATTGAAGGCTAATCATCACTCGCGTGTGACATTTAGTTTTAAATAAGCGTTTTGTTAACTAGCCTATATGTTTTTTGTCAAATAAATTCCGGAGTCGTATTAAAGTGTACAGGAATGTTGCTCACTCTAAATTCATCTGCGTGAAAAACGTTGGTAGCGAGAAGGAAGAGTATTCCCTCAATTCCCTTTTTCACTTCACAGCCAGGCCGACTGCACTCGCCTCTTTGTTGTTTGTCCCTCCAGGGCTGATTGAGCAGCGCGTGACTGACAGCCCGCGGGGGTGTTGTCCAATCAGCAGTCTGCCCGCGCCCAATGGGTGAGTCCGCACGCCTATTGGCTGAAGCGAGTGTGGGAAAGAATGCAGAGAGGGTTTCACACGAACTGGGAGCATGCGATCTATCTATAAATACCGCTGGCGTGTGGCAGTGGGAGAGTCGATTTGCCCTCAGAAGCGCAACGCCGCACACGCTCGTGTACTCATATGACAGCCTGCGACTATAAGTCATATAGCTGATAAGAGGGACTTGCACTCTCTCTTGTGACCGTCCCGAGATCTTGGCTTCGCTCCGCATCTTGGTCACGCTTTAAGTCCTAAGAGCCCGTCTCTGTTTTAAAGACCACACACGGAATATAAACACTTTTTTGGCACTTACCGGACTCGGTTTGGGTTTGATCATGCCAGCCGATAATATGGAGAAACAGACCGCATCCCCTATTGCTGGCGCCCCTGCCAGTGGAGCTCAAACTCCGGATAAACCAAAGAATGCCAGCGAGCACAGAAAGGTAAACTGAGTTTTATGTGATGTGCGTCACTTTATAATAAGTCTCGTTTGTATTTTTTTAAATGTGCCAAATTGAAAACGAAATTGTCATATTGTTATATATTTATGATGCTAATTGCGTTTTGTTTTTGCAGTCTTCAAAGCCAATCATGGAGAAACGGCGGAGAGCGAGAATCAACGAAAGCCTCGGCCAGCTGAAGACCCTCATTCTCGATGCGCTCAAAAAAGATGTAAGTTAAGATCAACGTTCGGGGCAGTTTGTGCATTAAATAATCAACTAGCAGCCATTTCGATTTTAAAGCGAAATTCTTAATGGTTTCTTCTTATCATTCACAGAGCTCCAGACATTCTAAATTGGAGAAAGCTGATATTCTTGAGATGACAGTCAAGCACTTGCGTAATTTGCAGCGTGTTCAGATGACTGGTAAGTTGCATGTCCACGCAATACATTCGGACTCTTTAAACGTTGTTTGGAAAAGTAAATGTCTTTCTTGGAAACGCAAATCTAATTAAATTTCGTATGCATTTCTAGCGGCCCTGTCAGCTGACACAAACGTCCTGAGCAAGTATCGGGCAGGATTCAACGAGTGCATGAACGAGGTGACTCGATTTCTCTCTACCTGCGAGGGGGTGAATACAGAAGTTAGATCGCGGCTTCTCAACCACCTCTCTGGCTGTATGGGACAGATGATGGCCATGAACTACCCGCAACCTGCCCCAGCTCAACAGGGACATTTGGCTCAGCCTCTTCACGTGCAGCTTCCTTCTAGCCTACCCATCAACAGCGCCTCAATGGGATCCAAACTCAGTCCTTCAGAAGCAGTCTCACCTAAAGTCTTTGGAGGATTTCAGCTGGTGCCAGCCACTGACGGACAGTTTGCTTTTCTTATCCCGAACCCGGCTTTCGCTTCTGCGACAACCCCAGTCATTCCCCTTTACGCAAATGCAGGTGTTCCACTTTCTGTCAACGCCAGTCCCATTCAGGCCGGCTCAGCACCCACGGTTCCATCTCCTGTCCAAGGAATGACATCCTTCGCAGGCGTTTCACAAGCCGTCAGTCTCGTCGGTGTCAGTGCTGGAGCAGAAGGCAATGAACCAGTTTGGCGACCCTGGTAGACTTTCTCAACCCATACGAACTTTTGAAACTGTTTTTCATGATGAAGATATACTGAGTTCCGTTTTAAGGGACTATGTTAACCTTCTGTTGGACACGGCACAAATGTTTGTTAGCTGATTCCAAAATTTGGATGTTGTTAATGAATATGCTGTTAACTCACCAGAATAACACTTATTGTTTCTAAAGTACTTTTTAAATGAGAGATTTTTAGTTTTGTACAAAGTGTGTAAAGACTGTATCATGCCAAAGCTTTCTTGTTTCTTTCACGAGTGTTAATGTTTGATGATAAATAAATAAAAAAAAACGAAATTATTTCGTTTACAAGCCTTTTTTAATTAAGTGATGCTCTATGTGTGTATTTATGAAATCCATTTCGTAGCTATACAATTAATGGCCTAATCAAACATATTTACGTATAAATAGTTAAGACACAAAGTATTTTAAAGAAACTTTTTTTACTGTTGTCAAGTATTTAGTATGCTTGGCTTTCACACAAATCTAATTTCAAATTAAATTTACATTTTGCTAAGATCTTCGAGCAATCTCTGTTTTTTGTTGATTTTGAAATAATTTCGAGTTAGCAAATAAAGTGTATACGCAGAAATGTTTATAAGTTTAAACGTCTAAACTTCCCGCAATACCATGGATTGCTCTTAGTTTTTAATTCTGGCGGGAAGAGCATCACCCTAAAGTGTCGCAGGTTGAAATGACAAAAGCAATGAGAGGGTTTTTATTCTTTTCTTTTGCAAAAAGGTAATTAAACATCTGAAAAGGGTCTCATCCTGTATGCAGCGGGATCTTTAAGAAGTCCTAAACCCCCATTCATCGGCCTGGGAAATACGCTTTGGGTTAATGTCACAAACAGATTGCCTCAGTGAAAAGAGAATATGGAAGACTCCTCTTGTCCTTTTGTGTACCATTGCTTTTAGTTGTATAGCCGTACCTGAATAGCGCGTGCGGTGGCTTTGGCGCCTCTTTTTTACTGTCGGGTCGCACAATTTCAAACCTCAATTACACGTAATGCTTCAAACCTCGTAATATTTTAAAGACAGTCTAGTCTTGCGGGCGTCCATCAAACAAGTCTGGTTGTTTATGTTATCCATGTATGTAAACGTATCGTCCCACCTGCGCGTAAGCTTCGGGACTGAGAGACGTGATGCGCGGGCTGTCGGCATGACGTTTGCCGTGTGTCTGCCACTTGCAGTCAGTGGCTCTCTTCTATTTCGTTTGAGGTTACATACCCCAGGGACACTTAACAACTCATTCCTCAGTAAAATGATCAGGTTTTGGAAGTCATTTAGAGCTCATCACATTTAATATTTTTTAATAGATATGTTTATGTAAAGCTTTAATTCTGTTTTGAAACATATGATAAGACATCTTTCCAGTGTCCCACGTAGCCCTATATTTACATTCTTGGTCATCACCCTGAAGTGGAAAAAAAGTTTCTCACAAACCCTCGGGGCAAATCTTAATCGCGGAGAAAAGCTTGTTTTCGCACATGTGCATTGCTGAAATACTAGTTGGCAGTGTGTGGGCTCCGTGGCTTCTCTCACTGCCTGCGTGTCTGAGTTAATAGTTCAGAGATGCCGTTGTGGTGCTGGGGTCGTGAGAACCGAGCGAACTAGACTGCCTGCGGCCGGGCAGAGCGCCAATCCGTAAATCCCCGCTGGCAGGCCGGGTCGTGCATTGGCCGCACAGCCTCTCTGGAGGTGAAGAGGCGCACACGCGTGGCCGCCAAAATGCAAGTTTTAAGCCAGAGTATAATAATTACAAGAGCCACTGGCCAACGAGCCCATTCTCGTGAATTGCGTATAAATAACGAGCCAACACATATACACAAACACACACACAGAGCGAGATAGCACGAACGCGTCTCCAGTGAAATTTGAGAGTTGATGTTAAGCTTTTGACTTAATATTAACCGCAATAATCTTAGGACGCATACATTCCTCTCGAGCTAAAATATTCAGTTCCTAAAATAAACGAAACAACTTCCTTTTGTGTGTTTTTTTAGGGACAATTAGTCCCTATTTTTTAAAGTTCGTTTTATTGAAATCCTCGTGTTTAATAAATGAAGATTAAATGAAAATGATTTTTTTTAGAAAAAAGAGCTTTCATGTTCCCAAAATGCATTTCAAGCAAGCTATTTTCGCAAATGCAACAGGCTTATGATTCATTTGTCATATTTGAGTTTTTTTCAAACCTTCTATAAAAACACTTTATTCATATCTGTAAAAAACTGTGATGTATAGCATCTTGGTGGGGACCATTTGCAATGTTCTTTTTGACCACAAGGAGGAATATGACGTCTTTTGCTTCACAGACCTGTATCAGATAACTTCCTGGTCTAAAATTGGGCTTATGGTGGTGAAAATGTCAACTGATTGTCTGAAATCATAGACAACATATTTTATTCTTCACACATGGGCATATGTGAAGTCTATATGTTTTATGTTTTTTCTTTCTCAGCGATCAGTATCACATTACACATAACCTTGTCTACATTTATATCATGATCAAAGTCACCCGCTCACGAGTACAAGAGAGATATGCTCTGTGTGCTTGGATATGGATTTGTCTGGAGAAAGGTGGTCTAGAAAAAAACAGACGAGGGATGACACACCTTCGTTCTACTTTAGCACCTGTTGCCTAAGGAGCCATGAAAGACACAGTCATCAGCAAATAATGCACAGACTAGCTCATCGTCCAAGTATGTATAGGAATTGTGACATCATGAAGCTTTCCTGTAGCTCAGTGTTTAGAGTATGGCGCAAGCAGCGCCAAGGTCATGGGTTCCATCCCAGGGATTGCACATACTCAGATACGAATGTATAATAGAATGCAATGTAAGTCGCTTTGGATAAAAGTGTCTGCCAAATGCATAAATGTGAATCATGAACACATTCATGGTGGAGTAAAAAAACCTTCTGTTAACTCATTGGCCGTTTACAATGTTGGCATTGTATGTTTACCCTAAACAAAGGTTTACATTTTATGCAAAGTGACAAACAGACTTTGCATATTGCGTTATTGTTTTTTACAATCTCATCCACTTGTGTACAGACTAGAGCCTTTTACTGAATGTATGAATATAAAATGTAGAAAAAATTTTTTGACAATTTTTTTTCCACCATGATCTTGACTTGGTCTGATATTAATAGCAAAACAGACTATCTCCCTAGTAGCAGGAGTTGTGGGGAGGGAGGATCTGGAGATGAGACGCGTAGGGGTGCACTGCCGACCCTTATCAGATATCAGCTCAAGGAGCCGCAAGGTCCGCAGATCCTTGTCACTTGTCTGCAGGACATATTTCTTAGTCCAGGTTTTGCTTTTCAGCACAATCTATGGTTTCAAAAGCCACAATGTCTTGGCAGACTATGAAGCCTTTGCGAATACTACAGATTCCACAGGAGAAAATGAGGACCACCCCCTGACAGTCAAGAGGTCTTTCCAAGTATTTATAATCCCATCTCCTTGGTGGCCTTGAAGAGGGCCAGCTTTAAATTTGGACACACTTTTTATTTATGTTTTTACTCATCCTGAGGAACTTTTATATAGGTGGATCTGACTGGTCAGCTGTTGTGCTTATATTAAGGTTCTTGTATTACAGTCATAAGTTTTGAAAAATGCAGAGATCAAAATGGGAAGAGAGAGTCAACAGTACATTTTCAAGGTTTTTATTCAGTTAAGTTCATACAAATAATACAAATTTATTGAAATTATGGTTAGTTCATCACTATATTTAAAGTTATTTTCCAAATTTTACATGGCCATAATGAGGAGACAAATATACTTGAAGGGGTAGTTCCCCCAAAAATAAACTAGTAACAATTTTGAGAGGTTTGGTAAACAGACTACAGCGGTACCCATCGACAATGGGTAACGCTGTTTTTTGGTTTCCAACATTCTACAAAATATCTGTTTTTGTGTTTTACAGAAGAAAAAGTCATACAGGTTTAAAATGACAAAAGGGTGAGTAAATTATGAATTTTGTGCAAACTATCCCTTTAATAGAACTATAGATACGTCTGAACTGTGGCATTTAGTACATTAAGATAAGAGTCATGCATTAAACAAGATGAAAAACAAAGTGGTTAACTGAAAAGTCAAACAAAGGGCACAATCTGTGGGTTCTCTCGCTTTGAGTGTACTGAAGTCTGTGGGACACAGTTCTGAGGTAGTGAAATCAGTTTTCTCAGCATGCCACTTCCCGTGAATTCTGAGCTCAGTAACACATTTGGCCAAACTCCTCAATGCAATAGGCTTTTTGGAAAGGCATTGAGTAACGTTCATTTGTGTACCCTGTGGAAAACCTAATGCGTTCTATTCGTATGTTCTACCATTTTTTTTTTGCTTTTGCAATGAATAGCACAGTTTTGTTTCGACTAATTTCTTAAACGAATACTTGTGAAAATCATGGACATTCATATACATTTTCACATCCTTTTAATCACACATGATAAAATGTGTTTCAAATTTTTTACCAGGCTGGCATCGTGCATAAGGGTCACTGTGAGGGCACGGGCACGAGTGGGAAATTTGCCCCCTATATGGGTGGTGAATCAGCGGGTGTCTCACCACATGCCCAGACGTGGCCTATATAGACACCTGAGAGTAACTGCTCTGACTCATGTCAGTCCTTTCAACTATCTGTGGGAATGTGTGTGTGTTTGTGTTTGTGTTAAACGCAGAATCTTCACTTCTGATGTGACGTGCACACCCTGAAAACAAAACAAGAGACAGCTTAGAACAATACATCAAATATAAACAATACAAGGAAACGTTTAAAACATTTCTAAAATGTTTTTAAAGACTTGGCTGCTTTGATAACTTAATGGAATCAAGGAAAATACTGTACTGTACTCATATAAAGTGATCTTTTCTTTTAAACATGATGTGTTTTATGAATAAACAACTCAGTATAATATGCTGAGACAACTATAAACATTAGGATTTGTGTAGGATTAGCGTGATCGTGTGCATGGAATATTGGCAGCCTAATCTTTCCATTTATTCAGTCGTGTGGCTCATTGTCCTCGTACAGGATGTCCTGGTATCTAACAGGGCACAGGGTTGCTAGGGTGCATGTGACAAAGAAAAGTCAAAAAGAACCTACAAGGCAAATCCTCTCACCAGATGTTACCAGCTTTTGAAAAGGTGCCTGGGAGTTTTCATGTCCTGCACTTTCCCTCCCCTCGTCTTGTCAAAAGATCAAATTGTTTTTCTTCCTCTCTTTATCATGCAACCTCATGTGGATCTGCCCTTTTTAAAGCACTCGAGTCAGACTGTGACAGGTCTCGATCCGGATGGGGACAGCCATGGTTATGAGTGTTTGTCTCTTTTTTGATCTTCGTCCTCTCTTTTCATCCAGTAGAAAGGTAAAGTTTGCTCGTCGTATTTGTCTTTCACTTCTTATGGTAAATGTAGAGCGGTGTGCCTTCCACTTGGTGATTTTATGGTGTTGATTCTCATGCATGAAACAGTCGAGTCAAGTGTCAATAAGAGAATGGCCTCCCTCCAAACAAAGGCACTTAGTGAATGGAAGGGCGAAATGAGAGCACAGCTGGGCACACACACACACACAATACAGGGTGATACGTTGCACATCATGTTTCCTTGGTGAATTAATCCTTACCAGTAAATGTTTGTCCAGCTCTCAAGTATATAATTTTATTTCTTTCTTTAATACTGGGTACATTTTCTTTTGCCTTCAGTCTTTTTTACAACATAAAGAAACATTAATTTATTAAACAAGCAAATGTGCTTTATTAGTAGTTCATTTTTAGCTCATCTATTCTTTTATGTATCTACCATAAAAAGTGCTGGTCGTAAAAAATTTCTATAACACAAACCAAACACCGATTTGTCATTATGAATGTCAACATGTCATCAGCCGTATGCCTTCACCTGTTCGTGTGCAGGATTCTGTCAGGATGGAAGTATCGCTGAACAAACCAATGAGAAACATAATCAAACAAGATTAACCTAAACAAACATACCTACACCCATTCATAAAGACATCTGCCCAGCAATCTATTATTTTAGGATGTTTTAATTTATGCATAATGTACACTTCCGGTTGGGGGAGACTTAAAGTAGGGAGAAATTGGAAACTGAGAAAAAAGTTAAATGTAGCTGATGTTGTACATTGCCACACACAGCAGTGGCATACAGAAGTGCTATTCTACCGTATCTGAACGTTATAGAAGCATATAGAAGTATAGAGCCCATTTGAGATGAAGGTAGGGGAGACTTAGGGAAAGTTCCCACACAAAAATTAAAACCATGTGATTTTTCAACCTAATGACCTGTGTAACTCTTTTTTACTCTTTTTAAAAAACATGCCTCAATCACCAATTTAAGAAACAACATGCTGATGACTCAACTATGTCATGTAATATTTTTTATTTCTTTTACTTTAGTTTATACACTTTATACATTTTAGCATGCACCAAAACCTCCCAAAATGCATAGTTTGACACCATATATTTGACGCATTACGGAGACGTCACAGCGGAGCAAAAACCGAACCAAAGAGTGAAACGGTGTGATTTCAGAAATGATAGTGTTCTTTGAATTCTTCATTGCTTGTGACTGTTTGCGTCTGTGGTTTTGATGCGTGTGGATGTGTGTGCGAGAGCGCGAGACGCTGCACTGGGTTTCCGCTCTGTGTTTGTGCGCTTCTCATTGGTTCCTGGCCCACTGTATGAGCTTGTGAAGAGGATCCCCGGAGCAGAACGACCATATTGATTGTTTTACCTAGCCTGCATCCCTACTGCATTGTGTCCTCTCTTTTCTCGCAGCCAATCAATACCTCTCTGTGTCCATCTCTGTCCATTGACAAATCACTCATGTCACATGCTTTTTTGTACTCCTGTCAGTCAAACCCAAGGTATGACTTCGTCTTTTCCTCATTTGAGACCCGTATTCAGAGATGAAAGCATCTCATGCTGAACTTTTTATCAGTGTAAAGTTTATTTAAAAGTCTGTGAACCACAGTATCTTATCCAATCTTGGATTCGAATGCGATATTACTTCCTGTTAAGTGCTGTTTTGGAGGTGAACCAATATCCACCCACCTCCTGGTGTCTGCAGGACTGTACTTATCCTTACCTGCCTATAGTGAATGGTTTCCGTCAGATTGACATCCAATTTTTTTTTCATCTACATTCGTCTAGCTCACGAGTACAGTATCTGTTTATACTATTTACCATCCATTCTTTTGATGTGAGCACTTGTCACAGTCTTCCACGTTTCCATGGCCAATTCCAAATACCTAGACACAACAGCCCAGGGAAACCGCCTTCTGCAGCCTCTTACTTCCTATAATGTCTGAGGTGATTCCGATTTAGGGAAAGTTTATTGTTCGCTTGCTGCTTTGTACTACTGGGCCTATCAGTTTGGAATGTCACACTTCCTCTGGAGTATTTTTAAACCAGATAGTAAATCCAAGACAGTTTATGCATTAACCGCTATATGTTTACATGTGAAAATATGTTTTGGATGCATGTGAAATTTATGAAGGAGATTAAAAAGGTTTTTCTGTTTCTTAGCAGCCTATTGTCTCCCATGACATTTTATGACAAGTCAATACCTAAACTGTCAGCCAGTAGCATTGGGTCATTTCCTGAGGGACTGTTTGCACCCAGTGGGGTGTATGGATGAAGGACAGTGGGAGCATTTTGGGGTCCCTGACCCTTTGGGTTGGTTGAGAGTCGACCAGGACCAAGGCCATTGAGAAAGTGTCAATGGAGGCAACCATCCAGTAGACAGGGCTGCGGATAACTAAAGTGATGGAACAGGGTTAACAAGACATATTTAGAGAGCTTTGTAATTTCTACTGAATGAAGAGCCTGCCAAAAAATCTTGGAAGACACTTCTTTCAGCTTCTCACCATGGAACCTAGAAAAACGTTGACTTTCTGTCTACCGGAGGAAACACCTGGGGACAGACAATAAAGACTGTGTGCGTGAATAAACCCCAGCCATTCTCCCTCACCTCAGTGTTCCGTTCTGGTGTGTCTGTTGCATTAGGATTTGTTACTCTATGGACTTGGCTTCAGGAGTAGAGAATAAATAAAATCCCTGGGAGATTTTGAACACAGATTTTAATTTGATGATTTAACCTGTTGCTTGCTTGTCTGTTAATCTGACAGACTAAATTTAAGCATTTTCTAAATTTAAATCATTTACTTTCATAACTCTCAATAAACTTCTATTCTGGTGCTTATTATTAATATTTAATAAGGTAGTTGTTTAGGTGTTGGGTAGGATTGGGATGTAGAATACAATCATGCAGAATTTGTGCTTATAAGTACTAATAAACAGCCAATATGTTAATTCTATGCATGCAAATAAGCATCTAGTTGTTACCAAAATGATAAAATATGCATTACTCCTTTATCCGTTGTGTCACATGGAGTTTAAGAAGAGGGTTCTTATCCTTCAGTGTTCACTCGCCAGCCCCTGTGAGACAAAAGTCGGTGATGACATCGTCTAGTTCTCTCAATGAGTAATCCACAGGGACAGCTCATGAGATGTCTTATTCAAACTCAGATTAACTCCACAAATCCAGTTAGCAGCGAATCAGTGCCACTTTTCCACAAAGCTTTTTCTTTATTTTTTCCCCTTTTCTCATTTCAGGTTTCTTTCTCTGAAGTTTGTAGAACCTGTGCTAAAAATGCAAAATACGTTTGTTTTTCCAATAACCCAGTTTGTTTCGGCCTATTTTCTTTGAAGCAGCTAATTTATTCAGCCATTGTTATTTTCACATGCAGCTCTAGGTCAGCGAGCAACCACAGTTACCTTGTCCCTCATTTATTTGCTTGTCCAATTCAGAGGATGAATTATGCTAATTAAACTTAATACCAGAAGTGAGCTCTTAAAGGTGCAGTTCACAGAAAACTCTACATGAATTCCTCTCTTCAAAAGTCTAATAAGGTAAGTGGTGGCTAAATAGATGTTTGATGAAATGCAAAACAGTACCATGAGAAAGTATTCTTCTACTGAGTGCAAATACAACACCATATAAATATATAAATAATGTAAGTCACCCTAGTAAACTGCAGGTTGTTTTGCTTTTGTAAAACAAAATTTCAGTTCAGAAAAGTAACAGCCGTGTCAAATAGAGGAAAACGTTATTGCTCTGTGCATTAGACTTTCCTACTTAAACTTAGTTATAGATGTTTCTTCCAAAGTTGGTCCTAAAAGTGGACAAATAATGCATTAATAGAATGAAGTTATAAAAATGTATGTTGATTAATAATTAATAATTATCAATGTATAGGCTAATTAATAATTAAAATGATCAAGTTTGGGGTCAATTTGATGAAAAAATCTTCAAAAGTGTGACATGCAAAATCTGCAAATCTCAACCTGTTGAGATCTCTTTTGGCACTAATGGAGACCATTTTGTAATATTTCTGGTGTTTATTTTGTCAAATGAGAAATATAAGAGATGCAAGAAACTTAAGCAAACGTTTAGATTTTAGATTTGCACTCCATTTCACCCCACTGATGCCTGTAGAAGAAATAAATGAGATATCAAAGGCATTCAAATGTTTTTATGGGCCTGTTAGTTAATTATGTTCATTCTTAGTCCGGGCATTGGCTAATCATATTCATAACTGATATTTCTTATTATTTATTATAGTTTAATTGTTGTCTTTTTTTCTTTGTATGAGCAGGCTGACTTTCTGTCTATCGGCCTATTAAAATATTAGGTTTCCACAAAATCTACAGTCTCAAAAACTTTTCCACTCCAATCATCCAAAGAATTCAGATGTCTCATCATTCCTTGGGGAAGATTGGCATAACTGCAGCTGATCTGCCAAAGCTGCACTTGTTTGGGCTTAAGACACAAACAAAACATGTTTCAGGAATCTATAAGTTCATTAACGCTGCAGTGAAAATTTTAGTTATGCATAGTTTCAAACAAATGGTTGTCTATAATTGTCAATTTAATATATTGTCAATAATATTTTATATAAACATGGAATGCAAACTATTTATATTTCAAAGTGTCCGTCTTCCTGTTTTTTATGCTCTTATATAGGGGCAAGCTGTTCGTAATGCCCATATAAATGTAGGAGCAGGTGGTAAAGAGTCCTTTGTTAATCACTTAATGATGAATTCTTCTACTTTACATGCTGCCTTTGGGGGCTGTGTTTTACTCCTTGTGCCGGGGCTGTAGAAACTTTATAAAAAGTTTATTTTAGCATGAAATGAGTAGGCACAGATAAATGGCCAGCTCAAGGGTTTTGTCAGCCAATGCAGTCAGGACTATTGGGGGTCTTCTGACCAGGCAGGTTGGGACCATATGTCATCATTCCTGGCCTTTGTGTGGGCGTGTCTCTGTGGCAACCGCATCAGCTGTGGCCATTGTGTGACTTGACTCAATAGCCCATATATTCATTGCTGGTCTATTGCAGGCCCTTCAACAGAAACAAATTGATACATACAAGCTCCGGCCCCATTTGGGTCACATGACACATTTTAAAAGCACAAAAAGGGGAACATTTTGGTCTGTTGAAAATCTTGAGAAAAGATTGGTTTCTATGGAGACCAGGCGCTAGACCTGCTACGGCCCATTAAACTCAAATCAGATGTAAATTTCTTTTGCCCCGACGTCACTGTTTCACAGCCCCCTTCGCACTGCAGACACAAATTAAACAGTTTGTTTGCCAATTCATGCGTCATTTTAATGGCTTTTTATGCGTCTCGCCTTTGTTTAAATGAACAGAATAACAAACCATCATTGATTTATAATATCTACCCACTTAAGAAGTCTGTCCACAAGAGCTTTCACACTAACAGGGTGATTAAAGAGGATTAGCGGAGGAAACAAGCCATTTCATTCAATACTTGTCATTTACAGTTACACTTTCATTTCTAAGACCAGTTATGATTTAGATCATCACATAAATGCCAAGATATTAAGAAAACTCTCCTTGATTTTTAGATTTATTTTATGTATTTTTACTACTGCTTTCCTGCTTTATAAATACGAAAAAAGGTTTCTTTGGGCTATTTAAACATTTTTTATACTTTTTGTGGACGGTATAGATAGCTAATTTAATCGAAAGCGATCGGTTCCAAAATTCTAATACCAAAATGCTTACATGTCTTAATATTTTACTTTAAACCTCTCTATTATTATTTTTCAATATACTTTTGTATTTCCAAATGACACGTTACAGCCCATATCTCTTAGGTACGCACAGACTGTTGGAAATCACAATGTACAAAAATGTATGTTACTTTTATGTATGACATTTTTAAAGAAAAAGAAAAGACTCAGACTTTTATTTACTAATTCAACTTCTTGTGTGTCATTGTGATGTTTGACAGATTTCTAGTGCTCTTGTCTACCCTTTTGTAATAAGCCATAAATCCCGATCACTGTGTCTCACTAATAAGCCCTGGTCCAGGCAGCATTTTTCTACCGCACAAAACAGGCTTATTTTATAGCTGTCTGTGTGCTTGTTTCTCTGCTGTTGCTAAAGAGACCGTTCCCGTCCCCTGATGGCCCTGAGACCATTCTCACAACGGGCAGCTTTTCTCTTTTTTGTTTCCCCTTTTTGTGAATTTGATTTCCGAGAAACTAGATGGCAGTCAGGAAGTTGTGGCATGGAAAATGGGCAGTTTTGAGCCACTTGTTGATACCTCCTCGAGAACAGGAAGTGATGTGGCACTCTGATTGGGTAAAGGAAATATTTTGCTTAACTTGTTGGTGGGAAATTTGTGCACATGTGGTGGGCTGTTAGTTTTGGGTCACAAGCACTTTCTCTTGTCTCCTGTGGTGTTAAGGCTGGCATCATATCTGATATGGCTCTGAAACAATTTACAAAGATAATCATTTTATCTGGTTTCCATTTGCCCAGCTTTCAGTGATAACTTAGCGTAAAAAAGTCTAAAGTATACTTTAAAAAGTTGACTTACTCTCGTGCTTGTTTGTTCTCCTTTTCACCATTAAACGTTCAACCATTACATTTATAGTACAACTAGAGATGATGTCATCGTGTATTCCATCACCGTCCTGTTTAGAAGCAGAACAAATTTGTGAATTAATCGATTCGATTCGATTAATCGATTCGAACACATTAACGGTCTAAACAGCTTTGTGATTCAGTGCTAATAGTTCAAAAAGTTGACTCAACTGTGGTTGAATCGTTCGGAGTGGTTTATCCTTCGTTTAAACAGAAACAGTATATGTTTTACATAGAGCAATGACATCGCTGGAAAACGGTGAATTGAAAATGTAAAAATCGCACAAAAATAATAGCTTTTAACTTTTAAACCAATAGTAGGAGTAAATACATTTGAATAAGATGCCCTTTGTGAAGTCTTTAATGTCTGTAGCCCTCGGTGCATGCATTCTTTTTCCTCTGTCCGAGATAGCCCTGCTAAAAACATAAACAAACATTGAAACCTTCAAGGGCCCATTTCAGAAAGGAGGTTAAGGGAAAACTCTGAGTATATTAACCCTGCAATGAGGGAAATTCTGGGTTTTCCGTTTCAGAATGTGAGGTATGTCAAACCCGACAAAGCAGGGTAACTCAAGCCTGTTTCCAAAGAAAAGGGAACTTACACTCAGAGTCAGTAATCATAGTAACTCACTCTGTGAATCTCACCTGGTCGGGAGCAGGTTTTCTTTCGTAAACCCAGAGTTTGTTTCGATCTCCTCCCCATTTTAAACCGCAAGTGGCATAACTCATTCATTAATACAGTCATTCATGGCACATGTTATGATCACACAGAGACCATCTCAGTGAGTAATACGTCATATGTGCTTTTATGGAGGATTCAGTACATGAAGAGGCTGCATTAATTCATAGGTACTACAATACAAATTTTCTATTCAAAAACTAATTACATAAAGGATTTTTGTATTGGTTTTAATGGTGTGTGTTGGAAACCATTAGATTTTGTATTGTTTATTAAGCAGGGAGAGATGCTAATCTGACATTGGGATGAATGATTACAGAAGCAGCACCAGCAATGCAAATTTTCATCTCTTATTGTCTCTATCATAAGCCCTCCCAGTGTGCAGTGCCTTCCGTGAGGGAGGGAACCACCCATACAGTGAGAGACAAACATGTAAAGCACAGCGGTAAAGACTGGAGAATCCAGGGGCCGCTCGGTCCCTCTGTTTTGACCATTCAGGCTCTCTGTTCGATTCAATTGATGGAAAGGTCATATTTCAAGTGTAAACTGAGTTATTGTTTGTCCTCACGAGTGTGTTTTCAACGCCTCACTCCATCATAGAGGGATTTGTTTGTTTGTTTTTCTTCGACTTTCTTGTTGCTCCTGTTGTTTTCTCTTTGTAGATAAATGTGAAGTTGCGTCTCAATGAGATATTGTTTAACACAATTTCTATTATGGCTGTGGTGAATGTAACCCTATTGTGATAACATTATGACCATCGTCGACTGACTTTGGAGTGTTTTGCGTTGTTATAAATCATCTCTGTGACAGATTGCTTCCCAGAGAGCAAAATGAAGATTTATTGCGATTAGATGTTTGCGAAGAACTCTTCATCAAAATGTCACGCATTGTCTGTGACATTTCAAAAGCTCTACAGTCCATAGGTCATAATGAGAAACATCTCCGGAATGTTGCGACTCTTCAATGCTAATGTGTAGGAATGTGACAGTCTCAGTGATTTAATTGTGTCTGCGTTTTATTCTTGTGAAACGTGGCATAGAGTAGAAAGAGCAATGGCTTTGGTTTGTAGAGCGTCTGCACGTCTGGTGTTCGCTTGTAGTGCAAGACAGAGTGCTGGTGGCCCTGAAGAAGCTATGTTTACTCCCTCTTAGCCTGAATGAGAAGCCGCCACAGCCGGTGAAAAAACCCTCTCAACAATTATTGCAAAATTATAATTGCCCATCTGGTTGTTCATTGAGGGTAACAAGGGTGTCCTCTCGGAAAATAAGTCAGGGGTATTGAGGGAAAGTTAAGAAAAGGCATAAGATTCTCCAGGGTCCATAGGCTCCAATTATTCAGAGATTATCCTTTCACGTTCAGTGATCTCGAATTGAATAAAGTTTGGGCTGCATTATTGACAGCTGGGTGCACCACTAAAGGGGCTGGAGGCGGATCAGGGCCCAGGGTTATGGTGTTAGTCTGGGCCTGACCCTCGAGGTTAGTGAGGTGGCATTATGTAGTGACAGCACAGAGGCATCCCCTCTTAGCTCTCTTCAAAGCTTGCCGGATAAATGCAGAGGGCAATCACATTAGGCGCCTCTTTCTCTCCCTTTCTGTCCTTTTTTGCCCAGTCTCTTTCTCTCCCCTCTGCCCTGAATTTTAAAGCAAAACTTTAAAATCCCAAAGTGCCCACGGGCTGTTGTCTTTAAAAGTTAGGTTAAGAGATGTGGGTCATGGGGCCAAGCTGTTGCTTCTGATGTCATCCGGCAGTGATAATCTTTTTGTGTTTTCCGAATGTCAATCTCATTCTTGTAGAAAGTACAAAAATTTACAAAAGTGCCAAAACCGGTGTTTAAAAGAGCATAAAATTATGTTTAAAATACACTCTCACTGTTTTTTGTGTACATTTTTTTGGATGGTCGATGTGACATCACATGAGATGTCGATTTGTTGTGTGCGTAATATTTTTTGTTTGCAGAAAAGATTAATCGTGGGTGATTGTGGAAACACGTTTGGTCTTGCGTCACGATGCATGCACACCTATAAGTGTCCGTAAACTTGCCTCATTTTGCAATGCTACATATGCAAACAATTACGCAGTTTCACATTTAAGAAACATGACCGAATTTTTTTATTCTAATCTGTAAATCTGTCAGCTAAGTGGAGATGATCTTTGTAGAAAATGTTGCAATAAGACAAACTTTTTGGCACAAAACACCCAGTCACTTGACGTGTGGGTCATATCTTAGTTTAATGTTGATAGCTGTGTGATTACAAGGCGCAGAAACACCGCCCAAACAAGCTGTTCCCAGCATTCTTTGGGTGGGCACCAATCCAGGTTATAAAAAAGTTGGTATACTGTATGTATCTTCTCCTTTTGCCACCTTTCCTCTGGCTCTTCAGTTTTACGATGTCGGAACGCTTAGATCTGCTGACAAGTGTTGCCGAGGCCTCTCGTTTTTATCATGGAAAAAGGCTGCAGGATTCTCATGCCATCACACAATGCCTAAACAAGCGGGTATGTCTAATTCAATTAAGTACACAAGGCTGTGCCAAGCCTCTCCACTGCCGATGTGACAGTAGTAATGAGCGTAGGCTTTAAGCAGTCCTGCTGGTGGGGCGGGAGGTGGCGAAGGTGGGGTGGGCTTGTTTAGGGGGGGCACGCTCTTCTTAATTCAATGCTTCTCGCAGACTGTCTTTGATATGCTGAAAACACTTATTTAGACTCTTTTAAATGGAATATTTCACATTCCTGTACGACTGCATGGGAGACGCTTGACAAAAAGACAAAAGCAAGCATTATATTTTAGGCCTCACGACTGGGTGTGCGATGCATTTTCTCTCTCTTTGTTTCTCACTCTCTACTCTGTGGCACAGACACAGCTGGCCCCTCATCTTTGCATGCCAGGGGCCACGCCGATTAAGAGCGGATGTGAAAACCAGTTGCATGTAATCTTTAAAAGTCTCTTTGTAGACGCATCAATAGAGAGGAGGGATTGTTGGAGAACACACTGTTGATGTTCAGTTATGAAGGCTGATCAGTAGCAAAACTTGAGAGCATGTAGATTTTTATTTGTGAACATGTAAGGTAAGTATTTGTATCTGTACACTAAAATGTACACTCACAGCCCCAATGTGGAAACTTATCAAATAAAAAACTGAAGTTGAATGTTGAGATTTGCACCCGTGGACAAAACTCACAAATCTATCAAAAAATTTCACAAATGTGTAAACTGACATTTACAAAATACATTGTCAGATACAAATGCATAGCACATATTTACACGTCTTCCTAGATTTAAATTACGACCACAAATCTACAACCTCTCAAATCGGTCACTGCAATTTCAAATCTTCCCGCTTTAACTGTTGCTACTACTTTCACTATAAACCGTTGCAAAACTTGTGCACTTGAAAGCTCAAAGGCGAGAGAAGGAGCTGCATTTGATGATGTCATGTGGCTGAGCCAGACCGCCCCCTAACGGCAGGAAAATCACAATGAATTAACCTAAGGTGAAACTATAAACAATAAACAATAAATACAATTTCCTTTACTAAAATACTACTTACTGCAACTTTTTTACTAAAAAATAACTTTTCTATTTTATTCTCTTTTACATTTACTGTAGTAAATCTTTGTAACTTCAAGTATATATTACAATAAAGATCTTGAATATGACAAGGGTGTTGTATAAATGAACAACCTATTTAACAATCTGATTTAGCTGAAGCAAGTTTGCTGATGATAATGATCAATATTAAATATCAGAATACGAACAGTCAGCCTGTCATTGTGTAAGGCTCCCATATCTGCATGATTAGAATCAGTTCTTGTATCACACTGGAATGGTTTATTCTGCGATAACAACCGACTGGATGCATTATCCTGCGGCTAGTTATAACCACATGAGTAAATAATTGTACACTAAAGATTGATTTAATATCTGTAAAAAATCCAAACCTTCCATGAGAATTGTTTTTCCAGTTAAACCCACAACCCCAATACTATTTATGGTGGCATTGTAGTCTGATTGCTCTGCAGTAATGTGCCACTGTAAAAAACTACTTGTAAGTCGCTTTGGATAAAAGTGTCTGCCAAATGAATAAATGTAAATGTAGTCAGTCTGGCATTATATTTTTATACAAACCATAGTAAACAATGGAATATCGAAAGTATATAGAGTGATGTCATTAAAATACATTAAGCGGTATGGCTATGCATCTGTTACATAATTGTCACCGATAATAGTTTTAAATAGTCTTTAATTTTGTAAAATCAAACGTAAAATGTGCTGGCAGTTAAAGGCAGCAAAGATGCTGTCAGTAGATCTAAATTAGTAATTTTTGGGTGTGAAATTAAAGGCAGAATGCATGAGGTTTTAAGGTGCTAATTTAAGCCTGCTAGCATTGAAATCATGATCCCAGCCCTCCATGCGAATCACCTAAAAAAAGTCACGCCTCCTCCAAAAAACGTTAAGAATTACTATCTAAACCAATTAATTCTTATCGAAGCATCTACAAACTTGTCCAAAAGAAACTGAGCAGCCATGGAATCGTCATTTATACCCTTTTCCTCCCGGAGTGGCTAAATCGCGTAAAAGCTGCACCGATGTTTGTTCAAGTTTTTTTTTGCTGCTTCTCCACCATTATCTCTTTATTGAAACAGCGGACGTGACCGTACTGATGACATATGATATCTGCGTGAACTGGGTGCGCAGTGGGATGCAAATTATGTTGAATGAATATGTAAACAGGCCAATCTCAACCAATGGCTATCGTCAAAACTTTCGTCCAGAATGTTTTAATTGGTCGAACGTTTTTTGGTCCTACGCATTTAACAGATGACAAATATTTGACCACTATACTTCTTGATTGATATCAGGATGTGAAGAGATTTCAAGCAGCATGACAAAAAAATTTGAACAGAATCATGCATTCTGCCTTTAAATGACGTTGGATTGACATTGCGTTTGTCTTTTTGATACATGATGCATGCATTAAAAAAGTAACAGAGAGGTACTAAGTATTTTTGACAAGATTTTGGTGAATACATTTTTACCAGTTTTTGATTTGAGAATATCTGATTATGATAAATTAGGGCTGGACGATACGGCCAAAATTGAAAAGCTATATGCTAAAAATATTTTTTTTTTGTATAGGACTGTGCCCTTATCTTGTGTAAGTTGTGTCATGTTACCAGTAAAAGAGAGAATAACTTGTGCTTCGAATAAATGTGCTTCGAAGCATAATTCCATTACCTCAAAATGTGCTTTAAAGCACGGGCGTATCTTCAAAGCTCTACAGGGGCACAGGCCTCCCATTACTTGACACCTTTTTCTTAAAAGCCTGCTTTTGACAAATTAATAATCTTCATTTATTAACGTCCACTGAATTGTTTAATGTCTGTATTAATTTTTTTTGTAAAAACGTCATACAGAATTTGCCATGCTCTCCTGCAAGTTGACATTAAGGACCATTTAATTTAGTTTCGGTGTCTTTATATGCCCTACAGAATGCTTCAGTTTCGTAGTTATGAAAAACTACTTTTACAAGCATTGGTAAGTTGCAGAACCAATTTGTAAAGGAATGTACAGAATAAAATTATAAATTTTAAATTTAAATGAGAGATTTATACTGGGGTATGACGGAGCCTCCATAACACCAGTAGCTGCTGCCGCGGAGCAGGGCGAGGGCTCAGACCCGGACATATAATGTATTTAAATATCGCAAATATGAGCATTTTCTTCTTTTTTTCTTTCTTCATCGCAATGTAAATTATGTGTCATTGTTTAAACACTTGTACAGTAATGTTTATTGTGTAAACGTGTACAGGAAAATGTCTATTGTAGTATTGTAATTGTCACTAATCTGTCATACTGCAATTTTGGTCGGAACTGCACCCAAGTTTTTCACCTACTGTTGCACTTGTGTATATTGTTAAGTGACAATAAAGGGATTTGATTTTGGATTTGATTGACACCTCGTTGACTCTGACGCATCTCTCTGATTAGTCCTCTGACCTTTAACCTTTCTGCTTGGATTTGTTAGGTGGACCTCACTTGGCATGATTATAAAAAAAAAAACATACATATATAAAAAACAAATAAAACACATAAACAGAGCAAACGAATCCTTAACAAACACCAGAGATAAAAGGAAAATGAGGATGAGCGCAGAGGTTCTCATAGACAAAGCCTTAGACATTGTCTCAGAACGAAGTGCATTCCCATGCATTCCGACACTTTTGACTCCGGTTAGCAAACATCAGACCTGGACAGCCTTTAGTTTCAGTTAAACTCTCCGAAAAGCCCTCCCGCTGTTCCCGTGAAGCACTGATTCTCAGCCGCCTTTAAAATACCCTCTTAAACGTTTGACTTTCTCACAGAAACAGCTTGCTAAATGGCATTTCTGTAATGGACTCCTGCTAGGGTTCATATGTGTTGTATACCCGCGCTGCCTAAAGTTGTGTCAACACCATTACCATGAGAATGCCCTAAAAGAAAGGCAAGAAAGGTTTTTTCGGGACGTAAAAAAATCTGAATCTATAGAATTCTTTGTTTTCCAAAGAAAAAAAGATTTAAATCAAAGACATTGATGGTCATTTTTTTTGCCTTGGATGGAAAAGTGGTACTGAATGAATGTCTTATTTACATGCCAATGGAAAGGGGATGTGGTTTTAAAGGATGGGAAAAGCAGGCCCTCTATTATGGAGGGTGCTGGTAGTAGGGGCCGAGTGGGAGCCTCCCTGCCAGGCAGCGGTTAACAAGGCGCTGGCTGAATTAGAGAATGGCAATGAGTTTTTAATTGGTGACACATTATATTTATCAAGCTGACAGGCAGAGTCCTGCGCCGGGCCTTTCTTGTTTTGTCCCATGCTGTGCATTATTTCCCCCTAGGTGCCCCCTCAACGATGCTCCCCGTCCGTCCAGTTCCCTCACGTGTGAAAAAAAAGTCAAAACATAATAACTGAGCGGTAAGTTGAATGATAACATTGAATTATTCATTAGGGCTGCTTAAAGTGTTGGATAAATCGAGGCCCCCTCAACCCTGACAAAAGCCAAGTCATTGTTATCTGCTAAATAAGCACGGTATTGAAGACCTCACATAAAGGCAAATCCTTTTCAGAACTGTTTAGCGAGGCTGACAGAGCTCTTTGCGGCACAGAGCCAAAAGTTATTAACAAGTGTTTAATATTTGTATGGGAGTGGTTTATCATCTTCTTCGTGCGAGTGTGATTGAGGAAAGCAAAGATGATCTGTCATGCGATAGTTTTTAGCAAACACTTTATGAACAGCAAAAGCATTTTTTGAACTGGGTGAATCTGCATGCTTTTTTATAAAAGATAATTCATAATAAAATAAATTGTTAATAAATATAAGTTTAATATGGTATAATATGTTATTTATATAATATTTTTTTCTAATAATTATTTTATAAATATTTTTTATTTAAATTGTACTCATTTAGTTAAACATGTCCTCTTTCATAATGAATTTTATTCACACCTCATTATGCAAAATTTGAGAAATAAAATTTTGTAATAACTCAATCTGAAGTCTAAACCATTTTCTCCATTTTCAGTCCACACCCCGACTAGATCAGGATGAAACATGCTTACAAATTCATGATGGGACTGAGGAAGTGAGGTGCATCAGAGCCGAAAGTAAGTTGTGGTCCTTTTATCACAGTTTGAAACTTAAACATTGCCGTGTTTGAGGAGCAACAGGATTCCATCAGAGCACAAACAGATTCAGAGGAATCTTTTGTTGACCCTCCAGGGAATAGGTTTCAGGGTAAAGCGCAGTTCTGCGCTTCATAATAGACCTGAAGAATGGGAGCGGGTGAAGGGGGCCTAATGAAATATTTAAGATTTGCCCAAAAAGGCCTTGAAAGTCACAACAAAGGATTTGCTGAGAGCTCTCTCATTGTGCAGAGTACCGGCGGAAACCACGGTCGGACCACTACAGATGTGATGAGGGCCCATATTGAGCGGGGCTGTGCAGGCTCTGTTCACAGCTGTGTGCCTGCACTCCCGACTGGGCCACCAGCCCCCTGCCTTTGTGCTCCATTGTGTCCCGCACAGAGCACCAATTTTACACAGAGCTGATTGCACAGCAACGCCTTTGTATCGCTGCTAAAATAGCGCCCCACCCATCCTCACCAAAGACTCTCACTCGACCCCTCCCCACTTCTGTGTATCACTAGCATCATTCTACTGTTCATCCTGTCTATCTGATGTCACTTAAAGCATGGCGGTGATGAATCTCTCCTTTTTTTGTATCATATAAATACTTAAGATAAGAAGAAACTACAGTCTAGTCTTCCTATGTCCCCCCTTCATATTTAGCCTATTTAGAGCTTAATGGTTGTTGATTAATGGAGCCTCTATTCAATGGAACATATGCCATTTTTGGATTCTATAAGAGCTTTATGTTGAATTTCTATGCTCTGTGTCACAAGGTCAAGGCAAGCTTTTTAACACACCGCACGTGAAAAGGAGGTGATGCATAATTTACACAGAATGCATCTATTCATGGGGTGGTTTAAGCTCACAATAACGATTTCCCCCTTTTTAGGGAAGGTTCCAAAACATCAGTTTAACCTATCAAATGGCTTGTCGGGTGAATCTGCCCGCAAGTAGTGGCATCTTTCGAATGGAATTATGCTTTCACCATGGCCTGGAAATGCACAACAAGGTGCATTTGGAACAAACGCTAAAAATCTGTTTTCATTGAAACTTTGTGGAGAATAATTTTGCCTGTCAATATTTTACATTTAGGTTTATATTACAGGGATAATTAGTCCAAAAATAGACAGCCTGTTAGCCGTAATTTTTACGTTTCATAACCATTTGTGTGTAAACAAATGTCCAAGATGTTTTTTTCTATACACTGAAAGTGAATAAGGTCCATGGACAGCTGTGGTCACCATTATTTTCCATTGTTTAGAGAAAAAAGCAAATGTTTGGTCATTTTGCTGTTTTACTCCTTTTGTATACATACCTAAAGAAAGACAGTCCGACCCTATAAAGCGAGGTCAATTTTTCTATTACTATATTTTCATGAGACATTTTTTTCTAGACATAATATATGGGTCCCTTAAATTTAACTATTTTCCTATTTTACATTTACATCCAAATTCTACCCAAAGTTCACATCAGATCAGTAAGCTCTGCCTTCCACAAGATATATCCCACACTGCAACACGCTTCTCAAAAATGCCTCCTAAAACATTTCTCTAAAACACTCCTGTATCACGCCAATGGGGTGCATGTTCCTCGCCACACTCGTAATGACGATAACTCTCGCCCACAGAAAATGTCACTGAGAAATGTAACCATTATACAATAATCATGCCCTTTAGTGTCTCATGTGGGAATCGTGTAGAAGCGCAGCGTTGTCTGCAGAAGCTGAGCTCGAGCCTATATAGCAGACAGAGAATTATTCATTGTAGATATGGTGTTCTCAGTGTGGGCTGAGAGTATTGATGTAAACCAGAGCCTCTCGCTGCCCTCCTCGTGCACAGCGGCCCAGCCTCATCACTGCCGTGTGTTTCCCCTCTCACCACAAAGACCTGTCACGTTTAATGGCCTGTTGGCTGAGTGGGCTGCTGTAGCCCTCTCCAAAAGAAAGGCCAGGAAAGAAAGGCTCATAGACAACTAATGCAGCTTAATATTCTTTAAAAAGGTCGAGGGACAATTAAAGGAGTGTTTCCCATGGTTCTCCCCCAGCGGTTTCTGCCCGCCTGCACAGCAGCTCGGCTGTTTGATGGAGTCTGAATACATCTTATTGATGGGGTCAGAGATTAGAGGCGATTGGGTCCGCTCTGAAAGGGGCCGTGCGTGGCCTCCGAGAGCGGCTTGGCAGAGCCACATTCAGCTAGGCCTCTCTGCCTGCTTCACACACCAGCACATTTGCTCCACTTCTCTGCCTGCGAATGCTTTTCAACAGAGCTGCTTTATTCACAGAGTCTGTGCGGCTAATGCACGTGCGGCCGCCCTGTGTTCTCGGAGAGAGCGTGCAAGGGTTTGCATGTTAGTAAATCAACATGCTTGTGTGTTTGCTTGCGTGAGAGCACTTGAGTGCATAAGATAATTGTACATATACTTTTAATTTATTCAGGCTGTCTGCTCAAAGATTCTTACTGGTAGCTTCTGAACTTTAGAGATGCATTTAATGCAGTAGTAATTGCCTTGGACTTGCACTGACACAGCATGGATGTTGCATAACGCCAAAGGAAATCTTTTTAGTTACGGATGCCACTGAAGTAATGTGCTGTTGAAGAATCGATTTCTTTGAGCAAAAAGGTTCCAAATGGCTGAGCACAAGCATGTATTAGGCTATACGTATTTACGCATCTAGCAAATACTTTTATACAAAGTGCATTCAGGTTAGACATTTTATAGTAACAATGTTGTTTTTGTTAACATTAGGGAACGCTAACAATAAGCATACGTTTTTCAGCTTTTAATAAGTTTAGTTAAACCAATAGTTCACCCAAAAAAGACAATTCTGTCATCATTTACTCACACTCAAATTGTTACAAAACTGTTTAAAATGATTTGTTCTTTTGAACACAAAAGAAGATATTTTGAAGAATGTGGGAAATGAAACAGTTTTGGGTCACCATTGACTAGCATAGTAGTTTTAAAAAGTCAAAAATGCCTCAGAACTGTTTGGTAACAAACATTCGTTCAAATGTCTTTCTTGACATTTACATTAAGTTATTTAGCATTTACTACATTTACATTTTGTACATTTACACAGGTTTGAAACCATTTAAGGGTGAGTAAATGATGACTGTATTTAAATTTTGTGTGAAATATCCCTTTAATTTAGGTTAATGCCATTGCCAATACAATTATTCATGTCAGATTGTTTTATTTAAAAAAAATAGTAAATGTTGAAATTAACAAACTAAGATTGAGAAATGACTGTTCATTGTTAGTTTATATAAGCTATTGCATTAAGTTATGTTAACAAATACAACCTTTATTGTAAAGTGTTTTTCAAACCCATCACCTGTTGCGCTGCAAACGCTTTGCTTTACCAACGGAACTGCAGGGAGCTACATAAACGGAGCTGGAACAGGTGTTAATAGCATACAAATATGTTTCAGAGAGATCTTTATTGATCAGTTGAAATGTGAAAAGTGATTATTTCTCATCAGTTGTTTGGGAAACTTTCTCACTGATCAGTCATTACACATGACTGTTAAACCATTTCCTCATTTTCTAAAGGAAGTGGCATCCTCCTGTAGATGTGGGCAAAAAAACGGAATAAACGAAATGTCTTGAGGAAATCATGTAATGTTTTACCCTATAGATTAATGATACTGTATGCTGGTAATTGTAATTCTGCATAAATCCTGTCTTCATTCGTGTATAGACGTCTTTGATTATAGTCTACATGTAGAAAACAATCCAAAATTGCTTATAAGGTTTATAAAACTAATTTCAAAATTATTTAATGAAAAAACACTTTACTCAGAACGTTTTGCTCCGTTTTATCATCACTCGCCTGTCAAAGATGTGGCATGTATACTCGCTGCCAGATCCCAGCAGAATAATGTGTTCTGTCTGTTCAGTCGCCTGTGAGGCTGAAACATCATTCTGGCACATGTCTGCGATGTGGCCCGCGGAGCAAGTGTGAGTATGCAAACCTCCTTCCTCAAACTCAATCCCACAGTTTTCATCACCCAAAAGACCTTGACATTTCGTAGAAGAACATGCTTTGCAATCAGCTGTAGCTTTGCTTATTGCACAAGCAAAACCTGTTTCTCGTTGGTGATCCAGAGAAAGTGCATGTTCAGATATTCGGCGCTCTTCTTAATCAGGTCATCTCTGATGGTCGGCTGTGTGCAAACTACCTTCCTGTGCCATTTAAAAACACTCCTCATTTGGGAGTGTGTAGATGCGACCCCGAGGGAAAGGGCTGCACAGCTGTATTGTACAAAGCTGCTGTAATTAGGGGAAAGCTTTGGGTCAGTGAAAGCACAGAGTTTTGTTTGGTTTGCTCTCCGCATTCAATGGCATCTATAGAACCATCAAAGAAAAGAGCCCCAATTACCGCGCTGAGCGTTTTGATTTTGCTTTTCATTCGGTGTAATTAGGAGGCAGCTTTAAAATATTTAAAGAACCCACTAGACTACATTTTTGTTTAATGTATCATTAAGCCGGACGGCATGCACTTGCCCAGGTGCTCTGTGGCCGAGTACAATAGAGGAGATTGTTTGAAGCGGAACTGTGTATTGGTCAGTGCTTGTTGTACATAGTTAGAAAGGTTTTGCCTTGTTATATGTATAGGCCCTGTTGGTTTATAAAAGGTTTAAATGTACTTTAAATGGGGCCCGACTATTCATTACACATTTCCTTGTACGTACATAAGAGACTTTATTGTGCAATACAAATGCTTTTGTTTTTAGATTGGTTTGGTTTTTATTGTCTTATATTAACACTAAAATGAACATTTTGCTGTCATTATTACAATCTCGTTTCATTTATTCTTGTGACCGAAGAGAGACCCAACAGACACATTGGATGGCAGGTAGTCTCCTTATGGAAGAGTGATCAGGAAGTTTGACCAATTTGTTTTTGTTTTATACTGGGTCAATAAATATTTATACTGGTCATACAACTGCATTCTTTTTGCTTATGTTCTTTTTATGTTTGCTTATGTTTAAAAGTGATTTTTAATTTGGCCAGTTTGTCTGGTTTAAATTTCTGCAGATAAGTCCAAATACAATTGTGAAAAAATTGCAATTTCATCATTAACATTTACATTTATTCATTTGCATATTCCATTAAAACTCTGCAGAAATATTACATGACATACAGTCTCCCCTCCCCATACTAAATCCTACTTGTTGACACCTACTATTATCTGTCTAGATGCCCCAGTGGACTTTGAGATGAGTTCAGCAGTTGCTCCAGGCGGTTTTAATGTTCGTAAGGGGTGATGAGGGGGGTTCATGGGAAAGATCAGCATGTGAAATGTTAATATCTCACAAGTGGCCCAGGCTGGTGGTCATCATATTAATAATATGCTACCACACTCCTGGCATCCGACCCAAGGATACATTCCTGCCATAATGGGCAGCAGCTGGACCGGGGTTTCCGGGAGGACAGCTGAGCGCTGCCGGATACAGGGGGACACCCTGACCTTACTGACCTCTCTACTGACTGTACACTGTCTTATCCAAGATTTGTAGTCATGGCTTTAAACTGCACTTCGTCTCATACCCACAACCCCCATAGTACTTTGAAAGTGCCGTATAATTGCATGCTATTACATTCAATATTATATGTCATTTAAGATATGGAAAATTCCCATGCTGGCCTATGAACGTCCTTGTTTTGGAAGCAGTGCTTTTTTAACTCTTTTGTCAGATCCCGAAGTAGCAACATATGGTGCCGTTATTAACTTAAGCACTGCACGTACATTTCAACATACTGCTTTGGTGCCTAATGGCTCTCAGGAGACACAAAAGGTCATTCAGCTAAAGTCCAGCGATTACACTCTAATGAGTCAAGTCTCAATAGGGATGGGTTAATAGGACCTTTTGGAACGGGAAGGGGTTGTTTATGAGACGTATATGTTGTCATGTTGCCAAATTAGACTGTTTAACTATTAGTAAAAATACATAGAATTTGAAATGAAGTAACTCAGTGTACGTTTCACTTCTCAAAGAGATTATTTAGCGAGCTGACCTCGGCATGGCATCGTAGTTAACTTCCACTTGCCGGGAATATGTTTTCAAAAAGCACCTTTTTTCTGACATATAGACCTCAGTTTTGGCCGGTGACCAGCGGACGAGCAGCATTGGCAGCATGACCGTGAGAAACAGGGGGGCGACACCCAAATGTCAGCACAGCTGCAGAACTGCTGAGCATAAAAGCCTAATTACAGAAATATGCAGCCCGAGGCCTCCTGACAGTGAAAACAGAGCGGCGTTTGACCGGACGCTTCCAGAGAAGGCACTGGTTTAATGCGTCTCGCGCTCTGTGACGTGAGATTTACTGCGCGTGAGGAGTTTAGAATTCCACAGCTGCCGTCCGACATCAACCCGCGCTTGTGTGGGTGTGTTTGGTTCTTTGGTTTCCTTTTCTCCTATTAACCAGAATAAAAGATGAAGAAATTGTTATAGCCTAAATGAATGGAAAATGTGCATTATCCTTTCCTAGAGAGTCAGTGTAATGGTTTTATTTTGACTGCCTCAACGTTTTAATTACATGACATAATAATATGACAGCAATAGGATACTGTGCATTTTTATTAAAAAATATTATTAATTAATTTGACATTTATTAAACATCTTTTAATATAAAAAAATGTCAGTTAAACCAATTAATTTTTTTTCTCACATTTCATCACATACATCATATGTTTAGACATGTGCTGTCATGACTTCTTTTTGCAAATTTTTATGCTCTTAAAGGGGTAGTTTACCCCCCCAAAAAAACTGTCATCATTTACTCACCCTCTTGTCATTTTAAACCTGTATGACTTACAAATGAAGATATTTTGATGAATGTTGGTGACCGAGTAGGTTTGAATTGACAGGAGGGTGAGTAAATGATGACAGAATTTTCTTTTCTGGGTGAACTGTCCCTTTAAGGTGCTATCTGAAATTTGTCAGTCTTTGAGTCTTTTTACAATAAAACAAGCATTAATGGTGAATTAATAATTCTCCATTATCAGCTCGTTTCCCCTATAAACAGATCCACATGCGAGTCACCTATCTGCCCCATCAAATGTATCGCAACATGCTTCGTTTTGTTTTAACCTCACATCTTTTTAGCAAATTATCAGATTGTTTTAGCCAGTGCTCTGCATTTTCCCCATAGGGGCTTAGCCATTAAGTGTGCAAACTGTGCTTAGGTTAGTTTGATGGACCCTTATTTACGTCCCGTACAGTTGCTCTATTGGTTGTTCTGTGTTGTCATTAAAAATACAAACCTGCACAAAACAGCAGGATGATGATGACTAATATCTTTATAGATCCATTAAAGGAAACAAACATACCATGTTATTCATTCTTGTCTTTCATCCTTTTAACAATTCCCACAAAGCACATTACCGCCCTTTGTCATTTTTACACAAGAAAATTCTTAAAATGTAATAATAAAGCTCTTTGAATGCTTTCACAGAGATGAAGTGCTTGTGTGGCCACGCTCAACCCCGTATGTTGGACGTGTGTTTACATGTCATATCTTTGACAGACAGGTTTTAAGAGAGACAGGATGCCGTGCCTGCGGTCAGGAGGTGGGCAGGAGAGGGTGAAACGGTAAGCCGCGGAGAGAAGGGAGACGGGAGTGTGCGAGCAAGTTTAAGAAAGGGAACGAGAGGCTGTACTTGTGCCTTTCAAGGTGTGTTATTTGTTCAAGGCTGTCCAAACATTTACAGAGTGCTGGCAGCCTAGGAATGCAGAGGCAGGGCCGAGGCGGGCGAGCTTCAGCCGTGGGAAACCTCTGCTCTGCTCAACCTCTGCCGGCTCCTTCCCCCTCGGGCAGAGTGTCAACATACCCGGTGCCAGAGATTTGTGGGTCTGATAGTGACAAGTCCCGTCAGCGAGCCTGGTGTGTGCGCACACACAGGCAAAGATACACACACCCATAAGCGCACGCGTTCCCAGCAGCATACAGGCGAGCCTGCCGCCTCCCTCTCGCACTGACACACTTTAACAGTCGGATGAGGAAGCCTTAGCACACTCACACACACTTACAGTAAATACATGCAGCCCACGCTCGAATACAAAGACTGAGTGTTTCTACGCTCTGCGGCTAGCTGTGAAAAGTCCTTTGAACGTTTTTTGTCAAGATGAGATGCTAAAACCGAGATTTATTCACAACAAATACAGTACACAATACATGCAAATCAGTTATGCCACAAAAAGTAACACAAACAGGATGGCAATAATTCAATTCAAGGACAAACTCGAGGGTTTTTGGATGCATTCGGCTATTTTTCACCCTCTTCATTCATGTCACGGCTGAGGTTACATTAAGGAGTTATTATTACAGGGCCAAATGCCTTGCTCCCCACCGTCATTATAGTTAATAGCCCCGTGTATTGTGTTTTGTGTGAGAGATACAGTCAGATGGGTGTGGTTTGGTCGGGACACAGCAGATGACAGTGAATGGTGATAAAGCTCTTCAGACTGCAGTAAACACTCTCACATGATGCGTGAGTGGGAGTGTCCACCATCCATCTCCAGTGTTTGTACGCGTGGGAAAGCGAGAGAGCGAGTGATAGACAGACAGACAGACAGACAGACAGACAGACAGACAGACAGACAGACAGATAGATAGATTGATTGATGCATATTTTTGTGCACACGTCAACGTCGCCACATCTGAGGACTTCGGATGATCACCACCTTAGATCAAAGTCTGCAATTTGCAAAGAGAACTATAGCAAACCGAGCGTTACAGTTCAAAGGAGTCTTCGAATGATTAAATATTTGTCGACGACTTCATGCCATCGAGTGGAAGCAATTCCGTACTTGCGGCATGAGAAACTTGTCTGATCGAAACCCAAAGCAGGAAGCCTGCGGTGTCTGATGGCCCGGGGCAGGATGCATGCTGCCGCCCGGAGCAGAAGTCTCGATACCATTTTTAAAGGGGTCATATGACACAGCTAAAACTAGTATTATTGTTTGTTTTAGATGTAATGCAAGGTGTACACGCGATTTAAGATTAAGATTTATAAAACGCTGTATTTTGCATTTACCATGCATTTTTGTATCTCCTCTTTGCCCCGCCTCTCTGAAACGCACAGATTTTCTACAAAGCTCATTGCTCTGAAAAGCGATGTTAAGCAAGTTAACCAATGCGTGGTGATTGGTCGAATACTGCTCTTACGGCTCATACCTTACTCTCTATTCTTACCATATTTGGAACATCAGGTTCCAAAGCAATTGTACTGACAGGTAAGCTCACCTTACTTGCTTAAACATTTGGGTGGTCTTAGTCAAATCATACCACGAACTGATGTAGATTTGTGGGGGTGTGGTTACACGAGGCGTTTCATGCAGGTCTGGGTGAGCATTCGCTTTTAGATAGAATGCATATTTTGTTCCGACACTTTAATTGTAGCAATGTTATGTGTCTAATACATGCATGGGCAACTCATAACACACCAAAGACACAGAAAAACACGTATTCGCGCCATATGACCCCTTTAAAATAGTTTCTGCATTAGACTGGTTAATAAATACATGGCAATGTTTGACCCCTTGTACAAGCAACCTCATGGGAACAAACGAAGTTCTAGATGAAGTGATAAAGGAATCTGCCAAATGCATAAATATCAAAGGTTATACTGAACATCACAATGAGATCTGACAGCACACACAAATAAAGTAATAATGTCGGGCTTAGTGGCATTATGACTGGTATTTACCGGATCATCTAGTGTTTTTTTTAAGTGACACAGGGAACAATATAGAGTGAAACCTGTTCGAACTTTCCCACCTCACCATCTATACATGTGTGTCGCTGCTCTTGTCTCCGGGTTGCAGACACCTGCTTACATTGCTCAGGAGGTCAGGTTACAGCGATGAGGCAAGATCTGGCCAATCGGCTCTTGTGAGAACAGCAGACGAAGGTGGTGGGAACTCTCCTCCCTTCTTTCTCTCTCTCTCTCTCTTTCTCTCTCTCTTTCTTCCTCTAATTCTACTATGACGGCTTTACGCTTACCTGGGAAACTCACAGAAGTTAAGGGAGGGGCCAGCAACCTGCCCACCTGATGAATACATAACAAAACCTTTTACCAACAGGTGAGTTACAGAAGTCAAGTGTGTTCAATTTACTCCTTTTTTCTTCCCATTATTTCATTCATGCTATTGGGCTTTACATCAGCCTGTCTTGGCACTCTTCAGAAAAGAAAGAAAAGAGAGAGAGAGAAACAAAGTAGAGCCAAAGTGTGGGAACTTTTCCTGCTTCTTTTATTCCAAACTGAGTGGTTTCGTTGTTGTTAAACCCGTCGATGCCAGCCGGATTGCACCTGTGGCATAGCGGCATGCAAATTTTGTGGAATAATTTTAGTCCTGAATTTATAAACTTCTCTGTGCCTTCCTTGCTTTCTTTCTTTCTTTGTCTATCTGTCTGTCTGTTTTCTCTCTTCTATTTTATTGTTAAAAGTGTGGTGTAAGTGTTATTTTATGTCATCACTAAATTGGTATAGCTTCCTGAATCGGTGAGAAATCTGTAGTTTCACACTTTCACTGGGGTAGATCCAATACTGCCACCCTTAGGTCATAGAAGCATTATGATACATGGTTAGTTTATATCTGAAAATAAATGTATTCTGGTAATATGACTACAGGGAGGGCCCTAGTAGATATTTATTTTCTTTGGAGACCACAGCACATCCCGTTGTAGTCCTATTGCTTTAGTAACCATCTTTACCCATTGCTCTTCAGCTATCTATTCAACCTCGAGCATGTGTGTTTATTTGTGTGTATTTGTATGAGTTTGGCTATTCTTGTTAGGCCCTTATAATATTACAATTCAACATTTTCTTTGTGAGATATTCTCATTGATATTGGTATACAAAGCTTTGAATAGATGTGTTTGTGTCCTGTGTGCACATTATTGAGCATGAATGGAAGGAGGCAAGTATATAAATGACACCTCTGTGTGAAAGTTGCTTCTTTACATTTTATAACACTCATATTCCTACATCTCACTGCCTACAAATGTGGAGAGACTTTGTAGAACATTTAACTGTCTGTTAAATGAACACCTTTGTTTAAGGACACTTTCTTCTGGGTATGGGTCTTAAAAGTTAGTTTTTATGTAGGTCGAGGATGCATCAGCATTCTCTAGTTTAACTTTGTCTGCTGCCAATTAATAGTTTGTACAATCTCCGTTTTTAAAGTCTTTGTTATAACTACTGTATTCTTTTTAAGGTCTGAGATTTAAGTATTCCTTATTATCAAAAAAATATTTATTTTACATTGATCCAGATTTTCTGTAAATTAAATAGTAAATAATTATTATTTGTCACCCTTCATGTTTGTCTTTTAGTGTTTTTAAACATTTAACCAATTAAAAGAATTAAAAAGAGCTTGTCAAGTTCGACAACAGTGTTAAAGTAAAAAAAATATAATGTTTTTTCAGTTTCCTTAAAAGTAGCAGTTTTTAAGATATGCAGTTTCTGCTCGACAGTGACGATATAAAAAAGTTGAAAGAAGAGGTTAGTTAATATTATTCGGTCGCGCTAAATCAGCTTTTTGCTGCGCAGTTATCATGGCCAAAATTATTTCCAAGTACATTATTATTGTGAAATCTATTGCAACTTTAGTATCGATCAATTTCATCTTAAATGTTTTTGTGTAACTAGTGTAGTGAGGTGGAGAGAGATTTTGTTACTATACAGTAAAATCGCAAAAATCAATTAACACTCACAGTGTTCCACACTCTCAAAGTGTTGACTATATATACACTATGAGAGTTAATTTTAAATTTAACAAACTGCCGATTTTGCTGTGATTGGCAAATAATTTACAATTGTATTATTTGTTTAAAATTAACATGTCGATAAGCATGTTTTTTTTAATATAACATTTATTAGTAGTCAAAACCTTGCGTCTCTTTTAACTTTCTTCCGTAAGGAAAATAACATCGCTGAGGAATGATATGTTGTGCATCGAAGCGTCACACACAGTTACTAACAGTTTGTCTGGAATGTGTGGAGGGTGTTGTGGACGTTGATTAAGAGCAGTAAGGCTGGAGTTGCGGACAACAGTGGCGTTGAGAGACTCAGTTAAACATTAACAAAGAAGTGTTATGAGCCTTAACTTACTCAATGCTGAGCTCAAACCCAGACGACACATTGTATTTTGATCCCAAAATGCAAAGCCGACATATAAAGAACAGTATACCATGCATAGCTTTGATCTGCGCTGTCTCTCTTTAGTACTGGCTACAGGTTTGGGTTCACTAGCCTCAGACACAGAGCATGGTTTGGCACCACCTGTTTTCTCACGTCGATCCTGCACTCTCCTCACCGCCTTCTCTCACCTTTGTCCGTGGTTCATGGGAAATAAGGCTGTACAATGGAACGCAAGCTCTGCGGCTCACGCCGGTTTTGTGTGTGCCGTGGAAGCGATCAGATTACGTCACGGACAACGAACAATAACATCATGTAAATGAGTCTGGATGGGAACAGACTGGGTTGAGAAGAGGGCAGCTCATTGGCGTGGAGAGAACAGGTCTGTATTGGTGGAATCGATCTGGGTTCCACTCTGGGGAACGGACCGAGTGACTGGACACTCTCCATTCAGCTTTGCTCTGGTTTCCCACCCTGATCGTACAGTACAGATTTGTAACTTGTGTTTGTCCCAGGGGTTTTCATGCTGCGCTGAGTTTTTGTCTTTGTTCTGCAAATGAAGTTGTTTGTTTTACCTGCTATTCACAACTAGCTGACTAGACAATTTAGTTTGCGAAAGGCCTTGTATATGTGTCTTTGATGAAGCCTACTTCTTTGAAACCATTGTCGGAAGATTACGTCACATATCCACTAACATATCTGTCAATGGCAGACACACCTGTGTGAAGTGCTTTTCAGATTTTAATAAGAGACACGAGTCAAGCAGATCCAGTTGGGCAAGTGTCTGGGTGTTCGTACCTTTAAAATGGTGAGCGCACAAAGATTTGGGTTATGGGGCAGAAAAGGGGTCAGTCTTGATAGACTGGATGTGCAAGTAACTGACATAAGCCAAATTTTACTGACCTGAGTGACATAAATGGAAATCTTCTAACCTAGTGGGACATATAGAATTTCATACCATCGACTGTTTTCTTCATGAACTAAACGGGAGGGAATAAGGCCAGGTTTTAACTGTGGATGTACCATTGTAAGTGGCATCTGATGGCAAATATTCATGATTTTCAAGTTCCATGCCTTTTATTTATTTTACTTTATTTTGTTTTGTGTATCTTATTCTTCCCTACCGCCTGATTCTAATAGACGGATTCAAAACGAAAACAACATAAGCATTACTGCTCATGTATGGTTTGTGGCCCACACTTAACTTCTGGTACCCATCCTCGAAAAAAGAATTAAAAGTCCCTGTAGATTATTACTAATTACAAGCAACAGAAATAACAAGAAAATTACATTAGCTAGCAAGTTAAAAGTATGTCTAGCAAGTATTGTTTTGGGTTACCAGTAGAGGAACCGTTTATATTCATATTTATATTTTAATGCGAGTAAACCTCGCAATGCTTATGTACGTTCAGTTTACACAGAGGTGTCAGCGAGGCCCATGTTTCACCCCTTAAGTGTGAGAGACCTAACCTCACACAGCTCTTTCACAAAAAGAGCCATAAATGACAACAATGTGTGTACTAAGTCTGTGGTGTTTCCTCAAGGTGCGAGAGCCCTTAATTATCCCATTAGCAGGCATGAAGCGCAGAGATGACCCAGCTAATGTTGTCTTTGGCTTAGTTAATGTCTGTAGTTTTAATGCCAGTTCCATTGTGTAGGTGTACAGCTGTGAGGTGTCTTTGACTGGAGACAAATATGTTTTATTTAGGTAAAGGAATTTGTTTTATGATGTTTGTTCTCCGCTTGGACGGCCCTACTGTAACCTACAAAGTGAATATTGACCATTATAATACTGTATGACGTAACATGTCTATAGAATACTTTAACACACTTTTGTGTATTTCTTTTTTATTTGTATACTCATACATTCTAAATGCATCTGTTTTCTTGTTTTTAAATAAGTTGTAAGTCTTGTTAAGCTATACATGCACAATAAAAGACAGAGGAGACAAATAAAAGAGCAGAATGTGGTGAAAGAGGTGGAGAGAGAGAACAGTTTTACTGCAGCTTGTGTAATTGAACTCATTGGGAGAGTGACATGTTCCCCTCAGGGATATGAGGAGAAAGGGGAGCTCAAAGTGAGAGGAAGGGGCTGGATTGCAGTAAAACAGATGCTTATGTCGTCCATTTCCAATAGAAAGTTATATTGGGGAAGGTAATTTTCATGGTAATAAACAATGTCTATTTATCGTTTTTCAGCAGGTGGAGATGTAAACATCTAAGTTTTTCAGTCTGTACAACCTAGTTATAGTTCCAGAAATACATTAGATTATATAAGATATCAATCTGACAGGTGGTTAAAATCACTTGAATGCACTTCAAATGTGCTGTGCGTAATATTTAGGAGGATGTATTGTCAGAAATGCAATATAATAAAACTGCTCTATAGTGCGCATTACGTAAATATGTTATCTTCTTTATATATCTTCTGTATATTTGTATTATTTAAATTAGCTTTGGTTAAATTCAAGCCAATGATCTTTCACCAAAATTTGCATTTGTAAATATTTAAAAGTTTTAGTGCTTTGCATTAGGATTTAAATTAGCCCCAGACTGTTCAGAATTTTTAAATCTCAGAGCATCTTGGTCATTTCCTTCCTTCACACTTCATGTGTTGTTGTACTTTTGTATTGTTTAACACAATACTGAGTAAATGCCCATGAGAATGGCTAAAATTGTAGTTGTAATGTATACTTTGTTTAGTTTTTTCATGCATTTTGTATCCAGATTTCCTAAAACACTGCACTTCAACTTTTGGCCAATTCAATAAATCCAATGAATATCATTTGCATGTTTTCAATTTTTTTTCATATGTTTCCTGATTTGATGATTTACCCTAACCTAAGGGGGCTTTCAAATCAAATAAGCAAATAGTTAACAAATACAACCTGCCTTCATATTGCTCTGTTTCATAATAAATTGTATGTAAAGTTTGACTTTTCTTAGCCGGTATTGTCATTTCAAACAAAGATCCCCTTCATTTTCAGATCCCAGTGTTCTCCTGCCTCAGAGTGGAGGACTCTTCAGATGTCATGTATTTCATTCCTGACAGCAGGATGATTACAGTGTGTTTTCTTTATCTCTCTGTTTTTTTGTCATTTTAAGGTATCTGTAAGTCCTGCTGTTTTGCCATTTTAAGGCCAGACTTTAATCTCTATATCTGTGTTTTGTTCTGTCCCCTCCTGCTGGCGGCTGAGCCGAGAGACAAAGCGCTGTTTACACTAATGGCCCACTAGGCCTTTCACTGCAGAAACAAACAGCACAGGGGAAAGTGAAAAGAACTTAACATTTTGACATTTTTCCACATGCTCTCAAAACCAATATTGACCCAGATCCCCCGCCAGGTGGGCTTTAGTCCAAGGACTTGGCATTAAAACCAAAGCCATGCATCTCGAGCAGCAGGCAGCAAGTCAAGGAGAGAGCCCGACAATGTACTGCCCAGGATGGGGTTCTCCTGCTGGGAAGGCAGAGTGGACACTGTCCTGGGCTCAAGCTGGTACACAGAAACAGCCACAATGAAAGGCTTCGTGCCACCCCCCCACTTTAATGATTCCGTCTGCGAAGGCCGATTGTAACCCAAGCATAGATCCTGCTGGTACCCGAGGCAGACAACAGGAAAGGGACAGCGGGGGGACCCGTAAGTGTAGTGCCACCCCGTAGCAGGGAGTGCTTCTCAAAGGCCACATTACAATCAATTAGGGCCATAATGAGCAGGATTTGGACCTGTAACCTGTGGCTCGGGGTCAGTATTTAGCGCGGGCCCAGCGGCACAGCTGGAGGAGATGTCAATATACTCAGAAATAGCTTTAGACTTGAAAGTGTGAAGCAGCGGGGAAATGCTATGTGTCTGTCTGCTTAGATTTTCCACACACACAAACATATAGTACACATACTCTCTCCACTAAATAGAGAAGACACTAATGGTAGGGAGGACAAAAGGAACAAATCTCTGGCAATAAATCCATTCATTTAGCACAACTTTGGATGAATGTACAGTAGAAGGTTTCCTGCTAGGCGGCCGAGGTTAGATGGCGACGAGCTGACACATGGTTAATGTAAAGAGAGCAAGCGGAGAGCCTCAAGGCTGGAAGTTTACAACATTTACATACATGGCCAGCAGCCGTTCCAGCAGATCTGAGGTCACGGGGGTCCGACAGAGAGAGTGTTGTGTGTAACGTGGCCCCAGGGCCCTCAACTGTGAAGCCCCCATGACTGCACAGGAGGGCTCTCAAATCACAAGTTTCTCCACAGCTGAGGGGGAGGGTCATCTCAGGGTAAACTGTGGTCAGCAGGGTAGAGAGGGATGGATAGATTGATCAGGGGCTTCTCTAATGAACAATGCTTTCTTTCTTTTTGCTACGTTATAAAATGGAGAGAAGACGGTAAGTCATTTTGGATTGTTAGTGAGACTCAAACTCACATTACCTGCATGAGCACCACAGCTCTGTTTGTCAGAGCACATGCAGCAACCAGTAAGCCACAGGTCTGAAATTACAAATTTGTTGATTTTGCTGATTTTCACTCTGCAGAGCACATATTCTGAAGAATGTTGTTTGGACACTAAATCAAAGCAATTTAATTCCTCAAAATATCTTCTATTGTGTTCTGCAGAAGAAAGAAAGTCATACAGGTTTGACAGGGTGACTAAATGATGACAGAATTTTTACTTTAATCGGGATCCTAAGCACTGCATTTTATGTATGTGTCTTTTATCAAACACACCAAATCAGTTCAAGAAGCTCTTGCCGACAAGCTGATGATTTGATTTGGATCTGTTTAAATAAGGGTGGTTTACAAAACATGTAAAATAATCCTAACAAATTGATTACTATTGGCATAACCATGGTTTTACTTCAGTAACCATGTTTTTTTTTTTTTATCTGTAGTAAAACCACAAGACACTGTTTTTAAATAAAAAGGAGAAACTTTGAAAGAATGCTTATTTGTTAAGACAGTGACATCATATGGATGCATGCTACAGGTTCAGTCTATATTAGTGTACACCATCCAACAATTGCAGACTATAGGACTGTGTTTGGGCATCTTGCCGCTTTGCATTCTTTTGCCATATTGCTCTATAAAAGAATGCTATTGTGTGCAGGCGCATAGTGTTTCTTTACATACTTTACATACTGACATTGGCTAATACTGGCTTGGCAGCTAATGTAAATGTTAAGTGATGGTTTACCCAATCATTTACTCATCCTCCTGTGATTTTAAACCAGCTTGTCTTGTCGTACCCAGTGACTTGCATTGGTTTTGTGTCTGTACAATAACGAATGGGTACCGCTATTGTTAAGTTACCAACATTATTCGAAATATCTTCTTTTGTGAAAGTAAGGCATTGAGGTATGAAATGGCAAAATGTTAAATTTTTGGGTGAACTATACCTTTAATACAGCTTTTGTGTCATTTTGCAGTTCGTTTGAGACTCATGTTGTCGTCTTTTAGTACTTCCAGTATTAACATACAGTAGGAAGGAGCTACAGGTGAATCTGGTCTGCGTTTTATCTTCAAAATAACAAAGCATAATGTGAAAAGATCAGACTCTCACAATGTCCATCTCTTTTCCTTAGTAATTTGTAAAGCCAATACAATGCAAAAGTTGTTTCATAGTGGCTGACTAGTGTAAAAGAGGCTGAAAGAAGGGGGGTTTTAATCAAACCAACAAGGCCCCCCCCCACATGCTTCACCTCAGCAACCCCACCCCAACAGTAAGAATTAAAGTATTTAATGTGATTTCGCTGTGTGAACCTCATAACGCATTGGAGGCCCAAATGTCTTGAAGTCCTTCCCGGCCTCCCTATCATATTGACCACAGTAGGAGCCCGGGGAGGGAATGAAGGAGCAAAGGAGTGTTTTGAGTTTCCCATTGTTTAGGCAGACTGGTGTTGTTCTTGGTGGCGGAGAGTGAAACCTCATTCCCAGCGTGCATCTCTCTGTGTTTGATTAAAACCGAGATGCTCGTGGAACTTTAACAGCTTGTGTTTCTTACCGACTCGTTTCTTTGAAGCTTAAGCAAAGTAATATTTACACATTCGTACGAGCGTCATTTACAGCGTGACATTAGATCAACACATGTATTCCATTGCTTTTGAAAGATGATAATAATAACTAAGGTTTGAACCAGTAAGTCTAACCTTGATGTTTTTCAAGATATGATAAAAAAAGGCAGTTTATACCTCTTTACATCAGTCCCGGCACCTCTAATCTGACAAAGAGCAGTGCTTAGAGTCATTGACCAGGTTTGCACAAAGACCGCCCGTTCTTAATGCGCCTGCCAATCACAAAGTAGAGTCTGAGAACTTGCTGTGCTACATGTGATTGCGATGACATCATGGGGATGGCTGTTAAGGAGCTGTGGACCTTGGGAGCTGTTTGCTGTCTGGCAGGTGTTTCTTTCTTTTTTAACTCTTTTTTTATTTTTTTCCTCTCATGCGGTGAATGAGAGAGTAAATATCACATCAAAGAGCAGGGCAGCTCTGCATTGAGCCGTGGGAGAGAGGGGCAGGCAGCTCCTGCAGAGAGGTATAAAAAGTTCTTGTCTCTTGTTGGCAAGGTATACCATAGATTAACGGCTCGGAGGGCCGTGTAGGCTTTTATTCACCGTCATAAGTCTGGCACACCGCAGTGTGATAACCTTGAAAAGTTATATGGTGCGTATTGAAATATGACAGAGTTATTAAACTCTCTCCTTTGGCCGAAGAAATGCTTGTGGCCTTAGAACGGCTTTAAAACCTTGTCCGACCTTTGACCTTTCCCCTTTTCTTGTGCTTCATTAAACAAGGCAACACACGAGTTGCAACTACTTATTATCCCACTGTTATGGCAACATTCAGGCAAATAAGCTCCAGCCTCTTGCCTCAGACCCTGTCGTCATCTACATAAGGGCCATTACCCTTCAGAAATCAGCACTTCTCCAGTGCTCTGTCCACAGCACTTGCTTGGAATTCACCTTATTGTTCAGAGAACGAGGTTGCTAGAACACAAATTCTTCCATGCTCTTAATGAGAGCAAATAATTGACTCATTGGTTATGTTAATGTAGTTGTTTTCACCACCAGATCTAATCCGAGGTCTCGCTGGTCTCATTTAGCACTGGGTAATTTGACAGCGCTGGTGAAGAATGTGCCATTCAACAGAAGAACTAAACATTAGGACTCTTCAAAAGCTTCATTTACCCGTACAAACAAACTTACAATGGATGAGACTTGCCGCACATAGAAAATGTGGAATGTACGTTTAGGATTGTGGTAATTATTTTAATTTATATAATTTATAGGGGCTTCCTAAACAAATTTTCACCCCCAAAGGAAAAATCATTTATTTACACGAATGTTGTTTGAACAATGTAAGCTGTTTTTTCTTTTGTGGAACACAAAGTTAGTTTTTTTCTCAATGCAGTCACAATGAATGTTGACTGAATCCATTGAATGCAACAACAACATTAAAGGAACAGTTCACCCAAAAAATATGTCTTCATATAGTCATCCTCAAGTTGATCCACACCTGTATACATTTACTTGTTTTGCTGAACCAGAGAAACATATTCGAAATAATTTTTGTGACCAAATTGTTCTTGGGCACTGTAATGACTATTATAGTAAGAATAAAAAACTATTATGGTAGCCAATGGTGCCCCAAAACTGTTTAGTTTACCACATTCTTCAAAATATCTTATTTTGTGTTCAACAGATCAAAGAAATGAATACTGGTTTAAAACAACTTGAGGGAGAGTAAATAATGACAGAATTTTCATTTTAGGTGAACTACGCCTTTAAATTATGTCAGGAACGTTTCCTTACATTTCTTCAAAAGCTTTAGTATGACTGCAGAAGATGCCCTTCTATGATACTTTCAGAGTCTGTTTTGAAGCTTAAAATATCAAATCTATTTTAATTATACTGGAATCAAAATGAACACAATTCTTCAAAATGTTTTCTTTTGTTTTCCAAGAGGAAAGGAGCCATACAGGTTTATAAGAACATGAGAGGGTGAGTAAATAATGACAGAATTTAGTTTTTTGGGGTCAACGAATCCTTTATTTTCTATGCACTAAGACTGAAGGCTGATGTCACCAGTGACGGATGAGTTTGTGATGTTTACCTAAATGGGAGAGAAATGCTGATCCAAATCAGAAACACACAGACTTCTCCAGAGAAGGAAACGTTTGTGCGTCTGGGGCCCTTTACCTGACAAATAAGATAAGATTTAACCAGAGCTCCTCTGAGACACGGCAATCCTGTAAGTCCCATTCTGAGGACTGGGAAAGGTGAGAGCTGGTAATTCAGATATGTTATTGGGATGTTAAACACTCTCCTTTCTGTAATGATCCCGTCAAAGTAATTACAAGTTTGGAAAGTAAATTTTCCCCTTGCTCAGACTTGAGCAGAGGCGCGTTTTTCAAACAACATCAGCGACCAAAAACATTTCAATCCATATTAATGATAAAAGGGTGTGTGTCTTTGGTGATTTATTGGAAGCCTGCAGGCACAAATAGTATCTCACAGATTAGATTAAACGAGTTGAAATACAAACAAGCCCCGTCTAAAATCCTGGCGTGCTGCAGGGGGAAGTCCAGGGAAAGCACCAGACCTCACTCCTCTCAATAGCAGGCTATTACTCTGTCTGACCGACCAATCCCAGAGCCACACAGTAAGGGAGTGTACCAAGAGAGAGCGAGGGCAGGAGTGAGTCCAGACGCATCCTCCCCTGGCCAAGCTGGGTGTGTTTGTGGTTAGAGAGCGGATGCCCTGTGATTTACTGTCTGTGCTCCAGTCTTGACGTCATCCCCCTCTCTCATCCCGCAGAGCCCAGCACGCGGGTGCACCGAACACTCCCTGAAGCAGTAATGTCTCAACGTTCCGCACGCATGGCTGCTCTGAGCTCTACTGTACATGCTCGGTGGCCCGAGGAGAACAGAAGAAGCAGTGTGTGAGCCATGGAACGTGGGCTGTAGACACACCCGGATGAGTGCGAGAATGGGATTTAACCATGTGATGACTGTACGTGTGTGTGTAGAGGTACAGGCTTAAAGATTCCAAATGAAGCCTGATTAAAGATCAATTGAAGAATGTTTTAAAATTCACCAAACAACGTTTTTATTCTGTTGTCTGATTCGGTGCTTTAAAGAGATTTGAATGCTGTATGACAATCTGAAGACCCTAACATCCGGAATGTCTAAGGAAGCATATATCTCAACTCAAAAACCCTTTGCTAAACTTAATAGTCTGTGAAGGACCATTGTAAAGCCTTCATTTAGAAAAAAGCAGACTTGTAACAGCCAGACAAATGGGTTTATGAAAGAACTTTGTAGATGTCTTGTCAAAAGTGCTATTTAAAGCATAACGGCTTATAACTGTGTGAAAGCACAACAAAAGCTCTGTTTAAACATTTCACCTCAAGGGACAGCGAAACACATCAGTGATTTTGTATGCACATCATTGTGAAAAGCCGTCGGACACAGCTGCTGCTGCTGATGTGACAGCAAAAATAATTGTTTAAAAATGTTATGCAGCATGCATAGATCCAAATGCCTCTGTAGAAAAGACTGTGAAAATATAAATGAGTAGAAATAAAAATGTGAGCATTTTCTCATTTATTGTCAGTTAGAGATTCATACTGTCTAGAAAGTGTAATTGGACACACGTTCCTGGCTCGAAGTTTACTTCCGGTCTGCATTTGTTTATCGTCCGGGTAGTAGCTAATAATAAAACTATTTTTTCTGTGTAGTATATTCATATTAATTTATATTTTATTGTAGAATAATTGTATTATATAAACAATTTGTTGAATTTTATCGTATATTACTTGTAACCTATAAACAATTTGTTAAAAAGGTCATGTAACTGTCGCAATAATGTCACCCTGTGGTCGATAATTTTATCCCTTAAAACCAATCTTTGAGCATCAACACATTTTTAAACATTTTTTTTTAACATAATTTTTCCTGTCTTAAAATAGCTTGAATGTAACTCTACGCCTCTGCTTCATTAAGTATATGCAGATGCAGTGATTATTTTAGCCTGAATCTATGCATCATCTTTGCATATTTATGCTTCAAATTGCAGATCCACAGGGGTTAAATGAGTTGCTGTGATTGGTTACAGGTTTATAATAAAAGACTCTTTTTTTAAAGACTATTTTTATCAGAAGTTAAGTTCGGGCCACAAAAGCCTTCATGCACAGTAATGTTGTTGCTTTGAAACCGTCTATAAGTTTTGTACTTATCTGGACATATCAACAAATCTGTCAGCATTGCTTATAAGCAGGCCCACTTAAAATTTGCATCTCAAAACATGACAAATTTCAGCATAATTCACATCATACTGATCTTTGTACATCTTTGTTATAACATTTTTGGCTAATTTGTTTATGCTTCCAGCTCCTAGTAGGACTGAGTACAAGGTGTAATTCCAGTCAATCAGCCCTGGAAATACCAAAGTCTGCATATTCCGCCTAGGCCTGCCTACTTGAAATACGTCTTTGCCCAGCAATATCTCTCATCGGTGCAATTCAACTCTTATAGAAGCCATTGTTTCTTTTACATTGTGGAAGCTGTCCAGAGCTGATTGGGCTGCGAGGAGTAATAGCTGGAGACCCGAGAGGTCAGAGGGCAATTCTCAGTCCATTCACAGCGTGCCTAAATGAATGAGTAGTGACAGCCGTGCTCTTGTTATCAGTCGTGATGAGTGACGGGGTGAGTGAAGAGGGTTCTGTGTCCAGCGCTGGTTTGTATAGGTCTGCAGGCATGCAGCATGTCAATGCTAGAGCTGGCCAGCGCCTGGCCCCGCCGGTTCCCATTGTTTTATGGGCACTGATAACCCAGGCGACCTCAGGAAAGCAGGTTTAGCCATCAGTCTGTGTGTGGTAGAGGGCCTGTCAGACCTTTGTCATCAGATCACTCATTAACAAACACTTCCACCAGTGGAGAATGGATCTCTGATCGGTCCTGGTATGTTTAACTCAGAGCAAACACACACAAGCCGTGCGGGAGGTTGAGGGGATGTGGTGTGTCTGTCTGGAAAGATATTTTTTTGAAGGGTTTCCTGTTAACCAACCCCCACCCTGGGGTCAGTGACAGACCTGCTAATACATACTGCTAATTCATGCAACAAATTGATATATACTGTATGCGAAACGCTGCTGTACAGTATCATTTATGAATAGAAGACATTCTGCAGTAACTTAAACTGGAATAAGTCATGGTGACGTTGTTATTTCCTATTTTTGGTATTGAGACTAATATCTATTTAAAGGTGTTTCATGATTTGTGATGTTAAGTATCTATAATTTTAAATTCTATAATCTTTTATTCACCCTGATGTCATTCATAATATGTATATGACTTTTTCTTCTGTGGAACACAAGAGAAGATAGTTTGAGAAAAGTCTCAGTAAATGTTGTGTCCATAAATGGAAGTCAGTGGGGTCCAGGGTCTTTTGGTTAATAACGTTCTTCAAAATATCCTATTTTGTGTACTGCCGAAGACAGTCATACAGGTTTTGTATGTCAGTGGGGTAGGTAAATGCTGAAAGAATAAAAAAATGGACTTTCCCTTTAAGCTAGATTGTAATGTGTTTGAAAAGTATGATTATTAATCAGTTGTTAGTTGAGTATTATATTATACATTTATTTAGTATAGTATTTAGGAAAGTACTAGGGAGGAGGTTTTTACACTAAAAATATCACTCGTCCTATTCCTGTCTGCGTGACCTTAGGTTTTTCAAAAAATGATTCACCGTGGAAAGGAAGCTGTGGTCTGAGACCCTTCCAAAGAGCCTCCCAAGAGTGCAGCCCGCCCTGTGCAGAGTGAGATACTGTTCTTCATGGATCTTAGCCAAGCTTATGAGTCAGAGAAGTTCTGATGTATCTCTTGATGTAAACACACAAAATAAGCCCTGATATAAACGTATAAATGCATATCGGAAAAGATATATATATATATATATTTATTGGTTTATTTATTTATATACTCAGGAACTTTGAGTGTCTAAACTTTATAGTGTTCTTGACAATTTGTGCACTGCCAAAACCCAAGAATAATCCTTTCAACACATCGCGGGTTGTTGTATGTGAAACTGCAGTTCAGAGAGCCCATGCGCTCAGTGAGTTCGCGAACTTTTACTGTCCTCTGTCAGATTAATCTGCGCTACCACCTTGTGGCCAACATTGGTATATCAGTCTTAAATCAGTCTTCCGACACTTAATATTTTACAGTTGAAAACGGAAACGCAGTAATTTTCCGCAGCATATAACATATTTATTTATATTTATGAATATCTTTTATCTTGAATACCAATTTTATTCGGCATTTAAAATATGTAATATCGACTTAACATTAGCTTTCTTTACTTATGTGCCTACGGTCGGAACCTGACACCAACGTGTTGCAAATCCCGTCAATCATCAGTAAGCCTATAACTGAAACCTTGCGAAAAGCTTAAATGAGCAGTTCGTAGCCCCCTTAACGACATTCAACCTTTTGTAAATAATGGGATGAAGTAAAACACGGCTGAGGTAACGTTCAGGGTGTCTGGTGACCGACCGCTATCACTCAGGTGCTCTCACGAGACAATGCGAGATTGTTCGTCAGGTGCTCCCGCGTGGAGGATGAGCTCCAAGCGACTGGCAGTCAAATTCCCTCATTGTCTAGCATCAGTAAATCGTCGTCTAGTGCCCGCGGCTCAAAGGTAAAGATTACGAATAGACAAAGTGATGCACGTTTACACAATACAGTACCTATATGTTGACAGATTTGTCTGTTACGCTACGCAAACGGATTTTTTCCCCCGGAACAGTCGTTAAGTCGGTTTAGGAACGACCGAAGTGACTGTATTTCAGTGGCCACTGTTTTTCTTTTTTGCATATTGCAACTGCAACACAATTTAATAACTTAATAAATAACTGAGCTACTTATAATGTAACAGGGGGTTAACAATATTAGCAATATGTGATGGTTGTGCGTCCATGGCGAATGACAGGGGTCACGTGTTTAAAAACAAGACTAGCGCGACTTTGTATCATGAGTAGGGTCATTTATATCGCCATTTTACATCATTTAAAAAAACAAGGAAAAAGTTAAAGGCACTCTTATTGGATAAAAGTGTCTGCTGAAGGAGTAAATGTACATTTAAAGTTAGACATCAATTGGCATTTGCAATAATAACTGCATCATTCTTCAAAACTGAACACGCATCCAGACCGGCAGCCAGAATTAAAACCCTTTTAATGAAAAATAACCTGAACCTGCCTTTTAGCACCTGCTTAACTGTAAAGAAGCCAAGCCATGCGTCACTTGACCTGGGTGTTTCTGTTTACAAGGGATTGAAGAGTCAAGCGTTAAATGGTCGCAGCTGAAACAGCGGTACAATTAGAGAAAAAACACTGCTGTATTAGCCACTGTTAAGTAGTGCAAACAGATCCCAATCTTAATCCTAGAACCTGATTTATTGGGCTTAATCCTGTTGATGAAAACAGAATCCCACCCACGTTCAGACAGCCCACCGCCCCAGGTACAGAAGACTTGCAAGACGAGGCTCCCTCGTAAAGCTCTGATGAATTGATACTGTAGGACCTTCCTGGGCACGATGCCCAGTCTGTGGTTGGTTAATTGGTGAGGGGGTCGTTTTTCCACACAAGGCAGAATCAAACGTATAAAGGTCGTGAATAATTAAAGGAGTGAATGGAGAGTGGGTTTTGTCGGCCTGAATGTCAAGCAAACTTCTCACTTCAAAAAGACTCCAATAACATTCCATCTGTGAAAGAAAACGTGAGTCGAGCGCCAATCACTAGTTATTCACTGTGCAGACTTTGGTTCTCACTTATCTCTTTTAGCAACATTATATCAAAGACAACGTTAAAACAATATGGTTTTTGTATGCTACAATTTGTCCCCTCCCTGTGGAGATTTGTCTGGACTCTTGGATGGATGGCGGAAGAACAGAAGGCATGAGTGTTTTCAGACGTTGCTTAGATCTGTGCAGATAATGGGATAATGAAAGATCCGTTATCTTAATATTATAATGACTTAATAGCAGCATTCAGCAGCAAATTAGGTGGGTTAGTTAATCCCACTGTCTACATTTATAATCTTGAAGTCTCTACACATTTGACATACCAGCTTTAGACTGAATGAAGCTAGCACAATGTATGTACTGTATATGCACGTTATATATTCAAATGCAAATCATTGTTGTATTGATTAAATTTGCTTTTAATATATTCATGATTCTATTTCAAGTTAAACGACACTTGCGTAATCTGTGCTTTGCCGCTGGATGTGTTTTTATCTGTGCTTTGCAGCAGCATGTGTTTTTATCACCGCAGAGGTGCCTGGTCGCCAGCGGTGTATCAAATGATCAAAAATGTGAATGTGCTCTGTGACATTAATACCTTGAGTGGTATTCACCACGATGTCACTCTGAGCAGTGGTCTCTACATACACCCCAGAATGCTGGCAACAGACAGACTCATATGACCGACTGCTTTCAGCGGTAAACTGGTGAAGTCTCTTTGACGCGGGGAATACAATCCTTTGGTTTTCTCATACAGTGCCAATACCAGACCTGACAAGTGATATTAAATTGAAAGTTAAAAATGATAAACTACACTGTACCTAAACAACTTTTTGGTTATTCACACCCCATGCACAAAAGACAAAATGCATCTACAGTCGTGGAAAAAATTAACCAGTTAAAGGCCATTTTCAGTTTTTCTGTATTTGCTATTTTTAGGCTTTTTGTGAAATACTAACAATTTATCTCCCAAAATTCAAACTAAAATATGGTTTCTACTTACATTTATTTGCAGGAATGGAAATTGGAGAAACAGGTCAACATAACAGAAAAGATGCTCTGTATGTTTATAGATCTCAAATTCTTCAAGGAAAACAAGTTCATGTTCACTTTTAAGTCATATTTGTACATGTATTTAGGAAAAGTTAAAATATATTTTTTTTATGTGATAACTTTGATCACATTTTCATGTGTCACTCTTTCACATTGCTTTTGGATGTCTTTCTCAATCCTGAGGTTAGATTTTATGTAGATTTTGCAGACACTGTACTGGAACGGTACATCTAGAAATGATGATTAAATGAAGATTTGGTGTGGTCTCTTATTTTTTCCACGGCTGTATGCACATAAGCAAGTTAACCAACACATGCAAAATCCTTGATATCCCTCACTAATGCCCCATTGCTAATATGTCATTTTTACTGAGACATGGCTTCTTCTGCTGTGTTTTTGACATTCTGAAAACAATTGTGATATACAGCCCTGTGGCAGAATTTACTGCCTTGTTAACTTCCCAGCTATGGCGCTTGATCTCTATACATGTGGGGTACTGGTGAGGGGCCACAGAGAGAGAGAAAGAGAGAGAGTACTGCGTGTATTTCGTGATGTCAAACGCTTGTCTATTTATAACGAATTATAGGGCCTGTGGCACACCTCTCTACTTGGAAGGACACACTTCAAAGGGCACTCACTGTGCCTGACAGAGTCACTGTGCACTGCTCAGAGACATCTACACACCACACCACTGAACAGGTAATGAACATGACTGCTTTTGCGTTGATATAGTATGAGTGTGCATACTAAAGAGAAAATCACTGAAGCTAAACTTTTTTTGATGTAGTGGAAGAAAGTAAATGAATAAAATAAACAGCTAGAGATATGCTTGACTATTTGTTAATTATTATAAAAATAATTGTAATTAGCAAGGCAAGTGACTAAGTCACAAGTGAATCATTTGTGATTAGATGCAAAAGGTTTTGTCTTAGCTTTTCTATCAACCTGTATAGTACACATGTACAGATTAAATGTCTGTCAGCTGATACATACTCTGTGCCTATTTTTGTTTATCTGTTAATGTCATGACATTCATTCTTCTGATTGCTGTTTCAGAGCCTGTGTTTCGTTCTTGCAAAATGGATGACTTTGAATACAGCTTGCACATCTCTGATCAAGACTGGGATGCTTTTTTCCAGGAATGTGAAGAATGCAATTTGCTCTCTGCGGGTCTTGCCAGCCGAGAGGACTCTGGCACGAGCGACATTGATGAGAGGGGCAGCCAGTTTCTAGACGTGACCGGACTCCCAGGTACTGCAGAATCAACAGAGCCTGATCTTCAGATAGATGGCCCCCCGGACTGCGAGGGTTCGCCTGTAGACAATTACCTCAGCAATTATGGGATAGGTAGTCCGGTGCAGGTACTCTCTGGAAGTGAGGAGGACCTGCACCTTCAGACTGTCAATCTTTTCTTTGAGCAGTTAAAAAGCATCACAGTAGATGAACAGCCCTTGGAACAAAGCCATGTTGAAAACTGTGGAAGTGAGAAGACGGACCATCTGGAGAGTTTGATTGATAAGCAGGATATTCAGTTTGTGGTTATTTGTCCATCTGGCAGAAATGAGGCAAGTTCTAAAGGAGAGATCTCTAAGAAGGGTGAGGCTGATACCTGGGGCAGCACAGCTTTACAAAAAGCTGTAATGCCCACATGTATTAATGCACAGGTAAATGCATCAGATTTATCTGAAAGAGAGGCGGTCAATGGAGGGGAGTCATTGTCATCTCAGCTAATTACAGTAGGAGTGAAACGACAGCAGGAGAAAAGGCGTTGTGATCTCAGTGCAGAGCTTAAGCTGAAAACTAAAACAAAGCCACTAGACAAAGAGAAAATGCCACCCATGGAGATAGTTAACTGGATAGATATGACGGTCTTAAATCCAACAAAGGGAAACATTGCTCAGTTGGAGATGGGAAGCAGTTCTGACTCAAAAGTTTCACCAATCATTCAGATCCCAGTCTCACCTTTCAATCTCCGGAGAAAGAGAAGAAAGAAGAAGAGAATTAGTATGGAGGCAGGAGAGATGAGTCCTGGACATGAGGCTCAGATACGAGTCCATCAAAGTGAATCGGTGGAAGAGAGATTCGTTCAGAGAGAAGAGATAAATAATCTTCCTAAAATGTTCAAAACGATTGAGCCACCTTCAGAAATGAAAATCTCTCCGATACTGCATAATAGTGATCATTTATTGCAAAGCTTTGTTGTTGGTGCTGAGGCTCCAACTGGCTTAAAGTGTTCGAAAAGTTTGCCAGTATCTTTTACCACATTTGATTTGGAGACAAAACCTCAAGTCAGACAAACAAGCATATGCAATATTTCCAAAAGCTTGAATGAAATGTCTTTTGTAAACAATAGACAATTGAAAGCTGAGGTCTGTCTGAAGTCCATATTGGATGAGAAAGTTCTAAATGTACAAGAAAGTGACATTGCATTAAATATAACAGAATCTGCTCCCACCGTACAGTTAAGAGAGATAGACTGTTCTCCAACTCCTAGCATGAGAGAAACCATATCAGAGTCTGTAAGTGATAATTCTCCAGCAGGGTGTCAAAGGAAATCCTTATTATCTCCTAACATTTCCAGTGCAGCTGATTCAACAGAGCCTCTTTCCTCTTTAGTCTCTTTCAACTTGACTGAGGACACACATAGAGATGTATCCTGTTTGGGAAATGAGATTGACTGCTTTGCATTTAAAAGTGAACAAAACTTGCCAAGCAGATGGAATATGACAGGGATTTCAGACGTCCAACAAAGCAGCTTGTCTGTAATGGAGAAGAGAGATGAAGTAGAACCTTGCTCAGATGGAAACACTTCAAAAATGTTTTCACAGAGTACTTTGTGTAAAGAGAGAGCTGTTACTTGCGTTGACATTTTAAAATCTCAAACTTGTCAACTAAGAATGGGTAGCCATTTAAGCGAGACACTTTTAGAGCCTGAATGTAATATGGTGAAAAATACTGTTGTTTCTGATGTAAAAGATGGGGGACATATTCAAAACAATAGTGAGGTGTTAATGGTGAATGCCTCTCTCATAAAACCAGATAATTCAACTCAAGAATCTGAAGATAAGACAGACAAGAGTGTAAATGAAGATGGTGCGGTTGAATTCAAGAATAACAGTGAACATCTATTAAATGATATCGCCATCAGATCAATTGAACACATTTTCAATGAACACCCAACCCAGAATGCTTTATCAGATGTGTCAGAGATATCTCCTCCCACAGCTGCTGAAAGCCAGGGCACGTTCTCCTGTCCTCCTGAGTCAGAAAGTGGATCCAAAGATCCAGAGACTATTGTTCTTGATGCAGATCAAATTCCATCCCCTGTGTTTGCCATCTCCTCATTTTGGAATGAAATGGAAAAGCTAACCATCAATGACATTTTGCGGCTACGGATGATCGGGAGTGCCCACCAACCCAGCCTTCTGACCCAGCCAGATGATAGAAACGTCGCAGATAATACTGACGCTGCAGACTCCGGTTACTTTACACAACCAGATGACTCTAAATCAGAGCGCTTGAGTGGAGACATGTCTTTCATATCTGATTTAGGTGAAGATCTCACACAGCTTCAAACTCAATATTCTTTGAAGCAAGATGACAAGTCGTGTGGGTTTCCCAGCAGGTCCTGTAGCGTGACTTGGGAGAATGATTCCGAACCAGCGATGGTGGGTGAGGATGTGGTGTACATCAGCTCTGAAACCGCTCTTCCTGAACATCTCTATGCAGCTGATGCCCAACCGTGCTTCAGAAAAATGTGCAAGAATATTACCGTGCAGAACCTGCAAGATCTTGAGGCTCAACCGATCAAACAAATTATGAGAAATGCTTCGCTGCATTCGATACATTCAGAAACAGAGGATCCTTTCTACCATGTGAACACATCGTACCCGACATGCTTGTCTGACGATGAGGACATGGACAGCGGTGGCATCACGTTTTCTGAAATAATCCAGTATTTCTTTGGTGATGATGAACCTGAACGGTGTTCTTCTCGTACAGACAATAATGCAACCGCGTCCTACCTGGAGGAATCGGGCACATCTGTGCCAGAGATGTATGATCATTTCTTCTCAGAGTTTGATTGTGGAAGCTTTTTTAATCCGTTTGAAAATGAATCGGGTGGAAAGGATCAAATGGTACCCATTTTCTCCTGCACCCGCACTGCTACCAGAAACCTTCAGTTTCCAGAAGCGTATGATTATTTCTTCCCCGAATCCCCTGTCAATTCAGATGATGAGAATGATTATTCACCCATCAAGGTGGTGTCACGATATGACCAGAAGTCTTCCAACCACTATTCTGTTGCATCAACAGACATGTATGAGCACTTCTATCCTGAAGACACTTTTCAAAGCGACCTCCTCTGGGCAAACCCATTTTCACTCAGAAGAATTCGATGCACTGACCCTGCAGTCCCTGAAGAGAACTCATGGGCTCTCACCCCGGTGAAGCCATTTCACAAAGGTATACAGTCTATCACTGTGATAGGCTCTGATGACAAACCCTTTCCAGATTCATTGTACTTCAACCTGGAGAACCGCATCTTCATGCAGCTGGCTGAGCAACAGAAGAAATGTATGGAGATGCAGACTGTTGTTGCTGACCCAAGTAAGATCTTCAGTATTTCTACCACTTTAAAAACACCAGCTTCTGTTGTTCACAACATGTTCATTATGTGAGGGTATTACTTGTCCCTTTCAAACATTATCAGTATTCTCCAGTTTAATTTTAAACTGTCATACTCAAGTGAGGACTAGCAACACCATAGGACTAACAGACCCTTACCTAACATAATATATTGTCTGGAAATATATTATGTAAGTGTAGAAAATAGATTTTTCTACATTTACTGGAAATAATTGTTTTAATATTTAAACAAACTATTGTTGCTGTCCTTCTGAAACCTTGGATGTCCAAATTCGCTGGTTTTCATGAAATGAAAATAACACCGTGCCTTTTAAATGTCAAAGTTGACTTTTTAATACTTTTAGTTGGTTGGATATTTGCAAAACCCAGTGACAAACATAAAGGGTGACTAATAATATTGATTTATGGCAAAATAGAGATGAATGGAAAGCTAGTAATATTCCTCTAATTTATGATGCAGTTTTTATCTTTCTCGTGTTTTCTTATTGAACAACATTAATTTCAGGATTTAAAAATCAAACTGGGCAGTTAAAAGGGTAAACAGGTTAGACATTGTCCTTTTTGGATACATTTATATTTACCAGCTCTGTTACCTCCCCGTATAACACTCATCCCATCCGAATAGGGCTTTATTCAACTCTCACCCCTTTCTCTGTCAGTAACAGCTGACTTTGTTGTCACATACAGATCCATGATCAGGCCAGTGGAATGGCTGTACGTGCAAGTCTTCACTCATATTGGGCAGCTTCTCAAATATGCCATGTGCCAAAATTCGTGATCACATTATTTGCACTAGGAAGTGCAAATAAAAATAGAATAACCTTGCCAGGGTGCTCACATAATAATTTGTGCTGTAGTCATATGCATTTACTTCTTTAAATACAGCATGTTTTTATAGTTTAGATATAGATTGAATCGTTTATTTTTGAATAATTAAATTAAAAATGTCACATTACGTTTATATGCCTCTTTTGTAGGATTGGATGCCCCATTTTTGCCACTTAAACAGGCAGACATGTGCTTGGTTTGTATTGCATTTGCCTCCTGGGTTCTTAAATCGGCGAGTCCAGGAGCAGACACCTGGAAAGCTGGTATGTATATTTATTGTCCTGTGTATACTTGTATACTATCCGTTGACATAATTTGCTTTCCCTCGGTTAATGTGCAGGATGTGTTTGTCCTGACCCATTCTAATGAGCATAGTTATTCTTTTTCAACAAAGTTAACATTTTAGTTTTTGTAATTGAGGGAAGCAGACTTTTCCGCTTGCATCAGATAATGTAGGAGATTTTCATACAGTAAATCATGATATGTTCTCTTTATTTTTCAGCTCTCCTGGCGAACGTCAGTGCGCTCTCGGCCATACGATACCTGCGTAGACACAAGAGGGAGGAGGTTTCTGGAAAAACTCCCCTGCGTCAGATAGAGCCTGCATAACCCCGTTTTAGCTCAGCCCATCCTCACAGATCTCATTTCAATCACATCACACTTTTTCCATGTAATCCTAAAGGGTGATGGTGAATGTCATACACATGCATGCAGGTAATTTTCCATTTTTCTCAGTGCATTTCATTTGGATTAATGCATTATTTAAATTGTTGTTGTAACTCAGAAACCTACTGTATACAGTAGATGCAACACAATTATAAATGTGTTAATGATGTTTAATGTATGAAATGACCAAAGCCTTTGATCGAATATGTGTTGTGAAAGAGCACTGGTAGGTTTATAGATGTGATTGCGAGATACTTACGAAAGTGTCATGGCGAGGTTGCATAGTAAATGTATGTACTTGTGGATTGTTTATTGGAGGAGTGATCTGTGCAGATAGAAAGTTAAAGGGATACTCCACCCAAACATTATGTCCTGCTCACCCTCAAGTTGTTCCAAAGGTGCCCTACAACCGTTTGCTTTCCTAAATTCTTCAAAATATCTCATTTCTTTTTTTATTTTAATATCTTAAAAATGATACAATATTTTTTCATAATATAATAGACAATTATGTCCCAGAAATGTCAGTTGTTAACCTTTTTCAGATATCTTTATTTTTGTTTTGACCTTTGATTTTGCCAGTTTGACGCTACATGACTTTTTAAAGGGAAAAAACTTTTTTAGCCCTTTTCGTAAAAAATGTAACCAGTGATATTTATTTCAACTGTTTAAGAAAGGGACAAGAACAGTGAATTTGTTAAAATGTGCTCAGGACTTGACATTTACTTTACACTTCTAATTGTTACCAGCAGGTGGCAGCAAAAGTATGTTGATAAATCTGTGCATACCACTCTTGTTTTCGTTTTTTCTAAATTCATGCGTCATAAATTTTGACACAACATTTACATTTGTCGCTATTCAATACAAATATACTGTTGAAAAGTGATATGACACACATGGTAAAATTCTTCAGGAACATATTTTAATTAAAAAAAGTAAACAATTCAAAAGTAAACCACACTTTTATATTTACAGTGTTCAGATAAAGCGTTACAGCTATGGTCTATTATCACGGTGTAAAAACCATAGAAAACCACATTTAAACATAATAATAATAAAAATAATTGATAATATATAAACTATTAAATATTAAATAAAGAAATATTTACATCTGCTGTGTACCTAAAATGTTATACTTACAGTGTCCAAAAGTCTGCAGAAACTAAATGCAAGAACTTCCAAAAGCTACTTTATAAAAAACTGAAAAACTATTTCAACTAATGGACAACCTTCTTGTTTCATATTTACATTAATGCACATAGTACATGTTTATATTAAATGCAGACAGCAGTGATCAATATTAAATATAAGACTCAGTAAGTCTTAAACCATCACCTGAAAATGATATGAAACTGAATGAACAAAATAGCTCATATGTAAATAAACTGTGAATACGCCGTGACCTTCACTTGGGCATGCTAGACCACTGTTAAGGTGTGTGCGTGTTCTGTGTGCTTCTTGTTATTCTGATATCTGTGCAAGTCCGGACTGGCAAAAGCCCATTGTTCTCTTTTATAACCATCACTACTGTGTTGTCATAGCACCCAGGCCTTGGGCTCAAAAGTGAGCCGGTGTCCGGTGTGTTGAGGTTCCAGGCAGGGGCTGAATCATCCTATTATCCCGGTCAAACTCCCAAATGTTATCATAGTCCATTTCCTGGTCATCTGGTTCTATTGGTTGAAGGTAAGAATTGTCATCTGTGCCGAACAAGAGAAAATCATTTCGTTATTTATTTGCACTAAATAAACGATGATGAAATAAGAGTTACATTTTGTTTCCGTATGTTCAAATGTTAAATCAGAATCCACACACCAAAGTCAGTAAACTGAGACAACTTCAAGTCCTAATTTATGACATAACATATAATGCGTTGCTTGTGCCTTTGAGGGTCTTTGATGTCCTGCAAGATCTCCCACTTGTGAGCTTTAAATCACTCCCAGCGGTAATTCTTTCCTTTCACTCGTCTTTCCTCTCATGTGCCACCTGGAGTGCTGTCATTTAAAATACTCTCGGTCTGAGCTATATCACACACACATTCACACCAACAAACACACATGTCCCTTCATCTGCACTCTTGTTTCTATTGCCACGTCCCATCTAATATCTATGCCTTGCCCTTCACACCCTACCAAACGTGTGTGTGAGCTGGAAAGGGTAATTGTAAAACCATCCTATTACTATTAGCTCCGTCTGCTGAGTGTGGGAATTTGTCACAGTGGATTTTATGGTTATGTGTTTGTAATACAGTGCATCGTGTGGCTTAATTCGACAAGACAATTGTTCACAAAGAACACGCTATAATTTTAAAATTATTTTATTTGATTTAGTCTATTAAACATAATTCTAATCGAGATCATTATCTCAAGCTCCAAACACGAATTGTAGTCGCTAAACTAGTCACACAACTTGTTAACTTATCTAGCATATCGAGTTGGTGAAACGTGTACATTAGTGTGCCATTGTGCTACCGTAACCCTCTCCCAACTTCCACATGCCAAATATTCTCACCTGGTGAGTAACTGTAAGATATCTGCTGCGTCTCCATGATAGTATGTCCTGAGAAACCTCTCTGTGAAAGCCAACAGAACACAGATTTAGTTTCGTATGCCATTTAGAAGATGGGCATGTACATTTTTAGTGTTGTAGGACAGTTCAAAGGTGTCTGGCATTTGTTTTAGGCTCATTAGATTAGATTCAAATTTATTGTCATTACACATATACAAGTACAGTGTAACGAAATGTAGTTACCTGGGAGATGTTGTTGTGTTCTGGCTTGCGGTATGGAGCAGGCAGCATCTTCAATCTGGAAACAGCCTGGGCACGTAGTTCATCGGACCACTGGCTGCTGGCCACCTCGGGCTCCGGAGCCGGGCTGTATTTGTTTTTTCTTCCAGGGGGAGGAGTGCACAGCCGGAAGGTGGAAGGAAGGAGAGCGGAGTACGACTGCTCCATGAAGCTTTGGGAAGAGTGCTGTTTAACAGGAAAATTTGCATTATCAGTACCAGCTTTATAACAGGATAGCACAGTGAGTGAATTTATCCCGATGTATTCATCTGCCCCTAGGATCTAGTCTTAAACCTGTTATGTGATGAGGGGTTTTAAAATCCCAACAAGTGCAAACTCACTTTCCATGCAATAACATCCGTTCTCAAATGTTTCCAGACTACAGCTGTCTACATGTGCATGATACGAAGGATCACACTTTGTCTTATTCTCTCTGCGACCGTTTTCATTATGCATCTCGATCACTCAATTAGTAATCCGGTCTCAGTGGACTTTCCACTGTTTCCATTTAGCTCATCAAATCAGCACCCTGGTTTTCTGCACGTTTGGTCACCAAAGTCACTGATGTAAATTGAGAGAGCGGATCTGATATCCTGACCCACTTACCGATGCCTGTGCAGGATTCTCTTGTAGAGGATACATTGTAGGGGTACTGGGGTCATCATAAAGGGGTGAGAGGGGTTTGCGGTGGCCGACCAAGTCGGAGTGCCGGTGAGGAACTATGAGCTGGTGCTTGCTAGGTGTCTGCGATGTGCTCCAGCTGTTAGACTGAACAAGGGAAGACACGTTTAAGTTATGCATGGTTTCTGCTGAGCCGGTGAGTTAAACCATGAATAACCTGTATGCAAATCGCAAATACTTCAGGGTTGCATTTGCATTGCAAATTCACAAGTCAGAACTAAACAGTGCTTAATTTACCTAAAGATAAGGGTTTACCTTGACTAGTGGGGCTTTCTCGACACGTTGAACGGGGCCATTGCAGTGAACTGAAGTGTAGGGTGTATTGTAAACGGGTGACATGGGCGCTTCTGTGGACAGGTATGATGATCGTGAAGGGGAGGAGTAGCGGAGCGACAAGGGTCGGTGGTCTGGTGTGGGTCTGGCACGAGAGGAAAAGCTGCTGCTCCGGCTGCCCAGATGAGCAGAGTATTGAGTGTCCGAGGAGGTGGGTCTGCTTGAAATGAACTGTGAACAAACAATGAGAATTTGTTATTTTAAAATATAGAAAAAAGATTTACCTGTTTTCTAAGGGGTGTAAAGGTCTGTCTGTGTTAAATAAATAAGCAGGTGTGATAGAATGTCCAGCTACCATGAGACTGAAAATCAACACATCAAGTCTGATGTACTTTGTGTGTTTACTTAAATCCTAATTGTGTGGTTTTCAAGAATATTAATATTTGGAATCTTTAAATGAACAAACACGCCAAAAACGTAAAACGTGTACACAGCATACACTGCAAAAACACTGCATTTGTTACTAAACATTTTTGTCTGGTTTTCTAGTCCAAATATTTAGAAATTCTTAAATCAGGAAACATTAATTGACAAGGAAAGTGACCTTAAATATAAAATCTATCTTTATGAAACAAAATAATTAAGTAAGCGTTTGTTTAAACCAAGCCAAAAAATCTGTAAATGGGATAAGAAAAATACACGTTTAGCCTTTTTCCTAAGTAACAAATTGCAGGTTAATTTTTCTTACCCGACTGGTGGATTTTTTTTTTGCTTGTTTAAAATATGATTTTTTTTTTTATTAAATTTTTGCTGTGTAGAAACTTCAGGGTTTGTACAAATGTTTTTCCATTGACTAATATTTTTGCTTGTTTTAAGAATAAACTTTTTTTTAGAATCTTATCGTAGTTTCCAAGTACTATAAATGTATCTTGATTTAAGAATTAGTACACAAGTACTAAAAAGTTAATTTTCTTCGGTGTATTACTGAGCAATACAATGAATGAGACATTTTATGGCTGTTTAGTTATATTGCACGCAAGTCTTTATCATGGTGACCAGAGGGAAATGAAGTTAATTATTAACAGTCCAACTGCAACACTGCTGATCTTGTTCACAACCACATGTGCGGCACCACCAAAATAAACACGTGAGTCATTCGGATGAATAATGTGGTGACTTTACATATTTTAAACCTGCGGATGACAACCACTTGACCAGATATAACACCAAATGTCTACACAATATTAAATCAAAGATGTAGCACTAAAACACTCAACAATTGATGTCCTTGTAAAAGCATGTTGCAGCTGGACAAATATCATGTTCCCAGTTTGACACGAATGGGTTTGGACTGTTAGGACAGACACTTACACAAAGAGGTTCGGTGTAACCAGGGGAAATAGAGCTGTTATCACCAGCGGGCAGCTGGAGCTCACGGGATCTGCGCTTGTCTTGAGGCTGTCGCTGCAGCTCAGTGGCTTCTCTGCTGCTGCCGCTCCACCTGTCATACTCAGGAGCCTGAGAATAACAGAGGTGAGAGTGAATATCTCACAGCATTAACAGTGACCTCGAGCATTCTACACCATAACACTTTCAGGACGGTTTTGCTCACCTGTGTCGGCGTGTAAATGATGTCATAGACGGGGGGAGGAGGGCTCAGGATGGGGACGTCAGCGTTTTTGAAATACCGAATCCAGTCATGGAACTCGCTCTTGTCAAGACAGGACACTACGATGGGATTGATGAGCTTCCCTGGCAACAAAACATCAATAGAGTCAGAGAAGTGCATGTGTGCTTAGACAGGAAACGATGGTATAAACAATCAGAATGAGTTTATGATCATTTTTATAGCGCACGTATCAGATCTTTGTCAAGAACAGCATCCTGTGATATTAATGGATTCGAGGGATTCTTAACACACCTTCCATCATGAACGTGTTGGGTTTGATGTCCTGGCAGGGAGTTGTAACCGTGATCATGTTGAGTGGAAGTTTTCCCTGCAAAGACACACAAGATGGTTTCCAAGGTTAGCTTTGCAGAAAGATACAGCTGTATATCAGCTTGTGCTTTTCAAAGAAAAACGTGTAGGTTAGACTTATGTTTTGGAATTACCTTGTAGAAGAGGCCATCACTTTCTTCAGACAGAATGATGAGATAGTGAGGGTACATAACCAGGAGTCGGTCATACTGCTCCTGTGGGCAGAAGACAATATTTAGATATAACTTCTGATTTAGATATAAATTGGTTAAATGCTAAAAATATAAAATTGGTTTGTTAGATGTAATAGATACAGTACATAAAAAATGTGAATGACAGTCTATGAAAAATAGGTGATTCAATTCCAAGTGATTAGAAGGATTATCTCCTTGCACAGCTTTGTTTGATGCACACATTTCCCATAATTCTCACTCTGATTGTGCGTCTTAGTTCTTCTCAGGGTGTGTTCAAAGTCAGCTGTCGGGTGAGTCAAGTCAGTCCTTGAGGAAAGCAACTGGTTTACACACCCTCCTCACTTGCTTATACTCTTCACTCTCACAGTCCTTTTAAGAAGGACTATCATTTGCTCACCCTCCCTCTCTGGGAAAAGGTTCGGATATTTGATCACATTGCACTGCCGTAGTATAAACTGGCGTGCTTTGGTTTGTATGCTGTCAGTTCAAGGAGACCTGCTGAAACCAGGCATACTTTGACTAATGAGGGCTTGTGAAAGTGGCCGTACCAACACAGAGTTGTGTGACCCTGACTGTAAACCGAGCTTTGCTACCCCTCTCAAAAAAGTGTAGAAGTGAGGTTAGACCCTCCCTCATGTTAAGAGCAAACACTTTCAATCCATAGATCTCTCAGAGAGTAAACGGCAGGTGTTGTGCAATGCTACAGTGTGTACAGTGAGGTCACAGTAAGGACAGAAAGGGACCTGACACTTAACTGTAATGTAATATCCATCTTTCCATGTAAACAGCCGCAGAACAAATTTAGAGAGCACTCCAAAATTATTTGCCGTTTTTTTGTTGACTATTTATAGTGTTTAGCTAAAATTATCATTTGTGTTTCATTCTGTGATCTATTGGCTGCATTTAGGCCACATTCAAAATAAAAATATATTTTTATTATTTGCATTAATTTGGAGAAATTTAACAATATCAAAAAAGTTAATAAATAGTGCACAGAAAACAAGTTAATATTAATGCTTGAACAACACAATAATTATTTTTACATGTAGATCAGTTTGAAAATGAATATATGATGGAATATGATAATTTTGGCCCAATTTTCAAGTGTCTTTGCATTCATTAAATTATTTTCACACATTGTGTCTAGACGGTTTCAGCAGCAAAAACAAATGTTATGTGGTCTAAATTTAAGTTCCGGTAGACCTCCACGAAATATCTAGAATTGTTGTGTAGTTTTAATGTAATCGGATACAATAATATACAATAAAACTGAAATAAATATGAAATATAAGATGAAGGGTTTTATTTCTAGCTAGACCGATAATCAAACACAGACCGGAAGTTAACTTCGGGCCCTGCGCATGCGTCAAATGATACTCTATTTTACTGTAATTATTTGCTGTAATAATTCATTTAGAGTGATAAAACTTGGACCCTAATTATTAAAATTGCAGTAAAATACCTATATGTATATTCGTGACATATAAATGAAGTATTGTACTGCATAATGTATGTTACTGTAATTTAGCTATAGTTATTTGCTGTAATAGTTTGCTGTAAGTTTTTTTTACTTCTCACAGTGAACAACTGACTCTTATTTTAACACACAGTACATGCTTTCATCTACAAAACAATACAGACACATTTTCTCTGTCAGAAGTACATTTTCAGACTGTTGAGAACATTCTAGGTAGGTCATACCTGACAGGGCATGTGCTGCAATCTGACTTTTGTGACGTATATGATGGGCCCCAGACTCTCTCGCTGCGAGCCTTCCCATTCATAGATGGGCTCTCTACTGATGGAGTTCCTCAACTCCTCCTTTCCTACTGCGGTCTCCTCTGTGCACTGCACCTTTACAGAAAAAAACACTTCATTTAAGATCAAAAGACAGATTTGCTTAATCAACATGCGCCCTGTCACGATACGGGAGCAATAAAGGAGTGGACCAGAGATTTCAGAGAAATTACATGTCTCGGCTAATTACTGGATGTAGATGTTTGGCTCTGACATCACTTGCTGCAATAGTGCGATGTGTCAGAACAGGCAAGAATACATGCCTTTTAAAACCCAACTAAGATGACCATAAAAGAAACCACTCCCTTGATGAAATCCTTATTGGAGAACAATAACCAGCGTTAGTCATTCTAACCTAACCTGCCACCTCCTTTTTACCATTTTAATTTCCATCACAGTCATATGCTTTACACAGTTTGGCAGGCCGCGAATACAGGTCATGCAGATTAGATGAATTACCTTGATTCTAGTGTATCTTTCAGGTGCGATTGGATTGCCTCCATTGGCCTGGATTTGTTCTTTCAAAAGGCCGAACCAGTTGTTCAACTCCTCCTCTTTTGAGCAGTAGACGATGATAGGATTCAAGCTGACCCCTACAAAGGTCAAAGATGTGGGTTAGAGGTTAGGTCACAAGAGCACATGACCAGCGACCATCTGGATCTTGTTAACAGGTTGCAGAGTATAAGTATTTTGAGGCTAAACATTGCATAACAATAAGAGTTGGTCTGTTTCACGTCAAAATGCTATTGTGGATCTTGTGGCATTTCTAAACACCAAGAGGGTAAGATTTGTTTCAAGAGCTCTTGACATTTCAACATTTGTAGTAAACCAGCTCTCCGGAGAACAGCTATTCTGAAAGAATGCATCACATCTGAAATCTGCCTTTTATCAGGCCCGCATTCCGACTTTTATCAGCAGAGATATCAGACACTCAGACCTGCCCTGAACACTCAGTTCCGGTAAGGTGTGAGGTGTTTTGCAGTAAAGCCATGTGCATTGAGTGTTTAAGATTTGGACATTTTTCCAAAAATGTAAAGATCACCATCTAACCCTATGAGATCTGAAATAGTGCCAAATAGAAGGATTCAATCCGTAATTCGGAAAGTAGGATTTAACATCCTAAAACGCTTGGATTCTGTTTATTTTAACCACAGCCGCATTGACTCATGAGCTTTCTGGGAAAATGAAACATTGTTTTGTGGATTGCTCAGCATGACAAACCAATAAAGTAAATATGTTCCTATGTGGTCATTTCTCATAAAGATTTTAAAAGCAATTTTTACTATTTAGACTTAGACTTAGAGTTAAGGCTTCACTGCTCTGGAATGTGTGTTTAGTTTAACCGTGACCTAAATGAAGAGGGAAAGGACCTTCGCTGATCTGCTGCTAAGTGAGTTCAAGCGCACCTGTCGTATAACAAGGGGGGGTTTAAACCTCCTTTAACCAGTGGCAAATGGACGAGGCTCTAGTTAGCCTTTAGGATTGTCCTGAGTACTTTTAAACCGCTGGAATGTCTGAACGTGAGAAGTGGTTTGGATAAGTTTACGATGCATGTGTCACCCCATGTTTGTTTACTTGCTCCTTAAGAGTCACCATATCTATCCTCAAAATAACATTCAAAGCAACAATGTTTAGATGATTCCATTTCCTGAGTGTTCAAAGGAATTAAATAGTAGTCATTGACAATATAAAATCATTTAAACTATTTGAGAAATAAAACTCAAATATAGACCACTTTGCAAACTTTGTTTGGTACTGGTCCAAAAGCACTTCCAGTTTTTATTTGTTTATTATTTCTACTTTTCAAATATATAATGACATCAAAGCGATATTTGTTTAACATTTTCAATAGGTTATAACTATTCTCTTGGTTGTATTTTGTTCATACGTTTTGGTAACGTCATCTGAAGAGGTCTATATGTGTGAAACATTATCTCTAATGCCAAATCTCAATTGGTTTATCTTGTGTTTCTTTCCTTGCATTCTCCACATTATCAAGCGCACTCACCGTTTATCTGGAATCCAAATTCTTGTGGATCACCAAAGTTGTTCCTATTCTGCACCTTGCAAATAGTGAGCTCTTTTAGTGGAAGTGTCCCCTGTATTGCAAAAAATAAATAGCCGTTAGTTACCATTTGTAGTCTGTAATTCATAATGCTTAAAGGGATACTTCACCCAAAATGTCTATCAGAATTTACTCACCCTCAGATTGTTCCACACATTTCTTTGTTCTGCTGAACACATAGGAAGATATTTGGAAGATTGTCAAATCTCACCCCCCCCCCCCCAATTAATTCCCTATTATTTTCCCTACTATGGCAGTAAATGGTGGGTGAGATCTGACATTCTTCTAAATGTCTTTGTTTTTGTTCAACAAAACAAATACATTCATACATGTTTGGAACGATCTAAGGGTGAGTAAATGATGACAAAATTTTCATTTTTGGGTGAAATATCCCTATTATAAAATCAGTTTTAGACTTTGTCCTTCTGCCACTAATAAAGATAGTCCCTTTAACATGTTCAATATTGCACAATACTCCATCAAGATTAATGAACATTGGCTGTCAAATCACTTCCCATTGACGTACAATTACAAATGCTATCGCAGATGTAATAAACCACAGGTCACCATAGAGAGAGAGATTTTGTTACAATCAAATGTGCCATTTTTAACAAAAACCAGTATATCACACCCATAAAACCCCAAAATCACGTAATTTCCGTTCCTGTCACCACATGATTTGAAAGCCTTTCAGGCTCACGCCTAAGGCAAGGACAGATGCATGGCCATATATGGATGCTCTTTAAAATTTCTACCCGAGGAATGCATTGTTTGTTGTGTTTATTGTGAATAAACTGAATAGAAGTTATGCAAAGTATCTTCTACCTGGTATGTGAGTCCAGTCGTGTTGTTGGACACAAAATGGAGGTGTGTTTGAAACAGATCCAGGTAGCAGTCATGCACATCCTGAGAGAACAGACACAAACACAGAGATCACGATGTGTTAATACTGGCAGTAAACTTTAGCCTTATTGGATTAAAAGATTTTTTTTATCTCTTGCAGGCTTTCTTTTTAAATCTGATAAAAGTATGAGCAAATGCTGAGGAGTTTAATGCAACAAAAACAAGTATTTAAGCATCTTCGCCTCAGACATAATACAGATCATATATGGATCAAAAACATATAACAGGAAGACAAAGAATAATAGTGGTTGAATTGTAATAAGGGTTCAATTCTCCTCTTTATGCACCATCTCATGTCAATATTTTCTGAGCAGTGTGTGTTTGTTCTGCAATCTCTGAGCTTAGTGTAAAGCCACTGACATTGATTTATCTTGGCCAGCTCATTTCCTTTCATTTGATCCAGGACTCGGCTTTACCGCAAGTTACAGCACACACCATTGACATAAATACTATTAGGTAACTTTTCTTGTACACTGTGTTCCCCTTTGACCCCACCCTCATATCTTTTTCTTGTTTATAGGGGTTTTTCTCTTTCTTTCCTTCACATCCATACTTATTTCTTTCCCCCGTGTGACCTCACAGTAACAAGCTGAATGAGATTCCCACGCTTCAGAGACTGTGTGTAATCTATCAGTGGTTTGATCAGAACAGTCCTGCCCCGGGAAATCTCGCCGTCTCCGAGACATTTCACAACAGCGCTCATCTCGACCTGTTCTGACTCGCTGTATTTTCACCAAACTGAGCAACAATTAATCAGTGAATAAGCGCACGTCATTCTCACAGAGAGGGTTTAATTCATGTGCTGTCTTGTATCATCCACCTGTTTGTTGTGTGTTAGCTCATCTTATCTCATATATGATGAGTAAGTGGCTGTCGCAGCTGTTTCAAACCTTTATGGCTTTCTTTCTTTTACAGAAAAAAAAGAAGATATTTTGAAGAATGTTGGTAACTGACAAATGGCGGTACCCATTCAATACTATTGTACATTGACACAAAACCAATGCAAGTCAACGGGTACCGCCATTGTTTGGGTACAAACAATTTTCAACATATCTTATTTGTGTTCTAGAGAAGAAAGAAATGAAAGGTTTGAAATGACAAGACGGTGAATAAATGATGACAGAATTTTCTTAACTTTTTTGCTGAACTGTCCCTTTAAATTATATTTTAAATATGTCATTGCATTAAATATGAAACATCAAACCAAGTGACATCTGCTAACACTTTTTCTAAGAATTATTTGAGCTGTTTTTGTTGTGGATGTGAGTTCCTTTCAAGTTGACAAAGGTGTCATTCAACGTTTGACAAGCAGAAAGTATCCTAATACCATGCGTCTTTGAAAAACATATCTATTGTTTTATCAATTTTAATCTTTTACTTTAAACGTGTTTTATTTCTTTACCACTTGATTTGGCAAATCATACATTTTTGTCCAAATACTTTGTTGTCCAAGTATTGAGTTGAAAGTTTGATGTTCTTACCTCGCAGTGCAGAAAGCGGAAACGAACTTTGGAACTGTGGACCATTCTGCCGTAGTTTTTGACATTAATGCTGCTTTTTTTCCAGCCGTTGACCGGGTCATATGGAAACGGGTGGTCCCATTTGATATTCTCGATGTTTTGAAGATCCTTGGGTGACATTTCCTGTATCAACACAGTGTTAAAAGTTAAACCCTTTTCCCAGCTTCAGCTCGCCTGCTAGCTTCTTACTGCACGTGAAACATTTCTCACCTTTCTGGGGGTGACGGTGCAAAGGATGTTGATGATGCTGTTGGACTTCTCCTGCCCTTCCTGCGGGTACTTTTTCCGAAATAGACGGCTGCTGCTCGGAAGACAGACACATTACTTAGTCGAGCAGTCTTTTTATAAGAAGTCAAAGCAAGACGTGACCCCACATCGCGGGTTATCTCGACTCGAAACGATCGGTTAATTACTCTGACCTGAGTCAATCTGAGAAGATTCGGCTACCCTGCGTCTCACACAAAAGATTACATCACCATTATACCTTCATTCTTTCCCAGTTGCCCCTCAGCTCGCACAAGGCGACATATCAGTTTTACATCTGTCTGCGCACAATTTAAAGAGCAGGAACAATAAAGCTTATGTTACAAACCACAATGCTCATCTCATGAAATGTCTTTTGTTACCCATGACCCTCATTTATAATCATTAGTGTCAGATCTATATAATGAAGATCTTCCTGCACAGCGATAAGCCAAGGAAGTCGGTGTCAGCCCTGGCTAACTCTCACGTTTTTCTTCTCTCTTTGTTGATCTGTCTCTGCTTTGAATGCAATTAGCATAACAACACTGGGTTCATTCATGCACACAATGATGGGGAGTATCAGTGATTTACTGGGGCTCGGTGATGAACATGTTTGGCATCCGGAGAATTCATTCAGGAGAAGAATGCATGTTGTAGGCAGTTTGTTTCACACAGAATATGCTCGTCAAAGTGATGAAAGTATGACGGTGACATCGAAAGCGCAAGTTTGGGATGAGAATAACTATGTGAGAATGCAGGCAATGTTGTAGTGACAAACGGGTAGTTTCCATTAAGAACTGCCACTACACGTTGGATTTATTTCCGATCAGATATGTCTACTCAGGTTTAGTGTGGCTTTTTAAAGGGCCGCTACGTTGAACCCTGATCTGATCTAATCGCTGTAAAAACACAAAGGCTTTTTCATGGGACTCTGAACGCTAACTGAACCCGGTAACTTACTTTCAGAGCATATGCAAATGCAACAGAAAATGCTGAAGTAGGCCAACTGCCTATTTTACTGACAAATACTTCAAAGAGTTCACCAAACGTGGATAGCAGCAAACTACATATCGCTGTCACATGCACATACCGGCAGTACAATAAAGCCAATTCTCTCAAAAACCAAAGAAATATGAGAGCTCTGGCTTGAAGGCTACACTGGAAATAGATGTGGACTAACTTCTTGTGAATTCGGCAGTGGAGTCGATCAGTGTGAACTGAGAACTGACACTGAGCTGATGAGATTTACAGACATCATCATTACACCACTGAATTAAAACCATCAGCTTGTGTTCATCCTATCAGTCAGTCCTGGTATAACTGTCTATGACTATAAATGGTGTGAATTCAGGTAGATTGGTACTTAATGTCAAAAAAATTTCTCAGTTTAGCCGAATTCACACTATTATGATTTTATATACACTATGTATTTGGGTAGTTGATAAATAAACATATTTAAATGTGTCCTGTATTGTGACAAAGCAAAAATTTAAATAGAAAAAACTAACAATGAAGATCCATTTGTTTTCAAAAATGTTGCTGTCAGACCATGGGACACTTACATATAGGGTATTTGTCAACTACCCGTATATAATGTGCAGTTCTCAGTCTTTATCATCTTAATATCACAAAACAAAATATTTACATTACATCCTCAACTCCTTTAGGCATCTCTATTCTAATTTTGTCTTACCTGTTTCGCCTTATGAAACTCTTGCTGGAGAACCTAAAGTTGTGCTGGGGGACACAGGACAAACTACTCCCCATGTTGATCCTGGAAAAGTATCTTCTTGAAAAAACGGTGCGAGAGTGTGTATGACTTCAAGACTTCAGTGATCCCCTCTGTAATCCAACCTCTGTGGAGTGAGCTTGCCTGTATGACAAAGCTGCAAGACTGATACCGGACCAGCAGACGCACGAGTGAATAACAGAGCGAGTGTGTCAGGGGGCGGAGACTCTGGGAGGTGTGTGCAGGGGGGTGGCAGAGCAATTAAATTCACACCTTCTGCGTGAGATCCCTTCACTAAATAAAGCCTAAATCACAAAGGGGGACGTGTAGTTTTTCACACCTAATAGTGGGCAAATGGCACTGAATTGAATGCTTGAACACATGATGAAAGAGTATTAAAGACGGAATGGAGCCTGATGGTCTCGCACTAAACATGTCTGGACATGGACTTCTGAATGGTGATGGTATGGGGGGGCTGATGTTATTTGTTAGCACCCAAAATAATTGATGCACTTAAGATGGCTGGATCCTGAAATGTATGTATTTGTACTGAAAACATTCCTGAAGAAAACAGTGACCTAAAGGAATGTGTATTTCTTAGGTTTTCAGAAGTCATTTAAGCTCAAATGGTGCGTTCGTATTTGATCTGAGTTCTAATGGGACTCAAATAGGAATCCAGAATTAGATCAGATGACCTAAAACAAAGTAAAACTAAAATAGAGACGACAGGCTTCTAATTATAGCAGATTTGATAAACAAATAAACAAGATCTAAACAGTTTTGTAAACAGACATTGAGCGTTAGTGATGAGGAACCAAGATAAGACATGCTACATTAAATAATACATATGGCATAATATGTTGCAGCATTATGTTAATTCAATTTTGCTGAAGTAATTTGCATTGTGTACTTTTGTTATTTTTTTATATTGCTATACAGTTTATTTTCCTTTCAGTTAAGTTTTGATTTATTTATAGGTATAATTGAAATGACTCAATCCTATTTTAGTTTTTTGCCTTTTTGCCTTTTTTTGACTTTTTTTATATTCAGGCCTATATTTGGTGTGATTGATCATTATGTTTTTGCAAGCTATAATCATTTTGGTACGTGACAAATAAAGACCTTAATAACATAAAATTATTAGTACGCTATTTAGCATCTTTATTAACAAACGTAGTTAACAAACAAGACGGCTATTTATCATGTTTACTTAAATGAATGTATGTATGTATGTATAATTAATATTGCCTGTTTGGCTTTTCAGTCTTTTCTATTTTTCTATTTAAGTATGTCACTGGGCTGATGGGTCAGAGCACAATTTATTGTTTATTTAACGTTTTGCACATAGCCTATGTCTGTAACGTTCATTTCAGGACAAACAGTATGTTTGAGCAGGGAGTCAGGTTTCATATATTTGTCGCTACGAAAGCCATGCCTGTGACAGCAAAGTCCCTGTATGTTTGCAAATGTGTGAGATATGATCTAATCAAATTAAATGAGCAACACTCCCTGTATACAGCCTAATCTAATCCTGTATCCCAGATATAGTGTCAGAGCTGTCAGACATGCAGATTGCCTCAAAGTATACCATTGTAACAAATGAAATAACTAACTGCTGCCATTGTTCTTTAATGTAACCTGTCTGCATTTATTGATGCTTGAGACCTTTCGAGATTCTGTTTAGGCTTGTATTCTTTATTGCTGCAATGAGAATTCCAATCATTTCTGCTTTTCCTAATTATAGTTTGGATTTCATTCCAATGACATATTTTCACAAATAAACATCTGTTTAAAGCTTCTGTGCAGGTTTTGTTGATCAAACCAGTCTAACCAGGAAGTGTAAGGGGGGCTATGCCGGGGGCACCAAACTGTCACATTCCATCTAACACATTTCTTCAACAGCCACGTTTATACTTTTTTTACTCACATGAAGGATTTTACTAGTTTATTTGTCTCAGAGGAATAACAGCTGAACTTCAATACACAATAAAACAGGGTTTATCTGATGTGACCATAAACTGGATGTGATAAACTAAAAAAGTTTCTTTGTAATATTATGAGGAAGAAGTTGCTAATGGAAGACATAAAGAGCTTTTCCTTTGTATCATCCGAGAGTTAAATAATGATGTTGGATCATTCCCCGGCACACTTCTGAGTCATGAGGTGCTCTGAGCAAGCGCTGAGGCTCCTGAAGGAAATTGCACTGTCGAGGAAAGATTCAGCAAAACATCTGACATAGTCTGGGAAAATCTGATTTTTCGTCATATGGGTTTCTGTCTGTTCCAGACGGAGAGTATCGATAGCATCATTATAGGGCGAAATGTCACATCATCCCCACACAGCAATATATGCAAGTGTTATTGGGTAAGTTTTAAAGGTTACACCAGTCAAAAGTTAAAACAAACACTGAGACTCGCCACCATTGACTACGATAGTAGGAAAATATATAATGGTAGTCAGAAGTGCAGAACAAAGACATTTTTACAGGTTTTACAGTTAAATGAAGACACAATTTTCATTTTTGGGTGAACAATTTGTGAAAGCAGCTTTCCTTCCGATCTTACTCAAAACAATGACTTACTTCCTTATCTTATGGGACATATTAGTTTGGATCCTGTGGGACTGAATGCTTAACCCGTGAGTACTATGTTTTTAAACAAATGGAAGAAAAAAATATTGAACTCTCAGTCACCATTCACTTATGATTCATATCCCTAATACTCACTGCGTCAACACTTTGACCTGGATGTTAGACCACCCTATAACAATCTCTTTTAACTCACTTTAATGAAATGACACTATTTGTAAATACATTTGTTTTATAGATCTGCACAGAAAAGGAGAAAAGACCCAAACACACAAAGCCGTGCCTTCAAGTGCTATACATCATTATGACAAAATGAAAGTATGATCATGATAAGGCTCTGTGCGCAGACGTACTCCATTCTCAGCAGTCTCTGTGTATACTGTGAGTCAGAATCTCGCTCTCACACACACACACACACACGCTAGAGCTGCGCATTGGTCCTGTCTGGGAAGTCCCTCCTCTGTGTTTTTTCAGACTCGCTGGGTGCATTAGGGGTGCTAACTTCACACCTAGGGGTGTTTATAATGGACCACGTGTGTAAGAGAGAGCCACGGGTGTCCGAGTTCTCACAGTACAAAAAAACAGGGTGCAAGAGGTGGAATAAATGAGACTTTGAAGGGACACATCAAACAGGTGTCATTTTTGTGGAATATTATGTGGAATTTCTTGTTAACTTGTCAAACTTTATATTGGGAAAGGTGATGAAGTTCAAGATGACAAGTGCCAATGGCTTCCTTGTTCCTAGGAAAACATGTAATTGCCAAATAAAAAGGATTTTCCTGACATTAGTTTCATTGAGTTGCTGTGTGTCATTATGATAATAGAGAGATAAAGGATATAGTTGTCTCTAGTTTCGGTACAAACTAGTTGAACAAGCATACAACAGCTTTCTTGGTTTGTTTTTCTTAACATGTGAAACAGAGCAAACCATTTTTTGTGGTAATTTGTTCTTCTGTTTTTTGTTTCAGGCATGTGCAAGTGATATACTATATTCTAATAAGCAGCATTTATTCAAAATGTGAAATGTTAATGTAATAATATAGTCGCTGTCCTTCCCAATCCTTGGATGTCCAAATTTCTCTTTTTCAGGAAATGAATTAACACTGTAGCTTTTAAAATGTCAAATGTGTTGTTAAAGTCGACAAGCCAATTATGATACTGTTGATTGTTTTGATATTTGCATAGCCAGGTGACAAACGATTTATGGAAAAAAAAATCATGGAGATACAAGGTTTCAGAAGTACAGCGATATGTAATATACAGTTCAGAGCTGGAGAATGTAAATGTCTTGTGTTTTGATTTTCAAAACAGTTGTTAAGAAAAGTTTAGTACTAGATTGAGGACACTAAACAAGCATGTTCGAGCATGTTAGGAAGGAGCATGCTTTTGAATAACACAGTTTAAGACAATGAGGAACTGGGAGAACTGGTTTTAAAGTGAATTTACAAACCTTGACATTCATTTCGCGAATATTTCCCACTGATCCAACAAACAAATTTTGAATAAATGAGTTTGTGTTCATTGGATCAATTCGAATTAGGCTGTTTATTTAGTGTGAATACTTTACTATACTAAAAGTAATGTAATTAACAAAAAACACTGACTTTAACTTATTTTAAACAGTAAATATAAGCCAGTCTGCATTCTGTCAAATTAAACCAATGTGTTCTTATAATGTAGGTTTAATGCAAGCTGCCTCGTCACAGAACTGAGCTCAAGAGAACAACTCAAGCGTTGACATTTGTGTAATGAGTAGTGTTAATGTGTGTAGCTGTACCAGCAGCTGCCTTTCCAGGATGTAAATTCATTAGGCCTATAAGCTCTCATAAGTGCTGAAGAGCGGCTTCCGTTTGAGACATGCGCACTGCGCAGTGACATGGGCTAGACGTCGACTTTGCCTAACAACAGAAGGTTATTGAGGTAATACGCACATGCAAAAATAACATGAGACAATGCTACATACTCAAACAGTATCTTCTCATCAAAGGCGACGCTAACGTAAGACCCTCTCGTATCAGATGATGTGCCCAAGTCTGTACGTGTGCGTAAGCGCCGAGCACAGGTGTGGCTGAGGTCACGGAGGGTAAAGCGAGAGCGCGCAGCTGTCTGCTCAGATCAGTCACTGGGAGAACGGCTTCAAATGATACTCTAATGGGCTGAGCCTCTGAGCGGCCCGTCTCTTAATCCCAAACCACCACGGTTGCTCTTGCTAGTTTATGTGACATTGGTTTAAGTATTTTAACTTGATCTCTGCGCAAATTAGAAAACATAAATGATGTAAACGTCTGTGTGTATTCTCTGTTGTCATGTAGTTGCACTGTAACTTTAAAATGACTGTAGCCTACTATTCATTTTTGTATATTTTAGATGTCAAAAGCTTAATTTAATACTATAAATATAATTTCGTTACTTACATTATATATTTATTTTTTATCTAACATGAATGGAGCGTTCGAGACTTACTAAAACCACAACGCATCGTAGAAGTCATACTGAACAGTGGCTGTTGTTGTGCTGTTGTTTTCCCACCAAAGCAATACTTCCTGGAGGAGGATGTCATTAATGAACTGTGTCAGATATTGCAAGACTAGCATGATTGAAATTGAGAAAATGAGTGTATTTTGTGTTTATAATAGCCTTTAAATGTTTTACTTTTTAAAATCAGACATATTTTTTATTACAACCATAACATTAAGACATATGATGCCATTATCCCGTACCATTATGGAGACATCAAACTCGCATTCCACCTGAAAACAGCTTTATTTCATGTACAGTAGTGTATTGCTCCATTTGACAGTAGTGCAAACTCAATTTGACAATTGCTCTTAAATACAGCAAAACATCAGCAGAACAATATAAATAAAGGACACATTCGACAACATTACCATAAAAAAAAAAGCCACAATTACATTAACATTGCACAAGGTTTCCGATATTTGGTTATATACATGATTTCCTTCAGTGGGGTGGATGGTTGCCCTGTTTTTATGAGGACTCACTAGCACTACAGAATTGGTTCCTGCCGTATCCATACACATACACACTCTGATTTCCCTGGAAATCAACTTACACGTAGCTGGAACGAGTTTCTCGAAGTCCTTTAAACAAGGAAAATAAATCATAACTTCTCAGAAGTTTTGAAATCATATAATACTGTGCTACATTTCTGACATGGCTGTGAACAAAAGTGATGTTACTCATCTCATCAGCTCAGAAAACTTAACTGCTCACAAAACCGATAATCTGCCAGTCTGAGGTAAAATACATTGATAGCCGTCGTTACTAATAACATCACAACACATCTATCTAACAATCTACAGTTAATCAAGCTTGGAAAACTGTCAACCCTGGCAAATGAACAATGTTTAGAAAATACAATATACAGTATGCATTAATGGTATTTATGTCAATAAAACCCAACACCTCTTTTTCAACTTCTCCAGCAATGAATGTGAAATCTAGAATCTGACTTTGGATAAATAAAAAACTGATACCAATAAATGTGACTCACACAGAAGCAAGAACTTGATATTAAACTTGTGAGCACCAATCACTCTTTCAAAACATGAGAAAGTGCATATTTTCGGTCACAGCTAGTTAGTTAAGGTATGGCTATTGTTTGTAATAAAAGGACATTTCACCTGGTTAGTGATATATATATATATTATCAAGTTTACACGCAAGCTCAAACTCTCGAAGGCCTTTTCATTTTTAACAACTGAACACAACCGATAAAAAAAATACCTGATTCGCTTCCTAAATTCACATTTCATACCAATCTTCATAACACCAGTGCTCCTCTGATATGTAAGCTTATCCACTATCTTTCCTCTTTAAAGACAGAGGTGGTCTTTCAAACATTTCTGATATAGTGTCATATGTTGATATATTACAGTAAATAAATAAAAATATGAAAATACATAAACATATATTACGTTGTTAACATGATTTGACCACACTCATGTGTATTTACAGCCACCTTCCATGCGAGTCTCTGGTGAGATGGGGCAGCGTTGCGCATAACTGCCACCTAGTGTGGCGCAGCAGCACTACAATATTATTGTCTGCCAAGACACAATTTATGTAAACATGCACGGCAGATCCTGTTAAGAGCAACATTCCTATATTAGTTTTTTGTATATATATTAATATCTAAAAAAATCATTAACATAAATCAGATATACAATTAGTTACATCATAAACAAAGAGACCGCATAATGGCAGAGCAATGTTATTTTGCACTTTCAAGCACTGTTTTTTCAAGGGTGAGGATTGTGGAGGTCTGAAGTGTGTGAGAGCGTGTTTTTCCCCCACCGTTTACCCTCATGATCTGTGGAATGCCGTCATGTTCCTCCAGGTTGAGGAAGGGCACTCTGGCCCATTAAACACACCTTGTCGTTCAGTGTTCACACTGAACAGTTGCGCCTCTTGGCCACGCAGGGCAGGCCGCTGGAGCTAAGCCGGGTCTTTACCCTTTGTCAAAGACTGGTGGAGGAGACAGAAAGAGTGGGAGAGGAAGGTGGCGGAAAGTTAAGCAGCTCCAGGACCGCGACTCCCACGCTGCTTCGGCGGGTAAACATGCACGAGGCGGCCACCCATTTGTTGCTACGAGGGTTGTACTTCTCTATGGAATTGAGACTGGAGCTGCCGTCGTTGCCTCCAACTGCATAGAGCCAGCCGTCCATGGCAACCAGGTCATGAGTGCTCCTAAAGGTCAAGAAAAAAGTTATAGGCCCTATTGAACCAAAATTCTATTAATTAATACCAATACCATTAAAATGTTATGATTCTTAATGCTAACTTCAATAGCATAATGAAAACTAATATGCTGAACACATTCCATTTTTATATTATTAGAAATATTAATACAATTAAATTAATTTCTTAGTTATTATTCAGGTAAACAATGGGTAGTCTGAATAAAGACAAAAAAATAATGAATGAATTATTATTTATTATGAAAAAATAATAGTAATAATAAAAATAATAATAATTATTATTATACGAAACTATTTATACAAATTTGCAAAGTAGTACAATTGTTACACATGTGGGTGTAACCAATGCTGCAAAAAGGTTGGTATCATTACTGTTTTTACTGTAGTATAGACTACTCTGACATCCCTATTAGTAACATAGTAGCGTGACGTATTAAACCTGCGAATGTTCATGGGCGCCACTCCTTCCCAGGCGTTGGTTTTGGGATTGTATCTTTCCACGGAATTCAGGCAGCTGGTGCCATCATTGCCCCCAGCCACATAAAGCATGCCCTCCAATACTGCCACACCCGCACTGCTTCTCCTGCTCAGCATGTTGGCAATGGCAGTCCACGTATTACTCTGGAAAATGGAAAAGGAAATATAAAAGTAAATAACGTCATTACTCATTTAACCATAGAGATTAAACTTTCAACTGAAACATGCCCTACAGACACTTTCACCAGAAATATGTATCATCTACCTGCGGGTCATACTTTTCTACCGTGGCCAAGTGGGAGGAGCTGTCGTACCCACCAACTGCATACAGACTGCCATCTGAAGGAACAAACACATTATCAGGTTGCTGGTGAGGAAATTACAGCTACAGCTATGGTAACTGTGCTTTGCATATACCACAGAACGAGCTTTTCAATTACTATATTGGGCTGCTTATATATGAAGCAAAAATAAAAAAAGACTAACCTAGCGTAGCCACTCTTACATATCGCCGCCTGGTGCTCATGGCAGCAATGGAGGTCCAGGTACTGGTCAGAGGGTCATACCGCTCTGCACTGTACACAAAATCCTAGATATCAAATAAAGTTCCTTCAAAGGAAAACTTCAATAGTACTGATTTATTAGTATTAGCCGCTAATTCCTTAAACTAAATGTTGTGGTTTGCAGTTCCAATGAACTCCACCAGGTCGTTTCCCTTACATTCCCAAACATTTACTGTACCTTTGACATTTTAGCATTTATTGTATTGTAATTTCTAGATTAAAGTAATTATTTCACACTGTTATCGTCAGCCTGTTTTACAGTGAAAACATACCTGTTGAGACAGGAAGCTCCATCATATCCTCCGGCAGCATAAAGCAGTCCATGCAGTACCGCTACACCTAAACAGCTCCTCCTCGTTCCCATGGAGACCTCAGGCTGCCACGCGTTGGTTACTGGATCATAGGATTCTACGGTGGCCAAATCGGAGGTGCCATCATACCTGCGTAAAGCAGAGGGGAGTTAAGCAAGCTGAAACGAAAACTTCTTGTGTATGCCTGTTATGTGTTACAATGAAATTGCTGTTCATTTACGTCATTTGAAACCTGTATGACATTCTTCAGAACACAAATGAAGATATTTTGAAGAACGATGGTTACCAAACAACACTATGAACTTCTATGAACATAAAACCACTAACACATAGAGACATAGTCTCAAAATATCTTCTTTTTCTGTTCGAGAGTTGAAAGAGTCACATACTGTACGGGTTTTGAATGAGGGTGAATAAATGATAGAAGAATTTGATTTAGGGGGATCTATCCCTTTTAACCCCACATATAGACCTGCAAACTCGAAAGAGGTGAAAATGCTGACAGCTATACGAGGGGGGGTAATTGTAATTTTCTTCAGGCTTTCGGCCTGCACAAGTTTATTAAGTTAAGGACACTTATGGAGCATCAGCTAATCACATGACACGAATTTTGAGCTGCAGGAAGAGTGAAAAATATAGATTTTGGTGTGATTTTGAGATTTTCATAAAAAATAAATACATTGCCCTGGTCTCGCGATCCCAAAGCTCCAAGTCATAATTAAACATCAAAATTATCTTAATTTGTCTACATTTTCAGAGAGGTGTACCTTCCTAATTCTTTCTTTATACAAACTGGATGCATGTCCATCGTAAGCAAAGTGCTTGCACATCTGGGGGTTTTGTTTCGGTTTTAAAACATGCAGGATTGAGAAAATAAAGTGCGGGACTGATGTCAAGAGAGTTATTAAGAGAGATAAAGTGCAGGACCACATTAATGCAAGTTAAGAGTTATTAAGAGCTTTCGTAAAAAAGAAAGGTCAAAAAGCAGATACAAGCAGTACAAAAGTAATACGCCTGGCTCCAGAAAACATATTCATGTTTTATGAAACAAATTGATCGGTCTCTAAAATAATGATTAAACATAATCTGTAAACTACAGCTTCTGCTACTGAAACTTCACCCAAGTGCCACTTAGAAGGGCAGAGCTCTAGAAGTGAAAATTTGAAAGGGAGACTGGCAACGGTCTCTCATAACATAGCAGTTTCGATCACACTGGTGAACTGAATAATAAATATCAACGCCATTTTGATTCTGGTTGGCCAAACGAATCCAGGTGCTGGACCAAAGACGTTTCAGACACTCGAGAGTAGACGCCGAAGACCCCCATACCCGGCCACGATTGATTCAAAACTGCGAAGCGACTAGTTTGCAGGAATCCACATACCCGCCAACAGCATAGAGTTTATTTCCAATGGCAGCCACGCCGACTCGTGCCCGTCGTGTTGACATGGACGCCACCATGTGCCAGCGGTCCGTTCTGGTGTCGTACGCCTCACAGTCTCCATGAATAGCAAAAAGACTACCCCCGCCTGGAAGACGCACACAAAAGGTTTAAAAGTTCAATGTGTGATATTAAGGAGAATCTATTGACAGACATTAAATATAATATACACAAGTCTTCAGAGTTGTATAAAGACCTAAAATGATGGGGTGTTATGTTTTTATGACCTAAGAGTGAGCATTTCTATCTACATACACCACGGGTCCCCTTACATGGTATTCGCCATGCTGTTTCTACAGGAGCCAAACTGCTCTACAGAGCGTGTTTCGTACATATGTTATCTCCTTCAGCCAAGAAGTGAAAATGTAACAACATATTTGTCCTGTGTCAGCCTCTGTAGTGCTTCAAAAGAGAGGGGGGGTACAATTCGTAACCTCACTGCTAGAGGGTGCTGTGAAATAAAGTCCCTGTGAAATAAAAAATGACAATGCCTATTTTTTCATGCAATATTGCAGCATTGGTTGTAAATAGTTTAGAAAGCAAGCAAGCAAGCAAACTTTATTAATAAAGCACTTACAACCACTGAAGTGGACCAAAGTGCAGTACAGAAAAATAAATAAATAAAAACGTATACAAACGTAAGATATAGATTTCGTTGTGAGAGTGATTTGAATGAAGAAAGCGAAGAAGCTTGTCTAATAGACAGGGGAAAATCTTTCCACAATTTAGGAGCTGCCACAGCAAAGGCACGGTCCCCTCTCAGCTTAAGTTGTGGGTCATTCTCTTTTTAAAATACGTGTGGCCTCATAGTTTTTAGTTAAAATCTGAAAATGCAGCTCAGTCCTGTAATGACTATACATCTTAAATAACGTATGTTATACATATAATCAAATAACAGAGAAAGACAAAAGCAACGCCTACTTTTCTTCTGCATCAAAATACGGAATTTTTTTGCAACTTCCGGTTCACGGGGACTTTAAAGCAGCAGACCCCTCATTATCGTCCTAGGCCTCGATTCACATACCAACGGCAAAGAGCACCGGACTAGCGCCCTCGCAGCGACGTGGTCGGGTGCGACTGTTGCTGAGCACGCCTCTCTGCTCGGGCATCAAATGATACTTCAGCGCTTCGATCAACAGGTCTTTGCACTCAGAGTGGTGACGCACCAGCAGCTCTGTATCCACGTTGCTCATCAGGAAGTCCCGTGTCAGCAGCGGCAGCCGCACACATTTCATCAACTGAGGGATTAGAGAACACAAAGCTACAGAGACATTATCCTCACATTAATACTGTGATTGCTATAAGCAGAGTTTGTCAGATGGAAGCGCTCACCCGTGGCACGTGTTGCCTCCGCCCGTCGATGTCGTGTTTGACCCAGCTAAGCACGGCTCTGTAGACTTCCTCTTCTGATGGGACATTCAGATTATCGCTGGAGATGAGATCCAACACCTGCAAAGAATTATAAGAATATGGTTTGTTGGTGTTAAGTACAACAAACTTTATTTCACAACACAACTATCCGATTGCTCTATATGCCGCAGCAACAGTATATGTCACTGACGGTCAAAGCTGACAAAATCAATGTCACATACGTGCATCAATTTCTCACTAACATACAGTCACTGCATAAGCATATTCCAAAGTATGATTGACACTGTACTAAAGAAACCTCCGGTGACACGGAGCGACACGCTGTGCTGATGCAAAGCATTTATTTTAGCATCACTGCAATGAGCTTTGACATTTTATCTTTGACATGCTGATGAAGACGAGAGCCTCTCCCCAACTTAAAGATAGTGAAGGTTTAAAAGCCGGCCATGCAGCTGTACTGCAGTGAAGGTCAGGTTAGTACACATCACTTTTCTCCCTGGTTTGGTGTTAAAAGGATGAAGGATCTCAGATCACGCAGCAGCTGAGCTACAAAGAGCAGGAGAGGCCGGATGAAGACAGTTTGTTTTTAAAAAGCTCAAGGCCGGGACAGGAAATGGTGTTAGTAAGGTATATATATTTAGACATCCGTGGTCAAAACTATTTTCCTGCAAGGATTGTTATGGCTTGGCTTCCAACGCACTTATGCATCATTTAACAGGTACAATGTACTGCCTTCCTTATCCTGCCTATACTTATTTTCCACCACCATTTGCAAATAACTTCTTTAAAAATCAGACAATGTGATTTTCTGGATTTCTTTATCTCATTCTGTCTCTCATAGTGGAAGTGTGCCTATGATGAAAATGACAGGCCTCGCTCATCTTTTTAAGTGGGAGAACTTGCACAATTGGTGGCTGACTAAATACTTTTTTGCCCCACTGTACATTTGGCATTCTTCTTGATCGTTCATTATTTTGCACACATCAGAGCATGTGCCTGCACTCCTGCAAACACATCTGCTTCCTAGTCTCCCTGTTATCTGCACTGTTCTAAAATTTGGACTCCACATAACTTCTTGAAATATTAAAATCATGCGGTTAATGCAATATTCATAATCCACTGTGCACATTTGCAATATTTCAATAATGAAGATATATTGTGCAGCCCTTTATTTGGGGGCTTGACATTTCCAATCACCATTCACTTTTATTACATGGCAATAAGCAGCCAGAAACCTCTAGAGCTAATGTGTGTGTTTATGAAGACAGTATTTAACCACGTTGTAGACCCAATAACACATGGCTCACCTGTTTTAGTGGCAACAGCATAAACTCCTCGGTCTTGGAAACCTCTACGAAGTGCTGCAGTACGTACTTATGGGCCGACTTGAGAAGATCGCTGCAGGAGTGAGTGTCCGCAAAGCTGCGGATGCCCAGGCAGTTGGAGGGGTCCAGCTGGCTGAGGAGGAATTTGCAGCAGGCATCTCTCACGCCGTTGAGCTGCAGCAGACTTGCTGCCGGCAACAGGGTCTGCTCAGAGTGTGCACATAAGAGAGGACCACGGGTGAGACAAGTGAAAAAGAGAGAGATAATAGGTATATTCTTGCAAAATGCAAATTAGTAATCTCAGAAGACTGCATACATTTGCAAAGATGCAAATTCTAAGTTTGCATAAACCATCTAAAAATACCATATTGCCTTACTGAGGAGACAAGAATATTATGTTTGAATATAATTTCAAGGCCATGGCTCTAAATTCTTCAGATGCACATTTACGAGATGTCTTCACCAAGAGCTATAGCCCATCATTCAGAGTCATACTTCCGATACCGATTCTAAAGATGAAATTAATATTTCTTGCTAAAACTTGCTGTTATCGACCGACACAGAATAATGGCCTATATATCGGTGCATCTCTACTAAATTCTTGTCCCTCGAATACATATTAAGCTGGGCCTTAACTATTAAAGAATAAAAAAATGTAATCCAATGTTTTGCTTATAGTCAATATGTCTAATGTACAGCTGCTTTGTAACAATGAAAATAGGAAAAACGCTATATAAATAAAGTTGACTTGACAATTTAGAAACCTTGGACATGTGAAGCCCCTAGAGTCTCCCACTATTGAGCCTACTAACTACAGCTTTATAAGTCTTAACATACAATGCATTCTTTAAAACAGAGGTTCCCAAAGTGGAGGGGGTCGCAAGGGCGAGGGTGGGTCGCAAGATGATTCTCAGAAATCTTTTTTTTATTAGAAACAGCGTATTTTATCAATTGTGTAGTGTTTTTTTTTTATAAAAATTAACAAATATGAAAATATTACTTAAGTAAAAAAAAAAAACATGCAAATAAAAATAATTTCGAATTTACTTCCAGCAACATGTTAAACATCGCCATTTGTGCACGCAGATTATTTTTCAGGTTTTAAGTTTATGATATTTTTATTTGTCAAAATGAAACGTTGGTTTATATCGACCAAAGACAACGCAGGGAGGCCAGCGGAGGAGGACCGAGAAGCGCCACAGTCATAAAGGCCATCGACCTCAGGTAAAACAAAAAAAGAGACTGCCGTTTGTATAAAAAGGACATCTATCAGCACCTGAATCAGTTTGATGATATGTTACCTGTAGTAATAGTTCATGGTTTATGTATAACAACAAGTAAAGTAATGAGCAAATTACTATAAATAGTAGTTTAGTTGTCATTATGCATTTGTTTGGATAGACCTAATAAGTTCATGTGTGCAGGTGCGCGCAATGTTTGTATACTTTAACAATCTCCGAGGATAGTGAGGGTCTCAAGTCACTGGCACTGTTATTTTGGGAGTCATGGGCTGAAAAGGTTGGGAACCCCTGCTTTAAGAGACACTAAAGGTGACATACCTGCACATTTCCTTCGCCTACCACGATCTCAGCAGTGTAGGCATACTGAACCAGCTGCTCCAGCGCCTGAGAGTCAATGTCATGCAAGGTCACGTGGTTCTGATGGCTCTCTGACATTTCATCTGCAAAGAGCATTTGTTAGGTAAGTTAAGCAGGTGGGACAATACTGGAAGGCCATAAAGTGATTCCATTGTTGGAGGTTGAATAAGAGGAATCCATTTTCCAAACCGTTCAACAGTTTTCAAAATGTTTTCATGCATGCAATGAGATAACCTGCAAATCACAAATCTATGTTTCTGTACATCTTTGTATGGCTACAATACTGAAGAACGCTGAGATAAAGAAGTTTGATTAACAAAGAACTACATTTCAGTGAATCTGAACAGATTTTCACTCCCACATACTTAAAAAAAAAAGATAATTTGCTGGTCCAATAGGATCCACAGACTTTCAAAGTAAGCGATCATATTGGTAACAGACAATGTCTCAAAGAAAATCCTCCCACTCAGTGTCAGTACACATTTGTCTAGATGCGATGCTTTAAGTTAAGCGACTTTTGACGTACACATTGGTGTCAGTGTAGTGTATGGTAAGTTCAGAATAGTCATGGCTTTGAGCAGCTCACGCTGTCCTGACACATACCATCACACTCTAGTCTGAGGTGCAGCGGGACTGATGAGCAATAGGAAAAACCAGGCACCTGCTGACCTGAGACCAGGACAGGGAAGAGAATAAAGCATGGAAACACAACAGGAGATGACAAAAGGCAGGAAGGAAAGGCTTGAAAAGGAAGCTGAGGTAATGTACACAGAACATAAACAATGAGTTTAGAATGCTTATTAATCAACAAGTAACTCAAAGAATACATTCAAAACTTCTTTACAAGACTTCCTTAACTAAAAAAGTAAAGTGCGCAATTTTATGTTAGAATACTTCGACCTACTTGTAAACATAGCGTGGAAGTACGGACTGCAGGAGGCCAGCACCACCTTGTGCGCTTTGATCTCCTTGTTGGCAACATGGAGCACGATGTCGCAGAGCAAGCCACGCTGACGCATGCGGTTCATAGACACGAAGGAGTCATGGTAATGCCTCTTGGAGTTGTGCGAGATGCTGTGGCCATCTCGGTTCAGCAGTTGCATTCCCCCTTCCATCATGCTGTTGCTCTCCGAGGCCAGCTGATGCCTTGGCCTCAGTCTAGAAAACTGCAGGCGGATAGAAACAAATATAATCAGGGTCAAGGTTAGAGAAGATCGTATGCAACCGAGCTCCAGAATGTGGTTTTGTAGCTTTTGTTAGATTCAAGGTCATTTATATGCTAAAGCACTTTTAAATGTTGACATTAAAGGGATAATCTACGCAAAAATGAAGATTCTGTCATTGTTTACTCATTGTTTACCCTTCAAATCTGTATACATTTATTTGTTCTGATGAACACAGAGAAAGATATTTGGAAGAATGTTAGCAATTTTCACTTCTGGAACATCCTCCAATACCATAGTAGGAACATTTTAATTAATCTTTTTTTGTTCTGTTGAATACAAAATGAGATATTTTGAAGAATTTAGGAAAACAAAATATACTGGGTTACCTTTGAATACCACATTTTTCAAAAATCTTGTGCATTACAATTAATATCTATCAAAGTTGGTTTGTTTTGATTTAAGCCATTATCACTCAAAAAATACAGTTAACTAACAAAATAAACACAATAAAAACTCTTCATTTACACATTCCCTTCCGAGAAAAAGAACAAAAAATATTGATTACTCTTCTTGCACTCACAACAATTTTTGTCCAATCAAATGCTCTTTAGAAAAAATATGTTCTGTCTCTAAATTAAATGTCTTGCCTCTGAAATAAATATAAAAAGGGTTTTTAAAGTTTTAACAGACAATATAAAAAAGTAGGGCTGTGCAAAATCGAGGAAAAATGCGATATGCGATAACATGCTAAATAATGCGATATGTACATTTACATTTATGCATTTGGCAGACGCTTTTGTCCAAAGCGACTTACATTGCATTATCCTATACATTTATACATAGGTATCTGCAATCCCCTGGGATCCAACCCACAACCTTGCGTTGTTAACGCAATGCTCTTACCACTGAGCTACAGGAAAGCGATGATATGCGATACAATATTTATTTTTCTAAAATCTATTTAAATTGAATTAAAATATATTAAAGAAATGATATAACCAACATCTATTTCACATTATTTTAGGGTTAGGGTTAGGGAAGAAAGCATCCCTACAACCTCTGAAAATGAACAGCCATGTTTTACAAACAAAAATAATTAAAACAAATTTCTTTTGCGGATTCACTTGCGTCAGAACATGCGCACACTATCATGCGCACGCACACATATCCCAACTAACATCCGCTAGCCAAATAGATACTATACTATCCGCATCCACTTAAACCTTTGACTATACATAACTTTTCGAATAATTCAATAGCTTATTTATCGCAAACCATCACGATACGCATATTTCGATATATTGCACAGCCCTATAAAAAAGGAAACACTTCGTTTAGCATTTAAATACTGACAATAAAACTAATGATATTTTATTAGCCAGATTGTATCTAACCATTATCAATCATTACCAACCCATCCTATTTATTTACTGCTTTTTGGTGTTTTATTATTTTGTTTCACAGCATAATGGTGGCCACCAACTGAGACTCTGAATAAACAGTAGAACGTTGAAGAATCATTACAGGGGCAGCAAGCCAGACCGAAGCTCTCAAGCATTAAATATCATGAAAAATATCACTTCACAGACTAATACATTTGCACTTACAGCTACATACGGCTTTCTACTCAAAAGTCAATGGCCTTCTCTGCTTGGCCTGAGGGCTCGAACGCTTTTTAATTTCGATTTATCTCAAATAGAATCAGCAACCCGCTGCATAGATTCACAATACGAATCAAACTCTGTTCCAGCTAAAAGGACCAATCTCTACAACCAGGCCAGTAAGAACCAGCTGCACACAATGATTCCTCCATCAAGAGCATTGCTATAGAAACCACAGTGGTGCCCACGGTAACACATGCTGGTTTCTGTCATACACTTTGAGTGGGAAGTTTGGATCGAGATATGAGAAACATTTTAAAGGCGGCCGATAAACGACAATCAATCTCACGCGCGAGCGACAGAGATGGAATTTCAGAATTCCGCCTCTTCTCCTGGATAATCGTGGGCCTAAATAAGCGTTGCAGTAAACACCATTGAAAAACAACAGAGGAGGTAACAAACAAGTCAAAAACAGTGCCATGGGATTATTTGGAAAAATAAAGTGATTATAAGGAGTGGTTTCCCAACAATACTCCCCCTTTAGCTCTACAACAGCACTCATGTTACTCCACATAACAGACAACAGAAAACGCATTCAGTAATGGGCTCAGTAACAGCCAGAAGTCATGTGGCTGCCCACAAAATTGCAATAAGGTTTCAGATGTATAAATAATTTTGTTAAACAAAGCAAATACCGCGATGTGAAACCCGAGGTCACTAATGAATTGTTTAAAACGTGCAGACGAGATGAAACTGTTGTCCGTATTTATTTGTAGTTTGGCAAGATAAGGATTCTACAGTTGCCTCAGTCTAAAACAGTAACAAGTGACAGACACTCAAGCTTTGCTAAAAACTTGTATTATGTTCCACAAAAACTAGCACTTACCCAGTTAAAGTATTAAAAATAAATTAAAATGTTTCCATTACAGTACCGATACATATTTTTCTATATCGGTATGTGGGTTTGCAGAGGATCAAACCCATGATCTTTGAGTGAATGTAGTATAAAGTACTTTGTGAAAGAATAGAATAAAACAATAAAAAATCTGATCGAATGTCACAGATTTGTTTACAATCTCACAATAATATATTACGATTTTACTGTAGCAGCAAAAACGAACTATAGTATATAGTGGCAGATACAGTTACAATATTCCCCTTAGGGTGTCCAGGTTCAATGAACCATACAATAAATATAACATCATTTTTTCTGCTCCAGTGTCTACTGTACAGCTAAAGACAATCTCTACAAACAGCTCCAGTATCATTCTGAGTCAGCACACAGTGTGCCATCCAGAGCATCTCTCACCCCCTCCCTATCCGGCACAACATCACTTGAAACATCCAGCATTACCTGAACCGATAGACCCTCAGTCGTTTGTGTCTGGTTCGTTATTTGATATTTTGGTCCAAGAGTGCAGCGGTCCAGCACCTCAGTACATATAAAAAATGCATAAAGCCTCAGTTTAATGGGTTTGTGTGTTGACGTAAACGAAAGCCGCATGAGTGCCGAACGATGACGTCACGTTTTAAGGTAGCTCCGGCTGATGGTTGCCTAATTTAGTTTCTTCTTAAACGATGCATTATTTTAATGGCTTGATATACAACCGCAGCGAACATTGTTTTGTAGAAAATGTGTAGAAAAAAGTGTTTTATTGTACTGTTTAAAAGCTACATCTCAATTCTCAACACAGCACCTTAACAACAGCAGCTCATTGTGTGTGTACAGGAAATGTGTCTGCATGTCACAAACCATACGTTCCAGCGAAAGACACACAGCTGTAAGTTCAAAGTGGCCTAGAATAACAACAAAAATCACGAGTCCCATTCCGTCTTGTTTTTTCAATGCTAACATCATTCTGAAGTATCAACCACACACAAAAATCCGATCAGGACAGTTCACACACATTATTCACAGATCGGAATACGCTTTAAAACTACAGCATCAGACACGGGGGAGTGATCGATGTTATGCTAACTCAAACCTTCAGATAGACAAGTTACATTGACAAATAGACTAAAAGGCATCCGATGAAGCAATTTCTTAACACTGCAGCTTTGAGACAGCGAGCATCTGTTTATATATCGCATAATAATGCAAGAATATGAGCAGAAAAACAAACAAGCATCAGATGACTGACTGAGAGGTTTTTAGTGTTCGGTTTGCATTGTAATTCAAACTCACCTGCCGTCGCCTGTGTCGGCTTGACAAGACTCGCTTCTTTCTGTGAGGTGCTCTCTCCAGCTTTGTCCGTTTATAGTGACTAATATTGATGCATGTGGTGATTTATTTTGTCGCTTGTGGTGGGTTGACACGCAAAATCACATGTCGCATCTAAACAGACGCCTGTCTCAGAGCTCCGATCGGCGTTTTTAATATCATTTAATTTGCTGTTGACAGTGTCACGCCAGACGCAAGTGACTGCGCCCCGCTGGCCCTTTGTTGTGGCACTTTCATGTGAAACATAAATAAACAGAGTTGCAACTAATACTGTAATTCGAAGCCGTTAAATGTTTACGACACGAAAGAGCAAAACATAAACATAGAGAAATACACGCAATGGCACAAATGCCAGTTTTTGCTTTGGTTTCGCGACTGCGGAACGTTAAACGAAAGATCAACTCTGGTGAGCACCTCGACCCGGTGCATTGTGGGTATTGCGTCCACACGCACGTTTCTCTCGACCAGCATGGCAGGGAAAAATAAGAGGTATGCCACAATTTTTGCGATTTATCACTAATTAAGGTTAGGTAATGAGAGATGTGATTTCATTTAGCGTCTAGTTATGTTAAAGCTGGATAAGTTGTCAGAGTTTAGTTTTATCTTAAGAGACTGTTATTTAACGATAAGATAGTTAGCATCTGGTGTTGAGCTAAGATCATCTCAGATCCACATATGGTATTCTCAATAGTTTTTTATGAAGTTGATATATATATATATATATATATATGTATATGTATATATAGTCTGCCTTAAATTTGTTTGGCAAGATTATTTCACATCACAATTTCTGAGAGTCAGTTAGCTTTGCTGTTTTGTGGTGTGCTAGGTTTACCGGTGCTTACCAAAAGTGGAAGGCATGTGCTGTTGTGAGCATTGCGTTTAAAGTATAACGTTCTGTTAGATTGGGATAAACCGATTTTATTACTGGTATTGAAGTTTTTTATGTGCTGTCTGCATGTGAACAGGAAGTTGGGGGATCTGAGTGTGGATGAGTTCCTGACGGCAGGATTTGATTTTGAGGAGGACGGTGATTCTCAGGATGAGGACGAATCAACACAACAGGAGAGTAAGAGTAAGAAACCTGCACCCCCTAAAAAGTAAGCAGTGCTTTTCCACTGTCTATATTTGTATTCATTGACACCTGCTGCTAATGTAAACACCGTGTATACCATACTTTAAAGTATACAAATAATATGAAATGTTGTTTCAGTGGTCTAACTCTGACTATGTCTCAGGTCTGCCAAAAAGCAGGGCAAAGCGTCTGAGCACAAGGACCATCTATCAGAACTGAAGCGCAAAGACCCAGAATTCTTTAAATTCTTAGAAGATAACGACAAGAATCTCCTGAACTTTGATGACTCTGATAGTGCTGAAGATGAAGAGGAGAAGATGTACCAGAAACTCCCCTCGCAACTGGAGGTCAGTCGTCTTCTGCTTCCGTCATATTGTAACACAATGCTTTTTCTTATGGTATTTTATCACTCAGGTTAGGGCCGGGCGATATCCCAAAAAAAAGCATAGCACGATCTTCATAACAAAGAATCTCGATCCACGATCTGAATTGAAATACAGGGTTTCCACATAGCAATTGGATCGTTAATAATATGCTAAAAGTATGGCGACTATCCCGTAAAACAAAGGGTTGTTATTCTTCTTGTTAACATCACTACATAACAACCCAGACTTCCCTCCCGGGATGAATTAAAACATTGGAACGACAAAGGGATTTCTGTTATAGGAGATGTAGTGGAAAATAAACAACTGATATCCTTTGAACAACTAGGATCAAAATCTTGTTTACTAGGTACAAGTCAGGAATTTTCCTGTATAATTTATACTGACATAATGGATAACAGATAAAATACCCTCAATTACTCAGTGGTTAAACACAGCTAATATTCTCATCCTATATGAAGCCTTCTCTACTGCATTTAGAGACAAACCTTTCAATATCCACAAAATATGACCTCTTCTTCGCATACCTTGGGGTGGAAGACAGTTCTATACGAATAAATAATTAGCATGGAAAAGCTGAAAGATTGCCACAATATGTATTGCATTACAACTCTTTTATTAATAGTAAGCTTTATTGTTTCTGTTTATCACTGTAAATGGTTTATTTATTAATGGTTATTATTATAGATCATGTATCTCATATTAATCTTGAGTGCCTATAAAGTAGGGCTGCACGATATGAGGAAAAGCTGCGATGTGCGATAACATTGTTTAATATTGTGATGACGATATGAAATGCGATAAATATTCAAATGTGAATGTTAGCTATACTGTTCCCATGTCTTAGTGCTTTAATAGGTTCTTTGCGAACCTAAACATTGAATAGCCTATCCCCACTGAATAAAGTATACGACAGTATTTTTATGTAGACAAAAATATTACTTAGGGATGCACCAGGGCTCCAGACAAAAAAAATCAATTAAGGAGCCATAGGCTACTATGGAGAAAAACAAGGCGCCAAATAGTTTTTTAAGAGCCACATAACATGAACTTGAAACTACTTTTAGTTATCCTGTTGTATGTACATCTTCCCCCTCATCAAGCTGGGTGAGTGCATCAAGTACAGAAACACTACGTCATACATCCAACTCGTTTTATAACAAGTTGACCATGTTAAGCATGACAAGCCAACACGTTTAGCAGTGTAATGAAGTCAGAATGCATTACATAGCATATTAATGTATGTACATATATACTCTTGTCTTACACAGTTTATACAGATAATTTCAATATGTGTCAACACTGTAAATGTAAAAAAATATATATTTTATGCAGAGTATTTGTAATACTTTTTATACAATTTTAATTATCGAGATGGGCTTTTTTAAAAAGTTGTAAGTTTAATTGTCAAATAAGTTATTCTGTGTATTAGAGCATATATGATGGGTACAAAATATAGCACATGTGATGAGTGAATAAAATGATTTTTTGTATGTATTGCCACTGTGTTTGTTTTGGCATATGGAAAATCATAGTTTTTTATGTGACGTTAGGGTGCCAACTCGGATGATGATGAAGAGCAAGAAACGGATAAAAAGAATGTGAAAACAACTAAGAAGCCTAATGAAGCTATCAAAGTCACAGAAGCCATGATTGAGAACTGGAGAACAGGACTGATGGTAAAGTGTTACTAATTCTTCCGATTATTATTTTCAGCATTTTTAAGAACAAAAGTTAGACTTGCTTAGATATACATATCAGGGCACCTTTGTAAAAAGCTTGAATTGTTTGCTGTGTTTCAATGTGGATCATTATGTGTTTAGAAAGTTTTTGTCTTTGTTATACTTTGTTTATTGTCAGTATATGATTTTCTTTCCCTAGAAAGAGCCCACGTCAAAATTGTTTAGAGACATCACACAAGCCTTCAAGGCTGCTGTAGCTACAACGAAGGGTGAATCTGATGAGCAGTGTCGCTACACCATCGCAGAGAGCACCGGTAACGGCGCATCCATTGCACAGCATCATATTTTCTGTTATGGTGCTCACTTGACTGATTCTGTCCTCTTGTATTTGCAGTGTTTAATTCCCTCATCCTGTTGTGCATAAAGGAAATGCATGAAGTTCTTAATAGAATGCTTAACCTCAAAGCTCCTGAAAAAGATCAGAAGAAGTAGGAGCTTTATTCTTCCTACTCAATCTATTTCAATCTGTCAGATTTCGTCATATAACCAAATGTTCAACTGCATTTTCAGAATAATACTTCCATCGTCGAGTCCCAGGTGGCATAAACATCAGATTGATATTAAGATGTATATAGCTGGTGTTGTCCAGGTAGATTTATTTGATCAGGATTATGTTTCTCATTGCTGTCAAACTCTTTGAACATGCAGTGATGTGATCGATTTTCCTCTCCAAAGCTTCTTTCCAGTTTAAGCCAGTCAACAGTCATAGATGCAGTTCTTCGTCATGCCCACCAGATGGTGCCATACTACCTGTGTCTGCCCAAACAGTGCAGAATCCTGGTGAAAGTAAGTCCATATAACCTAAGCTGTATTTAACCTCAATGCCCCTATGTTGACGTTTTCTAAACGAGCACATCTTTTGTGTGACAAGATCTTGATCAGACATTGGAGCACAGGAGAGGAGACCGTGAGGGTTCTGGCCTTTTTGGCACTTAACAAGATCTGCCGCCATAAACCAGAGAGCCATCTAACTAACGTTCTCAAGGTACGTTTTTTTATATATATGGAAGAATAAGTGTATGGGATTGACATGACATGAGAACCTGGTTAATTATGTCAAAAACATAATGAGAAATAAAACGCAGTATTGGGAATGCACCATTCTAGTATTATTTTTTGTGATTACAGTATTCTAAATGTTAACGCTATCAATGGTTTGTTGTCTTTTTTCAGCAAATGTACATCGCCTACGTGAAAAACTGCAAGTTCACCTCACCCAACGCTCTTCCCATGATTAGTTTCATGCAGAGGACTCTCACAGAGATGTACTCACTGGACACGCAAGTGTCCTACCAACAGGCCTTCATCTACATCCGTCAGCTGGCCATACACCTCCGCAGTGCCATGAATATGAAAAAGAAGGTATCAGAAACTTCAACGTGTATTGTCATGTAAATGTGAGCCTTTAATGTTGAAAAGGTATTGTGTTTCTGTGCTTAGGACACATATCAGTCGGTGTATAATTGGCAGTATGTGCACTGTCTGTACCTGTGGTGTCGTGTGTTGAGCACCATATACCCCAGTGAGGTTCTGGAGCCGTTGTTCTACCCGCTGTGTCAAGTCATCATCGGCTGCATCAAGTATGTTTATTTTTTAGGTTTCATTTTCTAAGATATCTTTTAAAAGGGAACACCAAAATTCTGTCATTCAAACTTTTTGAAAGTTTGCTTTCAAAAAGCACCATAAACCTTATTTAAAAACATAGATGTATGTTTTTTGTGCACCATATTTAATTTAAGTCAATACAATAGCTTTTTTGGGAAAAACGGACTGTAATTTATTTTACTCAATGAGTAAATTTTTTGTTTGCATTATTTTTATACTTTTGTTGATCGATATTAGTTTCTGGTTAATAAAAGTTTGCACCAGCAGGTGGCACCAGTTAACCACATTTATTATCTGTTCACCTAGCTGATCTACTTTGTACTGTTTACACTTAATATTTATAAAGTCATCAGTGTTTTCATGACATTTGTGTGTTCTGTAGGCTAGTTCCCATCTCTCGGTATTATCCTTTGAGACTGCACTGCGCCAGAGCCCTCATCTTGCTCTCTGCCAACACAAAGACGTTTGTGCCCGTTTTACCCTTTCTGGTAGAGGTGAGACTGACACTACACACCACTACACTACACATTTCTTTTTATGTTGCACCCTAATTCCAGACTGCAGGTAACAAGCAAGTGGTCATGGTTTGTGTGTTAGGAAACATTGTACCTACGGCATTTGTCCTCACTGCTGTCAATATTCGAACCTTTAGCTTTAAAAATACTTTGTGGTGCCTTCAGCCCCAGACGGTTTGCCACCAATCCATTTTCTGACTGTCTGATGCATATTGTGTGGCCGATGTACACAAAAATGGCAAGTGCTGTCTGAAATCGCCAATTCCAGTATGATTGACTGGCTTACAATAAAATCTTTTCTTTGAAACAGTTGTTTAGAGCTAATCGCTTGATTTTCCAAAGTTTAAAGGTAGTTAGTATTTTAAATCAGATATTATTATACATATTCAAAATGTTTTTGTTTATATTATCTGACTGTTATTCTTTCTCTTGGGCAACAGTTCTATAAACAAAAAGTTAATGAAAAGTATTTCAGACGAAACCTAGCCAGGTTTTAAAATCATTTTCGGTTTACCAAATTAGTACCAAAAAGATAGAAAAATTTGATAACTTTTTTGTAAAACAGTTTGCTCATACTGTCACTCAATTAAGGTTTGTTATTGTCGCATAATCTGTTTTAGAGAACCCCGCCCCTAAATAACACAAAATGGGCTGTGATTGGTCATATGGGCTCTCAAAATCTAAATGGGCTGTCATGCAAAATCTACCTTTTTAAGACTTATGTAAATGACTGGTTGTCTGGAGCCGATGATGTACAGGAGTAGTTTCATCTGAACGATACCTTATCTTTACACATATCTTTACTTACTGGAACATTTTAAAACACACAAGGCTGCCTAAGAGATAAAAGTGAACACAAAACAAAGTGTACGGTTTGCTCAAACGAACGTCCAAAAGTGTCCGAATGGGAGATGTAGAGGTCACAAACTGTCAACATTTTCCACAGTGTGAGGCGAGGGACAAAAACGCATGTTTGTGTGTGGCTGGCGTGGGCCCCTGTGGTGACAGCTGCTGTGAGAACAGAGGCAAGGAGGCGACAGCAGCCGAGACCAACTATAAGGGGGGCTAAGGGTGGTCACTGATCGGCGGTGTGCGCCCACCAGCCCTGACCATACTATGATAAAGCCTAAGGGGGAGAGAGAATGTGTGTGTGTGTGTGTGTGTGTGTGTGTGTGTGTGAGAGAGAGGGGGGTTTGTGGTTCACGCTCGGCTCTCAAACCCGTTGTGCAGACCACATCCTCTGTCTCCAACCTAGCCCCTTCTTGCTCCTGTGTTTATTTGTAATGCAGTCCACTTCCTGTTTTCACCCTCATGTTTAAAGAAGGCGTGCGATGATGTCTCTCCTTTTCTCTCCGTTCCTCTGTTTATCTGAGCGCGATGATTCCGAGCTTCCTGCTGCATTGGCCCCTAAGCGTATCAGGTTGGGACCATGTGCCACCGCTTCCTCTTGTGTCCCGCAGGCCGACACCACATCCGTTGTTTGTAGAGACCGGTCGTCCATGAGCACAAACACCTCTCCTCACTAGTTCTAGATGACCTCGCCGGTTCTAGATGACATCGCAGAGCACTTTCGACTTCTCGAATGTGGCAACACATAAAGATTTAGGGGAGTTCTACGTTTGCATGCCAGATGTTTAACGCTTTTTTAAATCAATGAGACATTTTTATGTAGTACTTTCTGGAAAGAGCAGCATAATATATTTGAGCATATTCCACGAGACAAAAATAGCAGAACTTGTCCTTGGCTGCTAAAAATCCGGTTTTGTAGACTATGTTGTCAGACTTTACACAATTGGGAGACAACGGGATTGTTTGGCCATTTTTTTTTACATATACGTGGCTAAAATGTGCCTGCCTAATAATATTTCTATAGCCTGATGAAATAATATTAGATTTTTCAATTTTTCTTTTTCGTTTGGCTATTTTTGGTGCCCCTTCAGCACTTTTTGCCCTACGCACAACGCGTGGTGGGAGTGGCGGCGCTGTTTGAAAGGGACGGGCCGAGTTAGCAGCTAAAATCGCCACATTGTTCCTTTAACAGGAAGTAGCTCACTAAAGTGTTTATACTACCAATATTTTAGCTGCATGACAGTTGCATATCTGTTTTCAGCTGTTTTTCTCAGTAACAATCAAATTCTTTTCAGCATTTATTGTGAAGCATGACAATTATATTGCACAACTAGGCAAACTTATGTGATAATCAGATAAGCACAGCCACAGAATATATAAATAAAAATGATCTTTATATGATCATATACTCACCCTCATTACATCCTAGATGTTTATGACTTTCAATATGACTTAGAGCTGGCTAAGAGAGATATTTTTCAAACACACCTTCAAGATCTGGCACACGTAGCGTCCATTGAAAACAATGGCGTTTTTCACTCTTTCGCTTCAAGATCCACATAGGATTACGGTCAACGATGTGAGTCATATAATCCCAAAATGATGTTATACATTAACAACCAAACAGGAGAAGCGCTTCAGGCTACCCGGTTCAAACTACATCCACAAAAATGAGTAAATTTTTGCACGCACTTGTGGCACGATGACGAATGCATATAGCAATGTTAAGCCACAGTGTTGTCAGTTCGCTGAAATTTTTACGTTTTGTTACTAAACAAATAATTTTCACTTGATGAAAAATTACCTAAGCACAATGAGAGCGGAAGTGGTTTAGCTGGCTGAGATTTTAGCGGAAAATCGCCCCATGTGCATGTTGAGAAGCTAGATACCTTCCGCGACACTTTTCTGTACAGACATGAGTTGCAGATCACTACTGTTTACTATAAGTTACTATAAACCCCCTTAGTCATCGTCAGTCTGTTATGTGTTTGTGTGCATAGTCAGTGGATTTCTGTCACAGTCTGTTGTGTGTTTGTGTGCATAGTCAGTGGATTTCTGTCACAGTCTGTTGTGTGTTTGTGTGCACATATGTTTGTGATGTAGTGCTCTGATGTATCTGTTTGTTCACTCTGTCCTTCAGATCCTCCAGCAGGAAGACTTCAATAAGAAACCAGGTCGCATCAGTGTAAAGCCCATCAATTTTGCAGTGATTCTCAAACTCAGCAAGACCAATCTCCAAGAGAAGGCCTATAAGGTGAAGAATCCTGCTTTTTCTAAACATTTTGATCAGATCTTTGAGTTTCAGGCTCTCATAATATTCTTTCAGCATATGACACTATCTATATCACTATATGCCTGAGAGCGAACATAAAAGTTATGGGTGTCAAACTGATATCCAAAACACTTTAGCCTTAACAGAAAACGGTGACTTAAACACATCAGGTAAAGCAATAGATAATACAAAATTGCCCCTCCCATTGGGACACAAGCCTGTCATGTCTTCACGCTGGCTGGCTGTAACTGGATTGAGGTTTAGAGATGAAAGCCTGAACACGCTGGTACACGGGCTAAAGCGCTGTGCGCCGTGTCGCTGCCAAGAGGATTGCCACACAAGCTGCAGGGATTATCCTGCTCTCCTGGTTGGCACGGAGGAGCTTTCCAGTACATTCACCCGGGCCAAGACAGCACAGCCACAGGCCCCCTGAGACGCCACTCCACCCTTGCTGTCTGGGATCAGTGTCTGACTTTGTAAATCCAAAAGATTTCCTGACTAGAAAGAGCCGGGCTTTCCCGTTTTGCTGCGGAGGAATGCGGTCTGGTAGGCCGTTCGCTTGCAAATTTTAGGTGGGGGAAGGATTTGGGTGGGATCCCTGTTTTAAACTGGGTCTGGATTAGGGATCGTGCACGTGCCAGGTGCCAAGTAGAAGTGTGAGAATTCTAATGGGGGTGGGGGGTTCGACTGGCAAACATATTTTTTTACAGGAAATGACACAGGAAATTACCTCAGAAAGGCCCAAATCCAGGTTGGCCACACACAACAATAGTGTTATAACCACAGAGCCATTTTTATCACCTTCTTGCTTGTCATCTTGGTGTGCAAGGTGTTATAAAGTTTATAAAATGTGTCAACCGGTAGAGATCCTGTTTGACCGTTTATCCACAGTGCAGTTAAAAAAAATCTATCATAATGTAACTATTAGACTTGGGGTTGACCCTTCGGGCTACAAAATCTGATAAAATGATGTACATTTGAATAGTCGAGGTGGAGGAGGAATTTAAAAGTCACTGGTGTTGGCTGCTTATAATGCTTTTTAAGGGAAACTTCCCCACTCACCTTAAAGCAAAGCTGTTTGAACACAAAGACAGATATTTGTAAGAATGTTTATAACCATACAGATCTTGCCCCCCATTGACTCCCATAGTAGGAAAAATTACTTTAATATTTGTTTTGTTAAACGCAAAAGACCACTACTATGGTGGTCAATGGGGGCAAAATCTGTCTGGTTATAAGCATTCTTCCGAATAACTTTCTCTGTGTTCATCACAACAAAGAAATTAATGTAGATTTGGAGCATGAATGGAATGGAATGATGTAATTTTTGGGTGATTAAGTTGATTGACAGAATGATCCGGTCCCTCGCCAAACTTGCATTATATACATGAGATTTGTGGTATAAAATAAAAAATAGCATGATAAATTTCAAGATGCACGTTTTGGTCATAGTGTTACTGCTGTGCTACTTTGCAAAGATTTATATTTTTAGCTTGAAACCTGTTCAAAACATAACAAACAGCAGCACAATGTAACAGATTGTCACATGACCAACAGTGTAAATGAGTGTCGATTTATTAAACCTTGTGAAATGTGTGTATTTTCACTGTTTCAGGATGGTCTGCTGGATCAGCTGTATGATCTCATCTTGGAGTACCTCCACACACAGGCCTGTAGCATTGGCTTCCCTGAGCTGGCACTGCCCACCATCATTCAGGTAATGTTCTGCTGCCCGGACATTAACTTTCCACTGAGAGCTTCAGCACAGCTGCTGTGGGTTTAGTCACTATATTGGTGTGACATTTCCTTTTTCCTATGGCCACCGTTTTTACGTTTACTTCTCATTTTAACATGAAAGTCCTTTTTGTTCTTATGCTTCTTCATACACACCTCAATACTTACAGGAACGTTCACACAAACACACCCACAGGCTATAAGGTAGAGATTTTTTCCACCATCACTTTTGGCACACACACACAAAGACGCACACTTTCTGGTCAAATCCTCTGCTCTGGCCAGTGCTTTAAAAGGTTTCAGGTTCTGTGGAATTGACAATGGGCAAACAGCAGTGGCATATAAAAGTGCTGTTCTACCGTATTTGAAATGATACTTACATAAATTAACATTTTGTTATAACATTCAAATACATTTACATTTAGTCATTTAGCAGAAGCTTTTATCCAAAGCGGCTTACAAAGAGTGCAGGGAGCAATAAGCGATATGTCATACAAAGAGCAATAGTACAATAGGTGCTAATACAAAGTTACTAGTTTCAACAAAAGCCAGACCACTACCTGTTGAGAGAAGAGGCAGGGTGTCCGCGCGGTAGTAAAAATAATCTACCATAATTATGGCCCTTTAAAGGTAGTAAAAGGTAACAAATGCAATTTGACTTGGTAGTAAATTTTTCATCACCACCTTAATATTTGTGTCTCCGTGTTTGAACTTAATCTAGCCTAGTTTAAAAATATATACGGTGCTAAAAGGACAGTGTGATGATGGAGTGTTCACACCAAATGAGGAAAATCGCTCTATTCGCGTCTTGAACGCTTGAACATTTTGAGTTTACTCACATCATTCGTGCATGAAATTCGCTTCATTACAGAAGCGATTTCGCGTCATGGGAGGGGCTTCTGCCGCTCGCGGCCCTACTAGAGCAAGCTCCTTATTGGTTAACGCGGCGTGAAACTCACGAGTTGAAAAATCGGAACTTTGGCGAATCGCACCGCAAGTAGGTCATTTCGTCATTGCATTGACTTAACATGTAAATCACTCGCGCTTAACGCTTCATTCGCGTTTGGTGTGAACACACCCTTATAGTAAGCAGCTTTGCATACCCCCCCAAAAAAGGGCTGCTGCTTGATGTCGTGTTGGTAGTAAAAAATATTTTGAGGTGGTAAAAAAGGTAGTAAATTCATCTCTATGATTCCTGCATATACCCTGAGAGGGTTAGTATACTTTTTTCATTTGTCTGTTTGCTGAACGCAGAGTGCTTGATGGGGTGTAGGAGTGTAGTAGTGTGTGAAAGTATGCCGGTGCAGATCCAGTGATAGTCCTGTATGCAAACATCACTGACTTGAATCTGATACGGGCTTCAACCGGCAGCCAGTGGAGAGAGATGAAAAGGGGTGTCACATGAGCCCTTTTGGGCTGTTGGAAGAACTTCTAAATACAGTAGAACAGCACTTCTATATACCACTTCTGTGTGCCGCAATGTACAGCATGTAACTTTACCATTTCCACAGAAAAAAGGACATCATGCATGTTTAGAATTTTATTTTTAAATAAATGATGACAGAATGATTTATGGGTGAACCATTACATCTTTAAAACAAACACAAGCCCTTTTATGATTTTAATCTGGATGTTTATGTATTTCTAAACAAATCAGTTATCTTTTTATCTGTATGTGATGGTAACAGTCTGTTTCTCTCGCTCATCTCCTCAGCTGAAAGCGTTCTTGAAGGAATGCAAGGTGACCAATTACTGCAAGCAGATGCGACAGCTGCTGGAGAAGATACAGGAGAACTGCAACTACATTACAGGACGCAGGCAGAAAGCTACGTTTGGTGTGTCTGGTACTGAAGCTGTGGTGAGTTTATACCAGGATATATGTCCTGCCAAAACATTTAAAAGACATCATGAAATCCTTTTTCCCTAAGTATTACCATCATTGATATTATTGAGCATGTTTGATCAATGATTTAATAGGGAAAAACTTAAAAATGTTCTGTATCTAAAACATTTCTGCTAATTTAAAAATAATATAATTAAACAATAATATTGTAGACAAACAAAACATTTATTTAAATCATGATAGTTATTTCATTTTTCTTAGTTTTATTGTAGTATTAGTAATATTTTGCGTATTTTAGTTAAAATGTTTGCCATTTTGGTGTGTCCTTTTGTCATTTTATTAGGGCTGCCAAACGATTAATCACATCCAGAATGAAACTTTGTGTTTACATAATATATTTCTGTGAACTTTGCATATAATTATTATTTTGTATTTATAAACACATACATCATTAAAAACTATATAAAAAGTAATAAACATTTATATATCATTTAAATGATTGGTAAACATGTACATTTTTCCTAAAATGTTTTTGTGTATGTGTATTTATAAAAAAATAAAAGCTGAATATGCCCAGTACACGGACATGTATAATGTAAACACAATTGATTGTTTAGCAGCCCCACATTTTATTATATTTTTTATGTTGCTAAATAGGATTCATTTTTGTATAGTTTTAACTTACTTTTTGTGTCATTGGAGTGAGTTATTTTAGTGCCTCAACTACATATTTCAGTTTATTCCTGAGGATCATCTCTCATTTTCATTTATTATACATTTTATAAATAACATTTGGGCCAATATTTTATTTGATAAAAACAAATATTTTAATAGTTGTAATTCTAGTAACAGTAATAACGTTCTAATAGATACAAACAGATTTACTTTAAGAATTTTGATTAATGTATATTTTTTTGTCTCTGAGTTTACACCCTGTATTCTGACACGTTTTGCAGGTTGGTTTTTCCAATTCTCATGTTCATACACCTTAAGTTTTTGCTTCTAAAATTGGGGAATTAAGCTGTAGACAGACTGCACTTATTTATAACAGTTGTCTGAGCTCTACTACTACTATAACGTTTTTTTGTGGTTGACTGTTAGTGCCAATTATATTGTGACTATAACGATACATCTAGTCAGACAGTTGTGAGCTGTGAGACCAAACATGGAAGAGAGATGTTTATTTTACCTGTACTTCCTCCTTTTCCGCCCACCTCAAACACCACCCAGCTCTCTGTGCATTCGTGGGCCCTGCGCATTTCCGCGTGTACGGAGCGCCATGCCCTTTCAAAATCAGCGTGTGGGAATTGATCCGGTGCCTTGTTGACCACACCACCTGCAGGTCAGGAACTGCTGTTGCAGACAGACGCATGCGGCCACCACGGCACAAGTGCTATTACGACCGCCGCTTATGCTCGATCAGAGGCGGATACGAGAGCAGATAAGAAATAATGGAGCGGAAAGCTTTCTAATGCCCTTTCTCTCAGCTAGACAGTCTGAGGAGGAAGACAGGCAGACGTTAAGTGCTTCATCTGTGAGCGTCTGTTGACGTTGACCCAGTGCAGATTGAAACAGGCTCCATGCGTGCTGAATGGGTTAGTAATGACTTGAGATGTACTAGAAGTCTGGTGCAAAAGATGTTCCAGTATTCTGGTGTAAAGTAAAAAAAATATACAATAAATGTAGCTTTCATTAAAGGGACATGCGCTTGTGCGTTCGCACACTTGGTATTAGCATCTATTGAATTATTGTTCCTGTATAACATATCGCTTTATTGCTCCCTGAACTCTCTGTCGCTTTGGATAAAAGCGTCTGCTTAATGTTAATATAAATATACCTGCAAGCAGCAATTACGGGGTCAAACCCAACAATGTCCGTTGATGAAAATTGGTGACGTGACAGAAATGAAGGGCCTCAGGGATGAAGGTTGTGAGAGAAGGTGAGAAGTTGCTTCCTCTCTAGGGTGAGATCTTGACTCTCATTCATCTCTATCTCCGCTCTCATTTGTCACCCCTGCTGACGCACAGCGCGTTCATTTCTCCTTCCCCCTCCTCTAAGCCAACGCTCGCTTCTGATAAATATTTAAGGCCGTTTAAGTCTGAAATGAAGGAGGGTTGCGGGGTCTCTCTCTCTCTCTGTAATGTTGAGCTCGAGGGAAAGCTGTGGTAAGACAGAGCATGCAGACAGCGTGGCACCACGCCGGGGCGCGTCTGTCGCCGGGCTGTGGCCAGCGGGAATGATGTCCTCCTGTAAGGAGGGTGGCATGGCAAACTTCTCACCCGGCACGGCTGCCAGCACAGCTGCATAAAGCCGGACGCCTGACGGATCCTACCAACAAATATCTGTTTTCTATGGGTCGTGCCAAAACCTCCAACAGCTTTCGTACTACCACACCATGACACCCTCACAGAGAGCTTAAATAAATCCCTGCTTTACAGAACAATACATGACTATGTAGACTGGAAAAGTAAGATTTATTTTTGCCTTATGCCAACTTTATATGACTAGTATGCCAACTATTGGCTATTTGTAGGTTGTTTAAAAAAAAACTTTTGACAACTGTCAAACCCCCAGACCAACACAACAACACTGTACCATTCAATGTTATGTAAGAAATCAAATGGAACTTAATGGAGCTTATTTAAGCCCACATCTCTGACATTGGTCCGTCATTGAATTTACAGTAGTTCATTATTTTATTAAATCCCCAGCACATGAAGTGACCACATCAGAATTTCCTTCCCAAATGTATATAGCAGATGCTGAAAAGGATGAAGTTCTAAATTTCCTGTGTCTCACCGGCCATGTGCACATCTGTTGGCTTTGTTTGGGTTCTTCTCATGAAAACGGACCATTTTGTTCAATTCTTTCACTTTGAAAATTTGTCACCATCTTACAAACCACTTCAAATTGATATAAATAAGTTTAGATGACTGTAGACTGAAGTTGAGATTTATTACAGCCTATTGGATTTGGAGGTCAACTAATCTAATTTTACCTGATCAATATCATCCACAAAGACCTTTAAAGAATGACCAGCATAGATTCACTGGTCTGCTTCCTTCCATTGAATTTGTTTTAGGCCTTATTTAACTTTTTTTTTAGCCACAACAAAATTATGGTGTTCGGCTACTGGGGGAAACCAGTTATTACCTTAATTCATTATGGATAAAGGTGTCTCCCAAAATGTATAAAGCTTGTACTTATTGATCTTGTCATTGGCTATAGAGAAAAGGTCTGCATCAAGGACCTGAACTTTTGTAAATTGCTTTGATCGACCTGATACTTGACAAATGTACTTTACAAGTTCAACGGATAGCTCTTGGTTTCTCAAACAGAAATATACAGTGCAGGGCTGTGTGTACGGATCGTGCCATTTTTGAATAACTGTGTTTGAGGAAATATCTTGAGACTATCTTCGATTCATTTTCTTTAGCTCCCCATGCTTGAGCATGCAGTAATGTTTGGTGTGTGTTTGTGTATTTTGCTATGTTTACAGGTGGCGTGGGAAAAGAAGGTAGCAGAAGAAGGAACCCCCCTCACAAAATATTACAGCCAATGGAAGAAACTTCGTGAAAGGGAAATTCAGCTGGAGATTTCTGGAAAAGAGAGGGTAAAAACGGCACATACAAAGAAATGATGAGCATTGTACAAAAGTGATTTCAAATAGCCCTAACCACACCTTAATGATGTTGCTAGATTTTGACAGATACTATATACCTCCATACAGAGTCTAAAATAAACATGCCCTGTGCCAAATGTGAGTAAAAAAGTATAGTATAGTATAATGTATAAAATGTATTCATTAGGAATTAATAGACAGAATAATGTAATTGTAATAATAATAATATGACACTAATGATTTAAAGAAAAAAACACAAACACAGTCTGCTAAAAACTACTTTTCCCTCTAACTTCATTTGGCAACTTGTGAAATTTCTATACACTAACAAAATTATGAGGAACAAAATCCTGATAGATCATCTGAATGTTTTTGGGTGCAAGTTCACAGTGAGAAAGACTGGCTATATGATGTTGTGAAAGGCACAGTGTCACAAATATTCAGTGAAGACTGCGAATTAAATATATATTTTCTAAAAATATTTCTGGCATTAGCAGTGACGAAAAAAAAAGTACAATTTAAACCTTGCCCCCATATGTTGGCAGCAATTTGGTTATAGCACAACACTTTCGTTTGATCTGCCGATAGAGTGTGAATGTTGATAAGGCAGAATAGTTATCCTTACATTTTCAAAACATTTCAGTGCATTTGTAAAGCAGTCTTATCTGAAAGACAGATGTTATCATCTCGTGAAAATTGTCGGGCTAGATCTGCGAATGCACCTACTGTGTGTGTGTGTGTGGTGGAGCTGGAGCGTGTCCATAGGGAGATAATAGAGATGACACCAGGCGGAGTGTTGGCGTCTAGAAAGCGGCAGATTGGCGGAGGAGGCGGCAGGGCTAGTGCTACAGGAAGAGTATTATAGCGCTCAGGGCTGCATCCCAGGCTTTGATCCACCGAGTCCCCACGCTCAGATCTGATTACCACTGCCCCCCCATCCAGACTGCCTCTGCCGCTTCCTCCATCAATACACAAACACACACGCTTATATTCACTTATCTTTTTAGGGAAGAACATCTCTTTGTTTTTGTGGTTGTCGGTTCATCTCCTGATTTTCACTACATTTATTGATTGTTTATATTTCACCCTTTTTTAAAAGGATTATGTGCTTCAGACTGTTCTAAAACCCTCTAATTGTAAGATCTATATAGTGACTTGTTTGAGGTCAGATGTTTATGAAATGGAAAGACAATCACAGAATAGCTCCATGCATGTAGACTGGAAAACAGATTTGAGATGTCTCGGCCAGATTTAGTCTGAACAAAAACAGTGAGCATAATGCATTTCATCAGCTGAAATGTCATTATTTCAAGTCTATGTTTTTGCCAATTTAAAGGGACAGTTCAAAAAAGTATAATACTTTTTAGTATTTAGTTACTCGTTACAAAAATTGGAGAAACAAAATCCCAACAAATCAGCAGTTCCGAATTTGTATACATTTCTTTGTTCTGATGAACACAGAGAAAGATATTTGGAAGAATGCTTATAACCAAACAGTTCTTGGCCACCCTTGACTACCATAGTAGGAAAAAAGACCCAGAACAGCTTTCTTTCCTACGTTCTTCAAAATCTCATCTTTTGTCTTGAATGTAACAAATAAATGTGTAGAGCAATTGTTCCTGCGTTCAACTGAACAAAGGAATGTACACAGATTTTGAACAACTTGAGGATGAGTAAACATTAGAACTAAATGACAAATTTAGCCTTTTTTGGGGGAGTGATCTGTACCTGTATGTTAGTAGGGTATTTTAAAAATATTTTGTTCTTTCATTTAGATGGAGGACCTGAATCTGCCTGAAATCAAGCGGAAAAGAGCTGAAGAGAAGAAATCTGCCAAGAAGGAGTTTAAGGGTCTTTTTGAGTCGGATAGTGATGACGACAGCAGTGAAGACCTGCTTAAATCCAAAGGTAAGGGTTTCAGATTTGGTTTGTTCCCACATTGAAACTCTAGTACATACTGCAGAAGACATGTTTAGAAACTCTGTTTAACCCATTGGAGAAACATCAAGCTATATTCTGATCTTATGATTCTCAATAGTGTCTTTATTTCTCATGTTTATTTCTTATTTCATGGTTTGACCTTTGAACTGTTCTGTACTTCCCCAAACAAAGAAAGCGGTTTGTTTGGCTGTAATGCCGGTCTTTGTCACTGGGAGGCTGTAGTCCATTGCTTTGAACTGTTAGAGGATGAGTGTTAACTTTGCTGAAACGCATTTAACAGACTGACTAAAGGTGTATTCAAGCTCTGATCGGTTTTAATGCTTGTACGACATGAAACATAGTTTTTTAACCCATTTTACTTGCTTAAAGCAAGAGTTCGCCCCAAAATGAAAATTCTGTCATCATTTACTGACTTTCGAGTTGTTCCAAATTTGTATACATTTATTTGTTGTGATGAACACAGAGAACGATATTTGTCAGATGTATTCAGGTAAATAGGGATTTCGTAAAATGTTGACTCTAAGATTATTTACGATAGTTAATCTGAGCAATTCATATTAGTCATAAAACCCGTCAATACAAATATGAACTCTGATTTGAGATCTATAAATCCTCTGCAGTTCAATCTGAGTCTCTCTTGCTCTCAGTCCCTCTCTCTCTTTCTCTGTATGAATGGAGCTCTGTGAAGGGCAGGTCAGCTGTCAGGCACGCACTTGCCTCTCCTCTTTGACTCTATATGTGGAGTGTGCGCTAGGTCATGTGTCGGACACATGCCACACTCTCCCACCCCTGCCGCCCGTGGGCCGACAGCCGCAGAAAAAGTCCCACAGAGGTGGAAGGCAAGAGGAAGGGCTTTTTTCCATCTGGTTCTCATTGTGTGGAGTCCCTACAAATCTCTCTCTCTCTCTTTCTCACACACTCTGTTCTCTCTTACAGGAAGCTTTTTTTGCATGCTCGTATCCCAATGGGGGTTTGTAATTCAAAACATTTGCTTGGAAAGATGTTAGTGGCTGCTCCTTTACCACAAGGCTTAACTGCCCCCATACCTCCAACGTTCAACTCGAGAAGTCACGTGATCTCTCATATATTAATTTGTGGTTATGGTTGCATGTTGTCAAAAAAAAGCCCTTTTTTGTGGATTTGTAGTTTGGTATATCCTGTACCAAAACCAACCAGAAATTGACAATTGTATTGCACTTTCTGGCATTTTTGGTTAAAAAAACTTAGTTGCTAATCCTATCTTTTGTATAAAATTGAATTTAATGCCAAAAACTTTGCTGGCTATTGTCAACTTGCTGTTTTTATGTTTACCAGCACCTGCTTGGTGTGTCAACCTTACTCTCTTAGTATTCTCCTGTCGAGTTGAGTTTTGTTGTTGCTGTAGTGTACCAGGCTGTTCAATGCCAACTTGGCTGAAGTTAATCACAATGTCATGTGTTTTTGCTCATTTTTTAACACCTCAATCGTCAATGCTCCTGAGCAACATGCAGATTCATTCCTTGATATTTTTTCTCTGTTTTTCACAGTATTGATTAGCCCACTGGCAGTCATGCAAGTCTTCGTCTCGTGCTTCTAGACTTCAGAACCCTCTCTGAACCTGTGAACTGTGCAGTCAGTCTCTCTCCGGTTATATTAAGATGCATTAGCCTGCTCTTGGCGTCAAGGTGTGCGCACGGCGTTAAGCTCGGCTCCCCCCCTCTGGCTGGGCCCAGTGCATTCTGGGTAATTAGGGTGAAGGGTGACTGGCTGGGGAGGTGGCTGTGCTGCCATTCACCTCGCAGGCAGCATCTAATCAAATCCCACTTCAAAGCAAAGGGATTTCAACCCTGGCCTCTTCAGAGAGCAGAAGACACTCCCACACACGCACCTCTGGATTACTGGGGCTAAATTGCAGGCAGAAGCTAGTCTCTATTTTTGTCATTTAAATGGAAACTTTTAAATATGTGGCATCTCTTACGTGAGCTGCATGGATAGGTCAGTTAAATTGTTAAGCTTGTAGAACACGGTTGTGAGGTTGTTCTTTACATTTATTGGAGTCTGTGTACCGTCCATGTTACAAATATATATCTTGTACATTTTATTTAGAACCCGAGTACTAGGATTGTCACAATATACCAGTATTGACTATATTGTTATATTGCCGAACTTGAATATCGATAATGTTATAATTCTGTTATATGATCATATTATATGATAATATTTTAATGCGGCACACGTTTAAAGTTTTGCCTTAAGACCCACAATGGTTTTAAACGCTCTCTCTCTGCCTCCCTACACTGATATTGTGCGAGTGATTCATTGGCCAGAAAATTTAAACAAATTGAACAATATAACATATAAATAATACTATCAGTCAAATACATCTATGCAAAAAAAATCTAAATATCGATAATTTTACCATGAATTCTTCAAGACAAAATAATTTTGTAGTGATCTGATATTGTGTGAAGGACTTGAGTATTGTTACTAGGGCTGTGCAATTTGGGGGAAATATCTAATTGCGATTTATTCTTTATTTTTTGACAGACATCGCGATTTAATGTCAAGCTTCAGCTCAATATTGTCAATAGTGTACAGACAGTATGGGTATAGTTACCCTGCTGAAAGAAAACGATAAAACCGATCACAGAAATCCTAATTGTTTCCATTAAAACAATTACAAAATTCAAATAGGAATTACTTTTGTTCTGTTGGTTCCCAGTTGCCAGATAACATCACATCAATAGAATCCAGAGACGCGGGAGTATGACACAGGCTGTGTGTGCGCGGCAAGTTTAAATTGCTTGTAAGGGAAACGCGCCGCACGGGCAGGGACGCGAGAGTATGACACAGGACTGGCTATGTGTGCGGTCTTCTGAATTTGAATTTTCTTTAGTATTTATCTGCCTAATATGATCGATCTGACTCTGCAGACGCCATAATCTCTCCATCCGTCTCTCTCTCGCCTTCTGTTTGTTTGCTTTTTTAATGACTTGTAAACGCAGTTGGCTAAGCCAGTGCTGATATAACGGGGATGTGCTCACTCAGTTGTTAGCACGAAATATCACTCAAAGGCTTGGAAAAGACGTATTTCATCATTTTCACATGTTCCTCATGCGATTGGCAAATCGCAACGTCTCACATCGTGATTTCAATTCGATTTAGAATAATCGTTCTGACCTAATTTTTACACTGATAAAGTACAGACACTTGAAAAACATACGGAAGTCTTTTTACTTCACAATATTATTAAGCATATATTATTCTTTTTACCCCACTACATTTTGCTATTTAAAACTACCTACTTTTACTCCAGTTTTTATTTTATATTATTTTAATTGAGTAAAAGTAATTAGTAATAGATTTTGAACGTATCAAAATTGTAGTAAAAAGTGTGATATTTGCTTATTATTGTAGTAAAACACAGACAGGAAGCGAAATTTTCCCAAAAGTAAAAACCTGAAAAGTTTTTTATTCCAATACTAGTTAATAAATCCCTTATCTCATGTTTGCAAATTAACTATGTGGTGTTCAGAATCTTGACTTTTACGATCTTCTTTTTCACAGCACCATTCAGTCATTACAATGCTTTTTATTCACCTTTGTATTTTTCAACCATGTTTCAGCTTTTATCCCGAATTGACACAAAAATAAGGAAGTAATTTCTTCAGCACATTTTTGGTCAAGAAACATTTACCGATTCTCTTTTTATTACAGAGGGACAGGGTGACTCCGGTGATGATGAAGGCCTTAAGGATCTCTTAGACCTGAGTGATGAGGATGATGATGATCCCTCAGAGGAAATGGATGATTCAGGTGATTACTCTGGTTTCATTTCATTCAGTTGACAGCAGAAGGTCACCACGTATTCTCACATAAAATGTTCGCGCATTAATTCGGGTCTAGATTTCCAGATCTGTTCTGCCTTCGCTTACTTTATAGATTTAACATATCGAGTTTCTCACTGGAAGTTTGAAAGAAACATCTGACCCTATTTTTTTGTTTACGTCACAGATGAAGAGCAGAAAAAGCCTTCGTTCACGTTCTCTAAAGTCAAAACACCAAGGAAGATGTTGAGCACAGAGCTGAACCAGGTGGCGGAGGGAGATGATGATATGGTGGAGGACCTGGAACTCTCAGATCAGGACTAAACGTGATTGACACTGTTGTTGAGTTGTGTACAGTCCATTTTATATCGATAAATGTGTTTTCTTATGCACAATTGTTCTTTAATAATGTGCAAATTAAATCAAAGACTTCTTATTCATCTTCTACGAGTCCTGTTTTTAATGATTCTGTGATCATGTCACCATTTTGAGATGTGCCGTTGAATGCACAGGGATTGAATAGGCAGGCTAGGGGAGGGAGGTGAAAGCACGGGGTCAGCCCCGAGCATCGGGCTGCCAGGCTCTCGTATCATCCACTGCCAGGCTGTGCTGCCCAGGTGGGGAGAGAGAGGAAGAGAAGAAACAGAGAGCAGCCTGTTCTCTCGCCAAAACATCTCTCCCCTCTAGTGGTTTTGCGTCACTTTCTGCAACGGCTTGGCTTTTCCACAATGTTTAGAAACAGACTTCGTGCTGCCAGAACTTTACAAAGCTCTAGTGGTGCTGTAGGAAATTAGTTAAGAAAGACCAAGTTGTAAAAAAAAAGTGATTTCTTTAAGTTTTAAATCAACTGTTGCACCCTCTCACCTACTGTAACAGCTGTTGTCTATGGCTTCAGCACTTTCCTGTCATAACAGGAGTGTGTGCATAAATATCCTGACACTTTTCCCTAACTGCCAGCTTAAGGTGCTATTCAGAACCTAAAGTTAAATTCAGGCCACCATGACCGTACAGCAGCTGGGCCGTATTAGCAGAAATTCATTTTTTTTCCGCCAGAGCTGCGTCACGCCCGTGTTTGTGACTGGGTAACAGGTTTACTGGTCTATCACTCCCAGCACAGACTATCACACACAGCACCTGGCACTGGCAGTCACGGGTGCGGTAAAAGAGACGGGCCGAGGCCGAGCGTCCCTGAATATCGGGGGCCTTGGCCTGCCACTGAACCTGACGCTCTGACAGCTGTTGTTGACCTGATCTCTGCAACTTATCCCCCACACGTGCTCCTCCCTAACCATGGGATTTACCGTCTCTACTGGGGCTGCCACTCCCTGCGCTACTGCAGAGGAGTTAGGAAATAAACATGACTCAGAGAAACAATCGGTGTGTTTTTCAATAGGATTTATTTCACCCAGCAGAGAATAGAAAAATAGGATGGAGACAAAACGTTGATGGGAAATCTAGAGCTGATTTGAATTAATTGCTTACATATTTAAAAAGAAAAAAAAATTCAAAGATTTGCATAAAGAGCATTGTGCCTTCTGTTTCCCTGCAACAAAGAGGAAAGTGTTGTTCTTTGGGATCAATTTAAGGGCGATTTAATACTTTGTCGCGCAAACAAATTCCTATAAATATTATTTTCCTCCTTTATATGCTGAAGTGGCATTAAAGAGTGGGGCGTATGATTATTACAACTGGTATACACAGCAAACAGAAAAGTTGAACAAAAGTACCACCTTGTCACATTTTGTTCAGTAATAAAGATTTAAATTCGTGCAACTACATTTAACAAAACGTACCACTTATCTTCAGTATATTTTCATCTTGAGCATGTTTCTGTACAATTCACGACAACGTGTCATTTCCACAGCAGATATTGTGACCGCACAATGGCATAAATACATGTATGGACATACAGATGCTCCCCTTTTTTTTAAATGGGCCCAGACGTTTGTCAGGTGAGAGGTCGGGCCATTGCTTTGGCTGATGGCTTTTGGTCACAGGAAGTTTTAAGTGCTTTCCATCTTTCTGAGGTCATTTCCGATCCTTCCACCACAGGGTCCTGTATCCGTGTACCTTGTTTTCACCACTGGATGAGATCAACATTCGATCTCGGTTGAAAATTCCACATCCATCCGTCTTTGGTTTTGGACTGTGGAATGCATAGTTGCACTGGTCAAGACAGCAAATGAGTTCCATCCTGTGCTTTTATTTACTCCTCTTTGGGGATTTAGTCTCTCGAAACAAACTCCCGAGAATTTTAGACAACTGGAAGTTGTAGGCGGCTTTCCGAAAGCAGGAAAAGAAATTGTCTTTCAAAGTTCCCCCGGCTGAGACTGCAGGGTACCACAAGAGTTCATCTCAGCGAGGGATGCTTAACGACAACGTCTGCCACAAAAGAATGTCGTACATGTACCTCGCGTGCTAGCTCTTTTCCTCCTTCCTTCTGGCGCGCTGTTTAAGAGCAGCTGTCTTCTCTCGAACGCACTGTTTCGTCCCCAAGTCCCTATTTGCACATCTTTGGATTTTTGGCTCCCTCGCAGCCCCTGCGCAGGGTGGAGCTGTTTCAGCCCGTATTTCAGCGTCTATTCCGACACATTTCTCCACACTTTTCTTACAAAGATTAAACCTCTGCATAAAGGTCCTCAAGTTTGTTTTTTATTTTGGGAGGGGGTGTGAGGGGATGAGGGGTGTAAGAGGAAGGAAAGAATAGTTCAAAGAGGGCCCCCTTCATGCCCTCTCTCCATCTTTACCTCCTCCCTGGAGCGCTGCCTCTGCCATATGGAGAAGCAGTCAAGAGTTTTAATGGCCGATTCTACGAGGGAGGTTTAGTGGAGTCGTAAGCTCCCGATGACGAGGGGTTTCCGTTCTCCTGCTTGGGGGAGGCGCGGCAGGCGGGAGGGGGTACGCTGAATGGGGAGGAAGTGCTGCCGGTGGAAGGCGGGCGGGTCTCTGCGGGCAGGGGGTCTCTGTCTGTGGGGCGCAGACCAGATGGTGGCAGTGGGAGGGCCAGCGGGAAGCTGGTCATGTAGATTATTCTGCCAATCCGTCGCGCCACCTGAGGAAAACAGCCACATGCCAGCGTTATTTCTCATGGCATACACTCGACAGGAAAAGCACGAGGATGAACAATAACAGCAATGTAAGAAGATTCATTTCGAATGCGTGTTCAGATAAATTATTAAAAGTGACATGTAGAAAGAATAAAAGACAAAACTAGTATATTTTGCCATGAATCATTACCATTAGTATCCTTTTATGTTTAGCACTGGGTTTTGCAAATATCCAACCAATAACAGTACACAAGTACAAAAAAGTGCTTGTCCACAGTACTTTACCTGAGAGCGGATCTTGAGGGCAGGCCCCAGTTTCAAGCCCATATTGTTAAGTAAGTGGTCTTCCGTCAGTAGTGGCAGGGTCTCACCGTCAATGGCCTGCTCTCTGAACACCTGAAACAGATGACCTGACCTCAGCTAATGTTCATAAACATAGACACGTTTACATGCACATCACTTTCAGAATAAAGTCTATATTTGACATGTTCCACCGCTACTGTAATATTCTTTAATGAATGTCCAAACCAAAGACATGCATATTCTGTTCATCCTGTTCTCAAAATACCGAATGGTGCAATGAATTGTTTAATATATGTCATGACACAAAAAGATGACATAGCATTTAATGTTTGCGAAAGAAAAAAAACGATTTGCTTTTGAAAATGTGTTTCTTTAATAGCTTGAATGTTCTAAAATCTTTAAATTTAATTTTTTTTACATTTAATTTAGCTGATAAAATAAATGTTTATTTAAAGGTCCAGTGTATGAAATTTAGCGGCATTTAGCAGTGTGGTTGCGAATTGCAACCATCGACTCACTCCACCCCTCAGCCCTCCTCTTCAAAGCACTATGGTGGCTGACACAGAACACAGATGATGTCGTCATGTTTTCGCTTCTTTGCTAAAGGAGATAACGTATTTACAAAACGCCCTCTGAAGAGCAGTTTGTCTGTTTAGGGCAGTGGTTCTCAAACTTTTTTGGTCATTCACCACTTTAGACAAGGGGGAATTTTCAAGCAAGCCCCACCTGCCCCCATCGCTCTAACACAATGCTAATGAAATGCTCGGGGTCTCATATCTAATGTTCTTTTAATTTAGACTCCATGTAGACTAGTAATAATTACCCCTTAATGTTTCCATGGCGACGTGTCATATTTGTCACGTGACACACCTTATGACAGATCGCCTTAAATTTCCTTTTTTATTTCAAGATATTCACAAACTTGCTTACCACGTCATCAACTATATGATATTCCGATTCTCAAAAATGTGTAATTGAGTGTGTTTGGTCATTTATAAATAATCTTGACAAGCCCGTAGGCAGGGGGGGTGGTTGGAACGAACCCCCCTCACTGCCAAAGGTCCAGAATTTAAGTCGTTTTTTTCTCATGTGATTATTGTCATCATTGTTTTAATCAATGCTTGTGACAAATTTCTGGGTTGCTGTTTCAAATTAATATGATTATTATTGCAGGACGCGTGTGTGTGCGTGCGCAGACAGAGAGAGTTCTCGCAATACACTTTTCAAAGCAACGTGAAGAAGCATCGCCTCTGAATGATGCTGGGGAGGGGTTATATATATATGAATGTGGCCCGCCCACAGATTTGGACCGGCCCTCTGAACAATGTCTTATAGTGTGTTCACACCAAACGCGAATGAAGCGTTAAGCGAAAGTGATTTACATGTTAAGTCAATGCAAAGATGCGATGACCTACTTGCGGAGCGATTCGCGCGAATGACGCGAGTTGAAAAATCTGAACTTTGGCGAAAATTTGCGCAGCCTTAACCAATCAGGAGCTTGCTCTAGTAGGGCCGTGAGGGAGCGTCAGAATATTGGCTTTCAGACCCAAATTTCTCTAAGTTACTCACACAGCCTAATAATTTGTTAAATTCATAATGTACCATTGCGATAGAACTGACGCGCGAACCATCGGAAATTTTTTAAAGAGATGACAAAATGGCCAAGCGGTTGGGAAAGAGAAAGGTTAATTAATATGCATAAGAAAATGTTTTGAATTTGAGTAGCACTAAACTATTAACTATTAATAAACTATTATACCATTAGGAGGCATAATAAATACATTTCAAATCAAAATTAAATCTCCACAATAATTCAAGTAGTACCTCCGGCCCATGTAATTTTCTGTTAAAAAACTGACCCGGCCCCCCATTAAAGACAAGGAGAATTATGTGGCCCTTGCAGAAAAAAGTTTGGGGACCCCTGGTCTACAATATAATAGCCATATAAACGTAGCGTGATTATAATAATAAAACACAGCAAAGAGGCATTGACAGAGAGTCAAGAAATGATGATGAGAAGAATTATTATTAATATTTCAGTAAAGTTCATTAAATCTATTCTGTTGTTAGTGTGGTCTTTTAACTTATGAACTGTGTACGGACTGACAAAAGTGTTACATGAGGAAGCAATTTGACAACAATGCAATAAATATTTTAGGTGCATCAAAAAGCGTGCTGGTTAAGATACCAGCAGACAAGCTAATCCAGCACAAATTAGTGCATAAAAGGTCACCAAAATGAAGTATTTGAACCTCATAATTAAATACAAAAGGAGGAGAAAAACTGCAAAAAGGTCCACTTTTTGAAAAAAGAACCTCCCCTTTCAACTGGCTGGCTACGGACCTGCTTGATCTATACGTGAGACGGGTTTCACCATGTTTCTTTGTGACGCAGTTCAGAGAGTTTTGTCTGTCATCAGTTTCTCCCGAAATACATGCAAGAAAGTGGCCAGTGAACTCCGAGAACTTTAACTCTTGTAAACTTTATAGTTACTTCCACTATGTTTGTCTGATGTGAATATCAAAATCAAATTATATCAAATTACGTCAAATTATATTTGAATAGATTGTTATTGCTGCTTCCACAGACATGAGTGTGTATCTTACAAACTCCAAATGTATTGTTCTACTAGTGCTTATGTGTATTTAAATGGCTGAAACCTAAAATAAACATTATTAGGTTGAAAACACTGCATAGTTGTGATATATGACAGCGCTGAGCTCGTCCGTCTCTGGCTCAGCGCAAACCAACGCGTGAAAGCACAATTTCAATCTGGCAGTCACTGAACATTTGAAATCTCATATCAGGGAGCATTCTCCCTAATATGAGAAAAAATATCCCACGGAAATAATATCCCATATATGGGACCAAACCGGATACCGCTCAAAAGGTAAAAAATTCCTGTAGCGAGGTAGAGCCGGGATTCAGGGCCGGTGCGTGAATGATAACGAGCGTCAGCTGTACGCGCACCGTACTATTGGGTTTCGGCACCAGTGTAACAAAGTTCCATGAAGGGAGGGAAGGAGTCGGGAACCGGCGAACATTTAACATCTTCAATCAAATCAAATAAACAAGGATGTAAAACACAAAAACAACTTCCGGGCCCGGTCCTCTCTCACTGACGGTCCGGTCGCTCGTCCACTTATGCTTCACAATCTCCTTCGTGATACCAGACCGGTGCGCGTACAGCTGACGCTCCCGGCTCTCGCCCCGCCTACCTCACTACAATTTAATTTGTAACCATGAAAACAAAATTCCGGAAGATTTGATCTCACGTTTCCATATAAGGCATAAAAAGGAACATTTCCTCCCGTTTGGCGCGCCCCACCTGTCACGTCTCTAATCCCCACCAGTTTGAGAAACGCTGGTTTAGGGCTACTGTAGAAACAACACGAAGAATGCCATGTGAGGAAACCTGCGTCGTATATATATAGAAATAGCTCATTCTAAGGTAATAAAATCATAACGCTTCATTATGTAAAGTCTTTATACACCTCTGAAGACATGATTATGTATATAATATTGCATTTCTGTCAAAAGATCGTCCCAAAAACGTGCACACTGGACCTTTAATGTTGACTATTCTAAGGGGTTTTAACATGAGCCAAAATTCTAAAAATGGCATCACATGACTTTGCTTATGGCCACCAGGTTAATGAGTTTACGTAACGCTTACAAAATAAACCAAATTCTAGTGTTCTTGTACATCATCGTGCAACTCACTCAACATGCAACAGGGTTCACACGAAGAAGCTCATGCACACGTATTATTAGCAGTGAAATGTGGTGCCCTGTGGTTGACGGTGAGGTTTTGGTGATGTGTCGAGCATGCAACAGCCAGACATCCAGTATGGTGTGATGTGCGAGACGACGTAGCTGTGAGTGAGAAAGATAAGAGCAGCGCAGAGCGGCCATCTTACTTTTAAAAATACACTACTCAAGCTAGCTGTTGGCACTCTAATGTTCTCGTTTACAAATTGACAGCACTCAGTCATTCAGTGCTGTGGATCTCCAGTAGCCCCTGTTAAAGCCAGGGGAGGAGGAGGTGTCCCAACGCTCTGCTCCTGCTCTTGTCCTCACCTGTGTGTACTCCCCACAGCCTGCTAGGCTGCTGATGAAGCTGCACACCTCCTCCACACTCCATTTGCTGATGTCCTCGGCTGCACCCGTCTCTTCTCCGTCCACGAATAGACCTCCCATGGTGCCTGTGGGCCGAGAGGAAGCAGAAATCATTAGAAACAGAAGGCTCTGTGTCCCCTCTCGCGCCTACGCACAGCTCCGTCATTGACCCCGTGTATTACGGAGTTGAGTAAAGGTCAGCCGCAGGGCCCCTTCCTGAGGGAGGTCCTCAGCTGGGATCGAGATCGCAGGTAATGCGTTTCAGATGGCTAAGGCTGCTCTTCACTTATGTGGAGAAATACGAATATATTAAAATTCTCAGATGGACAGGACTTCCTTTCATCAACTAAACACAAACAAACCATTTTATATTAAAATGACGCCATATTATATTCTTATATGGGAGCCAACATGGAGAGGCTCCAAGAAGCGCAAACATCCATGGTTAGAGAATGTAGTTCTCAAGCACTGTATATACTGTATGTTTTTGTTTTTTTCAAGACAAAGATTGTGGTTAACAGGTTTGCACTGTGCTCTGCTCTCAACTGTTTATGTTGCTTAACCAAGTTTTACTACACTTGTGTGTTGGCACAGTTGTCCGTTTGTTTATGTAAGGCAAATGTTTTTGTATGCTCTGTGTATGTTCAGGTTTTGCTCAAGTGCTTGTGGAGGGTTACTTCAGTCTCTCTCTCTCTGAGTTGGTCACTTCCTCATTAGGGGCCTTATTTTTCATTAAATCTTGCTCTGGGCTTGCTCGCACGCTGGAGTCTTTTTCTCACTGTCTCTCTCGTTCTTCCTGTATCCCTGAGGATAAGGAATAGTACTTGAGCTCCAACTCCCTTAACAGATAGTTAAGGCTGAAGAGCATGCTGCATGAACAACAGAACTGGAAGTGTGTATATGTGTTTTAAAGGAGAAGTGTGTTTACAAAGTTAGAAGAAAAGATTCTTAAAGCAGCTATACACACCTGTGTGAAAGTAAGGGCTGGTGTATGGAAAGGCGAAGGGCAGCGTGGGTAAAGGTGGAATAGTTCCACCTGGCAAGTACTTGGTCTCACTTTTGCTCAGTCCCGATGTGAATAAATGGTGGGTCGGTGACTCTGGCCCGGTAGAGCTACATGGAGCGCTAAGTCTTCCAGATCCCTCTCCCAACTCTTTCACCCCTTCACCAGACTTGGTCATGTCTTTGCCCTGGCACACCTCCGAACTAAGACCATGAACGTCCACTTTGGAAATCCTCTCAGGCTGGTGTTCCTCAGGATCTGCATGATTCTCAGAGTCTTTCATGTCATCATCGAGCCCCTCCATTTCTTCACCCCGCGAGCCTTCTCCAAGCATCTCTTTAGTCTCAGACGATCCCCCTTGTCGGTCTCCCCGGAATGGTCCTCCTTTCCTCAAGCTCTTCCTGTTGCTAAGGTCTTTAGAGGAAGTGCCCGCTGCTGCACCCTGGTGGTTGAGGGAGAGAAATGGGTTGTTGTTGTGGCGTAAAACCAGCATGGCGTTGCGACGGTTGAGCTCTTCTCGGAGCGGGTGGCCCTCTGGGATTTCCTGCAGGCTGCGGAAGGCAGGGTGTTCTGCGGGGAGCCCGGGATGCAGGCCCAGCGGGTCCGCCAGTAGTCGCTGCCTGTGGAGGTTCTCCAACTCCTTCTGCCTTAACAGCTCAGCAGACATTTCCAACCTGGAGGAACAATCTGCGATTAGCAAGGCACTCCACAGCTTGGTCAAAAAACTTTTCCAAGTATTATGCAATAACATGAACAAGACTACTTTTGTCTGAATCAACAATTAAAGGAACAGTTCGACCAAAAATGAACACGTCTGCCATTACTTACTGATCTCATGTTGTATACTGATACAAAACTTGACATTTGTTAAGGACTGTTAAGCGTCTCTTTCTGTACCATGACAGCTCATGACCATGGGCTATCAGGATTTTATTTTCAACTATACACAACATACTTTTACATTATGTTGTACTACATACATTTAAATGCCACAATTCTCCTAAATAAAAACTTTGTTAAAGGTGCAGCATTACCTAGCAAGGTTCTGTTTACGAAGACTTTCCTGTTGACGGGCTAACATCTCAGCCTGAACAGGCTGCAGGAAACCATAGCCTATAGGAAAATACCAAGAGAATGTCACATCTGTTTTAAAAGACAGGAAAACATACTCTATTTTTATCCAACTCTGTAAAACCACCTTAAAAATTAACAAATGTTTAAATACAACACACATGTACAGTACTATTCAGAGATGTATCAAAATATAATACAATGCCCTTACTATACTCATATTTTATATGATTACTGTATAAGAACCATGCCATAGTACAGGGTTCGGCAACAGGCGATAAGCAATAATATCTGGCCCGCGCCAGCAGCATTATTTTGATTATTTTGCCCGCAGCTGGTTCTGAAATAGATCCGTCACAATCACGTCTTATATGAATTTGCCTTCAAAATAAGAGTACGAGAACGTTTTGCAGCAATGTTTTATTTTGTAATGAATTGAGAGCTTTTAATTTGAAAAGTTCTGAAATATATTCAAAGGAGTCTGTCGAGGGCTACACACACTTCTAAAATTGACGTCATGCAAAACAAACAGTGAAGCATTTAAACGTTTTCTTATAACACGGGGCCTTAGCACAAACACATGAACAATAACAAAGCAAATTCAGCTGTTTTTGTAGGTGCCATGCTTCATCTCGTGGTGCCATCGGATTTTTTTATTCTTTGCAAGCAGCGACAACTTCGTTGCAGATAACCGGCTTTGAATTCAAAGGTTCACAAAACTAGGTAGGATGAATGCATAGATGTCTTCCCATTCCTCTTTTTTTGTAAATACCCTGGATTGATCGAACCCACAACCTTGCGTAGTTAATGCAATGCTCTTACCACTGAGCTACAGGAAAGCTATATCTCTGATCCATCTCTCACCATCTAGCTAGCTTAAATGTTAACATCACTCTGCACATGACGTAATAGCATACCCCAGCAGGCAATAAAAAATGCTGTTTAGTACGTGAGGAGTGTAAAAAACTTTACAAACGTTACAAAATTATATAACTATATTTTATATAACTATAATTTTTAAAGTGGGCTTATGTAGTTCAATTTTTCATCAGTTAATTTCTTAAAATATCCTTTGACTATGTTCTGGCCTGCTATCTAGCGGTGAATTAGTTTTTTTGGCCCGATACCAAACTTACTTGCCAACCCCTGCCATATAAGAACCTTTTTTGTCTAAATAGGTTCCATAAAGAGCTTTTGTCCGACGAAGCTTTCTGTTTTACAAAAGGTTCTTAGTGGCGAAAAAGGTTCTTCAGATAATTAAAAAGTAAAAAATAGGTGGTTCTTCAGAGAACCTTGGACTGAATGTTTCTTTGGGATATCAAAAAAGAAGTACAAAATGAAATGTTTTTGTAATGGATGACTGAATAATGAAGAATGAAGAAAGAATAGCCAATCAGAACTCTTTCAATATTGTTTAAAATGCATCTTCGGATGCAACCTCAAAACTCTGCCAAACAAAACCAATTTCTGCAAATTCTCGACAAAAGGTGACTACAAAGAAAATTATGAAATATAACAAGCTATGATTTATTTGAGATGTTTGACAATCACAACAAAATTCCTTAAGTTACATTCGTGTTAATCCATTTGATGAGTGAACTTTTATTCTGAAATGTGGAAAAAATATGAATAAGTGTCCCAAAACGTTTGTAACGTATATTATACTGTATATCCCAGTCGTATGTTATACACACTATATATACATACACAGGCAGACGTATAGTCTGTAGTCATATGAATAAGCTCTGTGTGTAAATTAGTTCATTTGTGTTTATGTGGATCTGGCAGAGGTGACACTCACCTGGGGTTTGGCAGAGGGCGGAAGGCATGCCCAGGAACGGGGGACGCAGGTGAGGCCCCAGAGCAATGTGAGGAGCATTCTGCAGGGACAGCAATGGAGGAGGGTGCGATATGTCTCTGTACACACAAACACAAAAAATGCACAACATTACACATACATGGTATATACTTTATATACAGTATACATCTTATATTCTTTAAAAAATGTGCACCAAATAATTGTTCACAATAAGACTTTAACAGGACATTTTTAACAGGAAAGCACATGTCAAGATCATAAATACAAGAGGACATGCAAGATCTTATTGCTTTAATATGTGCATTCCTCGCAACATCACTACTGTTGTAAAACGATCAGGCTGTTTCACAATGTTTTGCACGTAGTGTGGCACTGTGGTGATGATGATACAGGATTTCACGAGGGTGCTATGGCTGTGCAGTGTTATGGTAATGCTACGTTCTCCTCCATCGGTTATTTTTATCGCTCCCTCCGGCGTACGCGAGCCACCGTAGCCCCTCATCAGTCCTGTCACGCTGCGGACAGCAGTGCTGTTTGTATCCTGGGCTCCCCCCCACCCCGGCCCACCTCCGCCACCATCATCTCCTCCTCTCCCTCGCTCCCGCTCTCCCTCGGTCTGCGGCCCTGCCACTGCGGTAATGAGGCCTGAATGCACAATAAGAGCATGTCATACTCCGACAGCTGGGGCGGCCCCCAGCCTCGCCCGGGCTACAGGCTGAAGCACCCATAATTAACACAGTCCTTCCTCTTCCACCCCGACACGCACGCACACCCTCCTCTTCCTGTCTCTCTCCGCCGCATTCAGGCAATAAAGAGGTGGCGTGTCGCGTAGCCTCAATTATATTTTTCTCCTTTTGTACGAGCCAGTTCGTATACAATACAGTGACCGCCTTTATTGAGACCCGGAGGGGGAGAAGAAAATGAGAGGAAGGGGAAGGTAGAGAATAAAAGGAAAGATATTTCTTCAGGTTGCTCTTGGAGCCAAAGGAAAGACTTGATATTGGCAATGTGTTGAAATCCAGGCAACAATGATGCACCGGAGATCCAGCGGTGTCTTTTTAAAGGTTTATGCTCTTCATCTGCCAATACAAGCCCCTCCATTTACTGCAACCCTTCACGAAGGCCCCCAACTCACACGTGCATAAATATAAATGAAACCCAACACGCCTAAAGCAGGCGAAAGAACAGCGCGGTTGCTTTGTACTTGTGACTGAGCAACGCTTGCTCCAGGGGGAGAAAGTCTGAGCGGAGCAGCTGTACACAAACACATAAACATCCAAACAGAAGATAAAAAAAAGCATCTGAAGAGAGAGGGAGAGAAGGCGTATTTCGCTATGCTCTACTTAAAGGAGCAGCTCAACCAAAAATGAAAATCCTATCATCATTTACTCAAACTCGAGTTTTTCCAAATCTGTATAAATGTATTTATTCTGATGAAGACAGAGAAAGATATTTGAAAGAAGAGTTCCTGGGCATCATTGACTACCGTAGTAGGAAACATTACATTACAAATCAGATTAATATTTTCCTACTATGGTAGTCATTGTTGGCCAAGAACGGTTTGGGTACAAGCATTCTTCCAAATATCTTTCTCTGTGTTTATCAGCACAAAGAAATGAATACATTTGAAACAATTTGAGGGAAAGTAAATGATGACAGAATGTTTATTTTTGGGTGAACTGTCCCTTTAAAGTATTGACAATAAGATCTCTATGGCCAGTTCATAAGCAAATGATTCGAGTATGTATGATTTGTTTGCAAGTTTTCTCTACCTTTAAAATCATTTTTACATTTAAGCTGTAGAAAAGAAAACTGGACCACTCTCATTGAGATTTAACTCACTTTCATTATTTAGACATTTATACAGTGTCCTGGATGTTCTTTGAGAAATTCACCTTTGGTGATCGATGGAAGAAAGCACTTGTAAGGTTTTGGGATTACATGAGAGTGAGTAAATGATGACAAATTTTCCATGCATGGGTGAACGATCCCTTTAACTTTGACATCATTTCTAAACAAAGCCATCCATGTATCTCTTCAACCTTGAGGAAAAACAAAGCAAAAGAGGAAGAGACTGAACGTCTGTGTACGGAGGGGTGAGAAAAGGTACGGAGAGACGCGAAGGGGGGAAATCATCGATCGATTGGGCCGCTGTTGAAATGTTAATGCTAATCGTATAACCGCTTTCCGCCGGTGCCTCGCACTTCTGTGGCAGCTCCAATTAATCTGGAAGAAAGCAGCGCGTGACCTTGGGGCCGAGAGTCGGGCCGGCAGCCCAGCCATGCTTATGTAATTACACTGTGAAGTGTGTAATCACCTGGCCTAATCCCTCAGGCCTCACAATTAGCCCGGGCGGCGCTGGCCAGGCCTGCCAAACTCTTTGCCGCCCTGCGCGGCCCACAGATGAATAACGGTCAATTAAAGCTGCATGACTGGGGCCGCGAGGCGTCCGCTCGATAGTAATTAGCTGTAATCATGGGGAGACGTGCCCGGCAGACGTGCTTCTCCTTTTATAGGAAGCAATTTTGGAATGAGGCAAGCATTAACCGTTTCACTCTGGGTCTTTGGCCCACAGGAAGAGAAAAATAATGTTGAGAGAGCGAGACAGAGGGAGACTGATAGGGAGAGAGAGCAAGGAAAATGAGAGCAAAGAAGGTGGATTATTCGATATAATCTGCATTATTGTAAAAATTAAGATAAAGGTGCAGTGAGTGATTTCTTTCGTATTGTTGCATTGAGCGATATGACTATCGTTTCTTAAAAAAATTTTGTCCAAAAATGACAAATTTCATCTTTAAAATATGTGTTCAAATTTCGTTCCACTCATTTTCAGCACACCGCCTGCTGTTCAGTTTACTGGCTTAATTACCTCGACATCTTCGTTCGCCTCCGTTCCACCGCCGTGCCCTCTCTCTTTCTCTCTCTATCTGTCGATCTCCCTCCAGCTCTTGCAACCTATCTGGCAGTAGGGCAAGTAGACGGCACTTGTGTTCGCTCATGCGTGACGACCTGTCAGAGTGGCAGCGGCGTCGCTCGCTGCCTGAAAGCAACGGTTGCTAGTATGTGTGTGCGTGTGTTTGCGTGTGCGAACTGGCCAGACGCGAGTGAGAGAGTGTGTGCGTGTGTAGCAGAGCAGGGCTGACAGGATGGCCCTTAATGAGAAGAGCGTGGGGGATTAGCCGCTCGCCACACCGCGCCCGCTTCGCCACGACTCGAGGCGGGAACACATTTGCACAGGAAGCACATTAAAATGCATAAGGCTCTTGCTCACCCACTGCTTCTCTACCTCCCCCCTCCAGACCACTGTCTGTTGCTTGTGCTGCCCCACATGCCAAACACATTAGGATTTGCCTTGCAGATTTCCTAAATGCAATCTGCCATTTAAACCCAGACAAATGGCCAGCCGCGGCTGCAGGACTATTGATCTGGGTAATGATTTGTTTTTAACAATAGCCACTAATGGGCGTCAGATAATCAATTATGAAGAGTCGATGGAAAGGTGAGCTTGAGCAATGGCTTCCGGCTCACCGTTTTAGCCTGACGTGCTCTCTGTCGATGCTTTTTGAGAGGTTAGCAATGTCACACAGGAGTCTGTGTTAAAAGCTTGAAGCCTGCGCAGACCTATTGCTGTCCATGAGTTGATGAAAGACGCCATTGTTCAAAAAGATTATAAAAATAAAAGATTTAAATAGTTGGTACAATGGCTTTGTATGCAGCTCATTCAGTTTGAATTTAAAGTCCGAACTATCCAAAATGTTTTTTACATTTTTTACACTTTTTAATGTTACAGTCACTGTACAAAAAAAACTGTGTAGGAGCACGGAAAAAAACAACATCCTCTCCTCCCTCTCTCACCCTCAACCTAGGAAGTGTGCAGTCCTCGTTAACATCAGCGGTCCTGTGTGGCTAATTACCGTGAGCCGGCGGAGCTGCGGCGGCTGGCTGGTCAAAGCTGCACGCTGAGCTGCTGACATGATGCTGCGCTGGGCCAGGAGGCGAACAGAGTTCCCCCACCCACGCTGGGCAACCCCTCCCAATTCACTTCCTCCCTACCGCCTCGCCTCGCCGGCCCATTATCGATCCTCCAGCTTCCCGCGCCACATAAATAATCGACAAGCAATTACCTGCCTACTCCCGCTGCCTGGGCTTTGTTTGGAGGTGGAGGGGAGCGCCGCGAGCGCTGTGGCCTTGCTGAGATGAGGAGGGAGGGAGCGGGAGAGCGTTTGGGGGGGAGGAGGTGCTGCTGGGAGGGAAACAGCGTGTGTTGTCCTAGCGACCCGTTCTGTCCTGAGCCTTATAAATGCCTCCTGACAAGATCAAATCGAACGGGAACGCAAAGAGGTCATACCCAGAGGTCAAACCCAATGGCACATCCCATTAAGTGGATTTTCAACTCTTCCCGTGGCCTTAGCGCCAACTTCCATTTTTACTCTTCCATTACTTTGGTGCATAATTCAATTTTTCTACTTTTCTCCGCAGACAGTCACCCACTCCGGCGTCCATGCAGTATTCATTACAGTCGGATGTTGGCTTCATTATTTATGTAAAATATTCATGTTATTTTAAAGCGTGGCGTTTCTTTCCGTATCCGTGGTCTTAAAGTGTGCCTCGGAGGTTTCCACTCAGCAAAGGGGACATTTATCAACCAAACACACACAGACACTAACAGACACGCTAACAGACACACACAGCTGTGTGTGTTCCTTTCCCCTAGTATAGTAAAATAAGTTATAAGTGCGATTCCAGTCAACGGTCTTACACTGACCAGATGCTAAATAAATAAATGATAACCCTAAAGTAAACCTGTGTCCTTATAGGACAAGTGACAGGACATGTTGTTTATCACTTGGTTTTTATTTCTGCAGTGAAAATCCTACTCCACAAACTGCATTAAATATTAAACTGAGATTATTATGCTTCTGATTGGCTGAGATTGCCATGCAGCAGTTTTCTGTCCAGCACTTGTTATTGGAAACCTGACAAATGCAGACCAGCTTTATTGTGACACAGAATTTTTTATTTCTGATTGTACCATTATATATACATCATACACCACTGTATAGTTTGAACATCACAGGCACATGTGTCTTACCGCTCAGGGAAGTGTGCGTCTCTGTGCTGGGGTAGACCCTGTTTACGCCGCTGGCTGGAGGAATTGCCTGCAGAGGGGATGTGGGCCTCCATCCCTCCCGGGTTTCTGATGGCAGCCATGGCTTCCTGACGTGCCCGGAGCAGCTCTGCGAATGGAAGGAACAGACCAGTTAAATCTAAGAATGTGTCCGATCTGTGTTGTCACTGCCAAATCTGTCAATACAGCTGAGAAGCAGTACAGTAAGTCCAGATTCAGTCCCAGAATTTGATCGCTGGATATGTTAGCTGGATATGAGTCCTGAAAATACGTTTCAAATCATATACTATTCACGGTTAACACAATAACTCTTATTTCCATTGATGAAGGCTAAGCATTATGGGATATATATAAATGTAAATTAATCAGTGTTTTATATGATAAATATAATAAAACAAACATGATAAAAGTAATACAATACAAGACAATTCATAATTATTTGCAAACCGAGTCAGTATCTGAGATACAGTTGTCTTTGCCTTGATTCTGTGATGTTCGACCAGCCCAGACCTTCTCCCAACATTACCAAACTAACAGGGTCACAACAGGAAGCGTGCTTTCTAATGAAAGGGTGTTAAACAGAAAATCCGTCCGCGTGCCTCCCTCTCTTCCTCTCGCTCGCTCTCATCTCTCGCTCTCTCTCCTCTGGCCCTTTTTTAATTAGACGCTTCCCCCGGGAGCCGGCGGCCATTTCCGAGGCTGGCGTGTGGCCCTGAGTGATCGGGTCGGAGGCACCGCGACAGATATTAATGTGCACAGGCCCGCTGTATTGATCTGTTTATTGCACTGCCCCGCGGGGGCCCGGACTGACAGCGGACAAACCTCTAACAGCCCGTGAGAGGGAATAAAAAAGAACGAGGAAAAAAAGGACGAAGAGTCTACTGTGTAGAAAAAGCACCGTGGAAAAGCAGAAACGCCTGTCGTTTGGTCACACACTCATTCCAGGCGACCGGAGAAATTAGCAGTCTGTCCACACGCATGATACGGTATTATAAAACAGCATCAAAAAAGCTCAAAGCAGCTCAGAAGCCTCTTTCCTTGGTTTCACTCTTCTGCTGCTTGATGCACACCGATGAATTATTCTCTTTTACCTGCAACTGAGTGAGTTAGCACAGGCTCACCTGGGGCTGCATGTATGAGCACAGCACTCATTCAAACCGTGACATCCTGACACCTGTGCAGGTGTCTTCCACCCACACTCTTACCCAGTGTCCTCTGTGACATCCCATCTAAGTCAATGTCAGTGTGAAACCAAAACTGACCATTTATACATATTTATATTGCTTAGAAAATGTAATCTCTGGTTATAAAACATTTCTTTTTATATGACATCATCAAGTCCCTTGCCTTACCACTTGTCATGATTACTTTAAGGAAAGACAGCATCAAGTACCGTCCCACATTTTTTCCATGAATATCTGATAGGTTGTGAACTTCATGTCATGTTTCCCCTGCACCACAAATACTCCTGTTGCTAATCTTTGGCAGGCCTCTGAGAGGTTCTGTTCGGCACAACAAGTCCACATGTGCCAGGTGCATCTGACAGATGCACAACTCATCCAGAATTCCTAAGGGCTGTAGAGGGGGGATGTTAAAGGGATAGTAACCCAAAAATAAAAAATTCTGTCATTTATTCACTCGTATGATGATCAAAACCTCTTTGTTCTGTTGCACTCAAAAGAAGATATTTGGAGAAACGTCTCATTGATTTTGTGTCCATACAATGGAAGTCAATAGTTGCAAAAATATCTTCAAAATATCTTCTTTTGTGTTCTGAAGAAGATAGAAAGTAATTCATGATTGGAATGCATAATATGACAGAATTTTTATTTTTGGGTAACCTACCACTTCAAAGCTCAGGACAGTTCCTGTTTAGGGTGGAAAGCATTTTTCTGTTTTCAGAGTTTTCAATTTTTTCTCACTCCTTGAATTAAGAAAGACGTCTATGTGATAAGGTAAAATGATTATGGGGTGTATTCCTCGCAACCTCATAGCCACAGCTAAAGGTACACAACACCTTGTATCCACCCGCCCCCCCCCCCCCCCCTAAAAACACACACTCGAATCTATCCGTGCCTCCTTCATGGCCTTTCATTTCAGGGCCTCCACTTCAAACACATGAAAGGAGGCTCTGCAGGGATCCTGGTGAGAAAGAACGAGACAAGAAAGAAAGAGAGAATATAAAAGCAGGGCTGTGCGTTGAGAGTTCTGGGGGAAGTGTGTGCGTGTCTGTGGGGGGAACGGTCAGAAGGGCCCGGCCCGTACTCTCAGCCTATGTCAAGGGGCCCTCGGAACCTCTACTGTATAGAACCCGGCATTGCATCAACACTTCCAGACACACTTCACAGGCACGCATGAGGGGATGGGATGAGGCAAGTGTTGGGGTTTAAAGAAGGGGGCTTACGGAAGGTGCAGAGATATGAAGAAAGGAGCCAGATAGAAGGTATCTCAAAGGAGAGGGAAGGTGCGGTGGAGGCACGTGCAGGAAGAGAAGACAGGAGAAAATGCACAGAAACACAGCTGGGGTTGACGCTTCTCTGCGCCAGAGAGTTTTCTATGAAAACCCACTGCAGCTGAAGTCAAAAGCAGTTCTGTGTGAACCGAGGTGTTGAAGAGAGCAAAAAAGAGAAAAAACAAACAGGAACATAAATTAAAAGCGATATGAGGACAACAGGAAAAAAACGAGTCAAATATGAGGGAGTGAGAAGGGAATGTTGAGGACAGCCAGAAGAACCAAGTTTGTCATAACACAAAAATCAACTTGACGAAAGTAATAACTCTTTATTATTATTGTTATTATTAATAAGTGTTTACATGGGTATTGCAAGAGTGCAATACACCTAGACCAACCAATCGACCAACAAACTGACAACATCCAATAAAAACAGACGAGTCTTAAGACTGAATTTAAAATGTCAAATGTGGAAAAAATCTTATTTCTCAAGGTAGGTTATTTCAGAAGCTACAAACTTGAAGATGGTGAATAAAGAGTTTGTTGCAGGTTTAACAAAAGTGAGGAGGTCAAAATAATTAAAAGAATCAATGAAAGAAAGAACAGATTCATACATTTTACCATTGGGTGAAAAGGTGAGAGAAGGTATCACGCTCATCAAAGTCTTGGCAGACAGACATGTTGGCAGTGGTTGACTGGCACAGCCTTATCAAGGGCTTATGAGCTCAGCGTGCAGGGGCAAGCCAGCACGCTTGCATTCCACAGGGGAGGAACACCATCTTGGCCTGGTGAATGTTTATAATGGCAACCATTATGAAACCATACACCTGACATTTTTCCAGAAGTGTAGGGGAGGAACCGGCGGTGACCCTGCAAATCACGTGGCTTCAGGATTTCCCACAGAGGGGTAACGCCCAGGGTTTCACATTTAGATTCCATTCCACAGATAAGCACACCTTTTTAAGGTGGTTGCGGTTGATGAGATGTGAAGAGATGGAGAGAGGAAAGGGAAATCTTTTGTGCAAGAGAACGATTTGATAGAATTAGGAAGGGAATTGACACCCCAACGTGTTGTGCGCGGATCTGTCTGCGTTGTGCTTCGTTGCAATGGCAAAACTATTAGCTGCAGGTGACGGAGAGCTCTACGCTGTCATAAAACCCTAGACGTGAGCGGTACATACAGTGGGACTAATTTCTTACAGATGTAGAAGAGGGGCAATTAAAGCCTTTATAGCGTTCACCCTTTGGATTTGCAGGCGGTAATTAAGAATCATTACTGATCAAATAAAATGTTAAGTCGTACGCTTTCAGATTCTGCAAGAATGTGTGAATGATTACATTTATGGTGCTGAAAAAAGGCCATAAAAGCCAGGGGACAATTAATGTTTTTGTAGAGGAAAAAAGTAAAGCACATCTTAAACATAAAAAACAAATAAACCAACATTATGCTGCTAAATTTTGGTTTACAGATCCTTTTCATAACCTAATTTCCGTGAACCCTTGTACATCGTCGTTGACCGTAAATTTGAAAACGAAAGAATAAAGGAGAAAAAGACGCAGTTTCCATGGCGTTGGTAATTTACAGGTTTGGCTTGCAGCCAATCAAAGGGCCAAATCGATCCAGTCAACCTCAGGGCCCAATGGCAGCGTTATTTACTACCCGGTGTGGCAGTACTCACAGATCAACCACCCTGACATCCAACCGTTGGGTGGGCTGAGACCGCAAATAGAATTGTCAGTAATCTCTGCAGTAGAACGCTTGCTGTTTGTGTAGTATCAAGAAATAATGCGGGCGATTAGAACCGAGCTCATGCACGTACACAGGTGACACACACTCACCGTGACTAGGGACACCCATGTTGTTAGCCAGCTGGTAGAGGCGCTGCTGCTGCTCCTCGTATGAGCCGTGCTCGTTCAGAGCTGACATCATGCGCCGGTAGTGTTCCTCGGGGGTCATATGACTGCCCGGCTCCAGCGCTGGCGTGTGGGAGTTCTCTGCGGGATGAGAAAAAAATAAATTAAATCAGGTGTCCCACAAAAACCGCCTCTGCGTGATCTTATTTGATATTGTGCGAATGAGTGAAGGAGGGCGAGAATGGCTAAGTAAATTAATAAGCGGTATCCGTACGTGTGGTTCTCTTGAGGAGCTTGCGGTAGACGGGGCGGCAGTAACTCAAGACGGCGCATTGGGGAGAGACTCTTGGGGGCGAGATAGGGAGGAGGAAGAGAGGTAGAAGGGGGATATTTTACTCTCCTCATTGAAACCGGACCTTGGCCCCGGGCTGGCGGACTGAAGCGGCGCGGCCCGGCCCAGGAGATGGGGGAGTGTGTTGTGCCAAGCGCCAGATAATCCGCCCAAGAGGCTTCAGGTGTGTGTGTGCTCATGTGTGTGATGTTTTAAGTGTGTATGCATTTGTGTGCGAGAGTAAACTACATTTTTTTAATTCCTGGTTAAAAACCAAACTTTTTGGCAACACTAAAATCTGTAAAAAGGTATAATTGTATTTTATAATGCACTAAGTTGTCATGATAAATCAAGTTGGAGGACAGAAAATATCACAAGCTTAATATAAAAAATCCACACCCTGAAAAACAAATGTGTGCCCATAAAGACTAAACAGTACACTCTGCCTGAACAAACACCATTTCAAACATTTCAAACATCCCGAAGTTGGCTGCTAGATTGTCGGGGAACATTTTGGACATTTTTTAAATTGTCAAGAGGTTTAAAACGAGTGATGAAAAAAGGGGTGGAATGTGATGTTTGTTGGTGTTTGTTGTGCAGTTTGAGCCAGCCTTAAGATATCTCCTTAGAAGGAGCATCTTGTGCCACAGGACATAAGACATAAAGATCAGGATCACGGGTGTAAAGCTGCTTGTATTACTGGTCGTGTAAGTGAACAGCCTGTGTTAAGTCCAGCTTTTCTGTCTGCTTTAGTCATTAAAGGTAAAACCTGATGCGCTGAGATCAGTGCTGCCCTCCAGCTGTGTGTATTTATGGGCTTGTGTGTGTGTTTGTGCATGTTTGGGAGGTAAGATGGCAGACGACAGCAGCTGCTATGCTCTCAAACTATACACTCACACAAAGGCACAAACATTTCTGTCTAATTTGGGTGTGGTGGTGGATCACCAGACACGCAGACGCAAGACATTAGATCAGCGGCGTTCTAAAGCCATGCTAATCCACAGCGGGTGACCAATGCAGGCCGACTGTAATTCACAGGACCAAAACACACATACCCATTTATCATCCTCAGAGCGACGGCCGTGCTGATTGGCTACATGGTAATGACTGAGCAGGTAAAGCCTAAAAATAAACCACTGTCCAAACAGCGGATATCTCAGACGACTAACTATTGGGTGTGGATGTGTTGGGACATTTACATGCAGAACAGATGTTACAGATGGGAGACAGAAATGCCTCGTTGGACTCGGATGGATCGCTTGATTATATTTGGCTTGGTGTCATAGAGTTTGCCTGATGTTTGCTGCAGCCTGTTGCAATGTTTCAACTCATTAGTTCAGCTTGTTGACAATGCCCAGGGGCATCGCTCATTTGCATATTTGCTAAATATTAGCTTTAGATTTAAATGTAAGGTTTAGCATTATATTTTGGTTTATGTAAATGAGTATAATCTATTAATTATACTACCACTCGAAAGTTTAAAATCACTTGACTTTAAAGTTTCTCACGATCCTTTAACCTTTTAGTCTGAAGATATATGAAGACAAAAGTACCACTGTGCCAACATATTCGTTTATTTCAATACAGAACTATATATAGCTGTGGAAAAAAGAGACCATTCCACATTTTTCATTTAGATGTAATTTCTAGATGTATTGTAATTTCTAAATTTCTAGATGTATTGTGGTCGTTAAAGTCCAGTGTCTGTTGAATTTCAACAAAATTAAACCTCAGGGGTAACAAAGTCATCCAACAGCAATGTGAAAGACTGACAGCAAAACTGTGAGCATAATCTCATAAAAAATACTTCATTCCTATATACATGTACAAATATTATTATTGTTTTAATTACATTTTAATTTGAACAATATTTGAGGACTAATTATTTTGACCTGTTTCTCCAGTTTTCATTTTCTGCAAATAAATGCAACAATATTTAATTTTCATTTTAAATTTGGGAGAAATAATGTACGTAGTTCACAGAATGAAACAAAAATTATAATTTTACCAAAACACTTAAATATTATAAAATAAATATTTTCAAATCATAAAAACTGATTTTGAAATGGTATAATATATGTGATTTATTTCAGCTTCTTCTAGTCACAACATAATTCCTATAGTTGCAATAGTATTATCACACTAAGGGTAAATGTGAAAAAATAATACATAAAGAGTGTTTCAAAACTTTTGAACGGTATTGTACTGAGGAGGAACTGGACTCATAAATTGGAACATAATAGCCTCAGACCTGTTTTAGACTTTAGATTTAACCTTTATTTTATGAGTGCTATTTTATGACTCGCCATTTGTCAAATCAAGTTATGTCAAATTATGCCCTGGTAAAAGTAAACTCTAAACTGGACTGCTGAATGTAAGCCTCACTCAGTAGCTGAGCCATGTGGCCCAGATGCACATGCATGCTTAAGAGACCATCTCAAACCGGCATGAAATTCCATGATGCTCCATGTTGGTTTGGCACTGGTCCAGCAGATGGACCAGCATAGTCTAGATATTCTCCAACAAATCTCAGCTGGTGAAGGTTGTCAACCACTACGGCCCTTCTGGTGAAGCAGATCGACCAATTAAGTCTTGCTGGTTGATCTAGATAAAGCTTGGTTGGACACCAGCATACCAGCATCTCATACTGGGGACCAGCATCCAACATATACTGGTCTTATCAAAATAAATATTCCACAGCAGAACACTGTACTGTACTTAAGCAGGTTCAGCCAATCCCATTGGTTGGAACAGAAAAACAGAAAACAAAAACACCAGACACTAATCAAGACAATAAGTCAGATTTAACTCTAGGCTAAAAGCAAAACAGAATTTGAACAGCCGAAACACAACACAGCCACCTTTAACACATCTAGATTACCAATGCTTCAGGCATCATGGGCAATGTTTTCAACAACAATGCTGGCCGAGTGTGTTTGGTAATGAGTGTAAGGTCAGATCCTCTTTTAAATTCAGTCAGAGCCTCAGATTTAGAAAGTACAACCTTACCAACAATTTCCCTTTATTGATCCTACAACACCTTCTAAATGGCAAAACCCCCGCTAGCTGCGAGCGCAGAGGTGTGTTATGTGAAAGTGAGAAGGCCGGAAAAGAGCGAAAGATATGAGATCTAGCGCTATAAAAGATATTTATCAGTGTGTTTAAATCAGACCAAGGGGTGCGACATATCTGCCCTTGTGTTCTTGCTGCGAACAGCGTTTGCCTGGGTTAAGAGGTGGGGGGAGGAGATAGCTTTCTTCCATTGAGCTCTTGTTTCTCCTCCCTCCTCTCTCACACCATCTCGCCCTTCTATTCCCTACTCCATTTTACGCACTAAGGTTAAGCACCTCTGATTGTACCGCATTATAATCTTCACACACGCATGCACGCTTCTCGAGAGAGGCCCTTACCTTTTGGAGACACGCTGCGGGACTTCTTGCTCTCAGATGGGCACTCGCTGCTGCTGTTGGGGGAGTAGGCTCTCCTCTTGCCTAGAATGTCATCTGTGGAAAAGAAAGAAAGAAAGAAAGAAAGGTTGAGATACGGTCAGACGGTCCCTGAACCCCATGGCGTGGAGCTAGTCCCTTGGCTCTGTACCTGAATACATGCTGAAGCCGTGAGAGCTACTAAAGATACAGAGAGATGTGAGGGCCCTGTGCCAGCGTGGATGACAGATCTGGTTCTTACTCAGCCATGTGCAGAAACGAGAGATTCTTTGCTTGCTCTCTCTCTCTCTCTCTCTCCTATCTCAAACAAATACACTCACCCTCTCTTTTGCACTCTCAACCTGTATATCTACTGTGGTTTCTTGTTTTGACTATCTATCTATCTTTCTATCTATCTATGCATACAAAAGCTCCTGCTCTTCGGACTGGTCCTGTGCTCTGCAAAACCTGGATAAATGACTAAAGTAAAGTTGTCAAGCCAGAAAAGAGAGCTGTCCTGACTACGTCTTCTATCAAACTCCCCACTCGCCTCTCTGGCTGCGCTATTACGCCTTCTCTTTTTTTTACTTGCTCTCACTCTCTGTTTGCAGTCCATGTACAGCTCGCACCTTTTTCTAATCTCTTCCTTCCTTCCTTTCACTGTTTTCCCCCTCTCCGATCGTTCTTTTTATCTCTCTCTCTCTCTCTGAAAGAGTGGAAGCTGTCTGCACTAGCCTAATGCAGCGCTCTAGTGAGTCGCTGGTGTCTAGTGTACGATTACAGCACCCTCCTCCCCCCAAACACATCTCAAATCAATATCCTGCTAATCACGCTGGGAGGGGTGCTGCTGAATGCATGGTGGTGCATGCATGCAGGAAGGAAGAGACCGTTTGTCATTGCACTCGCTCTCTCACTCTTTCTGCCCTCACGCACAACATGAAGTAAAAAAGTCAAAGCCGCAGAGTTATGCTCTTCCTTTTGCCTTATGTTGTTTGCTGCTGTCAGATTCTCTATATCTAATTGGAACGTGCAATAGATGGAGACACAGATTGTCCGTTTTTGCTGTGTGTGCACAACGGAAAGTGAATCTGTGACTTTAAATTCAGAGCCAATTCATTTGAATCGAAGGAACAAACAGGAAGTAGAATTGTAATTTAAGGAAGTAAAATTAAAAAGTATAAACGAAAGGAGAAAATCTAAGACTTTCTTATGACTGCTGTATGAACTATTGGTCACTATGAAATATAAACACGTAACAGTAAATTAAAGCTTGGTTGATTTTAACCCATGGTTGAGTCAAATGTGGACATTGTCTTGGTTAATTTAACCCAACTGTTGAGTTGGTCCATATCTGACCCAACCATGGGTTAAAACCAGCATTTTTAGAATGTAACATATAAGGCATATTTTCTAGAAATATTAAATGATATTGATGAACAATGTTTTACATGGTGTCCAGTATTATTCAGAAAATTTTATTGCATTTAACAAAAAATAAAATCACTTTTTTAAGAGCATGGTGAAAAAAGAATTTCACAAAATTTTGTTTATCCATCAAAAGTGTGCCAACTAACCTGTTTTCTACAAGAACATCTTATGAGTCTAAATGAATATGGTATCGGTTTATTTATGATTTATTTATATTTGTCAGTTAACTTTTATACATTTCAAAAGACATTGACGTTTCATTCATTAAAATGTTCTTACTATCACTCAAATTCAACTCAATGTGGTCTACTTGAATATTAAAATTAAACCATTTCATTGAGTCTATGAACTTTGCCAAACCCTGGTGACAAATGCATCCAATATTAAGTTTTTCTGATTCTATTTATGCACAGACACCTCTTTGGCAACCTCTAGGTGCATTTTATACACCTTCTAATGGAGGCCATTACTACAAATGACCTTACCCTTGCTTTATTAGACATGAATGAAGCCCTACACATCAAAGCGGCATGTAAAATGGGGAGATTCTCGCATGGCAACAAAACAGAGAGTAGCTGCACCTCCATATACGTCCAACACAAAAGTACGAACTCCTTTAACGCGCCCCTCCTCTCGTACTGCCTCTCCACACCAAGAGTTCTGTTCATACCTCACTCTGATAAGAGTGCTGGAGAGAGAAAGCAAAGCAAGCCCGCGCTTGAAAGACATTTTGGAGTGGCAGAGCTCAGTCTGGGATGCTTTGTGGGGAGCGAGCTTTACTAATGACGCTGTTTGATGTATTCTCTAAAGGTGGAAAGGCTGTCTATCCCACTCGAAAGAGAAACAGGGGCCTCTCTAATGGCCCCCATCTCCTCTCCTAACCTCCGCCCAAAGACAACAACAACACTCCCTCCGTCCGTCTCTCGCCGCTCTTCTTTGAGGTGAAGAATCTCCCTTGGCGTATTCAATTATTTTCCGTTCTCCATGTTCAAGTAGACCTGATATGTAGAAATGTATTGCAGCATGAGTGTAAAACTATAGCAATCAGTCTCGCCTGTCTATTCATGAACCGTATGAGCTGATCTGACAGCCGTCGCCTCAAAAAACTTCAGATAAGCAAGAAGACGAGCACAGACCATAAAAAAACATGAAAAATAAAAAATGATAAATCAATGGCGCCCAACCAGGTGCACGCCAGGGGGTATTTAAGTAGGATCAAAAGGGCACTTAAAAGATTACAATTTTGCGTTGTTAAGCCTTGAAAGATTCCTGTCAATTTTTTTTATTTAATCAGTTAATCAGTTACTTTTTTTATCAGTTTGTGTTATTTTTGTAATAAAAAGCTAAATATTTGCTTTAAGGGATAGGTCCTAGTTTACCGTACAATGAAAATTCATTTATTCACCCAAATGTTGTGAAAAACCATATGTGACTGTTCTGTGTAACACAAAAGAAGATATTTGGAGAAATTTTCTGTTAATACAATGGAAGTCAATGGGGCCCCAATGTTATTTCTTCAAACCAGCATTCTTCAAATGATCTTCTTTTGTGTTCTGCAGAAGAAAGAAAATCATAAAGGTTTGAAATGTCATGAGGTTGATTAAATGATGAAAGAAATTTCTGTTTTGGGTGAATTATCCCTTTAATACATATACATAAAGTATAACAGCACCACTAAAAGCCACAGTCCCTCTGGTTTCAGTAGCAGCTAGTGTTGTACACATGATCTACTCTCTTTTCCTCTTTCTACATCTGTCTGTGACCCTAATCTCTTAGCAGTGTCTTTCCCACAGGGCTCAGCCACCCTAGCGCTGCTATCTCCATCCCAGCCTGTTCACCAATCTCCATGGTGTCTTATCAGGCAACTTCCTGCCTGCCAACACTCCCAAAGCCCTGGGCTCCGTCCACTTCCTCTGCATCTCAACCTCCATCTCCATCTCCTCGGAATCACCGGTCCTAAACCATCACTCAAAGCGAACCATGGGTCATACTCACATGCGCTTCCTCAATTCCCCTTAGTGATTAAACAAACCTTTAAATTCACATGATGCGATTTGACAGCGCAGCACAGAGCGATATGCAGTGCGGTTTTCATAAGCTACAGGGGAATGTTTTTGAGCAGGGCAGCTTGTCCGTGATGTTGGTGCAGGTGAAGAGGAAACCTGGCTCTGGACCACACTAGATATGCTCTTAGCACTTTGGTCTGTAGCTGAAATAATGCACTTTATAAGGCAAAAAGCATTCTGGGCCGTAAGGAGGTAGCAGTCATTCTGTATGGAGAAGCTGGAGGCGGGAGGCACTGACTCACAGTTTCTTTTCTCCTTATAAACCTTCACGTTAACTATTCACCCACACTTCTCCTGCTTCTATCCGTTTATTGTTCTCTGTTGTGTGTTTTTTGCCACATTTTACTCACTCACATTTCGAGTTTTCGGTAGTTTGAGACAGGGTAAGTTTGATTTGAACTTTTTGGCTATGTTTGAAATGAAATATTAGCATTCTGCTCAGCGAATACTGCGCAGGACTGTATATACTGTACACTGTTGTTTTTGTGAAAAAGTGCAAAAATAGTTAACTTGCTACACTCTTGTCACATTACCTTAAAACATTAATTGTTTAATTCAAAGTGCCATCAGGGTATTTTTTTGAAAATAACACAATTCAATGTATTTTGAAATAGAAATGTTTTAAATCTTTAGCAATGCAATTAAAAGGCAGTTACAATGTGATTGTTACAGGTTATGTGTCATATTCGAAATACTACAGGATACCAAATGTCTTACAATATAGTGGTATACATACTTACTTAATAACGCACACAGACGTCTCTCTCTCTCTCTCTCTCTCTCTCTCTCTCTCTCTATGTCTCTCTCTGTCTCTCTCTCTCTCTCTCTCTCTCTCTCTCTCTCTCTCTCTATCTCTCTCTATCTCTATCTCTATCTCTCTCTCTCTCTCTGTCTCTCTCTGTCTCTCTCTGTCTCTCTCTCTCTCTCGCTCAGTGTGTTTATAGAACAGGCTGGGTTTCAGCAGCGCCTGTCTGCCTTAGGGTCAGAGATTTTAAGGCGGAAAGCTTTTAATACCAATTAAAAGTTGCCTCTTAAAGCTGCGATGCTCACATTTAACACAGAACATGGAGGCTTGGAGCCTCCTCGTGCCACGGCTACGTTACCCAAATCACGGAACAGCTCGTGTCGCCAACACTACCACTAATTCCTCCATCCCTCACCAAACAGCGCGAGGCACGGAGTCGGGCCAGAGCGTCTGCAGAATTTTAATAAAGGGACGGGGGACTGGGGGAGATGGATAGAGAAATAGAAAAACAACTAAATGAGGAGAGAGGGAGGCTCTTGGTTTTTTTCTGCTGAACCTTTTGCTCCCTCCATCTACTGACAGGTTGGACAGGCCATACTCCTTAATTCCCTCTTCTTATTCCTTTAATCTGTCATCTTTATCAGGCAGGGGAAGTGGCGGGCGGCACGGCGGAGCCCCAACCTCCAATCAATCTCCACATTACAGCTGACAGAATGGTGCTAATAACTTATTGATCCCTGTGTTTGCGGGGCTCAGCCAGAACTGAAAGCCTGGCATTGATTGGCTATGTGGGGGGGTGGGGGTGGGCTGAGGGACAAGCGCAGCGCTTCCGCCAGCCCAGAGGATTCGGCACCCCCCACTGCCGCTCTCCCACAGAGAGCCTTAGGGGAAAGAGAGAGAATGAGAGAGAGGGAGAGAAAATGAACGAGAGATAGGGAAAAGAGAAAGATCAAAATCAAGCAAAAGACAACGAGGAAACAACAGAACGAGGCAACCGAGAGAAAAAAAAGAGCGAGGAATAAAAAGGTGTCAAATGGATGAGGTTAATGCAGACAGATGCAGAAAATACAGACAGAGGTTATCTGCAGCAATGAAAAACACGGGAGGTAGTAAGTAAAGCACAGAGCACAGATCTCATGTTAAAGCTCATGCTAAACTACATTTAACAATATTTGATGGGAAAAGACCCCAAATAAAGATCATTCAAAGTTTTTACAGATTTGTCAGTTCTATGAATTGTTGGTCTCTGTTTTCATGCAGACTGTGGACACTGTGTCACATCTCAATGTTTTTTTTGTTGTCTCATTTCATAAGCACAGCATTTTTTAGACACTGTCAAGTTAAAAGTAGTTCAACTTCGTAACATGTGTCTCAGACCCCCTTAAGAATTAGGAAATAATAAGAAAATATCCTTGTTAACAGTATTTGTGATTTATTGCAAGCTTTCTTGGATCTTTATTTTTTATGACTTATCCAACTATGTGTTAAATTGACAGCCTTAATTCTAACATACAAATTCAGAAACTGTACACTGCTTTGCTGGACAGATACACGCAGACACATGTCGACCTTCCTGTCTGCCATTAGTAAACCAAGAGCGTGGTAGAGAGGGAGGAAAAAAGCAAAAAACACCTTATACGCCTATTAAGAGTCTCTGGTCTGACCGCAAAGCCACGTTTAGGAGTCTACACAGAGAGCCAGACTAGCTGCCGGCGCCCTGCCCTCCCCCCCATCCTGCGCTGGGGCCAGTAGGCCGACCGGCCGGACGGACGGACAGAGGGTGGGAGGGGTGGATGGGGGGTGCAGTGGAGCCGCCTCTCCTCCGTCACTGACTGGCTGTGGTTGACGCCTGGGTCAGCTCTCATGTCTGTCCCTCAGATTTAATTAACGGGCCTCTCCGGCGCAAAGCGAGCTCGGCACGGCGGCCAGCTTCCTCTTTCCTGCGCTGTCTCACGACTCCATGCAGTCCTCCCTCCCTCGATGTCATACAACGCTGTGCTCATTCATTTGTTTTGCACTTTTCCAACCCTTTCTTCTCTCTCTTTCTTTCTCTCTCTCTCGCTCAACCACATACCCACAGAATAATTCAGACTTAAAAGGAAGTAAACGAGACTGTTCGGCGAAAAAAGGAAAAGCAGTTGGAGTCTCGTAGCTGAGCAAGGAAAAATGAACGGTTGGGTCTGCTTTGCTTTGAGTTTACATAAGGTTGACATTTTACATAACGGTACTTTAAAGTTCTATATCACAAATTACTGAAATATACAATACATGATATAGTAATATACGTGGTAAGAATATATCAAATTAGCAATGTTGTACATTTATACAACATAATATCAGCACTTGCTGACAGTCTTTGTGCTGCTTTGCTGATATCACAGCTAAAATTCAACTTCCAAATAAAATACACACCTTCAAAACCACAGAGGTCCACTGCAACCACACAGTATTATTTTAAGTAGCAAATGTGTCTTGAGTAAATTACAACTAATAAATCTTTAAGACATTTCTGATCTTCACATATCTTTACACTAGGACATCAAGAAAACAACACATTTCCAACTGGGCCTGTACTTCCCTGGTCGACCCCTAACCTGGCCCAGGGACGGAACGCTCTCTAATTTCACTGGCAGACAGAATTAGATGCGCTGGGTGATCGGATTGGACTTGTTTACAGACACATCTCTAGCTGCTTACAGCTCCTCTTAAACCTCTTCGTACATGTTCAAACTGACAGATTTTGGTCATCGGCCAGCCCGCAGGTGGCTCCGGTCCGTAGCCCTTTGTGTCCTGCGCAATTAAGATTACGTTTAAGCATCTTCACTGTAGATTATGAGAGATTACACTAGTCTTTTACCCAGTGCTTAGATCTCGAGGCCAGTCTAAACATCCGGTCCAATAAAGGGGTTTCATCTTTATACCAGTTAGATCATATGAGAAGGACACTGTCTTAAAACTTATACTGAGTCAATCCCACTGTGAAACAAAATCATCCTCTATAGACGGTTTCAAAGCAACAACATAAACAGACGTTATTGCGCACACGCTTTTTAGGCCTAAACTTAATTTCCGCTACATATCCGCAAAGTATAGAGTCCATGTACATTATTTCTGATAAATAAAAAGAAACAACAAGTAAATTTAATACAATAAAATATTAATATAAATAAAATAAAATATAAATAGTTGTGTTATTAGCCACTAGCCAGAAACGATCAACAAACACAGAGCAGAAGTAAACTTCGGGCCAGGCGTGTGCGTCCGATGAAACTTTAATATAAACTATAAACATAAATAAACATGAATGAATCTAATAGCATAATAATTCACAACGCCACGAAAACGGTGCATGCTTTACTATAAATCAAAATGATTCAACCTGTGAATGAGATTAGCAAACAATATGTCCAAAAGCCGTATGTTTGGTCTGGGATTAATGATAAATAAAGCTATTTACGGCAAGCAGTTTCAACAGTGGTTTAAGTTGTGTGCTAAGAGAGAAGAAGACAAGAGCATTAAGTAATGGAATAAAGACGGCCACAATGGGACGCGTAATAAGCTTACAGCCCTCAATCATGCAAATTACACCGAATTAAAATACTAGCACACAGTCAGTGTAATTGTTCAACATCAATCAAGGGATAAAGCCTGCAAAAACAGAGTACTACGGTAATAAAACACTATAATGCAGACACAGAGAGAGAGAGCATGGCAACACATTACAGTGAAATAAAGATAATGCAGCACTGCACATTTCACACGTTGAAGTCATCATAATCATTCGCGCGATTAAAAAATTATGACGTTCGCTGGTTTTGTCACAATAAGTGTAACCTAACTTATTTCAATAATAAGGACTATAAACATAGAAACAACATACCAGAACATTCATCTCTGATTATGTTTTGAATGTGTAAATGTGTCCCAGGTGTGTCGTCTCTAGGCGTGTCTCACCTGAGTGTGTGGAGGCGAGGCTGAGGTCGGAGCTAGTCTGGCTCTCGGGCATTCCGTGCTGTCGGGTGTGGTGCAGGTTGGAGATGATCGTTGAGAGGTCACTGTCACGACTGCGAAAAGGGAAAAAGAGAGAGAGGGTTAATATCTCGACGTCAAACTTACCAAATGAACATATTAAACGCTATATAGCACAATTGCACCATCAACAACCCAAAAATGCAATCGAACACGGCCGACCTGCTACACTCCGCCGGTATTCATGTCAGGTTTCGTCCCTTGAAGCCGAGATGTGTTCTGCCTTTGGCTCTTTTGCCCTGCTTCTGCGTTCATTGTCTTTTGGATTTTAAGCGTATAATGAGCACTGACAGACTCCTGCGTCAAGCAGTTTTGAGGTTCATCCAGTCTCATCTTCAACCTTAAGATGTTCTAATCAACACATTCAAGTCATAAGCAGTTTATGAGCTTAAAACCAGGTGATTATGGTTTTTATGATCGCGCTGCTGAAATCGCCTGGGTCTCTGGAGACAAACGAGGTGCACGGGGGATGAGTATAATCTCCACAGATCTGTCATTTTACAAAGGGGACATGATAAGTGATGAACAAAAGCGGATGGTTTACCACATAATATGAGTGTGGATTTAGACATTTGAAAGGCTGAATAAAATCTGTGGAGTTCTTGCATATTATTTTAGGATGTGTTTTAGGCACTAATGTGTCTTATGAAAAGATGCAACCTTGACTTCCAGAGAACTGTTCATGCCAGCTATTTTGAGCCTGTGACGAAACCGTTGACTATTTAGCTCAAGCATGTCCTATCTGGGATCTGAGAGACTCAAAACGCTGTTTAGTGTCTTTAAAATCCAACTTAAAATTTCATCATCACGTCGAAACATCTTGAATATATGCTTCCAATGTCCTCCATGGAAAAATACACGTTTGGGGTTACAGAGCTTCTGGCTATAAAACATGAATAAATGCAATACGTTGCATTTATTGACCCACTATAGCACCTGTAATTCTCCATGTGAATGTGTTGTATTGTATATTAATTAGTGATATCAATCGATTAATAAAATTAAACGATTGAACATAAATGTTTTAAAATTATTTCACAAATAAAAAATTTCTGATATTAGTACTGCAAATAATTTCTCCTTTAATTTTTCATTATTTTAACATTAATTAAAGCCGTTACGTATGCTACGTAAATTGTGTAAAAAAAATATTTATCCGTTAATCTGAAAAATAAAATTTGCAAGCGTTAACACGTTAATATTTTTTTTTATATTATTAAAAAAGTGGAGTAAAAAAGTTTTATCAAGGGCAATACAATTCTCAAAACAAAAGATAACATCAAGTTAAAACATCAATAATATCTGTCAGGTCTCAAAAATCCATTTGACCCTATAATGAACCCCACCAAACATAAACACAGTAAAGTCAATCTGAACAGAATTTGAGGGTTCAAGCAATCAGCAGACTGACAAACTGATCCCAGATCAGAACCGCTGTCTTTTCTCTACACTTGTCTTCTCTCTCCCTTCAAGGCCAACTGAAGGGTTTACAGATTAGGATTGAACAAGGCCATTCCCTCCATCCATCCATCCCTCCCCTTCTCATCCCTTTCTCACTCATCCAACCCTCCATTAACCCACGTCAGCCCTGCTCGGGCCATGTCGTCTCTATAGAAACGGATAGCAGAAGTGTGTCATGAAGGTATTTTAATGCAATCTGATTATAGCTTTGATCGCATTATAACGCATAATGATTTCAAATACCCGATTAGCATTTAGCTAATATCAGATGCACATCTCGCAGCCCAGTCAGTCTGTGGGTTGCTCTACTGTCAAAAGAAGTCTGAGGGAGGTTTTCAGGGGGCACTCTCGGCTGTGTCGGGCTGTGGCCCTGCTGTTTGGAGCAGTAGAAATGCTAGTTTTACAGTGCACAGATTACAAACTGGGTTTTAGTAATGTCAGCCTGTCACACTTACAGTTCAGCTAGAGGCAGCACAGCATACAGGAATTTATTCCTCATGACCGGACACGGCTGCAAATTTACTTGTCATTCCGAGAACTCAAAATGTCAGGACAAAAATGTATTGGTTGACTGTATGAGACGCAGAATCATGGATTATATCTTGATAATGACAACATTATCAGCATCAAAAGTGTATAATGACATCATCTACAATACAGATCATCTACAGATAATATTTCTTTGACGTTGTTTATGTATTAAATATCGTTCACTCATTTGGAAAATGCAATATATTATACCATACTTCTCTATAAACTTTAATCTGTCATTCATAGGTCATCCAAGTTCCTCTGTTCATCCCTTTAACAGTGCATCAGTCCAAACAACGTCTCCATCTTCCAATGTTCATTCTGGCAGCTAAGGGAGGCTATTATCCTCAGACGGAGGCTCTGCGGTGAGCTCGCCAGCAAGGACATTGTTAGCGGGTTAATTAGCACACTTTTCCCGGGCTGTCCCGGAGAGGGCCGTTAATGAGGCCTCCCACGACCGGCGGGCAAGGTCATAATCTGCGTCAGGGATGGAGCTAAAACCCGGCAGCCTGAGTCAGCGATCCCGCACAGGGGAACATAGGACGGACCTGACAGCTACGCTTAGGACGCGAGCTGCGGCTTATCGCACGCTGAAGACGATCAGCATAATCTCTATCTAAACTGGTCAATACCTCTTACACTTAAACCCCAGATATGACCCGCAGAGAAATAGGGCATGCACAGGGTTATAGTCGTCTGTGTTTTTAGTTTTTTTTAAAAACATGCTCCATTACAAATTATGGTCTGCTGCATGTAATTATCTTCAGAAAATGAAATAAAAGTGAATAAGTAAATAAAGCAAACTGTAAAACTTGCTGTAGTTTTGCCAGAAATTTACTTTAGATTGAATTACCTCACTTTTGAGATTTAAAATGAGCAAGAAGAGACTGTCATTAGCACATCAACACTGCAAAACATGCAGCATTTATGTCTTGTTTTGTTAAGCAAAATCCTTAAATTACAAAACAATTACATGACAAGAAAAGTGATGTCAAGAGATGTTTCGTCTTGTTTTATAAAATAAAATAAATTTATGTTTAAAACAAAAATGTTAATTAAATCTACAGTAAGTCACTGGCAAACCTGCTACAAAACTACAGCAACGTTTTACAGTGTATAAATAAATAAAAATGTACTTCACTGATATTAATAAATGTTTGATAACTGATGACCGATAAGATTAAATATAAATCTTTAATAAAAGGTTATCTGATCTATTTGGCAGGTACTGTATATATAAAATATTTAAAATCCAGGTAGTAAGACAAGGCAAAACTTGCAAATATTCGATATGTAGATTACCTTTAAATCATGAATTCATAAGAATAATAGTGAAATATGTGTGAAAAGGGATAATATTACTCAGGAAAATGCTTAATTGATTGTTTTCAACCAGAACAATCAGAAATTGATATTATCATTTTACTAAATGATATCATAAATATGAATCCATTCACTAAAACAGGCACGTTTGAAGCGTTTCACAAATATGAATCAAACTAACCAACATCTGCTACTTTAGATCAGATATCACCAGCAAAACATGAATCGGGTGCATTCAAAGCAGCTTTACAGTCTGTGCTTTACAAAGAAATGAAAATCTGTGACACCACAACGAAGAGCAAAAAATCTTTCCAAGGGCAAAGTTTTGCATCAGCTGTGTTGTTACTACTAGCAGACACATTTCCTCACCACAGCGCTCACATGCACTGCTGAAAGCACTTCCATCTGTTCTTGATGTGCGTCTCATACAGGAGCACTGGGTCTATGAGGAGGGTTTGTGGTTAAATATGGAGAAAACCGAGTGCACACCTGTGCATAGCTTCGCCTGACGTTGAGCGAAGATTAAAAAATGCTGTATATGTGATAAAACTCCTTTATATGTAGCTGTGCTGCTTGTGCAATATATTTATATCCAAATTGCACATTCTGCAGCCATATGATTTTATTGTCAGTGGGACGAGTAAATGGGTAAGTAAGTATTGACATTTCAGGTGTACTATCCCTTTAAGACAGTGTTTCTCAAACTTTTCCTGCCATTCCCCACTTTGGAGGTAAAGAAGGGGTTCAAGCCCACCTGTCCCCAATAGCCAAAAACAAAATGGTAATAAGGTCCACTGTCTGTCTTGGTTTTCTCTGCGGGTGCCGAATCTCCAGTTTTCTTTTCTTTGCGATCTGATGTTGTTTTAAGTCATTTTAAGTTTTGAGTGTATGGTCAATAATAAAGTAAATAATAGAGATGACACAATGTCCACCCATCTGTCGCGCCTCACTTGTCATGTCTTTATTCCCCATCAGTGGGGTCCGCCCCACACTTTGAGAAACACTGCTTTAAGACAATGGCCGATAGTTTTTTGCTTGTTTGTTACTTTGGAATAGCTGGACATTTCCGACACGTTTGATCTCAGATTGGGTGCCATATGTACAGTCATTTTTTGTAATAAAAAACATCGAATGAATGGCAGGAATTTAACAACAGACTTGAGATTAAGATAATGTGGCGGACCCAGTGGGCCTCATGGCAGCAAGTGTGTCAGGTGGGGGGGTGATAGTGCCAGCACAAGTGCCCCTGCAGGGACCCAGGAGACACAAGCTGGCGCCATATACAGAGGTCACACGAAGAGAGTTGGCAGACTGGGCATCCTGACGCCAGGGCTTACACTATTACTGAACACAGTGCTGATAGTCTCACCCTGACACAAACACAAAGTGGTGCCAAGCAGAAGGTGAGAAAGCATGTGGGGAGATGCCTCCTTTTTACATAAAGTGACAGACGAATGAACTAATAACTAGCACCGTATAAAAAAAATGTAGCAGTTACTTTTACAACACTAAACTGTTATTGTATTTCTATGAACACCCATCCAGTTTCCACAAGCATACAGTGAATACAAAATAAAAAAAGTATACTTATGCTAGAGAAGCTAGAAAAATCTTTGAAAAAAAATCAATATTTTTCTCTGTTTTTAAATAGCAAAAAAGTCTGTTGTTATTCTGCTCACATTCGAAGCGAGCGGCCGGGCCTCAACTAGCGAAGGGAGCAATAAATAAATATCGAAATAGATACATAAATAAATGAGAGTGCAGCGCAATCTCCCGAGCTTTCTTGTTGTTCCTGCCTCACAGAAACTGATGGGAGGTCGATAAGCATGCGGAAACCCAGAAAAGTAGAATATTATTTCGCCGCACTGAAGGTTGCTTTGTGCTGTTTTATAATTTGAAAATGTGAAGAGCGGAAAAGGCTTTGAGAGAGATGTCTAGTGAAATGTCTGCTTAAAGACAGCTGCCCTCTCTACTTGTGACATTAATGACATTGATTAACTCATGAGGTTGATGTCAAGTCAATCAAAGCAGATGCTAACAGGAAAACAACACATGATTAAAGCATCTTCACTGTTTTAACTGCTTACACCGGAGTGACAGGGATAAGAACTGCAGTCAGCTGGAACACTGGATGTGTTCAGTGTTTATGCTCTTACAAGACACCTTCTAGAAACATCTGCAGAATGACTTTCTATAAACAGGATATACAGCTGCATTTGATGAAATTGTTTTGTTCTAACATTCTGCAGTGAATTGACTGGAAACTGCACAGAAAGCTGAAGCCCGGTTCACAATTGTGATGCAACTAAAATAATCTCGACTTTAAAAAGGAAATTCCCATGATTTAGATTCACTAAAATACATTTTTATACCTGAATGCAAGCAAAATGCATACGTTTTTAGAATGTGTCTCTGAACATTGAAAGAGATTTTTTTAGTTGTTGTTGCTTTTTTGCAATAAAAAGTTAGACATAACAGGCCTCGGTTGCAATTAAGTCCATTTTCCGTTAAGCACGGGTGCAACAACAAAACACATTTGATGAATTTGTCTATTTCTAAGAGGGCTTTAAAGTACACTCTTCCTGTAAACTTTAGAACACACTTTAGCCTGGAACTGGACGACAACCACTAATTATTGCCTCAGGAGTAGGTTCTTTCCAGGAATCCTACAGCATCATGTCGCCTTCCCATCAGTGTGTCGTGCAATGCTCCGAAAATTGCATAGGGAAATGCCTTAACAAAACAGATGAATGAATGGAGCACATGGTCACATCATTTGAGGTCAACTCTTGAGTACACATCATTTTCTCAGGTCTGAGAGTGGCGCTACGAAGGACCACACAAATGGATTGAATATGAATGATTCTACTAAGCCCAGTATAACTCACCACCCAAACAGCAGACTGTGTGAAAAGAAAAGTAAGTATTTTGATCCGCAATCTGTTTCGTGCTGAGTCAATTTCATCATAAAGGCTTTATGCAAGTGCAAAAATATCTTTACAGGAAAACTATTCGCAGACGGCTACTAGACGATTTTTGTAAATGAATTATATTCTATATTCTAGCATTATATCTGATGCACATTGCATGAAACAAACTTTCAGACTTGTTACTTAACGTGTCAAATAGTACTACAGTCTAATTTGAAAAAGAAAACTTTTAACTGTACATACCCGCATTTTATGACCCCAGTGCTCTACAGAACCTGGTTTTGGTTGGTTTCAGTCCTGAGGTTGAACCATCTGATTTCCACTTCTGGCTAGCTGAGTGCTTATGTTTAGCTCCAGACAGCCACCAGAGCAGATGACGGAATGCCTTGCTGGACAAACGCTTCTAATGCTAAACACAGACAGGTCGGGCCTTTTTCTAAAGCAGCCACAAAACCCGAGGGAAGACCGACAGTATTTCTACGCAGGCAGGTGCAACAGCTGTATGATTTATCTGCTTTCACTGTCCCTCATGCTGAAAAGGAGGGTCCACCATTCGGGAAACAGCCTGCCTCCTCCCCTGCTTCAAGTAATCCAATTATGTTTCTACATGTAGTGTTTTCAATTGATTATGAATAACAAAAATCAACACATAATTGTGCTAAATGCATTCATACATCAACTGATAAAGGATGGCTGGTTATAGTTTAAACTAATTTTTACACAGAATAATAATGCAAAGTAAATACGGGATGGGATTTATTGAGGTCTTGCTCAACAGGGTGTCCTCTAAGTAAGTATACTCTCTTATATAATCCGTTATGGTTACTCAGTAATGACCCAGACAAGCAGTCAGCACTTCTCAAAGCCCTGCTGTTGACACACTTGATGGCTCAGGTAGGTTTGAGGAAATAATTGGCATTGCCTTGAAGCGAATACTATAACATCTCATACTCATAAATGTTATTACTACATTATGATTTCTTCAGATGGGAAGTGCGACTTTATATAAAATAGCTTAATAGACGAAAACCGTAAAAAAAAAATGAATGTGCACATTAGTGTGAGAGTCTAATTATTTCCTGGTACGTGTGGTTAAAAATACACATGTGTTAATGGTAAATAAACGTAATAGCACTTTAAAAGTGTATTAATTATAATCCTATTTGCAACTGTAAATACACCAAATATAAGATAAAATATAAGAATATATAAAACCACCTATGTGGCATGTGGCATACTCTAAATTAAAGTGATACCCAAAAATGAAATTTCTGTCATTATATACTACCAACGGTGGTACCCATTCACTACTATTATAAAGACACAAAAAACAAAGCCAGTAAATGGGTACTGCCGTTGTTTGGCTAAAGGGTAAGTAAATGACAGAATTTTTATTTTTGGGTGAACCGGGAGAAAACATTTTAGATCTCTGCACTATTTTTGCGATTTTGTGACATTGACCATGTAAACCCCTTTAGGACAAAATCATGCTGGGACAACATGGAAATTAAAAAAGTACACATTTTCAATTCAACTCAAACTGTTATGCTGATAATATACTTCAGATTATATTCAAATTATAATACATAAAACATGCTAAACTAAAACATTTGTACAAGCAGCCTCAGAGTTTATATCAGATACGTCTGCACTCAAGAAACGCTATACACGATTCCACCACAACACTATTATAAACTGCGATGATGAGGCGTAAATACGGTCAAACGTAAAAAGAAATCCCCATCCTTCACCATCCATTGACTAAATCCAATTTGTTAAGACCCCTCCACAACTCACTTATCCCGTCCAGCTCAATGGAAATTGAATTTCATAGATTGAACATCCCATTATCTCCTCTGGTCAGATCTTCATCTGAGTAAAGTAGGGGTGAGGTGAGCGGCCCCGGAACAGAGGAGAGACGAGGCTCCTCGCAGTCCGCCGCCTTTAACAGGGTAAAAGCCCTAGATATTAGTCGAAAGTGTTCTTTAAATTCATTAGCGTCTTCGCGCGCGGGCGTATGAAGTGTTGGGGGGAAATCTCTGTAATAGCGTTAGCCGGCAATTCTGGCTCCTTCGCCGTCCTTGGTGTCACAGGGTAAGTGGCTCATAGGAGCCGGACGGCTCGGGGGTTGAGTAAAGGTGGCGAGAGGGAAAAGGTTGGTAGAATTTTGCACCTGACCAGTTGTGAGCGGATCACCTCTACAATAGTAGCTCAGACCCCTTCTTTATTAAAAAAGAAGGCCTATACAACTAATTTTGATCTCAAAACATCGGTTTCGTGTACAACAAAGAAAAAGCAAACACATTGCCTTGGCCGAGGGGGTTTCACAATGATGTTTTTATAAAAATCTAAATCCGACATTTCTGTGACCCTTCTATGCTAAAAGAGGGCATGACCTCACACGTATGTACTGTATAGGGCAGCGTAGAGACTGAAATCCCAACAGTTCTGTGTAACAACCCAAAATGACTGCTTAACACCAATAGGCATCAACCCAAGCCTCATACATTCTACAACCAACTGAACAAGCGGGATTTCCTCTTCATTTACAGCATTAAAAAGCAGATAACCAGTTACTACTGTTTCAAAACCTAAAAAATAAATGTTACGTAAAGAAACAAAAATGCTACTAAATGTGTAAACTTTTAACTATATGCGTCAGTGGTTGCTTTAGGAAACACTGACAGGTTCTATGCTAACAGACATTTTTAGCAAGAGCCAAGTTGCTAATGAGAGAAAGAGAATAGTGTCTTCTCTTTCTCCTCTCATTAGAAGCGCTGAGGTTTCATGGAGATTTAACTATCCAAAAACACCGTATCCAGACGCCGCCAACACAAACTCTCGGTGAAACAGATGCTGACTCCTAATTTCAAAATGTGACTGAAAAACTACCGATACTCACAAGACAGAAAACATCCTTCTTCAGTCGGTCTCAAAGCAACAGCTAGCTTTGAAAGGACCGCTCTAGTGATTAAAAGTAACTTAATAATAGATCACAACCTCGAGGCTGATCTTTTCAACAAGTTCTTAAGTAAAAAAGCACAGATGGGTTAACAAAAATGTGGTTCCCCAGACTCACCTGTCAGGGGTTACATCTGCTGGCTAGTTATCACCCGTAATGCATTTAGGCGGAACGAAAACACAGGCGGAAACCCTATAGCTTTAGCCACTGCTCTTAACTCGCCGCGGCACTGACCACAGGCAAATAAGCTTCTCCAGGCTTGTGTGCCAGAGAGGAGGGAGGCCAAACACAGCTCATGAAGATTTAATGAATGCTGAATTCCTTAATTTCCCCAGCACTGATTGGAGACGGAGATGTGGAACTTGTAGCACATTACCATGCGTTTTATTTTTACGGTAAGCGTACCTTCTGTGCTTTATGCAACTAGCTCATCAATATTAAACTGCTCCAGCCGGACTTTTATAGCCAGGCCCACACAGAATCTCTGTGTGCACAACTCAGAAATTGGAACGGCTAATGTCCATAAAACTGTACAGTACATTAGCAAATGTTTACATTTTAAGCTATGATTAAGAGTGTAGCACACTTTGCTGTTTCTTTAAACTATGTTTTAATCATTTCAATAGAGTTGTGTGGATAAAGAATCAGAAAAGTTCACAAATTCTGTCTGGGTCTTGTTGTAGCGTAAAGTCCACACTGCCACCCTATGAAAGAAAACTATTGCAGTATAATGGAGTCATATAGTAATGCTTTGGTGCTTTGATATTATGGCGTTTCATTGTAGGCCTACTCTATAAGGCCCACAAAGGCTCACGAAAACAGAATTTTCCTTTTTATGTGAACTTTCCTTTAAACTCTCCCAGAAACATGCTGGTTGGAAATATCTTCACATCCTGATAGCAATCAAGAAGTATACTGGTCAAATAATTTTTGTATTTATATGTCGTCTGTAAAAGGCGTAGGACCAAAAAACGTTTGCCCAATTAAAACATTCTGGACGAACGTTTTGACGATAGCCATTGGTTGAGACTGGTCCTGTTTACATATTCATCCAACGTCATTTTCATCCCACTGCGCACCCAGTTCACGCAGACATCATATGTCATCAGTACGCTAACGTCCGCTGTTTCAATATAGAGAGAATGGCGGAGAAGCAGCAAAAACCTGATTTGCCGGAGGAACCCACAACTAGTTAATATAAAAAACAAAATACATTAGTGACGACCATGAAACGTCTGGACCACGAAAGAGGAAAAACTCGAATTAACATTGATGCCGCTTTTACGCGACAGAGACAGCTCCGGGAGGAAAAGGGTATGAACGATGATTCCATGGCTGCTCTGTTTCTTTTGGACAGGTATGTACATGCTTCGATAAGAATGTATTGGAGTTTTGGAGGAGGCGTGGCTTTGGAAGGCGATTTGCATGGAGGGTGGGATCATGATTTCAGTGCTAGCAGGCTAAAGTTAGCACCTTAAGACATCAAGCATTCTGCCTTTAACACCAACGTTTTGCATTAAAATTTCAGGTAGCTGCTCTCAAAACATAACAGAAGATCAAGTAAATCGGCTGTAAATACATCCTAAAATATTATCACCTTTTATATAGTTAGAGGTGAGAAGGTAAGAAGTGAGAGTGTGTGTGTGTGTGTGTGTGTGTGTGTGTGTGTGTGTGTGTGTGTGTGTGTGTGTGTGTGTGTGTGTGTGTGTGTGTGAAAACAGGGAACTATAAGGCGTCCATAAATCATCTTTTTGTGTTGTAACGACAGCTGACCCCTTTCCTGCAGGCCAGGCTTGGCGCTACCAATCCCTGCCGTGGACTGGCACTTGGCTTTCACCCACCCACCCACACACAATCTCACACAAACACAAGTTCTCACCTCTTTCTCATGATACTGTAGTGCAGATCCTCCTGTTTGATGTCTGCATGATCTCCGCTGGCCCTCTCACTGCCCTCGCTGTCGTCACTGCTGAAAACGGAGGCCAGCTCCTTTTTAGGCACCCGTGTTGGAGGCAGGGGAATGGTGCGTTTCTCTGCCAGTCGCCCACGGTTCTGTAGGAGCACAGATTGAGACAGAATGACACTCTGCTCACACAGCTTTCCTCAATAATACTGGCTTAAAGTGTGGTGTACAGTGATCATCGAGGTTTCCATCTTTCTAGTTAGTCCAGGCTTACTTAAACTCATTCCTAGAAGGTGTTGATTCAAACTGTTCCAAAAGACCCCAGAGGTCACATGCATTTAATGCAGTAGCTACTGAATCTCGTAAAATGATGAAATACGAATCACAGGTCATGTCTCTCAAGCAAATAATGGTAAAACGTAAAAAGGAATTACACAACACACCGAATTGAAGACCTAAAAGCAAAACTCAGCCGGGAATAGTCATTCAGAGGTAAAGACCACTGATCCACACTGACCATGATGAACGATGGGTGAGTGATTGAGACGTGATAGTGATTCTCTCTCTCTCTCTCTCTCTTCGCATCAGACATCTGAAGACAGCGAGGGATGAAGGGGTTGAGGGCCCTTCGGGGTTTAGTGTGTGAAGCTGGGCGACCTTTAATGTGACCTGAAGGGGTCAGTGCAGATTTCTATGTTTCCATCTCTACCCATGAGTGAACATAGAAGGAAAGAGAAGATTCAGAGAGAGAAGATGACGAAAAAGAGAAAAACAGTATAAGACTGTTCCCTTTGAAAAAATCTTCAACTGAAAAGTCTGTTTGTGTGAAAGGGTGCTGTGTGTGTTTGTGTGCGCGCACTCCTGCATCTCAGCTTTGTTAAACTTTGCAGAGCCCTGCAGCTATCCTTCCTCCACACCCAAAGCTTGCACGCGCGCATACACATATGCAGAGCATCCCACAAGAGCTCAGGCGTGAGTGGCAGGCCGGGGCAGGAGGTGGAGAGACTAGCCAAGAGGCAAACAGGTGCAGCCCCTCTGGATTCTCTCAAGTGGCATACATTAAAAGAAGGAGGGGAAAAAGCAGAGAAAGATAAAAACATCCCTGAGGATGGGCAGGCTGCACACACTGTTTTCATGAGTAACCGTCTTTTTACTTTTTGCAGAGAAAGCAGATTTTTCTCAGTGCTATCTCTTTCTGTGTTTTTTAACAGAAAATGTTATATTTCTAAAGCTGAAGTGTGTAATTTATTCACAAATGGAATTGGAAATTTCTTTTTTCAAACGGGTTGCCTGAATATTCTACCTATCTCTCATTGGCTGGACAAATATTTACTCCCGCGGCCCGCCCCAAGGCACACACACCACTGGTCGAGCCTGTGTTGCACTATGTTTTGATGGCACCACAGTATCACACAGCCAACAAAAAAAGTGACGGTTCACGCAAAAATGAAAAATCCATCATCATTTACTCACCCTCAAGTTGTTCTAAATCTGTAAACTTCTTTGTTCTGATGAACATAGAGAAAGACATTTTGAAGAATGTAGGAAAGCAAACAGTTCTGGGGCACTTTTGACTACCATTGTAATTTTTCCTACTATGGTAGCCAATGGTGGCCAAGACCTTTTCGATAACAAGCATTCTTCCAAATATCTTTCTCTGTGTTCATAAGAACAAAGAAATTACGACAGATTTGAAACAACTCGAGAGTGAGTAAATTACGACAGATTTCGTGTTTTGGTGAACTGTTCGTTTAGAGTTATCTCAAAATATTAAGTTTCAGTTTGAGAAACACTACACTAAGCTTTAAATTGAGTACTTCATTCCCAGTGTTATTTTAACTTTGTTTAGTGTTATTTAAAACATTCTGTTTGAACTGAAACAAATCTCTGATAAACACAAAATTATACAAACACGGAACCACAAACATACAAACAAATCATTCAAGTTCTGACTCGAAGTATTCTTATCATCCACTAGGAGCCGTACGTAAAATCCACTTGTTTGCAAGCTGCTATACTGATGCTTTATCAGATAAAGTTGGCGTTGAGAGACGACTGTTACCCACATGGCCTCATCGGAGACAGGCCTTCACACACACTTCCCTGCCCCCATTCCTCCTCTCCACCCAGCCATCCCCCACCGCCACCACCCTTCTCAAGCTTCTCCCGGAAAGCCCCCGTACAGCCCCCTCGCTTTATTCAGCGTAACTGACGCAGAACCGGGGGCGGCAGCGCACGATTTCCGGTAACACTTCCGCACAGAGGGAGGCTGTTTCAAAACAAAAACATAAAAAAACTGGCCTTCAGTTCTCGCCTACACTTATGTACACGAGTGCAGGCACTGTCATTCAGGGATGGAAAAAAATATCTAATATGAATTTCCTCTTAGCAGTATTTCTATGAATAAGCCCACCCACAGTTAATGTCTGCCCATCAATGGGGCCAGGCTATATTTACATTTGTATAACACACCAACAGACACACAAATACAAAACCACACATGAATTAACACGAGTGAGTATTCGACTCGGTTGATGTTGCCGTCTTAAGCCCCATAAAACTCATGAGAGAAGTTATGAGAGATCTCGCAGACAAGATCTCACAAGTGAAAGCAAGAAATACAGTACAAAATAAACAGATTTTTTCCTAGATTCTAATTGGTCAATGAGGCCAAGTAATTAAAGCAACACCTGTTCATTTGCAGTTTTGTGTATAGAGAGTTTATACATTATGGATTATATTCACATATTCAAAACATATAGCGGTCTCTCATGTCTTATTGCTATGGTAAGGTTGTCCTCAGAAAAGTAAAAACCAGCCATGTTGGCTAAATGTTATAATTGACTCTAACAGAGCAAGGACGCATTTTATCAAAAAGACATTCTGTAACCACCTTGGTTGTAAAATAGCATTCACACTGACAGCGGCCAAATCCCTCAACCTGGTACCTACTCAACTTCAAGTAACTTTATTGCTGGATATTTAATCATAAAATAACAAAAAAGACCAACAGAACATACTTTGAAATGCTGTATAATGCGTTTTGCCTGCTATGATTTCTGAGGGCGTTCTTGGGTTTACAACATTGGCTCAGACTTGACAATATGGATGTTTTGAAAAAGCCAAGAGAAGTTTTCTTGGCACAACATTTTCAGAAAGGTGCGCTGGCCTTCTGCTAAGACACACATGCACCAACACACAAACATGCGTACAGAAGCAACGGCTCATGACATTCCTGCAGCTGTGGCGCGCTCCCCCAGCACTGTCCCCGGGGGACGAATGCCTAATGAGTCACGCGTCTGTCTGCTCTAACCTCTGTGTGTGCGTGCCGCAGCCATGCTGTGCATAAGTGTGGAGGCGGGACGCTGGGCAGACTTGGCACAAGCTGGGGTGGGGGCATGTGGGTTGGTGTTGCACGGGGGTTTAATGTATCTTCTTAAATCTATTGGCACAACACGGAGAAGAGAGAGAGATAAAGACTTTATGTGCTTCTGGATTACCACAAATTTGCCAGAGTCTTCTGGTACAATCATGTGATGAGAACTAAATCAACTTTTCACATTAACGCCCCACCAACCAACCTTCACATCACACCAACCCAATGTGTAAAAGCTTATAAAAGAATACTTTTTTTGGCATTTGAAGGAATGCTGGGGAGCTTTATATATGGCAAACTAGGAAAGAGTTGAAGAGCAGTGCCCCCTCAACCAATCCCACAACAACACCCCGACCCTGCAGGGTGAGCGGGCTGTGTCAGCCCAGTGAAGCGTTTCCCGGCGCAGGGAGGTCAGTGGCAGTCCAACCATGCGTGCCAAGATCTCTCTGCCTGTGTTTGGATACCCCCTCCCTTCCAAAAAGACAGCCACAGGAGAGCTTTATAGACAGGTACTGATTCCACCACACTCCCAAGAGTAAAAAACAACAGGAGCTGGAACCAAGAAAAAAATAAGTGTAGAAAGAAAGAAATCTTCAGCCTCCATTAAAACCAACTTCCAAAATACATTGAACAAACATAATATATAGTACAACTTAACTACATATATTATTATTAGAAAATAATATCACGTCTAAACGTTTTAGACATTTAGTGATTTAATGTAAGGTTAGTCGCAAAAATAAATCACAAAAAAATGTATTTCAGCAGATTACAGAAGAACTGGGTCAGTATGTAAAAAGTGATATTTGGGTGGAGTGTGTCCATATATAGCCGCTGTGGCTTTGTAATGATCTGCTGCACGGGCTGAAAGATAAGTCCTGTACCTTTCCCACCAACACCCACATAGACACGCCTATCTCTGATACCAGCACACACACCCTTCCCCCCGCCTGTAAACCTTTCCTGAACCATGTGCGACTCTTTAAACTTCACTGATAATATGTCCCGATTAATTTTTCCACATGATCCGAATGACAGGTGACCAATTTAAAGGTACACACACTATTAGTAGAAACTAACATTTCACCTGTAAGCAGAAGAAAAGATCCAGAGGCATTAGTGTGCTTCAAAACTTCTCTGCGGCAGCGGCGTCACAGTTTGAGACAAAATCGGCTAATGAAATCAACGGAAAAAGCCTGTTGTGAGTTTGGTGCGGCTTTCTAGTGGGCTCTAATTTGCTTTAATTCATGAATGCAACACACTGCGGAGACTGCCTGGCTGCTCGCTGATGTCCTGAGGAGGGATCCTGCCGTTGCCATAGCAGCATAGCCTCAGCTCCATGTGAGGGATACAAACACACGGCTACACAAGCGCTGGTACGGCGGACAGACGCACGCACACATTCTGTATAGCCCCCCGCGGCGAGGGAGCCGTTGTGAGACTGTATGGCGTCAGCCCCCGTTCCTGCTCGTACCCAGCCCTCCAGCAACGCTCTGCCAAATGAGAGTTGGCCTACGCTGTCAAACCTCACCTAATACCACACGCTCGACAGAGAAAATATCCTGCTCTAATTGTGCTGTCGTTAGTCAATTTGAATCGTGCGTTTAACACCTGAATGACTTGCACAAATAAACCGTTTGTACGAATGTTCTACCATGTCTTTGCATGTGGTAGGTCGGAGTGTTAAAGGAATATAATTCTTCGCCCAAAGAAAATCAAAAGTCATTGTACGCTCACTTTCATGTCGCCCGAAACCTGTATACCTTTATTTTTCAGTGAAACAACACATTTTATTTAGTTGTTTTCATACAATGACAGTTTATGATGAGCATGCATGTCAACCTTCAAAGTACAAAAAGCACCATAAAATGAGTTCACTGAGTGCACTATATTCTATTCTATTTCCCTAGCACTTTTATATAATCTTTAATATTGTTGGGGTTTAAAAAGAGCACAAACACCCTTTCTATAGAGAACGATTCAACAAAACAATTACATCATACAGGTTTGGGATGCAACGTAGGCGAGTAAGTAATGCCAAAAGAATTTAATTGTAAAAGTACATTAGAAAAAAGGTTTGGTAGCCTTATAATAAATAAATCTACAACTGTCGAAATTGCCCTCCTTGAAGGACCAACTCTGCAATGTTTATACTGCAACATCACGCTCCATGTTTTTAAACCAGCTTGATTCTCAACCAAACAGACCCCCACCGCAGCCCCCGACCCAGGACGTGGTGGGGGGAAGCCCAGATTCGACGAGATATTTACGAGACGGAGCGGAGTGTAATTTCCTGCCAGCCTCCACAAGTTCCGCTAAAAAAACAAGGGAAAGGAAGCACATTTCTCCTGGGAGACAACAGCCAGGCCAGCTGAATGACTCCGACTCTTAAAGGAACAACAACATCATCCATCCGTCTTCACAGAAACATACAAACAATGGCACCGTATCATCAAGCACTCTTCATTATCTACATAAAATCGTTTAAACAACAAACCACAACAGCTGAAAGATTAATAGCTCACATGTCCAACCTAAACTAAATGTTATAATGAACTCCTAAACCAAGAGTAAAACCTATATGACTTGCCTTTGATATGAGCAATGGCAACATTTACAGTACATTGTTTTGACAGGCGCATTTAAGCGACAGTAAAAAAAATGATCACTTATCGAAACCAAAACTTTTGTGCTGCGAACGTGATTCTACCAACTGAGCCACAGGAACACCTGGGAAAAAGCAACTGAAAAGTGAAAGAAAGCCAGAATGACGATTGAACGATTCAAAGTAATAAAACATGTCAAAACCATTAATGCCTCACAGAGACATGAACCCAAACACAGTGTGTCGCATATTCGGTTTTATTGAACGGGAAAGGGACTGATGGTTTGTACATGATTTTGTGTTTACATTTAATCTTGTTTGAGCTGTGGAACCAAGTTCACATAGGTTACGTTCACAGAGCAACAAAATACGGAGGTTACAACCGAATGTGAACTGAATTTTGTCTGCATGTAGGAGAGAATTAAAAAACAGGAGTTTGAAATAGAAATTACATGCTTTGATATAACATTTCGATATAACTATTGTGATCTGTTACTATGTTTACAGGCATTCCTCAAAGCTATCAGAAGTGGGTTTGACTTTGTTTACCTGTTCAGACATTATTTGCTCCTGCTTTTTGTTGTATGCACACACAGGCAATATAAGAGCCAAACCTTTTAGCAAATGCTGTTTTCAATACCAGACATTGACTGTGTGAACATAACCAAAGAAACTCTTTTAAAGATCCAAAATGGCTGAGAAGATGCCTTTTATACTGTTAAATGAAAATCACTTTTACTTCAACAATGTAAGATTGCAGCACTACATGGTGTTAGAATGCGTGTTGTTGACAGACTATGTGCAAAGTAAAATAGAAAGTGTGCACATATACAAATTTAACAAATAGAAGGGGTGTTAATTATATTCTTGATGTTTTGTATTTTTTGCATACGGAAACATTCGTATGTGTGAAGATTTATATCTTGTGTGAAAGAATTTGTGAGATGCATTCTGTATCTGGTCATAGTTTGACAGAAGCCTGCCTTGGCCCATAGAGATAATAGCTTTCTTTTCTTTTGATGTTAAAACCTATGTCAGTTTAACATCTTCGAGTAAGCCTTGTTCTTGAATAAGTATGTCCGCTGCTTATGCTCAGAGTTACGTCAAACCAATAAAGGTCACATAAATAGTGCAAACCGAAGATCAGAAACAAAAATCACCTCACAAAACAGTCAAATCTGAAATGGTGCAGATAAAGTCACACCCCTTAAAGGAAAAGTTAGTCAAAAATGTACATGTAATTCTTTATATTTGGTCATCTGTCAGATAAAGCCGTACAGAACACAACGCAACAGGTGACAAGCCTCCTTAGGTTCATCATCAAAATCAGCTTCCGTGAGATTCTGACGCCCTCAGTGTGAGGCAACGTAAGGGCCACAAACAACTAAGCCTTTAGGATTTTATCTCTTCTGGCTGTGGCTCAGGTCCTCCTCAACAGTTTACTACCTGCATCGCTCAAACACCTACAGCTTATCTGAAGTGCCTTTGCTTTGCGTGCCGCTGCCTCAGTAATCACCGGTAGCTGCGTTCAGTAGCTCAGTAAGCTTCTTACGCCCTTCCCCTCCCGATTAACCGTTAAAGGCGGCAACAGGCACGCTCAGATACAAACACAGCACCTGCGTGAACAAATACGGCAACCAACCAACCACTAGCTTGCTGCTCTGTGCATTCTCACACACACACACACAATGTTCATTGTTCTAACAGAGGTGATTGATACAATAAACTGAGAATTAAAGACATAGAGGTTCATACACCAGCTATAAACATTACTGATTAACTTTAGGATATGACCACTGTGATACTGCCATGTCATTTGGAGTCACATAAACAGAGTCAAAACATCTCTAAACATGCCCTCCGGAGAGAAGAACCTATCAACTACTCCCCGTTCTTTCTGACCTTCATGCATAGAGCCTACAGAAACTTGTTTGCATTTTTAATGATCGAAAAATGAAAAGATAGAGCATGCAGCATATTTGGCTTAACACCGACATGTGACCTTATTCTTCAGCTCTGATTCAAACACATCGAAACAACATTTCACAATTATTTGTACTTGGTCCTTATTTACTTTCTGAGAAACGTCTGTGACAGTACAAGTCAGTGTCATGAACCGCTTTAATGGGATAGTCCACCCAAAAATATAATTCTGTCCACATTAACTCGCCTTTAGATTGTTCCAAACATGTATACATTTCTTTATTCTGCTAAACACAAAGGAAGATATTCAGTAAGGAAGAATGTCAGCAACAAAACAGACCTCATCCCCCATTGACTGCCATAGTATTTATTTTCTCTACTAATGCAACTGTTAGATGAGATTTGTTTTGGTTGCCGACATACTTCCAAATATCTTCCGCTGTGTTCAGTGAAACAAAGACGTTCATACAGGTTTGGAACAACCTAAGGGCGAGTAAATGATGACAGAATTTAAAACAATTTTTTAAAGCAATTCAGGAAAAGAGGTTCAAACTTTATAATTCATCAGATGTCATTCACTGCTTAACCTTCCAATAAGCGTGTGGCACATTTGTACAAATCATAACACTTCAGAATAATCAACTTTAAGTTATAAATAAAGTAATGTATCCGTGTTTATATTTCAAAATACACAAACAAATCAAGTGATGAGGGGCCCAGTGTACACTTACCACAGGAGATGAAATTCTACAGCCGGGACAGTCACAAATTGGAGGATGTACCTGTAAGATTCCTTTGGACATAAGTGTCTTCAGACTTTTCCCTAGAAAATTAAAGAAAAAACTCATTAACCTTTAAGATAACTGGTAATGTACACGAAAGTATAGGACAATAGTAACATTGGTGATTATGTGAAAACGAACCCCTCCTTTAAAACGGAGTCATTCATTACTGGACGTCCCTGCACCTTCATGCATTTCTGTTACGACTAAGTTTAGCACATCTGCCATTCACCCAACAATCCGTCAAACTCAACATTCCATAACCCCACGACAACAGTGTCTTAGAAGTTCATAACCCAAGTGACCAAAAGCGATACTCGGAAGTCCAAACATTACCGTGTGGTGTCACGGATGTAACAGAGTACAAAATTAGTCTGTTAACCAAAATAAACTCATCCGAAAGGAGACTTGAAACATCCGATAATAACCTCACGTATCCCCAAAACGAAGGAAAAGACTTGACAAATGAACTGTAAATGTAACATCTTCGGGTTTGCTGTTTCCCACGTCATACATGTTTTCAACTAAAATCTAGTTATAATCTTCGCAAACACAAGCTGCTTATTTCAGCCCGTACATGCCTGATCGATCACACGTCGCTGTATTTTAATCCGCGTCACTGCGTTACGAGAACGTAATGTGTTTCATCTATTTGAGTTTATCTTAAAAATATACACGATGTAACACATTCTTGAATACCTGTTCAATATACACGATAATCGCCACATTACGCACTGTGACTTACAGTTATCTCAATGAAGTTCCCTGTTTCGCCAAAGTCAAGAAAAAAGTGTGCACTTCTCATTTTAATAAAGTAGTAACCGGTCATTTCCAAAAGCGCGATAGCGCTAACAGAGCCCACACGAATCAACATTACGCGTCGTTAAAAACGAATATACATACATACGCAGAGTGTATTGACTCGACTTACCCTTGTGCCTTATACTTCGTTTCCAGTCTTTTGCTGTCTCTCTTCCACTCACAAACTGGAACTCGTTTGGGGTGAGCCACTCACCCCGGTATTTGATGGAGGGCCCTTTGCTTCCCTGGCACAGTTTGTTAATGTACAACAGTGCCTTGTTTTCCCCGCATTCCACTTCGATACACGGCTCTCCGTTGTCGAAAAACGGCTGAAAGTCCGGGATGGAGGAGAACCTCTCCAGCATGAAGTCGTCCGGGTGATGGTGAAGGTGCTGTTGATGCAGCGCGCTGTCGTGAAGCCCCAAGTACGCGCGGTGATGATGGGCGAAAATGTGGTCGTAGGGCGGCGGATGAGGGGTCACCACGGGGATAGCGGTGGCATTTAAAGGGGCCAGGTATTCGGACTGGTTGAAGGCGGCTAATGCCATGTCTTCTCCATCCAATCTCTCCTTCTTGATGGCAGGCATGTTACCCAAAGCGCAGCGCCGGTAACGAGTGTTTAGCAGTTCATGCGTCCAAACTTATGTCCCTCTTTGCGGAGTTGGCGAGTTTAAAAGACTTCCAGACGCACCGGTGTGTTTTCGCCGCTCCCGCGTCGCTGGCTGACAGCAGCTTGCTTAAGTTCGGCGACAGATTGCCATTCACCACCACTTCAGTCTTCTCTATAGCCCTTCTCCTCACTGCACTGCTCGCATGACGGGTCTCCCCGCGCTCCTGCCCACAACATGTAATCGGTCTAACACCTGACATCTCCACCAGATATGAACGGAGAACATGGTTTAATGATTGTTTTATCCTTCAGTCCATTCAAAATACGTCCTTCAAAATAATCGCTGTCGACACTATAGTAACTTCGACGTGTTTATTTCCCTCGTCAACTCTGAATCGGTTCTAAGTTTCTTTCCGTTCGGAAAATTAAGGTCATTAACTAGGACGTTTTAACGCATAATGCGAGACGCATTTGCAGTGTAGCCCACGTTAAAGTTCAGAAGTACATGCACATATGGGTGTGAGCCAGACTGGCTTGGAGCATTTTAATGTGTGTCGAGGATAGGAAATAATTATGTTTTCTCTTGTGCGCCTTATTTTAAGTCTTGTGTTGCGACTGATGCCTGGCGCTAATGGCACTTTTCCCCCTCGCTCTTTCTTTTAACCCCTAATACGTCGTCGTTAAAGTCACGCTTTAGTTCACAGACCCAGACCAAACAAGATTTGCACTCTCCGCCGCTTCTCTCAAACTTGGCCCATTTAAACAGCGGAGGCAGCATGAGCGTGACCACTCTGAAGGGGGTCCGCGACGGACGAAGTCGCGTCACGATTTCCACTAACTGTTTAAAGTTCACGTACAACATGCATTTCATACCTCCATGGTATACTTTCCGTTCTAACACAGATAGTTGGTAAACGTTGTTAAGGTTAATGGATTTGTTCACCATAAAAATACAGGCTACATTGTTTATGGGCTGGTCAATTCATATTTTAGCAGCAATTTACTAATCTGCAAAGTCTGAATCGTAATCCAATATAAACTTGATGTTATGCGATATGAAAGGTATTGCATTCTGAGGTTATGCGAGGGAAACAATCTTTTAAAAAAGAACAATATATAAAAAGATAAATCCATTGGCAAACATTGCAAACCCCATTGTGGTTATCTAATATCTGAATATCTAAAAGAATATTAATCAACTATTGCTATTCAGCTGTTTTTCCATAGTAGGAATTACAATTTACTGATGTGATTAATGATCCATCGAGCCTATAGAAGACTTTTGGCATCGTTAAAAAGTTATTAATCCTTAATAATTAAAAAGTTACAATGAAAACACACATTTTGTAAACGTCCATGAATATAAGTGAATTCATTCCGCAATAAATGAATTTTATCTGACCATAATAAGCAGAATAATATTAGGTTGATGCTAATCAAATATGTTACTCACCTAAAGGAATGCCGGTTGAAACGGCAGGTAGGACTCGTGTCTCATGTTTGTGCACACTGATGTTCGACACTAGTTTTTGAAGCACTTCCTCACTATTTTAATCTGGTAATCAAAATTGCCCCCGCAAAGACATATCACAAGAAAACTGGAAAGAATCTAAAGGTCAAAGGTTCTCAGAGACCTCGGGAGATCCTTCAAACCCCAAGTTTGAGGATCCCCGCGGGGATACCCTGCCCCCATACACCTACTCTGTTCTACATCATAACCACCAGTGAGTCATGATGACTCAAAGTGCAATATTTATGAAGGAGGGGTTCCCCTAAATTTACAGATGACAATGTATCATGCAACCCACGGTTTGGGTTCAGGACGGCTTCCCCTGAACTTTCAGCCCCCACATTATCGAACGTTTAGTAGAACAAGTCCTGTGGCATCCTTCTCTAGCGCAACAAAATGAAAGTGCCACCCATGCACTTACACAGTGTATATAATAGTTTTACAATTTCACAACATGGGTTTTGAAGCAACCTCTTTGATTTGTATTAAATAAAGTTGAAGAGTATTTCCCACGTCACAAATGACTACAAATATATATTTAGTTGCCAATACAGACATGATGTTTATATATCAATTGATATCGTTTGCCCTTTATACAAGCCGAATCTGTACGTAGGCGTTTGCAGAAATACAGATATTACTTTTATACTATGACTATTTTTCACAAGGTGTTGATCCTATTCTCTATACAGGTCACAGTATTCTGAAAAAATATTGTGTGAGCATTGATGCCAATAGCACACACTATACAGACTGTGTTTTCAAAATGAAAAATGTGGTAATGAACACTTAAGCAGGAGGATATGCTAAATATGACCTGAAGGTAAGGAGCTGAGAAAAATAGCAGGTCAAGGAACCACCTTCCAGTTTGTTTGTGGCTGAAACCCATATACAGGATTACTGTATTGAAAAGAGAATATCCACTCAAGAAAGTAGAATATTCGATTTACTGTATACATTAATGACTATACACACACACACACACACACACACATATATATATATATTTACATTTAGTCATTTAGCAGACGCTTTTATCCAAAGCGACTTAGAAAGAGTTCAGGGAGCAATAAGCGATATGTCATAAAAGAGCAATAGTACAATAGGCGTAATATAAAGTTACTAGTTTCAACAAAAGCTAGACTATTGAGAGAAGAGGGTTAGTATATTATTATTATTATTATTATTATTAATTTTTTTATCATTTGTCTGTCAAGTATATATATATATACAATTATAATTATTTAGAAACAATGCTGTTTCATTTGCAGTTTTTTTGTCCCGGTGGATTAATAAATATCCTGTCAGCATACTTATTATATTGTAATTTTTTTATTGCGTTTCCCTCATACTCTCTCAGTGTCCACAGCCCTGTCGACCGTAGCGAGCCTCCTTGTAGTCATCCCCGCCTCCGCGCCGTTGTTGGCAGCAGCTCCGGAGCCACAGCGCTGCCGGCGGGGGAGAGAGGTAATAAATAACCCGGGGAGAGGAGCGGAGACCGCCGGGCGGTGCACAGTCTGACCTGACAAATACTCACTGGAAAACCATCAGAGAGCGTGAGCCCACCCCTAATGCTTGGAGCCAGCCTTTCAGACATGAGCAGAAAAATATTTAGACCTGCCCATACTGAAAAAAACGGCGTCTCTAGTCTCCGCCATTCCTCATCAACAGTCAGCGAGACTCATTTATTGGAATTACTTCTAAGGCAAATCATTCAAACGAAATTTCCTCAACATGAATTAGTTGCAACTATAAAAATATTAATAGTTCACTTTCTCCTCATAGTATTATTTAAAAAGTATTATAATTATTATAATGCCCATATTTTAAACCCACTAAAGTAAATACTAGTATGTAACATAATGCTTTCCCTCCATCTGTGATTTCTACACGTTCTTATAAAAGGAGGCTTCTATTGGATTTTAAATGCACTATATATCCAGAGGGACCTTTAGAAGTGCGGTTGCCAGCGCCGGTAAAGTGATGCTGTGTAATGTAAAACCCTGAGCGTCTCCTCGGGTCTGGGCTGTCGTGCCGGCGCCCTCCGCTGCTCTCATGAGATCTAGAGGCCAGAAGGCAGTCTGTGATCCCAACCGGCGGCCCTGGCTACCACATGGGATTTATTTCCTTGCCGGACGACGGGCGGGCAGGCGGCCCGGGAGGAGACCGATTTTAGAGTCTGTAGCTGTCAACACTGAAAAATGCAACCCCACCTCCGCCCCGCCATACCTAAAGACTTTCCTTCTTCCTCTTGGACAAGACAAAATACCCACCCTCCCACGCTGTAATATAGCATGCTATAAAAAAGAAGACTACCAAACGATATGCCTGACATATTTTATTTTGTTTAAATTAGTGACGCATGTGGTCTGTCATATAACAGTGCACATAACCTTGTCAAGAGTTAACCTGAATACCAGCTGTGGTAGGTTAATGACAGCCAAAGACTCGCACGCATGGTTTGTGTACATCCCTGGCTTAACTGCCCCATGACTCAGAGTTTGTGGGAGTTATTGACAACAGTTTCCTACTATGTTTGTCCAGAGTTGTGATAGGGACATAAATGATTCCTTATCTCATCTGCAATACATTTTTCAAAAGTTAGCCCTCCCCCAAATTGCAAGTATGGACCATTTATTTAGGCCCCACCGATGACTGAAATGTCTGGAAAAAGTCTGAAAGCTGGGCACAGGCTCTTAAAGGAACAGTTCACCCAAAAATGTTAATTACACAATTATTCCAGATCTATATATTACTTTGTTGTGAGGAATACAGAGAAAGATATTTGGAAGAATGCTTGTAACCAAACAGTTCTTGGCCCCATGGACTACCATAGTAGAAAAAAATAGCTTTGTACGTTTTTTTGTTCTGTTGAACACTTAAGAATATATTTTGAAGAATTAAGGAAAGCAGTTCCGGGGCACTTTTGATAACCATTGTCATTTTTCCTACTATGGTAGTGCATGTTCGGCCAAGAAATTGATTTGGAGCAACACGAGGGTGATTCAATGATGACAGATTTATTATTTTTGGGTGAACTAGCAATTTAACATAGACCTTGTATAGAACTACATCTATACACTACAAAACATTTCTTATCAGCAAAGCATTCTGTTTCTATAGCAAATGACAGAAAAAGATCAGTAAATATCATAAAACAGTAGGCTGGTTGGCCTATCTGTACGTTATCTAAGGCAAGAATTAAACCTGCAAAGAGTAGTTCCTGATCTCTCAGGCCGTATTGATTTTTCCCTGCGTGATCTGAAACCAGCAATCAGCATTGTGGTTTGAAATAGCCCTGAAACTAGAGCCAAGACGTCAATGAGTCGCCGACACGTTTCAATTAGCGTGCCGCCCGGGCCGATTTGTCCCCTGGGGCGCATTGGCTCCGCAGGTCGGTCACGCCAGGAGAGATCTTCCGTAGAGGTATACGTGATATTGGAAAATATTAGAAAGGGCAATGAAGGTAAATCTGCACTTAAATTCACAACGTGTCTGAGTTTATGAGATGTTTTGGTCTTGCAACAGAGAAGAGGGTGAGGTAATTTGGTTTCTAGTCAACTCAATCATTTCTCTCTCTTTAATTAAATTTCTGAAGCGGGTAATGGAGGAACAGCAGACTCTACAGTGGAGACTCGTAAGGTCTGCGCAGTCTCCACACAACACAAAATGAAGATCTATCAAACTGTGACTTAAGTTTATTTTATTTTTCCCCAAAATGAAAATACTGTCATTATTTAAATTAACTTTTGCTTTCATGAAATGCAAACAGAAATTGTTTGTTTTTTTATCAAATTGGTGGATATGAAAAGTGCAACCAGGCCATTCTGCTAGACACAGTGATTAAATGATCACACAATTGTTATTTTTGGATTAAGAATCCCAAATAACTGTACAATATATCAATGACAGTATGCTCACATAGTAGGTATTATCAAGAGAGGTTTATGAAAACCTAATGCGTACTGCTTGTAAAGGAGCCTAAATCTCAATTCACCTTATCATATGATAATAAGCATTAACACAAATTACAATATTACATACATATTTAGCTAAAACCACAGCAGTCTGATTTCACAAGCTCAAAAAGTCAATGTCTATATTGGTGCATGACACGCTATTGCACATTTCACTACAATTGCATTGTTTACTTGAGGAATAAAAGTCAAATTTCAGTAAGGATATTTTCCCAAATTGGGTTCTAGGCAGTGTGTGTGTATTTTCTGGTGTGAGGCCAGCATGTGTAGGCAGATCCCTAAGGTCAGTCGTTTCCCTGACCTTCAGCCGCTAAGCTCTGCGCCGACAGTTCTCATCAGCAACACTACACTGCACATACTGAAGCCCTGTGGAAGACGACCAGAGCGGCCAAGAGAGAAGAGAGGTTGATGTCTCCCACACATCTCTCCTCATCTGCCCTTAGAGGTCTTAAGAACCCTTCCAGTTCTGCCTTACTCTCACCACAAGCGTCCTATACCCCCTGCCGAGAACCCGATCGATACAGCGTGTTTTGTCTGAGCAGCATTGAGAAACTAGACTTAGAGTGTGATAACTACGAAACCACGGTTCTACCTGAAATTAGAGACAAAAATCCCATAAACAATGGGTGTTTTTTGGCAGCTGGTGCGCCAGAAATATTCCGTAAAATAAAAGAAATTCCTGTAAAAAAAATTACACTTTCCCCATTTTTCTGGTAAATGACCTCTTCTTGACAGAAATGTGTGGAAAATAAAAAAAAACTGTAACATTTTGTAAGCTTGCCGTTTCGGAACATTACACCTGAAAAATCTGTCAAATTCTGTACAATTATTTTTTTTTACAGTGAAACTCTCGATATTGTTTTTATTATGAAGGACGACAATCTTTTTTTCTAAAACAGAGAAAGACTTCTGACAGCTCTTCATGTATTGATAGATTTCAGCACCGATTTAGATTAAGCTTCTAAAGACTCGGTTTAGCTGAGCTATACCTGATCCAACCGTACATTCTTTAAAACCCCTATAGCAAAGACAGGAAAACCAGGTATCGGTAACTCAAAGTTCACTGGAATCAATTTTGTTGATTTAAAGTTGACAAGAAAGCAATATATCGGAAAGAAGAGGCAAGTTTGGCAAGTAAGCTAACAGATAGTTCCAGGAAATTTCTTTTGAATATTTAACTTTTAAAATCTATTTGGAAGATGATCCAAGGTCTTTGTAACCATAAATTTTGCGTGTCTCTTTATCTCCTGTCATTGAACAGTCAAAACGTTAGCTTGAATTCACCTTAAATGATTCCCATAACTGTATCTCTGGTGACAAATGACTCCAGTTACTTTTTTAATGTTTAGGTTTCTATGTTGGTTGGAACCCGATACATTTCCCTCAAACCCCAAAACACGACAATCAAAATGTTGTCCAAACAGACTTTTAATCTGTCCAGGCTGAACCACACTATTTAGTTTTATTGGACGCCTGAATCACAGCCTTTTCTGGAAACTGTCAGGGCGCCGGCAAATGTGTATGCAGTTTCCACTCCGCACGTGACGTTTGAGACAGGATGACAGCAGGAGAGCGCGGCAGGATCCGGCGGCAACTGCCAAGCCGTGGGGACAAGTCTAAACTCTGTAAACAAAGTACTGTCAGCGACTGCCCGGCTCGGCTACACTCGTCCTGGAATGGCACTCTTTCACATATTTAGACGACGTCTGAGCCTCTGACTCTCCCCGAATTACAGAGAAGGAAGCGCTGACAAAAAGAGAAACAGCATCTTTAACATTTCAAGACAATCCAAAATAGGTACTGTTTATACCAGATTGATTGTTACCAAACGGTGAATTAAGAGAGTGTCGCGCTTTGTGGGCTGTTTTCCGCATCTTGCGTCTCTACAACAACAAGATCTACAGTATTTATGAGGCAAAGAAAATGGCCAATCCTTATAAATATGTAATGAAGTTGTTTATTGGATAGCTATTGAAATGGGAATGGGAATTTCGTGTGAGTAAACAGTAACACCACATGACCAAGCCAATATGTTTACCTGTGTGTACCATTTGGAGAAGTCCCCACATATCCATAAATGCAGCTCCATAAATATTCTCTGTGCCAGTGCTTTGTTTACAAAAAATGAGCTAAACAGAATCAGATTTGTAAGCTGTACGGTTTAGCCTCATATTTTGTAAATATCTCTTGCAGAGTGAGCTATAAGCGGCGAGGAATCGCGTCACGTTAGCATTCCCGCAAGTTAGCATTGTTGTGAGTGAATGCGGAGAGATGGAGTGTGAATTAAGGACACTCATATTCCCCGTGGTCTCAGGAGCTGCTGGCGGGGGGTAAGGCGGAGGAATGCTCTGCGGAGCAATCCTGCTTGGCAGGTAGATGAACTGCAGATCATACGGGTAGGCAAGTGGTGATTAATGGGAGTGGGAAGGCGCTGGAAAGAAAACAACGCTATAAATCAACGTCGCTACGATGGTAATTGTAATTGAAATGAATTTGTCTGCCCGGAGCCGGGCATTGCAATTGATATTGACCAAAGCCCTGGTGGTCCATAGAAAATGAAATTGAGAAAATGTATTCAGACTATCCACAGTAAGGTCTATACATCACTGAATGACACAGTCATCTTACTGCGTGCCAATGAGAAGAGGTAGAAAGCTATGACCGACATGCGTGCGAGATGCTAATGAGCCATCTCCTTCTCAAAGTGGCTAATGCTGTAGATTTATGGGAAAGGAGACGCATTAAAATGAACTTAAAAGACACTTTTAATGAAAAATCTATTCTAGCTGTGGGTTTTGTCAACTTGTGAGAAATACCTTTGGATTGGAAGGCTAGCATCGCATAAAATGTTCAGTTGTATTCATTCTACTTTACATCAAGTGTAAAGTTTAACAAATAAAAAAATTGTTGTTACCAAATATAATGTTCAAATGATCTAGTTTGCTCTTAAATGTATATAATATAACCATCTTTCTTCCAGTGCTTATAGGGATCTGCTCCCCCATTACATCATCCTGTATAGACAGACAAGATGGGCCGTAAGACCAGGATCCAGGGAAGTGTCCATGAAATTTCATTATCCATTATTATTATTAAAAATACAGATACACTAATACACTTTCATTTCTATTCTTTTTAATCCATGAACGAGAAATAAGGAAGAACAGACAATAAAAGCCCAGCTCTCTGTCAATAAAGTGTTAAAAACATGGCAGGTTGATACCTCGAGAAGCTGGTTGATAAAATGCCAAGAGTAAATTTTAGCAAATTCTAGGCAAAGGGTGACTACAACACTGAAGAGAATATATAACAGCATAAATATAAAATAATTTCCATAGTTTTATCTACGTTATTCCATATAGTGTATTATTATTTTAAAACATAGAAAACATTATCAGTGATTTTAAACTTTTGATATATAAAGTAACCAACCAACTGCCAAGTAACTTTTGCTACAACTCCAAACGTTTCATTTGTTAATCAAAGGCAATTTTGACTTGCATTTGGCCATGGAAGTGTTAGTCTACAAACATATAGAGTTTGATATCCTGCAGGTGCCTTTAAAGCCAAACCTTGCTTCATTTTGGTTGGTTTGTTTACATTACCATGCAGTGCTCTCTGGGGAACCATGCTGGTCATACTCCCATTAGAATTTCTTCACTCTTAAACACAGATAGTTCACATTAGGACTGTGCAACTAATCGAAAAAGAATCGTAATTTTCAATTTTGGCCTTCATCAATTACAAAAACAAAAGAATCGATTTTGTGCTGCATTCCATTTGGCAAGGATCCTCTCATTTCTTGTAGTATAAATCCACAGCGAACCCTTTCCTTTACAGTGTTCAGCCATACTATTTCTTTAAATATATTTTTCAGTTGAAAAGCCAAGGTTAATGAGTAATCGTGTCAAATAATCAGGATCTCAAAATTGTCCTTTTGTCATAATCGAGCAGCCCTAGTTCACAATGACCTGTAAAAAGTCCAACCACAAAAATATGGCTTGCAGTTTTTTGTTTATTCCAAATAATAGAAAATACAAACTCCGAGGATGAGAGGAGAAAAGAGAATGGCACCACTATCTACACGGAAACAACTTTACAATATTGTCTGCATTGTTTCTATATTGCAATCTTGCTATTTTGTTTAGCAGAATTATGAGCGAGCAAAGTGCATGCGATGCTCAGTTTCTATCCTAAACCTAATAGTTCCGGGATTTTTTCGCATGCACTTTCTGCACAGATATAGAAGAAATCTATATTTCATAAGTGTGCTATGTAGCTACAGCACCCAATTATCACCGGATAAGACACAGGGAAGCCCTAGAGCGCCAGGCCAGATATTTAGACTAAGGGAAGTCAGCAAGCAGGGACCAAAACCCCAGGGGCACTTCAGTCTCACCCGGACTGTTCTCGCCTTCTTTTTCTTCAGCTGGCTCCCTCCATCCTTACCTACAGGGTACAATTAGTGGTGACAGTAACTTGCACCATGAGCATGTAGCAGCGGACTGGGTGAGTCTCAATCGTCGCATCATACTACCCATGTTGAGATGGGCGGGACTGACCTACTCTGTATCGTGTTTTGGAAACTGGTGTCTATAGGTTTGTTAAGCATTTGCAATTAGCAGACACATTTTAAACATTTATTTTGTCTGAGGAACACAAAAGAAGATATTTTAAAGAATGTCGGTAAATATCTTCTTTTGTGTTCTGCACAAGAAACAATTCTCGTAAATGGTGACAGGAATTTCATTTTTGGGTTACCTATCCCTTTAAGCTATACATTTTTGTGTATTCCCTATGAACCCAATGTACAGTATAATCTTAGTGTAGCTTAAGCTCATGGTCTACAAGTTGAGCCACAGAAACACACCAAGAAGTACAGGTCTGTCAGCTAGACCAGCACCAAACCACCATACATATTTAAGATGTTTGGAAAAGGAGGCCTACTGCTGGTTACTCTACATGCACTTACATGCAAAAAAGGAAACACTCACTTGTTTATTAATGTACACCATCATGTTACCAAATAAAGACACACAAAACAACAACAAACATGAACAGACGCGTAAACATTTGAATGTTTATCCCTGAATGGTACCAACACTATGGGGTGCCAAAAAAACTCTACGAGGTTAACCACCTAATGTCCAAATTTGAACTGCATGCTTACTACGTTACGGCACACTGTTAATAGATTTAAACCATTATAGACTTGTAGGTATACATGTATCTTCCATTAGGTGCATTGAAAACACAAAGTAGAATAAAACAACTTTTACTTTCCACCATAATATCAAAGCTTTTAATTTATAATAATTTTAATGTAGTAAGAAAAATGCAGGAATAATGGTCACCATTTTAATCTGTTGTACGTGTGTGATACAATATTTAATTTAGAAATATTCCCACAATAATTTTGCTATATCCAGCATATAAAATCATCTTTGTGGCCCCAATCTACTCATTCAAGAAACATCATACCGTTATAATGCCATGATACAGTCTAGAGGATTTAGCTGAAGGACTGGTGCAAGGTGGTACTACGTACTACATCTACCCACTAACCCCTCTCTCTAATCCTCTTTTTCCCTCCTCTCATTGGCACGTGATGCCGCCAAACGTCCCTGAACAAAGCAGATTTTTTTCTAACTGTTTGCTTAATTCCATTTGGCATAGTACAATAGCATGCAGTGCTCTCTGGCCAACCATGCTCATCATACTCGGCCAATCAGAATAACTGCACTTTTGCACACACAAACACACACACGTGTATTTTTACAGTGACCTGTAAACAGACCAAGCCAAGCGAGATGGCTCGCAGTTTTCTGTTCATTTCGCGTAACAGATCCGGCTTCAACACACGGTAAGGTCACTCACAGGTCAACCGTAGCTCATGGTAGGCAGATGAATATCGATCTTGAGGGACCAGGGACTGAAGCATTTCACAGGCCAGGCGATCCACAGAACAGCCCTGGGCAGAGGAACGGGGGAGGCAGAGGCCATGGGCTAGAGATAGCATAGTTCATGGATGCTGAACTTTTAACACCTCAAGAAACTCTACGGGGTTAACCACCTACTGTCCAAAATTGTATTGCAAGATTACTATTATGCAGTACACTGTAAAGCTAAACAGATTTACACAATTATACGCTTAGGAATACATTTCTCTTTCATTAGATGCATTGAAACAACATTGAAAATGGAAACATTAAATGTTAAGAAATTTAACCGTGGTTGGCTTACAACAATTTTAATGTAGTAAGAAATATGTATTTTGGACAGAAATAGGTACCATAGTAAACTGTTGTAAGGGCAGGTGTGACATGATCATTTTGAAATATTCACACAAGTTTTTGATACAATTTGCCCGAGAAATTCACATATTGACTATGTATAATCATCTTTGTGCTGAAATGCAAATCTTCTTGGTGGCCTTAATTCTGGGAAACTGCATTGCAGGACATTAGAGATGCTAAGAGAGGTTGGCAGCATGGTGAGCCTGAAACCGAGGACACAGTTGGCAGCGTGCCTGTGCTCGGCTGTGTATGCACTCAGGCGGAGTGGAGGCAGGCCATGCCTTGGGGCATTGAGAAGAGGCCAATTCTCTGCTTGACTAGCCAGGCCCACAGAGAGAAAAAACGATGGAGAAATTAAAACTCGAAGAAAACTTCAAACCTTCCAAAGCTATATAAAAAAAATAAAAGGGCAATTAGAAAAGCTGAGTGATTAAGTAATGAAAATAAAGATGACATAAACAGTTAAACAAAGTAAAAAAGTCATGTTTGACGTGTTCACTGGGCTGGTTTTGCTTTAGGACCCAGATTTTATGTCAAGTGTCAACGTAACGGTCTTTTGAATATAGTGTGATTAATAAGCATTTGTATTTTGTTTGTTAAAGTAGCTTGACATATAAATGTATTCCAAAACTCTGTGCACTTTCATTCTTCCCAATAACCAAAAGAATAGGACACACTTTCACTCCCTTTCAAAAGTTGATTCACATGTTTATTTGGCTATTTAATCTATGCAGTATTAAAGGAATAGTTGCATTTTAGCATTGTAATTATTTTACTACTGTCAGTGACCCTTCCAGAATAGACCATGTTTTGGTCGTGACCCACCAGTTCGGAGCCACTACTCTAGCCACCCTCTCCTGTCTGGTACGTTCACAAATCATACTGATAAATAATTAAAATCAAGTGTCAGGTGCTTGGTGCCCATGGTCCATCACTGAAAAGACTCGGGATCGTTTTTTACCCTAGTTTCCTAGGCAACAAAGTTTTGGTACTTCAACTGCCTGTTTCTCATTTGCTTTATATTTCTAACCGAATCGTGGTGATAATCTCTCTCGCAGGATTGGTTAAAAATCAGGATTGGCTCGCTTTCAATCCATGAAACACAATTGAATCAACCCACCCCACTGAACTGTAATTCAAATACATTTTATGTGGTTTCATCATTAACTTACACTATTTGTGCCTATTGATTCACTTTTATATTTTATTAACCAGTAAGACAAATTATTACAGATATCATTTAATATTAATTTTAATATCCTCGCATTTTTTACATTTATGCATAATGTACACTAAAATGTGTTATTAAACACTACACTTACTTGTCCAGTGTGTGAAATTTAGCGGCATCTAGTGGTAAGGTTGGCTATCAATGGTTCACTGCATCCCTCCCTTTCGAAGCACTAGGGAGGCTGACATCGGTTAAGATCGGTTAAGGCGAAGTGTAGTTTCTCCGTTTAGGCCGGGCAACTGTAGAAACAACATAAAGAATTCCATGTAAGGGGAATGTAGATAGAAATAGCTCATTCTAAGGTAATAAAAACATAACGCTTCATTATTAAATCTTTATTCACCTCTGAAGACTTATGTGTATTATATTGCATTTTTGTCAAAAGATCCTCCAAATAATCACTCACTTCCTTATATTCACATTAGAATAATACATCCTGTTTGTCACCTCTTAAATTCAAGAATTAAACTTAAAAGGCTTTCTTGATACAGATCAGAACAGTGTACAACTCTGGCCTTTAGTGATCAATCAGCACCTTGAAACAGGGTCTTTGAAACTTAAAGAGAAAGAGAGAGAGAAGAAGAAAAAAGTTTCCCTTTGTCGAGCATGTTCCATTGTGAGAATCCCCAGCACCATCAGACATCTGCTTCTAGTTAGCACCATGACGTGCTTCCTGCCCGCCTGGGCCACGGTTCACAAGTCAAACGCCACACTGAAGATTGAGGAGAAAACACAGACACACACACGCACATTTATGGTACTTGTTCTATTATCATCTACATGTGTGCTTGTGGTTATGAGGTCTGAACCACCTGCGAAGAATGTTTTTGTTCATTCTGAGCACCATAAAAACGTGTCAAAAGAGCAGAATGCCTTAACATTTTATTTCTGAAAAGTTCGATTTTGTAGTGGCTAGTAGTTTTCATATCTTTTATTACACTATAAAGGATACTTAGCAGCATGTTATATACTGTAAATATGTTTGCTTTGATGTCTTTTCACATTTTTGTGTTTTTTTTTTAGATATGCCAGATAAATTATTATCAAACAAAACAAATTTACCTTTAATGTACTTTGTAACTCCAACCCCCACATGAAAATAGTGATTCTGACCTCAGAGATCTTGACCCTCCCACAGCATACAACAATTCAAATGTCCTTATAAATAATGATTGTAAAAGACACATTTAACACCTCTCTTCTCATCAGAGCATGGCGCATTTGCACTCGTTGAATGTTGCAACTACAGCCGTCATTGAGCAATCGCACTTCTGCATAAAGAGTTGCCCGGGTGATAAGCAGTGGAAAAGTGTGACCCTAGAGAACATGGGGCGTGGAATGCAAAATGTGCTCTGCACCTACACACACTCTGGAGGGAAACCCTGCAGTCTGTGGGTGCGTGTACAGACAGACACACGGACACACACACATATACACAAACAAGCTGCATGCACCATGACTGGGGCTTGTGGGTAACGAAAGTGAGAATGAAGAGGAGTAGAAGCGTAAAAGTGAAATGTCAGGAGTTTAGATATAGCACACGAGGCGGCCGCAGAAGGGCTTGCCTGCGTTGGTGGCGACGTTAAACGCCCCCGCGTATGCTTCGCGCTCTGCTTTGATCATTCAGGAGCCTGTCTGTCCGCCCCACACCTTACTGAGGCCTTCTGCTGAAGCGAGAAGCCTTTTCATCAAACATGCTGAGATCTTCACTGGCGCATGGAAAATCATATTGCAACACCTAGACTGGCACATGGTGGACAGAACGATAAAATTTAAAGGCTAAGAAATGATTCAGTTGCCGCGTAGACAACTGTCAAACTGTATGAGCACTACTAGTTAAAAGAACGATTTTAGTGTTACGTTTTTAGTAGATATTACATTAAACGTTTTAGTCACTTATTAATCCAGCCCCGGTGTTGTTCGGTTACAAACATTCTTCAAAATATCAGTTTTTGCCAGTATAGCCACAACAATTAAAATAAATCAGAAGAAAGCCAAACAGGGCCACATGAAAATGTAAGCTGGTGTTATTGAACAATTTTAAATTTGCGGCTCCAGGCCTCCAAACCTGCAGCCTAAACGACAACCATCTAAAGCCTGGCAGAAGCCCTGCACATCCACGCGGAAAGCTCAGATGCATAACCAGCCCATAACCCAAATATGACACACCAGCCATCAAGTTCACAGCATAAGCTTTGCTGCTGTTTCTCTTGCTTTTCTTCTGTTCCATACACACATCCACACCCACATGCAGAAATGGTAGTAACCCCCCTCAAGCAATGTTCATATCCTGCAGGAGCCCTCGGGTTCTAAACTGTCAATATCGCGTGGTGCGGCGGGCCACCTCGCCACCCCTTATGGGATCGGTTAACCTCCTCAATGGTTGGGACAGCACTGTACCTTCTAGTGAACATGCACATGACCTTCAGCACAATACCAAATGCTCTATGATATATTCAGAGAATACGTGTTAATTTGAAATTGCTGATCACTTTGCCAAATAGGTGACTTGATAAGTCTTGTATCCCGATTTTTTACTTGAGGCATGAAGTCTGGTCCTCACATCAGATTATTTATGTAAACCATCCACAAATCATGAACGTGATGTACCCTTCAATATATAGATTATTAATATTATTGATAAAATGGATTTCAATGGCATTAACTCTTATATAAATCCTTAGTGGAGAGCAAGCATGTGGGAATTTCATAAATGCGTGTGTTTGAGGTGATGGACGTGTGAACGTGTACAGGCACGGCACGCACAGATCCTCTTACTGCAAGACGCTGGCTGTGTATACTTATATCTCTGGTTTCTCCTGCATGCGTATGTGTGCGTGTGATGAACTATATTAAATCCCTCCCGCAGAGGAGGTGTCATGTTGCGGCTGCTGCTTTACGGCTGGTGCCGGAGCGGGCTGGCGGCGAGAAGCGACGGCATTATCTCCATGCTGAGGAATGTCTCGTACCCCACCAAGACCAGCAAACGTCAGGCACAGCAGAATTAGAAAACCCAGCAAGGTGCAGAACCACCTGGAGGCCAATTACGACTCATTACAAGGGGAGGGGGTGAATGGATGGATCAAGCTATGACCCAGGCCGGACTTAAAAATGGGACCCAGTGGGCCATAAGCTCTTATAAGTATCGAGCATGTCCACAACCCACTGCGTCACAGGTATGTACAGGATCTACAGTAAATGTTGGCAGATGAAACTCCTGCAGGTGGGTGACGGAAAACAGCTTGTGATGGCAAGACTGGCACATACGGTTAATTTATGAATGATTAACAGAGACACCTGCCACTACTGAATTATAGATCGGTCTATAAAGTCTAACATATGGGCACGCACTCCCAACGTGTTATTAATGACTGTGCGTAAAAGCTCGTAATTATTCGGTTAAGGTTCACATGCTTCAAAGTTTTTAAAATCATTGTATATGTGTAATATTAACAGAACTACATTAATTCGGACAATTTATAAAAATGTTCAATTGGAATAAATTCCAAATTGCGTTTTTTCAAGGCCCATGATACTGAGAAATATCATCATACAGATGTCTTCTCCATATTTCTAGATATAGGTTATGAGCTTATCTTCTTAATCACATAAACGAAATCCTCTGTAATGAATGATGAAAGAAGAATTGTCATGAAAATATTGGAGCTGCTTAAAGGGACAGTTCACCCCAAAATAAACATTTTATCATCATTAACTCACCCTCAAGTTCAAAATCTCTTTTCTTTTTTGATTAAGACAAAGAAAGATAGACGAGGCTCAACCTAAGCCAGGACTATGCCTTAGTTAGGCTATTTAAGTCACTTTTATAAAATGCCTCATAAAAACATATTGAGACAAAACTGTGGCACTGACACATTTTAAGATATTTGTCTTTTTTTTAAACCGAGGGTTTGTGTTCATCAGAACAAAGACATTTATACAGATTTGGAAGTTGAGGGTGAGAAATGATGACAGAACTTTCATTTTTGGTTGAACTGTTTCCTTTAAATGTGCTTATAGTACAAAGGTATAAATTCATTACTTCAGTTTCCGATGAATGTTCATTAGAAAATGATTGATAAAAACTCAGGCTCAACTATAAGCGCTTAGAAACAATAATGAAACTCAAATGTAAACATTTCTAGTTACAATTGAACAGTGATCCAAAAAACTGATTTTACTAAAATTCCATTTAAAAAAACTTTTACATTTGTTTGAAAAACATTTGTTTACATTTTAAAAGAGCAAAATCTACTTTATATACCTTTATGAATAGTCCTCCTCTCTACTTATATTAGCCCAGGTTGGCAAAACTGCCTCTATAGCATTCCTCTAAATCCTGCTCTTTTGGAGGAGAGATTGTACTTCCAGCTGAGCATGTAGAGAACAGCCTCACCAGGGACCAGTTCAATCTCAGCCTTCCTTCAGAGGATAAGCCTCTTATCAAGCTCGTAAAAGCTGCCGTAAGAACTGTCTCTAATTACTCTATCTTTAATTAAGCAAAACGTCAGCTCGGGCGCCCAGCAGCAGCGGGCCTCTCACAGATACTTCAGAACTGTGAAGTCACCGGATATATGTGAAAGTGTGTTGTTTCTGTATTAATCTGAGGACTTTAAGGTCAGCCTCTAATTCCATGTTACAGACAGGTAAGAGCAGATCTAAGAATACACCCTACGCACATACCACAACAGCAGATCTCAGAGGGAACCCTCCCACGAGCCAAACACAGTCCACACCTACTGCTTTTCCATGCTCTTGCTTACTGATGATAATCAGCTGCAATGGAAAGTGTGTGGGGGGCTTGCAGGAAACCCTTTAACTACTGTGCCAGGTAGTCTAAACCTGAAACAAACATAAAAACACAACTTACTGGATGCTCAGAAAAAAAGAGTTCATGTTCAGAAGATCTTAACTGGTGTCACTTCAGGAAACCAATTTAACATCAGACATTAAAGGTCCAATGTGTCATTTTTTGGAGGATCTATTGACAAAATGTAAATCTAATATAATATACATAACTGTGTCCAGGGGTGTATAAAGAACTTAAAAAATGAAGCGTTACGTTTTTATTACTTTAGAATGAGCTATTTCTATCTACATACACCATGGGTGCTATACGTGAAATTCACCATGTTGTTTCTACAGTAGCCCTAAAGGGACAAACTGCTCTATAGCGCGTGTTTTCGAAATATGTTATCTCATTCGGCAAAGAAGCGAAAACATGATGACATCTATGCCCTGTGCTAGCCGCCGTAGTGCTTGGAAATAGAGGGGAGAGCGGTGGAGTGAGCTGTTGGTTGCAATTCGCAACCTTACCACTAAATGCAACTAAATTTCATACACTGGACCTTTAAGACGAGGGCCCAACACTGTACCAAAATTGTGTAGTGTAGAAAAGTAAACAAGTGTACTTGAAGGGATACTCCACCCAAAAATTTGAATGCGGTCGTCATTTACTCACCCTCAAAATTTTGCTAAATTGTATTGTACATTTCTTTGATCTTTCGAACGCAAAAAAAATATATTTGGATGAATGGTTGCAACTGAGATTTCTGAGGCACCATTGAAAATTTTTACAAATGAACCAGTATTTAATTTAATCTGCCTAATTTGGTAAATCTTCTACCAAATCTTCTAATCTGTTAAATCTTCTACCAAGTAACACATCAATTTAAGGCACGACAACATTTAAAAAACATGCACGGCCTTGGGCGTCAACACCAAAAGATATGTAAATAGTTTTCTCCTTTCTTTTAAAAGTTGACTATTTTCTATCCTAATAAGTCACAAACAGTTAGCTGCATTTTAGTATATGCATTTAGCAATGTTTTTTAATCTTAACACCCCTGTAACCTACTTGTGGGTTGCGACTCACTAGTTCAGAACCACTGCTATAAAGAACATGACAGTTTAGAGCCAAAGACACAGCATTTATCTCATTAACAGAAATCAAAGCAGGCAGGTGGCAGCACGGAACGTTGGTATTTTGGTATGTTTCTGCCGAGGAAACGGGGGGAGCGGACTGCAGAGCCCTGCGGTCACACCACCCCGGTTCTCCCTGAGCCAGCCGGAGGTCGGCCCAGGCATGCATACATTAATGCCCTTCCACACTAATTGCTTCTCACTTAGACAAATCTCTGCAAATCACGGGGCGAGCCGGCAGCCCTGCTGATGCCCCCCGGGAGAGGAGACGGCAGGCAGGCGGGCGGGCAGGCAAGCGGGAGAGAGAAAAAGAGAGAGGGAAGGGGGAGGGAGGGAGGGAAGCGCCGCCAGGAACGTGTGTGGTGTGGGCGCCTATGAAAGGCAAGGGGGTGCTCCCTGGAGGTAGATGGAGAGAAACTGAGAGAATAGATACATACATAGATGGTCTAACACACACATAGTCACACACACACAGAAATTTGCTTGGAGATATTCGTCCAAGCCGGGCAGACCTTGCCAGCCTCAGCCCCCTGACCCCCTGCAAACATTCTTAGATCTCCCCTACCTTCCTCTAGCTACCTATCTCTGTGCTCAAACACCAGCCCGGGGAGGAAAAGATGAAAAAAAAGAAAATCAATAGCACAGATGGATGGCCGGATAACAGGGTCCGGCATGCTCCGGCAGTGAGGCAATCCAGAGGGTGCCCTCACAACTTCCACAAAAGCGAAAAGAAGAACAACACAAAGCCGTTAGAGAGAGACGATCTGCCCTGAGAGCCTAATCACACCCCCACACCTGTGTTTCAGCCCTCATTTATCCAGCCTTCCCACACACCCCCACCAACCAACCAAAACACTCGTTTATTTTGCCTACCTCTGTTCTCTCTTCCTGTCTTCATCAGGCCAACTTCCTCCTTTTTGCAAACCTGAAATACTAGGAAATCTCCAGAATTAACCACTGATATGGACAGCCTCATTAACAATCCCCAACATGATACTGGTATGGTTTTATGGACATACCTCGGTCACTTTCATTGTATGGAAACATTTTTCGTGATCTTTGAAAAAATCTAACAGCATTTAAATTACATGAAAGAATGATCATTTTTGATGAACTATCCCAGCTCATCATTGACATGGCCAGGATATGCACCTGTTGGACACATGATAGGAAACAATTAACTAAAGTTCTTCATCTTGATTTCTTGCATGAACGTGACAATTAACCGTAAGAGCCATAATGACTGCAGTGATGTCTTGCAAATGATCCGCTGTAATCAGTTAAATGAACTCTAACTGTTCTAATCAGAGTGAGACGAGTGCCGAGATCATTTATATGTCACATTGATGAAGAGTTCAAGATGCTGCGTGCGACTCTAGCACCACCTGGTGACAAAATATGGAAACGATTCTATCACAGGCCATGTATGGCAAGCCATTTTGTCATTTAATCCTTGACGTTTACTAGTATCTATTTATATGCTACTAGTACTTATTGTTTAGTTACTAGTAACTATTCCGTTAGATACTAGTACTATTCATTAGATACTAGTGCTTATTTATTAGATACTAGTACTTATTCATTAGATACTAGTGCTTATTCATTAGATACTAGTGCTTATTTATTAGATACTAGTACTTATTCATTAGATACTAGTACTTATTCATTAGATACTAGTACTTATTCATTAGATACTAGTGCTTATTCATTAGATACTAGTGCTTATTTATTAGATACTAGTACTTATTCATTAGATACTAGTACTTATTCATTAGATACTAGTGCTTATTTATTAGATACTAGTACTTATTCATTAGATACTAGTACTTATTCATTAGATACTAGTACTTATTCATTAGATACTAGTGCTTATTCATTAGATACTAGTGCTTATTTATTAGATACTAGTACTTATTCATTAGATACTAGTACTTATTCATTAGATACTAGTGCTTATTTATTAGATACTAGTACTTATTCATTAGATACTAGTACTTATTCATTAGATACTAGTACTTATTCAGTAGATACTAGTACTATTCATCAGATACTAGAACCTAAATATTAGATACTAGTGCTTATTCATTAGATACTAGTACTTATTCATTAGATACTAGTACTTACTCATTAGATACTAGTACCTAAATTTAGATACTAGTACTTATTTAATAGATACTAGTCCTTATTTATTTGATACTAGTACTTATTACATCAGTGACTAGTAATTATTCTATTGTTACTAGTAACACATTTCATATTTTTGCCATTGATTTCTATAGAGGTCTGTCATGTGGATATCAACTATTCAGTTCTGACTAGTGTGTCTTCTGATGTTCACTAGTACCTACTTAATAGTTACTAGTATTTATTCATAAGCTACTGGTACGTATTTATTATGTACAAGTACTTATTTTCAAGATACTAGAACCTGCCAAACAGATACCAATGCTTATTTTTTAGATACTTGCACTTATTCATTGGATAATAGTACCTATTAAATATATACTAGTATTTATTCTATTTATACTAGTATTTATTCATTAGATACTAGTATTTATTTATCAGAAACGTATAAGTGTTTATCAGGATCTAGTATTTATTAGATTTATACTAGTACCTATTCATGAGATACTAGTACTTTTTTCAATTGTGACTAGTAAGACATTTTATTTTACTAATAAGATTTGTGATTGAACTCTACAATGGCTGCTCTGACTAGTCATTACATATGACAGGAAAAAAAAACAATTGTAACCAGTAAGATGAGAAATGTTACTTGTAACAACCGTAAAAGACACTAGTGTCTTAAGTACTAGTACTTAATTAATTACTACTAGTGCCTATCAAATATTTACTAGTATACACTGAATACAAATCCAGTAGTTAATAACAAGTTCTAGCATTAAATGAATACATACTAGTAGTATTAAAAAGATACTAGTCATTTTGTAATAAGTACTAGTCAGAAATTAGTAACTGATATCAAATACAGAATAACTACTAGTAACTATTCATTTAAAGATATCTTCCGCCTCAAAAGGAACTAGTAAGAATGGGTTTGGAGATATCTTAATTCAAATAGATCATTACATAAACATGATTACCTTTCAGCCACCCAATCAGAGTTAACATGCTAATACTGTGCAAAATGACCTTGCCTTGTTAGCTTGTCCAGGTAATTGGTTAGCACGAAAACACAAAGAAGGGTTTGTTTATTATCACTATTTTTGTTTTTTAATGTGGAATATCATGTGATAAGCTTAACTTCGTTAGATGGTAGAGTTATATGGGGTCTTGCACAGCCGCTTTTACACAATCCTGCATGCTGCACAGCTGCTGCAATATTACATTTGCAATGAGCAATAATCATATCACAGTTTTAGTAAAAGTTTAAGCTCATCATGCTGCTTCTGGTCTGCTTCTGGTTTTACTTTATTTATGAATCAGGCTTATATTTTTACTATAAAGTATGTTTAAAACCTAATGCGTGTGTGGCTAGGATCGTGGTGATCTGTCAAACGGGCAGGGTGAGGTACGGAATTAAATTAGTGATGCCGGACAGGTCGGGTGGTCTTTTAATTACTATATAGGTGGGGCGGGTTCGCTTTTATCAAACAGCACCAGTGCAGGACTCTGCTTTTGATTCTATTATTGGCAGTTGATCCAGAAACTATTTAATTAATGCCAACCAGACAAACAACCTTAATACCAAGTGCTGGAATGAATAGCTATATGACAAAATATAGGCTATGTGCCTCTTATTGCTTATTGACGGCGAGATCGAGCTTTCGAAGCAAATGCACGGGGGCAGAACTTGTGGGCCATTTTAAACAATATTTTGTTGCACAGGGCATACCAAGGGTATTAATGATGACAAAACAATAACGTGTCAGTGTTAAAGAAAAACTGACTAAACTCACGGAGTGTAGTTTTTTACTGAAGGACACTGAATTAATTTAAATTACATGCCGTCATTTTACCAGCAGGGGCCACTTTCATCTATATACAGGTGCTGGTCATATAATTAGAATATCATCAAAAAGTTTATTTATTTCACTAATTCCATTCAAAAAGTGAAACTTGTTTATTATATTCATTAATTACACACAGACTGATATATTTCAAATATTTATTTCTTTTAATTTTGATGATTATAACTGACAACTGCAGGTTGTACAGGTGCAAAGTCCTGTTGGAAAATTAAATCTGCATCTCCATAAAGTTGGTCAGCAGCAGGAAGCAGGACGTGCATAAATTTGCTGTACAAATACAGAAGTGCAAAAAACAAGATCCGCAATTTGCACAAGGCTCGTTTAATAGCTGTAACGTTAAATGTTAAAATAGATTTTTCAATGTTGTAAAGTAAAATCCACAAGAAAACAATAAAGAAATGACACTGCCGTAGGCTACATACCTGAGCGAATTCGAGGGACAGTGTAAGCTTCTTCCCTCACCTCCTGCACAGACTGTCTAATAACATCTCTGAGATCTGTCAGACTACTAAAAAGATTGTCCATTGTTTCACCGGAAAGCGTGCCATCGATTCTTCTTAAATTCACTAAACACGAATGAATGGCCCTAAGCTGTGGGCTGCTGAAGTGACCATGTTGAAAAGTTCTTTCAATAAAGCTGCATTTTCTCTGTATTTGCTTGAGAACCTCCATTTTTCACCTTCTTCAATACTCTCCTGCCCGATCTCCCTTATATATTACATGTTATTTGCATACTGATCATAAACGTAAACTAGTATCTATTATGTTAAGGATATCTTTGGTCCACAAAACCACTAGTAACTGAAAGAATAAGTACTAGTATCTAATGAGTAAGTACTAGTATCTATTGAATAAGTACTAGTATCTAATAAATAAGTACTAGTATCTAATAAATAAGTACTAGTATCTACATTTAGGTACTAGTATCTAATGAATAAGCACTAGTATCTACTGAATAAGTACTAGTATCTACATTTAGGTACTAGTATCTAATAAATAAGCACTAGTATCTAATATTTAGGTACTAGTATCTAATGAATAGTACTAGTATCTAACGGAATAGTTACTAGTAACTAAACAATAAGTACTAATAGCCTATAAATAGATACTAGTAAACGTCAAGGATTAAATGACAAAATGGCTTGCCATAGGGCCATGGGTGGTAGTACAAACAAGTCTTAAGAGATTTCCAACGTGCCACGTCATCAGTTTTCTCAAATGAATCTGGACAACACCAAATGTTGGTGCTTCCTGTAGCTCAGTGATAAGAGCATTATGTAAACAACGCCAAGGTTGTGGGTTCGATCTCAGGGGATTGCAGATACCTGTGTGAAATGTATAGGATAATGCAATGTAAGTCACTCTGGATAAAAGCCTCTAAATGTAAATGTATTTTTCGGTTTTCCAAGAAATACTCACGCCACGTTTTGCATTATTTTTCTCTGCACATATAAAATAATCGTATCAATTAGTGCTGTGCTGTACTCCACATGTTAACATTTTGTTCTTGGTAAGAGTAGCAGGAGAAAGGTAAAGGTTTGAGTAAGAGAGTCAGGTCAAAGAGCATGTGAGGACACATTCAGCTGTACAGTTTGCGGTGACGAGAACTTCTGTCTGCTGTGTGGGTGTAACAGGAACAAACTAGCACGCAATGGATTGGATATGTCGTCTTCTTGTGGCTTTACTGGGACATAACACCCCCTCACAAATTAGCAATAATGACTTTATGATTATGATTACAAAATAACTTTTTAGAAAGTGAAAGAAAAGCAAAGAATTGTTTCTTACAATACAAAAAGTTTTGTATAAATCTTGTAAACGGATTACATTTATACCAGGGGTTCTCAACCTTTTCGACGCGAAGGCCACAATTGTATTTGACAATATTCGAACCTCCCCCTCACAACAAATATTTAAAAATATTTACTAAATAAAATACTTTAAAGCTTGACATTAACTGGAAAAACGCTTATTCAGTAATAAAACTGGCTAAATAAGCTTTTGTTTTATTATCTTGAGTGAAGTAAGCCTATGGTTGCAATTCACAACCTCACCGCTACTGCTGCTAAATTTCATACTCTGGACCTTTATAAAGATAAACTTGTGGTCTGTGATTCAAACACCGAATTAGTATGAATGTAGAACTCAGCTGATTACTACGCAAAGTAGTTGTTCAGTTAAATTTATGTGAAGGAAATTTCATGCACTCCAAAATATGGTGTACAATCATGGTTGTGTTTACTTTTAATCATATTTGTTTGTCCTATAATGTGTAACTTCTGCAGCTCCAAGTCACATTTATTCAATAAAAAACATCAATGGCATCGTCATTATGCACAATAATGCAAAATACCAATAAACCAAAACACACACACCATAAAACACTGCCTCTCTTCATACAAGACTTTTGTTTTCAGTTTTATTATAGTTGTATTAATAAATAAATTGATTTGTCTTTACGTTTATTTTTTGTGTTGCTATATAAGTTGAATTTGTTTTGGTTTCAGTTTTAGGAAAATATAATAATTTTGCCTCACACAGAAAGTACAATCAACCAGAACCACACAGCCTATATCTATATGGCCACATATAAATGAAATATCTCTTAATGGTGACCATAAAAACAGAAAACCCAAGTCCCTCTATATACAGGTACTGCCACCACAGCACATCTGGATGAGTGGCTGTAATAGGCACATGGAGATGGGGAGTATTTTTGCACAGCAGGACTCTATTCCTCTCCAGGTTTTGTAAGGAGTCGTGTCATCTAGGGAACCGATGGAGCCCAGGCCTCATTAGGTGCTGAGGAGACCCATCAGGAGCAGTTTTACAGGGCCGGCCCGTACCATTTTCTTGTTACAACCTCATCCTCCCTGAAGCACTCTGCTCACACAGCACAAACCCTCCGATATCAAATCAAATCAGCCAGCCGGGGAAATAACCCAGTAAAAAGACTCACGTCAAAAATATTCATACACTGCCACTGACAGACACACACAAACTGAACATAAATACAATATCTTGTGTGTGTGTTTGTCTGTGAAGAAGTATTTGAGGTGGGCAGCCCGCCTTCTCTTTTGTGTTTTATGGCACGGCTAAGCCAATTGTGTAAAATCATATTGCAATCACATAAACATCTATATATAACTACTAAACAGAACAAAATAATCTATATGTGTAATGAAATGTACAAAAACAGTTCACAGAAGACAAAGCAAACCACAAGCATGTCAAAGTAAATCATCTTTATAGCTACACTCTAGTATTCCGCCCATTCAAAATGGAGGAGACAGTTTCTTAACCTCCCACACAAAGATCGCATCTACATGATGATCGACCACACAGTACACATATCTCAACTCTGTTTGCTCAAGGTCTAGTCAACCAAGAAGCCATTATCAGTGTTTACACAAGCCGCTTTTAACTGACATATTCAGTTATGTGAAGAGCTTCCTCTTCTCCATTTATATAAACTCATCTGTCCATAATACATCACTAGCATCCCTGTTATAAGCTTGAACACAAATGCACAGTAATTTTGTTCGCAACCTTGTTGTTTGGACAGAGATTGATGAAAGGCATTGCAAGACTGAAGGAATATTTAAATATTCAATGAAGCCAAAACAATTGCAGTTTTGGTCATGCTTACTAGCTAATGTAGCCTACAAGGAGGAAACGTCTCGGTTACTTTCGTAACCTCGGTTCCCTGAGAAGCGGGAACGAGACATTGCGGAGACCGCATATGAAACTCCTCCTCTTTTTCACTTTTCCTGAAGTCCTATAGGATAACGCCAGTTAAAAAACTGGCCAATTGTCGCAAGACATGCACAGTATGCAAATACTAACGAATCTAGACAGTATAAATACAGTGCATGAGACGACAATACCTCAGAATCTACGATAGAACGCTTGACCAGAGATAAGCAGCGAACACGGCGTTCTCCGCAATGTCTCGTTCCCGCTTCTCAGGGAACCGAGGTTACGAAAGTAACCGAGACGTTCCCTTTCGAGAGCGGTCACTTCGACATTGCGGAGACCGCATATGGAACGGTAGTACAATCCCGCCGTGAGAGCTAGCAAAAACAGCCCGATAACTGGGATAACAGGTACACAGTATGCGGAGCAGACAAACCAACCATTCGCGAGGTTGCCCCAAGCGTTAACCGCTGATTGGCTGAAACCGGCCTATGAGCTGCTAGATCACTGAGCACGCCAATGAACTGCTAGATTGGTCTTTTGTCGAATTTGCATATCCAAACCCAACGAATGCAGCGGGCTGCGCTGAACAGGGCAGACACCACAGCAGTAGAACCAGCACGGAAACCCGGGCGATATAATAACGAACATAAGTACACCAAGCACAGTGTAAACAGCAATGCGGCAACAACTGTGTAGCACAATACATTACAAGGTAGAAGATAAGCTTAATCAGCACTCACCGAGAGGACTTGAGAAGCCAACGAGGACACATCCAATCTGTAGAACCTGGCGAAAGTATTCTGAGAAGACCAGCCAGCTGCACAGCATATGTCCTGAATAGATGTGCCCCTAGACCAGGCCCACGAAGAGGCGATAGCCCTAGTCGAATGAGCTCTGATACCGAAGGGGCAGTTCTGACCCTGGCTTTCGTACGCCAAGGTAATAGCGTCCACTACCCAGTGAGAGAGCCTCTGTTTTGAGACAGCCCGGCCTTTAGTACCCCCACCAAAACAAATAAAGAGCTGCTCCGACTGCCGAAACCCGGCCGTGCGATCTATGTAAGCCCGCAATACCCTTACCGGGCATACCGCTCTCTGAGCGTCAGCATCCTGTGAGTCTGACGACTCGGAAGACAAGGCGGGCAAGGAAATGACCTGAGCTCTAAAAGGGGTAGACATGGACTTTGGCACATAACCCGATTTTGGCCGGAGAGTGACGCTGCAGTCGCCTGGCCCAAAACGAATGAAATCAGCGCCGACTGAGAGCGCTTGCAAATCCCCTATGCGCTTAGCCGAAGCAAGGGCGAGAAGGAGAACGGTTTTTAGAGTGAGCTCCCTAACCGAAGCCGCGTCCAAAGGCTCAAAGGGGGGAGAAGAGAGAGCCTTCAACACCAGTGCTAAGTCCCAAGGTGGCACCGAAGGGGTTCGCGGGGGGAAAAGTCTCCTCGCTCCTCTGAGGAATCTGACCACCAGCATGTGCCTACCAATCGATTGCCCATCAACCGGGGAACGAAACGAGGCGATGGCCGCTACGTAAACCTTCAGCGTTGACGGGAGGCCGCCGCTGTCCAGCCTGTGCTGCAGGAAAGACAAAATATCAGACACGGGGCAAGACGCCGGGTCGATATTGTTGCTGCTGCACCATTTAGCAAACACCCCCCATTTTAGAGCGTATAAACGTCTGGTAGACGGCGCGCGAGACTCCGAAATAGTATCCAGCACACGCTGAGGGAGTGCAGTTAGAATCCCCGAAGCGGCCAGGCATGAAGGTTCCACAACTCCGGGCTGGGGTGCCAAATCGTGCCGTTCACTTGGGACAACAGGTCTCTCCTGAGGGGAATCCGCCACGGCGGTGCCGTCAACAACTCCCTCAGGTCCGGGAACCATGGTTGATTCGGCCAGAACGGAGCGACGAGAATCACCGACGCCGTCTCCTCTCTGACTTTGCACAGCACTAGGGGTAAAATCTTCACCGGAGGAAACGCGTAAAGCCGAACGGCCGGCCAACGCCCCGTCAGCGCGTCGCTCCCCATAGGGGAGTGGATCAGCGAGAAATACAACGGGCAGTGTGCGTTCTCGCTTGTCGCGAATAGATCCACCTCCGCTTTCCCGAAGCGTTCCCAAATTAACAGGACTGTGTCGGGATGAAGCCTCCATTCCCCGTGCTGAAGACCCTCCCTCGAAAGCATGTCCGCTCCGCGGTTCAGATGACCGGGGATATGCGCTGCTCTGATAGAGAGTATATGCCGATCCGCCCACAGTAGGAGACCCGCCGCCTGTTTGAAAAGAGCTCCGGAACGGATCCCTCCCTGGCGATTTATGTACGAAACCACGGACATGTTGTCGGTGCGAATCAGAACATGTTTCTGCTCCAGCCTCGACTGGAAAGTATGAAGAGCTAGAGACACCGCCTTTAGTTCCAAGCGATTTATGTGCCATTTCCTCAGAGACTGTGACCAAAGGCCGGATGCCGGCATGCCCTCGCACACCGCGCCCCATCCCGAGGACGATGCATCCGTCGTAACGACTGTGCGTCTCGTCACCAGCCCCAGGGGAACTCCCCGACTGAACATGCTCGGGTCGCGCCATGGACTCAGGGCGTCGAGGCAGCGGCGTGTAACCGGGACTCGCGCCTGGCCCGAGGACCATGCTCTCCATGGAACCCGAGCCTTCAGCCAGAACTGAAGCGGTCGCATGTGCAGAAGACCTAGGTGGCAGACCGCCGACGCCGATGCCATGAGACCCAAAAGCCTCTGGAACTCCCTCAGGGGAACAGACCGGCCCAGCCTGAGCAAATGTAGAGCTGAAGAGATGGACTCCGTCCTCTCTAGGGAGAGACGAGCGCGCATCTCCACTGAGTCGAAACATACCCCCAGATACGTTATAGACTGACTCGGCGTGAGTTTGCTCTTCTGCATGTTCACGCGCAGCCCCAGGGATGCCAAGTGACCAAGCAGCATCTGCGTGTGACCGATTAGCGCCTTCCGAGAGTGGGCTAAAATCAGCCAATCGTCCAGATAATTGAGAATGCGCATTCCGCTCGCTCTGAGAGGGGAAAGCGCCGCGTCCACGCACTTCGAGAATGTGCGCGGAGCTAATGCCAGCCCGAATGGGAGGACGGCAAATTGGTACGCTGAATCCTCGAATGCGAATCGCAGGAACCTTCGGTGGCGCTTGTTTATCTGAACATGGAAGTACGCATCCTTCAGATCTATGGAAACAAACCAGTCCCCGGGACGCACTTGTGCCAGGATCTGTTTTAGAGTTGTCATTCTGAACGCTCGCTTGTGAAGCGCTCGGTTGACGGGTCTCAAGTCCAGAATCGGACGCAGACCACCATCTCCCTTGGGCACTACAAAATACCGGCTGTAAAACCCGCTTTCCAGCTCGTTCGGGGGGACACGCTCGATCGCTCCCTTCGCGAGCAGGCTGCGGATTTCCTGCCTTAGCACAGGTGCGTTTTGCGCTGACGTAAGCGACGGGACCACACCGCTGAAGCGGGGAGGTCTGCGCCTGAACTGCAGGGAGTACCCGTGTTCTATCACGTTTAGCAGCCAAAGCGAGATGCCTGGGATGGCTTTCCACGCGTCCAGAAACAGACATAACGGCCGAATCTGATCGGGGGTTACCGTCATCGGACCGTTTAGGGTAGCGCGCTGGCCCAGCGAGGCTAAATGCACTGGCGGGAAAATATCTCGCGCGTGAGACTCCAGCGGTCCCTCGTCCACGGGAGCGTCCGTGGACGAGGGAATGCTGGTTATAGTTGTGACTAGCTGCGGCTTCGCGCTGCACCGTGGCAGGGCAAGGGACGCAGCATTGTGTGTGTGAGGGGGAAAAAAGCTCCTTCTGTGAACAGGTATGTGTTTTTATTGCATTCACACAAACAACACTTACAACATTGCAATAATCGCCCGCAACCGCGGGGGAAAACTGTTGCAAACAGCGGCGCTTTGGGTCCACCGGCACGCTCACAGACTCTCTCCTCCTCTTCCCAGGTCCGTCAGGACGACGGCTTGGCAGCCGATGACGCTCCGCCGTCGTGGCGTGGACCTCTCTTCGGCCCGTACCTCTTCTTTGCTGGGCCCGCCCATTGTTTAGGACGGACGTCCGGTTCGCGACCTCGACTAGCCGGTGCGGGAGCCGCGTGCTGTTTGGCGGGTCTCTGCGAGGAGTGAGGCGCGGATGAAGAGCGGGCTCTCGGAGACGGTTGGTAAGAGCGTCGAGGCAGCACGTGACTCATGGCCTTGGCGCGCTTTTGCGCCTCACCAAAACGCTCTACTACCGACTCCACGACGTCACCAAAGAGGCCGGAGGGAGTGATCGGCGCGTTGAGCAGGGACTTACGATCGGCGTCCTTTAGATCCGCCAGCGTAAGCCACAGATGACGGTGGAGGACGACCATAAACCCCATAGATCTGCCGATAGCCTGGGCGGTGCGTTTCGTAGCCATCAGCGCGAAGTCGGTCGCTGCCCCCAGATCCCGTGTAGCGTCCGTCTCCAGGCTGCCGCTATCCAGCGACTGAAGGATCTTTGCCTGGAACACCTGCAGCACCGCCATAGTGTGCAAGGCGGAGGCGGCCTCGCCAGCGGACGCGTATGCCTTACCAGCGAGATGGGCGGTAAACCTGCACGGCTTCGAGGGCAGGCCTGGGTCCGAGCCCAGCGAGGTGGCGGAAGGGCACAAATGAGCGGCGAGGGTCTCCTCGACGGGTGGCATGCGCACGTAACCGTGGGCCTCGGCCCCGACCACGTGGGCAAACATGGCCGGCGTAGCAGCGTGGACGCGCGCCGACTGAGGTGCTGACCACGTTTTCACCACGTGCTCGTGGACATCTGGGAAGAACGGCGAACTCCTTTTCGACGTGGCCTGGCGGCGACTCGCCTGAAAGTACCAGGAGTCGAGCTTACTCTTCGCCGGCATCTCAGGTGGATCCCAGGTGATGTCGAGCTCGCTTACAGCTTTTTCAAGAACCCTGACGAACTCCTCGTGGAGGTCCGGGGTGCTCTCCGGATCGGGACGATCACGCTCCGATCCTGCCCAGTCCTTGTCCGAAGCTGATATGGACATGGAGTCATCGTCCTCCTCGACGCCGAAGGAAACGGCGTCCGCGATGGAAGGCGGAGGACGAAGGACCTCGTCGACTGGGGAATGAGGTGACGGCAGAGGACGGGGGCCCGGAGCCGGGTCGTCGCCGCCACCTCGTGGAGTGGGTGGACTCACCAGCGGCTCGTTGGCGGCGGTGAGCCTCGACCCTAAGAGTCCACGAGCAATGTTCCTGCGAGTCCTCAAAACACGCGCCGGCAGGTCCGCACAGTGCGCGCAATCGGACTCGCAGAGTGCATCCTCCGCATGGGCAAGGCCCAGGCAGGCAATGCAGTGCTCGTGAGTATCCTGCGGGCCAATGGGGCCCGCGCAGAGACGACAGAAAGAAGCCATCGGATGCGGTGAAGAAGTATCCAGTTGCGTCTTCAACGATGGCAGCGTGAAAAAGAAGATTCTAAGGTATTGTCGTCTCATGCACTGTATTTATACTGTCTAGATTCGTCAGTATTTGCATACTGTGCATGTCTTGCGACAATTGGCCAGTTTTTTAACTGGCGTTATCCTATAGGACTTCAGGAAAAGTGAAAAAGAGGAGGAGTTTCATATGCGGTCTCCGCAATGTCGAAGTGACCGCTCTCGAAAGGGAACGGGCTATAGCTCTTTCACTTGTTTACAAGCTTTCCGTTCATCTAATATTGACACACTGAAAGACTGGCCAGGTGTGAGAGAGCTGGATTAATGCTTGTACAGAACAGTTTACACAAAATCAACGCTGAATAATGAAGATTAAACTCTATTCCACATCCTACAATGGCGCTTTAACTGTATTCAAGCATTAAACTGCAACGAGTGTTGATGTTAGTGGAAAGCAGAAGTTTACTGGTTTGCTCCCGTCATTACTATTGTGCCACTGAGCATATTGCTTAAGAAGAAAGTCATGTTAACATACGCATCCCTACATACGCAGCAACATTTGGCTAAATAGGTAGGCTGCTGCAATCTTACTTGGAAATGCACATTAGAGCCCAAAACGCAATTAAACCATATTACAAATGTATTGCGTCCAAATTAATCCATTTGTCGTGTGTTTTTTTATCCGCTAGAGAGCGCCAACTGTCCACTTTCAACGGAGTCACGTGACGTTGAGACGAATCCTATTTTGGCTAGTCGATGGGAACTGAAACAAGCAAAGATCACGGATTTCGTTTTAGGGTTAGAAATTAAATAAACCGCAGCATTTTCAAGATTGTGTGTCAAGATTTATGTTTTCTGTCAGAGTGGGGGATGTTGTAACATTACTCAGACGCTAAGAGCATTAACGTTAGCCACGATGAGATCAGTGTTTATGTAGCTCAATGGCGGCACCCAGAGGACGCTGAATTGAACAAGGCGTTTCTAGGGTAATAATAACAAACACGTATAAACAATATATCAACATTTGGTTTATTTGCAGTACCACAAACGTTACCTTCAGTATTAATGTCCTCGTTTTATCTGGCCGTGTTTCACCATCCATCTACTGTATACGAATACACTGACATGGGCTGGTGGAGCAGTCATGTTTGAGTTGTGGCTTGAAGGGATACAGCCACGGCCGGAAGTGATGCAAAATCTCGCCATAAAATGACAATAAATCACATTAATGCCTAGCCTACTCCCACCTCAACCCTAAACCTAACCTTACAATGATACAAAAAAATGTATTAACAGTTTCAGCGTGACAAAATGTATGCGAGATTGAAGTGCGCATGCCCAGTGGAGGTAGGGTGGGAATGGTGCGTCCTCGCAGAACTTGTACGTGAACGCGTCTGGATTTAGCACTATTACAATTATTTTCATGTTTAAAGACATTAAAACGTTACCATGGATGTGACTTTAAAGTATTTCTTCACTTTAAAAAGCGGCATTCCTGAAATTATAATAAATCTGAGTTGTCTAAAACGAAGCATCACAAATATAGTTAAGTAATAATTTCATAATATTTCAGTTTAACATTTTATATATGATTATAAAATAGTGATCTCAATAGCATGCAATTCTATTAGCATTTAACTATACAATATTAAACAAATTCTGCAAAATACCATAGCACATAGCTGTATAATTTGAATAAACCCTGTTACTTTCTTGTACGAGTTAAACTGGGCTATAATACAGATTATCCCGATTAGTGATTCTGGTCTTTTTGGTATTTCTCATTTTAAGTCTCTGCTTGGATGGATTTCAAATCTGAATCTGCTCACTCAAATGACATCCTCTACAGGGAGCACAGAGCTTACTGTTCATATCAAAAGCAGACGTCTCCTTTCTGCCATCCTCCCTCAACTCAAAATTTAAGAAAGCTGTTGAGATTTGACTCACACGTCTTCTGGGGTTTGGGGCTGTGTGGCCACGGATCAGCTACTTTTCACGGCCTCTCATCTCAAGGATTAAAAACAGCATCTGATCTCTGCAATGTAGCCATCTGTAATCGTATGATGTAGTTATTAAACTGAAATACTGTGATGCGTTATAAAGCACTTGAAGTAGTAAGTGTCGATAGTTGATTGCACACAATATTTTTTTAAGAGTGTGGAATGAGATTACTTGCCTAAGGCATATCTGAAATGTGCTGGTTAGTTTGATTCTCGGAAAATGAAATGAAGCACTTTTCATTATGTGCACGTCTCAGATGTAGTATGTGAACACAAATATTGTTTAAAAATGTCAGTAAAAATGTATTTGACACAGTCAATCACCAGATACTGCTAGCAACCCTGTCATCCTTAGGAATCTCAGGCTCCCCTCTCCGCTGGTTCCAATCTCACCTCTCCGGCAGATCATTCAAGGTGTCATGGAGGGGCTCGCTGTCCACCATATGATCACTGGGGTCCCTCAGGGATCGGTGTTTGGATCGCTGCTTTTTTCCATCTACATGGGATCCTTAGGACACATCATACGGGCACACGGTTTCTCGTATTACTGTTATGCTGATGACACCCAGATCTACATCTCGTTTCACCCAGACGATGCCACTGTAGCAGCTCGCATAACAGACATCTCAGCTTGGATAAAAGAGCATCACTTGCAGCTGAACCCAGCCAAGACAGAACTACTCGTGTTTCCGGCACACCCCACGGTACAACACGATCTCACCATCCAGCTTGGCAATTCCACTATCACTCCCTCCGAATCAGCTAGGGACCTCGGAGTCATATTTTATGAACAGCTGTCCTTCAATGATCACATTGCAAAGACAACGCGATCATGCCGATATGCCTTATTTAACATTCGCAAGGTTAGACCCTACCTCACTTAGCATGCGGCACAACTCCTTGTCCAGGCCCTGGTAATCTCAAGGTTGGACTACTGCAATGCTCTCCTTGCTGGTCTTCCTGCAAACGCTATCAACCCAGTTCAGCTGGTTCAAAACGGGCTCATGTGACACCCCTTTTCATCTCTCTCCAATGGCTACCGATTGAAGCCCGGATCAGATTCAAGTCACTGATGTTTGCCTACAGGACTATCACTGGATCTGCACCGGCATACTTCCACACACTACTACACTCCTACACCCCATCAAGCACCCTGTGTTCAGCAAACGAGCGGCGCCTTGTAATGCCTTCTCATAAGGGCATTAAATCCCTTTCCCGCTGATTCTCCTTCACAACTCCTTCCTGGTGGAACATTCTTCCCAATGCGGTCCGGTCAACCACATCTCTCAAAACCTTCAAAAAACGACTTAAAACACACCTCTTTGGCGAATAGTTGACAGACAAATGAAGAAAAAAAAGAAAAAAACTAACCCTCTTCTCTCAACAGGTAGTGGTCTAGCTTTTGTTGAAACAAGTAACTTTGTATTAGCACCTATTGTATGACATATCACTTATTGCTCCCCGAACTCTTTGTAAGTTGCTTTGGATAAAAGCGTCTGCTAAATGACTAAATGTAAATGTATATTTGTGAAAAATATATTTTGGGGAATTTTATTTCTGAAATGTTGGTACTAGTTCATTGAATAAAACAAAAGTGATAATTTTACATTAACACATATGTATAAATAGTAAATAAAAAAAAATTAGGTAAATTTTTATTGCTAATTTGATATTGCTAAAGCGCCTTTACAACTCCTTTTTGGATTCAGTCCAAATCATTTTAGATTATTTTAAAACAGCTGGTAACCTGAAACATTCGATTAGATCATCACTGATGGACCAACATGCATCTGTAGCAAGCAACAGGATGCAGTCTTGTTGCCCAAATTCTATATATCAAGACATGTATTCTCCAAGGAAACACTCCTGCATTACAAAATGAAGAAAGTCATCATTTGAAATATAACATGAAATCAAATCAAAAACGCTATAACATTTGGGAAACATATAGGCATATCAGCATTGCCTATAGCTTCTGATAGTTGATACTGTACTTACACCATATGAAGGGTGTATGTTCTTTTGTTACCATCAACGAATCAGTGCTGTCATGACGTCATTTTCTAACAGCTCAAGAGTAATTTGTCACATGGTGTTTACATCTCAATAAAACCTTTATGCAAACCTGAGCGCCCATAAGCAAAGACTGCACAGTTTAAAACACATATATCCAGAGGGTCCCGAGCCAGCCAAGCAACTGCCATAAAGACGAATAGGAATGCTAATGGATTGCTTTTTCCAGACCTCTTTGTCGGACCATTCAGACAAACAGAGCAATGTTGAAAACACTACAGAGACACAGTGTCTGCCACACTCTTTAGGGAAATTAACCTGATGTCTTGCAGTCTTAGCACGATTAACTAATGAAGTATTAAGTGTTTTATTTATAGAACAGTTGTACTGGAGGTAGGATAAAAATCACATTTGATATATGTTCACTGACAGATTATAAATAATGAAGATTATATAAATGCATATATTATGGCCCAACTAACATGACACTTCAACTTTGACTCGAACTAGTAGTTTATGAATCTTGCCTGAGGAATTGCTACTGTTTGGATTATAAGCGTTTATATATTTTGATTCATTGAAATACAATTTTGTGCGATACAAGTTTATTGCTTATATAAACTTAAAAATATTTTTAAGCCAACATTATTCTTGAAAAATAATACACTGGACTGTTTTTCTAAAATACATGGACAAACAAGCTTGGAGCTATGCATTTTAACATCATCCTTCTGATATTTCAGCAGGCCCACTGCATTTACCCCGGCGTGTGAGTTTATCACCTACCGGTCTGCTGTGCTGGAGTCAGGCATAAAGATGGACTCAGAGAAGATTAATTGCACCGTGGAGGTGCGAAGAAAAACAAAGAACACTCTATCTGTGTCTGGGAAATCGGACAGCCCCACAGAGAGGCGAGTGAGCGCATTGGCAAGGCGATCTATCACGGGGTGCTCATTACACACAAGGTCAGGGTGCTCCCTGTTTCTATGGCCCCAGAAAACATCCAGTTGCTGCATGTGGTTACACCTGAAACCTTTCGAACAACCGCAGGGCAACATCATAAAACTATGGATTAAGATCGCATTCCAGCTGTTATGATGTACATCTCATTCAGACACATTCAGATAACCTCAGCAGTAAAGGTCCACAATCTTTCTAGGAATGAGAACTAACACGCAGGTTTTAGAAAGATCAAACCTATATTGAAGGTGCACTCAGTATTTCTCTCTTAAAGGGACAGTTCACCCAAAAAGAAAGATTCTGTTTTCATTTACTCATGTCCAAATCAGTATACATGTCTTTGTTCTGATAAACACAGACAAAGATATTTGTAAGAATGCTTGTCACCCACCATTGACTACCATAGTAGGAAAAATTGCTTTATAAATGTCTTTGTTCTGTTGAAAACAAAAGAAGATATTTTGAAGAATGTAGAAAAGCAAACCACGATGGTAGTCAACGGAGGCCAAGAACTCTTTGAACTGATGACAGAATGTATTTTTATGAACTGTCGCTTTAATAAGAAAGTTTAACACCAAACATTGAAAAGCCTTTTTAAGAGATATGATTAAAAGGATGTTACTTGGTATAATACTGGGATTGACAATTTAAAAAAATGATTACTTAAATAAAAAAGTAACCAAAGATATTGGCATTACCGTGATATTTTTCAAAAGCTAATCATACATTTCTAAAACACATATGATGGTAACGTTTATAACGTACATTTGAGAGACTGTAGGTGGCCCAAGGAAACTTAAGTTATTACCAACACTATCACAAAGCAAATATTTCAGTATCTGGACACCTGCCAGAGGGGATAAGTGTGAAATGGAGATTTCATATATCTCAGAGGATAACAATGTAATCCAGAGAAGAGATTGAGCACATCAGTAAAATAGATGATGGCTAGAATGATGGCACAGGGCTGGCCAAATGTGAATCTAGTCCCGTAGAGCAGATGAGGGAATAGAGATCTGTTATGATCTGTATCTGTTATTATGAATGCAAGAGTGGGATATCATTAAACAGAGGGGAGCAGTCCTGCCGTCCACACAGAGACTTACACAACAGCTGCCTAATAAAACTCACCGACTGCACGCTTGCCTCAACAGAGAGCACCGCGCAACCACATGTGAGAAAAACACAGGCAGAGAGCAGAAATCATTACTGTCTCCGTCTCCTTTTGGATGATGAAGGTCTTCCAAGTGTTCACATCACAGATTCACTTTTCACTTCAGATTTCAAAAAGGACAATATAGTAGTAATGGCAGTGTGCAATGTTTTGAGAACACAATTTCGAGAACACACAATTTTTGAGAACACACATACAATGTATGTTTGCAATTTAAAACAAGGAAGCCCTGTGATGTCTAGTCCTACTATGTAATATATCATGACTAAACACTTACCAAAAGCCTAATTTTACCACAGTTAAGTAAAACATGGACAAACCAAACCATTGGGTTGTTTAAACTCATGGCTGGGTCAAATGTGGATGTTTCTATGTTAATTTAAATAAACTGTTGAGTGTGATTATATTTTTAGTGTGAATATATAAAATGTAAAACATACTTTTGTCCTTTTTGTCCATTATTGGAGATTGACAGGAAAACGATGGCTAGAAAAATGATCGACGCTAATCACTAGGCTATAGGTGCCGACATTGTACATACATTTTTATAAAATATACATATCTATATAGTTCATAACTATGTGTACTGTGTTAAGCAAACGGAGACCTGCTTTAATATTTTCAGTGATGTCAAATTAAAGCAATACACAACTGCAATGAAAATTTACCATTTTGTGCAAGCTTCTAGATAATCCAGACTTGTATGTTAGAGATTATGAGTCAAACTGTGTCTCTTTGCTGTATACAACCACATTTTGTAAATGTATATGCAATAGTCAAAATTTCATCTTTGATTTGGTGAATTACAAGGTAGGGTAAGAAAATGTTTTGTGTTAAGAAATGCTATAAAACATCTATTCACTTTGTGTGGTTTATGAGTCGAGTTAGAGATTAAGACATTATGTATAATATGAGAATTGTTCTTCCATTTAGTTACTTGTGGACTTTCTCTTGGAATTTACTTTGATTCCATTTCTTAGAATGACTTTTGCTTCTAAAATGGACAGCATTATTGCTTAAGAGCTATGTACTGTAAGCTTAACGGTGATGTTGTTGTGAGTATAATTTTACGATTACTCTTGTAAACCTGCTGCATTTATAAGGATGATTTCATTCAACCCAAAGACAAAAAGAAAAGACTTGAAACGGGTTTTTTGTCAGCATGAACATTTACTTTTGCCATGTCAAATAACAAAAAGTGATATTAACTAGAAATCAAGTTTTCATGTGGTGTAACTTAGTTTTATTTTAATTCCACAAAATTTTCAAAAAAATTACAAAATACTCAAATGGGGAGAACACAGGACTTACAATTTGCCTTAATTATCTCTACTTTTTGTTTACACTGTGTCATCCCATGGCGACTACTAATATATACAATAAGCTTCAAGATACCAGTATATATAAATCTTAGCAGTCAGAATGTACATTCTGCTATTGCCGCTTTGAAACAAGAAGCTAAACCATTGACAACACTCAACATCAAAGGTTTAAGACACAAAAGAGGGACGAAAGAAGAGAATGTTTAAAACAAAGAAAAATGCTGTATACACAGAGACAGAAAAAAAGACAACAGTCCAATTACAGAAAGTGATGATCAGTTTGGGCATATACTGTTAAAATATCCTTAGGGTTCAAAAAACAGGACAAAAAATAGAAATGATACTGTGAGCTTTCACTTTACTTTGAACTGTATGCTCAAAAAGGCCCAAATCCCAGCAACAATCTTACTGGAATGAAATGATTTTGTAAAACTGAAATAATATTTATTGTGATAAATCTTAAAAAACTAAAAATACTGCATGTAACAGTCAATGAGTGCTATCTACCAGCCTCAACATGATGGAGAGAAACTAGAGAGGCCTCATGCATCATGGGTAATGCAGTCTTAGGAAGGCAGAGAGAAGCTCAGATAGTTGTCTTCACTACTGTGAACACATGCACGCTCAGGTACAGACTCGAATCCAAGCTCTACATTTCTCAGTCACCATTTTCCCCCAGGCTTCACAGTGAGAATGGTTTGATGAATTTGTACAGTAGATCTGGAAAATGATTGTGTGAGCAGCTTGCAAGAGGAGTTACGGAACACAAAGTGGATATGTGGGGGCATTGCTATCTTTACCAGCACCCTTAAACAACAGTTCAATGTGTAAAGCTAAACAGAAAACAGAAAAAAAGAGCATCAAGATGTCATGTTACTTAAAACAGTACAATCGGTTTTGCTATGTATAATACTACAACCGTGGGAGTAGCTGGATTATGAACTTCACTAATACAACCGTTGCATTTCGCTTTGGTACACAAAAATAAAAATGACACAGACTTTTAAAATGTACTTGCTCATATATAAAAGCCAATTAGAGTTTAAAAACATAAACGTCTTTGAGGTTATTCAGTGCAATACTCTTTTTCCAAATGGTCAAGGCTACACAACTCTCCCCCTTCTCCACTTCAAGTGTTTCGAGTCTTCTGGGTTCAGCCATTAAAGGAAAAATAAGGTCATGAATGTTTGAGTTGCAGACTGTCAATATACAAAAACCAAATCAAACAAAACAAAAACAGGCTTCATTTGAGCATTGACCTTTAGAGGCATCTGGAGTATAATCCGGTACCATTCTCCCAGCATCCCCGGTTTAATGGACTGAACCATCTGACATGGTTACCTGCTCTACTAGTGCCACCTCCTTCCCCTCTGAAACAAGGGATGACACTTCAGGAATTATTATATCGGAGGTCTACCAACTTTGTTAGGAATCCACACTTAATAATAATTATAATAATAATAGTAATAATTATATGTATATATATATTTATATACTATTTACAGACTCGAAAAAACGCCATGCTGCAGCTTCTCTTAACATTATGAAAACTTCCTACAATGTATTAAAATAAACGTTGAATTTAAGATAGCACTTTTCAGATATAATGGCCCAGCTGTTCTGTTCCTTTTTTCCCCGTTTAGCACAGTGACAAAGTATCTGGTATCCTAGCACCTACAGAAACATCAGGGAAGATTCTCAGAGTATGTTCATGCAGGAAAGTCACGATCGGTCCTGTGGACGCTGTTACTACTTGAACAATATACAACCCCCCGCCCCCCGTCTCAAAAACAGTCAATGTCCTAACAAAAACGGTCCGTAATAGTGAAGAAAGCTGACAACAGAAAAAGGTTCCTCGGACAATCCTTGTCGCTCTGTCAAACTTAAAATGTTCCAAGGACATGCGAGTTCCTGTGTATGACTGTTCTTCTATGACCTCCTGTGTCCTGCTGAACTCTGGGAGTCCTCGGCTGATCACAGCTGTTTGTCGCTCTCTTTCTTCAACCGACTGAAACAGAAAAGAAAATAGTTTTTCATGAATGTATTGTAATTGGTGATTGTGTCACAGCATGATCTTTCATTCAAATTGCAATTTTCATATCATGCACTGTACACTGACCTGTAATAGTCCTCCTGTCCTGGCAGAGGTCCCCCGTGCATGTGGTGATGACCGTGTAGCCACTGCTGCTCCATGGCCAATCTCTGTAACTCTGCAGACTGGGCGTGCATGGCCTGCAGCTGGTGTGCTGCTGACATTTGTGGTGGTAGCCCTCCTTGCAGCTCTCTGGGGTATGGAGCACCTAGCAAACACAAAAAAGTTTGGTCTCTTATTGGCTGAACAAAGCACTAGCAAGATTGACATGTTATAAATGTACATGACGCAGTCTTACCGAACACAGGGTGCCGTAGCATCTCGTGTTCATGTGGAGGCTGTCCGAGCAGCGGGTTGGGGATGGCTCCGGGCGGGTACGGGAACCGGGCGAGGTGCGGTCCAGCTGCCAGCTGGTCTAAGGGATGTGGCCCAGAACCTGGAGGGCACACAAGACATTCACCACCACCTACTCCGTGTCAGCAGCTTTTTGTAATGGTTCACAGTCAATATTATATTGAAACACAAATACACATTATTAAGAGAATTGATATTCAAAATGAACATCAAGCTTCATGCATTAAATGTTTTAACAATAATAATCAGCACACAACATAGTACAGAGAGAGGGTTTCCTCACCTTGGTGCAATGGATCCTGTTGGTGCAGATGTAGGTGTGAATGGATGTGCGAGTGCTGATGGTGGTGCGGCGTCACGTTGTACATCTGCAGCCGCTGTATGTGGTCGTTAGCCACAGAAGCCATTCTTTCAACGTGTAGCCTCTCGGCTAGCCTATCAGGGTAGCCCATCTCCGGCCGTAACTGCGGCCCGGACAAAGCCAGACGCTCTCTCTCCAGAGGGTTCAGGCCCGGGTGGAAGGAGGCGAACGGGTGAGGGCCTGCCATATGAGGGATACCAATAGGCCCGTGCCGGGCAAAGTGCTCCATTGGGTTGGCGGAAGGATGCATGCCGTCCATTTCTGGAGGTTTGACCTCAAATCCTGGCTTCATCCTCTCCATCCTCAACTCCCTCTCCCGTAATTCCCTCTCACGCATCTCGCGCTCACGCATGCCGGGATCGTTATACAGGCCTGGCATGTGGTAGGCAAGGAGGGGGTCTGAGGGATTGAGCGAAACGAAGAAGGGATGGTTGCGGTTAGTGGGGGACATGACGTGGGGCCTGGCGTATTCCCGTAGTGTGTGCAGAGCGGGTGTGTCGGGGCCGATGTACGGGGGAACGGTGGCGATGGTGGTGGGAGGTGGATCGAAGGATGTCCGCATGTGAGCCGATCCTGTCATCTGAGGATCTCCCATGCGACCCTCATGAGAAGAACTGGATGCCTTCTGCGTGGACAAAGCAGATGTTAGAATAATGCCAAAACTCACTACAAAACAGAATTATGAACAAAATAACAAAACCAAAACTTACAGCAGATCTCTCTGCTTCCTTTTCTCGCTCCCGCTCTTTCTCTCTTTGCTTCTCCCGTTCTATCTCTTTTTCCTCTCGTGCTTTCTGTTCAGCCTCCCTCTTGGCTTTCTCCAACACCTCCTCTCTTTTCTTTGCCAGTTTCGATGAGGCAAGAGGTGTGAAGTAGAAGTCTGTTCTGGCACATGTGTTGTATCCTCTGTCCAGATGCTTGTTGAATCTGCAAACAAGATGGACAGAGAGATTGTTACTTCACCTATACAGACAGTTTGAGAATAATTTTAACCAGTGGCGCCATAATGGGGTGAGGCTAGGACGATTCTAAGGGCCCACGCACTTTTGAGGGCCCCTTCGGGATCATGCTGATTGGAACCGTAAACTAGGGGGATAAACGCACCCTAGCGGTGCCCCTGAATTTAACATGTCAGAGTCATTTGGCATTTTTAATGTAACACTGCCCAACTTGTGCAGAAATCCTCCCGAAGGCTATTCGAAAGACAATGCAATTACTTGTAACATAAATAACCTCTGGCATGTGCTCTTGTTTATTCTACGGTAAAGCCATACGATCAGTCTTTTTATTCGCCAGTGCCATAATGAGCTGCTCCTTTTGTGCATTAGTGAGCTTATTGCTATTCACTGCAAGCAAGTGTGAGACAAGGCCACAACAGCTGCACAAATACACAATCGGTTTTGATGGGAGGCTTTCGCCGCTAGGATACAGTCATTAATCTATACCCTGCTCTGTATGCTTGTTGACTGCAGAGAGGTTGAGATTACTTTGTATGCCAAGCGAACTCCGTAGTCTCCTTGGCTTCAATAGATTAAAGGCGAACTGCTAAAGAAACAGTGCAGACAAGCATAACATACCGTGCTGACTGGCTGGCGTGACTGGGAGTGTTGACGATGGTGGGCGGAGGTGAAGGACTCCTCTGAGGAGGTGGAGGACTTTCTGGTTCCTCCGTCTCATCTAGAGGCTCCTCTTTAATTTGTACAGGTGGCACAGTGGAGGGTCCCGGGCAGGGCGTGCTGACCGACGCAGGCAGAGGCATGGATATGGAGGATGGTGGTGGCTGTTGCAACGTAGACATTGAGCTCGTCACAGAAGAGGGAACGGTAGAGGGCGATAAGACGGGCGAGCTGCCTGGCATGAAGGGGTGGGGAGGGAAAGGGGGTTGAGATGGCGTTGAGTGAGATGAGGAGGAAGGAAGAGGAGGAGCCGGAGGGGGCACCTGACTTCCCGTAGCCGGCAGGTTTTGGGATTGGGTGAGTACTGGAGGCTGCACTGGAGGTGGCTGTAGTTGCTGGTTTTGCGACATGAGTTGAAGCGGAGGCGGATGGGCGGAGGGTGGGTGGTGCGTGGATAGAGAGCTGAGGGGCTTTAAGGCTGGCGGTGGGGGCAGGTTGGAAGGCATTTGTGGGAACGGAGGGTGGTTTGAATGCTTGTGTGATTGAGGGTTTGGCATCTGTGGGATAGGGGTGGTTGGCGGTGGTTTGATGTGAGGCATCGGCAATGGCGCGGGCGGTAATGGCTGCTCTCTGGGAGGCTGGTTGCCACTCTGTGAGGAGGTCTGAGATTGGGATGGGGGTGTGTGAGGTCGTTGTTGCGTCAAGGGGGAGGCCAATGTCTGACCCGAAAGGGGTGAAGGGGGCACCTGAGACTGACCCATTGGGAATGGCTGAGGGGGTAAAGCGTGAGGATGAGGCATGTGCAATGGCCCTGCCTGCAGAGGGTGCCCCATGGGCGGCATGGGGCCGTGTAGTGGAGGCTGCAGGGAATGAGGCCCTGACTGAGTGGGGGGTGGGGGCTGAGGCATGCCCTGCAGAGGGGAATGGGGCGAGGGTAGCCGCTGCACCCCTGACTGGATGAGGGCGAGTGGACCTGATGGAGGAATCTGCTGAGGTGGCATGGAGGAGGTGGGGGGGATTGAGGGGGATGGCTGTAAAGGGGTGCCTGAGGTGGGTGATGTTGATGCTGCAGCTGATGAAGGTGGGGCAGGGGGTGGAGCTCCTGTTTGACACTGGATGACCGGAGGATGTTGGCCCTGGAGGATCTGCTGCTGTGCAGAGGAGTCTGAGTCGCTTTCGTTATCACGTGGGCTGGGAATGCTAGGGGAGGAGCTACGGTTGTCCTGGTCAATATCCTTAGGATCACTGCTGCCCTCGTCATTCACGCTGCGACCATCAGAGCTCTCCCCTTCGCCTTCTCCTTCACACTCGGAGGGCGAATTTGGCCGACTCAGCTCCTGTGGGATAATGTTTGATATTTAAGAGTTCTTCCGAAAACAAACACACCGCTACACTTCAATTAATTACATTACATTAATAAATGGGACAATCACAACTAGGGTTGGGAACCAAGAACTGGCTCTTATTCAGTTATTTAAAAAGAAACGAAACCATGACCAATTTATACATTTCCGAAAAGGTTCTGGTGCAATGAGTGACCAAGCGCTGTGAGAATGGTCACAAACCAAACAGAAACGCTGCACCGTGTATTATTTGTAAAATAGGGGCTTTATGGAGTGTATGTATACATGATTATAATCATGACAGATCACTTTTTAATATTTCATTAATTTAGGGAAATGAAAGTGTCTTTGCATTCAAGGGACTATTTGGCCGACCAGTGTATTCCTGCTTGAAAAGCATAATGTTACTGTGTATAGTTAGGGTGTAAAAACATCAACTTTGAGGCACATATGATTGATGGACTAGCATTACTCAACATGACTTACTACCTTACAGCAACACTCCATTCAATTCAGATAATATAGTTAAAAAGTAATAACAGTTAATTTAACAGTTAATTGAAATGAAACCAGAACCAGGAATCATTAGGCAAAACTGAAACCGGAATCAGAAAATCTCTTACCATTCCCAACCCTAGTCACAACCAAACAAAACATTTCAAAAACCATATATCAGAATTATAACTGTAAAGGTAGTATAAAATGTAAAACAAAATCTTTCCAAGATGTTACTTGGCAATACATTTTAACACAATCCTCTGCTTACCTGCGTTTTAGATTTCTTTGCGTTTGCCCTCTCCGACTCCTCCGTGTCAGATGCTCCTTTCTCTCTCTGACGTTTGGCACTCTTCATAGGCGATGGCGCCTCTTCCTTTATCTTCTGTTATGAAATAATGTCAAATATAAGTTAGCTTTGATGCTCTAGTCTGTGCACATGTGTTGTGAGGGCTTTTGTAATGACTCATACCTTGCTGGGTTTCTTCATGGAGTCAGTCTTGCTGTCTGTGCTGGAGGTGCTGGCTGCACTAGGTGAGGTACGCCCGCTGGAGCGCAGGTCCTCATTGGTCGGTGAGGCTCTGCCATCAGGGCTGGAGGTTTGCTTCTTGCGGCCACTTCGTAGCGTTGACATCTGAACCAATCGAGACAACATCTGATGTAACAAATGGCTAACGGTGCAAAATTAACTTAGTCTCATTACAAAAACTAAAAAAAGGTTAAAATCGTTGGTGGTTTGGACTTACTGAGCCGCGGTTCCGTCGAGTCCTCATGCTATGCTTCCCACTGAGTCCATCCTCTTCCTCTTTGACGGGTTTAAACATAAACGGTGGCGGGTCTACAGGCTTCTCGATGGGGGGCAGTTCTCCGTACTTCTTAAAATGAATTCTGCAGTCCGTGCACAGCAGGATGTTCTCGCGACCCCCGTGGTGCCAGTCCTTGGAGGCTGTAAACACGATTTAGATTCGGCTGAGTTCAACTTATTAAATGTTGCACTAACACAGCAGTATGTGAACTAGGGTAAGGATATGTTTACAAAAAGAATTAAGCAAACCGACAGCACTACAGCTGAGCATTGTTGAGTGCCTCTACAATAAAGCCTCAAGTGCGTGCAAAGGTTTACTTGGTTTTTATCATATTTGTGAATGTAGCTTGAAACCGATAGCCTGAAGCCTTTCCGCTTTTTGGTTGTCGAAGTATGATGTAGTGCTTGAATAATTTGATTCACCTTGTTGACCGTAGTCCTATGTGCATCTTCAGTGAAAAGGTCATTGTTCCCTACGGACTAGTGTTAATTTTGTCAGCTTTTTTTATTTTAGTCTTAGTTTTAGTCTCACGATAAATATACTTTTTAGTTATTCTCTTATGTAGTCATCCATGTCCTGTTTTTGTTTGGTCAAGTTTAGTCGACTAAATGTCCATGCATTTTCGTCTCGTTTTAGTCAATGCAAACTTAGGTCACATTTTCGTCATGCTGTGTAATGGTTAAAATTATGAAAATAATTACTTTGCTAAAATTTATAATATAAGTGCATAGGATTCATAGACATCCAACCTCTCAGTTAAGTTCTCCTGCAAAATACTAGCGTACGGATTCACAGGTTTCTCGAGGCGGAATATCTTTATTCAGAAACCACAATCGCAAAAAAACAATGTAGTGGAAATCCCTGTTTGGGGGATCTGAACTGATGAAATCTGGCAACTGCAAACATGAACGCTCGCACAGCAGAGGCTCGAACAAAAATCTGTAATATTTATCTTGCATCAGTTTTTGTGCAAGTTTTTATTTTATAACTGCCTTTTAGTCTCATAATTTTTCACACATTTCAATGATATTGTGTGCTGATAGTCTTAGTTGTCATGTTAAGGGCTTACTTTTAGTCTCGTCATCGTCTAGTCTTCGGTGTTGACAAATATTTTCCTTTATTATTTTCGTTAATGAAATTAACACCACTATGGACACCATGTGAGCCGGATGTAACAAGGACTGAGACAAAACGTGGACGCGACCATGCATAGAGACTATTATACTATATCATATGTTTTGATTTGCAGTGTTCATCTGTTATGATATTATTGTATCAGGTTAATATCTAAAGCACAGCAGAAAAACTAATATTTATAATCTAAACAAGCCCTAAGGGTGCATGCTCCCAATTTTATATGTTTGATTATTCTGCATCTTATTCTGGCTGGTAGTCCAAGGAAACCCCTAGAGCCATTTCAGAGGAAAATTTTAAAATATTGGTGTGTCCGATCTAATGTTTAAAATCTCTGAGCTGCCATCAATTCGAAAATTGACTTTTCTTTTTCTTTCAGCTTCAGACTAGAAGAAATCATAATAACACATATATCCTCACAAAAGCTATAGGATGGAATTTTGAAAACACTCACTGGTAGTGAAACAGTGGCGGCAAGCGTAGCCCTTCAGTTCCTGCTCACTGTCCTCGCTGTCAAAGTCATCTTCACTGGCCGAACTCAAGTCCACTGGATAAGAAACATACACTGGTTATTAATGTAACATTATTCATATCTACAGCCTGTTAGACGACTATATCAGTAAGACATAACAGAAGCCTGCTACACTTATTAATACATTATCAGTATTGCTTTGAGGAGACAAGTACAGTACACATAATTAGGTTGATCCCTCCTCTGTTCTGTCTCTTATCGCATATGAGATTTCAGCTGTTTACTTTGAAGAATAACAGAGGGGGATATGTGCTCTGGAAAGCCATATTAGTCCTGGGAGTTTCAGGGAAGTCATGTTTAGCCATGAGAGTGTCTGTTCACTATCTTTAGGAAAAACGGGCAGACTGCACTTACGGAACTCGCTGGAAGGTGGGCGGGAGGGTGTGTTGACGGGGGTGGAGGCAGTTCGGGTCTTGATCCGACGGAAGACAGGCTGTCTGCGGTGCCTGCGGTGGGCTCTGCAGCTCGCAGCCTCTGGGGTTTTCTTCCAATAATAGTAAAAGGTAATCAACTCCCCCTGTGAGATAGGAAACATGAGAACATCTTTTAAGACCAGTCAAACAGTCTTCGGCTAACACAAGTATAAAGCGTTTTGGTGTTTAGTTCAACGAATCGTATCAGTAAATCGGATTAAAGTACATGACAACATTTTGTTTTGATAGTCGTACTAAATAAATACGACTTCAAATGTCAAACTGACAAGTGCAGCTACACTGAACGTTTCTCAGCAGCCGGCTGATGAAACCGGTTTAGTTTTGATGACCGATAGAGATCGAGTGGGGAGGCAGATGACTCAGCGTGGGAGCGCACGGACCCGGACAAAGACTCCATGCCGGGTTTACCAGCAAGCCAGCTTGTTGTGCTGCGGCCGTGTCTGTCCCAGGATTAGGCGGTGAAGCTCTCTGAATGTTGGGATATTAGGATCAGTACATTGGTGGCTGCCTGGGTGGCAGACGCTTGAATGGAAACAAAAGAACATGTCAGGGAGAGCTTTGGCGCTACAAATAGGGAGTGAAATGGCTCCAAGCCCCTGCGCTAGAAGAGTCAATTGAACTTTAATCAAACATTCAGATGGCGCGCTTGCCAGGGAGTACGGCATATCCCGAGCACAAAAGCCAGCCAGGAAATCAATACCCTACTGAAACATTAACACATGCAATCATGGATCAGAAGACGCTTTGCTGAGGCAGCCTGTGCAAATTAACTGTCGCTTTCCGGCCACGCTCAAAATAATACACATGCCTTAAAACTGTTGTCTGGTGGGGAAGCAGTGAACAGGACAGTCATGGGTTTTGTCAGGGTCTGTTACACTTGGGGAAAATGGGGCTCGAGGGTCTTTAATGCGTATTGACTGCTTTCTCTCTTTGCTTCACTTGTTTTTCTTGACATCAATTGGTCATTAAAACGTTGCTCTACCCAGCACATTAACAGCATTACAGCAAACACTAGAAACTATTCTTGGCAGGGACACTTAAACTTTGAATCCTATCAGACAATTCATAGACAATTTTATGACTTGAGAGAATTTTACACTAGATACATTAGTTTTAAATGCATGCATATATGACAGTATATGAAATACTTGAGCTTGAAAGAAAAGGTAGTCAAGCTGGTCTGCTAAGCTAACATGTCTGACATGGATAAACTCAGGAGATAAGTCTGGCACTTACAGCTTCTTAAAGGCTTTGCCTGCCACTTTTCACCAGCCATTTAGGTACAGCATCACTTTGCTTTAGAAGGCATACCAACCTCAATGCTTTACGCTTTAATACTTAAATCCACTGAATAGCTATAAAATATTGTTGGGGATGATATATGCTTGGAGAGATAAAGTGAAAACAGACAAAGCACACATTGCCAAAAAGCACACTTGGGCTGGCGGTAAAGGAGTTGCATAGAATTTACTAAATGCTTCCAGATGCATCCGAGTTGAATTTACTGATCAGCAGCACAACCAGCAGCTTCCACTTTAAGCAGCCCAATGGATGTACGTAGAAAGAATATCAATTATCGCAATTACATCAATTACTTGTGGGTGGTAGAAACGCTTGCCAAATGAGGAAAACAAGGCTGACAAATCACTTACGTTCAACTAAGTTTCCCAGCCACCTCGGTTTATTGGCACGATTTAAAAGCAGCATGTTATCTACTCTTATTTGAAAAAACACATAAGAGTTAATGACTTTCGATAACTATTTAGAATAATAAGCTCCTGTGAGTTATTTACGTGATATGATGAGGGGAATGTGTTACTGTGAAAGGCTGTTGGCCGGTCGTCCAGGGCGCAGGTGCAGGCCAAGGATGGCAGGCGTCATGATGTGAAATTTAATTGAAATGTGCAGATCAAAACTATTCAGCAGGACAGCAGGCTGGCTTTCTTTACAGCCTAATGACTGTTCACCGTATCCCACCCAGCCCTCCTTTACTCATAGTTGCCCCGATGCTTTTTTATTTTCCCTCTCTCCATTTGATGTGAGCTTTGAAGCATGAGACCTCAACTTAATCCTACCGGAGATAAAAAGAAAAGGTCATTTTAGCCCTCCATTTTGCTGGAGCACTTCATAGTTCTTAAACATCCTGGAAGAAAGGCTGGCAAAAATTTCATCCAGGCTCTGTGTAATAACACGGGAAAAGAATTGCAGTGGCCATTCAAAAGTAATTTAGTCCACATGCTATCAAGACAGGTGTCAAGGTTTGGGAAAAGCCGACATCCACAGGCTGACGACAACGCGGTGATGTGAAATGCAATCTGCTGGTGCAGTATGTAGAGTAGGGAACGAGGATCAAAAAAGTGATGAAATGTTTTGAGAGGATCATCTGTGATGATGACAAATTTTCCTCAGGCGATAACTGGGCGAGGGAGAGCTATAGAAAAATCCCCTTTCAGGCTTGGGGAGAGGAGATGGTGGAGGAAATATGATTTGATTAGAAGCATGGAGGGGCTGCGCTAAGTTCTTCATCCCTCACCCGTTCCAGCGCTGCCCATTCTATTTGACGAGACGAGAATGGTTTGTACACGGCAGATAAAAAAAAGCAATATGTTTCAAGGTGCTGCACGTAAACACAGGACAGGCAAGGAAGATGCTATTAGTCTTTTATATAGGGAGATGTCCTACTGTGAAGCAAAATAAAAGATGACATGTGGGGGAGGAAATGTGTCCCATGAGTTCCTGTTTTCTGAGGTCTGTGAAGCTGGATGCACATAGCGAGTCAAATGCTAAGACTGACAGCATGAATAACAAAGCCGGGGTTTGTGTGTCAAGGTAGATTTGTTGCAAGCAAAACAGGATTTTGCTCAAAACCTTCAGGCTTTAAAATGTCAGATTTTCACATTGTATTTTGTAGTACACTAAACGGATGAGTATTTTATTTCCTGTTCCCTTTGTGCTCTAAACTGTAGGACTTTCCGCTAATAAAATATTATTTGTGTTGCAAGCTAGGCATTGTTTCCACCATTTTGTGTGTTACACATGCCCTCTTAGATTTTTGTAGCACATAAAAACACTTAACTAAAACACATACATTTTCACAAATAGCTTGTCCCCCTAGAGCCAGGGTGAATGCATAAAGTACTGCGCGTGTGGAATTTCCTCCATTAGCCCTGAATCTCCAAGCAGAAAAGAAGAGCGTGTGCCAGGGAGCAAGAGATACCGACGACGTAAGCTTGAAATTATGAGACGTTTCAGTTTGCTTCTATCTGCAGTTTATTTCTGGAGGGTGGATTATCTGACAAGGAAGGGGCTTACCTCCTATCGTGGCACAGGAAAACGCTTTAGAATGCCTCAAGAACCCGTCAACAGCAAGAAATGTGGGCGTGTATGTACATGGCTGTGTAATTTCCAGCAGATTTAGCTTCTTATTATTGCGATTAGGATGTCATATCTGGACTTTCTACTTGTGTTTCTCTGTGTAGGACGGGTGCAAGGCCTAAACTCCTATATTTATACACTCATCCACACTCAGGCCTGGACTTGAACAGATGGTTTCTGTTTTTCCTGGCAGATTTGTGACGAAGCCACAAAAGGCCCCTGCTTTGACAGCGAGCCAAACAGTTAAGGCTGTAGCTGGCAAATATAGGGGAAGGATAGCGGCAGAGAATGCAAGGGAGGGCAGCGAGGGGGAGAGAGAGGGAGCGAGACAGAAAATGGAAGATAGAAATGGACGAATCAACCCTGCCTGAAGAAATCTCAAGAGCGTTTGCTTGGTTAAACAATGTTTTTAACACAAGAACATTTGGTCAGAAGGTGCAAACATGCGATGTGCAGCTGTAAACATTAATTAGAGGAGTTGGCTGGTGTGCTTTCATGGGAGCAACGGTTCCTGTGTACTTGCAGGTCGAGAGAAACCATTTTAATTTTGGGGGGAACTATCACATTAAAGTTGCAACTTCTAGAAGAACTGTTACGTACCTATCATACTACAAGCATATGCAATGGTACTATAAATCAAAAATAAAACCATTACAAACAACCAGATTGAAGAGATTTTATTCAATACCTCTATATTATTTAAATTGTCTTTATGATAAATTTTACATCAACTTAAATTCTCATAGACAGTCAAACTAAATGTTGTATTATGCAGTCTAATAAAAGCCATTTAAATCGCATTGAAAGCAGGCGTCTATTACCGTAACCTTGCCCCAAAGCCAACAAAGCCAAGTACCACGCTGCAAAACCTGCCACCATTCAACACAATTGGCCAACCTTGTGGTTAAATCAGGCAAATGGGAGAGAAATATGTGCTATAATGGCCTTGGCTGATAGAGCAGAGTGTAAAAGGATGTTAAATAGACAGCAGATCCCTGCTGCGCCGATGCTTTCTGTGGGAAAAGAAAGAACGAGCCGTGCTCTCGCAGGTCAACAAGGCACAACCAGAGGAATCAGCAGTTGTGTTTCCCTGCTGTAAGCGCTTTTAGCCATTGGAGGCGAACGTATGCCGCAGCGAGGCTTTTTGATGGGGGTCGATCTCTTTAATCCGAAAGATCAAGTTGTACAGCTACAGCTTTGTTCAGACAGCCAGACCCAAAATACAGAGAACACCACGCACGGTCTACACACACACGCAACGTTAATATATTATCGTTTGTGTATTTGCACAGCCTATTGAATGAGTCTTAACCGTAAAAAAAGGCTAAGAATGGGCAACGTTTCCGATGTTTCCATAAACACCATCATTTACCAAAACAAGCAGACCATTTTATCAAGCTTGGACAGCTGCAGGACAGTGAGCATGCCGCCAGTTTTGGCCATTTTAATTAGTGCCCGGCCCCGAATACATCTGATCACACTAGCACTTCTCTAGGGCACTGGCTGCGGGGCTAATGTCTTTGCAATGAATTCAATTTGACATTTATACAGATCGCACCAGGGCAAACATCTGCTACAGGTTTGTGCCGAGAACATTTCTATCATCTTGGCCACCTTAGCTTGAAAATTACAGGGCCCGAAGGCTAGGACTGCTCCATACACAATTGGATCTTCACCTCCCCGCAACACCGGCGATACAGCTGCTTTATGGTAACGGCTGTTTTTCCAGCGTAGCGGAAAATGTCCTCTGTAAATAAGTCCCTGCAGTACAGGCTTCTCTTTAAATATTTTATTTTCCTCTCTGTTGCGTTCTTGCAGGTGCAACTTAATCAAGCTTTGGAGTGGGACCAGCAAGTCTGCGACCCCCTGAAACAGAGGGTCTACCTGGCAAAGAGAAAATCCTTTTTTTACATTTATTTTAAATAAATAAAAAATCATATTTATTTATTTTTTGGGTGATTAGCTATCTGATAAGCAGGATAGTCAGTCGGTCATTATCACAAAATAAACTCTTCAGGATGATAAAAGACCTGATCAACATGTCAGGTTTAAAGGGTTTTTCTAGCTCAAATGTGACGTCGCCAAACAAGATTTCACTACTTTTACAGCCATCTAGAGAGAATCCTTCCAGAACACCACACGGACAGAACCGTGAGGCCATTAAAAGGTATACACCGTTATCTGTGATCTGTAGACCCGTCGCGGCGCCTTTATTTGGGAACTTTCACCGAATGATTCCATGACGCTGTCTTACAAGTGGAGGAAATGGTGGCAGCGAAAAGAGTACAGACAGTAAGACGACACACCCACTTCCCCTGCTTCCTCTTTTATTTGCCTTCATATAAAGCATTCCAGAGAGCTAGTCAGCCCTGGTGTGTTTGCACAGCAGTGGGTTCTTAGCCTTGGCACCGGCTCTTTATGAGAAACTCAGCTAATAAGAGCTGAGGGGAAAAAAATAGGGAGAGGCAGAAAGCTGCACTGTATCACACTCCACAGCTCTGGCCATGAGCCGGAGAGTTTAAAAAACAAACCGGTAACTTAACCCGCCTGACATATCAAAGAGAGCACGACCCTGAATAAACTGCACAGGAAAGCGTTTAGGTTTTCGAGTTAAAATGAAAATGGAATGAAATATAGAAATCTCCTTATTCTCCCGGTTACAAAATCTAGCACTCTAAACAAGAAAGAGCGCAGAAGGCTTGTAGAGAAAATAAATCAAGCTTTCCTTAGGGCATTGATTTGTACGGAGAGCCGGCTTCTTTGCGACTTTAATGTAAGGCAAAGTGGGGCTTTTTAGTTATATGAGAACACTCGCTTTTCATAGTGTATATTAAAATAACCCTTCAATCCGGTCCTTCAGCAAAACTGCCGTGCTTCAGGCATTCCTCTTTCCGTCCAATATTTAGAGGGCAGCCTGTAAACGTACATGAATGAATGTATATTCACTAGTCTAAATAGGCAAAATGGTTATTTAAATGGACTTGCTTATAAATATAAACACATTATTCTAAAATCTCTGCCTAGATTAGTTAACCGGCTATGCCGGATAACACAATACATTTTAGGATGTTACAGAAAAATAATGAAATTTAGTCTTTGACATAATAGAACAACTGTTATTTCTTGAAAGTCTACAAAAAAACTGGACCTTGCAACTGTGAAGAAACAAATGCGTACAGGATTTATCTACAGTAAAAAAAAAATCAAACAAGGCCAAATAAAACCTTTAAGTAACATTTGAAGACTAAATTGAAACGATCTGCTTGTCAAACAGGTATTTGGGTGTGTACACACTACAGAGTTAATGATTATTTGCCCTGAATTCCTCTTTGTTGTTTCATGTACAGGGTCATACAGTACTAATAATTAAAATGTGGTCATTTAAGTTGAAGATGATGGTAGGCAGAATACATGCTGTTCAGCATGACAGTCAAACAAAACTATTAAGTGCTGCTGTAAATTAAGGCTGACGGATCTTACCACGGCTTCTTTAATTTCTTTATTGACTAATCATTGAGTGTGGTCAATACACCATAAAACACACACTTCATAACCTTTTAACCAGAGCTTGTGCTTGAGTTTATCTGACAGAGCACTGAGGACAGCAAGCTAACATCTGACCTTTGACAAAACAATGTTTAAAACCATTACTGGTATGCAAGGCAAAGAAAAACAAAAAATTGTTAAGTGGTTTTGCTTAATTTTCAGCTTTTGTTACAGTGTGGAGGTATTTAAAGCAGACTAGTTCTTTAGCAGTATTAGGCAATAAAAAAACATTACACATTTAAAAGTACTACAGAGGTGAAGAAGCACAAGATGTAAAAAAAGGCAAAAAATACAGTAATATGCTAATTTGAATAGAGAATTCTTATTCCTAAGAAATATCTGAGATTTTTGAGTAATTGTCCTCTATATTCCTGTTGAGCTTATACTTGTGCTCAGCTGTGTGAAAGATGGCTATTTACATTAATAATCAAGTTCTGCAAACTAAATAAAAAGTACAATTAGAATGATATTTTAAAATGCAAACAAGAATTTTAAATGAAATATAATCATTTAAATATAAATGTGCTCAGTAAAAGTGAAACATTTAGCACATCGCAGAAATAACTTTTAAATTGCCTAAAAATGTGCATTTGCATAGGAAATAGGTTAACAGAAATTCAGATATGATTTAAAGCATAAAATATGTTTAGTTACATAAGTTACAAGTTTTTTTTCTAAAACACTACTGTTATGTTTGTTATTCTTGTGCCTAAGCATTTGGTAATCAGGTGTGTAGCTGTATTGCAAAATCTGCATAATGTTATATAAACAGTGATGGCTCTGTTTTGACCAAACACATCATGTCTCAGGGCCCTAATCCAAGCACCTAACATGCTTAGCTAAATCTAATATTCATGCACTCAAGTCCACATGTGAGCTATGGCTTTTAAACCCTTCTATACCTTTCCCCATTTTCAAAACTACTGAAATGCAACTTCAACCTCAATACAGACCACGGTCAAAATAAAAACTCTTAGTTTCCCAGTAAAAACCAACACAAATATTTAAAGCGCAAGAAATGACTTACCGTCTCTTTATTAGGGAGCAATTCTTTCCGAATCCGGAAAAAGTTCTTCCCGTACTGCCTTAAACCCTTTATGAACCGTTTCTGTTGGAAAACAAAACACAAATTAATTTTTTTATCAGACATTAGTCTTTCATGCATACACAGTGTCACAGTGTAAAGTACACATAAAATACAACCACAAGAAAACCATGTTTTGATTTTAATCTGAAAATCTCTGCTCGGGTTGACTACACTCCTAAGCAACAGCACAGCTTTTTACGCTGACAAAATGACAGGAAATGACAACAAATGCAGGAATAGAAGCCCGTCTGATATTTTGGTGAACGTTTTATGACATGCATTTTAGGGTCGTACAACCCTAATAAGTTCAAAGCTAAAACTTCACTAAGTTGCAAAGAATCACAACAATCGCTCTCTAACAACTGCCTCATTCCTGTGCAAAGTACGGAAAATACAAAACCTTTTGCTTGCTTACAGTAATGCAAATAAACAACTTAAGCTAACAATGTTCAAATTAAACAAGTTAATCCATCTGTAAATGATTGCTTTTTTCGAACAAACATGTACAATTATCAAACAAACCCTTCAACGATTAAAAACATGAGAAAATCACTTTAACAACCCAAAGCAAAGAGTTAACTCCTGAAATAAAATGTGTTTACACAGACCGCTGTAATACAAAAGGAGTCTGTGTAGCTCGACTGCTTTTCTCTTCCTTTAAGAGCCACAGAATGTGAGCAATAAAAAGCGGAGGCAGAAACATTCATAACCAGCGAAGCAGACAAGCAGCAGATTTACTTTCTTGTTCCAGCGCGAGCCCCGCTCCACACTCAACGCTCCTCAACAGCAAACTGTTTTAAAACCCAGCAAAAGCCCACGGCACACGATCAAAACCTCAACGTCCACTCGTAGGTTGTACGAAAAAACGAGGTGCAAATCCACAAAGTCTCCAAAGGTACGTCGTGTTTTTTACGAGCAAGAGATAGCTTGTCACTCTCTGCTCCTCCACTACAAAGGGGAAGGCTTTACATGTGATCTTTCTGCTAGAGAGCCTCTGGTCTGCGGTTGGCTTGAAAACCTGGAGTGGAGTTCAGCGCTACATGGCGGAACATCACACATGCATCTGTATGTGTGCGCGAGTGTACCACACGAGCCTGTGCTTCTCATTAGTTCAACATCAATTCCCCTCCCACCTAGGGGCTTTTACAAGGGAACTGCACCATGAATACATTTAATGAAACCGTAAACTGCAAACGTCCACACCAAGGAGACAGCGAGCTGAGGAAAGCAGGGGCGATCTTTGTGGAGCATGATTAAATGACACGAGTCGTCTTGAAAGCCAGGCATGGAGTTCCTCCAGCCAACTTCTCAGATTGATACTGTATGCAACGGTTATGTAACCGGGAACTGTTTACGCATGGCATTTAAAAGAACAATCTTTGATGAGGCAGGCAGCGAGTATTACAAAATCTGTGCCTCAAAGCGCTTCTAAAACTTGTAAGGAGATGTTTGAGCATAATGAAAACCTGAGTTGTGCAAATTGAGACTAGATGCTTTTTAAACATCACTTCCATGAGTCCCGCGTAAATTAAAACATCACATGGGTCAAGATGCTTGAATATAACTGGAAGGCATTGGAAAAACCTACCACAGATGGCACGTTTCATCTGCTTTGATAAAGAGGCGGATGATTAACCAGTAGGTGGTGCAATGTACAAAAAGAGTGTAAGCTGGTCTTTAAATAGACATGTGACCACACTTTTAGTGTTGAATTAGACAAGTCACATGTTCTGAATATTACAAATATTTTACTTAATGTTTTTTTATTGTTGTATTTTGTGCAGTACCTAAAAAGACAAATTGGAAATATATGAAAATAGTCATTAAAAGCATGTATGTTTCCACCAAAGGGCACATGGCATTGTGGGTCAAGGGTGACAACAACCACCAGTCAACAAGACCACACAGAACAAACGACCTCTTACACAGATAATGTGTTAATGAATCTTCAGCCCAATGACCACAGGTCTAAGGTCCACACCCGTGCATATTTTATTTAACACATTAACTTGCGTCGGGGTCATAGCCTGCCTTCATTATCTGAGGTCTGCAAATCCAACCGGCAGGACAAAAATCAATTACACATGCCAGGGCGGCCTGATTATGTCACTCTAATTATGTTTCCGCTACTATAATATTTACAGTGCACGGCGGGCAGGCGGCTTCGTGCATGGCCGTCTGGTTCTCGCTCCGCTCCGCTCCGCTCCGCATGTTGGCTCCACTTTAAGGCTCCATTTCAGCTGCCTGGGCTCACTGCTTTCTCAGCGCGACTAATAAATCATCCACCAATCTGCTGCCTGAATTGCTCTGCCTCGGCTACGATTGCTCCGGCCCTCCGTTGCTAGGCAACAGGGCAGACGAGGGAGGGACGGAAGGGGGGAGAGCGAGGGGCGAGTGGAGGAGGGGTGAGAGGGGGAGGCGAGCGCTACCAAGTCACCAGCCGCCCGCTCTACCGAAACAACAGGCTTCTTTTCTGTCAAAAATTGTTCCAGCACGCTGGTTTTGCTCTCTCTTTCTTTCTCTTGACAGTACGCCATTGTAATCGAGAGAGGGGAGAAGGGAATAAAGCTGAAAAGGCTATTGTGACGTGTGCGGACTTCCTGCTTAAATCATAATTGTTAAAAGCTGTAAAACTGGTTAACATCATTGAAGCATGTACAAACAGATGGTGTCAGGCCACTCCGCACAAAACACACTAAGCGTGTCCAACACAAACGCACACACAGGCATTCAGAGAACTGGCAGTCTTAAAATACCAAGAATGCCTAACATTTAACTCTGGTACAAACACACGGGGGTCTTATGAAATCAGTGTGCTTGGCCTTTTGCCGTGGCCAACCCGCTATGAGCAAAATGGAGGAGAGTATAAAATTACAGTCTGTGATATGTACACAAATATGATTTGACATGAAGGCAACGATTGTGACACACTCGCACACAAAGTAACCACAAAAAGAGATGAGAGCCAGCCCACATCCTGTCCATTTAAGCCTTACATAACATCGAAACCACAACAGAAAAAATAACTATCAAAAGGCAGGACATAAGTCATATTAATATGAGCGCATGCTCAAAAATCTTTCTATATCAGGCCGTCGCCGCCACTTAGACATTTGCTAAGCGCTTCAAGCTATAAATATGCATCGATTCAACGAAACCACAGCTTTTCTTGTGCTCCGAGTAAAACCAAAGGTGACAGGAAATCTCCCACACACCCTTCCTGCCTGCTCGACTCGCACGACTATAAAGTCTTGTTAATCTAGGCACCGATGACTAAACTTTGCGAACAATAAACCTGAAATAGCCCAGCAATGGGGAACATATAACAAGCGAGTTATTTTCAGGGTGGGCTGCCGGTTGCGCCGTCCGCAGGAAAAGAGTCTGGCTCTATACTATGGGAGGTGTTATACATTCTTCTTTGCCCCACCGGCCTTTTTTTCAATGCACTGGGATAAATAGTAAAGAGCGGGAGGTATTTGGCTGAAGATAACTTGCAGGGTTCTTTGCTCGCCACTGGGGGGCCGCAGTCTTGCCAGGTCGCTCAGCTATCAGGAGCTTTACATGTCATTCGTCAACCTGTGACGCACTGAAATACAACACTTATGTTCTCTCTTTCTCTCTTTGGCTATGTCTGAAAACCTTTTGAGTACCCTGCCTAGACAGCATTTTTGGACAATATAAGCTTGCTCAAAGACTGACTGTTAAAGTTAAAAGAATTCTCCATCAAAAATGAGTACTGCATGTCTCAGTCGTCTTTTAAGATTAAAGCATGACACGTATTTATAGGGATAGTTCACCCAAAAATTTAAATTCTGTCATCATTTACTTACCCTCAAGTTGTAAACCTTTATAAATGATTTTGTTCTGCTGGACACAAAGGAAGATATTTGGAAGAATGTTAGCAGTTTTCAGTTCAGGGGTCCCATTGACTACCATAGTTGGAAATTACAATGGCTGTCAAAGGTGCCCCAGAACAGTTTGCTTTCCTAAATTCTTCAAAATATCTTCTTTTGTGTTCAACAGAACAAAAAAATTTACAATCAGTTTGTTTCTATGGAGATAACAATTTTCCATGTATCGTTCTGTGTGTTCAACAGAACAAAGACATTTGTACAAGTTTGGAACTTAAGGGTAAGAAAATAGTGACAGAATATATGCCTTTATTTTACAACATTTACTTAGTTTTACAAACTAAATCACAGACTGAGCTCTAAAACGGGTAAAGAAATAGAATGGCACGCTCGCTCTTTCTGCAGCTCAAACAGCTGCAGGCTACTTGAGGAAAGAGGCACTGAAGAGTGGTGAGCATCCGAGGGAGACGGGTGACAAGTGACCCTGAACTGAGGATGATTCTGTCATTTCTGTGGCAGTGGCTGTCACTTTTATTCACATTTCAAAAAGGAGCGTCGGAAAAAGTGCAGGAATAATGAGGCGGCCGACCTGAGGGCCGAGTGAGCGGTTGGAAGAAAGATAGAAAGCGAGAGATGAAAAATAAATGAGGAGCAGCGGGGCCGGTGTGGGCATCCAAGGTCAGGGGTACATTTACACCTGTCCCTCAAGGCTTCTGGGCTGTGTAAGCACAACTTGAAATCAGATCGTGGGGAGTGGTGTCCTTGATGGTGCTGCGGTGCCCTGGCCGGGTTACAGACGGGGAGGGGCGGCACCTTAAAACTACTTCCTTAGGGGTGCATGCACATCACAGAGAAAAATACAAACAGCGGTGTAATGGAGACCCGTTCTCATTTGGTATCTATTCAGCGTGTCTATTATTCTTTATAGACACTCTTCAATTTTCAATTGTGTTTCTCAGCATGTTACAAAACAACAGTGCACTCGGGTTAAACTCGCCACTGCGAATCAATACTCAATCTAACTGATCTTTAACAGTTTGCTGATACCATTATGACAACCCTTATTTTCACAATTCTGCTGATAGACAATCTGTAGACGATATATATACACCGGCAAACATACCACAGGGACCTACATACCACAGCCTAGAAAATATTTGGGTATCTCCAACTTTTTGAATATTTATGAGTTTTGCAGCAAGCTCTTAAAAGTCAAAATGCAGGTTGAGAAACATAGTTCATTTAAGGACACTGGGCGTGGGCTGTGAAAACATGTAAAAATATCTTGCGCAATTAAATGTTTGCCCAGGGCTTTTAAACTGGACTTCATGGCTTTACATCAATTCCTTTGAAGATTCAAGGTAAGCGTACAAGTCACTTTTCAGGCAGTTATCGACGCTGTAAATCTTTAAAACTATTGTTTGCAACACACAGCTTTCTGCCTCCAAGATGAAATTTTATTCCTAACGCTAGCACAAGCCGACCAAGACTTTGTTTCCCGTCCTTTGCTTGTTCGTTCCGTCTCTACCTCAAAGAGAAGATTTATCCCTGAGGCCATAAACAGGATGCAGCTGCCCGGTTCTGCTGGATGGGTTGGAACTCTAGTGCTTTTTCACTGGACATTAAAGAACCAGAAACGAGAGGGATTATGGGCTCTTTCTTCACAAAGACAAAGTTAACTCCTTCACTCACCACTTCATCTTCTGACCAGCACTTCTCGATGAGCTTTGGCACTGGTTTCTTCACCAGCCGCTGCAAGGCTTTTCCGGCATCATAGCTGCTCTCGTGAAGCTGTGCAAAACAAGAGGGAAAAATTTCATCAAAATCAGTCATGAAATTCATCATCAAAGGACTTCGAAAATGATTTACAAAAAAGGAATCAGTGATATAACTCACCCAAGCAAACTCTTTAGATCAAACAGAGTCTTACAAATTTATATATTTTATATTCAATGCAATGCTATTTTGATCAGCACAAATGTGCAAACAACGTGCCACATTTTGCTATGCTACATCAGTACTGGTTACTATTGAAAAATGTAGTTAAGTTTTATAAAAAAAATCAATGTTGGAAAATAACGGTGGGATGACTTTACAAAGCATTGTGGGCTAATTTTTCCCTAGTGTAAAGACAGCTTGAATATCTCCCCATAAATGTGTCAAATAGGGTGAGTTTGGACAGCTGGGCTGGAAACCTGAAAGCAATTAAGTATTGAGCAGGCAGTGTGAACTGAAATAACCTCAAATGATACCCTGCCAAAAAAACAGCCACGCAAACATCCAGATGAAGACACCAAAACACCAGCTCCTCATCCAGACAAGCTCCTTATTTGACTAGCACTCAACAGTGAGCTATTCTGTCACAAACTAACGTCAATCACCATTCAAAGGCATCACATTTCCCAGATGAGTTTTGTTTATGTAAAAATGTGAATACAGAACTTATTCATTCATCTTTAATATCCACAACATCTGGCTGAAAGTGAAGCATTAAATCATTTTCATTCCACTGGAGACATATCAGGTCTGGTTTCTAATTGGATGCTTAACGCACAACTCAACATCAACAGTCATTGTTAACAGGGCTACAACAAAGCAGCTTGTCAAAGGCAAGCAGGTACCTGACTGAGGCACGAGTCAGTCTAAACACATTGGAATTGCAGATGAGTTGAAAAAGGTCAGGAAACGTTGAACCGCCGATCGCATTAATTCTCGGCATATCCCTTCTCAGAATGGAAATGTCATGTTTACTGCATTTCAGGTTCATTTGTCGAACGTGTTTGCTGATTTTTCTTCCTTTCTATGCTTTTTGTAAGGTTAGCGAAGACAAAGGGAAGAACCTGTTTGATAACTCGCAGGCTGTCTGCCTCTCTAGGGTGGCATTAGCATATCTAGCTGTTCCTCAAACCATTGGTATATTGTACTCTAACTTGACCGCCAGCTTTGCACAACAGCTCAGCTATCAAAGTCTGCCACGGATTAATAAAGCTGTGAATTACACCCCTCGTGTTCAGACATCTCCCACCTCAGACATTACCGAGGAGCTCTTCAACACCAGTTTACAAGCATGTTTTGAGTGTCGTTCATGGAGCCGCAGCCTGTGGTGCACACTGAGAATGTGAAGAACTGGGAGGGTAAAAACGTTATTTTTATCATTGACAATTACCCATGAAGCCTGCCTGGAACATCTTTCTCTGTGTCTCTTTGGCAATACACGCTTAATTGGCCAGGACAAATTGGGTTTTACTAGCAGTACTAAGATGTTGGAGTAGAAGTAAATGTGCCGAAAGTATTGATGTGAGCTAAAATGATAGCTGGTACGGTCACTGACGTATTGTGCACTTGGGGAACACAAGTCACTTTCAATGTCACGAAAGACCATACAGTGAAGACCAAAGAGAAAATAACTAATGGAAGATATTCAAGCCACAAAATCCTCCTTTTAATCTCAGTTTGAACACAGAGTTCTGCTAAACCTATTTCCTCAAGAGCTTCACTGCCCAAAGATTAGTTCTAGAAAATGGCTCTTCCTGAAGCCAGTGGTTTTTCTGTTAAAGTGCTCCGCTGCCTGAGCTCTGCCTGGATCTTTTTATGGCTTGGACATATTCAACGCTTTATGGTTTCTGTAATAGTGACTAATGTGCCTGGTAAAAACGATCTGCGTTTTTACTGAATAACTACAGTTAAACAACAATAAATATTGATAATAGCAAAACAAAAATGCACAAGGACTGAATTATCTCAGTTTATAAAAGGGGCTGATCAGAAATGTCTTCAGCAGCTGCGTTTTATTGTGAGGATTAGAATGAGTCATATGATACTGCTTGAGATGAGACTGCTTCTCCAATTTAACAATGACTTTCTAAAGCTACACTGCTGAGTATTTTTAACTCGTATTCTGATCCTATAGGTAACTGAAGGACATAAAACATGATTTGTACAACTTATAATGGTTTTAACATGTAACAGAGATACAGCTCCTTCTTTAATACTAGATTTAAACAGTGGTGCTCTGTAATAAGCATCATTTGAAAGCTTGTGATGTCATCAGGAAATTTAGCTATAATAACATACATGACAAATGTAACACTTTCAGAATACTTTGATAAAAAAATACTTTCATATTGCTATGTTGATCGAATTTATGGCATTGTCAGTGCACACTGTGAATCAATAATGCTGAGCACTGAGCAGTTTTGTAGCTATTTCAAAGAATCCAATCTGCTTAAAGCAATTACCAATAAATCCCAGTTTGAGACATTGGCAAAGTCAAAAATGTATTATTAAAATAAACAGCTGAAACGCACTGCAAGTAAAGTTATAAGTTTAAAATGTATGTTTTTTCATGGAAGCCAATCACCTTTCTCATAAACAAATCATAGCTGTCCATCCAAAACCTTGGATGTCCAATGTTTTTCAGAAAAAGGAAATACAAATATTTATATAGTGTACTGCGTACATAGTTGTCACAGTGCTTTTTACTTATTATTGGTTTGTTATTATCAAAACCCAGAGACAAACAACTTGTGAATAAAAATCATGATTTTTGGCAACAAAAGAATACTGAAATATGGAGATACAAGGTTTCAGAAGGAGAGCAGCGAAATGTTAGATTAGCTCTTTAAGGAAGCATGTATTTTTCATCTTCGCTATTCTCAGTTCTGTTTATTACCACTACTAATAGTCCTTATTAAAAAAATGAAATACAGCCGCTGGAGTAAAGTTCAGTTGTGGTCTTGTGAGGCATAGTGCAGGCAGTGCTTGTAAACTTACAGTGTTTAATGCGTTAAGTGTAGTGTCGTCCCGCGAGGCGGCGAGGCAACCGTCCTCCGTTGACCCCCCATCACACATCCCCGCAAATGCAGCCATGCTCCTGACAACCAGAAGATTGAGAAAGTTAACACTGGCAACTACACGTAGCGCACAACTTGAATTGTGAGAGACATGATGTATGTGGGGCTTACCTGGCTGCCCGCAGGTACATGAGCAGGTCGCAGTCGTTGACCCCAGGCATCCAAACCAGCTCCTCATTCTCTGTCACTGTTTGACCTCCAGGAGAGGGAAAGGGTTGGAGCTCTGGCAGCTTGGCCTAATTTGGCATAGATGAGAGAGTCAGCTGCTGTCACAACCAAAATAGCACCAGCAGTGAGTGCTAAATATCAATTTTCAAATTCATTTAATCTCTCTGATGTATCAGGGTGAAGGAGGGGTGCGAACAATCATGAGTGATTAATATCCTAAAAGACCTCGCTTGTATAAATGAGGTGGTGACAAAATGTTATTCAGCTTCGCCTAATGTGTACAGGCCACATATTTAAACTCACAGTTAAGATGCTAGGTTAACAAGACGATTTGTGCGATCAAGTCAATCATTCGGACTGAAATGAAAGAGCAAACCACAAGTAATTTTCTAACATATAACTAACTCTCAGTTCTCTAGATCTTCCATCTTGGGTTGGATCAATATCTGTGGTGGCCAGCCTGTAATGCTCGGCTCTGTGGAGCTTTATCACCACAAACTTCATCTAAAGTCATTTTAAGTAACCCTGGGCAGAGGTCCTGCTGCTGGTTCCTCTCCACATGATAACTCTTAACAGATCTTTGGGACGATATACACTATAAATAATCTGACATTAATAGCTGGTGGTGCTTGGTTTTTTCACCATGTGCCATCTTCTTCAGCGACCTTCCTTCAATTTCAGACCACTGTGACCATTCCTTATTCCCATAAAACACTGCTTAATGTGTCTAATAAATCCCACACCCTCAGAGCAGCCAATTTCCAAACACACTATTCCATACGGGCCCTGAAAAATCATTAACCACCAACAATCTGTTGGAATGGACTTAAGGTCCCGGTTTAGGTGGAACGTCCAGCCGACCAAAGTACAGCAGTCATTGCGCTTGTCAATAAACATTTTCCTAATATAAGTTTAAGGTACGCACAACAAGCTTTTAATAAGCATGGTTGTAAACAGCGGGAGAAGGTTTCAGATATCATGGTGAGTATTGGTAGAGTGAAGACATACCTGGTGACTGGGGCCAACTCGAATCTCCCCTTGCGTACTGTTTAATCGCCTGAGAGAGAAAGAAAATACTGAGTCATGTAACTGATGAGCAAGTTTTTCCATCATGAATGGTGTATTGCTGTTTTCTGTTCACGTAAGGAACACCACATGCAACTACGGTTGAATTCCTTGCTTCATACGAGAGATCTGCGGTTACTTTTAGCTAAATCTGTATTAGCATTAAAAGCCCAGATTTTCTATTCTTGCACTACAACATCCCTTTAATTTACAGATTCTACAGTGTCTAAAAACATTAACGCCCTGACCGTGCTTTTAGTGCATTATACATCTCTACCAAAATAATAAAATATTCATTAATGCAAAAGACACATGAAAACTCAATAGAGCCAGCGGAAATGGTGTGAATTTAAACCAACAGATCCGACAGAAGCACAAAAGGTGGGGAGTTGATGTTTCTCATTGTTTCTGTTGAGGTGCACTACAAAAGCCCCCAAAAGGCCAGATGATAAGGGGGGAGAGGAGCTCTGAAATGGCTTCTGCTACAAACCCATGGCAGTAACCATGGCAACTACAATTTAATAATAGTGTTCCGATCTCCAGCTGCAATGGATTAAAGAAAATGACAAGATGTTCCCTTTGAAAAGCCTTCCCCGCTCTGTTTCCATGGCAACAGCGCGATTTTCATATAGCAAGAGAGCAGGGCCCAGAAACTGTCACTATGATTTGCGTCCAGAGCAGCTCTCACTCCACCGCCGGGCTGGCTGCCCAAACCTGGCTGCAAAGTGAGGAGAGGTGAGGGCCTCAAATCACATCCCCCTCTTCTGGGTACATTTCATAAATAACCGCTCTCTCCCTCGTGCACGATCCGCTCAACTCTGACCAAAAAACACAAGATCTGTCAATGGAGGAAATTCCATACTGAAACAAATATGGCAGACAGACCCAGGCTGAAAGAGGCTTTTAATGCAGGCTTTTTAATGGGACCTTCAGGATGAAAGACATCCACGTCAAATAAATAGCCGGGCAAGCAATATTGCATCTTGACTGAAACTGAATCTGCTGTGAGATGATAGTGGAGGGGGAGAAATCTCTCGGCCAGGTTCCTAAACATTCTGCAGGCTCTGCATTTATTTAAAGGGTCTGAATAAGGCAGCACAACACATAAGAGCTGAAGGGAATGATCAGAGGACTGCTGCCACAGCCGGAGTTAAACCGCATACCTGCATCCAGACAAAAACTATTTCACCTACTTCCAGAATATAGAGACAAATATGAAACTATACTTTTCAGATGCATTTAAATAAAACCCTGTAAACTATTACACATTGCTATAATAAAAAACTGAAATAACTAGAACCAGAATAAAAAAAACTGGTTTATTGGTTATTTTCAGAGTAAAACATAACTTCTTATAAAAATCCTTTTTAGGAGAGCATTTTAGACAAGGCGTCTCCCTCATAAGTCTTACCTGTTACATGTTAATTTACATACAATATAAACGTTTTTGACCTACATAAAAATGTTGGATATACATACATACGGTTTGCCCAGATTATGAAGTGACACATTTATCTAAAGCAAAGTATAATTCAGCATTTTATCTCGAGGTGAGTCTGGCTTAACATACAAGTAAAACAGCAACATGTGCAAACATTTATCACACAAGCAACTTTCCTGGCTTGACATCCTTTGAACCACAAGTTCAGAAAATCGCACTGGACGGACAAATAAAAAATATCAGCATGATCCTGAGTTATGATGTGTGTTACAATGTCTAAGATCGCACAAAGATATCCTTGTGGAAATTCGTTGTGGTTCCTAAACACAAAGCCATAAAAACAACATAAAAACCGATATTCTATTATGGTAGGCACAGCATTATGGTAATAAATTGATGCGTACTGACAGAACTTTGGATATAATGAATAGTTTTATTAAAGACTGTGTTAATTACAATAGCACCTCCAGCACATGTCAACATCAACACAACATCCTGCCCCGACCACGCGTACAGCAATCAAGCCTGGCCCCGCCCCACCATCAGTATTATCCAATCACTGCGCTGCTCTTCGACGGTCATAACAGTGGCTAAATACAACGACTGGACTGCCCCAACTTTATTCACACACCCACTAAAATAACCACAACGGATCTCTGCATTCAGTGTCTAAAAGTGCGTCCAAAGGCTTCTCCCTGCGCAATGTCATCACTTTTGCTTACGTCAAACACACAAAAAAACCGTTTAATAAACGAAGTCACGACAGCCTCTCTCGTGTTGATCTGTCTAGACCGTTACAACAAAGTCAAATCACTAGACATAACGGACATGTCGCGCGACTACAGATGTTGTTGTTTCTGCATGAATCCGCGTATTTATACAAGCACACACTGAACCCCGCATTAGCACAGTCGGCTAACGCTACTGACAGCAACACACACACACCGGTCAGCAGTGTCAGCGCGATATAATGCACGGACAGATTTGATACAAACATAAACGCACATCTAACATGTCAGCTCACACGCGACTCGCTCAGTACGAAGACTAGCATGCAAACGTACCTGCGCGGACTGAACAGGTCGTCCATACCTCAGCCAGAGCTGCCGTTTTGTTTTGACAGTATGAGGAATAAAGTCTCTCGCACCTATTTTTGTAGGTACTCAAAATGGAGGCTCGTGCATTCAGACGGGCATATTTTACACTGAGCTTGTGCCGTGACCTCAGCTCTCCCGTACCGACAGACAGCACTGAGCATGTGCCGCGACCTCCGTGAGCGCGCGCGCGCGCAAAGGAATCACAGCCCATTACTCCCACTCTCACACACCGTGCTGCTGCGCACCAAACAAGCGGGAGGAGGGAGTCGAGAGGGCGATAGACTGGGGGACACATGAAGGGGGCTTCCAACCGGCAACCGTGGAGCATTGCTCCCTGTGTATCAGCCACAGCATCTTCCATCCCCCCAAACTCACCCTGTCCTCTCGACAGGCACCTAATGCACATTATTACTGCCGTATCACATGACTGCGGTAATGATTCCTACTGTAATCCTGCTTTTTGTCTGACACCGGGAATACAGGCGGTGATTCTAATACACAAAGGAACAGGAGGTTTTCCTAGTCATTATCATTTTGTACGGACATCTATCCGATGTGTCGCACAACAATACTGGTGCTGATTTTGTTCTCCTCCGATATATAAATAAATGTATTTAATTATAATATAATATGCAAACATTACCGATAGAACCTGATATGAATACACAAACTCCTTTGCACCTGCCTTTGATATTTACAAGGCATGTAGAATCGAACAAATCTATTCCAGTATAACACATTTGAATATTAAAGGCACAACCAAACCTTTGCATATGGTTTGATATATATTTATGTTTGCACTATTTTTTTTAATGCAGAAATTTCTAGGGGTAAATAAGCAACAAATATTGTGCAGAATGAATGCATTGTTAATTTGTATTTAAACATTGTAATGTCAAATAATAGCGCTTTAATATAGTATCGTTTTTTATTTCTTGTGAAATTTAGATGTATCTATACTTTTATCCCTTTCTGAAAATGATTGGGCTTCATTCTGGAAAAACAGTCCATTAACAATAAAAAGATAAACAGAGACGTATAATCTTCCAATAAAATGTCAACAATAAAGCCATCAAATATTCATCTGACATTCTGAACAACAGCTGGATAATTGCTTCACTTAGTAGATTGGTGTCTCTTTATGCTTTACTGTTGATTTTGTATTTACAATGTAACGTCAAAAAAATTGAATAATTTTCCAAAGGCAGGAAGTGGAGTGCTATTGTAAACAAACAAAATCAATATTCAAAGTTCCTTCATCCCCTACTGGACTATTTGAAGTAAATAAAACAAATCCTTCAACTGCAACCCTGAAATGGTTTTCATAAGAGTTCTATTTGTACACTATTTGCAACATGCAGAGATCTTAGAACAGCATTTGCCTGAGGAGAAGGAATTATTATTGATGTCAGCGTCGGCTCACCTGGTTTCTGGGTTATATCCTAAGATGTAGAAGAAAGAGTCGATTCGTGCTTTGAACTCCCTGGCAGCAAATATGTCAGAGAAGTGTGAAATGTTACATTTCCCCCTGCAAAGCAAAATCAAGCAAAGGGTCTCATTTCAAGGTGCAAATGCATTTCCACATGTACTGAAAGCATCTGAAACACCATTATAGTGTTTGTTTCTTTAAAAAACCCTAGTACTGCTATATATTCATAACATTTAATGTCCCTTTCCTTCATTGCGTTAGACAAACAAAATGTGGCGGTTGACATGGGTGCCATCCCTCAACACAAATATTGACATTCTTTTATATTCTCCCCCTTTTCAGCACTTTACACTTCAACATCAGGGCATATAAAAAGAATAGGCATCACTGTTTGTACTTTTCAAGGTGGCTCAATGGTGTCCTAATTAGATGAAAAGAACATGAGGTTTGGAGCAGGCATTACGACATGCTGGAGGAATTCACAGAGTTTATCTAAAGCCCTGTAATAAGTCAAATCAAAGGATTTTCTGTGCAGCAGAAGTTGCAGCTAATTTGCCCTGAAATCAGTGGTTCAGCGATGTGGCTTAGTGTGCTGCCTCCAGATGGTTTCAGTTAAGAGAGAGTGAAGGAAAGGGGGAAAAAAATGCATCACATGGGTAAAGACAGACCTAGCGGATCTGGTTTCTTGACAATAAGCATGCCTGTCCTCTTTTTCCTGAGCCTCATCGCAAAATAACATATGACTGCAGAATCGCTGTAAAATGGAAGCCTGTTCTGAGATGGCCACTTGTGTTGTAAACATCTTAACAGCTATATCCTATAGCGTCTTTAGATCAGGTTTTTTGTACATGACTATAATGTGTATGGGCGGCTATAATTAATAACTGTAAATCAGTACGGGTACATTCATTCATTCCTGATCACAGTTCGATGTAATGCATGTTCAACTTTTTGTGTCCGTTACCTGAGGGCAGCAGCATGATAGGTGTCCACGTAGTCGGAGATAAAGAGCTCTCTGCTCTTAACCACGGGATCCGTAATAACCAGCTCTCGACCAGAGTCTGGAGAGAGAGAGAGAGAAAACAGACACAGAGCATGAGAGGCATCCAGACTCTCCGTAATAAAAATGTGCACACACTATAACTGCAGGCGAGACACAAAAGAAACCAGACAGATGCACACAGTCCTACAAAGCTATGAAACCGCATTACTGCTGAAGTGTCAAATTGTCATCATTTACTCACCATTTTGTCATTTCAAAACTGTATTACTTTCTTCTGCAGAACACAAAAGAAGATATTTTGAAAAATGTTGTTAACTGGACCCCATTCACTTGCATTGGTTTAGTGTCTTTACAATAGAAGTAAATGGTGCCTAGTGGTGTTCGGTTACCAAATTGTTTAACACATCTTATTTTGTGTTCTGTTGAAGAAAGTCATAAAGGTTTGAAATGCCCAGAGGGTGAGTAAATGATGACAGAATCTTCGTTATCACGTTAAAATGGACATCAATTTGGCAAGTTGTGTAATTATCTATATTTTACAGTATACAAGGCAGAAAATGTATTGTTGTGGTATTGATGATTGCATAATGTCACTGGTATTGCAATTTCAGTGTTGCGACAGTCCTGGTTGCATATTGTGGGATCAATTACTTTGACTTATCATACATATTCCTGAAAAATCGACTAAAAGCATTCTTAGATCCCAAAAGATGAGCATCCATCTCTGTCTAAAGCAGGGACATCTTCTGGTCACTGATGCAGCAGGTGGTGGCTGCTCCTCTCCGGCTGGCCGGCAAGTATGCCAGCCTTCTTCAATGCTTTATTAGAGTGCCGTGTAAATCAAAGTGCCAAAGCCTCTGCCCAGAGGAGCCCCTAGCCTGTTATTACTCCCTGATGTGTGTATCAAGCTCAGATTTGCTGCTGATAGTCGGGAGAATGAGTGCTCCGAGGGCACATTACACTGAAAGTTATTTGCACTTCACGGCCCCGCTGTCGCTCTTGAGGGAGCGTTACCAGGGAAACAAGGGCAGAAGGGTTGCATTTTTCCTGAATCCTCATTTACGAGAGATGCCGTTTTCTATGAAACTTTACAAACCAATAACCAGAGGTGGTTACACAAATGATGGGGTGAGAGAGACTCTTAAAAGAAGTTCTTGATGGATTTTCTGCCAGACGCGCACATGAGCTTTCTTACCGTTTTCATTGTTTCGGTCCTGCACCAGGTGCTGGTAAACAGAGTCAGGTACCTCAGACTGACGGTAATACCATTTCACATTCATTAACAGATGGTCCCGTTTACTCTGGAAGAAAAATAAACATTTGATAAAATAAACTGACGTCGTTTGTTTGTTAATAGCATCACAAATTGGCCCCTGGCAAACACGGGGCTGGATTTATAGTTCCACCCGTTCTATGCCAAAAGCCCAGGGTGGAACAAAGTCAATTAAAAGGGGATTGAAAGCATTTCATTCTTTAATGAATTAAACAGCTCGATGATCATGTGTGGGTAGGAGGTGAGTAAACATGGAGTGTGTAAATGTAGGCAGCTAGGTTGTTCTCTTATTGTTTAAAACGCATGATAAGTACAAGTTTTATTAACGCCTTGAAAATAACAGGCCAGCATTGTCTAAACAGCAAATGAAGCTCAGATCTCTTACAGCTGCACTTTGAAATGCCACCCGCTGTCCGATCAGGGGACTGCATGCAGTGCCTAGTCTCTGCAATACCCCAAAATGCCCAGCAAGTGGCAGCACTGAGATGCATCCAGACCTCCCCAAGGCACTTCTAAGAGGGGCAGGGGAGAAGAAAAGGGCAAAATACTGTTTTTTTTATTCCCTGACATGAAATATTTATTATCCCCTCACACAGACCCAACTGGCCATTCAAATGTTTAAAAGGACATTAAAGAAACCACAGTTCAGCAGACGCTGGCGACAAGATCCCCGGAGCTACGGCCAGAAATCACAGTCATCTTTAACATGACTTCAGATTACCACATTGCCCATAACGACTTAGTGTGCCAAAGTGCCAGCCTAGTGCAAAAAACATCCTGGGTGGATCAGAAAGCCAATTGCATGTTTGTATTTGATGCAGAGCTCCGGGTTGTCAAAGACGGGGTGGGCTTGCAGTGAGCTCATTGTTAAACAATTCCAAGACTTCTGCTACCTTCACTGAGGTCAGCGGAAACCACTGGGAGCGTGCGAGCGTACACGTGTGTTGTGCTAGCCTATCCACAAAGGAATTTGCAAACAGGCAGCGGCTTTTCCGTCTTGCCACAAAAGTCAAAGGGGTTCAAATGTTTGGATTTCAAAAAGCGAGAGTGAAAAAGATCTAAACAAAACATGTGCTGCTGTTACGATCTGCATGGATGAAATGCAACCCATTCGAATGAGACTAAAAAGCATCTCTCCACTGGTCTGCCTCTAACTGTGTGTCAACAGAGGTGTTGTCATTGCCCGTTACGCTACAAATGAGAGACAACCTGTGTTCCCTCTAGGCGTTTCAGAGCTTTCACTGTCCTGGTTAAGCTGAATTCACCATTATCTCTGAAGATGGAAAGCAGAACACGAAGGAGTGTATCAGCACTCCCACCTTCATTTAGAGAAATGAACACAAACCCTAAAAAAACACTGATTCCAAGAAAAAGAAAATGATCTAAAGAGCACAGATGTTTTTATAAAGAGGTTAACGTGAAGCAATAATGCATCTAAAGGCTTCACAGACTTACACTATATGAGATATTTGTGACATCCAAGCAGATCCATATTTGCTAAAAACTGCAACGAGTGTATGCGGCATGCAGAATCTTGCGACCTTTCCTTTTACTGCTCTAGAGCTGGAAATGACTCTTTCATTATCAGACCCTAATTATGTTTGCATGTTACACTGAGCAGATCACCACGCAGAATCAAATTATCAAGATAAGCAGTCTGAGGCAGAGAGAGGCAGCCGAGCTGAGGCACAGGCGAGGAGCACATTACAATTACAATGCTGAATTGATTAGTGACATTCCACATATCATTCCCTCCCTCCCCGAGTCTCTCCGCATCCGGCTGATCTCAGCACAGCTCAAACCCACCTATAGATATAGATATAAACATATACGTGTAGTGTGCATATATAACCAAAATTCTGTACGGAGGACGCAATCACAGCCTGAAGAGGGCAGAATAGAGAAGAGAGGGAATCGGTAGAAACACGGGAGAAGAAACAGGGCGAGACGAACACACTGGGCATCACTAATTACAGCGCAGTCAGTGTGCAGGTCCAGTGAGAATGCTAAAAGAGGCTGAAGCTGGACTTTACGAGTCTGGTCGGGACTGCAGTGCCAGAGGGCGAACGGGGAGGGTGGAGTCTCTTCCAGGGGTGTTACACAGCTCCAACAGCTGGGGTTTCTACAGGGAGCCGCCAGGCTAATAATAACCTCATGTGTGGCACACATCACAGAGTAAAGAGTGCGAGGACTATTCATTAGTGATGTGAGAATTAAAGAGGTGCGCACAGAAGCGGACTCTTGAGCCATGCTTGGACGAAGAACCGAGGCGGTAATGAGAGGACAATTACACGAGCTGAATGCTTGCGCACACAGCATTTGAATTAGTCACGGTTTATTACGTGCTATTGCTGAAGGTACCAACATGGAGACCAAACCTCCCACCTCTGAGGCCCGATGCTACATGCTATTGGCTAGTCTCTTTCGGTTTGGCATAATCATTAAATATGGTGACTGTCACAAAAGCTGTTAACAAGAGCAGCATGATGTGGTCACGTGGTTTTCAGGTAAAAAAAGAAACAGTTCTCACATGCTATTCTCATATAACCAACCCACAGCAAAGCAAAACCAGACCCCTCAGCTATTCACCTAGCGCACATTAACAGGAAATGTGTGTTTATTTTTTAATTATTATGTTGTGTTTTCTGTCATGTTGCACCGGAACCTATTGGGTTTCCTATGAAAAGCTCCTCCGAAGCTCAGGGATTGAAGAAAAGCAGAGATTCAGCTTCCTGGAGAAAGTGGCAATGTGGAAGTGGTTTCCTAAACTTGGCAATGGGATGGAATTTAGGCTTCGAATTAAGGCTTGGATTGCAGTTCAGGCATGTGAAAAATCTGACCGGAGTGCTTAAATTCACAGCGAAGCGGTCGGTTTCAATCTCAACAGCCTGGAGGAAATGTCTCATAAGTAAAAAAACACCCACAAATCTCAATTTCTGACAGCAAATATTGCGTCTTACAAAACCAGGACACTTCTAACACTCTCTTTTTTCTCTGTCTAGATGTTTTTGTGTTTGTGACATTGAAGGGACAGAGCTACGAGCTAATCTTCTCTTCAAACATGATATGATTAGTGAGGAGCAGGCAGGCAGGAAGAGCTCACTCTTCTCTTGCATGATGGATGTGCCTGAGACAGTTCCGCCCAATGCTCTCTAGCTCTCTCTTTAACTGCCTCTCAGACACAGACCAGACACTGCCCTCTCCTTACACACACAAGCACTTCCATCTGGACCACGGCTCACATCTGTATGTGCGTGAACGACAAAGAAAAACACATCCCTATAAGCCTTTAAACAGCTCCGTTGAACAAAAACGTCTCGTGTGAGGAAAAACACGTAGCCTTCTGTGTGGGTGTTCTTTTTAAGAAAAAGAAAAGATGTCTTTATGAAGCTAACAAATAAACAGCAGCAGAAGCATGACAGAGGAACATATTAAAGCAATTAGAAAGCACTGCAAATGCTCTTAAGATGTAAGGGTGCACCAGACTGACATCTTTGACCAATTTACATTTACGCATTTAGCAGACGCTTTTAAGCGACTTGCGTTGTATTTTACTATACATTTGTATAGTAAATTAGTGCAAAAAGCAATTTTACTAATGTTTCTCTATAGCAACCACATTTGTAGTAAATAAACATGCCAACTGTAGTATAATCATGTTTTTGATGCAGAATTTCTATAAACTCAAGAATGTGTGCGTCTCATCCAGTTCGCAGTTCAATCCTCCCTCTGGCGTAAGCTTTTTTTTTAAGGAGAGCAATGGCGCTGCCCTGCCACTGTCAGACTGAAACTAATAATGGTAAACAAGTGCTGATGACATGTTTCTCCCCTGCAAAAGCCTGTGTACAGATTACTCCTCCGCCTGTCTACAAGAACAAATGGAGGGAGGGAGGTGGGAGAAGCGGGCGGGAGTCACAGCTGTGATGCCAGCACAGTCAGGACCTTTATGCTGCTAAACACCGGGCGCCTCTCTCTCTCTCCCTCTGCTGTTTAGATATTAAATCTCGACTCACTTTGAACAAAGTCTGCCCATCTGTCAGCCGCTCTCTGTATTGGATTCGATGAGCATTAAGCGGTTCAAAGGGGGAGATTTTTAGTGTAACAAAACCAAGATAAAACTGCACCCCCCATCATGAGAGACAAATCCAAACAAGCAGGCTGCGTTTCAAAACTTTGTGTGCTGCCTACCTACCAGAATTTGAAAGCATCGCTGTGTGTTTCAAAAGCAGATATACATTACGCAGTCATCAAAGATACTAAAGCGTATCAATAATAAGAGCGGAGAGAAATATTGAATATTAATTGACTATTTATTCAACCCGACTGGAATCGTCTGTGTACTATTTTAAGGCTCAGAGTTACCAACTATAATGGGTCACTTGTGGCCGTTTATTTTTAAGCATTTGGCTTTAAAGGCTATGTAAGCAGCAGACATTATGATTTGTAACGGGAGCTTTAAACAACCCTATATATTCTTAGCATTCATTTAGACCTGCAGACGTACATCGCCAGGTGACGCACACCGTGCAAGGTGTACAAATAATGCTACTTGAGATCTCCCTGCTTCTGCCGCCGGATCCACTAGACCTGTAGCTCGAATCGCACTCGAAAACAAAGCACTTTAAAACACTCGACTGGCGGCTGTTCACATAATCTCCGTGTCTATTTCCTCGCCCAGATTCTTGATCTCGCAGGCTATTTCCTGTAGTTGGACGTTGGGGGATATCACATCAGGTGTGTTTGATATGAGGAGGCAGTGGCTGTGATGTGTATCACAGCGTGTGTTGGGTTGCTACACACAGCAGGTGTAACTGCCTCATTTCCCCTCCTCCATTTCCCTCCTTCAGAACCGTTCCCCCCATTGACTAAAATGCTAGGGGCTGGACATGAAGGAAGGGGGTAGACATGCTACATGATTGACAGCAGTCTCCAGGCAAGAATGGGTGGAAGTGTTAGTGTTTAAATGGTTGTTATTGTAACAATTGAGGGAAATAATATTTTGTTGATGCTTGCATAATAAGGAAATAATGTAAAGACAGAAATCTCTTACATGAGCAGAATGATAAAAGTGTAGTCTATAAAAAGCACAAATGGAGTATTTTCCAAGTGCTCTTGCAGTTTCAGAGTAATCCAGACAATAGAAGGAAATAAACAGTTATAAATACAACTTTCAATAACACTGAATTACAAAGCCCCACACAAAAAGCTTTCAAAGCTGGTGTTTACTATACCACTGCTAAATTAAATTAAAGAACAACAAGTAGTTTTAACAGAATCTAAATCGAATGTGATGACATAAACATGGGATACTATGAAATAACACTGAGGCAACAAACAAACAAACATCACAGCCATCCTACAATCCTTTTACTGTAGCTGCTGAATCCACTGCTGACTTAAGATGTTACCCAAGATGAAGGATCGGGTTTAATCTAATCTAAAACCTGCCTGTGCCAACCCTAAATGTCTGCTGACAGTGTAGATTTATAGACTGAGGCACGTCGACTGAGAAAGGAAAATGCCTGTGAGCTCTTGGGACGCCAGATCTGTGTTCCTGACCTCCACGGTCACAGTCACAGTATAGAGTTACTCCATAATTCTACAACTGCCCTGACACAACCTTGTCACACGGCCGGTAAGATAATGTACTACACGAGCACAAGGCTGCTGGAACAGCCTCCCAGAAATGTGAAACATCTCCAAACATTTGAGCACAAAGGCAAAACACATGAGCTGGTGAGCTTATCCAGTCTTGAATCTGTAGAGAGTGCGATGGCGGATCAGTCGCATAAGCACCAGGCTCGGTTTAGCCTTGAGTCGCTGCTCATGTCTCTGCGCTTCCTGAATGAAAGGAGAGAGAGAGACAATGTGCTGCCTTGTTAGTGTGGTCTAATGACTGGGTCGTTTCACTCGCCGGGGAGGGGAGCAGCCATGCATTCATAGATAAACACAGACAGGATCATGGTGAGGTGAAAAGGGCTGATCCACAGGCAATGGTTGCACCGTGGCATTTAATTTTGTTGTATGTTCATTTTGTTAAATAAACAATTCGCTAAATGTTCGCATTTAAACAAACCGTATGGTACATTGACATCTACCGGTTCAGATTGGTATCGGAGTCTAAATTAAAAATATTGGATGTGCATGCGCAGTAACGTTTGGTTGTTGTTAAGATGAAACCGTCGATACTAGATATTTCAATTTCTTGAAGTTTTTCTAACGGTGTCACAATGCATTATGAGATTGCCTTCACCTTTAAAAGAGTCTGAAGCACGCCTATAAAACACTGGATTTGTAGACAGCTCACTACATTTCGGAACAGAGCGCGTGTTTACAAGACTGATGTATAAACTAAACAAGCTGTAGGGCCTTTAAGGTACAATACAGAATACACAGAGAAAAATGGGGTGCGCGCGTGTTTAAATGTGAACCAGGCCTGGTTGGCTGGTTAATTCCAGCATCAAGGCTACGGCATGGGCCGCTGAGTAGTGCCGGGTGTGATGGAGCACAGTAATGGAAGGCAGGAAATGAGAAGTCTTGGTAAAGCCACGGCTAATCGATCAGTGTGCTCGGGCTGGAGCGAGCCAAAGCTGATGCAGGGAAAGCGGCTTGTGGTGGCAGACGCTGCGCAAACCCTTCGTCTTACACAATGGTCTTTGTTCCTGTGTGCTCAAGCTCTAATTGCACTGGTGACTAACTTGAGTCCTGATTATTTGATTGGGCTGATTACAGCGCTCACCTTTCATTGGCTAGTGTACATGTGGCACAGCAGTCTTGGATTTGGTACAGGAACTTTTTTTTAAAAGTAGGTTTAGGTGAGACAGAGATCTGATTTAACAGATCCAAGTCAAATCAACCGAGAAGAAATCAGCAGCTGATGGGAATATTTATGAACGCTAGCTCTGTTCCAGATCCTAGTGAGTTGCCTACATAGGCAGCTTTGTAAGGTATTGCAAGCACACAGCTGGTTATAAAAGTATGTAGAAAACATCCTGGTACATTTTATATAAACTTCTAAGCCAGGCAGCAGATAACAAGGCAGCTTACTAGGTTTTGAAACCGAGTGGTTGTTATATTCAAGACCGAGAAAGAGATAACTAAAAGGCACAGAGGAAGAAACAGACATGCTGTTCCTTATAATGCCACTCTACAGGAAGTGGTAATCACCAAATACATTTGAGTGGACAAAAACAGTAAGTCAAGAAAACAGCTACCCATACGTCTGATACCACACACACACACGACTCTTTCAAACATCAACCTCTGCAAATATTTAGTTTGTAATATCTCCCACATAAAGGAGCCAAAGCATTTGACTGATCCAGATCACGCATACTAAGACGTGGGCAAACATTCAACAATCTACAAGAAACTGGAGTGTGGGGATCTTTGGATGATTCAGAGCGCTTGTGCCTGGGCAGACGGTAAACTAACCGGCCTGTGACATGCCAGCTGGAGCCCCGCCTTCTGGCTCTACTGCGGTTACGGCATCCGTGGCGATTACCAGCGACGCGAGTTCATACAAACACGCACAAGATTATGCAGACTCAACTATACATCTCAAGTCACTATCCTTCCGCAGACCGACAGGCACACACGTACTCTTTCCGTATACGTTTGGATTTTAATGAGCGTGTGTACGCAGCTGAAACAGCCCCCTACGTGGCGGAGGGGGAGAAATAAAGAGGAGCGCCACGGGGAGCTGCTTGTCTGTGTTCCAGACTGTCAATCTGCCAGAGGAGCCGTGCACTACAGGCATGAGGAGAGATCATCTGCCTCCTCCAATCCCTCTCTGTTCTCTTTAATTACACCCGCACAGCACATACAACTATTCACGCGCACCGAATTAACATCGACGGAGAGGAAACGAAGCAGACCTCCTTTTTTGACGCGTGTATGAGAGACGGCTCAGACGGGGAGTTACTGGCCTCAGCTCTGTGTCAAGGAGAAGAGGAGATAAGCATCTCTCTGTGGAGGAGAGGACAGAGGAGAAGAGGAGGAGACTGGCAGCTGGAGTTCAAGGGTCACGGCGAACTCTCTGGCTCTGGTTTCTATCCCAGCATGCCATCTTTCAGCAGTTTTTCAATCCGTACACACATACAACAGCAACCAACTCTGTTCTTTGTTATCCAGTGCCTACACAGTCCTGCCAGATAAGAGCTCAGGTCAATCTAATGAGATTTAATGGGTTGTTACACGCGCACACACACAGGTTAGAGGGAGTCGTACAGTCACATTGAAAATTTCTCGTGCTTAGTTCTACAGAAAAACGAGAGCATGTGTTCGAGGGAGGGCTGCGAAGACATCAGCTATTTGACATGTTTATCAAGTACCATAGTACATTTGGAGTAAACTGATATCTAAATTGTCCGAATGCGGTACTGGCCTCCTCCGCTAAGCTTAACATCGATTCAAGCTGGCACAGAAAGCGCACCAGGCTCGCCACATCACACTAGATTAAAATGAAAACAAGAAACGAAGCGTCTGCATGCATTAATGTCCGCTGGGATGAAGGACGAAGCAAAGTGGGGGTGACAGCTCAATGTGGTCCTCTGCCTATGCGCGTGTGCACGAGAAAGGGGGTGTGGTTATTGATCGCCCCTGGCTCGGAGATGATGCTCGGCATCATTAGTGCAGCGGTCTGTAGATGATCCCTTTTCTTTTTTACACTTTGGTCACCCACTTGCAACGTGACGACCAATCAACATCCAGCTGGCTGACTGACAGCCTTGCACAGCCAGTGATTGAATGGCAGGGAGCGGTGGAGAGGTGATAATCCACTATCAGAGGTGTCTGTGTATGATGACAGAAAAGAACTGTTTGTTTGCAAGCCTGCTGAGAATTACAACCATTTGAACTGCCCCTCCCTGCATTTGTTTTTCTTTCTTGCTGTATTTTTTCGTCTCTCTCTCTCTCTCTCTCTCTCTCGTATTGATTGCACAGCCTCCCCTGATTGCAGCCCTGATGTATTGACCATCCGGCTCTCCGAGATGCAAACAAACACGCATGCATGACACACAAAGTGTGTGTGTTTGTGTGAGTGATAACACGCTGTCAAGACCCACATGCAAATGCTATACATGGAGGGTGTAAAAGCCCACAGCTCCTGCTCTTTTGCACACTGGGGTCCATCGGTCATTGTCAGTCGGCGTGCACATGTCCCCTTGCTTTTCTTATTTTCTTATCTTACTTTTGCAAACAATTTTACACTTCACATACACAAACACTTCTTCTGGCTCAGGAAAAGTGGCACTAAGAAATGTTTTGATCACTGTCATTTGCTTCAGCTCGCAGACTCTTCACAATGGGTTTGATCTAACTGCTCACACTCCACCCTAATGTACCGCCACAGCCATTACCCACAATTCCACCATAGTGCTCGGATGCTCTCTAATTACACCTGCATCTATGTGCAATTTCAACACACACAAAGTTCTCACAATCTCATAATGGTGGTTGACACGCTTTAGTACACTTATTGTGTATTTTCAAAACATGAATATAGAAAACATGATTTTTTGAGAAAATGGGTAGTTGACAAATAAACCATAAATGTCTCCTACAGTGCTACAATTTATAAAACGAACCGATAATATTATTACTTTATATTATTAATATTTGTAGTATAGTATTCATATAATTGTTTTACCATGTCACACCATAGGACACATTTACGGTTTATTTGTTAAGTACTCAAATATACAGCCCGCAGTAAATGCTGTGGACAAATATTTGGCCAGAAAAATAGGCACCATGATCTGACACAATATTTAAACTTATAATTAAATGAAAATAGACTATTTACAAATGTCTTGCCTCATAGTGCCTAATTGTTAAATTGGTCACAAATACCATTTAATATGTATTGAGTTAAAATATAAATAATTTTCTTAAAAATTTAGTTGTTCTTTCAAACCAGAAAAAAGAAAAGTCCCTGTAGGACATCATAACGCCACATGTTTTGCTTCAGATCGCCTTCAACTACTTGAAACATAAAATGCGCCATTAAATACAATGACATGCATGCTTTCCATGCCACAACTTATAAATCAATCACACTGCAAACAGAAGACAACACTGGCCAGGAGTATATCCAACAGTATGACATCATTCTCATGCCTTGTCTACATTTTCATTTTTTTAAATGTCAGCCTCCCACATACGGTAAAGAGCCGCTGTTCTCTAATGGCTGCCGGTGACAGCAGTTTGACAGCTCTGGCACAGATCGGTACGATGTGTCGATGCTCTTCGACTCACTCCTCTCAGTTTTTTTACTCTTCCGTAAACCTTTATGTAAACCCTTACCATCCATTCAACCGTAGTGCTAAGAAAAGAAAGATAGTACAAGAAAAAAGGCCAGGTTGAAGCCATAAACCCTTGATATTATGCCTGCTCTGGCTACCACTTGGCATTTAAATGCCATTTGTGGCAGCAAACAGTTCACACTTAATTACAGCGGGCAGGCAGCTGTAGCGGCCTGCCTTTCCACGCAGAGGCAAGCTGAGCCGCCAGCACCAGCCCTTTCAACTTCCCATGCCGCTAAAAGAGAGCTCACCTTTTAAATACAAAATTGGATCGCTGCTCAGAACATCTCAGCGAGGGTTTCCCGACTTCTGAGATGTTGGCTAGTGCCTCCGTTCTTCAAACACTCCACCATCAGCCTGTCCTGCTGCCCCAGCGGTGGATATAATCAATTGGCCTTTATACAGCACCATGAGATCTGCCTTTGTGTGTATGGGTGGGTGTGTGTGTGGGACACTGAAGCATAGATAGAAGCCTCCTCTGAGCTGTGAACCTGCTTGGATGATGTGCGGTACAGAGACATTACAAAGGTTTCTCTGCCACTATCACTCTGAACTGACCTTGGCACAGTAAAGGAAAAGGCCATATTTTGAGTTAAAATAACAGCAGTTTACAACTGCCTGTGTCATGCGATGAACAAATATCAGCTCCGGACATACACACCAACTCCATCAAACATTATCATAAAACACTTTCCCATTTATAACTACACAATTTTCCCTTATTTCATAAGCTCATTTTATATTTCTTGTATATTTCTTGTTATTTCTTAACTAAATAACACCAATTCATATTTACTGCTTAAAGGGATTATTCTGTCTTCATTTACTCTTTGTTTTTCATTAAATTATTTGTAATCTAATCTGTAATGGACAAGGCATTATTGTATTTTCACAGCCCTAGTAAGAAAACAAGCTGAACTAAAACATTAGCTAAATTCTTGTTTCTCAATAGTGATTTAGTGAGAACAGAATCATCTTATCTGCCTGAATGTGCAAACCATGCCAAAAGAGGCTGGACTCTATCTGTCCCACATCAATCTGTGAGCGAAATCCATCACATCCCAATTTATTACGTTTTATTTGGAAACCACCAAGGTAATGTCACCTGATAAGGGGTTCATGTTTGTTGATAAAAGGCAGCTGCTTAGTAATAATGCCCATCTTATTCAGCCTAACACACACCACTACCCTGACTTCTCCCCCGGTTTTTTTCTCTATATCAAATACTAATCCAGGTCTTATAATGTGCTTGGCATTTCCTAACATGCAGCCAACCTCAGCCGACTCACTCCTAAACCATCAGTCCGAAGCCAACCATATTCTGCTTCAGTATCACGCATCTATGCGCCCGCTTGTTTTTGAGTGGCACTGGAGATGTCGGGGAGCATATGTGTCACAGCAGACAAAAACGCACACAGACGTACTCTGGGTTTAATCTGTCTCAGCTAGCGCAGCACACACCCAGACACAAACTCCATATCACCTTCTAGGCAGGTCTACACATTAAATCGGGCCATTTCATCTTCAGCAGCAGGGAAGAGCGGCATGCATCTCCTCAGCAACACAGATCTGCCCCGGACATGTGTGTCCACTGCATTACAAATGGAGACCATCACCTCATCTTCCAACATGCCCACAGGCAGACATTTATCAACACCACCAGGCAGCGGCAGAGGCTTTCGAAAACAAACGTTGCCAACACGTAAGCGTGCAGAAAATTATCTGGTGTTCTATCTTTCTATCGCATTACTTTTTCTTCAAGCTACAAAGAGCTATTCTGCTACAAATGGCTGAGGCATAACTGCAATCTATAAATGGGATGTTAAGTTCAATAGCCCAAGGTTAGAATTGGAAAGAGCCCGAGCACCTCAATGCCCTCCGCATTATTCTTGTCACATAGTCAGCTCGCAGTATCATAATTTGTTTATGAACATGAAAGAAATGAAAACGAATAAAACATCTATCCTTGACAAAAAAATCCTGGCAACTTTGCAGCCTTGTGCTAGAACTGATTGTGAAATCATTCTACAAATTTGTTTCTACAAATAATTTGCATAAAAAAAGCCCACCAGCCTTTTAAAAGGGTTCATAAAAGTCAATTAAAATGTGTACCTCAAATTACTATTGGATGCTTGCCCTGACATCATCGCTGCAAGGCGCTCACACAACAGGAGAACTTGCAAACAAAAAAATGTGTTGCACGTAAACGCGCTCCAAAATAAGACACCAATATTACCTTTCAGACTAAGTGGAAGCCAAGTAATTCATGTGAGCACATCCCTTACAAACCACAAATGTGTTGGATATACGATGACGAATGCACAGGGGGAAAAAAGAAGAAAGCCCAAGAGGAAGGAACAACCTGAGAGGCGTGAGGATGTAGGGCTATGGAATTTTCTAGCGCCTTATATTTCCTATCCTCCCCAGGCCAGAGGCCCATCCCACTCCCTCTAGTGTTTTATCTTTTATGAGAGCTAATTTGCAACATGTGTTCTTTAATGGAGAGAGCCACCCGATAGAAGCATGTGAACCCGATAGCGCTGTAAATCTGCACTTCCACAGCTTTTTTTATTGGCATGTCACACTTTGGACAAGCTGGAAATTACACCAGGTGAACTGAGAAGCAGCCCTGAGACACTCTAGAATAGCGCCGAAGAAAGGAAGAGAGAAAGAGACAGATGAGAAAGAAATGGTGTAAGGTGCTGCGAGCCGGAGAGAGGGAGAAAAAAGAGAGAGGGAGAGACAGGAGAGAGAAAGGGAGGATCCAATTACAAGCCAGTCAGGCCAAGCACATGTATTTGGAGAACCGGATTGTTGCAATAAATATTGGCCGCGCAAAGACTGTGTAAGGCACTTGGCTATACACAGCAATAACCAAATTTCTGTATTACTTTGGGGCAAATATCAATTACAGTGTTTTAGTTAACAAGAACAGGAAATCCAGCTGGGGAATAAAAACGACACCGGTGTTTGGGTGGGGGTTCGGAAACACAATTTATCCGTGTTAAGAAAAACCCTTTCAATTTCATTCGCCCTATAATCTTTGTGGGTGAAAAAAAAATCAATTCCAAGACATCAAGTCACGTTTTCAATAATAATTAAAATGCTGAGGATTACATCAATGCGCTTGTTGTTTTATTACACTGTGATTGTCAAAGTGTAAACATTCCCTTTGTGTTGGTATCTGAATTTTTTTTCTCTTTGACATCAAAGCGTACAAAAGATAGAGCAGCTTGCCTTTCCTTTTTCCCAGATGAAACAGTCGGGTTGAATGCCAGGACTCAGCGTTCCCGGCTTCAGAAGCTAGTGAAGACATCAGAAGAGGGAATTTGCCTGTGATGTGCCAAAAACCGCCATTGTGTCTCTGAGGCGAATTCCACCGATTCGAAACAAGGAAAGTGAAATTAACATAGACGCTCCTCCGAGACCCAAATGATTTCTAATGCATAAAAATACTTGACAAATACCAACCCCACCACCAGCGCGGTGGTCCGGGAAGGGAAAGCCGTGATAATGAAATGTGTCTAGAAAGGCTCGGTTTAATAATTTAGTCTCGCCGTCAAGGAGCTGCTATTGATTGTGCTTTCAGGTATCTTATGAAAATGTTATCTCCAGCCTAGCATTCTCGCAAGCTCCATCTGGCAATGTAATCACCACCCGTACCCCATTGTTGACCCCACACGCCTCCATTTTGAGTTTACCTCTTGTTCTCCTTTATACCTTTTCCCCTCTGCCACACAGCTGGTTACCATAGTAGCGTTTACTGAAAGCACAGAGCTGTTAAATGGATAAGGGAAAGAGAGGATGAGTGTGTATGTGTGTGAGAGAAAAATAAATAAGGAAAGATAGAAATAAAAGGAGATTGTGAAAAAGAAAAAATACAAAGGTTTGTGATCTTTTTTTGATTGGATGATACTACAATTCGTATTCTTTCTCTGCGTCTTCTGTTAATGGGTTACCGTTGTTACAAAGTATACATGCTTTATACATTTTCTGGTGTGTCTACAATTACCATCTGCATAAACGCACTATTATGGAGATGAACAAGAAAGTGTTTTTTAGAACTGCACCAAAAGACAAAACGACCCAAACAGAGCTTCAATTGGTTTTGGAGAGATGCCCATTTAGAAGTAGCGACAGGCAGGGCTGTGTATTTTGCACAGTGCTAAGTACCTAATGTCATTACCACCAGCAGCATTAATGCTTCCTTTAGTGGCATTTCAAGTGTACTGGAGGGAGGGAGAGAAAACCGGCCCTGCACTTCATTCAAGAACATTAATCAAAACGGCCATTAAGTTGCAGCATTTCACATAAGATTTACTTAGTGTCTCAATGCGTTGGGGATTTACGGTCATGTTTCGCAGAAATAAACTGGAGCGATTAATAATTTGAGAGGAAGAGTAACATCAAAACAATGAAAAGTCAAGTCAGAAAAATAAAAATGGAGGGAGGGGGCATGTAGTGCTCACACAAAAAACGGAATACCATTGGTCTCTCGAATTACTTCAAAAGGCCATTGGGGAAAAGTGCATGTTTTAGCATGTTTAGCCATGCTGCTGAATTTAGAAGTGTGTGTGATGTCATCCTGCTTGCTTGACAAAAAGCAACACAGAATACTGCTGGTTCTCTAGATGATGGCGAAGCCCTCCGCCGGAGGCACGGTTGTAGAAGGATCGAGGAGCCACACATACTAACTGCACAACAAAAACCTGGGGGCCACTTGTGAGCAATGCACTTTTACATATTAATGCATGCAAATTCACCCGCTCGTTTTCATCAGCTGAGCGGGCAGAGGAGTGATGGGGGGTGGGCGGCGAACACATCAAGTGTAACACTAGCATGAGAGAAATAGAGAGAGCGAGAGAGATAGAGAACGCAAAACCACCTATGTCCACGAAGCCCCTCTTAATGACTGCAGGCTCCCTGATGTAAAGATGGCAGCTTCGCTCAATAAATATTAACAAGAGCTGCGGCTGATGGTGCTGCTCACTGATCCATAATTGCATTTCAAAATGCTGGAGCTCAGGAGAGAGGGGGAGAGAGAAGGAGATCCTGTTAAGGGAGAAATACGTCTGCAAAGTTGAGGCTCTTGGACTGATGAGGCTACCTACATATCCCACCCACCCTTGGCCAAATGGGGATTTAATCAGAGCTGCGACGGGCATTTAATATAGACGCTAGCCATTATTACACTTTAATGTTATACAGGCCCTTTAATTTCTTCTCCCGTTTACATGGATGGAGGGGTGACGGATGCATTTGCGCACAACTGTATATCTACATTAGCGGTAATGCTCTTATTTGTGGCCATCGGTGCTGCTGGCTTACGGGTTGGAGAAATACCCACGGGCGCCATTGTGCAGGGCGTACGTGCATCTTTTCGTAAACCCACTTTTAAGATGGTTGACGCGTGCATGTACATATATTTGCATCTTCATGAAGGCGCTTTAATTAAGGCTTTGAATCATTAGCTTTTGAGGGCTCTGAGATAAGCGCGGAACCTATCAGGAGTGAATTACGCAGGGAGAGAATTTGCATCCCACGAACGCAGGATCTAATGCCTTTTATTTAGCTTCAGGAGTGCTGGCACCGGGCTTATCAAACACTTAAACGACACACCCTAATCAACAATATCCGCACTGCCAATAATCAATAGCCTGTGCTAATTGACATTTTAAAGCAGGACCACTAAAGCAAGGGTCAATGCGGGGACAGTTCAAATTGCAGTGTCCTTGCCATCCACTGGGCTATTGTTTCAAGTGAATCCTTAGGGACCTATGTATAGCTCGGCGAGCGAACAGCAGGGGTAAAAACCTGCATCAACAGGCCAAAGCAAAAATATTTAAATAACATTTAGGAAAAATATATAAATAAATTGGAAAATACAATTAAGATTAAAACTAATGAATTAATAAAATGTAATAAAAATAAATAAAATAAAATACATAATTTAAGTAATTGATTCAAATAAAAACAATTAATTGTATCCGCGTAATATATTAATTTAAGTACATTAATTTAAAAAATGACTAATATTAAAGGTCTAGTATGTAAATTTTGGAGTGATATTTTTATAGAAATGCATTATAATATACATAGCTATGTCTTCAGAGGTGTTGTACACAATTAAGTGTTATGTTTTATTACCTTAGTATGAGCAATTTCTATCTACATACACTGCGAGTCCCCTTGCATGTAATTAACCATGTTCTGTCAGCCATCGTAATGTTTCGAAAGGGAGGGGGAGGGGTGGAGTGAGCTGTTTGTTGCAATTCGCAACCTTGCCGCTAGATATTCATGACTGGACCTTTAATAAAAGTTATATTAAAATTACACATGCATAAGTAATGAATGGATTTAACAGTTCATCACAATGGTGAGAAAAATGTATATAAATGTAACTTAGCCGAACATGAAAATTCTGCTTTCGCAGAAGACACATGGCTTTTAAATTAACGAAGGAAGGGGGTCCATCACCCGAGGATAACACACTTTGGGGTCCGTGCCATCTAAAAGGATAAAAACCTGTGGACGTTTGATGCTCAAGACACCTGCAGATGTGCGGCATCCATGCGCATTAGCCGCATCACTCCATGTCAACACTGCCACAACCCAACAGGAACTCCAACCTTAAGACCTTTTTTTAAAAAGCCTGTTTGTGATTTCATGCATTAACAATACTTCACTCCGCCCCGTCGTTGTGCTTCATTGGAAATCACAAGTTCCTTCTCATAATTGTATTGTACATCACACCTAATTAAATGTCCATAAGCACCAATACAGCAAGAAGAGCAGGGCATTTCTGCCCGCGGCCGAGCCCCCAGAGGCGAGCAGCAATCACTCCATTAGAGCCAGCGCTGTGCTGCAGCTGAGCTGGCCAATATCAGCAAATTAGTTTAGCCACGGGGATGGGGGAAGGGTGCCACGGCAACACACCGACAACAAGACTGTCAGTCATCAGGCATATGCAGCCAGCCCAAATTAACAGGAGGAACAAGTGAGAGAGGCAGGCGGAGACAAAGAGGCAGGACATTGAGACCGAGATTGACTCGAGGAGAAAAACCTGTGCTGTTTATGATCGATTTGGTGGTGAATTGTCTTTGTGTCTGAGCAACCCCTCAGAGATCCTTCTCCCTCTCTTTCTCTCTCCCTGCCTCTCTCTTTCTTCCCAATGTCTCAAGGCTCTATTTTCATCCAATCGAGTGTCAACACGACTCTTTTGATTCGCGCACGCTGTTTTGATTCACGCACGCTGAATCACTATATAACACAATACCCGTTTCCCTATTAGCAACAGATACTTAAGTGAACGTGTTGTTCTCATCACGTTAAAACGCTGAACGTGTTACGTGCTGCACTGATGGAATGAGGCTGAAAAATAAACACGCTGAGGTTGTCAGCGTCCTTGAAATCAGTATGCAACGCTAGACTCGAGGAACAAAATGGTGCTGGGTTAACAGCGGTCCATTATCGAACATGAAATGAATGCAACTAGTCATTCTGATCACAGTAATGACTTCGTATATGGTACAAACCTGCAATATCCGTATTTTGACAGCCAAAACTATACATTTGATTATTAAAAATATATTATTGTATCTACCCCAATGAGCATCAAGAGCAGATGCAGGAGTCTTTAAATGCAACTGCAGTGTAATGCATGTATTGCAGAGGCAAAATGATGAAGAACAGTTTTATTTTATTTAACAAAACCAAAATGTACTTGCATTGAGAGCTTGGCGACCGTTACATATTTTATACAAGCTGCTTGATTGAGGTTACAAGCTAGTGCCACCCTAAACAATCCTGATGCATTTCCCCGGCCCCTTGAGTCTCTCCATTATTCTTTCTTTACCAAACTGTTTACACGAGCGGAGAGGAGCTCAGTCATCTGCGTCTTAATCACAGTGTGTGTGCTCAGAAACAAGGGTGGAGGCATCTGTCCTTGTACATCTTTAAACCCTTTTAAGCATCGAGAGGCGAGCAAGATATGAATGTGAGCGCAGTGGAACAAAATGAAAAGGTTGAGTGAAAAGCGCGTCGATTAATGGTGTGATTTTGACTGAGTGAAGGTTGGAAACATTTCTGTGACGGTGTACAGATCTGCTCCACACACACAGGGCACAAAAAGATTCAGAGTAGGCGGAGGGATTGATTGTAGTATGCAGGTTTGGTCTCCGGTGCTAACTGGATTCCCAGGTCATTAGATAAAGTACATGGGGTGACGTTGTTCAACCCTTAAGACTAGAGGAGAACCGTATTAATGAGGTTGTTTTGTCAGAAGCGAGGCAATTTCCACGGATCGTGGCAGAAGAGGGTCACCGGGATCGGCTGCTGAGAGCTAGGCTCACGTGACACAACAGAAGCTCTCCGACGCAAGCTAGCAAAAACACAGCTGAAGCCGAGTGTGCTACAAGTATTTAATACCGCAGGAGAAACCCATCCTCCAGAGAGCCATGATCATCACGCATGTAATGAATTGACTTTATTATGTAGAAGCACTCTGTAAATCTGCTAATGCTGGAACCTGCCGATACCCTCATTTAGTATTATGGCCTCTCCTGTTTTCAGAGATCTCAAATGCTCTATACAAGTGGATGAATTAAATCCTGGGATGAATTAAGGCTGAGAAAGAGAGAGAATGCAGGAGCGGGGATGTCAATGAGGGGGGTGAGGTGGGGTCAGGGCAATCGACCTAAAGGCTTTTCTACCATTTTAGTGGACAGATGCTCGTGTCCCAGTTAAGAACAGAGGGGTGACAAAAGCGGTGAGGGTCTAACTTATTTTCGACTGACATCACATGGGCTATAAAATGAATTTCATCCAAGATTATTTTGGGGAAATAAAAATATCAAGAACACACAACAACAAAAAACGAATTATTTAAAAACAAATAGGTCAAAATAGAAGTACAACACGTGTGAAATTGTATTAAACATTAATTCTACTAAACAAAATGACAAAAATTTGACTCAACAGGCTACATCTGTGTAATAATGGTTTAATATCAACAGTTTTTTTCTTAACACTAACACACACAACCAAAAGCACTTAAAAATAATTAAGTTGAAAATAAAAAGTAAAAAATTGGTGCTGTCTAAAAATAATTAGTTAAAGCATGCAATGTTTTTTATCCAGATTAACGCATTAAAATATTTAATGCAATTAACTCGGCATCCGTTTTTCTGTCGTGCTTTGGCTAGCGTTATATTATATGATCACTCTCTTACTCCTGCAAAGGCTTTTAAACCATTTAAGCAAGATTTTACTTTGATGCGTCCAGTACAGTCAGGCAGCTTCTAGCTGTGCAGTGCAAAAATATCTCTGTCAGACAGCTCTCCAGAATGAAGTTCTTTCGTGCTTTAATCAAATAACGCACAAGATTATGCCTTTAAGCACATTTGTTTGGAAAAAATCACGATTAATTTCCCAAAAATTGTGTTTAATAAAGATTTTTAATCGATTGACAGCACTATTAAAAAACAAGAACCGATGTGCAAAATACTAAACACAACAGTCAACCAAACGACTGATCTAAAAACAGTCCACATCAATAAAACGATAATTATATGCATCAACGATAGACCTTTATAAGTAACGATAGAACGATGCATCCATGCAGCGCAACACACATTCACATCCACTATTTAACGACGTATCTATCTCTTTTACAGATATTGCAGTTATTCATCATCACGAAGGTTTATTATTCGTAATAAACCTTAAGCTGTCTCAGTTATAATAAGACAATTTATTACCAAAACACTTTGCAGTAATACAGTTAAAATTGGGAAAATGTGAATAATACAGTGGTTAATTTCAATCCACCATTTTCAACTGGTCTTAATAAAGGCTATTAAAATGTAATCAATAATTATCAATATCAAACAATATGAAACATTCTATCGTTGATACATTTTCACAAAAAAAAGCCACTTTTAACAACTTATCCTTCAAAAAATAAATAATGCATAAATGACTCCTCTAATCGATCACGCATGCACATTCCTAGCACTTACAGGTCAAACCGTGATCCAATCTATTTTACAAGCAACAACACGGATGATCATTGATTAATGTGATGGATAAAGTAGTTGAAGAGAAAGAAAAAGAAAAGAGTAAGGAGGGCCACTGGCGTCCTCGTCTTCCCTCTTGACATTTACTGCCATCAGACAAAGACCTCATGATCTCCACTTAATCAAGCTAAAGATAATCACAAAACATACTATATGTTATTCTTGGCAAGAGCAGACTTCTGCTGCCCTCAGCACTCTTCCCAGCAATCCGATTACAGGCTGCTCGGATGCCAGGGGTCTGGCACGCACTCTATCTCCCCCATCTTTTTCACTCAGCTCTGCACCCCATCCTCCCCCATTCAGCTCCCCGTGGCTGTCATAGCCTGCCCTGCATCCAACCCCCCACCATCACCACCTTAGCCGTTCAGTGCTATTAACAAAGCCTCCTGGGGCACCTCCACACACTCCACGGGGGAGGCGGACAGGCAAGCTGAGGGACCTCTGGGCTAATTGCCTCCTGCTGTGGGGAAGTAGCCATCAGAACGTTCGTAATGTGCTTATTTGCTTGTGAAGCAACGTTATCTCAACGCTGAGATCGTGAAATCTGGTGTGGACGCTTTTGGCACCTCTTCAGGGAAAGAGGGGGGAAATGATTTAGGAATTTCATTGGCCAAATAAATAAGATTAAATCCAAGAGGGTTTTGCTGTACCATCAACACGTCTTTTAGAGACTAGCTTTTTAAGCAGCTGATTAATAATCTATACAAAAAGTGGCAGAGCGTACTGTGATCCTCGACTAGTTTCTGCCTCGCTCTCGCCTTTTTTAATTGATCAATTATCGGCATGTAAAACCAAGCTGGCGCTATGACGTAAACATGTGCGAGCTAGACGGGGCTTTGTAGAAAATATCTGGTGCTGTGTTTCACACGGCCTAATTAAACTTGTAAATCTCTGTGTTGGAGGCTGGTTTTCCTATTGAGCAAAAAGAGTGAACAACTCCAGGCATTAAAATTAAAATCGCCAACTGTCAGCACATTTCACTTCCAAAAAACCTCAATCACAAACATGGTTAAACAAGCATGAGCTAGAAGGACTACGGTAAAATCTAAAGCACTCAACACCAGTATTACTTCTGAACAAGTGCTGGCGTACAAACCTATAGGGAAATGAATGCAGGCAATTATCCACATCAAACCTCCCGTTTGATCTTGCTTTCGACGTACAGAAAGAAATAACAAATAAAACACAATAGCGTGAGATGAGGGCATGTAGAGAGGGGGCTGTGATCTGGACAGCAGGGAGGAAGGAAAAGCCGACTCGACTCACCAGCTTAAAATCCTGAATGCTACAGATGAAGTAGGGCGTGTTCGGTCGTCGGCTCTCTATGTACACACAATCTGTGAACGAAAATACAGAGAGAGCGTTATCAGAATCATCTGCACAGACCAAATGCAAAAACATGATCTCTATAATATTCATAATCCCAAAATCAAACCTGCATAAAATCCAGTTTTCCTTTGTAAAATAAACGTGGAATGTGAGAAATAGGATTAAAATGCTGTTGGAAGCAGGACAGTCTGCTCTTTCCAGAACAAACATCAAGGGGAATCCGAGAATAAAGGCCAGTAATGTTCCGACCCAATTATCCGATGTAAGGGGTGTTTGTGGAATAAAGAGTCGAGACACAAAAAAACCATGTGGTTGACCATGCAAAATGCATCCACAAACTATGAAATCCAAACAGTGCTTAATTACATAACTTATCCAGTCTGCTGCTCTTAACAGAAGCTGAGTGGAGGGGCTATGTGCTTAAATTGAATGTGACTGGTGGTATGGTCAGGTCATGAACCTTCATCTCCTTAACAAAAACATTCACACTGCACAACCCCAACAAGAGAAAGCAGTTTTAGCTGAGCGACACACACACACACATGCACTCACGCAAACATACTTCCTTCCTCTGCGGTCAATCTGCCAAACATTTGTAGAGTGCGGGGGATGAAAAGATCACCCTCTTGTTTCCACCCGCTTTGCCACAGAGAGACAATCTGAGCCTCTCTTGAAATGGAAAAATACTTCTGTGCCGCGGTGTAGCGACATCAAAATTGTGATTTATGGAAAAAAACTACAACTGTTTGAAAGGGAGGGAGTGTTTGCTAGATAAGAATCTTATTTACACGGAAGAATGAGCCTACAGTTTGAAGACAAGCATACTTTGATAGTTCAAATGTGTTAGGAACACAAAGAGGGCTGTGCTTGGCTGCTTGGATCACCCTCTGTCAGACTCTGAGGTGCCAGCCATTGCTCCATTCAAAACATTCATTACATTACACTGCTATTTCACACTACATATCCATTTAATGTTGGCGCCTGAGTTGGTATTCGTGTTAGCCCGCCTGCTCGAGTTGAGATGTGGGTTGCTGTGGTTTCAAGTTAAGACAACAAAATAGTTGGCCCTATTTACTCTTAATATACTTTCCTGTTCTCACCATTTACAATTCATCACTGTCTTATTCTAGAAGTCAAAATGAAATAACTAGCCGCACCTCTAAAATGAGACTTCTGTTGATGTCACCAAGGCTGCAAATGCTATTGGATAGTGTTAAAGGGACAGTTCACCCAAAAATGAAAATTGTGTCATCGTGTAATCTTGTCATTTCATACTAGTACGACTTTCTTCTGGAGAACACAAAAGGAGATATTTTGAAGAATGTTGGAAACTGAACGATGGCGGTACACATTCACATCTAATGTATGAACACAAAAGCAATGGAAGTCAATAGGTTCCGCCGTTCTTTGGTTGTCAACATTCTTTTGGGTAAACTACCCTATATAACTCTGATATTGTTTTACATTTAAGGTCTGTCTCAATTCTGGTATAATCACCCACTTTCCGCCAATTCCTGAGGGATAAAATCCTGTACTACATTTTTTCATGTTAAATATCCTGTTTCAAACAGCTTCATGCCGTAACATTTTCTGCAAACATTGATTTTGAAACCCCACCTTTATACTTTTGTATTTTCTTCATGGCTCACAGCACAGTTATCTACTGGCTTGCCAAAATGCAAGGAATCTTTTTTCTCTACATTAATCCACCAACCGTGTTAAAACACTATAAGCAGCAATTCTCAAAGGTAAATCCTTTAACACGACGCAAGACGTTAAGAAATATGTCATCGTTCAGATTCATCTTTTGTTCTCTCTCTGCCCCTCCCCTCCTTGTCTGAAGGTGGCGGCACAGGTCAGTCACAGCGCTGATGGATATATTCACTTACATTATCTTGTAAATAAGAAGATGAGTGAGAGCAGAAAAAGACGACAGAGCCCAGACTACCTCACCAACCCATAAAGCCTCAGAAAACCTTGTTCAGACCGGCTATGATAACAAGCATGCGACTCAAAATGGCCCCTTCTGCATTCCTGACACCCCCTCCCACCCCCAACAGTTTACATTGAGCACAGCCTATTAAATATCTTTATTCTGCCTGCTGCATTGAACAGATAAACGCAACGAGATCAATAACACCACCGAGCCAAACAAATAAATAAAAGATGATGTGCACTAACAGAGCTGGAAAGGAATGGCTTTTCTTTTGTTAGTAGTTGCTTTTAGCCACCTCAGCCTACGCCGTGCAAATTCATCCCTGGAATAAGTGTTGAGATAATATTTATATCCATGTGGTTTTAACATCACAAAGACTTTAGCATCTCATGATCTGTGCTTAAAGTGGTCTCACACACACACAGGCGCGATCTGCCGTCCTCGCTGGTGTGCGAAAGTGTGTTTGTGTCACGCTCCAGGAGATGTGTGTTCAGGCTGCTGGGTAACGGTGAGCCTCAACCCCGTCAACAACACACGATTGTTGGTTACTGAATTAGTGAGCCGGTGACAAAATGGAGTCGCCGCTGTGGTTTGTTAATCTACATGTTTTACTGAGCTGTATGGCCTTTGTTTATGAGCCAAGAAGTGTGAATAAATGATGTGCTCAGCATAAGGGCATGGAGATATCTCAGCAGAGTGATTATCTGGTATATGACTCTCAACTTTGGCACTCAGATAAGCCACATTTACTTCCCCCTTTACATTTGATTTTAATTGTGAAACAAATATTTGAATTTCAAACGTCCTTCTACTTCCATGTTGTTGGAAGAATAGACCATTGGAAACAAGAGCACCCGACCACAAACATCACAAGTGGTCCCTTAAGCAATTCAAGTTCATTAAAGGGATAACTCGACAAAAATGAAAATTCATCGTTTACTCGCTCTCATGTCATTTCCAATCTGTATGACTTTCTTTCATGTGCAGAACACAAAAGTAGATATTGTGAAGAATGTTGGTAACTAAACAACATTAGACCCCATTGACTTTCATTGTCTGAACACAAAACCACGAAAACATCTCAAAATATCTTCTTTGGTGTTCGACAGAAGAAAGAGTCATTTACAGGGTAAACAGTGACACGAATCGATCATTTTGGGTGAAGCATCCCTTTAACTAAATGAACAAAACAACATTTGACTGTAACCACTGGGGATGGGTTGGAAGAACAGCAGACACTGTATATAAAAACCGAGCCAGAACCTATTTATTTGCAAAAACAATGCCTAAAAACATACTTGGCTGTTGGTTAACGTGAACCAGTATCCAGCGAGGCCCATGTGGTTTCAGTGTAAAAAGGATAGTCATTTAATATTAAGTTTTTGTTCACGACTGCCAAGGCGATTTTTCACTTTGAAATAACGTTCACAATAAAACCAGGGAACACGATCAAATCCAACCAGCGTTCCCATGTGTTTTTCAAACATTTAATCCGAACGGTACTTTTCTCAACCATCTGTGAAACTCTTTTCCAAACAAAAAGGTCCTCATGAACTAAATTGCGTTTAATATTTACAATAATGACGGCCCTTGCTGGAGAGTTGTGAGACTGTAATTTTCTATGTGCTTTTCGAGAGCGGACCTTTAAGACTCCGATCTGTTCAGCTGCGTTCCAGCCATTTTGTGCTTTTAGAGAAGCCCCTCTCCATCAGAGAATGAGCAAGCAGAGAAAAAGAAAAAAGAGAGAGAGAAAAGAGAAGGGGCGTCTGGGGGAGGGGTGTATGGGATTTGAGGGGCTGAAGTACAGGGATGTGTGCTGTTCTAGGGGCTTTGTGGACTCCCAAAAGCCTCCCAAAGGCCACAGGTCCCAGCTCTCTCCCTTTCTCAATCTCTTTACCTGTCTCTCTCCCTCTCCCTTTTAGTGGCCTGAAGAGAACAGAAGGGTGGGGGCTTTGCAAACACCACAGATCCATTATCGACCACTCCGCTAGAGCAGCCTGGCTTCATCCTTAGATTGAGATTTATTGAGCTGAAGAAATAGTCCATCACACACAGTGAAGCGCACGTGCACTCACACCCATGCTTAAAGAAAATGACAGTACGTTCGAAGTTGATCTGTTTGCAGCTATTATTTCTTAATGTATCGTTCCTGTCACTTAGCAACATGAATATTCATGAGGGAAGAGGGGCAGTGCTTCACCAATCCTCCTCCTCCTCACTGAGGCTTATTGTTCACCAAGCAATTCTTCTCCACAAATGAAGCGTGCCTAATTTATAACACACCTATACCAATGAACCAGACCTGCCCTGCTTTCCCTGTCAACCTAGTTGCCGTTTTAATCCAATTCACCTCAAGGCAGAGGAGCAGGAGTCCTAACCAACACGGAAACCCTGGAGATGGTTCGGTGATGTCAAAGCTAGACGCATTGGGTGCTTGACTACTTAACCATTGTTAAACCGACATCTCAGTGGGCCGTTGTGGTCACGCTCACCTTAATTTTAAAGTGCAGGAGGAATGCAATAATGCGATGACAGGGGGTCCAGGGCAGGCACTGACTGCACATTCCATGTGTCGCATTCACACCCTTCACTTCCTAGACCTCAACCTGCCTCTTGTCTCATCGTGCTGTGAAGTGCTTTGGCGCAGGTGCTTCAGTTGGCACCGGTGCCCCCGTGTTAAGAAGAACAGGTCTGTCCTAACCTTGTTCATCCAATTTACACTGGCACTCATTTCCTTTGCCTTGAGACATGCTCCTTCAAACACACACACACACACACACACTTTCCATATCAACCCTGTCTAGCTTGCAAGTTTTTGGCCCATCTCAGAGCAGGAGATTAATACCTTCGGCCCGAATGATATCAAACCTTGTATGCCGTGCCCTGAGAGAAGCAGGCAGGTAAGCAGACTCCCCCGGGCCGGGAACAGAAGCGGTCTGACGAGTACAGCACACTTAGTGTGTAGCAGCTTTCTAATTTGTAATTGGCAGGTGGTTCGATTTCACAAAGCCTTCTCCAGTCTCCCTGTCATACAATGCTGCACAGAGGGAAATTTCTAAATAGATATGGCTCTTTTATTTCCAGCTATCGACTTGCTACGGATTTCTCAGCCCACTGCATTGTTCTAAAAGGAAAATGTATCTTGGCGACACTTAACCTTTTTTTTGGGGTATAAAAATGTGATGCTGGCAGATCACACAGATTCATGTACATAAACATGTTAAGTTTGTCAACGTGAAACAGCATTTGCCTAATTTACTTATAAAATAAACATTTCATATAAACTTAATTAGAATTCTGGGCAAAAGAAATCTTAAAAAAAGAAAGTTCTCCCAAAAATAAAAATTCTATCATCATATAGGTTTGGAATCACATGAGGGTGTCTAAATGACTTCCTTCTGCAAAACACAATCATATATTTTGAAGAACGCTGGTCACCAAAACAACAATGACTTCAATTGTATAGACAAAAAAACAAAGACATTTCTTTTGTGTTCCACTGAATAAAAAATAACTTTTTTCAGCGATCTACCTGAAGCAAACAACATAATGCTACACAAGTCCTTTAATGGAACCAGTTGATAATGATTTGATTTCAGACAGCAGAGCTTCCTTTTAATCCATAGGAGATGGCGTCCTCGACTGCCGCTCTACCCACTCCTGCTTGTCTTCCTCCATCTCTGGCTCTATCTGTCTAAACCATAAGACAGCTGAAAGTATAGAGGAAGACATGCCTGGAAAAGTTCTCCCTACGCGGGGTGATACCGTGGCTGTCTCTTCAAAAGAGCAACAGGAAGATGAAGACTGCCGCTTGATGACTCACTCAGGTGGTCAAATGCTGTTAGTCTCACCTCGCTGAATAATACATGACTCTGGGCAAAAAGAGAGCCGGCTTTTCTCCATGGACAACAAACGCGGAGGCGCAGAACTTCACTTGACCGACGGACTGAACTCTTTTTGCGAAGGTGGTGTCTGTTCCTTTTCACCCAGCAAAGTGTACTGTGTGTTTAGCTAGTGTTAACCCTAAAAACTGTATCCACTGACTAACATGAAACGCACACTGAGCTAATCCTAATCGTGCAAACTGTGAGCGGACAAAAAGGCGGTTTTGAAATGACATTAGCAGGTTGACGAGGAACTGCAAAGCTCTGAGCGGAGGTGAGGACGACGTGTTGAAGCACACGGTGGAGATTTCAGCCTCGCTGAAAGGACTGTGGGCTTTGGGTGGCTACGTAATTAGATGACAGCTGTCCAGACACCAAGAGGCGGGCGGGAGAAAAAGAGAGAAAAAATACAGAGAGAAAAAAAAAAATACTTTGGGGTTGTAAATGAGGTGGAGGTCTGGTTGTAGAAAATGCCAAACACCTACAGACATATCTAGCCTACATAAGCCCCCAAAGCTGTGCCCCCAACCCCGCACACACAATATTGAAACCTGTTCTTAGGCATTGAAGAGAATACATTTAAAACTAGCATCTTATCTTTTCGGCCATCTTGAATCATTTTCAATGCATTCTGGGATTGCCTTTGCCATGAAGAACACATGTGACACTGCCCTACCATTTATCATTAGGATGGCTGAAAAGGTAGGCAGTTCTATAGGTTTTGGAACACAGCTATAATAATCTCCATAAAGTCCACCCCAACCTCAGCAGAGCTCACGGTGTACATCCACCTCTCTTTACTGTCGGTTTTCTCATCACACTAGTGGAAGTGGCCTTTCCTGCTTGATGAGTTCTCCATTTTAAAAGCGAAACGGCAGCCGAGGAGACAAATTGCCGTCACAGTACAAGGACATTGGTGTGGCTCTGTGTTGCAAAGACGGACTGCGGACCGCCACGGTCCAGGCTTGAGTATTGATCTCATGTGTGTATAATCTCCCGGCTGGATCCATAAGCTGCCTGTGTGTAGCGAATATCCGCAAAGCTACAGGGAGCCTGGACACGAGAACGCCACTCAAAGGCCTGATCGATTCAGCCGCTACACTCTTCTCCTACATCCGAGCAGCCCTGCCTGCAATACAAATACCTCTCTCTCGTCTTCTCTTTTGAGCCCTCTCCTTCCTCCCTCTATCTCAGTCACTCAAGCACACTCGATTTCTCAAACGACACTGCCGTGTATCCTTCCTCGTGAATCTTTTCATTTTTTCTCCAACATCCTAATCAATGCACACTAAGCTTGCTATAAAAACGTCGGTGGACAAAGAGTGCGAGGGGGGAAAGAGGATCTCTATGTCTGCTTTTAATATTACTCCATCTTATCTAGTGTCCGACGTGCGGTTGACTCTCTCCGGCCACAAGGCAATTTGCGTCTTGTTTCAGTTTCTCCCTTTCTCTCTGCTTTGGTCACTCGCTCTCATTTTACACGGCATATTTAATACCCACTCCAAGGGTGGCCAGTTTTACATATTGTGTGTCGCTAGACAAATATAAAAGGATTTAACATTTAGCAGGGCTTAATCCAGCACAAGCTTTGTGTCTACTTAAGCCTCTCGAATCAAATCTGATTGCAATAAGTCTGCAGCAACTGACCGCCAACAGAACGCAGTACTAAATGTGGCCACAAATGCACATTAACATAAAATGCATCTACATGAAGGCGTGCAAAACAAATGATATCCACATCAAAAGACTTTCACATCAAGTGTGCTAGCCATTCTATATAGGATATTAAAGTAATTGCAAGACTTGCTTTACAAAGAAAGGATATGCATCAGTGCTGGGCGGTATACTGGTTCGTACAGAATACCGTACGGTGTGTATTTTGTTAATATACACATTTTTAACATACCATATTACCAGTGTATGTAGCTTAAACAATGTGCGGAACATTCGGTAAACGGACTAATTTGGATGTTCGCATGCATCTCGCACATCAGCAGTAACGTTACATATTCCGTTCATGTCGCAATAGGAGCGTGCACCGCTCAACAGCAGATGAATGTAACATATTAAATTCACTCACGAGCAAACATCTTCAAAAAACGTACGTGTTCCCCTTATACCTGCTCAATATAAGCATATAACACGATGTGTTTCTAGTTTTACCTGTTTCTCTCGTGATGTGATGGATTTCCTCTCACATATCTAATTGAAGCCTTTGTTTTATGATTTAAAAATATGATTTCACGAAGCTATATGACTATGTAAACACAGCAGACATCATATGCATGTTTTAATTGTAAAATTGTTACTATTTTCTATTCAACTATTCAGACAGATGGTATTCATTTTCGGCTGGGTGCATAATATATTGAAGTCGGGAGCACCAGTGCTACCCATAGATATGGTGCTGCCAAGGAAAAAGTTAATTTCTAGCTTTTTTTTCTTTATTTGCTTAAATAATGTATGCAAGTTACCTTTGCATGCTATTCAGTTGTTAAAGAAATCAACATTTTGCTGTTATAATAGGGGCAGGGGATTGTTTACATTGTGTAGTTACAAGTTGTTTGCAAAATTTGCACAATTAAAAGGTTCTGTATTTTGACTGCAACTGTAATGCATCCCGATTCCTTCACTTCATCATGAATGCCACCTTTTTATAAACAGCATCATTTTGTGGAACTTGCTAACCTATATAGCACTAGTGTGGCATGTTAGTTAAATATTCACTCACCCTATGACAGTATAAAAGGGCATTTCAAGTCAATAAACTGCAGTATTTCCTCTCTCAATCGGTTTAAAATGTGGTAAAAAATACCGTCATGTACCGGAACCGGTATAAATCTGGAAAATACAGTTTTATAAATTTCTGGTCATACCACCCAACACTAATGTATCCCATAAAACAAAATATTTTGCAGGATGTTCCTTATTGTGTTTGAATGACAAAGCTAGAAAGCTTCACAGCTGTCTCCTAAAACACATTGACTTCACATCTATACACCTTTATATTCTCCTCACCGACACTGACACACATCGAACAACATGCCTCAGATATGTCCGATTAAATTCTCTCTTATCTTAAAGAGAGCGGGAGCGCTCTCCAAGCCAGAGCAAGGGCGGCTTGGCAGGGTTAGTACAGAGAGAGCTTCAGTTGGAGCAACTGTGTTTTCAAGGACCTTCAGCAGATAATGCCTCCAACTCGATTCCACAGGGGCAACGGCTGGAGGAGGAGGGCAGCAACCATCAGCACATTCTCCTCTCTACCCTTCGAAGCAAACACTAGGAGGAGACTGGAAATAACACATTGACTATAATTTTCACTGTCTTCCCATTAAATAACTAAGCATTGGCAGCAGGCTACTGCTTGACCTTTCTGTTGCTGCTAAATAAATCAAAGATATGGCAGGGAGGATTTAGAACTACATACGCTTGGCAGCTGTGTTACGCAGACGTGCTTTACCCGACGCTGGAGTGTTGACATTTCCCCCTGGTCTCATGTACAACCAATTTCTAAACAGCAGGTGAAAAAGAGGCCATGTTTACAGCGCAGGCAAAGGTTATTGCTCTGGTCTAGGCTCAATCTTAACGCCTAATAAAGACCTAATATAGACCAATTTACTTTTTGTTGCCCTGCACAGCGAAGACCGAGAAGACTGTCATGTGTGTTTTGGCAGGCCAAGGATAAAAATGAAAAATAAGCTTTTGCACGACGATTCCTGTGTCATTTCATCAAGACGCAGTAAATGAACATAGCCAAGCCAAGCATGCGCAGATCCATGCACCCCTGACTGGAGCAGAACACGGAACTACAGACTGAAAGAAGGTCAAAGAAGGTATTATTTGTTCATTTGTTATGGGTGAATTAATTCACACGTTTTTTCATCATAGCTTGTAGAGTGCAGTGTTGACCAAACCTACTTATTTACATTCTGCGCAATACACGGAATTGAAAAATCTCTTACATTTTATTCCGTGGTAACTCCCTTTTCCGTCATTCCGCTCAGCCCTACTTCATGATACATTATGAAGAGCGAGACAAAGCGAATCGTAACACAATTGCAAGAACTTTACAAACGAAACTTACCGCCAGGTCTGTAAACAATGTCATCCTCCGTAATGAAGGAAGTGATCTCCCCGTTCTCCATTCGCTCGTATCGCGACTTCTTTTTAGGCAACTTCTTCTTGCCTTTCTTACTGGCCTCCTCGGCGTTAGCGCCCCCAGGCGTCTCGTTGTCGTCGTCCTCGCTGTGTTCGCTCTCTGCATAGTTCTTAGCCCCACCCTCCAGCGTGCAGCTGCGCCGGGGCCGTGAGCTCTCGCTCTCTCTCATTTTGTCCCGCTTCTCGCGGTCTCTGTCCCGATCACGGTCGCGCTCCCTCTCCCTCTCCTTGTCCTTCTCTTTATCGGCAGTCATGATTCGCCACGTGCCTTCTTCTGTCCTCTCACGGCTGGGCCTCCGTGAAAGGTAGACTGTGAGCCTGGGCTTCAGTCTTCTGAATTTACCAATCAAATCCAGGGAAAATTTGGCCACACCAACAACCCCAGTGTTTCAGGAGAGCTTAAGGGAGAAAAAGGAAACGACAGTGTTAGAGGGGTAAATGTAACAACCTAAACAATGGAGAATATCTGAATATGCAAATACACGATCATACATTTGGGGCGGGGCTAATTGCTGAACAAATGAAAAAATGGGTGTTCTGGTGATGCTTGCGGTGCACATATTACACGTAATCTCTAATGCCATCCTAGAAAGACATGCCAATTTCAGGCCATGAGAGATATTTGAAAGAGGGGCCTGTTGATATACATGCAATCAGTTGAATCAATCACGGCTCTCGAGCAGCGCTGTGACGCCACGCGCCAAAAGGAACATCAATCGGCAGTCTTCTTTGCAGCAGTGGCGCATGTCCTCGGGAGAGCTCTGAGCACAGTTATATCAAAAGAGCACTAACTTCAAGCCGCCCGCTGCTTGGCGATAAAAAGCACCACTATGTTTCCCCACACAGTGACCTAAACAGGATTCCCCACTGCATTATCAAATAGGCTCAGCTGCACGTTTTACAGGGAATTAGGCTTATACTAACCCTCGCACGACTACCCATTTCAAGCGGTCGAGAATTTCTTTCCTGCACAATGCAAGTCTTTTCCTGTGAAGATCCCTCAGGGCTCGAGCGTTTGACAGTTGTGTATGCTGGTCAGGCTAACCACAGCCTGGCCAGAGGCGGCTCTACCTCAGCTAGCGCAACCATCAGCAGTGGAAATCAGAGCAGACAGGCACGGAGAAGCAAACCTGGCAACAAACTCTGTTCTGGATTAAATCTTGTTTTTACAATGCTCACCGCTACCCTCTTAAGTCAACGCTCATGAAAATAAAGATCAATCTTCTAAAGCAAAATAACAAAATGAGGAGTCTAACATGGAAGCGTGAAATGGCTGTGTAACAACAGAGGGCTCTGCACTTGAAAGGTTTCGCACCGCATCCCCCTTTTCAGATAAACCGGAAAGTAAAGATTGCAGCCTCTGGTGCAGCTAAACATGACAATTGTGAGAAAGAGCTACAGTGAGTGAATTTGGAAATGCGGGGAGCCTGCGGGAGGAGAACAGCGGGCTGTTTGTCAGTGGTAAAAGGTGTGTTTATGGAGCAGGTATCAAAATTAAGAGAAATGGCCTGTCGTCTATAAAGGCGATGTCATGGAGCTGCTCTCCTCGCCACGTCATGGCTCGAATAGTTGTCACATGATGAGTTCCGCGCTAAACGCTAAAGGTCTAATCTGTAATATTTTGGAGGGTCTATTGACAGAAATGCAATACAATATCCATAACTATGTCTTCAGAGGCGTTTAAAGTCCTTACATAATAAGACTTTATGCTTTTATTACATTAGAATGAGCTATTTCCATCTACATACGGGTACCCTTACATGGAATTTGTTGTGTTTCTACAGTAGCTTTAAATGGACTAACTGCTCTACAGAGCACGTTGTGAGAATACGCTGTCTTCGGCAAATAAGCGAAAACGTGACTACATCTTAGTCCTGTGTCCGCCACCGTAATGTTTCGAAAGGGAGGGGATTGCCGTTGGTTGCAATTCGCAACCTCACCGCAAGATGCCGCCAAATTTCGTTCACTGGACCGTTAAACGTGCACATTCATAGGCTCTAAAACCATAAGTTGCATCAAGGCCATAGTTGCAAGACAGCATGCCAGCTAACTTTTGAAATTCGCTATTGTGACACGACTAATGCATGGGTGTGATAAATGGCTTGTCTTTGTTTTCATTTGTAAGCTGCTCTGAATAAAAGCATCTGCTAAATTATTTAAATGCTAATGTACACTAGTCTTGAAGAAAATTTGCAAATATAGCAGTAGGGGAAAGTGGGGTGATTGATATTTTACATCACAATAATGTATTAATATACTCACAACATAAAAATGTCATGTAAATTCAGTGTAATGAAAGTGTATTGTCCAATGAGGATGAGAGAAACAATTTATGTAAAGGATTTCAATACGTCACGGTTTCAATAAGTAAACGCCAAAAAGAAAAGCAAAACGTTATATTACACCCCAGGCACCCACAACTTAAGGGTAGTATCATTTGTCAGAACAAAATAAAGCAATACAAATAACTAAATATACAATACAATACCAAAAGTTCATCTGAATCATGCTTTAATCAAACTAATCGGGCGAAATAACTATTAGTTAATGTTCCTTTATATATAAAATAAACAATTCTTTACATACAGTAAAGCAACATAGCTAAACTATCATGACAACCCTACTGCCTACATGAGACAAGCATTCCACAGTCACACGACACACAATAAATAACCTGCTACCGCAGCAAGGTCAGCAATCCACACCTTCCGAAGACACCTGCAAAGAGCGCCTCATTTATACCAACAGGAGAATAACCAGGCAACAGGAACAGACAAACAGCTCCATGTTCTCCACTGCAGGGCGGTTCATAGCACCGACCAGCGAAAATGCAGCAGTTCATGTGGCTTCTGAATAGTGACCGGGACCAATTAAGCAGTGGCAAGTTCTCCTCTCAACAGTACCCACAGATGAATAACACGCTGTGGGGCAGGTGAGGCTTGAAGCCATTACACATCAATCACCAGAGCAGGACCTTTTGAAAGATACCAGCTGTCTTAATGGAAAAGGGAGGGAGAAAAAAGGTAGGGAGGGAGAGAAATCAGCCATTTGTGAAAGCTGGTTTTAAAAAAGAAAGAACCTTCAGGGGTCTCGGCCAACATCACCTATTTTACCATTTCCATTACAGCAATGAAGTCAAGGGGTGTGAGCCAGGAGGTTTTAAATAAAAATACATTTCTCCTTCAGCGGGCGGATAAATTAGACCTCCTCACCCCTCCAACCACAGTTGCTCTCCCACTATTAACACATCACCTCACAATGGGCACGCAGCAGGACTCCATTACAAAACACACTCCTTTTTCAACATTATTCTTTCATGCTCCATGTTTTATTCATCCTAAATCACTCTCCTATAACACCAATAGGACGACGCATTCATCTCTGTGATTTGAGGCGAAAGCCAATGAAAGGACATGCAAACACAAACGCCATTTTAGGAAGCGAAACCGCCAGGTGATTCATTTCTGAGATCGTTTTGGAAACGCTAAGTCAGCGATGAATGAGTAGACAATAGAGCGCTCTTTCTACAGTGGAGAAAAAAAGCACACAGGAAAAAATTAATGTGTGTACATTTTATGGAGATCCCAGATGCGATGAATTCGTTTTCATTATGAAACGGTAGAAATTTGCCTGCTGAGGATTACCGGAGGCTTTCCGAAAGGACGGAAAACTTGTGAAATACGTGTCTTGTATGATTGTTTTCTGCGAGGGAGATTAGCCTCGGAACGTATCAAACAAAACATTATCTGCAATATGAGCAACTCAGAATTTCAGACAAACGTCTGTTTAAATCTTATCCAACAGAGGTACTCTGAAAACCGCTTTGCTGAAATCAATCTATTATGCTACGGCGCAAAGCTCGATAAATAAATAAATTCAATGACAGACTTCTGAAGCAGAGGTCCAACACAACAGAAACAACAAAAAAACACCAGTAGCGGAGAGTAATCAAAACAGATTTCTGCTACAGCTGCTGATGAAAGCAGCGCACAGACTGAGCCAACACTAAATTGTGTCAAATTAGAACTTGGAGCGGTTCAACTGCAAAAGTTGTACATGATGAAACATCACAACTGCGTATAAATCCCTACTGTAAGCAGGGATTCATAACATCATTTGTCCGATCGTACATGTTGATACTGAAAACATTGTATTGAATAAATCACATCCTACTCTAAAGCATAACAGCCACTACTGACTATTTCCAACAATTACCCAATGCTTCACAATAAATAACAACACAGCAACTGTTTTTATCGAGTTCTAAATTGCATTCATACGCTGATGGATCGTTACGCATTACCACCGATGTCTGATCCATTAAGTGAAATAAAGTAAGAAAAAGCGATCAAAAACTTATTCTCAGCAGACTCATTTCTGTCTAGCTCACATTATGCACAGGCTACTATCTGTGCGTACTGTTCTGGTACTGAAGCCTTGCATTAGTAGACGATCATGCCAATATTCCTCACTTCTTTTAAGCTCTTTTAACAATAACATCTGGAGTTACAGATGGTCACAGACAAGTTTGACCATTTAAAACTTTCGTTTTGAAAATGTACTTTGTACATGTATAGCACTAGAAAGCCTAGAACAGATGCATCTGGAAGGATTATTCTGTATAAACAAATTGTATTTGTTCCTTTGGTTTCTGCTTATTTACCTTTTTGACTATTAGAGCCTCAGCAAGTGCAAATCATAAACATTTGTAAAATACTTGAAACCAGTCTCGTTATTCTTTATAAACAAATCTTTAAAAAAAAATATGTAAAAGAGGAGCTAAACCCCAGAGACATCATATGAGAACAATATTGTTTTCATTTATGTGCTGAATAGGTTTCAGATGGAAAACAGAATATACTCTCCTCTGCATATTATACAACAAACATAGCACTTTAATCCATCATCAAATAAATGCACTCACTAAATAAATTCAGCGCACCTCCATAGATTAAGCTTGTAAGTAACCACATTGTAAGTTGTGCAAGCTATCATGGTACCCATACAACATGAACTACAATGCAAATACTATGGTGCGTATGAAGAGTTTGGTACGAAAAGTAGATCACTTTTTTAAAATGTTCAAAAATCATGTTGTTTTATTGTGCATTCCAATTAATATCGATGAAACTGCAGTTGGTTTGTTTTGATTTAAGCCATTATAACAAAATAAATACAGCAAACTAACACAATAAATCAACAAAACATGATTTTGGAAGAAAAAAAACGGTTCTCCTTTTGGAGCCGAACTCTTCATATTAACCATAGTACTAAAACGATTCACTCGACATTTAATGTAATGTGGTGGCAACACTGTGCTTTTAGAGGTATGCAGATGTTGATGCGTTATATACAGAATTCAAGGTTTGAGTCAAGGGGCTAATCTAGCGCCGGTCGAGTCTGTAAACCCGAGGCTGAAGGCTAAGCTCCAAGCAATCCGAGTATACACACAGTAAGTGGCTGTGTATGCGTACGTGTATTCCCACTGCGGTTTTCCCGGAGGGGCCAGCTCCCCATCAGCACTCGTGTCTATTATCTGCATCAGGCCTGAGAGTAACTTCATTTCACACTGGAAGACACAAAAACACTGCAAACCACACTGAGAACACTCAGACTATTTTGTCTGTATTTTGGTGGGGGGGGTGGGCTATTCCAGCACTGTGCTTTTAGGGTTGTGCAGCAAACAAGCACATCCAAATGTAATATCACCAGAGGAATCGTTCGAGTGGGCATGTGATAAAACAAGTGTGGAGAACGCCATCCATGTGTGCTAAACATACCATTTCGGCCACATTTAGAAACTATACAGCGATTGCTGGTGAATATCAAAAGAGCAATGTCTTCTAATGTAATAAAAAAGGAAGTCGGTGAAGGCGTGTATAATAAACTACCGTAAAGAAAAAAGTATTTAAGGAGAAAACGTCATATTAATTGTTGATCCCACATCCTGCAGCAGATGCTCTCATGGCTCGTCCTCCCCAAGCAAACCGGATCAATGACCAAATCAATGGCAGATAAACGCACACGTCACATTCTAAATCCATCCTAGATACAGAGGATATTACGTTACACTTTTCTCACCTCCCCATATCCACAATACAATGAATGTGACGTGAATGCGCCATTTACAAAAGCCTATTCACCGTTTCAATGGGTTGAGATTATGTAGCAGCGCCTGTGCATACCCCCTCAATCAAAATACAATCAACATAATGGCTGATGCAGAGGAAGACTGTTAGCATGGTGACGGCTGAAAAACACAGAATAACAAATAATTTGATAATGTGTGTTAAAGAATACGTAAAGCAGATTTAAGAGTAGCCAGTTGATCAAGAGCACAGGGGCGGCTCAGCTTGAGCTGTTTTCACAGGGAGTTCAGGGAGGTCTCCGTGACTGTCTGTCAGGGCCAGTGCTCCACCAAGGGTGAGGATGGGAGGGGGATGGGGGGGCAGCTCTGCGTCACCCACCTCCCCCCATCATCACATGAAACACAAGGCCTGGAGGAGAGATCTCTGCTCAGGCTCATTGTTCAGGAGCTCATCTTCTCTCTCTGCGATGTTATTCCGCACACGTCTTTGAGAACATAAGGTTAAAGATGATGAGGCTGCAGCGCTGATGCCATTAGGTCAACGCGTCAAATCGCTTTCAGACTAAATTATTTAGTTATCTGGTGGCGCTCTCCACCAGTCTTGGCAAACCGGCGGCAGATGGTCCGGTGAACAAGCAGGGCATTGAAAAACACGCGTAACAACCCCGCCAAATGCACCTCCACCCCAGATACCACAGGACGGTATTACCTCTAATTAGGAGCGGCTTTTGTTTCTGGCTCGGCCACCTCTCCTGCGCGATCTAAAACCGCAAGCCGACTGTCTTTGAGAAGCTCTAGTCTGCTGTGAACAACACCCTTTTTGTTACTCCACCTCTCCATTTAAAGCAACTCGGCTTAAATATAAATATACATTTTAGAGGCCGAAAGCGCTGCAGTGCTATTTCCAACGCAGGCCACACAAAACACGCAGTCGCTGTTTGTTTACTTTTCGGCAAGTCTGGAGCAAACTATGGCACCTACGGTGTTGACTAGTGTCAAATCTCAGTCCTCAACATCTTAAAGCACAGAACCATCAGATTGCATCCCTGAATTACCTCTATACTGGAGTGAAAACATGATTTGAGATTGTTTCCGTGCCTTGGAGCAGGAGGTAGGAGGGGAAGTGACTGAAGTGAAATGAAAACACTGCTGAAACAAGCAGGATCAGAGCTTCTCTCTCTCCTCTCCGGACAGCTCATAAAACATGCATTGACTAGAACTGTTACCATTCTGCCGTTTTACTGCACTGTGCATGCTCTCAGGAAGAGAGCGTGCTTATCAACCCATACACAAACCAGACCCTGTTTTATTTAAAGGCGTACTGTGACGTAAGAGCATCTGTTTAGAAAAAAAGATAAATAAACGGCAGGCACCTAAACAATGGGTTCAGGGTCGTGTTTAAGGCAGTGTACAGTGGCAGCCGGCAGATTAACTCGTAACGCATTCATGTGTGAAATAGAGACTTTATCCTCTCACAGATAGCGTGTGGGGCTTCCAGAAAGCACAGCCACGGTCATTTTTCATCATTTTGTAAAACAACTGTAATATATTAGATTACCGCTCGCAGCCTTTGGTGCGCTCGCACAATGTAGACTCTGAAAATACCCCGGTGTTTTACAACAAAGCACGGTGGGAGGTGGGCGTGGGGGTCTGGCTTCTCATGCAACGTGGCTTTTCTAGCCAAGCGACCACATTTAAAGACAAACCGTTTTACAAAGGCACCGGGTTAAACCGTTTGACTGCGAAAACTTAACCAGCCTGAGAAAATAAAAGCTTTAATTAAGAGTAAATAAAGTAATTTCACATTTAATTTGCATTTCTTTCTAAATCAGGAGAATGAAAATTCCTCCATTTCTCAAGGGAGCTAAATCAGAGATAAATCATCATGCACTGGATTTAAAACAAAACATTTTACCACTGTATTATTTAGCAGCACGTACACCAGCCCAAAGCATTTTCTGCAATGGCAATGGATGAACCTCTAGGGGCAGGTTTGTGTGCATCCAAGTTAGAATAGTTTGGAAATGCATAGGTAAGCTCATAAACACAGCGAGCATGTTCAGCACAGAGCCACATTCATCCAAGTGTATACACATGTGTCAATCTAAATGAGTAGTCCATTGACTGCTGAGCAACTGTATTTTCTCTAAACTGCACACCGTGCAGAGCTAATAAAAAGCTTGGCTGAAATGAAATGTGGCCTGACCTTTTCGGATCTTTCTTTTAGCGGTTACTCTACGTAGATTTCCAGCACCCCTCATGTATCATGCTGTTAAATAGGGCTCTTCTCTCTCGCGCAAACTGTGTCCCCTAAAGAGGGAGCGGGCACATTTCAGATGTGCTAATAGCATGACTGAGAACCCAGCGACTACAGGATAAGCCCACTCTTAATGAAAGACTACAGAGGCTGGGTTGGAACCCAGAAGACTTTGGCTGCAAACCGGAAACCCATTACAAAAACGAGAGGAAATCCCTTTCAAACTGCTTTTGTCGCTTTGCTAATAATTAATAAGTAGCTCCAAAGCCTTACGTGGCAATTTCTGATCGCATTTCGTCCCGTTATCTCTCAAAAACATGATCTGATGAAGATTTACAGTCTTTGTTACTAACAGGAACATCATAATGAGCCACTCGCTCCACAGAGCCACCGAATCTCTAACCCTGCGTGGCAACAGCAGATCAAAAATTCAATAATGAATGTGGATTCGCTGTAATTAATGTTTGTGAGAATCCAAGCGCTCTGAGAAACACACAAACATCAGTGATTCATTTTATGTAGAAATAATCTCCGATCAGCATTACCAAGTGGGTCCAAAAACGAATTAGATTTGAGCTAAGAGCTCCATTGATCAGCTATCATCTAAACTGGCTATGAAAAGGGGCTGGTAATCCAATCCGCCCGTTCGGAAGTGCCGGGGAGAGTTGCGTCTCCACAATGGAAACATTCTGTCCACAATGTAATCCATTGTGTTCATTCAGCTAACAGAGCACACAGCGTTTTGGAACCTGTTCGATTACACTAAAACGGCCCAAATCATCGCGAGTCTAAACAAGGCGAGAGGGAACGTGGGGAGGATCCGTTTTCAGCTTGGCTCAAGAACGAGGCGGGAGAGGCCTGAGGTCCCGAGTCAACGGCTGTGAATAAGAGTGCCACTCCAGGTCCAATGACATCAGACTGACCCGTAGAAATAGTGACGCACATCTGTCAAAACACAGCCGCTCTCCAAAACATTCCACACAATTCTATGCGTCAGCTGAAAACTCACATTATGCTAGATTTATTTAATACGGGCGAATATTTAATGGCCGTCCGCTGTAACTTTTGTGGATCCCTGGTGGCTAGTGCAATGCCTGCAAAACAAAAACCTACATAACGTCAGCTCAGTAAAAACAGATGCCAACAGCCATGTTCATTAGCAACACTATACAAGCCATCGAGAGTGTGAGATTATACATTCACTGCATAATAATACTCAAGACTGTAGCCTTAGACAACTGGATCAATACGAAAAAGAATCAATAAGGAAACGGCTCAAAATAGATTATTTCAATCCAAACAGATATTTAAACAACCTTGCTTCAAGCTTAGGGCAGTTTATATGAAAGCCGTCATTTATACAAGACAACTTTACCTTTTCCGAGAAAGTCAAACATGCACGAGAATCAACAGCACCTACACTAATAACCTTGGGCTGTCTAACCATTCCATGACTTTATGGAACTGTATAGCATATAAATAGCAGATCCATTTCAACCCAGTCTGCCAGGGCTCTATTTCAGCTTCCCCATCATTAAATATTTATCCTTGCAGAGTGGCGGATTGTACAGAGGTGATAAGCATTCAGAAATCCAAATTTTCAACCATCCCCCAGCCCACCCATTTCCCATGTCTGTAACCCTCTATTTTGCCCCAACGTGCAACAGAGAGGTTTATTCGAACGGATTACCTACAAGTGTTCCTTTAATCGGCGCGAGCCAGTGCCCACATTCCCCGAGTAAACGCTTTCTGCTGGTCTTATCAGAGAAATCTTCTTAAATACCAAACGAATGAAATAACCTTTTTTATAAGGAAGACACCCTGCTTTCTAGAGAAAGTCAGACTGGGGGAATTTACAGTATCGAATTCAACATCTTCAAGCCCCTTTGTACCCATAACACGCCAAATTATGATCTAAACAGCCTGGGTTGAAACAAAATAAGAGATCTGCCCTCGCCAAATAAGGAAAAGATCTTCATTGTGAATCGCACATAAATTGAAGTAGGGCCGCTGCTTGTTGCTGCTTGTGTGAGCGTTTGGCTCGAGTTGAATTTGGCATCTTAGAGCGTATAATGATGAAAAGATTTCATGCCTCAGCCTTGTGGGTGGTTGCTGTTGGGTGCGAATGCATCTCCAGCGGACCCCGCGTGCTTCAAAAGCTCCTCGGGCCGACCTACGGTACTTCACAGGTATTCTTGGACGGACAACAAAAACATATTTTTAAAGCTCAATGGGGAACGGCCTGCCAGAGGACTGAAAGCTCAAAGCGAACAGGCTGAATTCCAAAAGGAGTCTCTATATACCGGCTGGGAACTCTCTACAAGACAAGAAAGATCTTATAAACGTTTACTGAATAGCCAAGATATTCAGCGGCAGGCGGCGCTTCCTTCTTCGCAGAACACGAAAACAAAACAGGCCCACTTCATTTAGATTTATTTATACAGAAATGCTTTTGAAAGAAATTACATAAAATGTTTTCCATACAATTTTGGCCGTTCAACGTTCTTTCACGATTAATTGTATCCAGAATAAATGTTCGTGTTTTCATAATATATGTCAGTGTACTGTGAATTTGTCTTTATAATCACATACACGTACATATACATATAAAAATATACATGCAAATATTTCCTAAATATATATATCAACATATACAAATACATCTTTACACATGATTTAAATGATATTTTTCTTAAATGTACACATGTATGTATATGATTTTATAAATCCAATGCACAGTACACAGACATATGTTAACACAAACCCTTATTCTGGATGCAATTAATTGTTTAACAGCCCTACATTACATAAATACAAACACACACCTCACAATTCCCAGAACTGCGCACTATCTAGAAGCACATAATTATCTTTTGTGTGTTAAACAATACAAATAATCATTACAATATTGTTAACTGCTTTGATTGTTCATGTTAATTCAGAGAAACGTCTGTAATTCACTATAGAGCAGTCTGACCTGTGTTTTAAATGAACGGCGAGATCATGATGTGTGTTTAACCGATGCGTCACACAGCTGAGTAACACAAGCCCGACAACGAACCATAACCTGACCCCATGGCAGCCATGTTTCCGCATGACCCTGTGGCATTGGCACGCAATACTTCCTTAGAAAAAATACAGAAGCAAAATGTACAGAAATCTGACAAGGCCACTTTGTCAAACAAACAAACAAACAAGTACATATTTCACCTCACATGAACACAGCCGATTGAGATTTGATAAGAATAAACCAAGAGCTTCCAAATGGATGTCTCCACACATTAGCCCTGACACAAAGTGGTGATGACAAGTGGGAAAGCAAATATTCAATAGCTCTGCGATGCTTAGTGGCGACTGGAGTGGGATTGTGGTGTATTGCAACAATAGAGTATAATTTCCCTCCCGCTCTGATGGAGCCACTTCACTCTGATGAAGAACACGACTATTGAGCTGATTCTATGACCACAGTTTCTGTTTCAACCCCCAGCTTTTCTCTTTGTCCTCTCAATGAAACACCTACCCCCTTCTCAAACGCACAACATGCTTGTCATTTTCAAATGTTGCCATTCAAGACTCATCGATTTATTGTAATCAAACATAATGCAAAAGGCCAAGATAAACACACGGCTCGCTCGACAAGGGTAAATAAACAGCAAAGGTCTTGGTGCGCAAACCTTGCGTTCATTAAAGCGGCGTTAATAGCCGGTTACGGCCACTGGAGCCGTAGCAGCGAAATCAATTACCTCAGCAAGTATCGATATGTCTCGCAGCCTGTTTACAATTTAATCTCTAACTTGTCAGAGCCATTATTTTCCTAATCACAACTCTCGCTCTTCTGCGCCTTTGTCTCTGGCTCATGTTTAAGGGAACAAAAAGGTCACAGGCTCGAGCTCTCCCCAGGGCACAGCCTGCCACCGCTGTAATTATTCCCTAGCAAGAGATGACAAATGAAGTGGATCAAATCAAAGGTGTCAGTAGCTCTTATGACACCGGCCCAGTCGCGCAGGTTAAAACGGAGGTCAAGCTAAAAGGGAAAACTAGTTAATGCCTCCCCCGAATAATTATGTGCGGACCTCTTTAAGTGACTGTTTGGTAGGTGATCATAATTCCAGTCTTCTCGCTCTGCCTCACTACAATAACCTGAAGAAAATCCATACGCAAGCAATCGACTGATGGGGTCATTCAACTGCAATAGATAAAAACAACGCAATGATGTGTTTATTACTCAAAGCGCGTCACAACGGTGCCAAAAAATATCTTGAAGTGACACAGAAAACAGCGCTGACATTAAACCAGTTATAACATCAACAAGGATATCAGCAAACGCGCTGTTTGTCTCCTGGCCAGTAATCATTGAGAAATGGAGGCTGATGTATTATTTACTGGCTAATGTATAATTCAGAGGCAACAGCAGATTTAATGCATAAATAAAGCTGTGATACACTCACATTAAATGTTTACTCACCAAAATAAGATCTGAAAGTACAAGCATGTCAGCACGACGCCTTTGAAAGTTTCAAAACTGTCACACGTTTTCTTTCCATCTTAGCGGCTCGTGCTAAATGTGAAAATGGTTTGCAGGTGGCGAGACCCACAACCCCCTTTGTTCACCTCCGTAAAACATCAGAGATGAGAAACTGCTAGGCAAAGGATCTTAATTAGTAGCATGTTTCTCTTTGTCAAACACAAACACTGTGACATAAGGAAGTTCATGTTCCAGTTAAAAGGTTTCTGTTACTTGACTCTTTCTTTGCTGATCTGTTCACATGAAGATATTTAGCCAAAAACTAAACGTTATTTTGAAAAAACAATCGCACTTTCAAAACACAGCATGTCGAATTTCTGAGGAAAGTTTGCCAAACAAATTATGAATACAAAACAAGCCGAATTAATTCTTGTAAAAAGGTTAATTAGGCAGATTCGGAGAACAATCTTTGACGGCAAACATGTCAGCCACAATTCCCTAAAGGCAGCGCTATTGACCCCGGCGCTGAGGTTGGCCTAGTTAAAGAAAAACGTCTGCTGTGGGGTGACTCTTGTTCAGGTTTGTGATGAAAGACAGACCGTTTTCTCACTGCAATGTGTAAATATAAAATAGCCTGCAGGGAAAGCGAATCAAAAACAAACTTGACCAACACGATAATAATCTTCCTATTAAAGTAAATATTGATCCTTTTTTGCTCTCCCTGTGCAGACTTGAAAAGCATATTCACATGTACATATTTTTGGCATCTGTTTTAGAAGTCATCGAATTGACAAATAACTTGACTTGAAATAAATTAACACAAACTCGCCAGACTTGAAATAAATTGACACCAACGCGCTACAGTTTCTACAAGGACAGTTTCACTGCAGATAACAAGTACCTTTTCTCACGGGCAAAATATTCATAACGTTGCAGAGCAAATTTCCTGCTCATAGATCACCCATGTGGTTTGAACCTAGAACATCTGGGTTACCAGAACAGAGCTTCAATCTCTGCACCGCCACTCCAGACATACAGACTGAGTTTCTACACCGATGGAAGTTCTTGAAGGAAAAGTAAAGAAACTTCCTTGGGCCAAGCAGAGACATCTTAAAGCCATTGTTGTCTTGTCAGGCAGGCACAAAGCTTAGAAATGTTATAAAACTGTCATACTCTACACCGCTGGGACATCGTGGCGTGCCACTAGCCCTGCTCTCACAAGTTCACACCTCAACCACCCTGACAGCTGCATTCAATACAATGTTCCAGCCTTGGACCATTGCAAAGGTATGTGTGAGGTTGAGGGAAGCTGCCCAAAACATTGTCAAACCCATGCAGGGCACAAAGCTTGGGACGACCTAAACTCATACAGTTCTGCTTAGTCAATACTTGTTAAGGAAAACCACTGACACAAAAAAACAGAACGCTAGCCTTGAATAGGATCAGTCAACCGTATATGAGCGCATGACTTCCATCAGATGTTCTTTCATTAAATATGGTTACGCTTATAACCTGCTTTTCACTTCTGAATTCATATTGCTCTAGATGAGGTTATTTTAACAGCCACAAATGTTTCGAGGCACTTACATTTAAATAGCCTGCATTCACCTACTTCATAAACTAATTTTTACATTATTAGGATGAGAAAAGGTCTAATGCCATTTCTTCTGCCAGCCAAGACTGCACAACAGATTTATTTGATAACAGAGATATATCAACTGTGCCATTGTTCAATAACAGCCGGCCTAGTTTGTTCAGAACAATGTGTACAGTGTCACAAAAAGATCACCACCTAAAAAAAAAAATCACCTGCCTGAGAAGAGCCGATCTAGCTAAGTAATCAGTACCTGCCTTAAAATGAACAATTCTTCTGAAAGAAAATAAACACATGCCTCCCTTCTGCATACAGATGACCCATCTTGGGTTATTGCGTCTCTTTAGCTAACAAAGCCTGTTTCCTTTCTGTTTTAGCCCCGTTTGTGTCAATTGACCCTTGTTAACATAACGTAGCGTGACTGTAATGTAGTGATCTTGATGAACGCTTGTCCACCCACCAGTACTAATCACAAATTAGATTCTGCATTTGAGTGTCATATCAATCAGCTTTAAGCTGGATAAAGTTTAAAAAAAACATTACGTTTATAAAGCTTGTTTCTCCATCTGAGTCTCAATGATAAGAACAGAGTAAATACAAGGAGGGGTGTGCAGGCAGAAACGCATAAAGACTCCATCTGACATCCCTAACAGAGCAGGAAAACAGTGGGGCCTGTGGGACCCCAACCTCACTTTATGACCATGTGCTGAATTAACAGGTCCAGATGTCCCCTCTCACTTAACGTGTGCGAGACATCTCGAGCAAGGGCTCAGCTGCTTTAGGGCTTATTAAAAAAATATCAGTTTCAATTATACCCATTAACTTCTCTCACTCCTCGCGTTTATATTTATTTGACATCAACAAGCCTCTTTTCCACAAAGATATATGTTTAACGCATAAATGAGCCGATTCGGTCCTGGAGGTATGCTAACTGCTAAAGGTTGATCGGGTTAAACTCATCATGGAAAGAAAAGAAAGAGAAACAAATAAGTCACGGGGAATGTTGCTGAAACACTGTATCGTGTACCCGTGAAGCCTGAGGAATGACTCGAACAAAGACGAGCCTATTACCAGACCGATATCAATCTGCCGCTAGTACTTGCTGCTGCAGAAGCATTCAGACGACTCAGCTGCTTGGGCTGTTTATAGTTTGACAGTGTCAGGTCTCTTTGTCACCAGGGCTTGGAGCAGGCGCCTGTGGTTACTGTATCTATTATCAAGGGGAAAGTGCCAACACATTCTTGCAAACAAAGGAGAGTCTACCTGCAAGAGACAAAGCCCAACCTGAAAACTCTGGGGGCGACTAATGGTAACGATCGTTCTGGACTATCTTCCTGAAACAAATGTAAACGAATAGGCTTTTTGTCGATCAAGCCGTTACCGACGCACCTTGGATAAAGGTTTCCTGAGGTTTTGACTGCGATAACCACAGCGTTCTGACAACACAACAAGGCAACAGGAATGACATTAATCACCTTTGCCCTTTCTCCAATTCATTAAGCATAACATTACTCTGCCCTGCCTCTCACAACTGAGCTTAAAGATGCGACACCATTAGAGAGGAGATGTGCAGCGTAATACCAGCCAGTTCCATCATGCGAGCAGCTTAAATAACATGCCTGCCCAAGCCCTGTCAAACATTCAGCATGCGCCGCGCATCAACTGATCCGCTACAACACATTTCTGTAAAGAAACCCTCCGTCAGCCCCGCCACATGGCCTTTGAACCAGCTATCGGCCGTTTGATGCTTTTAAAGGTGGGGGGGGGGATCACACAGAGGCAAATCCATGTGCAGAATGCTTAAGAGACACTCGCTGACAAAATTGTATCTCTGCTCAAAACAAAAACACAACCCAAGATGATTCGATTCAATTAAGCGCCAAACACCAAATCCTTATTTTTTTTCTTGTGCGTGTTCTGCTTTGAAAACACACAGGCTAAATGTTATTGTGCGCTTAGGCATTAAACATTTAGCAGCCATTCTCGGCTGCTCAAGCAAAGAGCCAAGCAGTTATTAAGGGAGAAGGATGACACAGTTAATCATACACCCACACACTGCAAATGAAGGCCCGGCACCCAGATGTATCATAATGAGAACATTAAAATATACAGCGCTCACGTTGTTAGAAAGAAGTCATTTAAAAAGAGAGTAAGAAAGAGAGCCATCTACTAAAGATGACAGAAACCTCACACAAGGACGTTTAAAAACACCAAACGCTACCTTATTTACAATTCTTTATTTTAATCAAAACCGGCTACTGCTTAGCTTACAAATCACAAATGCTTTCAAAGCACGCGCCACTACAAACGTGGACGATTTCAATTAACACAACGTTGAATTTAAATATTAAACACGCAGCCCGTGTATTTGGACGTAATCTAGCTCAAACAGGTTTCCCTGAGTGTAACAAAAGACAATGAAAACATTCTGCTCCTCGCTGTACTCTTTAGCTCCTCTGCAGGAGACGCTTCACTAAATGTTTGATTTCTTTCACCTCAGGCTACCCTCAAAGCCATGGCATGTGTAACAGGGTTTTATAAAAGCTTTTCTTCCGTCCTCTCCATTTTCTATAAACCGAAGGATTAGGACAGACACTCTATACATAGTGTTATGATTGGAGATTAATGATGTCGATATGTCTATATACCGGTCAATTTCATCTTTTGGTAACATTTAATCTTTATCCTTGTGATTAAACCGAGACCGCTGTGACCACACAAGTCTGTGACCCTGGGTTTATCAGCAACCCCCTAAACTAAACTAACAGTTCAGTTCCCACAACGTGATCCAGATACATCAAAGCTCAGATTCAACAATTACCATCTTGTTGCTTGGTATTAAAATGATAAACAACTGAAAAGGAAAAATGCATGCTTGTGTGGGGGATGGGTTGATCACTTTGGGCACAAAAGAGTAGGCCTTCTCTATTATAAGTAGCTAGATCTCTCGTACGTGCTAGTAACCAAATATGTTGGCCTATGTACAAGTTACCCTTAGGAAATTAACAAATTCTAAAGTCACATGAATTTAAAGTATGACCACTTAACCGAAGAGGGAATACAAGCTGCTTCCTCCACATGCACAGCATGGAGAACAAGATCAGATAAGGCAGGCAGTGAAACAAAAACTGTTTCAGACAAGTCTTTTCAACCACCACCCAAGTTACCCCCCAGTAACAGACGAGGCCGTTTGGGCTTAAGCACCAACGTAACACTGCAAGTTCGAACAACCGTATTTGTTGTCATCGGTTGTGTTTCAGTTAACAAAGATCCCGTCCCACGCCACGCACCAACTGGTCAGGCAAGTCTATGAAAAGCTCTCCTAGGGTTTTTAGTAAACAAAAGGTCTTAACTCATCACTTCCAACCTCTAAAGGAAAGCAAAGAGGGTTGGTGCGGGTTCATTCCAGACACACTGCTGTGATTACGTTGTAGATCACTTTGTAAGTCTGGGTGCCAATAAAGATGGTGTTTGATAATGCTAAAGACTTGAGATAAACAGCATGCTTAATGTATCGATGATTCACAGCAAAAGCACCTCCACGTCTAAATGCACCATTTATGCAGCCACCCGAGCATTAATAATTCACTTAATGCATACCAGCTCCTCGCTTACTAAAAGAGAAAATGGTCACAAACTTTTTAAGAGTTGAAAAAGCTGAGGATGGTTTTAAAACCGCTTTAGGTTGGGCCAATCCGAAAGAAAGACAAAAGCCTGAAACAACAATGTATCCAACTTGATAGACTGCTCACTAGAAGTCATAAAGCATCCTTAAAATATAACACACCGCTTGTCTTTCAACGAGGAATCAAAAGCGAAACGTGCGATAAAAAAAACAGGCTGCTTTCAACTTCTAAGCCTCCAGCAATTGCCAACATTCCAGCTCTATCCCCCCCATTTACCTTCCCACCCACTCGAGCCCTCTATCTTTCTCTTTTCTCTCTCTCTCTCCACATAGTCAATGTCGCCGAGGCGCTACTCACCCGCCAGTATGATGATCTAAGTTCCGATCGGACCGCTGCAAACAACTTCAAACACGATTCCGCGTCTGATTCCTCCAAGTCGACCCCGCGAACTTCTCGGCCTGGGCCAAAATCCAAGAACCCGAGGGCTGATACTCTATCCCGAGAGAGCCGATGTCCATACACACGAGAAACCGGGCAAATGCCTCAACAAAAGACGACCTCGCTTTACTAATTTATGCGCGTTCACACCGCCAGGGGACTCTTTTCTGAGCGCGCGCGGTTCCCCCTCCTTCAGCCGCGCGATAACTCCGAAAGCTTTTACGCTTTCGGAGAAGTAAAGCTTGATACGGTGCGGTAGTTTGTGGAGGGTAAATCACTGAGTTCGCCGTTTACAGACTCCGCTTCCTTTTCACACACACACACACATACACATACGCACGCGCGTTCGCTCACACTCTCACGCGCGCGCGCTCTCTCTCTCTCTCTCTCTCTCTCTCTTCCCCCTCGCGCTTTCTTTCATATGCACACACACCACGTTCTCTATCTCTCTTCTGTATAACCCCTCCTCCTCCTCTTCAGCTGTTCAACAGACGCATCCACATGGCTGACCTAGTCTTTCTTTATCCAGGCACTAGTGGAGGAGAATTACCCCTCCCCTCCACCGCACACCACTTCTAAAAAGCGAAGAAAACAAAAACACGGACTGGATTCAAATGAACGTCGGAGACAAATGAGTGTACGGGAACGTGATCGATCGCGAGCCGTGGGGATGTGGCCGGTAAAGAAAGTGCATCGGTAAGCAAGATGTTGAATCCGGTGTAACCGCGCGCGTTCACACGAACGCTGGGAGGAATATTAACGTCACGGGCGACTTCACGTCCACCCTTCCAGATGATCAGAAATAAACACACCCCGAGTAGCGGCATCCTACCGTTTAAACAAACCACAGATTCCTCTATTGATTTTTGGTGTGTCCAATAATGGACGCCCTGTTTTTTATTGCCGCGTTGTAAAAAGCCAAGCGATTGGGACTCGAGAACAAAACAACCGGTGCGGATCATGCGCTGGGTTTTCGATCTCATTTGCATATTCACATAATGAATTAATTACTTGTTTTTTCGACGATGTATCAGATCCACGTAGGCCTATTCACAGTTGTGCATTTGAACAAAGATGAGCGTGCATTCATTGTTGTTGGTTTAGGAAGCACAGCTGATTTATTTTATGTTTGCATTCAGAACAAACACTGTACAGCATTAGCACGTTGTAACAATCTACCAACACACAGACACAGAAAAGAGAAGGATATTCTCCCCCCACCCAACATCAACGTTATATATTTGCAGAGGCAGCTAAAGATCAATAGGAACCGAGTTTGGTGTACTGCGGGCCCTTTATTGTGCTGCAAACCATGTAGCCTGTCAGCTTCTCAAAAGGAGGAGGCGTCCCTAGTGATCCCAGTGCTAGCAAACGTTTTCCAGCTCCAGGGAAGCCACAGACAGTGTAACTTCTGTTTCTCCTGACAATCCTTAGCTCTGCCTTGCACCCACACGCACGCACGCGCTCACACCCCAGCAGGCTTCCTCCGCCCCTCCTGGAAAGCGTTTGAGATTCACATTCAGGCGTATTTATTACATTTACTCAAGTGCATCCATATTTATCTCCCCGAGCCGCCCTGATAGCACTTACAATGTGCCCAACAGGAAACCTGAGTCACTTGCTTATGCGAGATCCTGGCTGTGCAAGAGTAAGATATTTAGAGAATGCAGTTTTCAAAGAGATACCAATCGTTGCTATCGGCTAATGCAAGATCAGCCAGTGGCTCGTGAGAAAAATACACAACAATGCATTTGTGGCAGAGAGTTAATTACGTCTCACAAATGAGTCACGACGTAGGGTGCTCGTTCCAGAGGAAAGCTGAACGATGTATAGATCGTGCTTATTTGGTGGATATTTAATCTTTGGGATGTTATTTACAAACAAAAACACCGTCTGGACGACTGACTTTCGTTATTACATCGCTAAACTGAGGGCATAGACGTTCGATTGCTATTTCTCAAAATGCAGTGGTAACATAATCGCCCTGATGGCTCTAATAAATTTTCAACTAATGCGTGCTGTAAAACACCTACCGTTTCGACGGATTTATCGAGCAGCACGCACAACACGAGCAGGGCGTTATGGAGAAATGTAAGCCATTCAAGTTGGTTTATGAGAACCAAAATTATTTCAAGGCTGAATGCTTTGCATTTCATGCACTCAGATGGCTGTTCCACACGCATTCGCAACAGCAGATGAGATCCCATTATCAGGCAGACGAGAACTCCACCTCCAGGATTTCACAGCTCCTCTGTTTATCACATGGCCCTGTCAAGTTGGGCACCATTAACCGATAATGAAAGGAGACAACCGGTGCTGTTACAAGCAAAGCATTCTGCATTCTACAGGCCTAAGCATGCATCTAGGAAGCTGACTGTGTCTATTCAGTTCTGTCCTGCATTCAATACGGCATCACAATGCCTCACCTACTGTACTCTGACCCCCTCGCACCAGTGGTTTAGCTTGAGATGACAATCCGATAAATAAAAGAACCACTGCCAGAGTGAATGACTTATAAATGGTTATTTTAATAGTAAAAATCTTTTGTGATGACGAAAAACTAAAGGTAACAGCCCTGAGAAAGTTCTTTGTTACAACCGTCTTTACTGATCTAATTTTAATAACAGAACGAGGCTTCATCGCATTAGCTGTAGATGACTGATTTATTACGCTTCCTCTTGTTTGATTGTCTTTCAATAGGTATTTGAAGACTATAGAAAAACCCTGACTTTAAATGCAGTGCCATAGTAATAAGTCAGCCAGTAGCTGGAACAACAAAAAAGGAGAAAGAAAAGATGACATGGTTGAGTGAGCCAAGCTTCTGAGCGCTTGGCAAGCCTGGGAGGCCCTGGCCCCTTAAGCACTCATATCTAGTAACTTCATTTAATGCATTCACCGGGGATCATCAGACAAGTGGAAGGGAAACCAAAAAAAGAAAAACATTCAAAGTAACGTTCCCGGAATAAGGTTCAGCGAGTTATCGAGCAGCAAAAACAGCATGAAGATATTAAACTTAATCTTTCACACTATTTTAGGGATAGACAGGATTTATTCCCCCACTCATAAAACGTGTGTCTTTGAGGAAACTACACTGCCTACAACAGACAAATTCAAAGTGGTACAAAATAACAGTGGTCCGGAGTGCCTGAAAGTGGAGGGTGAGCTCAGCAAGCACCGTTGTCTTTCCTTTTCTCGCCCACTTTTTTCACCAGAGGTCATATTCACACTCTGATGCCTGCCATCAAGAACAAACACTTGTGCTTCCCTTCAACAGACACAAGCCACTTCCACCCCCATTTTACTTTTTCCTTTCAAACACATGCAGGTTCTCGCGCTTCATCTGCTGACAGCCTCTCTCCTAGAAACTCGAGAGACAATTTTGACTTCAATTCATCAGGTGCCATTTTGGCGCTATTAGGATGAGACCGTTGTACAAGTTTTGAAGCTTGTGGGAGGGGTAATGGGGCTAATGGGGTAAAAACGTAACAACCTGATCTCACGAGAATTCGTAAATATTTTACGACATTTACATTTAGTCTTTTAGCGGACGCTTTTATCCAAAGCGACTTACAAAGAGTTCAGTGAGCGATAAAAGCATAATAAAGCAATAGTACGATAGGTACTAATACAAAGTTACTAGTTTGTCAGGCATTTACAAGGTGGCTGATTTGTATGAATTCCGATGATGTTAATTTGTACTAAAACTTACAATTATTTAAAAAAAGCTATATGGAAGCCCCTCCCCTAAACCTAACGTCACTGGTGTGAAAGCGAAACATACCAAAACGTACAAATAAGATTGTACAAATTCATACGAATTAGCCACCTTGTCCGGACAGGACAGTAAAACTTTTTATATTTTAACATTTAAAAGCATGTATTTTACAGGATAAAGGCTGTGTAGCTTCTACATCATAAAGGAGACCTAACTGGTTTTAATCTCAATGGAATCTGTTAACGTATTGTTAAGATAGATGTCTGGATCAGTTTAAAGAAATGTGTTTCTTGGCACATAAACATTTTCTCAAACTGTCTCATCAAAGGGATTTTGAGATACTCTGCACTTACTGACAAATATTTTAAAGAAGCAAAATACCAAACATTACAGCCTCTTTTAAACAGTAGTTAAAGAGATAACTGCCTTCCAACCCATTATTTACCATCATAAACGCAACAAAGAGCAAAGCAAACCTCCTTTGATGCTAGGCAGGAACACACAATTTCATTGAGAGATTACCCTGTGGCAAGCCCTACATAGTTATATTGTTTACTTTGTCCATATTTGGCAGGCTCACGAAACCTCAAGCCCTGTGACACTTCAGCGAAGTTTATTTATCATATTGCCAAGCTACACAAACTCATAAAAATTCCTCTTTCAAGGCTCAGATTGATTGAAAAACCATCAAATTCGGAAAACGCAATATACGCGTTTACAATTCCAGATCACACGCAAACAAATCATATCAGGACATGAAGGCGAGGTTTTTGTGTCTCTTTTCAAGTAATTACACAGTACAGACCTTGCTGAGAAGACGAGTGACGAAATGCCTGACAGGAGGACTAGTTTTCAGCCTCGTGCATGAACTCGTACTCAAATCCAAAAGAGCGGTTACTTCTGAAAATAAACACTCCCCGAAATTCATACGAGGGCTCGCGCTGGTTTTTAAGTGGCTGTGAAGCTTCTGTTTGGATGCCTTAATTTTCTTTGTTTGCCGGTGGTAAATAGCCCATCTGGGCATCGACCCCTCCTTCTTCTACTCTCTTTACTTCGCTCACAAGACAGAGACAACACACACACACAAGCTTCCCCAGGTGCTACTTACTCAGCCCCTGATTCCACATGTATTCAGAGCATGCTGTTTCATAGGAAGAACTGCGGTACATCTGACACAGTTAAAAATAAAATTAAGCTTCTCAAAAACATTCAATGTGACCTGTGTGTGTTACTGTTCATTATCAAACATATTTAACCTGCCAAAGATTTTGTTAAATATTTACATTAATAACTAAAACAAAATAAATAACACAAGAAAAAAATGTTTTCTTAAATAAATGTCTAAGTATATATGTAGATAAAAATGTTCTATTGATTCATATTAATACTAAATACTTAAAATTATTATTTTATTAATTAGTTTAGCAGTAACACTTAACAGATACAAACTTATTGTAAACTAACAATGAACAATTATTCTACAGTATTCACGTATTTTAATGTTAACTTCAGCATTTACTAATACAATTTGAATATCAAAACTTATAACTTTTCACATAAATTAATGCAAACAAACATAATTGTACTGGCATTAACTAACATTAATAAATGCTGAAAAATAAAAATGGCTAGTTCATATTAGCTAATCACTTTAGAGTGATATTACACCCAAAAATGTTAAAATGTGAACTTTATCATTTACTCACCCTCATGACATTTCAAACCTGGATGACTTTCTTTCTTCTGCAGTACACAAAAGAAGATATTTTGAAAAATGTTGTTAACCGGCACCCATTGACCTGCATTGGTTTTGTGTCCATACAATAGAAGTGAATGAGTGTCAGCCCTGTTCGTTCACCGTCTTTGTTTATAATTATAATTTATTTTGTGTTCTTCAGAACAAAGCCATATAGGTTTGGAATGACAAGAGTGTGAGTAAATGAGTAAACATATTGGTGGCGAACTATCACTTTGACTTACTGCAAACCAATACAATAATATTTTTTGTAAAATGTTAAAATTTTAGCTATAATGATCAGCCCTTGTAAAATATCCAAGATACAGTGCAAATTTGGTTTGATGCATTTAAAATGCTTTACAAATTCAACCTTTAGTGTTTTGTGTATGCCACCACTGGGATGCCATTCATTTTAAAGGCTAAAAAGAAAAAGGAAGCGAATGGAGGACATCGCTTTAAGCTGATGTCCAGACCCATCAGATCACACTGCCGTTGTCTGCTATGTGTGAGAAACACATTAAAAGTCTCTAACTCTGCCACCCGATGGACAGAATGTGGAATCACACCACAGCCTGAAAAACACAAAGACACAAAAATCTCCCCGAGGTTGTAAAAACCATTCTGTGTGTTCACGTCGAGCTTGAATGTGGAGTTTGATGACTTTTACAGCAGTGGTAAATTCAGAGGCTGCTGTTGGTGATTGATTGTTTACATCTCGCTCTAGATACACGTGCCAAGTTTCTACCATCAACCACATCCATAGCAAAACAAGACATTTGTGTGACTAATAAACCACATTTAACTCTAAGATACTATACTCGGCCCCAGATGACGGAAACTTTCAATAGATTACCAAGCAATTAACAGTGTTAATGTTCTCAAGGAATATAAATATTTGCTGTTTTGCTGGAAATACGAAAACGAAGGGAGCTAAGAAACAAGTGACACAATCCGCTGCTGTATTAACATCTTGAAGCAAAAGAGCTTAAAGCGGAGCGTTAAGGCTATTGTCAAACAGTAAATGCTCTCAGCAGTATTTCACACTGTTGTTTCAGCGCTCATCATACCCTAGACTGAGCCTACCAGCTGGAAAACCATTGAAATGCAGATGAGATCATACTCAACTGGCAAGGTGCGGGGTTTCACACTTCTGTTGCCCTGTCCTAAGATTTCAGATTTTCACCACCCTGACCCAAACGGAGGGTCGGGCTGATTTCGCTGGCGCATGACGAGGAATGCTAACAAAATGATTGAAACGCTCACAGGAAGTACAGAGCGAGCATTGTTCTCCCTCACTGCAGGTACATTCCTCCAGACAGTGAAAAACAAACCCCGCAATACCATCTACACAAGCCTAGCTGAGTGTAAAAGTGTCACAGTGACTCCGCTGGGGCTCTGAATCATGCTGAATGCCGACATCTTTCCAGAGATGTTTTTAACACCGGAGTCAGCGTGTATTTAGGACAGGCATGTGTGTGGGCTCGTGAGCGATTGCGACAATCTCGAGCAAAGACATCATGACAGTTGTCTTCGTAGCCTGTCTTCATTTCAGAAGGCATTCCTCACTTATCTGCGTGCTATCGCTTTATAAAATTGCATGTGATGGTGATGTGAGAGATGACACGGAGTGGCTGTCGATGTGAACTGGCGTTCGCAAGTCATTTTTGTGTGGGGGTAAATAACGAGAAAGCCAGACTTATTCTGTCAATTGGATCATGGAAATTTGATGCTAAGAAAGTAAATATGGTCATTTCTGATTTTATGTTGAATTGTATGGATGTGCATAGTGGTCATTGTGAATGCTTAGGACCATATGTCACGTACACGATACGGTACCGTAAATCAAGTATTCAGGAATGTTGAGCCTCTTTACACATATATGGCTTTTGCATTGCATCTTGTTGGTTTTTAGCATCTCAAGCCACGAGTGTTAGGTTTCCAAGGTGGTGTGTCAAGGTAAAAATAACCCAAAACTGCATGCCTTTGTTCTACTCCATTCAGCTATGCTTCGACTAGCTGCTTACTTTTGAACAAAATTTGTGGGCTACACCTCTCTCCATATAGTTCTGAATGGTTCTGCTTACACAAACAGAAAAAAATCACTTTGTACCAACTGGACCACCCAAAGTGCCACTGTAACAGTCGCAAAATTAAACATGAAGTCCTATTTTGTCACGTTACGGAGTTAAGAAAGTGAGTCGTCATTGTGCATTCAAGATCAATCGTTCCCGTCACTTCAGAGTACTGCCGATCCCTGGAATAAAGGGCAGAAAAAGAGGCGGCGAAGGGAAACACAGAGACAAAGAGAGAGAAAGGAAGACACAGCCAACGGAAAGCCAATTATCAAACTCATTAAGTAAGCGACTCTGGTGCTTTAAGAGGTGCTGCCTCCATATCATTGCTGGATTTATTACCACAATTTGCACCCCTGATTCAGTCTGGGACTTTATCTAGATCACCAGAGGGGTCACATGCACCCGTCACACATGCTGGTCGGCATGCAATGTGGTCATGTGTTGATGCTAAATAAATTGTGCGGGGCTTAATATGATCACAAGCACATTCACGTTAAAATGATGCATCCAAAGTGACATTTGGTGCTTTTAAGGTTTATGCATTTGATGTCTTTTATTTGTATCCAAAGCACCATGCTCTACTACAGAAACGGTCATTATTAACAGGTTATGGTTCAATAGATCTTTTAGAAAAGAGCATGTAGCAATAGAGTCAAACAGATTGTTGGAAGACTAACAAAGGGGGTTTCTGGAAAACATCAAGAGGTGGAAAAGAAGGAGATGTTAGGACAGGAGCAGCTGGATTTACAGTTGTAATGCTGTTACTAACCTCGACTGCCTTTACCTCTACGTCTCCTAGGACCCGCAGCCCTCTTTACAAGCATTCACACTACCACACTCTGGGGAAAGCAAAAAAAAAGCAAGTTCAAAGAAAAGAAAGGAAGGAAATAAATCAAGAATGCATGAGAGAATAAGTGAGTAAATGCAGGCAATAAATGAAGAAACAGCATCCAGCCATTTCGGCTCTATGCACACGAGGAAATAAACGCAAGATTAATGAGTCACCTGGAATTACACTGATGATTTATTTCAAAACGTCTATTCCTGTCAAAAACAATGTGGCGAGGGGAAAAAGGAGGAAAGAATGGCCGCTTTCACATTCGCTTGGTTCTGCACTTTAGAAATGAATCCAAACATGAACTCCCTTTAAAGACGCGGTTTTCCCCAACCCCGAAAAAACGACACACACACACTGTGTTCTAGCCCTCCTACAAGCCTTTAACTCCTATCCAGCTCCCCGAGCAGCCCGTTCTGTCTTTGCCTCCCTGCCAGAGCTGTGCAAATAAAAACATCAGGACCTCGCCTCGCAGCACCTGTTCGAAAACAGTGACATTTTACATTCAGAGGCGTCTGTTAGCGGAGCATCACAGCAGTCATTAGCCTTACAGAGAGAAACCAGAAAGCACCTGGAAGGCTTGATTTATGAGGTCTGAAACAAACTAACTGCTAATCCTTAACATTTCACATAGGAGAGACTGTTCCCTTCATCTATGTGTGTGTGTGTGTTTTCATTGTGGAAATGTAGAAAAACCAAGCTTTCATTCAGCAGTACGGCTTCACAGAATAAATACGTACTACAATCAAAATAGACCTGTAACTGCATGAGATCTATTACAAACGTTTGTCAATGTTCGTTTAAGTAAATATTTTTTTTATATATGTGTAAGTGGGGCTGCTCGATTATGCCAAAAATTATAAATACAATTGTTTTGGCATAATGTTGAGATTATTTTCATGATTATTTAACGCAATTGATCATTGACTTTGGAAACAATGAATAATAGTTATTATTAATAAATAAATAACACTGGACTTATAATAACAAATAAGAGTTCATTTGCAAAAACATCATGTTTTTTATTGTGCATTCCAAGTAATATCAATTAAAACGGCAGTTGTTTTAATTAAGTAATAATAACTCATAAAATACAGCTAACTAACACAATTAAAACAATTAAAACATGATAACGCAATAAAAACATGTTTTTTTCAATAATAAAAACAGCATCATTATGTATAGCACCATCTCTGTTTAAAACATTAAACTGCATGTTAATTTACAAACAGACATATAAAGTCAAATTAACTCAAATTATAAATTCATATTCTTAGCTTACAGTTGCGAAAAAGAGGTAAAGAGACAGTTTTGAACATTGATGTTTTATGTACTTGCTCAGTAACTGATTTTGTGAATTATAAATTGTTGACATTTATTTATTAAATTATCTGTTGACGATTTCATCTGTCTGTTGCTAAAAATATTGATTTAGTATCGATAATGAGGTACCGGCGGATTGTTTCATGCCAAAGCCGACAGTTTGGTATTGATCCAAATCAGAAGCGCTGCAGAGAGTGTGAGGAAAACAACATTTGCTGTTTGCTTAACCTATGAATCCATTGCATGTACAAACATATGGTCTGCTTTGACTTAATATTTTAAAAAACATTAAGAATTGTTTCCCTGACACCCGACATGTCCGCCGATCTGGTGAACCTTTTCTGAGCCTTTGGGACATCTGTTCCACAGAATAAGAGCATTTAGCCCTCTGCAATTACTCCAGATAAAGGTTATTAACTCTTAGGATTAGATCACTGTATTAAAACATTGGGCTTTCTTCACATAAACAGCTGCAGGTTTATAGCTCCCTGTGTCTACACGCATGTTTCTCTCTCAGTGAGTAGGGAACCAACAAACTTCACAGCAACATGGCTGTCGAGCACAAACATGATCATGAAAAGAAGGACATAGCCTGATAGAGACAAATGAGTTGTTTCAAGTGGCATGAAAAAGAGGTAAAATCCTGGTTTGAAGACAACGTGCATACATATAAAAGGCACTTAAAGGGTTCACCCAAAAAGGAAAATTCAGTCATCATTTATTTACCCTCAGGTCGTTTCAAACCTGTATAAATGGCTTTGTTCTGCTAAACACAAAGGAAGATATTTGGAAGAATGTCAGTAACCAAACATATCTCATCAGCGGTCCCGTTACCTGAAAATTCTCAGTGGTTGACTGCTTTTTTTACCAGTGACAGAAAAATCATTTTGACGGATTAAATATGTTATTCCCCGTTTTATCATTTCCTTTCATCAGAACGTGATCGTGAATGGACTGAACGTGATTGTGAGCGGCAGAAGGTAGGCTACATCCCCTGTCCTGAACGCTATCGCAAAGGGTTGTGTGTTTCGCACTCATTAGCTTACTTACATGTATGCCTGGTCTGTCAGCAGAGATTTACGGTGCAGATGCATATGTCTCTCAAACCACCCCCCGCATACAAACACAGGTTTTTTCCCCAGCAATCCGACTAGCATCTTTTTAGATAAAAATTAGCTTTCAGTGAGTGGAAAAATGTCTCTCTAGCCGTCTTCTCTGTTCAGTGAACAGCTGAAGCAGCACATTCATGACCAAACCGCTGCTTAGGTGAGTGAGTGAAAAACACCTTTTACAGGCACCTGTCATTTTTACTTACTGGACATATGAACATAAACATTTGTCTGTAATTATTATTTTATTTCTGACAACAGAAACATATATAAACAGCTTTATTGGGCATTCGGTTTTATTAAAATATAATAAATTCAGAGTGTAAACGAAAGTACAGCATGATCATGTCACGAACATGCTAATTAGCATGTAACACCACCTTGGACCATAGTGACCAAGGTTCCAAAATATTTTCCTCTGTAAAAATAGATTATGATGGATTTTATACGAGCCTTAAAAAAGTCTAGCACAACCTCTGGATCTCATCCCCCATTGAGTCCCATAGTATTTATTTTCCCTTCTATGGCAGTAAATCGGGATGAGATTTTCTCCCAAATATCTTCCGTTGTGTTTAGTAGAACAAATACATTTATACAGGTTTGAAACAACTTGAGGGTGAGTACATGATGACAGAATTTTCATTTTTGGGCGAACTATCCCTTTAAATAAATCAAATTTTTAATGAATCTCATTTTATCTAAAGAGAAATTGTTACTTGCGAGTCACGTTTGAGGCTCAAAGAGACCGAGGACGTCATTAAAAAAGTCAATTATGATTTCATGTCAAAGAGAGCAATCCAGGATACTGTAGGCACAAACAGCACAATGAATTAAACTGCATCTTGGTTCACAAAGTGCAGAGATAAATGAGTGTGATTGACTAAAAACGACAGTCTGATTCTCATTATGCAACTCATCTCTCCCTCTCTTTCTAACTCCTTTTCGCTTCCTCTTCAGAATCAGCGTTAGAAATTCTTCACTTCCCGCCTGCCGCGGCCCCCGAGTCTCTGGCTGATTTGAAACTCTACTGACAGCTCTCATGACTAAGGCTCTCATGTCAAACACCATTATATCAGTCATCCATTCATTCCCTAAACACTGCTTTAGTGACATTTTCAAGCACTTAGCTGTGCTGTAGTACTGTCTATGTTACCTCTTACATCAACTCGGCAGCCGTCAGAAAACGTGCATTATTCAAAAATGCAATCTAGATTGTACAAAAAAAAGCTTGGTTCTTTTTTCCAGGCTGGCGGCTGAGATTAGAGGTTTAAATGCTCCTGTTTTAACAAGATCAGGGCAATTTAATGCTAACGCTCTTGTACAAAAGCTGCCGGCTGCTTTTCTGGACCACAACCAGTGCACTCCATTTCCCTACAGGTTGTCGAGCATCTCGGGGGAACGGTCGGCTCGATAGAAATGTAGTTTCCATGCTTGGGGAAAAACTAGAAACAGCCAAACCAAAAAATAAAAACAAACCTGCCTGCACCTCACTCTCCACTTGACCCAACATCCTGACGCTCTAGTCACAAAGGCAAAAGCCTGGAAAATAAGAAATCATGATCCCTGCTTCCCTTACGCGAGATGTGTACGGCGGTCACTGCTGACCTGGGAAATCTAACAGGATCTAACAGAAAGAAAACAGATTACCTGCTGATTAGCCTGCATTATAGACCAGCGCTAACCTTTGTGAAATGGACTGCCTGTTCTGTGCTTAGCCAAGCATGGCGCTCATCTTCTCCAGCCGATAGAGAAAAATGCAGTGACAAGCCTACCGCTCCCTATTAAGTAAGTGAGCTGAGCAGACAGCTCTGCACATCCATCAGCGAGCAACGACACACAGTCCTGCCATCTGCACAGGCTTGCCTTTAGTGTCTCTCTATAAAAACAGAGGTGCTGTGTTCATTTAGCTCTTCTTTGTGAGATGGTAACTTAATATTATTCAGAATGCTAAGTGGTTGCGACTGGAAAGGCTGTGAGATGATAATCAACACTGGATACAAATAAGCCCTGTTGACAGACACAACTGCAGTGAGGTGAACGCCTGATGATATTTAAAACCAAAACGTATGCAAATAATAAATGATTTGCTGGCTATTCACAACGCAAAAATAAAGGACTCTCAACAAACAACTCAAATGGTCTTTAGAAATCAGACGCACACACCAGGACTGAAGTTACCTTCTGGATTTGGTTATCGGTCTGGGTAGTGGCTAGTTATACATTTAATATTTAGTTTATACTAATAAAAATTCATGATACATCTATTAAATGAAAAAAAAAACTTCTTAACCGTTATTCATTTTTTGCGGTGGGCAATCGGGAGTTAAGTTTGGGCCACACAACGTTTGTTTATGCTGTCTACATAATACAAACTAGCTACATTTTTACATTATAAGATACACTAGAAAATGTAAGTGGTGCTGTTCCACACAAAATGTCATGCTGCTGTGTTGAGGGAGGTTTCCAGGGTGTTGCTTTGTGGTTGCTAAGGCATTCGTTTCCAAACCTTTGTCCAAATTTGCACTATTCCTCCTAAATAGTATTCAAAATTTGAATTAGCAGGTCCCAAATCATAGTAAATTGAAATGAGTACTATCAAAGTGTTCAGGTCGCCTGCTATGACTGGTGAAAATTTGAAGTGTAGATCCATGAACACTCAAATGGCTGATATTACCCATAACTCAGTGAGAGGGAGAAGTTTAGTGATGCTCCAGTGTAATAGACCACTTTGAAAGAAGTCAACAAGGCTTGTCCAACGCTAATCCCGTTTCATTTTTTTAACGCTGCACAAACGTCTGAACAACATAATATGCATAGAACAACTATAACCAAATCAAAATTGTAAGTTATTATCTTTGAGATTTAATTATATATGTAAGAATAAAAAAGAAACGAAGTGCTCCTGGACGAGTGCATGCATCTTACAAAATGGTCTATAATAGAATGATAATAGAAAGTGATGCATCATTGAATAAATACATGTAAGTGTACAAGTAAACATTACATAAGAAATAATGAATGAAGAGATTGCTTCCTAAACAAAAGGAAGAGCTTTATATATTAATGATCACAATGTCGTCTAGGCAACAGTCACTTCCTTTTCATGTTAGTATATCCAAATTCGTGCATACTGTTATGCAATGCAATTAAATGTAGATAATTTTCCATCACAGAAACAATACAGTACATAGTATCATATGGGCGAACTGGGATGGTGTATTAGCATTTTTGCATGTTGCTAAGGTGTTCTGTGTGGTTGCTAGGTGGATGCTTACTGGCCCATTTTAAAAGACCCCAACCCCAGAGCTACAATATCCTGGTACCCTGATAAAGCTGAGCTCCTTTTTTGAAGTCTGCGTGGTTTAATTGCCTGTTTTATTGTCTGCCAGATGAAAATGTTAATTCTAAGAAAATTAATAGCCCCCTTCTTCTCTATCTCAAGTATAATTCATATGGGAAGTACAAGCAGTGGCTTAATAGGTATTAAAATGTAATACTTTAAGGTTAGGGGTCTGAACAAACACCTGACCTCAAATATAAGCAATAGTCATAGCATTTGCAGGCACCACTAATAAACAAAATTGATCTGTGATAAACATATAATTATGCTAAGCAGCGCTAAAAAGGAAGGCCTTTATGAGCAATATATATGCCAAAATGCCATCAAATTCAAATAAATTCCTTTCTATTACACACGAGGAACAGAACGGAGTGCACTTACGTTGACAGACTTGTTCCTTTTATTTAATATGGCTACGACAGATGGCGGCCAAATTTTCATTTGACAGTTACAAATAGCCCTTAAAGATACATACACAAAAGAGTAGATAGAAAAGATCCGCTCAAGTCATTCAAATCATATTCCCACAGAGCTTGACCCGCTCCTTCAGCACGGCCCTCTGCAAATAAATTCAAATCATCGTTCGGCCATCGCTTATTCAATTCAGGCTAATATCGGTGCGCTACCAAACCGGGCAAACGGCTGACATTTAACATTCCGCGGCAGTAGATACAGAAGGAGGGGGGTGGAATGAACCCGCTTATGCTCCTTGACACGGTGCCCTCTGCAGGAAAATAAAAACACGGCTTTCACTTACTGCCAGACGGTGAGCTGAGCCTATACATCACCTCGGCTACAGAGGAGACTGATCCAAGGTCAGCTCCATTTCCTCGCTGTGCTATTCTCTATCACAATCGCTGAGCGAGGGCCGGAACAGAGATGCTAACGCAATAATCTGTGTGACGGTGCAGACTGCGAACCACTCCAGGCTCTTTTATGAGAGCAATTGACTCGGCTACGTAAATGAAGATGGGGTTAGCATGAAAACTAATGGACAGGGAGTATGAAACCCGCTACATACTTTTTAAACAGAATAAAAGTACGCAGTCAAGGTTAAAAAACAATGCAGACTGAGCATGCAGTTATCCCGAAATGGGAAATAACTAAATGACTTTTTTTCCAAAGTTAAGTAAAACGAGGCAGTACTCGGCTCAAATCTCACAAGCAAACAGCATTAATGCTGAGCGGTGTGCTTGCTGATTGCCTGGTTGAGCAGTTGCTGTGTTTGAATGTGTGTGCGGGACTCTGGAGTCATCAAGAGTACTTCACGCTAGGTTAACACTCAAAGTGCCCTGGGAAATAACATTTAGGCTACATAACGCTTACTTAACATAACTTCAGTTACACATAGCAAACCCAATTTTTCTAACTGCAGTCTTTTGAAGACTAAAACAAACACACAACAATGCAAAACTCATGCCTGATCATCATAATGCATTAATCTGTGTTGAGAACAGAAAGGGTTTTGTGGTAGGCAGTAAAGCTTGCAGTGAAGGGCAACAGGAGAGGATGTGGGGAGGAGGAAGAAATATCATGCACGATGAAGAGCAGTATAAGGGCTTTAAAGGGATGGTTCACCCCAAAATGAAAATTCTTTCACAATTGACTCACCCTCATGTCATTTCAAACTAGGGCTGCTCGATTGTGACAAATATCATAATCCCTGTTACTTTGAGCTCAATATTGAGATCCCGATTATTTAAAAAGATTACACGATTCACTTTAAAACGACATAGACACATTTTAAAACTTGGATTTTAAACTGTGAATTCAACTGAAACATACATGTTCAGAAATAACCAATGCATGTCAATGTGTACCGCCGTTGTTTGGTTACCAACATTCTTAAAAATATCTTCTTTTGTGTACCGCAGAAGACAGAAAGAATTTTCATTTTTGGGTGAAACTATCCCTTTAACAACACCCCTCCGCAAGTGTCTTCCTGCTGTACATTCACCAAACTAATCAAACCAAAAAAGAGAGTGAGAGCACCCTTATGTGAAGCATAAGATGGTTGCCCTGAGGGTTTGGATGAGACCGGCCACAAGCACAGATGCTCTTCATCCTCTTGATGAAGGCGCAGGATGGCTCTTTTAATCTCGCTTCCCTGATTCTTCGCACGACTCATTGACCTCTCCTCGGAAGCGTCGGAGAGAGCTCCACAAAACATCTACAGAAACACTTCCTCCCATTCAAACGCCCCTACCCTGTCGGTTCTTTCTCTCTCTATCTGTCACTCTCTTTTTACTTTACAGCTCTGGCCCTTGTACACCCCCCTCCCCCCTTTTTCTCTTGTAGGCAGGAGACATACACTTCCTCCTCACCCCCCCCTGCCCACCCGCCAGTGATGTTTAAAGGTGAAGCACAGTGGCAGATGGGGAACATACTGCAGCCGGCTAATTAAAGGAACCTGAAACTTCAATGAAATATCCAAAACACCGGACCTGTCACCTCTGTGGAATTCTTTATTAATGCAGGCAATGACATCGTTTTACGTAAATCCGTCCGCCGTAATCTAGGCATGGTGATAAGATTGGCAGACAGTGAGAGAGATTATGTATGAAATTGCTCTGAATGCAGAGAGGAATTATTCGCCGTGACCTTGGCCCTCTGAAGAGAATTCCTCCATAAATTAAACACAAACCGCAATCTCGTACCATATGCCTTGAACTATTCTTTTTTTTCTTGCAGATCTTTATGAAAAGTGTTGTTAACAAATAAGATTTTTCTATTGTATAATGAAAACTAAGTGGTGCTTATCAAAAGCTGTTGTGGATGTTTGCTTCAATCAAAGTGTTCTGTATAAAACTTGGGTCCCTCAAGCAAATCTTGTGTTTATATTTTTGATGTTTTCTATAATAATAACATAATCATTCATAATTATAATAATTATAACACAATAATCATCATAAATAATAATGAATTAAGTTGCTAAGTAATAAGGAATGGCACATCACTTCTCAATAGGATGCACAAATGTATTCAGGTTTATAGTTTAAGCTATAATAAAAAATCTGTCATCATTTATTCAGCTTTTCTTTCAAAACCCATATATGACTCTTTTATCTGTGCAACAAAAATGAAAATATATTGAGAAATGTCTCAGTGGTTTTGATTCCATACAACAGAGGTCAATGGGGGCCTGCGTTGTTTGGTTACCAACATATTTCAAAATATCTTCTGTGTTCTGCAGAAGAAAGGCATACAGGTTTGGAATAACAGGAGGGTGAGTAAATGATGACAGAATTGAACTATTCCTTTTACACTTGAGGTTTAGGGAAAATGCTACATTAATGCAATACTAAAGCTTTTAACATTACGTGGATATAAATCAACGCTTAATTATCAGCTTATCGAACCGGTTGACAAAATAGCTTCGCCTTACATCTCTATGTGCAATAGGGACCGATACAAAGAATAAAATACAGCATGTGTATTTACCCTTTTCTCAGGGGTTAACCACATGATCGCATCAATCCCGTGATCGCTTGTGCTCTCTCATCAGTGCCACACTATCCTTGCAACTGACATCTAATCTAGCACTCTCCAGAGGGATGCCGGGATAGCCGCGGCCTGAGGCCGGCACTCGCGGGTCCCGCTTGATTAAAAAACAGCAGTAGGAGCGTTGAAGGAGATCGCAGCGCCTTTTAAGACACATCCCATCATCACTCACTTGATATAATTATTGGAAGGGAAGCCAATCATATTTTTATATCCATCAGATCAATATTGACAAAACAAAAGGAAAGGAGCACCGAGCCTGACATCAATAATTTCAAAATGACTAGGAGGTTTGTTCAGATATCAGACTGGAGCTGGAGACAAATATGGAAGGCGAGATCACCGCATGGACCAATGAGAGCTCTGCCCCTTCCTACCCTAGACTCCACTCTCTGTTTTCCTACCTTCCACCTAAACAATGAGTGTCAAAACCTTCTGCCCGCTGTCCTCCTCCATCGCCTTCCGCCCTCTCTCTCTGCTTTCAGATGTTTGCTGTCTCTCTCTCTGATAACTGCACATCTATTTCAGAGCGGCTCCAGGGTTTGGTTTTCAGACAAAATCCATCTCCGGTCAGGTAAAAATTATAAAGAAAACATCTTTATTTCGATCGGTCCTTTCTGGCCTCCTTTCAGTAGCTTTATTTTTGTCAGGAAAAACAAAAAGAGCGCTGGGCTGAGGCCGTGTCGGGGGAGTTTACCCTCAATTAAGCACAGGTAAAGTAATGCCTGTTTTGGGGGTGATTGTGAATACATCCCAACCTTTTGTCACTCTGCAAAGCAATGCGTTGCATATTTGATGGAAGGGCGTTTTTTCTTGTTAGAACCGCAGGTGCAAAATGATACATCTACCGACTGCTGTGCTTTAAAATGGCGGCGAGTGATTTTTCTCCATTAAGCTTGAGGACGAAGCCAAATGCCGTCCCTGAATTCTCCAACGACCTACTGAAATTACAGGTTCATCTGTGCCACTATTCCAGAGCAATTATTACTTTCTCTCAATGGACAAATAAAGTACTTCAAGTGTTTAACCTTTCTTTACCTCCCTTACAGCAATCGTGGAGTTGTTTTCTAACTCTGTTTAAAGTGAAACCGCGTAGGGCAGGGCGATATATATCACGATGCACACTTTTTATACATGTCCATAACCATTCTGAAACCGGCTCTGTGTTTTATGCACAGCTCTTCTGGGAACTACTCTTTGATCAGTAGGAAGTACTGCTCATGCTCAATCTAAAATCACTACGAGATTGAGTCGTTTATAACGTGCAAATGAAAAAGCAACACTCCTCAAACATCATCATAATAAATATACTTTCTTTCTTTAAAAAACCTGAAAATGTATGAAGAACAGCGATAGAATATGACCATGGGCATTTCCTGGTCCTAATTGACATACTATGCATTATGCACTCAAACTATGCACTATGCACTTAACACTTATGCATGTAATGTATGGATTTTAGAAGGGTTGTATCGTCCCAAATGGAAAACGAAACGTTTTTACTAACCGGAAGTATATCGGTTTTCCAGACAACACAAAGGATGTCAATCGCATGGAACGGTAAAAATCAACTTGTACATTGTACATTTAATGTAGTTTTCATCTGTTTTGCCAAGTATTACTTCAGTCATCATCAGATTGAAGCGTTATCACTGTGCAGGAGATAGGCTCGAGCGGCATCTGAGAGCCCCGCCACCCTTTCGCTACGCTACGTAAGCAAGCGACACTGCGACCGATAAGTGTGTGAAGTGTCCACAGTTTCACACTTCATATTTTCGGTTGAAAAAGTGCATCATCTGTGTACTTTAAGTGCCCTACTTCTTTTGAGCATTTTCAATGTGAACACACTTCTCACACGATATATACTACAAAATGGCGTTGAATAAGTGCGCGATTAAGGATGCACCTTCTATGTTTGTGTGTGGAAATCGTTCTTCTTCTGTTCCACATTTTGAGTTTCTGCACGAGAGCGCCCTCTGGCATTCGGATGTTTCGGCTTTTAACCTTAACTCATTGAGGAAACTGCGCATATAAATTGCACGATATATCGTCCCAGACCTAGAACAGCTCGGATGCAACTCGATTCAGGAAGCAAGAAATGGTAACAGGTGGCTTCTGTACCACTCCAACGAGAGTGACTGTTTAGGTAAACATACTCCGTACAGGATGCAAGGATAATTAAATGATTAATCTACGATGAGCACTTCACTCCGATGAAGGGCCACGCTCACAATTTTGTCTGTTTTGATCTGATCAAAGGGTATCAAATACTCTCTGCGCTTCATATGAGTCATTCACTCCTCCTTCGTCAATATGAATCCAGGAGAGATGGAGATGTCCTGCCCTCTGCTCAAACTCTTTGTCTCACGCCCCCTCGTCTCTCTTTTCCCTTGCAGTGCACAGTATGACAGACGAGTAAACACAGATGCTGAGCAGCAAACTGGAGGAAATCGTTTTATAAGAGATGACAGTTCTTGCCACGGCAAGAAAAATCAAACATTCAGCACGCGCAACTAGTGATGCAGCAAAATAAAATCTAGACTCATTGGGCAAAACACACGTGCCCTGGTTATTTAAAGGTGCTGTGTGCAGTTTTTTGCAATATAATATACATAACTATGTCTTCAGAGGTGTAAAAAAAACCTTACATAATGAAGCCTTATGTTTTCATTACCTTCAAATTATCTCTTTCTATCTACATACACCATGAGTCCCCTTACATGGAATTCGCCATGTTGTTTCTACAGTAGCCCCAAACTGACAAACTGCTCTACAGAGTTTCATAAATACGTTATGTCCTTCGGCGAAGAAGCGAGAACGTGACGACATGTTAGCCCTGTGTCAACCACTATAGTGCTCAGAAAGAGAGGAGTGGAGTAAGCCGTTGGTTGCAATTTGCAACCTCACCGCTAGTTACCGCTAAATTTCATACACTGGGCCTTTAATAACTGTTAATACTGTACTGTACTTTAAGGTGATTTCACTATGATCTTCCTTTGTCTTGTATGTATTTACTATGCTGCACCTTTGTGCAAAATGTTTTTAATGGTCTGTAATATGCTTTTGACTTCTCTACATCAGTCTCATTATGCAGAGATGCGAGCTCATTTCTGTTAATATATTATCCATCATCAGCCGACATTTACATTAAATCCAATTAAATCCGGATCAGCTGACACTCATGGTGCTTTATCTCCTTGTCAAAGTTGCTGGTAATGATAAAAATATATCTTAAGATAACTGCTCCTGTTACGATTTCCATTCTGCAGTTTTCCTTTATTTTTGGCAGTTAAGATGGTTCACATAAGAATTTGGCTTTAATTAATCTGACAGGGAAGAACGAACAGACAACAGTGAAACAGACGTACTCAAGAGAGCCAACGCCTCCAGACAGTATTACGATGCTTAAAAACAACATCACTGCACCTACTAGATGTCAGAGCCAATTACATACAGGGAGGCTGCAGACCGCCCCGCCCAGGACGCCATGTCACCAGGCTGCCCCCAGACACCTCACCACGTCCTGTCCAATGCCATCAAAGCCAATTAATTACCTCTTAATATCTCTGATTAAGATAAAGAGATAAATAAATGCATCAATCGCAGAACCCCAAGAGGATCCTCATCTGAACAACGTTGTGACAGCTGAAAAGCCCCCACGACCCCCCGTGCTACCGATGTGACACTTTGCGCGAAAAGAAAGGGGGTAGGGCACATGCTGTGGCAAACAAGGCAGCTTTTTGTTCTGAGCCCCCACAGCTGTCACTTGCAGTCTAGTCCAGTCACATTTCTGTATGTAACCATCTCACCACCCACCCACAACAAACACACACACAAATGTAATTCAAACACAGAGGTAAGACACCTCGACCACTGCCCCTCAGGGCTGCGCTGCATTCAGGACCACATGACGTGGGCAGAAAGGCAGGATGGGTCACTGCACCTGGTCAAAAGCTTATTTTCATGAGTAGGCTATGTTTGCCAAAAAACACATCAGAATCAATTACGTATGTTCACCTCTAAAGTCAGCTAATCCACTTGTGTGCCATAAGCTTCCATGTAAATCCACTTTTATACGGCGTAGACCGTGCCCCCATTAATCACCGCTGGCATGGTCAGAAACGGGCGGTCTAATGGGACAGCCTTGGAAATATCAGAGAGGAAGAGGTCACGACTAAGGCTGTTGACACTATTGTGAAAATGCTACGGCAAAACAAAAAACAAAATGGCAACATCAGTTTGTTAATTTGAGATCAGGCAGGATTATTATACGAATAATTTGGATGTGTGGGACATCTGTTTTTGTTTAGCTTTTTCATGCAAAACTACCCAAATGCAGATATTATACTTTCAACTAATTGTTCAAATTACAGTTGTTTTTCCGGAGGCACCCGAATGCCAAGCTACAGAAAATTGTTTCATGTGAGCTACTTCAAATGAGAGGTTCTGTTAAAGGGACAGATAACCCAAAAATATAAATAAATGTCTTAATTTTCTCACACCTGAGTTTTTCCAAATCTGTGTAAATATATTTGCTCTGAAGAACACAGAGAATGATATTAGGGAGAATGCTTGTAACCAAACAGTTCTTGGCCACCATTGACTAGCATACTAGGAAAAATGACAATGGAAGTCAAAAGTGCCCCAGAACGGTTTGCTTTCCTACATTCTTCAAAATATCTTCTTTTGTGTTCAACGGAACAAACTAATTATAAAGCAGTTTTTTAACGCCGCGGTCACACTTGACTTTTCCCTCCATTGACTTCCATTCATACGCAAGGCCGTCCGAATATATTTCGCATTTTGCTGCTTAGCAAATTCAAGTTTGGTGAATTCTGACCTGCGAATTCACGTCACGTGAGTGAGATCAAAATAAGATCAAAACCTCACAGAGTGACTTCTCCCAGCCCATTTTTCCAAGCTCAAGTCTAATCCGACCGTGGCATAACGCTTTCAAAACAGCTATGTGATTTAGGGCTTTTCTCTTACATTGCCAAACAATTGTAAGCACATTCTAATAGATACAAAAATAAATCTGACAGGGTCTAAATCTCTATTTTACTTATCTCCTATAGATCAATTACTCGCAACAACACATCATACCACGCTTTCTGAATCTCTTATCAATGCAATCCGATTTTGAAAGTTAAACAGCACGAGACAGTGTCAGCCACAGACATGCATTAATAAATGATAAAATAGCTCATCTAATCCCCTTGTGCAGAGCCAAGTACTTTTTCCTCATCAGTGAGTATGATATTTGCACAGAGACTGAAGCGAGACAGGAGAGAGAACTTGAGCGAGTTAGAAAGAGAAGTGCGTTAGGTATTTGCTATGGTATTAACAATCTGCTGCCTTATAAAGAGATGCTTATTTGTTTCCGTTGCAGCTTGTGAAAACACCGCCGTGAGCATCTGCTAATTATATTCTCCCACACCGGCTTCCTCTTTTCTCATTTCTTTCTCCCTGTGCTCCCTTAGTGACAGATGTAAAAAAGCGTCATTGACCTAAATCACTCTTTTCCAGCACATTAACCTCAAACACCTTCCAGAAACACACCTCCGCAAGAGAGGCGCGCTGCTGCCGCCACCATTTTAAACTCAGCCCGTCTCTCACCTGCGCTAATTGTTAAAATGTCCTCTCATTAAATGTGGGCGGGCGATGATGGAGGCTGCCAACGCGGCTACTGAACGCAAAATGAAGCCATGATAGACCGAACTAATTGATTAAATGAGAAGAAGCGGGATGGGAGGGGTTGTCAATCAAACCCGGCGGGCGACTGAATGAGGGGTTGGGAAAAGGCGAAAAACGACTGAGATACAATCGAGCTCAGCACCGATCAATACGATTTGAATTTTTCAAAGCTCGGTATATGATATGCTATAATCTCTCATTAAAAATGAGTGTGGCTTGTGTAAATGATTCATGGTTTGATATCCATACTGTGTACCGGGCTCCTCTAGGTGCGGCTGCTCTGTAGTGTGAAAAATCCTACACAAAAGAAAAAAGAGCTTGTGGCAAAAATAGTGACACACATGTTTAACGTTTGCTTGGAACAAAACCTGAAAATATTTCTTTACCTTTTTTCGTTAAACACAAGGACGCACAGACTACCCAAGCTCATCTAACGCCGGATAATTTACTATCTCTCCTCCAGTCACCATTTTTTCCATCCTCTCTTCCTCCCTCCGTTTTTCTCCACACAGCACCGACTCCCAGTGATAAAATGAAGAGATTAACGCTGTAGCATGTGCCTGGCTTTGATTTAGGGGAAACTGGCTAATCATAACATAGACAGTTTAGTGCAATCTTGCATAATGAAACGCTCGGTACTAACCACCTAATGCATACTAATTTGAAACAATCCACTCCTGGGACTGGCAGAGCATGAAGGGACCGGCCGAAAGAACCGAGATGCTAACATCCAGGGACATCGACACACACACAAACAAACAAATGAATTATTTGGCCTCAGACCACATGCACGGATCTAGATTTGCTGTAGGCTGAAGAGCAAGAGGGCTGTGTGAATGAACGAAGGCAAACTTAAATAGAAAGGTCAAGCATCATTATCATAGGACTAAATAAACAGCCGTTTGCAACGGTCGTGATGTTTTGGCTGGTGCTGCTGTTACTGTTGTGATTCCGTCCACCCAAATCCTTTATCTTTCTCTATCTCTCGGGCTCAGACATCACATTAAGACTGTCATATCCTGTATTGATCCTTATCCAGACAGGGCTTTATTGCTCCTCTTCTACCTTGTCGCGGGGATAAAGCTATGCTAGCATTCTTCAGTTCAGAGTGCATTAATAATAACTGCAGCCATAGACACTGGAAAAGCACGCAGAGAGAGAGACAGAGAAAGAGAGAGACAGAGAGAGAGAATCTTTCATTAGCATAGTGGCAGGTGGGAGGGTGGATTGTGCATCCATTATAAACTAAGTGTTGGGAATTGACTACACCTAATCTTTAAGTTAATTACCTTTAGTCAAGGCCAATACCCTCACCCACCAACGTCCTCGGAAAACTACAGTGCATGTGTGATGGAGTGCAGAGAAAGGCCACAACACCAATAAAACCGTGTTCTTAAAAACCATCCGAGGAATTAACAGCTTGGCCTTGTTTTCAATCGGCTCCTAAACGCATTCCATATTCTTCCGCAATGATGTTTTAAACAATGCTACGATGTGGCACGCCTGATCAAATTGTAAATAATTGTCAAGGAGCGACCCTTACTTCTCCACCATTGCGGAAACACATTTCTAGCCTAGCGCTGACTCCTGTGCCAATCGACACCTTTTAGCCATTGCATTCGCCTCCGCTAGGAATCGCGGGCAGCTACGGGCATGTGCACTTGACGGCTATATCGCTCCCCTCGCCCCCTTCTCCTCCTCTCACTCGATTTTTGCTTTTTTATCAGCGACTGAGAGAAAACTGACAGCATATTTAACATTGCAGTTTTGCAGTACATTTGTGCTCCTCTGGCCGATTTCCCCCCAGACTCATCAATGCCGCATTACCAAGTCAAATCAGGTGGTGCTGCAGAGCTCGCCTCACACCAACACAAAACAGTCAGATCTGTGAGCATCACCATCACAGCCTGGGAGAGAATATAAAACACTTGCCCCCCTCTGCAGCTCTGATTTCTCTGCAGCCTGAGATTATAATCTCACAGGCCAACTGTTACCCTGTTATTGTTTCTCATTTCCAGTGTCTGATACAATTAAAGGCGCAGCCATTGTAACAATACTCTTACCTCTTTCTCTGACACGGGCTGTTAAGAATTAAATACTAGCTCAGAATATAAAATGATCTACTATGCATAGTGTTTTGAAAACTGGTTAGTATAGAATAAGATTTACTAACACCATAAAACAGCTATGTTATTTGTCATATGACCGCATCACAGTGCACAGTGCACTAACAGAGTTAGTGTTTAATCAACTATTTTTTACTACACTTGTGTATTTCAAATTCTTTTTTCTTCCGTGGAAAAATGTCTTGGAGGGTTTTGTTCGCACAATGGAAGTCAATGGGGGCCAATGTTCTTTGGCTCCCATGTTCTTCAAAATATCTCCGCTGTGCTTCAAAAACCTTGTGTGTTCAAATTCACTGTTTTTCAGAAATCTTTGTCAAAATTGACAAGCACTTTTTATTGGTTGGATATTTGTAAAACCCAGTGAGAAAAATGTAAAGGTTTCAGAAAGACAGCAGAAATATCTTCTGTTGTGTCTTACACAACAAAGAATAACGTCATACAGGTTATTATTAATCACATGAGGTTGTGTAAATGATTTGTTTTCTGTGAACAATCCCTTCAACATCTTGCAGAGAAAGACTTAGAAATGTTACAAGTCGTTCTCATATCACTACCAGTTCATCCATCACACCGCAAATGATAGTCTGAAGTGCATTGCATTGTGGGATACAGCATTTCACACAGTACAGTACATTGCTCATTTTGTCAAATGTAGTAGGTCGTCCGGGTATTTCATTTATACAGAACACCGCACCGTATACATAATATATCCCATACGGGTAGTGTGTTATTCTGAACATTTTCTTGCCCTCTCTCCTCCTCTCCATTTCTCGCTTATGACCATCGTTCTTTTGGAGGTAAGGTCACACTTACTGCCCCCTTTCATCATTCTTATCGCCACGCTGCCATTTACAAGGCAGACGAGCTCTCCTCTGGCATGAGCTCAAGAAAGCAGGTTAGAAGGGACGTTGAAAGAAATCTGCCATTTATTTTCCCCCGCTTTTTTGTTGCCGTTTCCACGGCTGCAGAGGCAAGACAAAAAGCTCTCGGGAGGAGGAAGAGAGAGCGAGAGTGATTGTGTTTGTGCGAGCAAGAGAAAGCATTGTGTATTGTTTACTCTGTAATTCACAGCGCATGCCGTTGATTAGCAAAGCACACTGCGACACCGAGTCTGGGTGAGGCACAGGAACTATCTCTCTCGCTCTCTTTTCTTTACTCTGGGGCACACTGTGAAGTGACTGATGGCTGCAATGTGAAAAAGCTGCCTGGGTGAGGAGTGAAATTTAAACTGCTGCTGTCAGGAGCATTATTTGGCTTTCATTACGACGTGCTGCTCCGGTTGCCTGAGACAAGCCGATCTCTAAGTGAGGCAAACGAGGCAGAGGCATCTCGCCTCCCTTTTATTAATTCATGTTCGCAATGAGCTCGTACATGATAATTACTGACAGAAAGCCTTCTTTGTGTACTGACAGTCGACACAGAGGTGAGAGATGAGAACGCGGACTAAACCTTTAAACATGGATGTCTAATAATATCACATCTGATGTTATAGGCAGCGCAGAAAAACAAACAAATACACGATGGCGGCAAACAGAGAATCTTGGGCAATGATGATCGTCTAGTCATCCAACTAGGTTGACTAGTTTATTCCTATTTAGAAAGGTTCGTTCTTTTTGAAGGGACAGTTTACCCCAAATTTTGAATTCTGTCAGAATCTTCGTTTGTAAATTAAAAGCACATACAGTATATGAGGATATATCTCTACCTATACAGATATACTTTATATATACATTAAATATACCACAGTGAAAAAGGCATTTCTAAGTAAATGGGGAGCGCCATTAAGATCCCTCAAGATGCCCTCTGCATTTTGTACCTTTCTATTATGCTTCATCCAGCTGTTTTTGAAAACACCTTATTGTAAACAGACATCTGATCATTGTCACGGTCAACCTAGTCTATAAACACATGGTTTTATTCATTTCTAATATGTTATAACAGCAGCTATAGCAGAACAGCCAAAACATGGAGCATCACTGCATTTCTAAAGCTCAATAACAGATTAGCTGTACTATAAAGCACTTCCTAGAGGATTTCTGTTTTTTAACCAAAAAACTGATCGTGCTGGAGAATACACAGACCTCCTGCTGTTCGGTGTAGATGAATGAGACTGGGAGAAATTTAATTCCCTGCTAATTAGCATTCCGCTCAGAGGAGCATGTGGTCTCTCTGTGGGTTACGCCCAGGTCAGGTGACACCGGGCGACTCAGCAGCAGCCGCCGTGCTGGCAGTAGCGAGCGCTCTCGGGGGAAACTAAGTGGCAGAGCCCCTCTTCTGCTCTTCAGTCTGGATGTCCCCTAGAGCTACTTCAGTCTTTCACAAAACAAAGAGCGATGCTGCTAGTGGGGAGGTGCTGGGCTCATCTCCTTCACCACAGGCAGATAAAAACAGGATTACAGGTAAATACCAAGAGAAGAGGCAGGCGGGGAAACTCGCCGTCTAAAAACCCCAGCAAACCCTTCTCCGAAACTCAAGAAGAACAGCCCCTCCGAATCAAATGCCACTCATTGGCAAAGCGCAAACATGTGGCCCATGTGTAATTTGCTTTAGAAGTGAGAAATGATTGCCTGCGACTAGACAATAATTAATTTCGCAACGGAGAGAAAAAAGGTTACGTTGCCGCTTCAATTACGAGATGATTCCGCCTTTGCTAACAGATGGGGTTGGATTCAAAGAACTCTTGGTGATGACAAAAAGGAGAGACAACTCTGGTCTCATCAGAAATAGGCAGCGATGTGGGAAATCAATGGAGAGATCAATGGCGCGCCTGCCTCCCTCTCTAGAACAGAGGGGGAACTGAGCTCTTTACATAAGCACTGATAACCATCAGGGAGGCTGGCTTTTGCTCGCTGATTTACTGCGCCGGACCCCCGAGACACCTTCAGGTGGCAGAGCCGCTCTTATTCGCTATCACTGTAACCTTCTCAAAAGCATCTTCAAAAGATACTCAGTCTGAGGGAATTTTAATCATGCATTTACTCTACTTAAGCAATAAAGTGCAAGAAACTGTTGAGAGTATATTTGCTGTATTGCGAATATAGTCACAGGTAAAGCAAAAAAAAGGGGTCTATTAGACGAACGCGTTTTTTGCTGTTAATATTTTGCTGTAATAATCGTCAACGTTTAAGTCCTTGTGACTAAACAAAGGCCGCCAACGTGGGTGTGCATACTGACGCAAAAAACAGCAGGTGTAAAATAAAGCAATAAGCCCCAAGAAGAAACAAAAGGTTTGGTTCCTCTTTTCAAAGAGTCAACCAAAAGAGCAGTGCAGCGCGTTTTCGAACATAAAAAGCGTGGTCTAGGTGATCGCCCCGCTAACGCATAATTTTTTATTAAAGAAATAGTTCACCCATTTATTCACCCGTACGTATTATGTTTACAGTATGTCTTTTGTTTTGTAGAACACGAAAGAAGACATTTGAAAAATGTCTGGGTTTTGTGTCCATAGTCCATACAATGGAAATCAGTGGGGGCCAATGTTGTTTGGCTTCCATCATTCTTCAAAATATCATCATTTGTGTTCTGCAGAATTCAGGTTTAAAATTGATGAGGGCAAGTAAATGATGAAAGAATTTTCATTTTTGGGTGAACTATCTCTTATATAAATGTATTTCAGGACAATTCAAATGCAATGAGCTTGATACCTGTTTACACATCCCTAAAAATTAACGTGGGACCAGTTGGTTTTAAAAGCAATAACAAACGTGGCTAAGAAACTAAAGCTGAGCTTTATAGTCTGTGCAAAGAAATTCATTCATTTTTAAATGTCTAAAAGTGTCTTACATTTCTGGGCCCACCGTGTAAAAAAAAACTAACAGTAATCAGAGATGGGAAACAATTAGAACGTGGATGGAAGAGAAGGTGCAATAGCAGTCTGGCTGGGGTGTCTTCATTAGAGCTGCCTGCTGAGAACACGCCGGGTGCTTTCGGCCGATCGGTTAATTAGGATTTTTGCTGCTTGGTTTTGCATGAGAGAGGCGGGAAGTGGAAGGTTGATTGCCTTTTATTATCAGCCAAGCAGCTTCTGCGTTCCCTCCTTCTTTATTGCAGATCGTACAGATGCGGAGCGTCTCGGCAAACATCAATTCCAATAATTACAAGAAAGTGCAAGCGAGAGCACGAGCCATCGCTCATCCGCGATCACCCGCGGCCGTTCGTACCGCCGCGTTTCCCTTGATGCCAACATGCGAAAGAAACGTTTAAAAAGCGCACGAGGATCCGCCAGTCGTTCCTCAAATTGGAGGATGAATGGAGAAGAGAGGTGCTTTCGAAGTAAAGAGGAACGCCGTAATAACTGCAATAAGCGAAGGGAGGTGTGTAAATAAGATAAGAGGGCTCGAGAGTTTATGTTGTGAAAAATAAAGCCAAAAATATGTGAGAGCGCAACGTGTGAATGTTACACCTCAGTGCAAACCATGCATCTGTCTGAATGGAGTGCTACTCACTCGACAGTTACATTTGGCTAAGGCTCAAATTACACTGCCTAAAAATCACAAAATGCTTAGCTTAATAGCATTGCTTCGCTGCTTTTGCGAAACAAAAAAGAACAAATCAAGTAGTCATGCTATAATAATCCACTTGCTTAACACAGGGAAATCTGATACGAGTAGCATGTAGCCTTTCTAATTCACACCTATTTTTTATATCCTTGTCAGAATTCATTTTTCTGTCTCCACTTGTTCTTTTTATTCACAAAAGTCCAGCATCAATCACCAATATCCTTCACAGGAAATGTTATGGTTTTAAAACCATGTGAAGGCTACAACTAAAACCTTTAGTAGCAACAACGCTCTTGTTCGTACCGAGAGATCTACAGATGCTGGCGTAACTGACCCTCTGACTCGTTTCCACTTGTTACCGAGACTAATGCAGCCATTTGAATAAAATCAATACTTCTGTTGACTTAGACTTTAAAGCGTTTCTCGTCTAATTTCGCCCGTTAATGTTTTTTTCATGAGAAAGCGCCCTGTGACACATGAAATCCCTGGAGTATCCGATAAAACGGTGGGTGTCGAATGAGCTTGTCATCGCTCTCAAAACAACCACTGTCGCCACTTACGCTCTTCTATTATATGAAGAAATATTACGGCTACATCTCCAGCACTAAATTTTGAGTAGACGCCATCAATTTTATGGCGAAGCTTTTCAGTATAATAAAAACAGATAGCATGCTAGTTCACTCTTGAAATACAGAATGACGACTGAAATCATTACAGCCGTTTGAAGCGACGGACAATTTAAATCAATCTATATTCAACATGTGTGTATGCATTTGTTATTTAACTGCGTCTCATCTGTCCGGTCCAATTAAAGCCCCCCAGTGCAAAAGATGTAAACAGAGAAGAAAAAGGAGAGGGCTGCAGAGAATGAGAGCGAGGCAGGATGAGGGAGTGTGAGAGAGCTCCAGGGTAACGCTTCAATGATAAAAGCAAGAGAGAAAATCTTGTTTTGATAAGTGAATTACTGGCCTTCACTACATTTCCCTGCATTCCAGAACCAGTGGGTTCATTAAATGCATTGATATATCTGTCAACCTCGTCTGAGCTGCCTTCCTCGGGGCAGAGAAATGCAGTCACCTTTGCAGTGTTGAATCTCTCAACAGCTCGAGGCAACAGTTTTATTACAAATTGATCCATTAGATAGCGCTGCCGTGGTTTATTGTTTACGCCGTACCTCTCTCCCTGCTCGTCTTCTCTCGTAATAAGCGGGAAAACTACAGGTGCAAAGCAATCGTCACGCACAGCTCAATACAAAGCAAATGAAAATAAAGCTAAATATCTAAGAAAAAGGTGCTGTCTAACTGACACCGATATGCCTTGAGCGGTCACGTCGTGAAGAGGAAGTGGTTGTCGCAAGGGTAAATGAAGGGCAGGGGAAAGGAGAATCTTGACGCGGCGCTCTCTGATGAGTCAGGACTGATTAGAGAGCACAAAGACAGCAGGCCACCCCCCCTTTCTCAAGCACATAATTCACACCTTCAGATCCTCACACATTCGCCATTAAAACATCAGACAAGACTTGATCATTGCTCTGCGGGCGCAGCAGTAAAAACTCAGCTCCGGTCTGCTAATATAAATGACTATCAGACCTGCTTTACGGCAGAGTCATGAACAATGCCAGGCTTTTATGTCGCCATCTGACGTTAGGCTCTTCCCAAAGATCTAAGAGGTTAAAATGAAGCTCAGTAGGAAGGCACCGTGTTCCATAATAAACTGAGCTCAACATGCATCTCTCAGCAACCACAGAGAAGACACATTTGGATTTGGAATACTATCATATGGAATACACAGATCTCCATTGAACCAATGTGACCTACACATGTATATGTATGCTATCCGCGCACACTTTATTTTCATCCATCACTACCTATAGGACCAGTCGATTGTGTATACAGCCTGACTCAATAGTACAAGGAGGTCAGCCACAACCAATAACTGATGAATATTGATTTTGCTTTCCTTGAGATGTCTTGGTGGAAAATGAAAACAAAGTTAGTGTCATGTAACTAATGAAAAAAAGAAAAAAGCTAACTCGTTCTCACAATAAAGCAAGAATCCTCTGCCATACATTATTTTAGCTAACAGCTGTAGCAGGATGCATTTTTACTATAGTTTTTACACAAAGTGGTATTTTCATCTTACATTCCTGGAATTCCAGTTCCAGTGTTTTTGAACAAATTAACTGTTCAACATGTAATGGCTTTTATTTGAATACTCATAATACAAACGTAGGCCAAAAAAAATATATATATATATGTGTATAAAGATATATACTGCATGTACACATACACACGTAGTTGACAAATATTCTGTACTATAAGTAAGTGATAAAAAAAATAATTAAACAAACTGTTAGTAATAAATTATATTACATAATTAATATTTATAATACAGCATAAGACTACATATAAGACTAAATAGATTACATATATACGTACACATATCTGTATCCGCCGATAAATGGTCATTTTTAATATTATCGTATCGGCCGGTAATAACATTTTTTCCGATATATTATAGCCGATAAATCATAAATAATTTCCTCTGGTTAAACTTCTTTAGCTGCACGCTGTTCACAGTTAAAATACTGTACAGTACAGTACAGTCTTTCTGTCATGATCATTCACTTACTGCTATTAGCAAAACATTGATGTAGGTACAGTATGTAGATACAGTATTTATGAATGTGTAAATTATAGGAACAAAAGCATATTGTTTGAATCAGACTGCTGTCTGAATGCTTTCGGTCTGTTAGACTTGTGGCTATTAAGAACATGTTTCTGGGTTGCTCGGGAAGAAAATCTATAATTTGTTTGTTAAATTAAAAATATACTAGAAAAGTTTGAAGGTTAAATCATCTTTAACTAGTGTAAATTAGGCTTGTTACATGATTTTCAGGGGGGAAAAAAGAGAACTAACGGTTACCTTGTTTTGTGCAGTGAATGTTTTCATATAAAAGCAGTTGTCCACACTTTGCCTTTTGTTTCAGTCTTAGGAAATGTTATATTAATATCTAGAGACTGTATATCAGCCAATATATCGGTTATCGGCTTCCAATGTTAAAGAATCACCGGTTATTATTTAACGGCCAAAATGTACATATCTGTGCATCCCTAGTATATAGTAAATATTTAGTTTACCGTGGTCCTTTAAGCTTTGCATTATGCGCTTAAGGTGATCCAGACACTTATGTCTTGCTGAACAAATTGGTTCAATATTTAAAAGCGCTGGTTAATGGGCCAGCAGGTTTATAAGGGATGTTACTAAAAGGCACATGTCAAACACAGTGCAGAAGCCCGATTTCTCCTCCCCCGGTCCGTGCTGTTGCGGCTAATGCATCAGAGAAAATTGTATGGCTTTGCTAATACATCCTCTCCTCCCCGCCTCTCTCATTCCTCACACTAATGCACTTACAAATGGACAAACCAGACTGGAACCAGACTCCGAGCGACTATGTGTATGTGTATACTGTGGGGGTGTGTGTACACTTTGCTCTTGTAGATGACTGCTCTGAAAAAAGGGCATTACCAAAATATGTGTAATATTCCAGGAGGCGCTCCATAATCCGCTCATAGCACATACAGTACCCAGGCAATAAAGCACAGGTATAAAGTGTGTTAGGTCCATGTCGCATCATTACAGCGACCAATCTTTTTTCTAATTAGCAGTGTCAGTCTCCAGTCAGCAGGGACAAACCAATAAGGCTTCATTCTTTTACAAGACACCATCTTAGTTTCCCTCTTTACTAACAGCAGCCAAGCGGCCATGAGGTTCACTGTTAAAACATAAACAGCAGTTTGCTATTACCCTCCCTTGTGCTCTCTCCATACGTCATGGAAGCCTATAGTAATGCTTTGGTTCTTTCATTCCTTAACATCTGCTTTGGCACAGCTCTGATCTGGGAGGACATCTTGGAGAAATCTGGATAAGGGACCTATAATTCTTAAACATGTTGCTTCAAGCTGACGGGGGGTTCATGAGCAGTGCTGTGAAACAGTGTCTCGTCTCAACTACATGTCAAAATGCAGCCATAAAACCAAATCAAATGTCATTCTGTTACATGTGAACCATATTTGTTCATGTGCTGATTAAAACTGTACTATGAGCTTTTTCATTATTGTGTGAATAATGAGGGAACTAGTCTGTTTTATATAAATATCTAGAATCACATAATATTCACCAAAGGTTGAATGTTTGGCATGGTCCTATAAGCCCCTGCTGGTGAAAGCTGGAACTACACATGGTTCCAAAATGTATTTGCCAAATCTATTCTGTATTAAAATAAAAAATGTTTTGCAAGCAACATATACATATACATAACTAACAGTTCATGACAGTATAGTAGACATGGGATAGGTAAAGCTCACAGATATTTCTAAAGGTACAAATTTCTTTAATATCCACTTAGGGCTGCCCCAATATCAGGTTTTCACTTTACGATTACCGTGACCAGAGCAATATACTATAGCTATATATTCACAGTTTCTATTACTTTTATTATGGACCAATAATGCTAGCAGTCAAATTAATCGTCAATGTGTTGTTTATTTTGTGTTTCTTTCTTTACAGCCAAACAAATCACACTTAACATTCTAGTGGGTCAGAGAGTTTACAAACATTCTGCCTCTTAAGACAAAACTTTAAACGGGTGCTAACTTATCTGCAATATTTTCATATGTGTAGAAGTAACACAATATTGATAACAATTATAATTGAATCAATTCAAGGTTATTGTCAGTACCAGCAGTGAATTGTAGCCCCCTATATTTAATGTGCAATCAAATCTTTGCATCCGCTACATATTGTAAATATACAACAAGAATCTGTTACACAGTTTACCTCATAATCTCACCAGGTCTTGCTACTTGTTTGTCTTTTCTCTTACATACAAGAAAAATGACATACAATAGATTTGCATGACTCTCTCGAGAACTGTCAAGAAACACAAGAAAATCAGGTCCGCTCAAGACACGTAGAGCCTCTCGGTGTCAGAGAGGAAGAAAGGAGGCCTGTCTCATTTCTGCCAGGCTGCCCTGAGTGTCAGCGTAATATCTTAAAACAACAGATGCAGAAAGCAGTACTGCAGCCAATTACCCTGCTGTTGGCATTTGTGCTACACACACTCAAATGCGCGCGCACACACTCACATGCCAGAAAACATCTTTTGAGAAGAATGAAAGAGCGGGATTGTTATGCGTGCTGTCAGTGTGTGTTGTCAGACTGTTAAATTTAATGAGTACACAGCATTTGAATGGCCTATCAGGAGCTGTTTGGAAGGACTATGACAGCGTTGTCCAGGGCCTCAGATCTTTCAAGGAGGAATCTTGGATTTTCAGCAAACAACAGTGATTTGCAAACACAACATGACTGCAAATCAAAGTAGACCTTACTGTTAAACAACGGCAGAGTAAAGAACGACCTACCGGGCTACACAGATGGCAGAGATCAGTTACACGCCATAAAAACAAGCACGATTAATGGCCAGCAGGTCAAAAGGTAAATTAACTGAAGGGGCGCATCTTTAAAAAAATGACGACAAAACGGAAAACTCACAGCCTTAACTAATACGACTTCTGTCTTTTGAATAAACAAAGAGGTTGAGTCTAGCTTTAGCTCATTTAAAGAACAATTCTACCGTACATCTCTGAGGACAAAATCTGCCTTATCTAAACCACAAAACATGCAGGCAGCTTCTCTATTAAAAAATATCACTAATTAAAAACCTTTTTCACATCACCAGTGACTTTATCGCTGCATGTCACCAGATGCTGTGGTGCTTAACCACAACAAGACGTTGCTAGTTTTTGTTGCCCTACTAATTGTTCTGAATGTCATTACCAGCACGTCATTCCATGTCAACATTAAAGGGCTAGTTCACCCAAAAAGGAAACTTCTGTCATTTACTCTCCCACAGAGTGCTTCAAATCAATTTTAATGTCTTTGTTCTGCTAAACACAAAGGAAGATATTTGGCAGAATGTCAGTTACCAAACAGATCTCATTCCCCATTTACTACCATGGTAGGGATATTAATACTCCGATACAAAAATATAATAGAATAGTCGCTTTGGATAAAAGCGTCTGCCAATACATAAATGTAAATAAATAAATGGGAGTCAGTGGGGGATGGGATCTTTTGGTTAATGACATTCTTCCAAATATCTTCTTTTGTGTAGCAGAACAAAGAGATGTATATAGGTTTGGAATGGAGTAAATGATGACAGAATTTTCATTTTTGGGTGAACTATCCCTTTAAATATTAAAGCTAATAAAAGGACTAGCCTACGTGTTTTTCTTTCCTCCATCTCGAAGAAAAATCATTCATATTCAAAACATTCGTTTCTCTGAAACTGTCAGGAAAAATGCTAACAAACATTCAAGCCTGTGTTGAGCTTCACGCCGGGTCAGTCAACTATCTGACACGAATCAAGTCTGGGATCAAGAGGAACAGAATGTGTCAGTGTGATGGAGCATTATGTAAATGCAGCCTCTCCCTGCCTAAATATTGACAAATCAGCTCAGAGAGAAGAGAACAGCAGCATCCACATGGGATCTCCCCTCCAGTCGCCTGACTGACACTTCATAGGAAATGTCTTCCATTTACAACCCATTATTTACTGCTCTCCCCATGATTGCTTCACACTGGCCCTGGCAGCAGCTGCCCCAAATTGCCCTCTTGGGTGGATTCGGAGCACACTCTTGCTCGAAAGATGGATTCACCCGATGCCAAAGAGACTAACTGGATTACTTCTGTTGTCAGCGTTTTTCCGATTGCCGCCTCTATTCCAAGAAAATCTAAGATTGCACGAGACAGTTTGACTGATGTGGATATTTCAGCAAGGTGCAACTGTACACAGCGGGCAACATTTCACTCGACAATGAGCAGTAATCTTCCGCATTAAACCGCACTAATGAAGGAGATGTAGTGATGTGACTGTTGAGCTATTCGTCCATGAGAACCCTCTCAGCTGTTGAAAGCCAATGGCTGAGGCACTGCACTGCAGTAAATCTTCATCACTATTATGGTGAAATATGAAAATGACAGGCAATCTGACTGCAAGGTGTTCGACAAACAAGATTCAAAAGGCGGGACTGAGCGGAATTGAGTGCCGCTTTGCGACGAGAAGGATGTGCTGCGCTTTAACCTGTATTCAAAAGCTGAGCCAGGCCTGTACGGATGGCGAATACAATAGCCCCGTCGCCTTTAGGGTTGAAAAATGAGCACAGCTGTGAGTCAGTGTGACACTGATTTTGTTCAACAGTTTACATAGCTGCTCTGTGATACCCTTGAGAGTACTCTCATGCCCTTTAGCCAGCAGAGAATGATTACTAATAGCTTTCTCCTACACTGTTAAGACTCCCACACTCTTTCTTTTTGTTGCGTTAGGCTCAAAGTGAAATAACAAGATCAGCAGAGAATAGCGAAATGAGTGATTTTATTCTCCTCTGAATCTTTGACTAAGAAGGCTCAATGTTATTCACGCAATTCAGCTTTCACATTTTGCCCAAACTTCTTTAACTACATTTACATTTATGCATTTGTCAGACTCAATAAACAAAAAACACGTATTATTTTATGTTGTGAATGTGTTACGCTAACTACGTTATTATATCAGTACACGTTTGTGAACTGGACTGGTCACGCTGTAGGCACTATTTGTTCTTGCGTGCACCCAGCAAACACAATGTAATAGAAATGTTGTTATTGTTTTATTTCACGGTACCAAGGCCTTTTAACTCATCACATTCAATTCAGACCACAAGCACAGATAAATTGTGATTTATATAGCAGGGTAGCGTCGCCTGTGAATACCTGTGCAGAAAACACTAATATGCCACTTTTAGAAGCTATAAACAGGAACCTGCGGTCGTGTGGTCAATACATTTGTCATTAAAAGGCAGCGTGCAGGTTTTGTTAAATGATATCACACAAGCCTTGGGCGTCAGTTATTCCTGGAAGAGCAAAACGACCAAGTGTGATAATCCTAGCCTGGTTGCTTCACTTTCAACTCGCTTTCTTTCAGCCTGCTAGATAAGCACATAACCCAGTTCCCAGTTAAGGACCAACCATAAAACTAAATGAATGAATTACAAACAAGGCCTCAATTTCATATACACCATGAAAACGAAAAGTGACACTACAAACAACGATAGAGAAAAAAAGCCATGCATACTAACAAGTCCCAGAAAAATGAAAAACGGCCGTACACATTAAATCGCAGTAGCAAAATAAAGCAATTTGCTTAAGTACTGTACTGTAGTGGTGTATTATCCAACCTTGTACATACTCGATGAATGAAATTACTCATTGTTTCATGACAGGAAGGAGAAAAATTACTACAAAAATACTTTTAAATACTTCTTCCTCCTCCAATCACAAGCTGTTAGGGTCGCCATTTGGTCTTAGTGCTACACAGTGGCAGGTGGCTGTACAATTCAGCCTGTGTTTACTGCATGTTGAATAGACAAGAAAACAATGACATGATTATGACCTTTTTCAGTACCACTTCCAATTAAGTGAGCAGTGCTTTAAGTATCACAACTGACTCTAGTGAAAACATCTTATGATGTTTATTTAAAACAGCTGAGACAAATATTTATAACCGTTCCACACTTAACCTACTAAGCAATCGAAAATGGTTTCATCGGTCCAAAGTTAACTTCTGTTCTGTGTTTCTTAATCGGTCTAGCTACTGGCTATAATATAAGTATTATTTTTTTATTAATTTATACTAATATTACTTTAAATTAATATTTTATTTTTTTAAAATATATAAAATAAAGAATTTGTTGAATTTGATTGTCGTTTATTTTATTAGGTAAACAAACAATTTGTGGAATGGATCGTGTAACTTTGTGGAATTTAAGTTTAGCAAAGTAACGGCTCGTCTGGTATCCTAAAAATATTACTGGCTAGACATCATTTTAACTTACTAGCAAATGTATTAACTTTTTTTGCCTGTTTTCAGAAATAAACAGGGACTCTATTCTTTGTGAATGTGTACCGGAAGTTAAGAATGGGCCACAAAAGCGTGCATGCGCAGCATCTTTTGTTTATGTTGTTGCTTTGAAACAGTCTATAGCCTTTGCAAAGAATGATTTTAGATCTCAAACATCATGTCCATGGGGACAATGGGCATGATGACATAACAACTTGGCCTTGCATTTGAATAATTAGCTGGTTTATTGATTCCAGAATGTAAGCAGAAGATTAATTCATCCAACATACTGAGGCTACATTGACAACGCAAACGTGTGCTATCGTATCCCTAGAAAATCTTACTACGGATTTGTTATTACTACATATTACTCATTAACAACACCATTAAAGCAGAAACTGTGTTTGTATGCAACCAATCAAAATAAAAACCCCAACATAAGGGAAGCGTGTTGTAATTGTCAACCACCTGTTATTATTATATAGAAAAAGTGTAATTAACATCCAGTTTGTTCTACACTTACAAAAACTCATCCGAACCTTTTTAAAACCCTGCCGTGAAAACTGTGGACTGATCTTTCACATCACACCCTTTGACAAGCCAGACACAGAGCAAACACAGTGAGTAAACACAGGCACCTGACCTCACGGGGCATATTTGATAATAAAACTATGTGGTCTAGCAACCACTCCTGATTAAAACACACGACAGGCAAGACTGATTCTTTTGGTCAACCTCGGGTTTTTCAATGAAAGCTTTCGACCATTTTCAGCAGACCACTTTAATGATGCTCGGTGCAATTAAAACCTGCACACGAGATGAGGTGCGCGCGCACACGCTGCCAACAAAGCTTGTGACTCGGATGCAAGACATCACATAACACGAGACAAACTATCAAGTTCAATTCTCTCCAATAACACTTCGCGTCTGGACCTGATCCACTGTCATCGCCTGACTGACTGGCGCGCTGTTATAACAACAATACGTGAATGGTTTAAATAGGCATGTATCTATCGGGCGCTGTGGTCGTTGGCACACACGGATTATGAGAATGATGGTGATGATGATGATGATGGTGTTAGCCTGCTAGCTAATATCTCCCCGTGTTAATAAACCACAACACTCCCTCAACAGCAGCAGTGATTAACACACTCGGCTAATTACACGAGCCACAAACAAATACGATCATCTCCCGTGAACAGAGACGGTCAAAGGCGGAACTTACCTGGAGTCCTTCTCTACAACATCAGAGATTTTGTGTTTTGAGAGCTTGTAACTGAGCAGCAGCGGCGATTAGCGAATGACAGTCAAGTGCCGCTTCAAGTGTTTTGGAGTCGTTTTACAAACCTAATGCACCGATATTAATGATATGCCTGTCAGTCATCAATATTTATGGTGGTGAGGAGTGTTGGTAACGGGTCAGTGTTGGGACACAGTGTTGTCTCTCTCTCTCTCTCTCTCTCTCACACACACACACTCTCTCTCTCTCTCTCTCTCTCTCTCTCTCTCTCTTTCTCTCTTCAGTAAGAACCCCCCCTCGCGCAAAAGTCGCTCTTCCTGAGAGGAGAATAGCGTGCGCGTGAAGACGCTCGGCCCACTTTCTAGTGTCGCGAGTCGCGATTGGCTGCACGCGAGCAAAGAGAGCCATGCCAGCCAATCCAGAGCGCTCATTTTGTGATTTAAAACGCAAGCGTATATGCAAATTATGTGTGTGTGTGTTGGCGTGAGAAACACGCGTTGTTCTCGCACAATCAAACATGATTTTGTTTTTATGAACGGGAAATGTTTATCTTCCACCATATAATTTTCACAATATTTAAAGTTAGGTTTTTCATAAACAAAGAAATCTTTAAGTGCCCTTCTTATGATCGACGCGACCTTTAATCCAATGATATAAAGATGTAAAGATTGAAGAATCTGCCGTCGAAAAACCTTTATTCGTCGACCACTCATCTTAAATCTCAAGGGGGTATGTGGATGTATTCCACGCGGTCTTAAAGGGACCGCATTATGTTCGAAACGCTCAAGCAGAATATTTCTCTCCAGTGTGCATATAAGCACACCGAGTGTGTGGCACCCTGCTGTGGAAATGATTGGTTTATATCGTTGTCTACCGAACTTTGTGTTTCACCCTTCCCTGAAAGGATGCTTCAGTCAGTCCCAAAGGATTTATTCAACAGTGAGTCATTGAACACGACCGCTGAGCCTTGAATGCTCTACTTAACCTTATGCTGTTCTGTCATGGATGTAATCAAAACACAAAAACATCATCATATCGTTTTACGTCCAACATTTTTTTTTTCACAGTCAGTAACAGTGTATATTTTTTGACAGTACAGTGCTTCATTACATTTAATAACATTGTAATTGACATTATTAAAGGGTTAGTGGAATACTGTAAATGGCAACTGTTTAGCATTTTAATAGACTGTAAGTGAGAATGTGTAGCATGTTTTGCATTAGATATGTAAAGGGTAAATTACCTGGATCCTTAATTTTGCACATAAATAACTACCTTGGAATGATGTAGTCCTTGAGCTAAATAACATAAATATTAAGTTTATGTGTTGAAAAATGTATAGTTTTAATAAAACAAATGCTTGCACGAGCATTCATTTTTTTATTAGAATATTTCAGAGGATGCAGATTTTCGGATGTTTTGCATATGCTGCATTGTCCAACAAAGCAAGAAAGACAGCAGATTAATGATAAATGGACGCGCTGTGGCATCACAGTGCTGAAGGAAAAAAACACAGGCTGAAGTCTAACTCTTTTGTGTTACGGTGTAATGATAACAGCTGGCTGTTTTCTACTCTCATGATAAAGGTATCAAGAGGCTCACTCCAAGATATTGTGTGGGAAACGGATGGCTTGTTATTCTATTGTGACATTGTTGCAGATGACAGACTGAATGAACAATAAAATGGGGGAAGGAAGAGAATTTTTGACCCCTGGTGTTTTGATTGGAGGAGAAGAAGAACGTGGTGATTGATTTCAGCACGAGAGGGTGGAAAAAGAAAAGTGGATTCAGGAGATGTCTGTAATCAGAAAGACAAAGCCAAACGTGCAAGTGCAGTTAAGAGACAGGTTCCTGTGTAGGAAAAGAAACGGCACACCTCCTTTTCTTTTGTAAGTTAAAATTATGAATGCTCGATGGCTTCTCTTGATACTGAATACCAGACCTCCCTCATTCCTGCCAGTACAAGGCAGATGGCTTGAATCTCATTTCCACTGCTGGACTACCTTGTCTTGGCGGCTCATCTAAGGCTTTGCTATTAGTAATCCCTTACATACTGTCAAGATATAACATACATTACAGGTTGATTTTATTCTGGCAAATGTCCTCATGCTTTTAAAATAAAAGAACCGAGGGAACTGAATGAAGGCATTTGTGCGATGTGTGGAATAATGAGGAGCTGGATTACAGGAGACAATAAAGCAGAGTGATTTGATTGTTATCATATTGTGGGCGGATTCATGCTCCCAGTGGGACATAGATGGCACATGAACACAAGGAGGAATAACCACACGTGCTATGCAGATGAGAATTATTCAATTAATATGCAGTAATCAGATAAGCAGTAACAATCATAATGCATTCAAATACTAAGACAGAATGTTCTTTCATCACGCCAGAGCTTGAAGTCTTTTTGTGTAGTCAAAATAGAACAGTAACAAACCTTTCAGTCGCAAATGTTTTTAATTTGCATTGTGATTTTTTTTTTACATATGCACTTAATGCTAAATCAGAATATTTTTTTATTTTCTTGGTTTTACAACATTATTTGTTTGTCAAGCAACATGCTTTTTATAAATAAAGGTTGCTTTAAGTACTCTTGCAAAATACTTCTTGTGATCAGTTATCTGTTGGTAACAAATGAGTTCACTTTTTTGCAACAGTATTCATCTTAATATCTCAAATTGTTGTGATAAATAGATACATGCTGATTCAACAGTATTTCATTTGTGACACAAAAGACTCCTTGGCATCCGAGTAATGATGTGCAGGATTATGCAGTACTGTAAAAGAACAGCAGAGGGCGCTGTGCCACAACACATCTCGCTAAACTATTTCAATCATACATTAAAAGACAGGAACTTTCCATAAATATAATTATAACATGTACATATACTTATAGAAAAAAACTCAGAACAAAACTCATCACCCGTGGAAAAAGGACAGGGCCAGTCTCAGAGGACAGCTGCTCAAATCTATAAAATCTATTTAGGCGTACAGACACGTTGTCAATACGACCACTGGGTGGCACAAAAGATAAGCGTATTCTTAATTTGCCTCATAATCTATTCACAATAACATTGTTAATTCAACAACCCACATCATACTAATAAAAATATATAGGCCTATTCAACAACCCACAACATACTAATATAAATATAAATGTTATATTAGCAATATATATTATATATATATATATATATATATATATATATATATATTAGCAATATATATATATATATATATATATATATATATATATATATATATATATATTAGCAAAAGTATATTATATATATTAACAACGTTAGCAATATATATTAGCAATAATTAACATTTAATTAACTATATTTAGTAAGATTTCACAAAATACAACATTTATTTAAAAAAAAAGATTTACTTATTAAATCTTATTTAATATTTACTTTCATGCTAAATCTTTAGCTGCTTAGAGAGGTAGGCCTATTAGATGTGCACTCTTAAGTAAATCACATTACTAGGAAGCGCTTCAGCATGGATAGAGTCTTCACTGAATATTTGAATATACTGACTGCTAGAATACAAAATTCAATATTTACAATCTTAGAAACTTTATTACTGTAATTTTTCACCAGTAAATATTGATTCACTATTAAATGTCCGGAATGATGTATAAAGTTAAATACAAAGTAATTTAGAGTGTGCTTTCAATCATAAACATTAAAAGAACACACTTAAAGAGTCGTTTGTTTAAAAGTTAATGTTTGGGTTATATTTCCAGGACACAAAAAATAAAACATAATAATATACGATTTAATGTTAAGCTAATGGCAGATATTCTTCTGTGCTCATTGCTCCTAGTTTTTATACACAATTCATGCTTATTCTGAGGTCTTGTTTTATTGGGTGAATCACTGTTTACTTCATGGCATGACATTTAGAAAAAAAATTCAATACAAAATGACATGAGTAAATACCTTTATAACTCTACAGTAAGTGCCTAGGGTTTTTAACCTCAACTTTAGACTTCAGACTAAATAAAACTTCAATTTATCATAAATATGTATATACACACATATGTATTTGCGAATAATGATCAAAACATTGCAAATCTCACGTGCATCCCCATCCTTGTATGAAGAAACAACAGCTTATAAAACTTTTATTTTATGTAGTTGTATGTTTTATGTAAAAAAAAATCAATATAATATAAAAAAGTTCAGTGACACTTTCATTTAAATAGGGATCATTTATTTGTTGTTATGCCACGCATACAGAACTAATACTTCTCAAAAGCAATACAATGCACATAGTGCTGCACACAGCACCACAGTGAACAACGTACAGTAGCTCTGCGCTAAAATACTCAGTGGAGCACCAGAATCACTACAACTCACAAGCAGCTAAACAAAGATCTCAGAGACAGAGCACATAGACACAATTAAAGAACTGATGTTATTTGGATTACAAAGCATAGATGGGATTGCGGGAAGGATTATCACAGAGAGCAGTGTTCAGTGTCATATACTACAGAGCTGGACCTTTGAATTCACTGAGTTTTCAACTGGTCTCCATTCTACAGGAGTTGACTTTACGTGGCGTTATATGTGGGAGACCAAGCATGATTAGCACACTAAGACCAATGAAAGGTGCTGCTTCAGATGGGCCTCCTGAAGTTCTTGCCAGCGAAGCGAGCCTTATCACCGAGCTCCTCTTCAATCCTGCGAGGAAAAGCAATAACCAGTTCAATCCAGGAATTTGATTTTGCTCAAAAAGACGACAATATGTATTGACTGGCACTATTAATGACATATTGACCATTCAGAAAGAAGTATTTTAGAAAAACATAGTAATGACTAAGAAAATTTAACTAGAGTGGTATATGCTCGTTTATATAAATGTACTGAAGGTAAGCTTACCTCAGCAGCTGATTGTACTTAGCCAGACGCTCGGATCGGCAGGGAGCACCAGTCTTGATCTAAAGAGAAAAGAAAAAACAACATACTGTGTTATTCCTTAAATTATAAAATAAAAAAGGTAAGACAGCGCTTGATGTATCTTTTACCTGGCCGGTGCAGAGTCCAACTACCAGGTCAGCAATGAAAGTGTCCTCTGTTTCTCCAGAACGATGACTGACCATCACACCCCAGCCATTGGACTGAGCCATCTTACATCTAAACAAAATCAAGCACATAACTCAAGATAAGCAAACATTTCTCTTTTATTTAGATGTATAAAGTACTTACAAACATGCATGCTTAGCTCTAGACATCAGAAATACTCACGCCTCCAGGGACTCGCTGACAGTTCCGATTTGGTTGACCTTGAGCAGCAGGCAGTTGCAGGCCTTATCAGACACGGCTTTAGCAATGCGCTTGGGGTTGGTAACTGTGAGGTCATCACCCACCACCTGGATGTTGGTGTCCGCAGTGAAGTTGCTCCAGGCCTCCCAGTCATCCTGGTCAAATGGATCCTCGATGGAGACCACTTAAAAAAACATAGAAGCATTATTGACTATGCATTAGACATAGATTTAGGATATTACATTTCTAATCATAAAGCAATAAAGTGATTGTTTATTAAATTGTATTTTTTTTTATTTATATACACTGTATCCATTAAGTATAAATGGAACAGCTGCCTAGCCTCAAGAGGGTCAAATTATTACTGCCATTGCTTTGCCAGCTTCCCCTACAGCGTCATTCACTGCTTTTTAAAGAAATCTTAGTCTTTTTGAAGACATCCAAAATAAACCACTAAGAAATATTCTGGATTTGTCTTCATTCTAATGTATTGTCCGCATAGCTGCTCTCACAGGACAGTCAGGTATCAGATACGTACACGCAGCAGCACTAAAGATCAATGAGGGCAACTGACCGGGATAATCCTTGCAGAAGCTCTTGTAGAGATCAGCCAGCTGATCGGGGCTGATATAACGGCTGGGGTCATCAGGTGACTTGAAGTCCAGGTCGTACTTGCCGGCCTTGTAGAACTCTGAGGCAGCCACATCCATGCCAATCACGATCTTATCAGTGTAGCCAGCTTTGCTAATGGCGTTCTTCAGGAGCTCAAGAGCTGCAAAACATATATTAATTTAGCCTACAATATCGTCAAAAAAACATTTTCTTTAACCAACACCATTATTGTGTTAATGCAGGAAAAACTGTATGTCTTACTTGATTGATATTTAAAATAGTTTTAAGGGATCATAGTGCAAGACAGCAACTTTGCAAATCTTTTATTGTTTTAACTTTGGCAAAGTATTCACGTTAACTGGCCATATACTGTACACCGGTAAGCATTTAAAACAAACCATGAATATTTCTAGGCAAAATTACAGTTTAAGGAAATAATTCACATTTATTTAGACAATCTTTGGTACATTTGTCATGGTTTTACGCATTAGCTTATACATATGCTTTTAACCTAAAGCAGTGATGGGCTGGTTGTATGAATCCTTTTAAGATCCTCGTGTGGATTACTGCAGAATATTTTATAGACCAATAAATTAAAACTAAAACGGCAAATACAAGGGTAAAGAAGAGGACAAATATTTAGATGTCCACAGAGGGATAATCCAACATGTAAGGAACTGTAAACCGTGCTTTTGACTAAAACAGATGTTTGGACAGCGTCTCATGCTCAGAGCCCATGAGCATTCCCAGAATTCCACACAGGCTGGGCCACAGCTGCATTTCTTCACTGGGTCCCAATCAATTTCATTTTAAACAAAGGCCCAAGATCAGTTGTTTGGAAAAAAAATTATTTAATATACTGGATAATAGCCAAGATACCAGTTCTCTGCCAGAAAACTCTGATGCCTTCAGTTATCTAATCTGTTTTAAGGCATATGAAAATTTTGAATTTGTTGTAAATGTCATTTATCTGATCTAACTGTAATTCTCCAGGCATGGTTTCATAACCTTTTATGACGGTGTTGAAGATCTATATGGATGTATGGATATTCCTGTGTCATTCTCCACTTGATTCTGGATAGTTTTTTCCTGTTGTTTCTAAAACTCACGACTGTCTCACCTTCTTTGTTCTCAAGGATGTTAGGGGCGAAGCCACCTTCATCGCCCACATTGGTGGCATCCTGCCCATACTTCTGCTTGATAACATTCTTCAAGCTGTGATACACTTCAGCACCAATGCGCATGGCCTCTTTGAAGTTGCTGGCGCCAATGGGAAGGATCATGAACTCCTGCATGGCCAACTTGTTACCAGCATGAGAGCCACCGTTGATAACATTGAAGGCCTTTGAAAACAGACAATCTATTTATAGTGTGCCAGAGTTTGAATTCAATAATGCTTTTTCTGCTGTGCTTCATCTAAAACAAACAATTAGACACAACATACCCTACTAGAATTATTTAGCATTTCTTGTACTTATTTAGGAAAAAAAAATTTAGGTGTGCAGTCTACACTCCTGCTTGTCACAATAGAAAAAGAGTGTTGTTCAATAATATTATTCAAATGACTTTAAAAAGATCGTACAGGTACTGGGAGAATGACTTCAGGGTTGCCAGCGAGGTCTGCAATGTGGCGGTAGAGGGGGACGCCCTTCTCTGCAGCACCAGCCTTGCACACAGCCAGGGAAACGCCCAAGATGGCATTGGCACCAAACTTTGCTGTGGATTCAAGCAGGCTCATTCATTAAAACAATGTCTGTACAAACCAGTTTGTCTGCAATGAATTGAAGTATATAATATGCTTACATTTGTTTTCTGTGCCATCCATATCAAGCATAAGCTTGTCGATCTTCTCCTGCTCCACGACTGACACGCTCTGTTAAGCACAACAGATTTATTACTGAAAATCAATCATTTGTCAGACTGGATGAAACTCATTCACATATATTAAGCACAAAACAAATGCAACATTACAGCATACACAGGATTGTGAGATTAGAAGGGGCTTTATCTCCTGCCTTTAGAAATAAGTAAAAACTAATATGCTTTTTTCCTCAAACATTAGTGAATAGAATTAATCAAATCACAGCGACACACTACAATCTGACTTACCACTTCTGATCTGACGCTCATAAACTAAAAATCCTCATTATATTACAAATATTACCATTGCGTAGAAACAATACACATTCTCACGTTAGTCAAAAAACAGATATTCCTACCTGGCTAACCAGAGCAGGTGCAATTGTTTTATTGATATGCTCAACAGCTTTTGAGACACCTGCAGGGAACAAGCAAACCATCACTGACCCAGGCCGAGGAGGAGAAGAGCATGCAGAGCAGACATAACTAGATGATCACAGAAGCAGGCAAAATATAGTTTTATCAATGAGAACTCCAGGAAAACATCTGTGATCATCTACAGATACCTGCCATGGTTAGTCGCCAAAACAAACCCAAGGGCTCATGCTTCTGTGCTGTATCGAAATGGTTAAGCTCCTCATCTCAGTTAATAAACACACTAAATTACCTGATTACACAAAGCAGGGGCCAAGAACTCATTTACATATTTAACAGCTCTTTTCACCCCTGACAGAGGAGAAAAGAATCAGATAGAAACAGGAAAAAAAGAAAAGATGAGAAAAACACTAAATAAATAAGTGAATTAGAAAATTATTTTAAAAGAAGGACGAAATTAATCGTTTTTGAAAAACATAGCATATTTGGAGTTTTTGTTTTTTATTAAAAGATAATGAGGATAACTGAAATATACATGACATTATGTATGTGTATATTATTAAACAAACATAATTACACTTTGCACGTATACAATTAAATGATGCCTGAATTTCATACTTTTAAAAAGCACTTAAAAAGGGCAAAGAAATAGTAACACGCATATACATTCTTAAATAAGCAGGTATTTGAATACTACAAATAACTGGAATGTTTGAAATACAAACCTTTTCCCAGATAACGTGTTTTGTCATTGTCGCGGAGTTCAAGGGCTTCATAGATGCCAGTAGAAGCACCACTGGGCACTGCAGCTCTGAAGAGACCTGTTGAGCAATTATCATGATTAACCATTCAAACCACATCTTACAAAAAATCCTGCATGTTTCGCTTCAAACGAATAAGTAGCCACAATTCCCTACTCGAATCACTGATGTAAAAGATGCACAATTTCCTGTGGTGATGCACCAGACTAAGCAAAAGCCAAAAAAAGGACACTACCTGTGTGCTACACGTTCCAACTGTATCAAATCTGCACTGAGCAAATTCGATGCCAGAGCCTGCAGATACAATTGGATTCAAAGCTTAAGCAGAGTCTCTTCAACTGTTGCTTTACAAGTCTTGAATTCAAAAGCGTATATTCTGAATGCACAAAAAGGGACACATTTGTGTTAATATACTCACATCCATCTACTCTTATTCGACTGGCAAATATTTTGATATGACATCGAACTCAAATTTATGAGCTATTAATGTTACTTAAGGTTATGCTTAGGGAATGAATCCCCAGCTCCCATTTCACTGTTTAACCAAAAAGCTCAATTGAGCTGTACTCAAATAAACACAGACACATCTGGGTGACTTGTCACCATTTGTTTTCCAGTCAGAGGCCAAAGGGAATAGTACAGGAATGCTAGCAGAGGGTTAATGTACACTACAAGCACTGATTTCTATAAAATGTTTGTGTGCCAGCTCCCTCCCTCGGTTTAATTCTTTCTGGCAAGAAATGATTTTCACATTTTTGTTCTCTTGCCAGAAGCAATCTTTTAAAACGGTCATTCATTTCAACTTCATTCAAATTCTGGCCTTGTGTTAGAGGCCAAACTATCAGCTTGTTTGCAGACTAGAGCGCAGGGAATTACAAAAGCAAAATCATGGTTTTCACGTTCCTTTAATTTGCTGGACATTATGCATTTAAAAAAAATTATAGAAACATTGGCAAGAGGTCCATGTATAAACTTCCCTGTTTCTGTGCATACTCTAGCAATGCTATCCATGTGGTATACATTACGCTGCCTATTTATAAGCCCCTTCCACCTGATACGTCAACTCCAGGCTACTGGACACCAACATGAGGGCCTGAACAGGCAGAGCTTAGACGCTCACCCATGCGAAACTGGTACGCCCCAGTAACACAGCATGCAATGTCATTACTGTCGCTTTGTATTGATGTTAAGCCTGTAATGTGTAGTTCTGCCATCCTGAACAATGCTTTATATGAATGACATTTAGCATCTGTTGGCAGATTGTCTTATTTTACAAAAAGATTGAGCGGATTCAACTGGATCATACATGCAAATTTATTTTGTTTGTTGTTTTCTCTAAATCTCGAGTATGATGAAAAACAGACATTTTTGAACATTTCAACATTGTTTTTCTTTCTTTACAAACCTTTCTTGGTGTACAGATCAACCTCCACCGTGGGGTTTCCACGGGAGTCAAATATCTCACGAGCGTGGATCTTAAGGATGGACATTTTGCAGTTTCTAAGAAAAACAAAGTATAAAACAAGAGCTTTGAAAGCCACAGAATGACATAAACCTAGAAAACGGTTTTGAGAATAAGAACAAGGACACATGGTTTATGAGGAAAAAAAACGAACTTCACATTTGAATTCGCATTGCACCTCTGGACTCGTTTTTATAGTAGGAAATACAGAACAAGGTTAGAGGGCTTTGCCATCTCGAACTCAAGTAAATCTCAATGCAGGCCACAAGAAAATGACTATTCTAAACCGAGTCAAATACGCGGAAGTATTTCTCCATGTTACATCAGCATTATTTCCGTCCCTGACTTATAGTTTCGGTTAAAGGAGTCAAAAAGAAGACCAAACAGTGTAATCGACTCCATTCTAACAGTTAAGATGAACAATGGGGCTGTGGGAGCGGAGTAAACAAAGTAGCATTTGGAGAAGAAACTGAGCTAAGAAAAGCCGAACCCTTCAGCTGTCAGCACCTGTTCACCTAAAAATGCAACTATATTGGACATATTGAACTACGCACTGAGACTTAAATACTTTTTACAGTCACCCTAGTCCTTTTTCATCTGCCAAATGATGACTCGCAACATTACAAGACAATACAGAGGATTTCTCTCACACTTATGTGTTGCATTCAGACAAAACATCCATGTGAAAAGTCCAATATTATTTGTGCAAGACCATTTCCTGCCCTGTCAAGATACTGGACATCCACTTCATTTAGACCAATGGAAAATCCTGTAGCCTTAAATGTCTGTGGAAACTTCCACAGGCGGGGTTAACTGAGATTGACAGTCACAAATGACAACCCCCTATGTGGCAGAAATTATGTTGCTCTCGGTTTTAACCGAATAATAATGAGCCTTTACCTAAAATATGCCTGAATATCTAATGACCGTTCAAACTGTGTCGTCATCGTAGTAATGCAAGATTATTTTTACCGACTCTTTTACGACACTTTTAACTCATTTAGTCTAATACGAATCAGATTCTAAAGACGCAAACGGGCTAATTTACGTGCAGACTAAATGAATCAAATAGATATGCTAACTTTAGTAAAACATGCGCAGCCTTTACTAACAGGCCTCTCACATATCCGTTGTCAAAGCAGATCTCGGTTTTTACTTTTGAAAATAAAACCTCAGTTATAGAAGACGAATGGAAAGGTACATACACTGCAATCTCTACACCAAACGTGTCTTGGGGCTTTTAAACGGACGTAAAAATCACGTAACTTAACACGACGCCCCACTTCCAAAGACAGCTCTCTCTCTCTCTGCCTTATTAAAAATAACTCATTTGACCACGACATAAAGCAACATGATGTTGCAATGTAAAAAATAAGTTAACCGTACAAAAATACCTCGAAATTCTAAAGTGTATCACCGAACCAAAGCATCACCTTGAGTATTACATAACACGGTCAACCATCACTACGACTGATTTAATACTGACATGCAACAGAGCTCATTTTCCGGATAACGTCGGGACAACCATCATTTAAAGAGCTAAAGAATAAACATTTATCTTGTTCTCGCCATACCTTAACCAGTGTAAGGACAGACGAATCTTGACCGTGGTGCAGACGAGAAGAGCAGAGAAGTCAGAAACTGCGCACTCGAACGCAGTGAAGTGTAGGACACCAGGAAGCGGTTTCTCGGACTCTGATTGGTCCGACGCGTATTACGCGGGCACGCTATTGAATTCGCATGGCGAACTGCACGTTTTCATCCACCACGACCCCGCCTTCTACGAGGATGCGGAAAACGTAATTGATGTATTTAAAGCTTTTAGTTTAATAGGCATCAGTTTATTGAATATATACATTTGCAACTATTAGGGGTTGTAGTGGTGTATGTTTAAAAGCAGTGGTTTTAATAGAGTAATGGGCGAAGTTTCATGTTTTATGGTAGAGACTGCTGCAATATGGAGTACGTGCGGAGCATCACCTACTGCCAGTGATGCGTCATGGAGAGCTTCCCATCAGTGACGAAAACTGGGCATTTTTTCCGCTTTGAAGTATTCTTTAACATTTATTCACGTGGCTTCTTCCATTACACATCAGTTTATAATGATATACAATAACATACATGGTCGAATTTTATATGTCAAATACAATTTCATGTTTCTTGGTTTTTCATTTAACCAACAACATGGTAATATTATATATATTTTAAAAACACTATGTTTTCTGTTAAATCTAGGTTATTGCTTTGCACATCGAGTCACATCATTTATCACCAATACCGAGAACAATTTTCTCAGAGCAAATGTTATCCCCTGGTTTCTGCCAATCCTACACTACACACGATGTACCAAGTGATGCTGTGCAGCTTCTAGAATCGACTATGGCGGTTTCACGTCATAAATGACCTTGAGAAAGATGACTTTTGCGCCATCTGCCGTTGGTTCATGGACACAAATTCAAACTTTTTCACTTCAAATCCTAAGAAGTTAAGTGTAACTACGGAAAATCTGCAAAAAACATGTTTGCTATCCACAGGGTATATTATGCTACGATAGCATAGATAAAGTGCAAGTATTTAGCACTTTAGAAGTCTAGCACGTATACTGAGAAATGTTCATTCTCTGTTCAGTTATAGACACATGGTTCTTCATATTTATTAACAAATTAATTAAAAACATAGCTTATGAGATGACACTTTGCAAATGCATCAAACTATTTTTATGGTGTTTTGAATTTTCTTCATTACATTGCTTTCTTTCTCAATTTTATCTTAAGTAGTTACCTTCATGTTCACTGGGTACCCTTATTTATCTCCACAGTGTACAGATTTATAGATACTGAAGTTCTCAACATTTGTGATTTACATTTATGAACTGTCAGCTTTGATGTTTTGTGCATAACATCTTTAATGAATGGTCCATGTTTCCTTTCTGGAAAATCGCTCTGCAAACAGTCGAAAAAGAATCACAGACCACCAGTGAGATCAACAACAATGTCAATAAAATTTTTAAAAAAGTAATGTTTTTTACAATGTTGATGTATTTTGGGTCGTTCTGGATGTTGATCTTGATGTCAAGCATCCCTGAAGCATGACGTACCACCATCATAGATCACTGTAGATATTGTGCGGATAGTAGTTCTTTGTACTACTCATATCATCTGGAATCTAGGTTATAAGGTCTTGTCTTTTGTATTTCGCCTCACAACATTTTTTAAGAAGTCGCATCCGGGTTACTTTTATGTTTTTGCAAACTCCAGACATGTTTCAAGTAGTTCTTTATGAGTGTTTAATGTGGTTTCTTCATGCGTTAAGCAAACAAATGATTCTGGGTTTTGTATTTCCAGTAGGATATTTGTTTGATGTTATTCAACATATTTTAGTTAAACTATAAATGTAGCCTAAACCAATTGAATGCATGTACACAGACACATTATGTTGAGCGTGTTTTAAGTTTCGTTGTAAACAGAAGGCAGGGACGTGCACAGGAATTTTGAGGGGCAGTTGCTCTGACCTGAAAAAAAAGGGCAACCCCCCCCCCCCAAAAAAACCCTCACAGTCTATATGAAGGACTGAGAATAACAGGATCTTTATTCATATATATATATATATAAAGAAGTAAAACACTGAAATACAGCACTCAATCACCTTAACTAGTACTAATAATAACACAGAAAAACATAACTCCCTGAAATATCTCTCCTGAATCCGCCTCTTTTCAGTGGGCATCTTGGCTTCAAACAATACCCAAAATAGTGAAAGGATTTAGGCATTTAACCATTTAGAATAAAATAATTAATGTGATGCATAGCTTCCATCATTAATTCTTCTTGCTCAAACGAAATGTGAGAAACTAACTATCAGCAGAGACGTAGCTTAGTTTGCCCAATGCATACCTACCAAAAAAATAGTAGCCTAGGCTGCTTGTCTGCAAGCTATCTGTCTTATCATTTAGGCTAAACGTGGCAAACTCAGCCTGGATTTTTGAAGATTTTAATTCATTTCATAAAACTTGATGATGATGATCGTTCGTTTGTCATACATCGCAAACTCACCTTTTCTGACAACGTTGTGCATATATGTATGCAAGCAAAGTATTATATTTATAGTCATGTCACATTCTGTCAGCTGATTTATTGTTTGTCAAATTAACCTCTCTTCCTTTCTAAGTTATATATTTTTGTTATGGGAGCAACATGTAAAAGCATGTCCTGTCAGCTATGTTATGGTGTCTAATGCAGTTCAACGTCTTTACTCAGGGGCAAAGCCTATTTCTCCATCAATTATAAACAAATGGCTCAAACTAAACCAACTTGTTTTGTACTCTTTAAAGTAATAATTCACCCACAAATGAATATTCTATCATCATTCATTCACCCTCTTGTCATTTTATGAATTTCTTTCTTCCACCGAACACAAAATATATTTTAAAGGAAGTTGGAAACCGAACGGCGCCAAACACCCATTCACTGTTTCTATGGAAGTAAACAGTTGCAGGTAAACAACATTCTTCAAAATATCTTCTTTTGTGTTTAGTGGAAGGAATAAAGTCATACAGGTTTGAAGTGACAAGAGCGTGAGTAAAAACATTTTTGGTGAACAATCAAACTTGACATAACAAGTTGGCTTAGTTTGTTCCCATGTTCTTTTTTTCAATTATTGTGTATATCTGGGATATTTGATGTCCTTATTCATGCCAATACCAAATGATTCATGTAATTATCATTATTTCCTGAAACAGGTTGTTATTACCAGGAAATATTGCAATAATACAAGATTTCACAGCATGGATTGGCAAGTGTTCAAAAGTATTTTTTTCAATCTTACTGATACATAACAAATCTTCATAAATAAAGAAAAAACATTATGAGCATGAGCACTTCGTCTGGATTTGTTTGACAATGCAGTGGGGTAAAAGCTTTCACAAAGTGACTCATTGATCAACACATGAACAAAAAGGAATAACTATTTACAAAGAAGGGTCTGGATTATCTCTCGAAAACAAAACAAGGAAAAGGGAGTTTGAGAGGTACTGAACAAACAGTCCTGTTGGTATTGAGACCCAGCCATTGCAACTCCAACAAACGCCAATACGTCAAACCTTCTGTAAATGACCATGTTACTACACGCCTTTGGCATTCTGGGTGTAAACCGTTGAATTGATGTGACACTCAGCACCTCTTTACAACCCTGCGAATACATTCAGACTCACAGTGTGGGCTTGTTGTCAGCATGGAGCTCTTTCAAGTGCTCTTATATGCTACTTTTGTGAATTTTGCATCGGCTGGAATAGATGGAGCGAAGTGGACATACTTAGGCAAGTGTTTTTTTTATATTTATAGAAATCAAACTAAAAACTAAAATAACATTGACATATAGTCTTCCTTTGCGAGTTCTGTTACGCACAATAAGTTTGTAAGGATGAGCCCGTTTGTCAGGTAAAAAAGTAAAAAGTAAAACCGTTTTTTTATTATTAATACAAATACATAAACATTTATTTTTACACCAAGGTAACAAAACAAAAAACTAAAACGTAAAGAATTACATTTTGCAGTTTTCATTCATTTAACAGTTGCAGCAAAATATGTAAAACACATGTAAAGCAGCAATTGCGGGTCGGGTTTCTCTTCTTCTTTTCACGAAGCCGTTTGCATGTGGCTCATATAAGTGTGTTATACTGTTGTACAGAAGGAGAACTGGATCAGAAACACTGGGCAGAAAGTTTTCCCGAATGCGGCAAAAGTCAACAGTCTCCAATTGACATACAGCGGCGAAAAGTTCGTTATAATCCGCGAATGCTGCAGCTCGAGCTGTCTGGTTATGATGCGATGCACGGTCAGTTCGCCATGACAAACAACGGACATTCAGGTAAGTAGGCCTATATTTAGATTTAACCTTTCAGGATGAGATTTACACCTTTAAATGTTTAAAAAACGATGTGCGTTTAGAGCCTTGCTTCCGTTTTGTCCCGCTTTGTCGTCCTCTAGTGACAAAAAGTTGCTGAAACATTTCAATAAACGTGCAAAAATACACAGAGTATATCAAATGTCCAGCATCTATCTGCGTATGCGTACTTTCCTCCAGCTGATTTAATGTGATCTTTACAGGCTAGGTTCGTTTTCTCTCCGTGAATATTTCTTGTTTGTGTTTTGCAGTGGAAATTCAGCTGCCAGACACAATGATGATCACCAAGGGACTTCCAGGGCGCTACACTGCTGTCCAAATGCATCTGCACTGGGGAGGCTGGGACATGGAAGCAAGTGGATCAGAGCATACAGTGGATGGCATCCGCTATATGGCAGAAGTAAGAATAAGGAGTAAGAAAAAAGAGAAAATAAAGCTAACTAACACAACAAAAACATGCTAAAATTAAAAACATATGTGTACATGTAAAAAAAATGGAGTTTACTTTTTGCATAAACTATTCAATTATATACTATTATTATTATTGATATACCCTGTTATATGTAGAATTTTTGTATTTGAGAATCTCTCAAAACAGAAATCCTCCCTGTAGCAATACAGAAGACATGTAAGATCTGTGGTAGGCTGTTTCAGACCACACATTACACAACTAACATTGCATAACTCATATGTTCCTGTATGACTTCTCTGTCACAGCTGCATATCGTCCACTACAACTCTGATAAATACAGCAGCTTCAATGAAGCCAAAGATAAACCAGATGGTCTAGCAGTTTTAGCATTTTTCTATGAGGTAAGATGACTGTCAAGGGGAAGTGTACTCCAAAATATACAAATGTTTTCGTGAGATTAAAAACGACCCACCAATAACCACAAAGCTATATTTTCGAAGAAAGAAAAATGATATGCAAATCTAAAAGAGTCTCTGTGAGTGTTATTTGTGTTATCACTATGAGGTCTTTTAGGAGCTGGGCCAGGACCAATGACCCCATGTTGCCTGAAGCATGTAGCATGAGTGAACTACATCCGCATTTCTCTGAACTAAATGGGTTAATTGATCAGACCATTGTGTTTTTTTTTTCACTGGGAAAAATTCTGATGCCACAAAATTGCAAAGGCCATAAGCTTTCATTGGCATTGTGCTCTTATTGCCCATGTGCTTTAGTAACACACCCACAGGCATTCTGCTATGCTGTCATATATAGTTTAATTTAAATATGCCACTTTGCAATTGCTTGGGATAGAGCAGGGCTTCATCAATAGTGTATTCATAAAACCTGTGTATGAGGTTTTATCTGAAAATGGCGCAATCAGTTGCACATGCATATAGTTCAATAGCTACCTATAACAGCACAGTAGTTTAATAACAAAACAAATTTCAACTCTGTGGCATTGTGTGTTTTTTAAAGCATTGTTAAGTACTCTTTATATACGTTCTTGTGTATAAGCATTGCCTATAGTAATACATTTCACATACATGCTTTGTTTTCAGGATGGGCATTTTGAGAATACATACTACAGTGATTTTATTGCAAACCTAGCAAAAGTCAAGTATGCAGGTAATGTAAAACATCTGTGTTAAACGTCTCTACAGCACTTAATTTAATAAAATGTATTTTTATGTAACATCTTTGCACTTGTTTTCCCATTCACTGTTAAAATTAAAGTAACTGAACTTATTTAATCATTTAGAGTTCCTCTTTACTCAGTTTCTTGAGAAATTGTAAATTTTCATCTCCACTTTAAATTCCTTAATTCTGAAAATCTGCATATTGACAACATTTCCGAAACCTCGCAATGCTTAAAACATTTAAAGGAATCGGTTTTATTAAGGTAAAGGTATAGTTCCCTTTAAAATGAAAATTCAGTCTTGTCATTTCAAACCTGTATACATTTCTTTCTTCTGCAGAACACAAAAGTAGATCTTTTGTCAAATGTTGGTAACCGAACAACAGCGCTACCCATTCACTTGTATATTGTATGGGCACAAAACTAATGCAAGGCAATGGGCACAGCTATTTCTCTTTTTAATATCCCCTTTTGTGTTCTGTGGAAGAAAGAAAGTCATACAGGTTTGAAATGACAAGAGGGTGAATAAACAATGACATCATGGACATTTTTGGGTGAACAACACCGTCAACAAAATGACTGATTATTGTTCCTATATTTACTCTTTGCCATTTGTAAGGTGTTTTTTCTTTTGCTTTTACAGACCAGTCCATGAACATCTCTGACCTTAAAGTGCGCTCCATGCTCCCAGAAAACCTCAACCACTTTTTCAGATATCAGGGTTCTCTCACTACACCTCCATGCCATGAAAGCATTCTGTGGACTGTGTTTGATACCCCCATCACCCTCTCCCACAATCAGGTGCGTCCTCCCTTTCCCCCTTATAAAAGTCCACAAGCATTTGTGTTCTATCTCACTTCCCTTAACTTTGAATGCGATGAACTTTAGATCAGGAAATTAGAGAGCACGTTAATGGACCATGAAAACAAAACCCTGTGGAACGACTACCGTATGGCTCAGCCTCTGAATGAAAGAGTGGTGGAGTCCTCGTTCCTCCCACGTCTGGGCAAAGGAGGTGAGGGCAGATCTCCAGCTGTTCTGATAAATATTAAGTGTCAGGTGTGAGGTGCCTGAGCATGTTCTCCGTCTCTTTTGATTTGTGCAGGACTTTGCCGTCAGGAGGAGATTGAGACTAAGCTTAAAAAGATAGAGAATCTCATTGTGTCGCTGGACAAAAAAATGCTTCCAGGTATAAACATGTCAAGACTTTTCTTGCGACATAGCAGGCTAATAAAGAGGAAGTGTGTAATATATTTGATTTAAAAAAAGTTTTATCTCATATTATAATGTATTATAATGTAAACATTAACTAATACATCCTCAAATAAAATTTTTGTCAAATAACATAAGCTGTCTTTGTATGCAAACTAAATTTGACATGCATTGATGTTTACTTTTAAGGGCCACTGTCTCCAGCCATGGGTGAGTGTGTTTTTTATTATTTTAAAATTTGTCAAACATTTTTATTTTAAATGTAATATATTCTGTTATAAATTTGTTACCTTTTCCAAGACTCGCAAACTCTATCCCCGCTGGTCCTTTACTTCCAAGAAAAGAATTTGGAGAGTTACGCCCTGGTGAACTTGACCCAACCCATGACCCTTCAGTCCTTCACAGTCTGCATGAACGTCCGTACGCCCCCCGCAAACGACCTGACCGTGCTGTCCTACTCCACCTCACGCAACGACAACGAACTCATGATCAGCTTGGGATTTGAAGTGGGTCTTTGGATCGGCGATGAGTTTGTTAATTTACCCTTGGACCGCCAATCCCGTGACTGGACAAACTATTGCTTCACCTGGGCCTCACATACCGGAGGGGCTGAGCTGTGGGTGAACGGACTATTGGGTGAAGAGCGATATATCAAGACAAGTTATACCATTCCACCTGGAGGAACCCTTATTTTGGGAAAGGACCAGGATGGCTTTTTAGGGATCTCGGCTACAGATTCTTTCGTAGGTTACATGACGGATGTAAACGTGTGGGATTATGTGCTCACTGCGGAAGAGATCGGAGAGCAAATGTCGTGCAGAAATGCAAAGGTGAAAGGGAATGTTTTGAGTTGGGGTATTACACCGCTCAGTCTGTATGGAGGAGTTCATCTGTATGCCGAGCAGGTTTGCCACTGAGAGAGAACGCCACTGCTCAACACATTCTGAACGGTTTGAAACGACTGTCAATATCAGCGTGACTTGCTTTGCTAACTTGTACTGTATTCTGTCGCAGGGAAAGATCAAATATTATATTTTATTTGCTCTGCATTTTCAACGTATTTCATTTCAATGTATTGTAACAAACAATGTGAACCATATCTAAAACATTTAAATAAACAATTTAGATTGTTAATTGCGTTTGATGTTTTATACCCCGTAAAAATACAAAATGTAATCAAATATTATGAAATATATTACATCAAATAATACACACACACAGCCACAGAAAAATATTAAGATCAAAGATCAAAATTATTTTCAGTTTTTAAGAATTCACTATTTACAGTATAAGAACACAATTTGATAATACCAATTTAGGGCAACCAATTACCAAGCACTGCTTCATTTTTGTTCAGTCTGTGGTGTAAAAAGGTCACATTAGCAATTAAAGAAAAATAACACTAAATCAAAACATGCCAAACACCGTGTCTACACTGGAAACGATCGGCGCAACGTGATACGACAACCTGCCTGTCATGGTGGATTCACACTGGCACCCACATCTGCTTAAAGGCGGCTGCCGTGCAATTCCACCGCTCGTGTGAATCCGGCATGGGTTTGTCAAAACCGTGCCGCCCGCATCCAGAGTGGAGAATTATTTTTATGATAATGGGTTCTAATGTGTTTATAATGTATTTTGTTGTGTCGCATCGCGACGGTCGCGTCCAGTGTAGACATGGTGAAAGTGTCTGAACAATTTGGTCCCAAAGTTTATCAATTTTACTGGTTGCCCACTATATAAAGATTTTTTGGGTATAATATGACAGTTTACATTATTTTTCTATCCTCACTTACATAAATCAACTACAGTGTCCTGCACCATAAAATTAAAAAAAATGTCTGAATCATTTTTGGTTTGATTGTATATTATATTTAAATAAACGTTTAATCTGAATTTTAATTACTTCAATCAGCCTTCAGAGGAATGTGCTCTTAATTTCCTGTTCATCGCTTTTTGCTCCCATTTCATTAATCTCTGAATCTTCAGCCTCCGCTACAATCTCCACCTTGTTTCTCTGAGCAAAAAGCTTGCTGATCTCCAGGAAGGTCTTGTTTTTGGTCTCTGGGAGGACCAACCAAATGTAGATAAGTGTGGCAAGACAGATGCAGGCAAAAATGATGAAGCTGTATTCACCCAGACCCCTCTGTAGATACACAGAAACTATAAGGAACACATTTTTGCCTTCAAGCACTTTCATGTGCTTTGAAGATTCTGCAGGTTTTATAAAGAAGATGACCTTCCGAACACCAAATATGTACACTGATTCCAATACACTGCAGTACTATAAATATTTATCAGTGCTTTGTTTGAACTCTGACCTCTAGAAAGGGAAAGACCAGGCCAACTGTGAAGTTTGAAAGCCAGTGAACGGAGCCAGCCACCATGAAAGCCGGCGGTCTAGATGACTGCCGGAACATTTCAGTGGTGATTACACAAGGAATAGGACCTGTAAAGAGAAAACAACCCGTCAAAACCAGAAATTCTATCATCATACACCTTCACGGTTTTTTATAGGAGAGAAAAGATTGCTTGAACTACAGTGCTGCTTTTACAATCCGTTTTACAGCCACTTTAAAGCAAAACTTGTGCTCACTCTAGCATTTCAATGTAAAATCTCTGAACTGCAGGAAAAATCTATTGTCATTCCCCACAAAGGAATAAAACAGGCGGAGGAGGAGAGAGTGAATCCATTGAGATGTAGCGAGCAAACTGACTGATGTAGTGAACTCACTTGGGCCAATAGCATGTCCGATGACGTAAACAATGACACAAGTGATGCTGACATATGACATCCAATCTAGTTTTGTCTGGGGGTGAAACATTGAAAATAGTTATTGTAAGGTACACCTGCCATGCTAATAGAATTACATTTCACATTGACCTCACAGTCAAAATTTGTGAATCGAGATAGATTGTAAACACTCACTGTATTTAAAGTGAACAAGAATTAAAAGGGCATGCCAAAACGACTCTTTTAGTTATTATTCATAATGTTATGCTCTGGGCTTAATCTTTTATACCTGGGTTTGAATATGTGTACACTTATACCTGAAAGTGAAGAGCAATGGTCAGAAGTATACAGGCTGCACAGCATATGCCAAAACCAATCAGTAGCAACAGCTTTCTGCCCGATTTCTCAACAATAAACACCTACAGACACGTTTATATACATCAGTATCAAGTTTTTCAGTGTCATAACAATTAATATGATACATTAAGATTCTTACAGCTGCTACTGTCATGAAAACATTCACAGCTCCTGTTCCGACCGTCACATACTGAACGTGATCTTCCCTCACTCCAGCTGATCTAAAGATGCTGTCAGCATAGTAATATATCTGAATATGGGATATGGGATTCAGTCAAACCAAACGTATTTGAAACCTATTGTGACATGTACACTTAAATGTCCAGTGTGTACTTTTTTTTTATGGAGGATCTATTGACAGAAATGCAAGTTAAATGAGTGCAAACGGCAACTTATGTTAAATTCTTTTGAAGGTTTCAGAAAACTGATTTGAAATGAACTAGCGTAAATTTCTGGTTTCAAAGCTGTGCTCACGGCATTGACGCCTGACAACTGTTGACCCATGTTCATGACGACGATAGACAGCAGCTGCCAACGCAGTGAGCGGAAGGTGAGGAGGTTGAGCACAGACTGCCGGCCTTCTGCTCGCTCCGACTGATCCTCAACGTGCATCTCACACAGTTCCTCATCCACATCCTCCCAACCTCGCAGCTGCTGCAGCGCTACAAACAACCAGAACACATCAAAGTGTTTGTGCTTATGAAGCATGTAGATCAAAACACATCACATAAAACTAATAACATATGTATCTGTATCTTATGTTGATGTGTAACGCACTAGTTAGAGTTAGCTACACTATCTCTTGTTAATGTGTAAAGTAACCAGTTAAATTTAGCTACAATATAATTAAAGAGACGTGTTTTTGTGTTCATCATAATGTTTACATGACCTCTTTACACCTATATGTATGCTAAATATTCTCATTTACAAATCTGCTGCAGTCTTAATGCTCATTGTTGGTTCACCTCTGCAGTGAGAATGGGTTTTCTTTTTGTGTTTTTACAGTCAACCGAAATATCTCCTTCTGTACCTTTCCTGGCAGTTTTTTCATCCCCCTTCTGTATGAGCATGTAGCGTGGACTCTCTGGGAAGAAGGGCAGAAGCAGCAGTTCAATGACAGCTGGAATCCCCGTGAGACCCAACATGATGGTCCAGCCTGAAGAGAGAACATTACACATCAGCACCATCGACAAAAGAGTGCATCTAAAATCTATACATTAGTAAACTGTATTACAGCTGAATATTAGTATCTAATCTTAGTTAAATACAGATAATTCAGCAGCTCACAAATGATTCAAACTCAAACAATGTTACCTTCTTTGTGGCCCAGGATACTGCGAATGCCAAACACCTGGGCAGTCAGGATGCCAATAGTGATGAAGAGCTGAGGCACGATCCCAATAGCACCCCTGAAATTTTTGGGTGAGAGCTCGCCCAAATACATGGGGACTACATTAGAGGATAGGCCTACAGTGGAGAAAAGCACACTGGAGCACAAAAACATGATAACACATGATCCATACTGTCTGATGGGTGAAAAGTTCTACTGACCTGCACAGATGCCTACTAGAAAGCGTGCCACAATGATGATTTCAAAAGACCTCACCACTTCACTCACACCCATCATTACAGCAGGAACGATAGAGAAGATGTTGTTGAACAGAAGGGTTCCTTTTCTATAATGGAAAATGTCAACAAATGTGTAAACATAATGGCCCTATACAGCTTATAAACAAATCTACTTTCTGTAAAATTACCGTCCTAATTTGTTCACCAGTGGCGCCACCATGAGAGACCCAAAAAACCCCCCGAGTGGGTACATGGAGACTGTTACGGACCACAGGAGCGTCAGAAGGTTGTCTGTCATTGGACCGTACCGATCCTCGTATATTTGGGTGTAGAACATCTGCATGTCCTATTTTTCAGAGAATAACATTTCAGACTATTTAAATCAGTTATTGTACAAAAAATTAATAGATTAGAAAAATGTATAAAGTCAGTACCTGGGCAGGTGAGTTTATTACAGCAACATTGTAGCCATATTGAAAAGAGGAACCAAATGCAGAGATCAAAGAAGCTAAAGCCAAGACCAGTGTCAACTTCTGTAAAATAATAGCAAGACATTTAAAAATAAAAAAATTCTACTAACATTTCTGATTTAAAACAGAGCAACATACAAAAAGCTCTACAGTATATTGCAAGTGACCAAAGGTGAAGGTTGCTGTTTACAAAACGAAAATAGAAAGAACGGAATTTATAAGTACTTTATTTTGCGATAGAAAAATGTATAAGTAGGCTACTCACCCCCTTCCTCTCAACAATCTGTACTTTTATCTCTTTCTCCATGCTTTAAACCCACATAAATAGTTAGAAAACTTTTGTGAAAAAAGACTGACTGTCAAAATGTGTTAATATTTATTTATATTGTACCCTGGACTTTGGATCCAACCCTGATAACCAAGGTGTTAGTTGTTCGATTCTAAGCAATATATAGTCATATAACTAGGCAAAAATAAACAAAGTAACCATGTCTGCTGCTGGCACTGGTGAGGTAGTTATGAATTAACCCAAAAATATTTACATTTGTAAGTTTTATTTGTTGGAGTAACAGTGCAGCCTTCAATTTGCAGGTTATAATCTGAAATATTCTGCGCACGTGTCTTTGATCCGATAAGTAATATTTCTGTTTTATTAGAAGGTAACGGAAGGAAATTACAAGTCATCCAATATTTTATATCTTCGACGCACTCTGCCAATTTGGGTAGCTGGAAGGAATAATCTGGTCTTGATCAAATATATAGATGAGTATCATCTGCATAACAGTGGAAGCTAATTCCATGTTTTTTAATAATGTTTCCAAGGGGCAGCATGAATATGGAGAATAGAAAGGGTCCTAAAACCGATCCCTGAGGTAATCCATAATTTACTTTCGTTAGATTTGAGGATTCCCCATTTAAATGGAGAAATTTATGCCTGACCCTGACTACCGGTATAAGATGTAAACGATCTAGAAGCATGTTATGGTCTACAGAATTGAACGCAGCACTAAGGTCAAGCACGACTAGGAGTGAGATGTTACCTTTATCTGGTGCAATTAGTAGGTTGTTTGTAATTTTAATGAGAGCAGTTTCAGTACTATGATAACTATGATTCATCATAACTGAGTGGACACTACTTTTTCTAGTATCTTAGACAGGAAAGGGAGATTTGAAATCGGTCTATAGTTTCCTAGTTTATGGGGTCTTAATTTGGTTTTGTGATAAGAGGCTTAATGACGGTCAGGTTAAAGGGTCCTGGGACATGGCCTAGATTTATTGAGGAGTTGATAATGTAATAAATGTGCTCAATTGCAACGGGTAGTAACTCTTTTAATAATTTAGTTGGTATGTGGTCTAATAAGCAAGTTGTAGGTTTAGATGTTGCAGTTAGTTTAATTAAATCTTCCTGTTTCATTGGTGAAAAACACTGTAAAATTTATTTTGGGGCGATGGTTGGTGCTAATTCATAGGACAGACTTGAAGGTGGAGTTTTTACTATTTTGTCTCTTATGTTTTCGATTTTATCTGCACAAAATTTCATGAATTCATTGCTACCAAACTGCGGCGGAATAACCAGGTCAGGTGATGTCTGTTTATTTGTGAATTTAGCAAATGTGCTAAATAAAAACCTTGGATTTTTTGTTAGCTTCTATGAGGTAACGGAGGTGCTGCTTTTAGTGCCTTTTTATAACAGTTTGCACTCTCTTTCCACGCAATTGTAAAGATTACAACTCGGATGATTTTGTGGTTTTATAGTTGTGAATACAAAGATCATTTGCGCCCTCTATAGGTGGGAAGTGTTTTAAGCTTTTGTCTACTAAAAATAAACCACTCACACTTCGGTAAATTGTGAATCAATATGAAATACAGAAGAGTTCGTTGAAAAGCGTTTGTAGATTTAATTAATATATTATTTAATGGGATGTTTTCAGGTTATCACTGTCCTCCAGGAGACCTTCATACACCATTGGGTATGCATCACCCATCATATTAGCATATTTTTTAATTAAGATCCCATTGATCACCGGTTCACACCCGAGTTATGAAAATAATAGTGGATACTGTTAGTAGCACTGTGCTAAAGTAACCTATCAACTCCTATACAGAACAAAAAAATGCTTGATTTGTAATTGAATAATGATTCAATGTCATGTTCAGAAAAGAAATATTGTAGTCAAGTATCAATTATTTCAGTAACACTCATCCATACATAGAGTTAGTAAAATTAGTGAATACAATCTGCACAATTTTGTGCACTAAATGAATAAGATATTTCTCCACGTTTGAGACCAGTATTCTTGTACATTTTTATGTCAAGTGGTGCATATATACTGATGGTAAATTTTCACATAGGTTGTATTTATAATTTAATTTTTAAATACAGCTAATGTATTTATAATATTGATAAGTAAAAATAAATTAAAATTCATAACTTTCCTCTTCATCTTTTCTACAAGCTGGGACTCTATACAACCATGATCACACTAATATATCTAAACAAGCCTATATCAACCATCATTAATGAAATCTTCAATCAAATTCCAAAAAGGGAAACATTAACGTAAGTATCTATATTCTTACATATATTCTTTAAAAATAACCAAAAAGGCCACATTTCAGAATAAAGCTGTGTTAAAAATGCACCTGATCACCATGACATGGACAGTAGGGGTCTCTGTCCGACTATCATCCAGTCCTCCCTGCAGTGCAGCACTGCAGTTTTTCCCAATCTTATTCCTCCTTCAGCAACTCATTAATCAAATTGATTGTACCTCATCAAGCTAAACAGAGATCCTCAGCTGTTTATTTCAGCAGGTCGAGGGCTGAACACCCCGCTGGGGTTTGTGTCCACGCTGTCAGATCTGTGCAGGTTTCAAAGCTCTAATTTAGGTGGTTGTGCTCTGCAGTCATTGCATACACCGATGTACTCTGTGGTCTAACATAACCTAATATAGATACTGATGTACATTGGAATTAAAGGCTTTAAGTAGTAAAAGAAGTACATATGCATATGTATATTTATATAACATATGTCAGAAAATGTACTTGAGATGCAGATTCCATTCACTTGCAAAAAGCCCTTGAGGAAATGTGGATGCAATTAATGTCCTGTAAATCAATCTTTCGTGAATTAATTGGCAAATAGTATCTTGCTAATAAAACACTTCTGTTGATAAGATGACAATCTGAGTGACAAGCCAAAAAATACACCGAAATAGATCAAGAGATTGTCTGTTCCAGCCTGTTAAACACAGTACAGAATTTGTCTTTACACCAAAGATTTACATTTACATTTAGGCATTTGGCAGACGCTTTTATCCAAAGCGACTTACATAGCATTATCCTATACATTTTACTTAGGTATCTGCAATCCCCTGGGATCAAACCCACAACCTTGCGTTGTTAACGCAATGCTCTTACCACTGAGCTACAGGAAAGATAATGACAAATGTTTCCAAGCCGACTGTCGAGCCATTTATTTACCTCCCCCTCAATAAACTGTTGTTAGAAGGGAGTCATAAGATCAGTTTGTCAACTGATGCTGCCTCAGGGTCAGTGATAGCCCACAGTATATAACCAGCGCTGTTACGTCTTCTCTTATAGGTAAACACACCAAAAAAAAGATTTACGATTGTGTTTGTCCTGCACCCTTTACTAGATTTTATCAGGATGGTTCCTCTTCTTACAAACTGAAAGCAGACCTGACATCGTGCAAAGGCAATGGAGAAGTCTCACTTTGTGAAACTGGTGTAGATCGAGTCGGTTACAATGCATGCATTATCAAATATTTACAGAGACTCAGCTCATTTTAAATGTATATAAGCCGATGCCATGACGCATCTGCATTTACATGCCATGGATTAGGCCATATACTGGACCAATACTTGAATAATTTACTAGGTGGACTAAAGGTCATGATCATTCAGACATTATCATCCGTAACGCACATCTACATGTTGGTGATGCAATATTTTGAATCGGAAATCACCCAAAAATGGATATAAATCACTTTATTGAAATAAAATATGTTGGTAAAACAACTGTGTGCATGAAGTGCCAAACATAGACATAAGTGCAATAATAAAAAACACTCCTTCCCCCCTTTTCACTTCCTGCTGGTTTTCAAAGGCATTGTGAACAAAAGTACATGTTGTGGCTTGTGTTCTGAATCTGGACATGAAACTCTGTCATTGGTATTTTACAAAGAAAATACAGATCATATATTATACAGTACACACTGTAAGCTATATGACAAAGAATGCGTCTGCTCGTATAAAGGGAAGACTCACTATAGCCTACATGCATAGATAAAAACAGTACACATACATATAAATCATGTTTTTAAATATTGATCACATAAACCTTGTAAATATAAAGAAATCTGTTTTAAAAGGCATCTTTATAATGTATTTATCATGTGTTTTTGTTGGGAGATAAAAATCTCTGATAAAAACACTTCACAGTACATTTGTCATTTTGGTCACTAGCTAATAAATTGTTGTATCCTCGCTTCCCCTGAGCTACAGATCACATTTCTATTTAAATGAACACAAAGCATCTGCGGCAGCAATATGAAAACAGATTTGAGTGGCTGTCGGAGACAGAAAGCCTCCCGTCTAAAGTGCTGAGCTAAACCAGTAACATAAAGTGCGTTTGTCGCTCTGCAGGTTTTGTGCATGTGTCGCAGTCCCCAGTAATCCCTTTAGGCACTTGGTCAAACAAGAAGGTTCAGTTTTGGCTCGGTTACAGATGACCAATCAGAATACATTTTCACCCTCAGTTTCATCAAGCTTTCAAGTGTTTCCTGAGCATCTTCAAATAGATGCAGTAACAGCAACTCTTACTCCCCGTCGTCCTCCAAGGTTCAGGGGCTGATGTTCTCCTCAGCTTGTGAAGGCGTATTTGCGGTATATGCGCTTGTTCTGTTCTGGGACACCGAGTTGGAGTTCCAGCCTCTGTTATGACCTCTGCAGCACAGCAGAGCCAGCAGCCGTGATCGAATCGAGGGAGTGAGCAGAACAAACATTATGCAGTTCGCTGCACCTTGAAAGGTGTTCCCTATTCCCTACAGAGAAAACAGAACACTTGATTAGAGCCACTGGACTGCAGAATCCAATTGAGTATTGATAAATTACACAAATAAACTACATTACACTACATTACACTTATGGCGGAGGAGGCAAACAGAAGTAAATTAAGTTCATTTTGGGGTAAATAAGTGGAACCGAGCACAATCGACTGAGAGTCCTGCACTCACGTGCAAGGTCACCAGCACTGGGTTTTGCCTGGCGGGGGAGTCGGTTAGCAGGAGCAGGAAGCGGACGGTGCTCCACACGCGGAGCAGGATGAAGATGATGGGGATGATGGTGAGCTTCCTGTCTGCCATTGAAGACAACGAGTAAGAGACGGGGGTGCTGGTCAGGATGGGGCGGTACTCAGACAGAGCCTCATGCTTAAAGATATCACAGAGACATAAAAAAGATATCACATTGACACGGCAGCATTTTTATATCGTAGCAAGAAAATTCGGGAAAAATGTAATGTGTTCCTTTGGCAAAATGTCTTCGTATTAATTTGACATTTGCATAACACATAAACTTGATTTAACGGTAAAGCAGTTGTACAGTATAGAAACCAGGCTGTTCAATTCTCTCCCAATTTGGTTACAAATTACTGGCCATCATTAACTTGTAGTATCTATGCAGCTGCAGAAAAAATTAAGAGATCACTCCAATTTTGCCTTTAATCTGCATTGCTGCATGTATTATGCCAATTTCAGTGCAGTATCTGTTGAATTTAAACTGGAACAAACCTCAGGACTGACAAAGTCATCCAACTGCAATTGGAAAGACTGAAAGAAGGCACATTAGGCTAATTCCATCATATATACCTATATAAGTAATGCCAAAACTTTAATGTGTGGTTTTATTTATTTGGACATATACTGTATATGTAATATAAATGTTTATTTCAAGTTTATGAAACTCTGCTAAACCCTAAGATAAAGCATGTGAAGAGCAACAGTGGACTTACTGCTTTGCGAATGTGTATCTTTATAAGGATGTACAGGATTGGCAAAGTGACATAGGCAATGAACTCCCAGATTTTTCCTGTGAGCAGCATCCACAGCACATGGTCTTCAGCCTGAATGTTTACCCAACACCAGCCAACAGACACCTCGGAGGCATCATAACCAATCTTCTGCAGAGAGATGGCTGCCACAGTGATGGCGAAGGGAACACCCCAACTGACACAAACAGACAGAAAATCAAAAGATTACTAAGCCGATGAGATCTTTATGAAGAGTTTGGTTCCAAAATAAAATGACTACATTTTTATTTGTTTTCAAAAATCATGTTTTTTATTGTGTTAGTTTGCTGTATTTTTTTTAGTTATGGCTCAATTAACAACAAACCAACTGCAGTTTGATTGATATTAATTGAACTGCACAATAAAAAAAACAATATTATTGTAAATTTGAGTTCTCATTCATATATATATATTCAAAATAGATACATTATGGGTAAATATTGCATATATCAGGCATGAACACGGGTCAGGGGTGAAAAAGGTGAGAAGGATATTCCCCCTCGAGGGGGATCCGGGGGCATGTCCCCCCCGGAAGAAAATTAAAAAGATTCCACATTTTAAAGCATCAATCTGATGCATTTTGAGATGCATTTTTTGCCCAAAAATTTAGAAATCTACAGTCATTTTATAAAATCTAAACATGTTAATAAAAACAAATTACTATAAATACTATTATATAATTAATTCAGGCAATCATAGATTTAACAATTTTATATTTATATTGCAATATTTTTCTTCTTTTATTCTTATATATACTCTTGTACACGTAAGTATAGCACATAAATACAAAAATAATAGCACTGTAAATAAAAAAACCCAGCTAGGCAAGATAAAGGTAAATCATAAACAATTAGCCTACTAGTTTTTTTAACGCAAAATTGAAATTGACACTGTAAGGACTTTGTTCAGTTACCTGATAAGATGAAAATACAGCACCAAGTTATCGGCCTGTCTCTGGCTGGACCTCACTATAAAGATGTATAAGTAGATGGCAATGGCCACAGTCCAGAAGAATGAGCTCGTGTTGGCGAACGTGGAAATTGCTCCTTGCGTAATGCAGTCTACTGAATCCGTCTCAAAATCCCTCCAAACTCCGTAAGAGTACGAGAGCGCGGACAACAGGTCAGCGACGGACAAATACACGAGCAGTTTACGCGGTTTAGTTCTTAGATCGAGCCATATCGCATACGTCCATATGATTAAAAGTGATCCAAAAAACGAAAGCGCACATGACACCAAGATAAGCACCTTTTCGTAAACATACACCTCCGTCTGGTTCACCGCGGCCATACTTTCGGTGTGTTGCAATACGGTCCTGTTTAATTCATCTATACGCGTTTCGTCCGACGGAAAGCCTGTCAAAATGTAGCCCTTTAAACGCATTAAATCCACTTAAGTATTAAATCCACTTGTAGCCCACCGAGACACAAGCGAAAGCAGGCGGACTTTATGATCCAGCGGCGTAACAAGCTTTACAAACCGGTCCAACAGCTACATCACAACTGCTGAGACAGTGTAACAGCCAACGATGACAAGTCAAAAACATGTTGAACTCCTCTTTTATTGCCTTGTGTAATCGTAACGCATTCCTCCTATAAAACAATGACATTTAACAAGTACATATAGTTTATCGAACACTAATATAAGTTACTAAGAATTCAACCTGATGTTTTAAGGCGAGGACTACCTGTCACGCGCCACCTGTTGACGAAGATAAGTTTGTTCTTTTTTCCAGCTGTTTTTATGACTTCACGTATAGAAATCATGCTTTTTTATTTTATTTTTATTCTATTTTTACCATTAGTTTATTGCAAACACCTTGGTTCAACTGATTGTTGTGGTGAGACCATACATTTGTTTCTAATACTACAAAAAACGTAACAAACAAACTATGCTGGAAGTTTTCATTCAGGCGGTTTGAGGTTTTCAGTTAACTGGTATTATATATATAGATATTATCCTTACATTTATAAGCTCTATGAAAGATTGCTGTGTCTTACGACTGATAATTAAATACATCTGCAATCACTATAATACACCATCAGATGGTGATATGTACGCTTTCAAGTCAGTGCATCAGTAATGAAAGGAAACTAAACCCTGCACTGATACCTTAAACTGAACATTATACATGATTTGGGAAAAGGCTTTCTTGGCTATAACAATAATGCACCTCTACAGTACATATCTATAGATTAAGGGGAGCAATATGCAAAGTTTGGGGAATAAAAGTGTTAGAGTAAGGGACATTTATTTATGAGGGGAGTGCATGCCATATAAACATCTAAATCAAACCGCTCTTGAAATACTGGAAAACAATCAACAGAAATGTTGCCCAGTTTACACACTAAAATTCATCAAAATAACTTATAATAACTCATAATTAAAAGAAATCATTTGTGACCAACAATCCTAAAATCAATCAAATAAAAAAACTCAAAAGTAAAATTTACAGTTGGCAGTCAGTCTGCATGCGCCATTTGTGCTGTTTTGCTTGCACAAAAACTGAACACATAATTTCCCCCCATCTCATGTTTGCTATATAAAATAAGAACCCCGAACTTAATTAATATCCACAGTAGCTTATTTATGGGGACATTGTGATCACAAAAATGTAGCGTATGTTCACGCAAAGATTGTTGTATAGCATACTGCAGGTTATGCATACCAAAGTAACCCCTTTATATTTAAATACTTACAGTAATATATATACCTTATTCTCCAAATTTATGGGTATATCGTTCACCTTTATATACAGATATGTACTGTACATATATATAATATGTACATTATTGTTACAATTAGTTATGTTGTAAATCCTGTTTAATTATGCGGTACATTGTGGGTGTAATCTCAACGGTTACTTAGACCTAGAGTTACAAATGCATGTGTGCTTATATTTTTATGTAAGTTCTCATAACTGCTTCTAAATTAAGGCCTCTGGCCAATAGCATCATTGTTATTTAAATGTTTCGAGTAGCTAATATATGTTGTGATATTAGGTGTGGAGTAGAAGGAACGAAATACACAAGTAAAACATCTGTTTTGTATTCTGACATGTGTGTGCCTGCAGGGATGAGGAGGTTGGTTTAACAAGGCCAGTTCGAGTTTTAGCTTCTTATCACAGATACATGGAAATGAAAACCCAGAACTATTTACATAAAACACGGGCATATGTAGACCTCAAGATAAACTAATTCAAAACTAATTCAAAATACTGTTGAGTTAAATTCTAATTCAGTAAATGACAATTTTAGGTTACTCGTACTGTTGTTTGAATTGACCGGCCATATGTGTATATATATTTATTGTATAGAGTTTAATGTATATTACTTTTACAGTGAGATTAAATTAAATGGCAAATATATTACATAGTTTTTAAAAGGCTGGAATATTTGACAATGCATAATAATCAGACCCTCAGGTTTAATCTAAAGGTAGAGTTCTGGAATCAACATAGACTTACTGACACACTTGTTTATTTAAAACCTTAACCGTGTTAAAGACAAATATTTCCTATGAACCAAATGTTTTATGATCAACAATTAAAACACAATTCTAATGAATTCATTAAAATAAGTCCTTACTTTCACACAAAATGTAAGGTCACACAAACAGTATATTACAGAATATAAAAAAATATATATAAAAACTCATATATTATTATTTGACAATTACTTATTTGACAAAAGACCGCACATAAAATGCTATTACACAGTTCATATTAAATAAATAAATATAAAAAATAATCTTAATAAGTAAATATTCCACAAACACATTTTCAAACTAGAAGGAAAAGTATTTTGCTGCATTGTCAGCTGCTATTTTTGCCATTACGATGATAATATATGTTTTGGTCCATTAGCAGACTTAATGATGAACTCATCACTGCACAAGCTGCTATGTCATCTTTTAGACGGTAGTCTAAATATAGGCCAAAGATAAACAGGACACAACACGCACATAGAAATACTGAAATGGCAAAATCTGGTCAGCTGATACACATCATAACATATGACTAAATCACCCTGATCAACACGTCTATCTCATAAGGAAGTAAACAAGTAGTACATTTGGTTAAAGTTAATCTTAAACTGTGTTAACAAAACGCTAACCATCAATCTTTCGCTCTAAAAATGTTCTGTGTGATGATCAGTCAGCTGTTAAATGTTTTAGAAGCATTGACAAAACCAAAACTGGCTCTCACAAGACCGATGTTTCAGTCTGTATCTCCTCAGCCTGAGCTGGTGGGTGGGCGGCTGAGTGCGTGAGCGGGGTCGGATGGATGGGCCTCCCAAGGTGACGAGTTTCTGCGGCAGTATACTTGCTGATTGCTTCGTTCTCACTCCACACAACAACCAGCTAAGACACTGCCAAAGAACCACTCACAGCAGTGCCCCCCCATCTCTCACGGTCTCTCCTTCCATCATTACAGCATCTTTCAGCCTCAATCCAAATGATCTGTAGGGGCTCTTTATAAATATGACTCTCCCATCTCCCGCAGCGCAGCTCGAGGCACATTAACACTCCGTTTGTGGAATGTCCACAGTCATTTTATAACAGCTGGGGACGGTGGCAGATTTCCCTTTAATGATAAATCTTAGTTCTGCTTTCTGTTTCCAAGAGATGACGGTTGTAGGTGAAAGTCCTGAAATCAGAGAAAACATCCCATGGTTCCAGTTTATTCCAGTATACCTGAGCACGGAGTTCACAAACATAGTGTGTGAGGTAACTGAAGTGTTCGACAGACAAGTAAAATTTTCGAGCCAACTGTAATAAAACACACAGGCCCGTGTGGAATGTGAGAATCAGAACGATGATCATTTACACGTCGCCTCTTGTGTGTCGAAATAGAGTGTTTTCTGCCGAGTCTTGAAAGGAATGATTCCTTTGTGTATGACTCAGGGTAGAAAGAACCAAATGTCACATGTTCAGTCTCTGAGTTGAAATCTATTATGTAATATTCATACAGACAGACACTTTAAAGATTAAAGGGATAGTTCCCCCCAAAATTATTTCCTTATTTACTCACCCTGCAAACAATGGCAGTAGCCATTCACTTCTATTGTATAGACACAAAACCAATGGAAGTCAATGGGTATCGTCGTTGTTCGGTTACAAACATTCTTCAGAATCTGCAGAATAAAGAAAGTCATACAGGTTGGAAATGTCAAAAGGGTGAGTAAATGACAGAAGTCTCCTTTTTGGGTGAACTATCCCTTTAATAAACCCACTTACCTTTAAAATCACAACACAACTTTCAAGATCTGATCTCTCTTAAGCTATTCAGCCAGCCTAGGGTATAGCTGTTCTTAACTGGGTCTTTCAGCCTGTCCACGCTGTTTTTTTGCTGGTCTAAGCTGGTGTTCACTGGTCTGGCTGTTGGTAACTGGTTTGGAGACCAAATCGGGCTGTTTATTTTTCAACTTGCTAAACCAACCATATAAACAGTTTCTTAACCTCACATCCAAAAGTGAAAGACACAACCCGTAAAAACAAAGACCCATTTAGAAAAATTCTGACTGCCACACCTCAGGGAAGGGAGAGCACACCTTTTTTATTACTTAATATGAACTATGCTCCCCCCTGCACCGCAAATAGAGCCGTGACTCACTTATTCTCATACAGTATACCCTCTGAATCCAGGTTCAAAGGGTTCAGCCTATATTTGCCCGTAAGAAACTATTAGAACGAATGGTAGTGAAAGAGGGTGGGAGTTGGCCCAGGCCGTGATTTGTTGTTCACCTATGGAAGTTCTGCGAAGGCCCTGTCTGTTGGTATTCCCCACAGTGAAGCTATTCTGGGCAGACGGCCTCTCTCCTAAGGGCTATGCCACAGATGAAGGGCCTCCGCTGTGATAGGACGAAGGCTGTTCTGCTCATACAGAACAGAGTGGGAGAGAGTCAGCATATGCGTGGGCGAGCGGAAGCGATGAACAGCAAGGAAGAGAAAGTGGAGGCACAATTAAAGACAATGAATATGTGAAGGGAAGAAAGAGTTTAATGAAAGAATGGTTGTGTGGCTGACTGCTTGCGAAAGTAAAATTATATCAGCTCATCTTGGAACGAAGTAGGTTCACGGTTACTGCGAGCGAAGGTCCTTTGTGTAATGTAGTGACTGCTTGTCAACTGCATGTACCTCTGTATGTTAACCCTTGAAATATACATTTGCCTAAAACAGGTAAACACCAAGAGATAAGGGCTTTTCACACTTGAAATCGTTAACCCTGGGTTATACTTAACAGTAGGTAAACAGATTCACGTTTCACACTTTTTATAATCTACCAGGGGTAAAAGATCACCCTGGGTATTCATAATCTGATGTTTCACACTGTACCCTGGGTTAACATTTGCATATTTTTTTATAAAATTATTTAATTGATTTAATCAACAGTCACGATTGGATAAATACTGCAGCGTCATAGTGCGTGATCCCTTTAAATAACCTAATACTTAAACGCCTTTCGTTCGTTTACCCGGGGTTAAAAGCGGGGTTCAGCATGAAGATAACCCGGGGTTAAGCGCAGTGTGAAAAGGCCTAAGGTGTTTATCTCCGTTTCTGTTCTGCAGTTGGAATGAGGAGCACCGGCGAAGCCTTTTTACAGCAACTGCTGATATAATATACTGTTGCGTCCGCAGTGTTATCTGAGTCTAAGCAAACACACCTGTAATTATGAGACTATTTCAGTAACAGCCCTGCGCTGACTGCTGTCCCTCGCATGCATGCTGATGTCACTGCGGGCGGGGGGAGGGGCAGAAAGTCAATTTAGAAAAGTTTGAAAAGCTAAAAGTATTATGTAAGAGGATTGTTTTTTTTGTGCTAACACAGAAAAGCAAGCAGTAAATCAAAAGTTTTCCACTTGCCTAGTGGGTTTTAAAAAAGCTGTTATTTTTCTAAAGACTTTTAGAGTTCACCCAAACAGAATTATTACAATATTCATTTTCCAGTATTTACATTTTGAAATCCTAAACCTCCATAGTTTTCTTTACTTATTCTTTGTACTGAAACATCACATGTTTTACTATTATGCAAAGGCGTCCTCTTATATTTAAATGTTATTTAAATTCTAGACAAACGACTTGACAAACAAATGAATGTTTTATTTTACTCAATCATTTAAGTTTCTAAATGGTTGACAACCTGTCAGTCCTGCTTGGCTGGCTCATGTACTTGATCTGTAAAAAAACTAAAGTGTTTTGTGCAATTCAACACTTGACAGGATGCACGCCAAATGACATCATCATTGTCATTTTTCAGTCTGCTGCGTGTTATCAGATTAAAGTCTTTGAATCCTGTCAGCCAAAAATTGTCATTAGACCACATCTGATGCCTTCCTTTGAGGAAATCCGATAGACCACTTGGGCAGACAAATGTAAACATGTACAGCACACCCTAACAGCTGTCTACCAATCTTTAGAAGTAGCGGAACGCTACACATGTGCAGTTAAAATCAGTGTGGCGCTATTGCATGGCTTAAACCATCATATCACATGCAGTGCTCTGTAAAAGCATTCAGACCCCCGTTTATCCACGGTCACACACACAAACTCACGCCCCGTGATCTGGTTTCTGCTGCAGTTGCTAAATTGCAGTGTTGTGTCCCTGTGTCTATATTGCTGAGGCCACATGATGGCAGGAATTCCTGGCTGCTTTGGGCCTGATGTAATCTCTAATACAGGCTTTCAGGAAGCATGGGGAAAACATACACCAACACGCACACACCTGCCGGCCGGCAGCCACTTGTGCCTGTACACCTCTGACACACTTTAGTATAAAAAGACACACTAAAAAGGCACTGCCTTTACAGATTAAAGAGTTTCAATATGCTTAGTGGTCACAAAGTGTGTCTTTTTCGTACAGCAATTGTTCAACTTGACTGTAAGTATATAAAACTGAATTTGGAATTTGGAAGGACACTACACTGACTGCCTGGAACACTGAAACAGATCTGGAAGGACGGTATGCAGAATTAATAGTAAAATAAGTTTAATCAGACAGTCACCTTACTGCTCCTTACTGTCTTTACCCGTCCTCAGGCCATCTGGATAAGTTTCTGTAAAAGAAATACTTTGTTTTGAGTGCTGTTCTCTTCATGTTCTGGAATGCTTGTTTCTCTTTCTTTCTCTTACGTCACGGGACTGTCACTCTGTCAGCAGTCATTTAATTCCTCAGACTTAATCATCTTAAAGGGAAAGTACTGCTGAATGTCACCGAGCAAATCTTTTCATGTTTGCTCCTTTGTTTGGAAACTTATACTATTAACCTACCAAAAGAAACCCACTGCGTTATTTTCTTAGAAAGTACCTAGAACTTTAATATTGGCTGTAGCATTAGTGTTAACATCAAAGTAAAATTCAGTTATTAAAACCTCAGAGTGAGTATCTTTGATAGAGAAATTAGTCAAAAATGTATTTTTCTATCAAAGGGAAATATAAGATATTCCCTTCATATAGTATATGTAGTTGACAAATAAATGTGTTAATGTGTCCTATGGTGTAACGAGTTTGTTTTAAAATTTTATGCTGTATGTCCCACCATAGGACACAATGGTATACAGCCATCCAAATACGTCGTGTCATCCTTTTATGTCAAATATTTAAAAGGCTTAGTCTGACTTAATGAGTACTTTCAACCAGAAAATTTTATTTTAACATTAATATTTTAACATATTATCATATTATAACTATATGACAAGACCTAGAGACGAATATGAAATAATAATATTTTTAAATAATTTACATTTCAGGAGAACATTTTTTCAAATGTCAGTTTTGCCATTTTTTAGGTTTATATCTAAAGACGGATGAGGAACAGTGTTAGTGTATAACTAATTAAAACTAATGGTACTAATGCTACTAACTGCATTTTCTGAGCAACAGTAATGCATTTTCTTCTAACTAGTGCAGCTTTTCCAGTAACAAGCTACTTATTTATCACGTTTTATTTGTCAGTTTTATATCCGAGGAAACTGAGGCAATAACCAAAGACTCCGCTAAATGCTCTCATATGTTGGAAAGTCCCATTCGAGTGAATTGATACGTTTGGATGGTGCATGTAAAGTCCCTGTACGGCATTTCAAGTCGTCTTTTTTATAAGGATATATTTATAAGTTGCTGATGTTATTGTCTACGTTTATATTTTGTACATTTGGGTGTATTGTATTGTATTGTTTTTTAGCTGTATATGTTCCACTTTAATGCTGTTACACTGACCCCATATAAATAAACATGAGATTAAATGATACTTTTATATAGATATGTATATAGATTACATTTTTTTAAATAAATCACTGCCCATTATTTATAAATGATAAAGATTTTGCCCCTGTAAGAACAGTAGTTTCAAAGTAATTTTAGATACTGTGTTGTTAGTTACTTTTAGTGTAGTTAACTACATAATGTTAACTTATTAAACTAAACACCTTATAGGTTGGAAAGCTGTTGTAATTTCAGCAGTCCTCCCAACACCGATCGGACCAAGATGAGATCTTGTACGAAAAGATCATCTCGAAGTATTGACAGGTGAAAAACCAAAAAAGCCCGAACCTAAAGTCTTTGCAAACCTATATGGGGAGACAAAGTGCAAACATTGCATTCCTAAACAATATCAGTTTACTCAAGAGACTGTTGATCAATGCAAGCGCTATTTGTGGCGCTGGAATGCATTAATAATTCAAACAAGCCCACCTTTCAGCCATAGAAATACATTGCTATCAGCACCCAGATGCTGGCAAAAGGAGCGGTACTTGTGTGAGTTAACCACTAGTTCACGGAAGTGACCACTTTGGTAGCCACCAAATAAACGTATAGACAAATCCATAAAACAAATCTGACAAACCGTCTCACCTTTTGTCTCAGGGGTCACTCCATCAGAGAGCAGGGCGAGGACGGGGATCGTCCAGACATCCAAAGCGGAGGGAACTGTTTAATCAGAAACACAAACCACATGCCTTTGGTCAACAGTGTCCATATATGCGCTTGAACAACACAAAAGACTGAGTCACAAAGGCCTGTGATCACTCCATTGCTTCAGATCGATCTTCTCTATTTTTAAGGTCAGCAGTATTTGTTCACGAATAGAGGCCAGAGCACCGAAGGTGATGAGTGCAGAGTCATTGAACCGTACATCGATAAAAAAAATTGTATATCCACCATAGAAGCTCACATTTAGATGCAGAACAGGCTCTTAGAAATGAATTCATGTCAAAGTTTGTTAAGACGGAGACCAATGCAGATAATGACATTAAGTGCATTTCATATATCAAAATAAATCTATTGTAGTCCATTAATAGTGCAGTTTACAGTTTACTGTCATTGTGAAATACAATAAGACATAAAAGCACTTCTATTCTTACACCAGCTACACCTGGAGAGTGACACACTTACCTTTTCAAAGTGTTTCAGTCATTTTCAGATATTCTCCAGCCGGTATTGTCAGTTCGGTACTGTTTTCTTTCACAGGTCAGATGGACGTGAAAACACACACAGCTGATGCTGACCACAAGCACCAACTTCCTACTGACAAGCCAGTACAAGTCAAGGCATGTCCCTGCTCTGCGAAGCGCCCTCTGGTCTGCTTCAGTACTGAGAATTTTAAAGAGGAGGAGCATAAAGAACAGAAGAGAAAAAAGCTTGAGAGGACACTTTACATCTCACCTTCTCCTGACTGTTCTGAGCATGTTTAGACAGTCACTTGTCCAATAGAAAACTACAGTGACAGACGTGTGTTAAGTTACCTCCAAAATAAAAATTCTGTCATCATTTACTCATCCGCAAGTCCGTTTGACTTTCTTTCTTGGGTCGAACGCAAAAGAAGATACTTAGAAGAACGTTGTTAAACGGCACACATTCACTTGCTTTAGGTAAACGTACAAAAATGCCTTATGGCCCGGGGTATTATGGTATTTTTCAAAGTGTTAAAACTATGATAATGTACAAATATTTGTCATGTATTTATGTTAATGTAAGATTAATTTATAATTGAGTTTCAGTTATTAATTATTACTAAATATAGTCCTACAACTCAGTGATAGAATACATGTACATCATTTTTTTATTTAGATTTAAAAAGAATTATTGTGGTTTATTTATTTATTTCCAATCTTCCAAAATGTCAATATTCCGTCATTAAACCCAAAATTTTTAATCTAAAAATTAAAATTAGTTATATATTTTAGCCATAGTATTTTAAATGAACATAGTTTTGGTACAGTCTAGGGATATCCAGCATAGCATTTCAATGGTGTGTACTGTAAAACTGTAAGTGTCAAATAAAATCTTAAATGAATCTATATTATTTAAACTATCTATATAAAATATAATTTAATGTTCATAATTTTTAGTAAGCATCAGTGGTGAGTATTAACATTTTCTAACTAAAGATACAAGTGAACATTGAGTATGTCAAGTTTTAAGTAAAGAAATACAGCAGCGCTACTTTAGTCAATGTCAAACTTCATTTCAACTCGAGGGAGTTCATTGCAGGACCTTATACGGCTCCCCCTGGTGGTGAAGTTCTTACTGCACCAAAGTTCTACATCAAACCGCACATCCTGCTTTTCACACTTCAGGCTAATGTTCCAACAGGACAATCTTTCTATTGCAAAAACTTGCTATATCTGCAATGTTTGATCTGATTTACATGAAACGACCTATAAAGCATTGATTATCAAATAGTAATCGTACACTTACCTGAATCCAGAGTTGAACTTTAAACACACATTCACACTTTAATTTGTGCAGTAATGCAACCCAATCCCTTAAATAACAATATAAAGCTCCATGAGCAAAAGGCAGATAAAGTTTCTCAGCAGCCTGAGTTGCAGTGTATCATCACAGCTCAGCACTACAGTATATGTAACACCCTGGCACCTCTCTCTCTCTTTCTCTGCAGTCGGGACCACTGTATGTTACAGTACTTTTACTGCACTTCACTGGATTGCAGCAGTCCAAGACTGATGACCTTACCAATAAAAAGAGCAGAGTCACAAACACCAGCGTTTCCATTTCCATCAGTGTCCTGTGACTCACCTTCATTCTTTCATTGAGAGCTCTCACTTATCCCTCCTCTGATTCATTTACCCCACGCTGCGATGTCTGTTCTAACCCGTTTCATTCATTTTGAATGATTGACTATAGAGTGCCACGCAGCATCTACGTAGCCTCCACGGGCTTAGGCCAGAGCATGTGAAGCGGGTGATGGCTGAGTGATGGCGCTTTGGAGACATATGCTGCAGTGGCTGTTAAGAGGACACTTTCACTGGCCTACTCTCTGCTGCATTGGTGTCTTGTTTTAATCGTGTCATCATAAAACCACCCACTACTATTCTACATTGCTTCTTTGGTTGGTGAATGAAAATCATAACAAAAAAGATTTTTGCAAGAGCAAATATTTTGCATGCAATGCTCACATAGACTAAGAGGTTAAAAGTCAATGGAGGACAAGCGTGCAATTCTTACTCCAGCGAGATCAAAGCTTGCTGCATTGATTACATCATCGGAACTAGAGCACTAGTATGGGACAATGCACCATTGGGCTGGGGGGAGGGATGGGGGATAGCAGGCTAATATATCTCTTCTCCTATTTTCTCTCTCCCTTTCTCTCAAGAGTTGTGTGGACAGAGGACATATCCCCACTTTGCTCTGCCAAACTCAGTTACATGGCCAGTCGAGGGTAACAGACTCTCATAATGTTCCCTCTTTCTCTCTCTCTCTCTCTCTCTCTCTCTCTCTCTCTCTCTCTCTCTCTCTCTCTCTCTCTCTCACGTGACTCTCGCACTGCCTGCGTTTCTTGCGGCTGCAGCTGCTGCCATGTTTCAGCAGTACTGCAGAAACTCTGCTGCAGGACACTGCAGGGGACCGTTTCTGCCCCTCTGTCGTTTTACCTCACTAACTTCTCACGATGGCAAAAACGTGCTGCATGTGTAGCTTTTTCGTTGATTTTGAAGATGTTCACATTGCAGCTGATCTCTGGAGAGAACGATGCAAAGAAATGAGGAGTGGGGGAGGTGGGAGAGCAGGAGGAATAGGGAGAAGATATGGGAGGATGGGTGTTAAGAACATCAGGTGAGTGCGGCAATATGCTTTTTGGCTGAGCAGCAGAGACCCCCCCCCTCCTCCCCCCGGCTTTGGTGAGAGCGGAGAGAAACTGCAGTTTCTGCTAATGATGTCAGGCAGTGGATCTGACAGTGATATATATCGGTGCTCGCGTTCCTGCTGTATACAGATATTATCCTGCTCTATACGCAACCGACGCTGTTCCTCAACACTCACCGGGGGTGTCCGGAATGAGTCGTGCGTGTTACCTGAGTTGAACTCATCATTACCAGGTTCACAGTGCCGGTAATGACGACTGTAGCGTGTGGAGTCGTGGCACGTACCAAACGGTTGTTGGGAATGAAAAGTGCTACACAAAAGATCATGGCGTATTTCTTTAAAAAGCTTAAGCCCAGAGTTGAATAGAGAGAGAGAGAGAGCTGAAGCAGAGAAAGACCTGCAGTGAAAGAGTTATGAGTCTATGGATTACCCCCGCTGCTTTATTTTAGTCTCTCTCTACCTCACTCTCTCTCTTTCCTGCATGGGACAGTTAGCAAAAGTGCTGCAACGTCCCACAGAGAGTGTGAAACAATTTCTGCACTGACTTCCTTAATCACTGCAGAGTGAAAATAGTAGCACCTCACACAAGCAAACACACAAGCGTACTTTCACTACCACACGGGTTCTTGAGACCCTCATGCACCTGTCTGTTAAACTTCCTGTCAAAATCGTCTGTCCAAGATTGGCAGTGACAGTCTTAGCTGACGCACTCATGCAGCGCCCGGTCCTCCCCGGGCCATCCTAAAATGTGACTTCCACTTTTCCATCTGCTGCAAGAGCTTTAACTCTTTCGGGATAGCAATCTTTACACTTTTGAGGCACAGACAACGCATGAAAGTGCAGGAAAGTAGTCTGTGAGTAACACCTGTCCCCGCAGCCAAATCCGTCTGGCCTACATCTTTTATTTATGCCTGTATAGGCGTCTGTATTTGGAGAGATACTAATTCATCTTTTGGTCCTCCGCTAAGTGCTCTCGCTGGATGGAATCCCACATGCATATGCTGTGCAGAAACCCTTCGTGTTACAGTACTAAGTTACACACGGGAAGACCGGCCAGCATCGGCCCCGGCAGAAGACTACAGAAGAATATGCATTGTGTAGGTCAAAGAAGCCGAGGTCCTTTAAGACTAAACCCTGTGTTGATAGCAGGTGAGCAAATAAATCTTCTACCCACATATAAAACAACACAAACACCCCCACGTTCTGAACCCGTGCATGAATGAGCGAAAAGTTCCACATCCATGCTCTAGCCCTGTAGAGAAAGACAAAGTTCCACATACTCACTCAGCTTCCTCTTCTCGGGATGCACAACCCGCTGTGTCTTCTCCTCCCGTGGTGTAAAGTTGACTGCAGCATTGCTGCCGAATGGAATGACATTGTTCGCTCTCTCACCGCGTCTCATTCTACTGCTCGCTCGCCCTTTCTCTCTCTCTCTTTCTATCTCTCTCCCCCTCCTCCTCTCTGCGCGCTCACTGGCAGCACAAACTGCACCGCTCAGCAGTGTTCTCCACTGCCGCAGCAGCTCCTGCATGAGCCCTGCGTATCCGAGTGTGCTGTGACTTTTAAAGGGGAACGCAACCTCCAGGGTCAGTGTATACCTCGTCGCCACCCCCACTGCCACGGTGACGACCCCCCCCATCCTCCCCCGCAGCAGCTGGTCAAGACATTCCTCTAAGATGGGGGGGTTCAAATCTATCTACCTTAATTCCTTCGTATTAAAGGGGTGACCCTTTTTGAAACTAAAGTGTGTTACTCGTTGTGCGGAGACCATCCATCTTCACGGGTGACACTGGCTTATAATTAAATGAGGCTACGTGTGTGTGACCGTGGGTGATTTTGTGAGGTAGATATTAAAATGATCACAGCTGAATGAAGGGATGTTTTTTATTGTTTAGAGGTTGTGCTATATGTTCATAGTTATTTGAAATTAATATTAAGCTTCTACGTTTTCCTAAGATTCCCAAATTTTACTACAAAAATTATGAGAATTTTGGATAAAGTGATAGTTCGCCCAAATATAGAAATTCTGTCATCACTCACTCACTTCCGTGTCATTTGAAACCTGTATGACTTTCTTTCCTCTGCGGCCTAAAAAAGATGATATTTTGAAGAATGTTGGCAATCAAACGGCGGAACTCTGGTTACCAACATTCTTTAAAATATCTTCTTATTAGACAGAATTCAAATTTTTGGGTGAACAATCCCTTTAAGCATATGTCAACTTTGCATCTTCATTGCTGTCTATGAGAAACAACTGAGATATTGAGGGATCTCTTTTGTTTTTTTCCCCCTATAAATATTTATCAGTCTGACATAAAATCTAAAAGGCTGATCAGACAGTGAAGTAAGGAAATGTTCATACCAACGTCCAGGGGAAAAAAGAAATAAAGAAATACACAGACATCTGAAACCTTTGTCAACCAGGATCTTAAGAAACAAGATCTGGCGCTGTTTGAGGTGTATCATTGCTTCCATTGCAATCAGCAGGTCAACTGTCTGGGAGTGAGAGAGATACATTACCAGGGGTGTGCAACATTATATTGGACAGAGGAAGACCACAAAGCATTTTGACAATCAAGATGATTGAAACTTGCATCATGTTCTGTTCAAAAGGGTCCTCCACCATACATTCTAAATCCTTACACATCACAAGATTTGACATTACCGTAACTTGTAAGAGAGGTTGTATTGAGAGGTCCGGCCCTCTCCGTGCGTGTACAATAAATCAATCTCAACTCTTTGCATCAGCAAAGCTGGTGCTGCAACCCAGCAGTGGATTTTTTTCTTGGATCTTCTTCTATAAAGCACAACGATTTGAGCCTTACACTTTTTACTATGGTTATGACTAGCGCCTCCCATGCGGTACCAAAAGCCCACCAGGTTACATGTGATTTTCTCATGCTTTTATGTAACATTGGGAAATACACAATTTCAGACTGCGTAGTCAGTGCCATGACCTCTGGATCATAAACAAATGGAGACCGCATGCAGTGAGGGGTCTTTGTAGAAATGGTAGATGTCATAATAACCATATCAATTGGTGCCCTGCGAGATAGCCCAGTGGAACAGAGAACGATACAAGAGCTCTGTGCTGATCTTGCACATCAGTGTCTTTTCATCCTGTTCTGCAAATCATTGAAGCATTACAAACGCAACATCATACTAAGGGGAGTAAGGGATGGTATTAAAATGAAACATGTTTGATTTTGGATGCTTTTTTGGCCTTAATTGTGTTTTCACACTCTTATTGCACCATTCAAATGATTTAGGGTGTTTATTTTGGTCCAGCTGTTCAGTTACATCAAATAAAGAGGGGCATCATGAAGAAAAAGCTTGGATGTTTATTCCTGGGGATGCCACAGTGGACAATTTATTTTGAGATTATTGGCAGAGACTGACGATTGCGCATTATTGGTCAGTTAGCAAATGTGGTACCTTTGTGTCAGTTCATAAAGCGGGTCACATCACGTCTAGGGCAATAGCTTTCAGAGTTGTGAAGGAGCGACGCCAGACGAAAAGTGTCATAGATATATGTACCCTCATATGAAACAATGTGTTCGATATTTAAAAACGTGGTAAAGTGATGTACCATTGTGCCTCTGGTCTGGTGTGCGAAAGGCTTGTTAATAGCAATTAAAATATATTATTTATTGAATTTGAGGTCAATTAAATTACAGACACCATAAAAAAATAAACACTAACAGTAGTACACTAACAGAGGATCATATTAATACTCTAGTTAGCATATAACAATTGATGTAGTTTTTTTCTATTTTAAAAATCTTTAAGAAAAATCTTTGTATAGATGTTTATATGTACATGTTATATTATATGTATATATATTTCATGTTTATCGAATATATGTGTAGGTATAACATGCAGTCCAGAAACAGAAGAGAGACAATGGATCTTAATGAAACTAACAAATGTTTAATAAATTCCAAACATGTAACAGAAACATGAACTTGGCAAGACGTGGGAAAAACAAACAAGACAAGAATAAACTACACGATAAATGCATACAATAACCAACCAGGACTTTGGAAAACACAGGGGTATAAATACTCAAACTAATAAGGGCCCATAAGACACACCTGGGAGACAATCAACTGGGTGCCAATGAACAAAAAGAACTACAACATAACACAGGAAACAGGAACTAAGGAAAACAAACTAAAAGTCCACAACAACCAGGGGAAACAAGAAACAAATACATGACAGAGCCCCCCTCTCTGGGGAGAAGATTCCAGAAGCTCCTTAACAATAATCCTACTGGATCTATCTGCCGCCTTTGAGATCGTTAACCACCACATCCTCCTGTCAAACCATTAAGGCTATGGTTGTCTTTGGAATGGTGCTACAATGGTTCAGGTCTTACCTCTCAGGTAGGTTATTTAGAGTATCCTGGAGAGGTGAGGTCTCTGAGTCCCAACATCTCAATTCAGGGGTGCCTCAGGGCTCAGTGCTTGGACCGTTGCTCTTTTCTGTATACATGACAACCCTAGGCTCTGTCATTTTCAACACATGGCTTTTCTTTTCACTGCTATGCTGATGATGCACAACTCCATCTGTCACTTTAGCCTGACAATCCAGCTGTTGCTACACGCATTTCTGCATGCCTGGGCGACATCTTGCTCTGGATGAAGGACCATCGCCTGCAGCTGAACCTTGCAAAAACAGAATTGCTTTTAATCCCGGCCAACACACAGATTCATCACAACTTTTCCATTGCACTGGGCTCATCAACCATCACATCTTCCAGAACAGCCAGAAACCTGGGAGTGGTGATCGATGATCAGCTAAACTTCACAGTCAGATTTATCCTCTACAATATTAGGAAAATTAGACCTTTCCAATTCAAACATGCTACTCAAGTCCTAGTCCAGGGTCTTGTTTAGTCCAGTCTGGACTATTGCAATGCGCTACTAGCTGGTCTTCCTGCTTGCAAAATAAAACCTCTAGAGATGATCCAAAATGCCAGCGTGGTTTTCAATGCACCCGAAGAGAGCACACGTCACTCCTCTCTTCATTAAAATGTATTGGTTTCCTGTAATCCCTCACATCAAATTTAAGACTCTGCCCCTGGCCTACAAGACCACCACTGGTTCGGCACCCCCTTATCTTCATTCACTAATGCAGACTTATGTACCCACCAGATGCTCTGCAAATGAACGACGTCTTGTGGTGCCATCCCCAAAAGGTAAAAAAAAGAATTGCTCTCACGAACCTTCTCTGGTTCGGTTCCACATTTGTGGTATGATCTGCCCGCTGCTACAAGATCAGCAGATTCTGTAGCCATCTTTAAGAATCGGCTGAAAACACACCTCTTCCTTCAGCACCTGACCAATCAGTTATTACTTCTATCTCTTTTCTACTCTTTCTAAAATGAAAATGGTGTACTGAGGTAGGCTATATGAGACCAGTTTAATTGCACTTATGCTTTTTGTTGTCCTTATGTTTTTCCAGTTGCTTCCATTGTTTACCTAATTTGTAAGTTGGCATGCAGTGTTGGAAGCCTGGGTGTGCCAGGCAGGACTAGGAACTCTGGAGGTGCAGGCAGGGCTGGGCGACATGGAGTTACAGGCAGGGCTGGGCAACATGGAGGAGCAGGCAGGGCTGGACAACATGGAGGCGCAGGAAGGGCTGGGCAACATGGAGGCGCAGGAAGGGCTGGGTGACATGGAGGCACGGCCATCCTGAGTGAGGCACGTGGCACGAAAGAGAGTCCCTAACGTCCATCATGTCAGCGACCTCCGGAGCGGAAGAGCAGTGCACAGCCCAGAAACACCACAAAGCTGCAGCCACAACAGACAAAGCTGACTCCATTAGCGGAACCTCATAAACAGATGCCTCCTCTTCCATCTGGCCTACAGTGAAGGGGATACGCTCAGCCACAAGCCAAAGTCTATGTATTGCTCCAGAGACCAGTGTGGGAAATGAGGTGGCATTAACTGAGAGATTTCCTTACAAAGTCCAAAACATAAAATTTCCTTCAACGCTACCTCATTAAAATCAACTTGGTTGCTCAGTTCCACAAAGTCGCTCACATAGTCCTCAATTGTTCCATGGCCTTGGCATAGACATAACAAACGTGCTGCTATAGAGTCAAAGTTGAGGTTGGTTTCTCTGTAACATGCAGTCCAGAAACAGAATTGAGAAGATGGATCTAAATGCAGCTAACGAATGTTTAATAAATCCAAAACATGTAACAGAAACATGAACTTGGCAGACGAGGCAAAAACATTAAATAAGACAAAAGTAAACTACATGATAAATGCATACAATTACCAACCAGGACTATGGCAAACACAGGAGTATAAATACACAAACAAGACACACCTGGGAGAAAATAAACTCGGAGCCAATGAACAAAAAGAACTACAAAGAACTACAACATGACACAGGAAACAGCAACTATAAAATACAAACTAAAAGTCCACAACAACCAGGTGAAACAAGAGACAGATACGTGACAGTAGGCCTATGTACGTATGTCTATAAATATACTGTAAAATTGTTCATAAATGGCCAGTCTGGTTGGTATCAGCATCAGCCACTACAATACCAAATTGGTTGTGCTGACTTTGACACAGAGAAAGATTTTTCACCAGGATCTCCTTCATGAGCAGTACATTTGGGTAATGGCATCCCATTGATAAAAAAAACATGAGTGAAGGGCCGTTTTACATGGCTGATCACATTACCCCACACCTCACCTGTCGCTCTGAGTCCGCTGTCATAGTGTCCCCTTCCGCCCCGGCACGTCTCTGGGATGATACCCACAAGCGCATCTCATCACCACGGTTTCAGTCAGGTATGCACTGACCGCAGTAAAACCATGGGATTGGTAAATTAGTTTACAATATTTAAAACTGGTACAGCATGATTCTAGCAACACCAGGGTCAATGGTTCGATTGCCAAGAAAAATGTGGATTAAGATGATTACATTCCAAATGCACATTATGACTTCCATTGCGTCCTAAGTACTGTTTTCATTTCTATATATCTCTACAGCATGACATCATATCTTGTTTCCAATATTCACTGGAGACTGTTTTCACATGCTCAAATAGTGGCGTGAGCCCACCTTCAGGCTCCTCTGTGTTTCACAAAATTGGTGAAATTAGTGTTGTTTAAAACCCAATCTTTGCAGTACATTGCTTCTGTGTGGTCAGGGGGTCTGTATTACTCCAACAAATGCACATTTGGTTCGGATTACTTTACTATTCGATCACAGGGGTTAATATTCATCTCCCACAAACTCTCAGGAGTTCTCCAGCCAGATTGAAAGTTGAACCGAAAACCCCATCTGGTTACTGTAGTGGCTCGACTAACCAGGCTGTGACAGAACCAGCTGTCCTCCAGCAGAGCTTCAACCAAAATCTTATTCAACATATGTTTACCTCTCACAACCAGCTGAATAGATTAACTATTCCTCATGGTTAGTAAATGCACCTCGTCCATAAATTTATCAAGCCTGTGCCTCTTGACCGACCTCATTTTTTAAAACAGGGCAGATATCTCCATAGGCTTCAAACTGCAGAAGATATTACGTAGGCTATAACTGCTAAGCACCTTGACACATGAAATGAGAAAACAGCTTAGATGCATGTATGGGAAATAGGTTATTTTATTTCAAATCTTTGTCAAAGAAAAAGTATGACTAAAACAATCTACTAAAGACAGAAAAGGTTTATTATGTACTTCTGCAAACAAGCCCACACTGTTAAATATATTATTTTACAGTATATTTGTTTTCCAATAAGACTGAATAGAACATTTACACTTCCTTTTTAATGCTTAAAAAAGTTAAATCAACCTGTTAGTACAGACAAAAAAAAATCAATTCCAGAGACTGTTATTATTTTGCTTCTTACTTTTCATACAATAAAAGTCATATGGATTTGAAATAATATTAGTTGACTTATTAAACTTAAATTTAACAATATTAAACTTACTCACAGATTTTGTGGGATTACATGAAATATAGAAATTGATCATACATTTTATGCAATCAAACATCGGAAAAATCAACCACCCCACCATAAGTATTGATGTTCCAGCATTGTATAAAACAATCTGTTTTTGGTTTAATTAAAATGATACATTTAAGATTATACGTTTTCCTATCGGGGGCGCAAAGCAATGCTCTCTACACAAACGACAACGTTTGAGAACACTGACTGAAGTGTATTATAGATTGTTGTGTAAATTATTTGCAATATTATAATGTGTGTGTTATTTGCAAAGTTACATTTACATTGAGTACAAAAAAAACTAATTTGACCTTTATAGCCTACATTTATATTAAGTAAATGTAGTTTAAAAATAGGTTTTGGTTACTATAAATATTGATATTGTTATTTGTCAACTGTAGTTTTGCTTCTCTAGTAGCCTAAATTGATTTTGTTCGTAGCATTAGCGGAGCCGGAAACTATGACTTTCTGCAGGGTTAGGCCGATTTGTGACTGCTTGAGAGTCTGCGGCAAAGATGTCTGAAACACGTGGCCTGTCTCAATGTCCAGAGAGACGCTGACTTTGAGAAAATGTGATGACAACATGTTAATTTGCCATGTTCCAAGAGGTGGACAGCTGGAGTGGATTGTTTAGGTGTCAGAGTCATGTGTGCAGTGAAGAACGGCGGCCTGCAGTCCTCGGCATGATTAACCGCTTAATGATGGATTGGCCTCCCCCGCAATGGCTGGACTTAAGTATATGACTGCTTCATGCCACAAAATTAAGTCTGACCTTTTGAGCCATCAAAGCTTCAATCATATACATGCCTAATTCTAGCCAATGAGGATCTCGGAATGTTTGGAGCAAAGTCCAAATAACTGACCAGGGGTTGAGCTGCGGGGAGTTTTAATTTCGAGAGCAAAATATTTGGCATTCCACCCTTTTACTGTGTTTTTGGGGTGTTAAAGTGAGTCAGTCATTTAAGACCTCTCCTTAGATCTACTACGCAGTACAATTGATTTTTAAAGTTGATATTACATGCTCAAATTCGCCTGACATGAGGTGCATTAAAGCGCAGGGTAAACCAAGTGAAGATAAACACGTTGCTATTTTTCATATAGTCACCGCGAGTAGAGAGTCATTACTCAATGCACTAGCATTTCTCACTGCGGCTTTTCTCCGTTATAATTGCGTTTCAGCTCTTTCCGCACAGTCAGTGTTTAATGTATACATATGGAGATGGAGTATAAAGCATCTCTACAAAGTAGCTTATTTGATGCACAGATGCAATAGAAATGCATGCATGTCAATTCAACAATATGCATGAATGTCAATGATAATTGCGTATTTGCTGACCTAAAGAAAACAGCATCACGCACTATATCCTGTAAAGCTGCTCACATGATCAGTCACACAACATTCTGACTCCCTCTTCAGGACAGCGGGGGAATAGCAGGAAGACCTCGGCCAGATCAAATTCTACAGCAGTCAATGAATGAGAACACGAAGCGAAGAAAAAGTGCTGACGCTGCTGTTAGTGACGGTGTAGAAATTACGTAGAAACTGTAGAATGAATAAAAAAATACATTAATAAATTAATAACCTTAATTGATAAATGAGAATATCCTTTCTTTCTCTGAGAGGTATTGGTTTGACTTGGTTTGGTTAAATTTTATATAGGCCTATAAATGACATTCTAGTCTTTAAACTAAGGTAGAAAATATTTAACAGAGCAACATTATTAATTTTGAAGAAAAATTCATCCCGACCGATCGCGTGAGATGGTATAAAGCAAAGGGGTCCTTTGACCTTTATTAAAGCAGGCAGTCCTCCTGGGGTCGGATGCAGCTTTGTGCAGATGAACTCTGTCTCAATCCCAAAGCAGGTCATATGCAAAGCATGGCATTACAGTAGAAGATATTATGGTTCATTTGTATTTAAACTAGCCTAGGATAATATTTAGTATTTGATGAGAATGAATAAGATTTAAGAAGATTACATGGGCATACATTCTGGTTTAGTACTGCAAAGAAGCTTAGGACAGATCTGCTGCTTTGCGGAACATATCAAGGGAGAACACTTTGCAGTACAATACTTAAAGGGACAGTACGGTATGGCCCGAAATGACCTGCAATAAATGTGCCGTAGTAAGTATACTACATTTGAATTTCAAAGGAAAATATGTCAGACAAAATCCATAAACCGTTTTAGGATTTTTTCCTAACATTCTGATACTGACGTATTTAACATTAAAATAAATGCACTCCTTTAGGTGCATTAAGAAAAATATATTTTTTATTAAAATCATACCTTCTTGTTTTTCTATAAATTTTTATTTTAGTATTGTTTATTATTATTATAGTTCTATTCGGAGGTATTTTAAAATAATAAGGGAAGGGTTCAGGTTGCTACAAGGACTTACACTCTATTTACATGATGATGCAAAACAAATTTGACTTATTTACAACTTACCCATACATTCATAAAGACAGATCTGAATTAAAGGGATACTTCGGCCCAAAAATGAAAATTCTGTCATTATTTACTCACCTTCGAGTTGATCTGTATACATTTCTTTAATCTGATGAACACAGAGAAAGATATTTGGAAGAATGCTTATACCCAGACAGATCCCCCCCATTGATAGAAGAAAAAATACAATGGTAGTCAAATGTGCCCCATAACTGTTTGCTGTACATTTTTCAAAATGTCTTCTTTTGTGTTCAACATAAGAAAAAAATAAAAAATATATAATATACATTTATGGGAGTCAATGGGGGGCAAGATTTGTTTGGTCATAAGCATTCTTCCAAATATCTTTCTCAGAACAAAGAAATTCATACAGATTTGGAACAACTCGAAGGTGAGGAAATGATGACCGAATGTTAATTTTTGGCTGAAGTATCCCTTTAAAATGAATAAGAAATCAACGATCTGATCTCTCTTAGTAATTACGATTACTATATGTAAACTGCATTGTCATGGACCTGTTGCACAAGGTGTTTTGCATGTCTGTTTAAGTGAGTGTACAACCAATACAGCAGTTAAATGCAATCGAGGCACAAGTAATGAGAATTGCAAGCAGCTCATTAAATATCTACAGGGAACTTTAGATGTCAATCAAAGCAACTTAAATATGATTAATACATCACATTATATATTGTATCACACAAATATTGTTTTTGTCCAATTGGGTCATACAGTAGCAATACAATTAAATGGTAAATGATGAAAAGGTCTCGTGTGGTATGCTTCTAATGAAAGAATGTCAAAAAGAGCTTTGGGAGAGCCATTACCTATTACGCCAGTACTTTAAAATGCAATACTCACTTCACCTATTGCTGTATCATTTTGTATGTTTAAAACAAATCATAATAAGTTAACAATAACAATTTTATACAAAAAAGCATTTGTTTTCTGTTACTATACATTACAGAGATCTTTATAACAGGACGTTGGGCTGCAGATTGCACCACACACTTGGCACCTGCTCCAGCTGCTGCATAGAGAAAACACCAAAGCTGAACTGATCAGCACACTTGCACCTGGGACTGTATCCACAGAGCTGCTCTTATACTAATCCTTATTGAACATGCATTAAACAGGTCTTCAATCTGCTGATATGGCGATAAGGAGATGAGCCAAATGAAGGGATAAGAAAAATTGGGGATGAAAAATAAGAGATAAGAAAGAAATTGGCAAATCTTTATCATGAGAATAAAGAAATACAAATCTATTGCTTTATCTAGTGCACAGAATATTTGCTGTACTTTTTTATAGTGACCTTCACACGATTCCCACAAATTCTGTGTCCAATGCCTACTGTACAAGGAGACTGCTCAACGCCTGCCGGGGCCTTCCTGTTATCCTCCACCCACATCCACGGTGAAAAGCTGATTACCTTTCCCTCTCAGCAGCAATGCAGCATTCAGGTCCTGCAGGCACTTTGACAAATGAGCAACGATCTGAACTGAGGGGGATGCCTCCACTGCAGCACGTCCCAAAGACCACGTGCCTGCAACCAATACTCCTGCGCATTATACATAACATTCAACTGTCCCATTAAATGCACATGGAGGCAGGCAGGGGCGCACACACACACACACACACACACACACACACACAAACACACACACACTTACACAGACACACACAGAAACACACTCATACTGAGCTGCAGTGCTGTACTGGCTTTAGCCTAAAGCTCAGGTATCTGCTCTGGGCAGGCAGTCCCATCATAATTACCTCCACAATGCAGCACTGAGCACCATCTCTACGCATTACTGGAGAACGTTGTCCTCCATCTCAAGGATAAGATTTTAACCTCTAATTCCATCACAGAAGACAACAATACAATGCAAAACATTTCTTAATCATAAATTATTGTAGTAACTCTTACAATAAGGTTGTATTTGTTAACATTAGTTAATGCATACGTTAACCTTAGTTAATGCATACGTTAACATGCACTAACAATGAACATACTTCTACATATTTTATTACTGTAACATTAGTTTTTGTTAATTTTAGCATTTACTGCACAAGTGCACTTTTTAAATCAAATGTTGTTACTGTTAACTAGTTAATGCACAATGAACTAACATGCATAATTGTATTGACATTAACAAACATTAAAGATGGATAAATGCTGAAAACCATATTGCTCATTGTCTAGTTCTAGTTCTAGTTAGTTCAAATGCATTTACTACTATGAACAAATACAAACCTTATTGGAAATGGTAACCATTTCTTACTCATTATTTTCTTTTTCTAGTAAAAAATAATCATTAAAACAGCATCCAAATTTAAGAAGTGAAATTAATTTAAGAAACAAAATAGTGTACTATAAGAAAGAAACAGAATACATTTTTCATGGAATATAATATTTTTATTTTATTTAAGTAAGTCTAACAACAATGTATGAATCTTTAAAGAAAACAAGGAAATACATTTGAGGTCATTCATTTTTTATAAACCAACCTTCCCCAGATTTTGCTAATCCAGGAAATTGATCTTGTTTTAAGGATGTTTAGATATTTTACAATATATATATATATATATATATGTATATATATATATATATATATATATATATACCAATTAAGAAAATGTTTTGCATATTTTATTTTTATTGTATTTATATCTTATTTATTTGCTTATGTATTTAGCTTATATTAAATTTTTGGCATTTAGTAAACAAAGCAGATTCATTGAATTAAACGTAGTTAATTGGGTTAATAACATGCGGTTATGGCGTACTGAGCTCCTAAAGTGCTTTCTGCAGAGATAAAGCCTCTTCCTGCACAAAACAAATGACACTATGGTGCAATCGCACTTTTTGGTCCTGGGTTGATGGTTTACTGTAGGTTGTCAAAGGGCCTGTCAGACACACATGCTCTGCTTTAGAGAGCGAGTGATTTGTGGGTTGCCTGCTGGGACTTAGTATTGATTACTCTGAAATTACAGGATTTAAAAGGTTGGCGAAAAAGAGGAGGTGTAAGCGGTCAGTGCGCAGCAGCGTCTGCACGCTCTCTGGCAGTAATCAGCATCTTCAGCATATTGTGTTATAGCACTGCACAGGAAAATGTGAATTTCACTGAGAGACAGCTGAGTGCTGGGTAATTTAATTCAGGACACACACACTCTCTCGTTGTTGGCCAGCGGTGTAAAGTGAGCCATTTAACCTTCAAAACTACAGCACCTTTCATCCCACTATAAGGAACAACTGACAAATAAGGCCAGTTAAGCCTTTGAAGATATTATGTACGTAGAAATATAAAAACTATTCTCCAAAAATTGTCTTTTGGAGGCAAGCGGAAATTTGATCAGAATATGATAGCTTGTACCTTGATGCATTTGACAGAACTTTCTTTCTGAATGTATAATTTTACACAAAGTAATGATATGCAGCAATAGTCTAACTGTTTAGATTATATTAAATGACTTTATTGCATTTACATTATTTTAGCAGATGCGTATATCCATTTATTCTGTTTGCTTTAGGTTTACCTTAATTTTTCCAAAGGACATAAGAATTTGGGAAAGAATACTGTATTTCTGCTGCTGTACCATGCAATATTAAACACAAGGTGGCAGAAAAGCGCGTTTCTAACCTTGATCTGAAAGTATCCTAGAAAATCCATGTTCTGTTGCTTATCCTGATCACATCCAAAATAGAAAATATAAGCTTTACATCACCTTACAATACAATGCCTCATTGACTAACACTTTATTGACTTATGGTGCCATAAGTCTAATAATTATGGAAACTAATATATTGGCTAATAACTAGAGAAATTAAAAGTCTCCAAACCACTGTACCCTTTTGAGATACAGCGTAAACAATCATGCCCATATGTAAAAAATCCTTAATGTATGTTGTCTGCAAAATCTTACAGTTTTAACCTAACTACTCTACCATTCAAAAGTTAAGGATCACTTGACTGAAATATATCTCTTGTTATCATGTAAAGGCATTAGCTTATTTATTTGAAATTATCTGTAGACATAAATATAACTTTGAACATTTCATTACTATTTAAAATATTAATTCATAAAAATGCTTTTGAAATGGATAATTTGAACAAAAAAGAAAAGAAAAAAGAAAGGGCAGCCAATAAAAAAAGAAAAGAAAAATGAAAGGGCAGCCAATAAGAGTTCAGCATAGATGGAAACTACTTAAATAGCCTACTGTTTAAAAAGCATCTGGGTGACACCTGGCTGATAACAAATACCTTTGTCCAACACATCACAGCAACTTGTTTTACAATTTTCTGTATCTCTGCTGTAACAACACACCAGATTCAACAGCATGTCAGTTCTTCAATTCACAGCATGGCCTCACTTATGCCTTGCACATAAAATAAACAGAATCAGTGCAGGAGAAAATGTTTCTGTCCTGCAGAAGGAATGACTCAGAGAGAGCGCTTGTGTCAGTGCGTTGTCTGTAGGATTAGCTCACAGTAAATTTCATTTTCCTTAAGACACGTTGTTCACGCATGCATTCCTTCAGCCCACTTCCAGTTCCTAAAAAGAATGAGTTTCTTGTGCATGATGTTTGGTGCTCTGCTGAGGAAGCACAGCAGGTAAGGAACGCAGAGCCAAGACACAATTTTTTTGTGCTGGTGAAATAGGAAGCAGACCATGGTAAACAAATACAATAGATTTGGTGTTAAACATCTAAAGTGGCTTTCAAGGACGCAGGAGAATTTGTTAGATAAGTAGATATATTTATATGGATTAAGTATTGAATCACTCACATGTAACATTTCATTTTGGATTTATATTTTCCTATGCACAAATCATTTTTAACTTACTGGAACTCAAATTATTTTCATCTTGTTTTGCTCCTCTAGGCAACAATCTTCTAAATATCATAAAGGAAACACCCTTTAACAGCTGGCAGGATTATTCTAAGGTCACAGCAACTTCTTCCACTAAGATTGTGTATTCTTTTTAATAGTTTATGAGCAGGAAAGAAGGAACCAAGGTAAATATGTTTTTATATTTTTAATGTTATATATTTGTATGTTATTAATGAATATTTTTATGTTTTACAGCTTTGGTTGGCATTATCCAACCTCAAATAAACCCCATAGTTAAAATTCTGTAATCATTGACTCACGAAAATGTTTGGGCTGTGTTACACAAAAAGACGTTCTGAAATGTAGTCCAGTCTAGTGAAAAAAATGGAAAAGATTTTTGGCATTTCTTAGCAATGTCAGTAGCTAGATTGAACTAAAGGGGACAGTACAACACTTTCACATTTCACAACTCCACGAAGGCAGCAAACCATAGCAGTGTTGAGCAAATAAAAGAACAGTTCAACCTAAAACTTTAATTTGGGCACAATTTATATGACATTATGTTTCCAAACATGGAAAATAAAAGATGTTAGGTAGAATGTGGGTGACAGCCTCTGTTCATATTCACTTTCATTGTATAAGAGCATCAACATTCCTAAAACGTTCTCGTCTTGTATTCAACAGATGAAGATGAAGCAAGTTTTGAAGGGTTTTTATTTTAGGATGAGCCATCATTTAAGGTCAATATTAAATCCACCTCACCTACCAATCAAAAAATGAAGGATAGACACTTGCATCCAAAGAGTTCCATGAAGAAGTGGTATATTGTGTAAGGTCTAGGAGTACACACTCACCAGACAGTAAAAGTTGCCAAGGTGCCTTGCTGTCTGTTGAGTCATAAAGAGAGCAGCCGCATGAATCAGTGTCTTCAAGCATGGAAGTCACCCTTGAAAAGTGTGCAACAGTTTGGGTCATAGTGCAATCCAACAGAAACTAAAAACGAAAGCAAGCATTACTGTAACTTAAAGAAAGATGGTAACAATATGCTAAATGTGAATGTGTGTGTGGGGGGGAGATCTGACATTTAAAAACCCATATAATCAACCATTGTTCTGACTTAAATAGCCCCTCAATGTCGATTTTGGTCAAAGACACGATTGGAAATAGCTTGAAGCACCACAAAATATCACACAGACTTTTTGTATCTTGCAAGATACAACAACCCTTACGCAAATAAAATGTATTTCTCTATGTATTAACTGTCAATATATTAAATAACGAAACATCTATTAAAACATATAGAATAGTACATTGTTAATATATTACAATATCTCAATATATAACACAGACAATAATACAGTATAGAATAATACAGAAGTAATTGCTGCATTTCATATATTGAAAAATATAAGCACTTGGTTGGTTCCAGTATATGATAAGGTATTATTTAATAAACTGCATGATATTTTCCAGTGTATACCTAAACATATACACAAAAAACTCACAGGCCTGCTCAAATTATGATTCTGGCTATAACGACTACCAAATTAAAATGAAACGGAGCACTGGCAAGCACACTCCCAAGCATGCACATGTTCGACATGCACATACAGATTGCTTATCATCATTACGTAGTCCACAATTAGCAGGCTTTATCAGGGGAAACGAGCTAAACAACAACAGCTCGGCTCATTTGGGAGGGACGTTCGGCAGCAGCTGGGAGCTATTTGACCACGTGACACGAGCGATGTTTCTGTCGCTGTAGCAGCCATCATTTCACTCAATACAAGCCTGCGCTAACAAGACACGAAGAGAATATAGACATGGATTTGCACGGGAATATCGACTGAAAGAGACTCGCTCCGCTCATTCGCCAATGGTTTATTTTTCGGCGTGTTTCAGTTGCAGGTACGCTTGAAAATTCTTACAGTTTAATCAAATGTGTGTGTGTCTTTTGTCCAGTCGGTGTTTGTTCACATGCACACACAACGCTTTCCCCCCTTCAAGGTTTCTCAAAAGCAAACACTTCTCCCGCCGAGGTGTCCGACCAGCTGAAGTAGGAACTAAAATGTACACGCGCTTCTTTATGCGTCTCGATGTAAATAATGAATCGGCGTGCACTAAACGAGAACTAACGCTACTTCCTGTGCTTGTAGATGAGCTGTATATTCGCAATTTAATTCTATTTTTAAAACTAACAAAGATGTTTTGTGGTCCTCCATTTCTCATCCAGTTTAACGGAAGCAGTTTTAAGAGATTAGTGCGTTTACCTCCTTTCGTTATAGGCTAGTTAGCCGCATTAAGCTCGACCCACGCGTTAGTTTTAAGTATCTAACTTTACGCGAGACTATAAAGTATGATTAAATTTGAGGTTTGTGCTTTACGGTAGTTACACGTTTGCTTCAGACAAATGCTTTACTTTCGGTTTAACACCTGGAGCAATAGGCGTGGAGGTATTTTTTTTTGTCCATACACAAACAAAACAAGTTCACAGTTCCTGTTGTAATAATAATAGTCCTGCAACTAGTTAGCATCGAATGGAGTGGCAGTGGATTTGCTATCTCTGCTGTGGTGAATATGCTGCGTGATGTTTCCAGGAAGACTGTGCATCGCGTAACAAGCTAAACTTGAGTAACATTGGATTTTATTGACTGACTGGATATTTTTTCATGGCCCACAGAGGCAACACAGTGTTTTTTTTAGATCAGTCTGTGGTTGATGTATTGGAGTAAGATCAACATGTTTGTGTTTGTTAATCGTTTGAAAGACTAACGTTCCGCTGTGTCATGCAGGTGGCTGTCCAACACTTTAAAGGTGCTGTGAAGGCATATCGGATAAAAGCGTCTGCCAAATGAATAAATGCAAATGCAAAATATCGCTTATCGCTCCCCGATCTCTTTTTAAGTCGCTTTGGATAAAAGCGTCTACTAAATGTAAATGTGAAGTCGGGCGTACACGGTACGAATTGGACGATCGGTAAATCGCGAGCCCTTGTACACGTCACGAATTAAGTTATTCGACAATCGTACGGACGCAGTCACAAGATTTTAATGATTTGACGAATTCTGAGGGAACCATAAATTAGGTAAATTGTGTTAAAAATATAGTTACATTTCCTTTTTTTGTGTAATCTCTCACATTAATACCGTTTTACTGTATTAAATACAAAATGCGGAATTGGTAAACATAAGAGACATTAAAATATCTTCCACTATTAATAGGCTATTATTAATGCAACCGCATTTTTATTAAATCTGTAGCAAGCACAAATGTATCACCCGTGCTCCTGCTTTGGCAATGCGTTCCCAACCCTGATGTAGATTTACAATGTCATATATTCCATAGGGAAGATTTTAGAAATATATATTGTGTAAATAATTTTTTTAATTTAATATATCAACTAAATTAATTTTATATTAATAAATATAAGGCCTTGGTTGAGGAGCAGATGCGACCAACAGCGAAAACACCTCCCGCATCGCATTAAAGGGATGGTTCATTCAAAGAAAAATCTGTCGTTTACTTGCACTTGGGTTGTTTCAAACCTGTATACATTTATTGCTAACAATGAACACAGAAAAAAAATTGATAGTCCTGGAACTGAAAATTGCTAACATTCTTCAAAGTATCTTTGTGTTTATCAGAACAGAGCAATTTATTTAGGTATGAAATTATATGAGCTTGAGTAAATGACAAATTAAATTTTTTATGAACTATCCCTGGCAAATTAGTTGTTAGTGAGTTTACGCCATGGAGTATGGAACATTGAAGTGTTATTTAAGGGATTTCCATATTCTATTATACAGACTTTAGGATAGTTTAAAATGGCTTTATGTCTGCTATATCAGCTATTTAATTAGAATTTGTAATGTTAATGATTATATGCCAGCCGGTTTTTATTCCTCAATGCAATAATTTGTCATTAAACCTTCAACGCTGTCATTGGCTGGATTAGTTCCACAGTTTCACACACGACGAGATCACTTGGAGATATCAAGCAGGTTTGAAAGTATCGTAGCCTCTAGGATAGCTCGAGACCGGTCCAAATCACGTGCTGACCTCCTTATACTTAATAAGCTTTGGTCACCGATTTGGTCGCGATCCAAGGGTTTTGTCGTAAATCTGTCCGTGACAGCAAAATCCAACCAAAAATCAAGTGGCGTGAGATTGCCATAAACTATGATGCGAACAAACGTCTGACATTTTGCTTTTGGTTTCAAAACGTGCAAGGATAAAAAGAACTGAGTCCATGACTTAATGTCAAAATAATTAAGAGTGATAAAGCGTGGGGCCTGACTGATGTTAAATTGTGAAAATAACTCCATTTGAAACTTGTTGCGAGCAGTTTGTAGCTAGACAATCCACTGCTTTCTGCACACTATAGAGGTAGGTAGTTTTGGACACTGACATAGCCTCTCACAATTTCAAGTGAAGTAGTATCTAGAGATCTGCTTTCTAGGCTTGATAATGTGAATCTTGACCTCACCTTTTTACCTGTAATGTAGGTACGGATGGGTTATCCCAGATAAAATATCACAGTTGACAGTTCAGGATGTAATATGTCAAATGTAAAGTACAGTTACTTGAGTGAATGTTGACACAACAGCCTCAAATGAATGCAGATGCTACAGCTTAAGTTGACTGGAATGGTACAAAGGTATATAACATCAAGCCAAGAATCGCATCACTTCACTTCTGGTCTCCACATGGGCCTGATATGGCTACGTAAGTTAAATTTGTCTGTCATTTTCACTTTCTTCAAACACACCAGTCGCATTCATGAGATTCCTGTCAGACTGTTTTGAATATATTGGTTATGGTGTGTCATATGGGTGTTGCAGCAGAGCGCTTGAGTTCTGTCGTGATGGCACCTGCTGTGGCCTGGCCTATAAGGCAGTGGAAATTTAGTGGATGAGTGATAGATGAGAGCGCTCCTGTTCTCTCATAACTGCTGTGTAGACAGCTGTCGAGTCCACAGCCCTGTTCGACAACAATGATATTATTGCTGTAATCTTGGGTTAGTCCGGTTCGTTTTGGCACTCCCTTCAGGAAGACGTGATTTGAGATTCATAGTTTATTCTATTTACTAAGCTATTCCTTTTGTTGCTTGGGGTTAGTCAGCCTGCTTTGATAACCTGTTTTTCAAAAAGTTGTTCAACATAAGACCTTGAGTCATAACTATCACTTGAGATTCTCAATAGTTTTTTGTAATAATTGCTAAATGATGCATTAGATAACATGATGATTTATATTATTATGATTATTATTTTTAAATTAACTAAGCAAATTGTACTAAATAACTAACTTGGATACATTATATTTTTCTTAGAAAAACATTCTAGTTATAGATGCGTTCTAGATATACTGTTGCAACTAAGGGAATCAATTGTCGACTGCAGCAGATTTTTTTACTTCTGTTTATAATGTGGTATGTAAATAAGTAGGCATGGTTAACTCATTCTGCATCTATGGATGTTGGACATGAAGAAACCTGAGCAGAAGTATAGGGGCTTATTAAAAGATGTGACATTTGTGGTGTGTCATGGTTTGACTTTCTATCTAAATCACAAAGTTGTGTTATGTATTGTTACTGTAGAATAAAATACTCATGCTAAGAGGTTTTTTGTCATCACCTACCCCAACTACACTACTAAATAAATCTGTATAATTAGGCTGGTTTCAGGTTCACATAACTATGAGGTGAGTACATAAGACGCCCACTTCAATCTAAAAACAAGATTAATTCGGTAATCGGACACCCTGCCTTTGAGTCGTTCTTCAGCTCATTATTGTCAATAGTGTGCTGCACAGTATGGGTATAGTTACCCTGCAGAAAGAAAACAATAACCATTAAAGGTATAAAACATTTTTGGAGCCGGACTTGAGTACTATAAATGAGCATTAAGAAACAGGCGGTGTGTGCGCATCAAGTTTAAATGGCTCGTCCGTGAGATGTGCCGCACCGGGCAGAGATGCACGAGTATGAGCTTGGTTCGACACGACACTATAACAGACTGTTCTCGGCTCGGTCCTGAATTGTGCTAATGAATGTGTGCAGAGGCGTTGTAGGAGGCGCGATGGCGGTTTGAGTTTGAAATTTCTTTAGTATTTATTTGCCTAAAATAATTTATCTGACTGCAGATGCCACATTGTCTGTCTGTCTGTCTGTCTGTCTGCGCAGTTGTCTAGGGAATTGCTGATTGGGCATAATAGAGTTGTGCTTGCTCAGTTGGTTGGTATAAATGCAATTCAAAGTGGTTTTGGAACAGATGCATTTCATATTTTTCACATTGCTTCCACATCGCAGCCTCTTGCGATTAAGCAAATCGCAATGTCTCACATCACAAATACAATTAAATTTTGACTTGACACTGTCCTGCAGAGTTTAGCTCAAACACACCGCTGTCGTGAAGTTTCTAGTAATCCTGAAGACTTTAATGAGCTGGTTCAGGTGTGTTTGAGATGGCCACTGTCCTGCAGTGTTTCTCCAGGATCAAGGTTCCCCACCCCTGGAATAGAGCTTCTGTGTGGCATTTGAGTTGACGCCATTGGCTTTCTCAGTCCTGTATTGCCCCTCACTCACAGCTGCCTGCCAGATGCCTCAGTTTCATGAATAGAACCTGTCCAAAATCATGTCCCATTTCAAAGCTGTCTGTCAATTTGCACTGTGTACGTCCATCATTTGTGCATTTTCATCGAAGTTGTGTAGCATTATAGCACACTCAATTCCTGTTCAACCAGTTTCCAAACTCTACAGCACAGCACCAGTTGTGAATAACTAAAGGCTAAATGTAAAGAGTGAAAATATTGTTGTATTGTGATCCAGGTGTCCAAATTATATTCAAAAGGGACCTGGCAATGTCACCCCTAATCCAAGTAGGGGAAAGGTTAGGACTTCAAGAGGTCACAGATTTTACAGGGTAGGAAAAGTCTAGGTTTGAAATGAGTCTTAAATGTGATCTTGATGGTGAAGACAAAAGCTGCCACTGTTCCCCTGGCCTGACAAATCCCCAGAGCCCCCTCCGCATTTCAATCAGCCCTATACAGAGCAGAGACCGCCAACCAGCTGCGAAGCTCTTGCTCATAAGCACCAAAATGATGAAAAACAAAAACATATCATGCTGTCACCACCATATGACTCGCCAGACAGCATCATGCAAAACCACCAGACAAAGCGTGGAGATGACTCTGCAGAATGACATAACCTCTCTGCTGGTATTGCGCAACAATGTGATTGCTCGTTTAAAACCATCCTAACAGCTCTGTTAAAGACTGCCTGGGTTGGTCCTCCGCCATGCAGCTGAATTGGTCCAAGCATAATTAACATGTTTCCTACTTACTAAAGGTTGGACAGCCATTGAAAACTATATTGTTTGGTATTCGCACACTTGCCACCCACTTCTTGGTGCTTCTCTGGCTCGGGTGTGCCAGTGACGAAGAGGCGTGACCCTTTGAAAAGGTTGTTTACTTGTATCTGAGAAAGGGCTGAGATGCTCCTCAATGAACTCTTGTCTACAATTTAATTACCCTTGGGCCCCTTCTGCGCCTCATTCTGGAACCCTGTTTTCAGCTAGCAATTTTGCTCATTTACATGTCTGAAAAGCATGTCAAAAGTCTAAATGGTTTTTTTAAAACGCTGGACTGGCCCAATTGTTGGATATCAGATTTAACAGTGATGTAATTTAGGAGGGCAGAAATTGCATTATAAAGCAAGAGCAATCCAGTCATTTATAAAGATCAGTGATGTCATTACACAGAAGCTACCATGCCGCAATGTTGGTATGCCCATGGAGTTAATAATATGCGATACTGTATCATTAATGATACCTGGCCCTGTTTTTATATCGAAGTCTCAAAACATTCTTACAAGAACATTCTTAATGAAAATGAACGGAACTCACTCTGTATCTTATATCAGATCAGCAGACTCACGAGACAGCTCAACTTTAGGCAAATGTGCGCATTCTGAAATCTATATATAGAACACATTGAGCTTGTATTAATCTGTAAATCATTAAGCTTTATTTCAAAACAGTTATCATTTACACATGTGCCGTTACAACAGTGTGCAATCGACATTTACCTTCTACAGATTGATTTCTAGTCGCAATTCTGCCCAGAATAAACATTAATGTTGGAAAAAACATCAGAAGTAACCGTTAATTTTAACACACTGAAAACTTATCACACACCTAATGCGCTGAAAAAAAAGGGTAATTTTAGATCGTTCATCTAACTAATTCAATGGCGCTCTCTGTCAGTTAAGCATACCAAGATGGCGGTGCAATCTGTTTCTGGTGGCTTCACCTCCTGCTGTTGGTTATGCTTTCAAGGCATAATCCAGTCATTTATATAGATCGGTGTTAAAAACCAGGACAGTAGGAGGGGATTTCACACACACAACACTGTCTAGTCTCTACATTTTAATGATTTCTTATCTAGCCTACACTGATCTTGTCTGGTCTAACATGACCAGCCTGAATGTCGACAACAGTGGGTTGTTGTGAAGCGAGAGGTTGTACTCCTCGGTCTTATGTGATGTAATAGAACTCTGAGAGGAGCTTTGGCACAGTAAATAGAAGTAAAAACAAGTAAGCCATTGAGCATGTCACTGACAGAGTAAAACAGTTTTTGTGATATTAACAGTCCACTGCTGTTTGTGAGGAAAGATTGTGTAAGAAAAGATATTGGTTTAACCTTGGGTCAAGGAAAGCTTGTCAAAAATACTTTTTGTAAATTTTCAGCTGAAAGCAGTTAATGTGCAGGATAATTTTCGTACTGATATGGAAAATGTTATTGTAGTAATTTTAAGCCATACCGCCCAGGCCTAGTTGACCCAAAAATGGAAATTGTTACATTTACTCACCCTCATGTCATTCCTAATCCGACTTTGTTCTGCAGAAAACAAAATATATTTAGAAAAATGGTACCGATCAACACAGGACCCCATTAACTTCTATTGTGTATTGAGACATTTCTCAAACTCTTTTGTCTTTTACATGTATAATATATACGTATATACGCTTTGAATCACATGAGAATAAATTATTTGGGTAAACTAGCCCTTTTAATCTGGTTTTTTTTGCATAGATGTCCGTTACTTTAGATACATTTCATGTTTTTATAACTTGCATGTTGTGGTGTGGTGTGTAAAAACGCAACAGTAGGAAAATTGATTTGAACACACTCATTATCTGTTGTGTCTCGCTTTTATCTCCCAAGGTGAGTTTAACCAGCAGCTTTGACCTGGTTTCCTGGCAACTTCTGACAAAAACAGTCGCCTTGGCCTCCTTATTGGTGGAGGTGCACAGGTGAAGGAGAGGACCCCGGCTGCCCCTCATTTCTGTCGTTTACTGCACTTTGTGACTGGAGGGGGAACGAGGTGCTGTCACAACCACCCGTAGCATGGGGCAGAAGGTTCCCGGAGGCATTAAAACTGTGGACATGCGGGACCCTGCGTTTCGGCCTCTCAAACTAGAGCTGCAGGCGCTGGATTACACCAAACCTTCCCGTCTGGATATGTTGTTAGACATGCCACCAGTCTCCCAGGACGTCCAAGTCCAGCACTCCTGGAACAACGATGACCGGTCACTCAACATTTTCGTGAAAGAGGACAATAAACTAATATTTCACCGGCACCCTGTTGCCCAAAGCACAGATGCGATTCGGGGTCGAGTGGGATACACGCGGGGACTGCACGTGTGGGAGATCAGCTGGGCCATGCGCCAGCGGGGGACACATGCCATTGTCGGTGTGGCGACGGGTGAGGCCCCACTGCATTCTGTAGGATACACTGCACTTGTAGGAACCAATAGCGAGTCCTGGGGCTGGGACCTGGGACGCAACAAACTCCATCACGATGGCAAGAACCAGCCCAGTAGGACCTATCCAGCTTTTCTTGAACCTGATGAAACCTTTATCGTCCCAGACTCGTTTTTGGTGGTCCTGGACATGGACGAGGGGACGCTAAGTTTTATTGTCGACGGACAGTACTTAGGGGTTGCTTTCAGGGGACTCAAAGGAAGAAAGCTATACCCTGTAGTGAGTGCCGTGTGGGGACACTGTGAAATCAGAATCCGGTACATAAATGGACTTGATCGTAAGTACCATTACTTTCACACTTACATTGTGCTGTCTGTACTTTTAGCGATGGTCTTAGAACAATGTGCAGTTATCTCTTGTAGCACAAGAGGGACTTGGTGGTTTGTTAAACATTGAAAGCGTAACTTGTGTAACTGCGAAAGACTTCTCTCATCCATAAATTAAATGAAGCCATCTTTGTTTACCTGATAAAGACCATGACATCATTCTGTTCTCGCATTAAGGGAGCTAATCATTAAACTAACCACTTAGCATTTTCAAACAAGCAGACTCCACCGTAAATTATTTTTTTGTAAATGTAACATAAATGTAATAAACAAACTTTACATGTATATTTTTTAATAAATATTTCAGTTTTCATAGTTAATAAATTAAATATACAGTTTTATAATTTATTTAAAAAAAGACAGGAAACTTCTGGCACACTGTAACTTGGCTACTAAAAATATAATTTATTAACCAACCATTTTTGTCCCATGACCTTAACCTGATGAAGGTCATGGGACTGAAATGTTGTTAATGTTAAATCATATTTGATTACATTGTGTGAGTGTTTGGCTTTGCTGCTGTCCTACGAATCTTTATATTTGGTTTGAAAAACATAAATTGCCATGCATTTAACACTTTCTGCATGGAAAATCTTTTATGAACATTAGGGTGTTTTGGTTACGTTGTTTAAATATTGAAACCATTATTTGAGTTTACTTTTCTATAGTGCATAAAACATTTAGGCACCATTGAGAATTTCACTGGTGATATCTATGAAAATTGCCCATTATAATGAGCGGTACCAAGCTTTTTCTTGTTAAAAACTAGTGATTGTGTTTATAATGTGCCTTTGGTCAGATTACTTGTAACTCGCTCATTTCTTCTACCCCAGCATGCCGTAATGAATACATTTTGAAAGCTGTTATTCGTGACATTATTGCTCTGTGGTCAAATAATGAAAGGATGCAGGTGAGGGGCCAGACTCGCTCGCTCGCAGCTGTCCCAGAGAACGCCAGACATGACTCCTGTTGAGTAACTCGCCCCAATCAGTAGAAACTGGCTGCTAGTGATGGCTTGTCCCATGAAATACGTTGTTTTTCACTGTGATGTTTTGCATGCCATCTACTATCTGAATTTTTTTTCTACGCAAGCCATTTGTACCAACATTTAATGTCTAAAGCTGGGAGGTGTCGCTACTGTGGCCTTAACGCACGAGTTCAGTATGCAGGTGTTCCCATTTTTAGAGAATTCGGCTTCTCGTCTCGCTCTGATGGATAGAGTATTACTCAGACACTCAAAGGAAGCCAAAGCCTTGGAGTCATAAGGCTGTCTTGTGTCAGTGCCTTTAATGCATTCCTCGTCATGCTTTTGTTCAACAGGCGGTATAACGCCACTCTATTTTATCCTTTACTTTCTGTCTAGTTTCCCCAAAGTCCCATTAGCCAAAGTGTGCGTTTTATGAAATGATCTCAACGTCCGAACAGGTGCTGGTGTGTGGAAAGCTTGCTGAAATGCGCAGCACATGGAGCTGTGTGATTTGACAAAAATTCGCACGGCTCTAGTTTTCCCCACAGGTCTTTAATCTTCAAAATCGTCTAGTTGGGGTACAAAAAACCTCCTTAACGCTCCCTGTGTACATGGGATACAATGAGTGCGTTTACATGCACAAAATAAACAATCAATGGCTCTGTCTTTATTGCGTTTTTTTTATCTTAACAGTCATCATGGAGCCTGTTTACTTAATCATCATTATAAATGATTAAACCAGATATTCTTGTCAGTTCTGGGTTTAGTTACCGGGAGCTAGAAGAAGAGTGTGTTTTCACCGCTGTCGGCTTGTTCACCACCTGAGTAAAATAGGCCTATATGCTTGGTTACCTTGTTTTACATATTCTTGATAAGAATAACATTTATCACAGACTGTCAATATACATCACGTTTTATGTTCGGTTTTTGTATGATTTGGCTCTGCGCAGGTTTAAATGCAGTTTTTGTCTTAATTCTAATCTTTTCAACATGCTATACAAACTATAAACTACACCATATTAGTGCATTATGGGTATTTAAATATAATTATAAGTTTGATGTGAAATTGTGATTAAATTAAAATTAATCTTCAAATTTACACGCTCCAATCAGAGAGCTGTATATCTTATTTCTGTTCGCCATCAGTGTTCTGAAGAGTACCACTACATAAGACTACATGTACTGAAGCTTTGGAAACAACTAATGCTTATCCAAACATAAATGTATAAATGTGAAGCGAGCAATGTTATGCGTTTTGCACCCTTCTCCCGGTCATCGTTACAAGCGACAGCGTAAACAGCTGCAGGCTTGATGACGCAAGCGACCTGCGGTCGGGACCCCAAAATAATATGAATGCAGTCCAGCGGGGGGAGGGGGAGCCATCGAACTAGGCTTCGGACCAAGTAATCGAACTAAATGTGAAACCAACCTAATAGTTACTTGGTGTATTACTAGGTAACCAACCAAAGTTTTCTTAATTTCCACAAGCTTTTTCAAATGTATTTAAGGTTTTCACAATGTTTGTAACTTGTTTCTAATAAATATACTTGTCTCTCCAGCTGAACCCCTGCCATTAATGGACCTCTGTAGGCGATCTGTGCGGGTGGCACTGGGAAGAGAGCGACTGAGTGAAATCCATGGACTGCCCTTACCTGCCTCCCTTAAGAACTACTTACTCTACCAATGATGACAGTAGTGCCTTTCCAACAGTTCAAGGCAAAGCATTCGCCTGTATTTGTCTCTGGGATTTACTCTTTCTGGCAAGCCTGTTACATTGTTATTTCAGTCGGTTTGTTTTTGTGCCATACTGAATCACCGCTTATGGTACAAAATGATTTAAAAAAACTGTTTTAACAAAAGCAATCAAGGGTGTCTCATGTTTAGCATTTCGAATCTTTGCAAGTCTTTTCTTGCTTTGCTCATATACTGGAAATTCAACCCAAAGGCTTGTCGGAACCCCTGTGGGAGATACTCGGACGAAAACAAGAACCTTCTCTCTAATCATGGCTTACAGATACTTGTCTTTTTAAGAGTTTTTTTATTTTAAAGAAGTCTTTGCATACCATAGGCATTCTTGTATCACGTCATTAATTTGAGACTCAATGCAAAAACAATAGCTTTTCAGTACCTTTTAGGTTTATCAACCAGGATGTTATGAACAAGAAATATCTGGATATTAATATTCACACCTTTTTGTAGGAAAATTTTAAGAATGGTATCCTTCTTCCTCCGGTCAGTATAATGTAGTAGCTGAGTCAACTTTGGATTCGGTGAATTTGTGGGTTTGAAAAAAGATTGACACAACCCACACAGTGTAAGGTGATGAGTTTAATCCTGCCGGATTAAAAATAGCCTGGTATTAGCTGTAAATCTGACCGCTTGACACCGTGTTTGACGTCGGTGTCTGAGGTGGGAGGTTGAGAGGCTGGAATTCATGACAACCAATGCTATTGCTTTTACCCAACTAGTCAATAAGTCCCTTTCTCTGTTCACGCTGCAATATCTGAAGTGCCTGTCTCACAATACTGGTATATTAAAAGAAAGCCATGATTTAAAAGTCCTTTTTATATGAAATCAAAGTATGATATCACTGTGAAACTATGTAGCAGACATAAATCATTAAGAGGAATCGCTTCCCCAAGTCCCACGCAACAACATTTTGCTTGTTTTATTCGTATAAAGACAGTTTTAACCTGTTTATGGGACGGGATTAGTGACACTGCTGTGTGGTGTCTATGACTTAATAGTGTCCTCTAATGTCACATGGGGAAATGTTGATGTCACTTTGCTCTTTTTAAGACTTGATGCAGAGAAGACAAGATCGTCAACAACTATTGTCATTTTGTTTTCCTTTTTTTTCATCCTGGTCTTTTAGATGTGTAAATGTAGTTCATGTTTGGCTGTCATTTCGCTGGGCATGGGGGGGATCTCTTGACTCCGTTTTAAATCCTTACTGCTTGCAAAGCACCATTCTCTTTGTATTAAGTGATGTAGATAATATTGGTAACTATCTAATAAAGTTTATTATTATTATTGACCTGTTATAGTTGTCTTTATTTATTTCAAGGATTCGTTAATTCACGTGGATTAGTTTTTACAGAATTCTGGAACGTCATAATTTTAAATGAAACTCCCATTAAATACAGCATTTCCTCAAGGCCAACATTGTTCACTGTTTTTAATGTTTATTAAAAGCAGATTTTGTTTTATTGGATGATGAATGCACTTCTGAAAGACAAGGCCAGACTCTAATCGACTATTCTGTAACCCTACTACCATGTTTGTTCTTCTGCATGGAAGAGTTTCTCTTCAATAATCCCTATCTTGTACGTCGGCAAGCATTTTATTTCTTAAAATAAACATCGGAAACTTTATCTGTAGACATAACAACTCAAGAGCTGAGGTGAGAACAAGACGAATCTGTTCCAAGCAAACAGCATATCTTCTGAAGACCCTCCCCGACAGCTGTTTTGGGGTTTAAAGGAGCAAAAGAGGTGCTCTGCTAGTTTAGGGCCCAAGTAAATGAAGTGCTGTCGGTGATTGAGTGAATTTTCATATCAATGTTCTCACTGTCATTCTGACTGCTTGGTTGCCATAGCAACGTGTTTGCATACACACAGCTCTGGAGCTTTGGTGTGAGGTCACTCATTTCAAGTATGCAGCTTGGCTGGAACACTGTGCTGTTTGGGTGTCTGGAACAGTACATTCCTGCCTTGAAAAGTGGTGAAGGCTGGGAGTTTCTGTGTATGTTTTTATGAGAAAAACTTGTCCAAGTTGGCTTATAATTCAAAAAAGATGTTATCGGTAAAATATGCCTACACCTATTGCTTAATTGACTGTGTTGTAATGCAGCTGTTCTGACTTTTCACTGTGAGCCCCCCTCGTGTAGGGTGTATCCCTTTGTGCCCCCCTAAAGAAACGCTTTTCTTTAACAATAAATTTTGTTGTGCTGGAACATCTATTTTTTTATTGTGGATGTCTAATTAGGAAGTTTTTTTTAACTCAAAATGCAATTAAACTGTGGCATCGCTGATGCCATCTTGACCACAGTTGTAATGTAAGAATGAAATGCAAGGTCCCTCAACGATGACTTCACTCCGTTATTTTTGCAATTTAATTATATTAAAATAACTTATTAAATGACGTTGAACGGCTTTTTAACTAGGGGCAGTATCCCAGACATTGCTAACTATGAGGCTAAAGAAAATGAAGGTAACACTTGATCATCCTAGCATAACACAAAGTCAGTTATCCTTCAGTAATATCAACCCTGTAAGGAAGCATATCTCATTGTAAACCTTTTTTTCTTGTTTTTGTGCTAAAGAAAGTGACAACAGCCGACAAGTACACTGGAGATGACCATCCTTAGAGGGTCTTAAAGACCTAAACGTGCTATGAAGTATCGGGATGAAATTCTAAGATCTATTGTCAGATCTTGTGCAGTGCAGAGCCCTCCTGGTGCATGATAATGCCCGGCCTCATGTGGCCAAAGTCTGCAGGCAGTTTCTGGATAATGAAGGCATTGATGCCATTCACTGGACCTCACGTTCCCAAGAAGAAAATCCTGTTGAGAACCTCTGGGATCTCATGTATCCGACGCCTTCAAGCATCACCGTAGACTGTCCAGTAGCTCATTTATGGTCTAATCCAGGTCTGGAAGGAGAAACCCAGGACACCATGTGCCATCTCACCTGCAGTATTTCCAGACATTGTTGGGAGTTCATACGGGGACAGGGGGCCATTCACATTACTCCCTAACATTGAGTTACTGTGTATTTACAGTATTTTCATTTTCTTACTGTGTTTTACTGTAATTCCTGCCCTGAATCCGTTTATGATTTTGGCTTTCATTGGCCAGTGTCACATTATTTTGTTCTCACAACATTATGCTAAGTATATAATGAAGAGTTTTAGCATGAATATTTCGTGCATCTAGTACAGTGTGATTATTTTTTGAGCAGTGTATATTAGTGCGATTGTTCTGTCTTAAGATGCGCACTGTAATGTTTTTGGTGAAGTATGTTTTTTTAAAACAACATTATGTCCTAATTTAACTAAGGCCTTGTCTTTGCTTAAGATAATCCTTGTCTGAGAAACCATGCCGTAAAGTTTAAATACAGTGTACTATTCGATTGGTCATGCTATCTAAAAACAATCAGTATGGTGCTGAATGTAAATCTAGGTAAAAGGTGTGCATGACAGTAAAAATTATTTAATATCATCAAGCTGAATCTCAAAGCACCAGCAATATCCGCCTCTTTCCAGCTGGATCATCCAGTTGTATGAGTAGAATGTATTCATTATAAACAAAGTCTCACGTGGGGGTAAAAACAACAATCTTTTGTGAAGTGGCTCTTGTTTAGAAAGCTATATTGTGACTAGGCAAAGGGGAATGTGTTCCAACAAACATCTCGTGAGAGTGGTTCTGAGGTTTGTAGTTTTAAAATGTATGAAACGTATAGTACAACGATTATGAGTCCACAGTTAATGTCAAATCTTGGAGATATACAGTAGTTTGTCTTTCTGCTGGTGCTTCATAGGCGTCTGGTGCAGATAACAGAAAGTTAAATATAAAGCATCAGAGTTTTTCTTGTATTAATACAGGATCTCCTTGTTACATAACCCCATACAAAAGCTCAAGAGGGACCGAGACACTCGCTCTTTTCCTCTATGCCTGCTATTATGAACCCTGTTATAAAGAGCAATGAATCCTATACAAAGTAACACTTGCGTATAATGGTGTTTTTATTTTGCTATGAATAGTATAGCCAAGTCATTGTATAGACATAAGAGAGACGAGGTTGTATAGGATGTTATTTCCTTCCAATTCTGACTTGGACTTCCATTGTGGATGCACATAGTAATTTCCTAAAATATAATTTGTGTTCCTCAGAAGAAAGAGTCATATACGGTATTCAAATGACATAAGTGTGAATAAGTGATGACACAATTGTAATTTTTGGGTGAACTGTCCCTCTGCATAATTTAATACAAAGAAGATGTGTCTGGTTGTACCCATGAGGTCACGTAAATGCACCTTAAAGTCAGTTATTGCACACAACAGGACTAATATAAGATCCTCTTGCGTTGACAGGAGGATGTGAACCAAAATTATGATTCTACTTGAAATTTCCCTCAGCGGGTACAAACTCATGAGGTGCTAGTTCAGACACTGTTCTGATATGTCCTTCGGTCATGTATTATTTTCGGTCCCCTGAAATGACGTCAAACTCCTTCATTGCCTATTGATCCCCGTCTTCTCATGAGTCAAATAGTTTTTATTCTCACACTGTATTTTTGCGCTCGGCTTGTATAGTGTTTACTTGAATCTATAGGACAGGAATTTAACATGAAAGACAATACATGGTGCTCTGAGGACTGAATCAACGGAAAAACCCTGTTTAGACTAGACTGTTCCAGATGGTCCGGATAGGTACGGAACAATCCAGACACTGAAAATCATTACCATGTGAAGGTTTTAAGAGGTAAAGTGGAGAGACAGCTTAAAAAGAAAACAGCGATTAACCACTCGCAGTGCCGAGTAATGGGAAATGAGCCATATCAGGGAGGGGGACGTCTTCATGTGGGCTGGCAAGTAGATCTGTTCATGTTGTCTCCAAATGTTGATATATGCTGATGAGATTTTAAGGGAAAGAATGAATGTGGAAAGGATCTTGTGTGTCTCACAGCTTGTGTGACTCGGCCGATCCAGCTGCAGAAGCAATGCCATAACTGACCTGTAACTATCGTCGGGGAATGTGGTTCATGGAAGAATGGTAATAAGTTACCCCGGGATCAACTCTCCTTGGCTTTTTTCCTCGGTTTCAAAGGTCAGCGAAGACAATCACATTCATATATACTGTAGTCTACATTTAACAATCCATATGGATCCATTATGTAGAGGACAATACATAGTACAGTGGCCAATATATACAAAATATTTAAGGTTTGTCTCAAAGCTCAGTGTAAAATTGTTAGGTGTTTGTTGCCATGCATGTACTCAATTCATGAAGTGATAAAATTGGCTTTTATCAGGCATCACATTAGTTTAAAATTAAGTATTTTTCTTAACTGATAATATTGGAATTTTCTTGCGCAATAAATAAGCAGAATTAAAATCTATCTCCCTGTCACTCCTGTCTTTCTGACACAACAACTATGTTCTATACACCTGCCAAGTCCATCAGCGCTGCTGCCAGCGCCTGGTGCTTCATAGTCAAGTGAGTAGTCATGGAGGCTGGGAAGGGTTTTAGATCTAAGCTGCTCTTTTGGCACATTTGAATTAAGATTTGTGCCAACAGGGGCTTTGCCTCTTTAACAGGGATACCCCCCGAAGAAGACGGGCCCCCCAAAAACTCCATCTACTCTCATTGTGCCAGGTAAAGGATTCATCCAATCTTTTCTTACATAATTGTATCACAACCGCTTGTTTTCTGTAGTTGGAAGATAACACTAAAGAAATAATTCCTGAAGCAACTAATCGGTCGTGTGAATATTTCATCTGTTGTGTAATTTCCTTTGAAAGATTCACTCATTTTTGTGCTCATACCTCCATCATGAAACCGAGATGAAATGATACACAGGAAAATTATAGAAATTCATACATATAGTCAAAAACTCCTGGGTCGCGTATAAATATTTATGATTAAAATGCATTTATCATGCAAGTTATTAATCAATGTATTTTCCCCAGCCGTAAGAGCTGAAACATTTTTTCACCTGTTAACAATGTTGTAAAGTAATAATACAAACTCACCCAACACAATGATTCATTTCCTGCCACTGATTCCTATCAGCCTTTTGATGTCAGCGGGAAGATGCAGTCTGTTCGCTCCCAAACCCAAGCTTTTATCCAGTACACACACACACACTTCTTTAAGAGAAGAATAATACAATAAAGGGTTATAAGGTTATGTTTTTGGTGTTTTAGAATGCTAGAAGCATCAGATTTTCGCCAGTGAAAATTGACATTCATAACCATGTGCTACTTATTTGCTCATGTATGTAACAAACTATATTTACAGAATAAACCAATTCAATTTTTTTCTGGTGTTTGGAATGTTGACTGCATTTTGTGAGCCAGAAAGGAAGTTCTGTGCCACTGCGACCTCATTGCCATCTGCTGCTCCGCTCCCTCTCCCTTCCTGTGGATATAAAACTGCCAGGTATTAACTGTAAACTAGGTACACTTATCCTAGGACAGCCACAATCTGACCCTCTTTACACCGGGATAATTTGATTCTGAAAATGGGGCAGTAACATAATTCTTGAATGGTGTCTCGCCTTGTTTGTGGAATGCGTCACAGAACATGGCAAGTTCTGATAAAGGATTCATTGTTGTGGAGATTAAACAAATACAGGTAAAAAGTTTGCTTATTAAAATGTTTCCTTCCAAATTTTAAAATGAGTAAACTCGTGATAAGTATGCAATAACAGAAATGTGCAATTCCATGCAAATGTCAAAATTAAGATGTAAAAGTGTTTTTACCAAAGGTTTTCACCATACTGATAGGTCAAATGTCAGTATTTGGAGGTTTAAATATCCATGTGAAGTCCTTAATTTAGTGTTTAAAGCATTTTTCTAAAGCACAGTTTTACATAGTCAGGTAAGTGAATTGGCACATACTGTACATAATGGTCCATATTCATAAATGATCACATGAAAATAAAATATAACACATAAATAAAATTAAAAATTTGTGGTCTGTTAAGAGCCATCCATTCTCCATTTGTTCTGTATAACTGCTTCTGGTTTGAACATTTTAATTCACAGAAATCCTGCAAAGTATGTTCTCTCGAAAACGTGCGTCCTTTTTTGTCACATCCACAACGCATTCATTTTGATCTTATTTAAAATTGAAACCCCCTGCGTAAAGTGATGTTTGTCTGGACTCTATCAACACGAGTTCAGTAAAATATATAGACATTCTCTGAGAATGTACAGGTATATATGAAGTTTTGACTGAAAATGTCACATCCATAACACTGAAATTGCCCAGATGTCACTATTAGAATTGATTAATCAAAACTTACTGTAGTCATTTGTAAGAAAAAATACTGTTTTTAACCTGCTCGTATGACCCTTATACTTTCCAAACAATTTGTAAGGAGTTATCTATTATGGGCTTTTATTTAGATGCCTTTGCTTCAATATTTAGTCATTCATTTCAATAATATTTTTATTGAATAAAAATGCGTTTTGTGAAAAATCTAACGGTTTGCTTGCACAATTTCCACAAAACAAATTTTAAACATTTATTGTAAGCAAGCACGCCTTCAGATCGACCGATCAAAGGGTTCAAAAGGTCAAGTGAATTTATTGCTTCAAATATTGCAGTATTTTACAACACAGTCATTCACCACATCACCACATCAATACACAGCTACTGTTGTGCACCTTTCTTATATGCGCAATTACCGTCATGCTTGAAATGCGAAGGGGTTTGTTTCCATTTTAGAAGGTCTGGGCATGACAAACATGTGCTCCGTGCACCATTTAGCTCCTTAACGGCATGTTTTAATGCCGTGGATAATTTCGCCCATGTGTTCCTTCAAGCTCATGGGCACCACTGAAGAAGTACTGCCCATGTAGAAGAGAAGAGTGGGTAAACTCATGCCTGGTGAACCCCTCAGCGTTAAGTGGCGATTCCCAGTCATGGAAAAGAGTGTAATTACCACAAATGGCTGCCAGAGCCCACATGAAAGTGGAACATGGGGAACAAGACTGATTAATGAAGAGCTTGTTTTTATCAGTGTCCCGTTTCATTAGGCAGTCAATTTATCATAGTTAACAGCAGTAATTACTGCACTCCTTCAATATGTGTGAGCGGTGAGTAAGGGGGGATGGATGCTGTGATGGTGAGGGTCAGGACTTTTGAATGATGGCTGAAGCGTGCGGAGAGGTTGCGGTTCAGATGGCCTCGGATTCTCCATCATATCATCCTGATTCATCAAGACTGATTCATTCACTGGCTGCAATAACACATGCTGACTATGCCGACACTAACTGTAAGTCACGCAACCGTTTTCTGTTATTCATTTCGGGCGTGTGCGAGTGTTTGTGTGGTGCGGTTAAAAGGAAGGTGAGACAGCATTTTTGACAACACGCTACTGACCATAAGGTTTTGTAAAGACACTCACTGTCTGCGAGGCCATGCTACTCCTCGTCTGAATCATGTCCCTATAAAAATGTGTTTGGAGTATGAACGTGTGTAATTGTGCAGCCATATGCTACTGTGCAAAGGTCCTCTTCTGAATCTTATCTCATGCTAGTAAAGGCATAAAAACAAATTTTTACTATTAAAATGCAAATATTTGCTCTCATGGTGGAGCTCATAGTGATAAAGATTCATTACACACATACGCAACATGTGAAACAATGTCCTCAGATGTAGCCAGCAGCTGCAATTGTCAAACATTTTCTTACATTTACTTACAGTATGTTAAGTAAAAAAATGCATACTGTAGTTATATTTTTGTTTGATAATAGTTTATCTAACACGTCTTAAGACAAACATCATTGACCTAACGTTGACATTTGACCTATCAGTATATGGTACTGTAAAAACCTTTGGTAAAACTCGAAATGTGCATGGAATTGCCCAAATGCTTTTGAAAAAGAAATCCCATTAGAGATCCCATTAGAGTATCATCCCAGGCTATTTTTTATTATTTCTCCTTTTTTGTTTGTGAGTGGTGAATAAAAACATGCACTTGAGAGCAAGAGTTAGAGGAAACTGGGAGCTGATGTGAACGGGCCTGTTTCCTGTGGCAGAATTATTCACAGCCTTCTGCGGTTCACAGCTCTCCCCTTCGGCTAGACATCACAATGCCTTGCCAGACACCACAACATGCTGTTTTTCTGCTATTTTCACTGCATTGACCGCAAACTGTAATTTAGCTGCATTAATCTATGCAGAAGAGTGTGATGGGAAACGGTGTGGGCAGGATGTGCTGGCTGGTCTGGTAGCTGTCTGTTCTCCTCTTCTTTGGCTTCGGAGCTGGTGGATATGAGCATGTAAAGCCAGGCCCTTGTTACCATGAAATACTAAGCGCTGACCAACACACTTGAAGTACTGTAGCTGTACTGTCACTATAAGTTTGCTGAGGTATGGAAAATCATGATTTATTTTTGGTCAGTCGTTTCTGTGTCGAGAAGCTTTTTAGTCATATTATCTGATCAACAAAATCATAAAATGGGCTCTAAGTTTCACAGGAAGAACCTTCGGCAGTTTGACATAAAGCAGAAAGAAATGAAAAAATAGTTAAATTTAGCAGATGCTGTACTTTGCGGCACATGCAGTGGTATAGAAGTGGCGTTCAACTGTATTTGAATCTTATAATTATAAAATGTTAACTTATGATAGTATCATTTAAAATACGGTAGAATCGCACTTCGTTATACCACTGCTGTGAGCCGCAATGTACAGCATCTGCTAAATTTAACTATTTAACTCTCTATTATCTCTGCTTTAAGTCTCCCCAACCGGAAACTGTCTAGGGTTATTCCTGTAAAACGCGGAAGTCAGGCATGCATATAGCCCATTCGCTTAAAGGGACAGTTCATACACAAATCCATCCATTATTTACTCACTCTCATGTCATTTCAGACCTGTATGAATTTCTTCTGCAGAAAACAAAAATGATATTTTAAAGAATGTTGGTAATCAAACATCATCGGACCCTATTGACCTTTATTGTATGAACCCAAAACCACAGGCATATTTGAAAATATCTTCTTTTGTGTTCCACCGAAGAAAGATTTATATACAGATTTTCAGGGCTGGGAAGGTTACTTTTCTTATCTTTTTCACTACAGATGACAAAATACATGCTTTAAAAAGTCATCTTTAACGTATTTCAGTAGATTACACAAATTCTGTAACTTAATCGGAATACTTTGGAATACTAATAAGGTACATAAAACAAAGGGATCATCATACTGAGGACTTGGCTTTCCTCTGCTCCCTGGACGCTGCAGTGATAGCTGCCCACTGCCCCGGGTGTTTGTAGTTTCACGACTTGCAGTGCGTATTCACTACTCGCTGGATGGGTTAATTGTAGAGGTCACATTTCGGGTGTGGGTCACCCTGACAAATGGGTCACTTTCACAATTGTGAGAAAAAGTTGCAATCACCTAAAAATTACTTAAACAAGAGACTCACAAACTACGTAATACATCCATTCAGGACAGTACTAAATAATATTAGCATGCAATTTCTGTGAACCCAATTTACCCAATGTATGCATATTTGGCAAGGGTTATGAAACTTATGAGCATACCTGCTTTTTATAATGCTTTTGCAGATTGTCAGAGTTAGAGAATCACCAATTGCTGTTTACATGATTTGCCTGTTACAGTTTATATTAATGTTTAAATGAAATAAATGACATTAAAATTCCAAGTTATCACTTTGGTAATCTAAAATACTTTTCAGATGTTACTGTATTTTGATTACCACCCATTTAAAAGTAACTGGAATGAAAAACAGTTACACAAATTTTGTATTTTAAATACGTAACTAAGTTACATGTATTTTGTTATTCCACAACCCTGCAGGTTTTGAATGACATCGGGGTGAATAAATGATGAAATCTTTTTGGTTGATCTGTCTTTTAGATGTGTGATTCCATTGGGATTTTTCTGTTTTTACTGCTGATTTGCTTGTGTTCATTGTAGTGTTCTTGCTTTTTATTTTGATGGCAAAATCTGAGACAGAGTGAGATCACATGACGCACCCACACATTGCCAATAAAACACAGACATCAGTTTCACTTACCGCGTGTGGTTCTTGCCAAGAACCTTTTAGAGCTGGGACCGCCACGACATCTAGTTTTAAACGATCTCCAAATCCAGCGTTATATCCACCGTTCTTTTAACATTCATCATCCAAATGCACGAACAAACAACACAGCTGAACTTCGCAAACGTAGTGCTCTCTTTCTCTCTCCGGCACACAAGTGAAATTCACTTGTGCGCATGCTCCTTCTCCCGCTCTCCATGATTGATGCATGGGCGTGCAACGTGCTTTCCGGAGAATTGTCCAATAAGGGACTAAAAAACGTTGTTACGTAACTATTTTTAATCTTCGAAAAAAACTTTCCGAAACCTGTACAAACACTGGGGGATTGTATCGGGCACAGAAATACTACGTAATACATCCAACTAGTTTGTTGACAAGTTGACCATGCTAAGCATGAGAAGAAGTTTAACATTGTGAAGAAGTCAGAATGCATGACACACCGTTGCACACCCCTTTAACAAAGATTGATCTAAGATTGTAGACCTCGGGTCTGTAAATTGTAATTGATCAAAATAGACTATGAATATACAGAAGTAAAGAAGAAATTGATCAATGTTCTGATGTGTCGCTTAGGATTTTTGTGTTTAAGATGTTGTAATATACAGTAGACCTTCCTCTATGATGCAACTGGAGCACAGATTTGCCTCTTTGTTTTTACTCATGAATATTTGATTGGAGGAATTGTAAGATGGTCTTTCTCATGTTTTATTGAGGGCGATGATGTAGAGAGTAATCTTAGATGACAGGACTGTGTTTTGCAGACAAAGGTGTGGACACATATGGGTGTTATGTGATATGGATGAAGGTGGGTGCCTGTACTTCTTCATGTACTTTGCAGGAATAGTTAAAGTTCGCTAATGTGATATGGTAAAGATTAGCTCTCACGCTTTTAATTCACTTTGAAGAACTGCATAAAGTTCCCTACAGGCTTCCTGATTTTGCAAAGTAAGGGGTGTTCTTGGGTCAACCTCATTGTCGACTCTGGGACAATGTTTAAATCAACCAATCAGGTTTAAGGGATAACTTAAAGACAATTGAAGTTTAAGAGTAAAACCAGGGTTATGTGCTTCCACACCATTGTTATTTGCCTATTGTTTCCCTTATGGTTGAGGTTTGGTGTTTAGGCTTTTTCAAAATGTTATTCCAGGGTCAACAAAGTACAGTACGTTGCCCCAAGAACATCTGTCTTGGCAAAATTAGTTTGTCTAAATAGGGAAGATTGTTAGGCAACTGCTGATTTTTATTGAGGATAAAGTTTAACTCGTTTTGGGATTCATTGAATACCTGTGGTTGGTCTGCCTGTCTTCACGTTCTTAGAAGATGAAACCAGAGTTTTCTAGAAACGAAAGAAGATGCACGTCTGACATTTAACTCTAATCTTTATGTAAATTTAGTATGTAGTTACCAGTTCCTCAACGTGCAACGTGAACTTTGACATTAGGAAATAAAAAAATTATAATGTGATCTGATGACAAACTTTATGGGGCAAAGATCAGTTACCTTATTGCTGGGTGGACTTTGTCATTATGAGTTGTGAAATAGTATTCATAACTTCTACTGATCATTGTGAAACTAAGCCAGGGTTCAATCAAAGACCAAAATATAAATAACACAGAGAGGAGGTTTCAAAGAAACCATAATTTTTTCAAATACTTTATTATTATGCTAGATAAGATAAACCCCAAAACAGTTTTTCCTACAAAGACGTTCCCTAAATAACCCTCTTTGAGTTTTGTTATCCAGAGTTCACGCTCATAAGGCAGACATTAAAAACACAGTGTTTTATGAAGTGTCTTTATTCACTGCCTACTAGAGACTTTTGTCTAGAAACAGCAGCTGATGGTGGGAAGTTGCCCGTTATAAATGTCAGCGTATTGTTCTTTCATTTTATGATTTTATGGTTTAGACTTTATGGGTCTTAGTGTTGTGTATAACAACTTAACTGCTAAATGTTGTGTCTATTGAAAAGGACATTTTCTTTGCATCTTTATTTTAGTTATAAAATTACATGATTTGATACAACTTGCCTATAAAAGTTGAAAGCAATGTCAGACAGTATTCCTGGCTATAAAACTCAAATGTTATATCATTCAGGCTGTTCCAGGTTACTTTGGTTCATTCAACTCAATCCTTTTTATTTTTATTAGATGATTGACACGGTTACTTGGCTAGGTGGACTGAATACAAACACACAGGATTAGACATATTTGGGACAATGATGTGGTGAAGCTGTTCCTCAATAATACCTTTTATACAAACAAAACATCAGATATGGAGACATTTCAACAATCTGTATAAAAACGATCACGCATATTTAATGTCTGGGTGATAGCTTTTATTTCTCAAGATCAATGCTAAAAAGGGATCAAATCTGAGGCCATTGGGTATGTTTTGAAGTGTTGAAGTTTTTTTGGGCGCCCAATATGGATAACATATTAGGATAACATTACTTTCCTTTTACTTTACTTTCACTTCATTTTTAATGTTTTAAATATAATTTTTTTGTTTCTTTTGTTTTTAATATAATTTTGTTGATATCGTTTTCACTGTCTCTTCTTCATGTTCGGGTGGGATGGGGGTTCTTTTTTGTATTTTTATTTTGTGTTTAATTTATGAATAGCATATTTTCTGTTCACATTTTGTAAGATTTGTTTTAAGTTTATAAAAAACTGAAAAAACATTTGACATTGAAGATGACTATGCACTGTCACATACAATAATGAGGTCTGTGATCACAAAACATCATGCAAGAGATTGTCACGGTGTGTGGACAGAACCCAAACGCAGGCAGCAGAGTTAAATAACAAAAACTTTATTTAAACAAAAGACCCTCGATGGGGAGAACATGATCTAAAACAAGACAAAACTGTAAACTAAAACTTTCCACAAGGGGAACAAAACAAAAAAAGTCCTTTGAATAATAAATCAACAAAATCCACAAACTTAGAACAGGAACAAACACGATAATCCATAGACAGGAATAATCCAACAAGGTGACGTGAGGAGGTACGATAATGACAAAATGACAGTGAACCGACAAGGGACAGAGGGAAACTGGGGCTTGATAAAGGGAAACACTAACAAGGACAGATGACACAGGGAGAATGGCCACAGGTGACATGGATGAAACACTAAGGGAAAGCTAACAGGAGGATTGCACGAGGCAGGTGAGGGGACTGAAACACTAAGGGAAAGATGGATCAGGGCTGGAGACAAGACTAACACTAATGGACTGCTAACAGGGAAACAAGGGGGCGGGGCTAAAGGACGTGACACCGGAGAGAGAGCATGGCTTCTCAAACCAAAACAATGCTCTTTCTCCACACAAAACACATGGGACTGACATGATCCTGCCACAAGACTCGAAAACCAAGACAAGGAGAGGCAGGATCATGACAAGAGATAATTTAGAAGATTTCAGAAGATAATATGCATGTAACCAGTGTTGAAAAATAAAGGCAAGCTCTTTGTATGACATCTGAGGGACCTTAACTATACATCTATACTCGCCTATAAAGTGTATGGATTTCATGCTGTTTTGCCACCACATTGTTTGTGTATTAAACCTTTTGCCATATAACATTTTATGAGTTTCCATTCTGTGATATAATGATTTGAGTAGTTGAACTATACATCTTAGAGTTGCAGTGAAGTTTTAAAAACTACCTCTATCTGTTTTTATGCATTAACTCACAAACAAGGGAGGGTATGGTATTAAACTGTAAAAGCTGGTATCTTGTATGACAGGGATGATGACCTCAGGATAAAGGAACTGAGAATCTGTTCTCTCTGTTGAATTTAATACACATTAGAGTAAACAGCCTAATTTCATTTCATTTAATAAGCAATTATAGGCTATGGACAGAAAAACAGTTTCAGACAAACACGCAATTGAAGTGGTAAACTCGGGATGGGGGATTTTGGGCTTTCTGCTTACAAACTTCAGGGGCATTTTCTGTGAATGATTTTGAAACTATGACTCCAGAAAGCACACACACGATATAGTTCCCGATGAATATTGCTCCATCCAAACACAATAGCTTTTTGTTGAGAATGTGGCCACATGGAACCACGTACAGAGGCTTGGGTTCACACACAAGTAGGACAAAAGCTATTCTATTTAAGTGATAGAAAAAATATAGCTCAGCACATTATTTACGGGATGACAGTAAATGTTTGTGAATGAAGTCTATTGTGAAGATAAGTCATCCAAGGGTCTATGTCGCCAAGGTAGGATCTTGTTTCTGAAGGGGGAGAGAAGAGGGCATGTCATTGCAGACAGATTCACGGTTCACTGCAGAGTCTCTTTTTGAGGTTTTCCAATGGGGAACATGGGAAATGAAGAAAAACCTTTAAAGAAACATTAAGTTCTCAGTTCAAATCAGGCCAGTAAAGAATAACTGCAAACGTGTACTTCTGAATAGGTTCATTTGTGGTATCTACCATAACCACAAAAGACATTGGGAACAAGTCCCCCCAATATTTAGATTGGTGGTCAATTGTGTGGGAACAATTTTCTAAGACAGGAGTCACAATATTCTTGGGGAAACCTCATATAATTTACTGTTATGTGAGTCAAAGACAATGAGGTCATATGCGGTATGTTCTTTGTTGAGTATGAAATATTCATTTTCAAATGCTTCAGTACAGCATTTCCTTACATTTTGTGTTCTGTACCCACAGAGCCCCATTGGTAATGTTTGAATTCATTGAGATAAACCAGGGCTGGATTGGTAATAGGGCATATCAGGCATTTTTACCAGGGAGCGATGACCAGTGGGCCAGAATGCGAATAAAAGGGAGACCCCCCAGAACGCAGTTTGCGGATGGAAAACAACAGTGATGGAGCCAGAAAACCAGGAGCGCTTTTCAACCAACGCGCCCTTGTTCTTAATCGTTCCACTCCATGCCCGTCCATGCAAGCCGGTACGTAAAGTCGCTTGGCAAAAAAAACATGCTATTACATCCATTGTGCCTTCTTTATACTGTTAAACGTACTGGGTCCTCAAGCACGGTCATGGTCAACTTGTTAAAATACGAGTTGGACGCATGTCGTAGTATTTCTGTGCTCGATACTGTCCGCCAGCGCCACAACCTGTTTCGGAAAGTTTTTATAAGTCTGGATCCCTGTTTCGAAACAAGGATCCAATGGTTTTTATTGGCCATTCTCCTGGAAGAGCACGCCCATGAATGAACCAGAGAGCGAGCGGAAGAGTACGCCCATTCGAGTGTTTCCTTTATGGAGAAGCTGTGGTGAGCACCGTGCGTAATAGTGTATTGTAGTTGTTTTAGCTAATAGAGCTAATAATGGCACCTAAGAGGTGTGTTTTTGGATGTGAGGGGAAAAAAGCCTTGTTCAGGTTTCCAAAGGACCCTGTGTCACAACAGCAGTGGGTAGAGTTTGTATTTCCCGGACAGCAACAGAGTCCGGCAAAATGTTTTAGTTTGTGAACGTCGTTTCGAAGACAATTGTTTCTCAAACAAGTCCCAGTTATATATATTCAAGTCGCTTGCAACTAAATGACGGAGCTGTGCCAACAATAAAAGTGACCGTTTTGGAGTCTGAACCACAGCTGGTAAATAAAACTTTGTGAAATATCTATGTTTTGTTAGCAATCGGCTTCTCAGTGCATGCAATGTAAAGAAGAGGATCATGTGTACCGGTGTCATGATAGCAGTTAGCCATTTAAGAGTTTTAAAAAGGAAATCCAAAGCGTTACTTTCTATGATATTATAATATGAAATTATGGCTTTTTTAAAGTCTACTGCACAGGATTTCAATTGTGTTGTAATCTTTTAACCCCGGTAGGTCGGCTTTCTTCGGAAATAATCGTACAGCTGTATCTGTCTTCTGTAAATGTGAGAAAACAAAACATTTTTCAGAGATATGAAGAACGCAATACTACTCTACTCAAGATTAACATAAGATTGGCAGAACGGGGGTTTTAACCCCTCCTTTAACCTAAAAAGGACCACGGGAGAAAGTGATTAAAACATCAAGTCATTTTAACAATTTGTTATAAAAACACTCCCTTCCAGTATTCTATCCTATAAAACAAGCAATCAATTAATTACATCATCCAGATGTCTACATTGTTACACTTTTCAAATTAATTCTGTGATTTTATGTACAGCAGGCAGCAAATATAGTTATTTGTTCCACCATTATGACCTTGACCTGTCCTTATTAATGTTGCAGACTATCTTAAATGGAAATGCTATTTCATTACATTAAGAAGTCAACTGTAACATGGACATTTTTACGAGAAAAATATTATTTAAGAACTTTATTCCCTAAGGGCTGCTGTGATTTGGCACTTTGCCTCCGAGCACTCTTTAAACTGTGTTGTCAGGAACCAGGCTCCTGTCATTCTCCATATTTGTTAATCTCTGTTAGTGAACGTGTTAACAGAGCAAAATGATGTTGGGATAATTTAGTGGCGAAATAATCTGCCTTCATTTAAAAAAACATTTAAACTAAAACATTTAAACTGGCAAGCTTCTTTAAACTATAGAACTACGGAAATTAAAAGAGATAGATTAACACACACATAAACATTATGTGAGCTGTATGTTGAGTATAACATTTACAAACATGAATAGCAATATTTATATTTACTAAAATTGAAATGCCATCAGAGACTTTATGCCAAGAGACACAAATCATTTTAACTGACTCACAAAAACAAATTTCCAATGTCACAGATCGGAAATTCTTCAAGGGCACATGCTGAGCATATACGTTGAAAAACATACACGTGTAAACTAGTTTTTCCTCAACACAAATGCTGACATATATTTTTTAATGACATTCTCTAAACCAAACAACAGGAAAAATATTTAGCAACACGTTGCTTTAACTGTAGCATATTTATTACACCATCTGTTATGACACCATCATATCATAGCAGTCATCTGACAGAAAGTGTCATCTCAGGGTCACCACTGTTTTCCCCGGCACAACTGAACAAACAGGGCACTCTATTCCATGCTGCTTGTGCAACTATCTCTCCTGCTAGCCCTCTTTTTATTGAGCCGTTATTATTATTATGGCACGCTCCATTTCTAGCTGGAAACATTATTCTGCTGTAACAGCAAACTCCAGAGGGTTTGTCAAACTGGTTATGTTTAACAAACAGGTCATCATGAGATCCGTCTCTCCGAAAGCTCAGTGCTCCTTTGCTCCGTTTCAGTCTTGCCCACTCTCAGGTTTCCTAGCAACACAACATCACAGTCACCAAACATTCAGGACATGCTTGAAAAAAGTTATGTTAAGTGGCCTCGATTTGTGCGGTTTGATTACGCCATTTGAAAAACTGTCTGCAGCACTCCGTAAGTAGACTGAAAAGTTCGTGTGATATGTTCAGCGCGCACATTTTTGCCAAGAAGTGTTACAGCGTCAGTGTGTATAAGTGGTACAGTACTGTACATTGCTAGCAAAGCTAAAGTCATATATTCAGTAGCTACTCAAGAGAAACATACATTGGACAATGGCGCCTGTGTAAATATAATGACGTAAAATTGAATATGAATGATTTACACAAAGAACTTTTCTGTAGGCTACTGATTTAGCAAGAAAAAGGAAAACATCATGCATGCCACACCATAATCTTATTATGTGAATAAGTTATGAGGCCAGTATAAGAGAAAAACAAGCTGTTCATATCACTTCTTTTTCTGGGTGATTTGAGGTGTGACTGATAAACAAGAGGACAGTCCAGGATAGCAAAATTGTTGTTTCTGTGCCATTTCGGAAGTGCTCAGTTTAAGTAGAAATGTCTTAGATTATGAAGGGTAATGATGTGTGAAACGATTCTGAAGTCAACATGGTCCTGTCATGCCCTTATGAAGTCACAACGATAAATCTTTGTAACTGGCATAACATGCAAAAGTTTGTAAAAGGGAATGCTGCTGAGGTAGCAGAATCTTTTCAGGGTGTTGGGTTCTATACTCTAACTTAATATTTTATTTTTATAATCTTAAAGGAACAGTTCACCCCAAAATGTAAAATCTTTCATCATTTACTCACCCTCGAATTTCTTTTTTCATTTGCTCTACTGAAAAACAGAAAGATGGATGTTGGAAGAATTCTTGTAACCAAACAGTTCTTGGCCCCCGTTGACTACAGAAACAGTTGCAATGGTAGTTGTGGTTGCTTTCCTACATTCTTAAAAATATCTTCTTTTGTGATCTATGAATTTCTTTTTTCCTACTATGGAAAGGTGGTCAAGAACTATTTGGTTACAAGCATTCTTCCAAATATCTTTCTCTGTGTTCATCAGAACAAAGAAATTGATACAAATTTGGAACAACTTAAGGGTAGTGAAGACAGAATTTTCATTTTTAGGAGAACTGTACCTTTAGAACTTTAAAAAAGACAAATAAACAATGTAAACTTCCCTCCAGAGACCGATATACACAGAAAAACAGTTTTGAAATCATGTTTTAGCAGAAAATGGCGGTTTTAAAGTTCATAATACAGGCGGCCACATGTAAAGCCTTTAGTGTTTTTTCATCACTGTTCTCACAGATCACATTCTAAACAAAACCTTTCCATTGTGCCCAAAAACACTGGCTTTTAGATAGACTCCTGCTCCTGTTTAGTAGAAGTTGAGAGAGATTTTGGGCTTTGACTTTGGCCGAGGAGCCAATTGGAGGACAGATGTCTTGTCCCGTATTACTTTTGTCATTCTCTTCTCTCTCTCTCTCTCTCTTTGTCCCAGTGTGTAAGAACTGCTTCCTGCAGCTGTTCTCTCATGTTGTGTTTTGGTATAATGAGGCAGCGGCGCTGCTGCAGGTTCTCATGATCTAATAGTTTGAGCGTTCAGACACAGTTCACTCTCTCACTTCTTTTTTTAAGGGGAGACCACAGACATTTCCTTTGAACGTATGCTCTCGTGTCCTCTGCAGCTTTCCCTGCGTGCACTGTTGATGATTGTTGACGGTCATGAGAATTTAAACTAGCTATTGGATAGAAAGTGTATGAAGGAGTCCAAAGCTTTTTACTTTTAATTTAGGGGATGAGACAAATGAACAAAACAAACCTCAACAGATCGTCTATGGTGACACATCAGCTGGCTGCACGCCGTTCACCACTCACATTTAATTATTCAATGTATTCAGAAAATAGACTAGTATTTTGTCATATTTGCCAAGACAACAACTTTTTTTGCAGATTTATGGTGATAAAAGAGAAATACATCAATAAATCACTAGTAATTTCAAGAAAATATCAAGTAATTTCATGATTTAATCATAAAAAAGTCAAATAAAGCGACACATGGTTTATCAGTAGTGATTTGCAGTTCGCTATGTGACAAGTATGCTGCCATAATCTTGGTATGAACTTCCATGTAGAGTTCAAGGAATGCTGTCAGATAAATCAAGAGCTTTGGAGAAGCTCTACTGGCAGTAGCAGATAAGATGGAGTGAACAGAAATCTCCAATCCAATGTCATGAGTGAGTTATACACCCTGCTTCTTTAATGTGGACATTCTGACACCAAATAAATCATTTCTGAGTTGAATAAATACACACCCTAGTAGACTCCACTCTTGATCTGAAAGACACTAGGAAAGAAAATCATATGACTGTCAATTCCCAAGGATAATTGAAAGGCTTCGGTGGTTTCTATTCACTCATTGACAGTTGACAGAAGATATGCTTTTGTTACATCCAACCTCATAAACCAAGCTGTTACTATTCCGTGAGGTGGCTAATTCGGTTGAATTTCTATTGTTTCCAAAATGTACCATTACATTCCTAGAAAAAAACTCAAATAAGACAAAACTTAACTAAAACTGACGTGAACATTTTTTATATAATACAAAAGCTAATTCAGAATATTACAACTTAAATAAAACTGAAAGAAAACTCTGAAAGCCATATTATATACATTTCAATGTTCGCATTTTTGTATTAAATTCTGGATTAAAAAACTGTTATATATATTTTAGGTTTTATTCAACATACTGTGTTCAGGTTTAACAAGACAAGTTTTAACATCTCTCTTCTTCCTCTATACTGGAGGGATATCTGACTTCAAAGTGACCTCATCCTGCTTTAAAAATATGATGCATTTCCTGTCAGAGGTTGGGACTTTGAACATGAGTTTAGTCTGCGAGCTTCACATGGCAATCTTCAAACGGATGGTTTTCACATTTCACAGCACTCTTTGCTCAACTCTTCCATGCCTAATATTCCTGCGGAGAGATGAATGCAGGATGGCTGAAGACTGGACAGAGAAAGTTTTAACACACAAGAACAAGGTTATTTTTGTGCGAAAAGCCCTGAGTGAGAACCTTCTCTAAATATCAGGCTCCTTAAAATTACTCCCTGTGCGTTAAGTGGAACATACAGTAAACCACGACAGCTTTCCCTGACTGCATCGTGTACCCTCCCTCCTGTAAATGGAAAGCTTTTCCTGTCATGCAAACATTATGGATGCAGTCTAGACATTCTCTAGTTAGAGCGTGTGTGCCACATAAGGATGCCTGGGTCTTGGCCAAAGAGAGGCAGACGTTGCTGAAGCGGGGCGAACATCTTAGCCGACCAGATGTTAAAAAAAGTGTTCAGAGAAAGAACATTAAGGTTAACAACATTATGTCAATGTGAAGTCCAAGTCAATGGGTTTCACCTTCTCTTCTGGCTTATTTAATAATGTCCGAGAAGCTATAAAATCTCAGACAGATGAGACAGTGTGGGTAGGCTCTACTTATACAAAGCTATTTGACATGAAGAATGTTATCCCGGGTTTGCACTTAGCAAAGAGGGATATAATAGGTCTGGAAAAATTGTTATCCGGTAGCATTCCCATATCCATGCCCACAACATGGGACCTATATGCTGCCATCTTTTACTCATGGACAATCCGTTCATGAATATCTTGTCTGTACCCTGACAATGCTCATTGGCTGAATGCAAGTATTTTAAGGTTAAAGATAATTAACATCCACTAGAGTTGTCGTGATATCAGATCTTTATTTATTTTGGTATATCTATCTATTTATTTTAATTAATTGTTTACAAAATTGGTAGCTGAGACCTTACCTTACTTGTTAACATGATGCTAACATTATTAGCATGATGGGTACAATATTATCATGATGCTAACAGGATTAACACGTTGATACCTTGATGCTAACAAATACATTATCAACAATAACAATATCGGGGTTTTTTATCAATACTGGTTGATTGTGACACCCCTAACATATAGTGTAAAATGCTGAAAATGTTATATATTGCTGGAAAAATATGCATTTTGAAAGAAAGCAAAGCTTTATTTGAATAACTATCAATAGAGAAACCTTTTGCTTTTTGTCTGCATAACCCACAGGGACTCACTGCTAAAGCTCACCAGCAAGAGCATCTTTTGAAGTGGCTAATTGTTAAACGCCTCTTACGTCTTATTTTCCAAATACTGTGGCTTATATATATTATAATTCCAACTATCTTTTCCACTGTAAACCTCAGAACACAGTCTGTCCTCTCTACAGTCAGGAAACGTCTGTCCAAAGACCTTGGCGCTGCAAGTACATCATTTTATCAGTCTGGTCTATTTCTAACTACAAACTCTACCCACATCATCAGATTCTGCCCTTCACACAGTTGCTATTTATGTTTTGACTACTGGAATATACCCTTCCATCACCGACAGTAAAGCTGTTATTCTGTCTACGTGGTTCCCCTAGCTAAGCTATGTGTTCAGTTCAGACCAGCTCAGATTTTTTGGAAACATTACAAAGAGCAGGAATGACATAAGATCTCACAAGTATGACATATAACACACAAGCAGAAGTGTTACATTGACTCCCTAGTCGCTTGGCTTCAAATTGAAAGCTCTGGACTTAAAAGACCACCACTGTTTCGGCATCCCTATACCTTCACTCGCTAATACAGACTTATGGATAAAAGCCAAACTAAATGTAAATGTCAACTTCACATGACTGTCTGTCTCTGCAGTGGAGCAGTCATTTTTACACAAATTTAACAAAATTCCATACTTTTCATCTGTGCACTATATGAAGTGTATTATTAAATATTAAGAAATTGTATTTAAGTTGCACTGTGGGCTTGGAGTGTAAACTGAAGCTCAGCTTTGAAGAATTTTAAAAGGGCTGACAAATAACACACAACACATGTGTAACGCTTACAAAGATGGCAAAAAAAATGGTGGAGGTGGATTTTTCTATTTAGTGTAAACAAAAGTTTTGGATTGTTATTTAGAAGACGTGTAAAAATGGCATGAGTACCTCTGTCAGTTGTTTGTTCAAATAAAACAGATGATCTCTGCATGAACTGTAAACAGCCCAATGACAAAGTGAGTTACAAATGATATTGTGATGAAAAAGAAACATTTAAGCCCCCCCCCCCCCACAAAGGATAAAAGGCGAGATAATTACCTCTGACAGCCCTTCAGACTCTTTTATGCGTTGAGGAGCGTGTGACATTGAGATTTGAGAGTGTGAGGGGAGCCACCAAATAAGAGCTGATGAAAGCAGTGTGAATTATTCATCATATAATGGGACAAAGTGTGAAATGAGCCACTCCATCCAGTCTAATCTCTCAACACTCACACCCACCTGCCTAAACTCAAAAGCATCCAAACACAAAGTCTTCAGCTCTGTGACTAAACATACATAACTGTTTGTAGGTTAATTCTTGCTAAAGACAAAACAAAGGATTTCGTAAAGACGTGAATAGATACGCTGAAGCAGAGTTGTGGTACACTAGAGACGCTCTTGAAGAAAAACAACCACATGTTTAATAATTCCATGTGTACCGGGAGACCACGTCATAGAAGCTCATAAGAGGGTCAACAAGTTAAGGAACATGTAATGTAGATGTGCCGTCTGTTACAACGTGGAGAATTATATAATTGAGGAATGTTCAGAACTTACAAACACCGCATCATGTGATCTGTAGCATGTGCTCTTTACTGGAAATGCACATCAATCAATGCCTTTTTCAAAGTCATATTTTCATATTTGCGTAGATAGTTTTTTAAGGAATCACCATAACAACACCAGTTCTGCATTAGTACCGTAGCCTGCTGCTTTTATTTTTTCGGTTCTACTTCTAAACTGTCGTCAATTGAAGTCACCAGAGCTGTGTCGACCGGTTGTGCTCATAACTGTGTGTCTGAACCCTGTGATAACTGTTTTCACAGTTGCAGAGGTTGGGAGTACAGCCCCAGTTTACAAGAGCTGGATGAGGGGCTGGGTCTGCTCCAAATTCTGATTCATGACCAACCTCACACCTTTCCAGCTGTGTCTGACATCATCACCTCTCATTTGACACAACGGACACTAAATGAATAAAGGAACACGTATTTAATCATTAGTATATTCTTATCATCACAGTAAGATTTGGTGAGGACTTTTTGCTAATGTTCCAAAACAACACTTATGATATTATAGTTTTCTTTCAAAATTATTGTTTACATTTATATTTATGCATTTGGCAGGCGCTTTTATCCAAAGCGACTTACATTGCATTATCCTATACATTTGTTTCCAAGTAATATTGTAGCATTATTGTAGCATCACATGTCAATTATGGACGTTCAGTCTACAATTACAACACAGTTCTGGCTTTTCAAAACATGAACATTAACTATTTTTATCTTTTATAGAAGACCACACAGTTGGGATGAGCTGCAGGACCCCATGTCCTTGGTCCTCATTTGTTTTGTAAATAAATGTAATAGTTTTGAAAACTATTAATTTAATATTTAGTTATTTGTTTATTTTTGGAACTTGCATGTGTTATATTTTGAATTATGCAGGTGTTGCCCTCTGCTGGACGGGAGATGAAAATGCGTCAAATTGTTAAATCACAAATGTAACATGTCAGGCTTCATAACTTAAACTAGTCTTTATAAGTACCACTAGATGGAAGAAACATTTTCCCTACACGCCTCAATCATTATGTATAGACGGTTTCAGCAGCAATAACATAATGTACAATTCTTCAATTGGGGTGGCAAATGAGTGGCAGAAATTGTAAAAATGCTTGCTTGTTTTCTTTTAATAAAATGTATTGCTATGCACTTAAAAAATGTAATATGCTATATCCATTCAAATTAAAGCTTAATAACATTTCGATTTTTAAATCATTTTAAACACTGGTGAAACAACCATGTTTATTCATTTATAACCAGGAAAGAAAGTAACACCACAGACAAATTAACCTAAATCCAGACTTTTCTCAAATGGAGGCTGCATCATAATTCAGGACATTTTGGAAATATTTTTAAGTACTTCTTTAAAAGTATTTATTAAAATATGTTAAATCTCCAAGTTATCAACATGACACCACAGACACAGTAATAAAGTGTGACATACGAAATCTGACATTTTGCTAACTTTAAGAAAAATGATTAGAAAGAACCAGCACCTGCAATGACCTTTACACACAGGAAGTAGTCCAAATAGATTTCCCCCTTTTCTGAAAGGGGCGACATCAGTTTTTGTAACACCACAGACATGAATTGAAACACCAATTTTTCTTAGATTTGACTAAATATGTATTTTTAAAAACTATTTCATAAAATTGTACATGTTCAATCAAATCTATATTCACAATATAACCACTTTATTTGTGTTAAACATTTTATATTTTTGTTATTTCATTCCATGATTTTATGACAAAAATGTAACTTTTTATAGTGCACAAATTGTCTTTTCCTACAGAATACAAACATGCAAACATTTTATAATTTCTGGGTATTTAAAGTCTATTTTAAATGTTTAACTGTTATAAAGTAGAAGAAAATATAATAGGCCTATTAAATCAATTGTAAAATAAATCTAGCCAGGCCGATAACAAAACGGACTTTAACTAAAAGTTAACAGGCGCGTGCGTCCATTAGAACCGTCTATCAAAAACTGAACTATCTGTATCCGTTTGTTGTGTAAAAACATGTACAACAGTGGTGAATCTTTGCTTTTTTAGAATTTGAGATACCACACCATAAATGTAAAGAACATTCTCTCATCGAACATTTTTAATCCTGAAAAACAGGAAATTAGAAAGACCATTCACAATGAAATATCACACATATTTATTTGTTTCAGAATTTATGGGCAGTGTGTCCAAAAAAAGCTGTATTTACAATAATGATTGCACAGGAGAAGGTCACATAAGCAGCAGCTCCTAAACATAAAGCATATCATACCCTGTCAACAGCATAGTTTTTGTGCTGCATCTCTCTTTTCCAGTCACATTTTATTGGAATTGCACAAGATTGGAATTGCACAAGAAAACAATTACAGTCATGTACATGGACACTTCAAAGTAAATGCTACCAAAACTATGAATTACCACGAGGGTGCGCTAAAACCTTGCCCAAAGCAGACTAAACAAACTTCCAAATTTCCCTTAGCTTACTTGTCCATACACAGCTGATCATATGTCTAGTGTTGTCATTATGATGTAATTCTTTTTCACTTCATCCAGCCTTTAATTTAGTCCAGTATGAGAAATAAACTCAATGCTTCTAAGCATGTCACTGTGCTTATTTATGAGAACTAAAGCAAACATGTATGGGTATGTACAGTTTGACAACAACATGCATTAATGGCGTCGGGCGAGGGGCAATATAAAGGCAGTTTAATGGCAGCCAGTAAGGCCAATTTATTTATCATAAAAACATAAACTATAAAAACAATATTATGCAAAGATTTCTCCTTCATTTGCTTTGACACATATTAGAATAAGGCAAACTCAACCAAATGTACTGTTCTGTTCATTGTTATATGATATTAAATCAAAGCAAACATCATATGTATAATATTTAGCATTCATTTAAAAAATGAATAATAATGGTTTAAAAGTAGAGAAAAATGCAACAACACATGTTTAAAGTCGTTTAAAGTATTGAAGTAGTGAAGATGAGTAATAAGGTCACCTAGACACATCTCATATATCCATAATATGCCTATGGCGGGTCTCTCTCTCCCTCTTTCCCTCTCTCTGTGTAAAGCCGGACCTTATACAAAAGAACTAAAAACCCACATTATACATTTTCACCTCATCATCATCTTTAATTTGGTGTCTTAGCAGTAAAAGTTATTATTATAGTACTTGATTTGAATGACTGTGATCATTATACCAGATTTTTACTTTCTGATATCCATGTATTTATCCGTGTTGCAGTCTCTACTAAAGCTAGCGGCCTAACTGTTCACTTAAGTTCAATTTACTTTACTTTCCCCAAGCCTCGTTTTACTCGTATTCAGCATTTGACAAGAATTACTTTTGGACCCTGAGTATCATCTGCACCATCTTGATCAAACTAACTTTAACACAAAGCAGAGAATAAGCTGGTTTGCAGCAATACCACATGAAAATATCAAAGACTTTTAAACAGTTAAAGTAACAAACAAGATGAGAACAGCCACCATAATATATATATATATATATATATTAAACTAAGACCCTGCAGCATGAAGCACATACTGCTTTATGGTAAACAGAATACAATCAACCCATTGATTTTTTTATCAAAACTGAGCAGAAGACATGACAAGGAGAACAGATTTACAGTTAATCCTGCTTTGTATTAGCCGGTCAGATGAATTGGTATTTTAAAACACTTATTTTAGTATCATTGACATAGGTGAATGTATCTGTTGGTAAGCCATCTCCAACGTCTAGCTGCAATGTTGCAAACTGTTTGACACCAGCCAAATCCAAATGTTAAGTTTGTAGATTTGTATTAAAACGCCCCCTTCAGGTACAGGTGGTAATAACAACCCACTATTTTTGCAATAAATTATTTAGTTAATTTTCTCCAAATGTCAAGATGACACAGCAAGCGAAAATACCAAAAATTGAATCTCTTTTAGCACTTCACCTAAACCATTTGAGAAACAAAGCATTAAAAGCACATCCACAGAAATAATGTGAAGGGAATGTAGTTGACACAAATCATACATATTTTCTGCATTAAAATGTTAACTCGTGTTATACAACTGTGTTGCTTTTTTCAAAAATAATCCAGTACGTTGACTTTCAGAGAGCTGTTACTCTGAAATAATGGCACAAGATGTATTGCAAAGCTTGTCCTGAACAAACAGTAACGTATTAAATGTCACATCAATTTAAAGAACATCAGCACATGAGAAACAGCTGAAATAAGCTCTCATCGTGCAAAGGCGTGAAACGTCCTTCATGAGACAAAGATCACAAAATAAAATGATAGCACAGTGTTAGGACCTTATACTGTACAATCTTTTAGATGAATCATTAACCAGCACAGTGAAGAGTCTGCAGACGCTGCTACAGAGCAACACAGTTCTCATTTATTTACTGTATGTACTTACAAGGGTTTTAGATGACAACAGCGAGTGGACCAATACTGAGTTTGAAGGAGAAATGGAGGACAGGTTGAATGAGCGGATGGAAGTAACACAGGCACAGCCACTATGAAGTCACTGGTTGCCTGTAACCAACTCTCTGTTATTCTTGTTTTCAGACACGGTAAGATGATCGTGGTCCTGGGTGCATGCTGTCACTCCTGCAGCCAACTGGTGGTTCACTCTTCTTCATCATAACAATAACCAGAGCTTGCTCATCGTTCCAAGGTCGTTTTTCTTATGAAAATGCTGACTGAAAAATATAACAAGATGTTTACAATCAGGTGAACGCATTAGCATGATTAACTTATATATATATTATAAATACTCAACAAAGGTTAATTCAACATATTTTTTGTTATATAGCATTACATGTATGTCATAGCTTGATTTTATAATGTCTGATTATAATGTCTAGTTCAACTTGCTTAAACCTGTTTTTTTAACTCATTCAGGGTTTTCCTCTATTTTATTTGTTTTTAACTGTAAACAGTTTTTATTCAATATACACAAAAGTGCCAATACTGTAAGATCTTAAGACAAGAATGCAAAAATTATGCATTTTATGTTAGTAATGGTGTATTTTACCTGTTAATGAGGTCCACAAAGCAATCCAGCAGGAGAGGCTAGCAGTTCTGCACAACATAAACAGATGAAGAACAAGGTTTAAAACATTTCTGCTAACTGAAATTAAATTAAATAGTGGCCTAAAATGTTTTGGAAAAACTGGAAAGAAAATGTTGATGTTTCCTTAGAAATAAACTGAAATAAGTTTAAGGCATTGAAGTGATAATAATAAACAAAATCTAAAACAAAAAGAAATGAATTTTTTATAGCAACATAAAAAATAAACAAACAAATAATAAAATGATAAAGGCATGTAACAAAATTGCTAAAAAATGTAACTAAAATTAACATAACGAAAAACAAGAGCTAATTTAAAAAATGAAAAATACAAATTTAAACTAAAAACAAAACTGTAATAACTGAGTGAGTGGAGAAACCTTGTATACATTGCCATAAAACCCATGATCATGGCATTACAAGTGTCAAGCTCCACCAGGACCGTGTAAATATACATCAATTACTGCAAACAGCAGCTATAATCTTACACAGAATATAAAACAGTGTGTTTGTCTAACTCACCGATGTGGATTTGTGGTCATGTGGTCGCTCAAGTTTGATTTTGATGTCTGGACGGCTCTGCTCCTGGTTTTTGCCTGGGGCTGAAAAAAATGAGATATCAAGCCATGAAAAATACTAAAGTATGCTAAGTGTGTTAAAGTCCACTTAGGTCAGGTTCAGACTATAGACCTAAAATGTAGAAGTTTGGAGTGTAAGATTTCTCACCAGGAGAACTTCCACTGCTGGTTGTACTGGGAGTGCTCATGTTGTCCTCCAGCCACATGCTGTACGTGAACGAGTCACGTTTGTGAGGAGTGCCCGCAGAAGACAAACTCTCCTGAATTTAAAAGATTTGACACATAGATCTTAAGAGATATACTGACATTGTCCCCAGTTTCTTCAGTCTTGTTGAAGTTGGTTTTAGAATAAAGACACTAGATACCCATAAAATACATAAACAATGCTCATTAATAACATAAATAATAACCATAAAGTTCAAATCAGGAGAATGTCACTTTTTTAAACAATGCGTTACATTACTTCAGCACAACTAATAAAGTAAACAGTGCTATTGCAATGTTACTTTATAAGGAAAAAATACAGTTCTCACCATGCCAGTGTCATAGTCCTCGGTAGCCTCGGTTTCATTCTCCTCTACCACACTAGCAAAGCTGCTGGCGTTGGATGAGGAGCGAGACAGATCATGAGCCTCAGGGATGGACGGAGCCCGACAATACAAGCTTGCGCTACACGTATACAAAAACACAAACACTTAATACAAGGACAACTTTGATGTCTCGCATACTCCAAAAAGCAAATCCATTTTTCTGTATCTACGAACCACTGAGAGATTAATTCTGAACCACAATCTGGTGGAAACATCACATAAGGTGAAGCTGTACCTGTTTTTAGCGACCAGAGCCTCAGGTGAACTCTGATTGGAGGAGTTTTCAGACTTGGGGTCCTGGGAGGCGTGTCCACTGTCTGGTGTCTTCTGTGTGTAGGGGGAGCACTCCCTATTGCTGCAGAGACAAACACTGACCATTAGAGGGCACAAAAACATCATGTTTAAACTCAAAAGTGAGTCGACGGCATCCAAGGTCAACTGCATGCTACGTTAGCAAGAGAGGTTAGATTCAACCATACTGTACATGCTAACACACTACATTAAAACACACGCAAGTTCAAAGCAATTCTAAGGGCCTGAAAATGTTTTAGCACACTCAACGAAGGTCATTTTATGCAAAATCAGTTCAACACTCACTGATTGGTTGAAATATTTGCAGACAACCGATCAGTTTTAACATTGATGATTTTGTATAGGTGACTGTTGAATGACGCTAAAGACAATAATCTGCAATATTCCAAAGATGCAGTTTTATGGCCGGGTTAGGAGAGCAGCTAGTCTAAAGATAAGAAGGTGATTTTCTATAGATGTTCATTTATACTTTGAGGGATCCAAGATGAGTCTCCCATTCTTGAGAGTGATGCTTGGTAGAGATATACAGAGCACAGTCTTGTCCTCTGACAACAGAGCAGCAATTCTTCACCAAAACACATAAACAAAAGGAGGGAGATAGCGTTCAGTGTCATCATGCCTATACTCCAATCTTCTACATTGTCATTTAGTTTAATTCTCTCCTTTGTATAAATTCAACAACTAAAAGAATTTCATCATCATGCCAAAAACCGTTTCAAAGTGGCCATCTTTATTTTGTAAGACCTGCTTTTTCTTAAAAAAACGTTTCACACAAGAACAGAACAAACTCTTACCTTTTCTCTTGCACCTCCTGGATGTTTTCAATCCCAATAGCACTGCTCCGTCTAGAGCTGAAGGGTCCTGATTTCTTCCTTGTTGGGCTCTTCCCTGGAATGATCAAAGACTGCAGGAGGGAACAAGAAGTTGAGTGAGCCAACAATAAAACTCAGAACATCCATTAGGCTTCTAATCCCACATCTCTACTTTCATATCATGATAGTCCTTTGAGGTTTGAGTCATATCAATACAGACACATTCACCATGTGGATTCAAAGGAAACTTTAATGCACTGTATTTCATTCAGTTCTGTATTTCTGCACGTCTGCTTCTGATTGGACTATTATCTATTATATATGTGTGTGCTCCAGTGTCTCACAGAACAATAGCCCTTGTTGCACAGCCTGACCGGCGGGGTGGAGCTAAAGTGTGTGCTTGATGGTTTGGGCCTGAACTGCGAGATGAAAGATGGGAGCAGGATCTCCTGAGCTTCACTGTGCTGGGCTTTCACTGTTGGACACTTTGTTCTCTCTAAGCTTGAGCACTGGGAATTTAGAGCTGCTTTACAACTTGAAATGAAAGACTTTCAAAAAGGCTTTTATCTAAAATGGCTTCAAAGGCTTTGGGAAGACTTTCTGTTGCCTTTCTGTCTTTCCTTTATGTTTCAATCCTGTCAGCTTTCGGTGAGGGTACAATTACAAAACAAGAGAACTGACTTTAAAGACTAGTACATGCTACACAAGACAAAAAGTGACGTTGGACATTAAAACACAAAACGCAATGCGTTACATTAGTGAAGAAGGTATAACAACACACTGAATGGATAATGGTGATGTGAATACTTAAACACAAAAATATGAAAAAATGCTGCTGGGCTTTGTTGACATTATAAACTTGCAACGACAAACACTGCAAATAAAATTTAAAGGGATAGTTGTCATTTTAAACCTGCATGACAAAAGAAGATATTTGGAAGAATGTTGGTAACCGAACAAAGGCGTTACCAATTCACTTCTACTGTATGAACACAAAACCAATGAAAGTGAAACAGTTGTTTCGATACAACGTTCTTCAAAATTTCAGTCACACAGTTTTGAAATGATGACACAATTACATTTTTTGGGTGAACTATCCCTTTAAAGCATGCCAGCTTATTAGACGATGCTCATTATAGAAGTGTCTTACATTAGAAATAGGGTTTGTTTAATATGCCTGGGTAATATGGCATGCATGGCCAGAAACTCAACGCATCACAAGCTGTGTCTGATGTGATGGTGTTTTAAAATTGTGTAACAAGTAATATCACTCAATTATTGCAATTTATATTTATAAATAAAACCACAGTATTTTAAACAGACAAGGAAAAAGCAATTCATCAAAAATAATTGTATTACAATAGCATTATAATGTATTAGATTATAATAGCATTATGTAATTTTTGCATGATTTGTATTATTTATAAAAAAATATTATTACTTTTATAAAAATAAACTATTATAATATAAAAAAAGGTTTTAAGTGATTTACTATGAATGTACACAATAAAGTGAATTGGTCCAGTGCAGCCACTTACTTACATTTAGACAACTATATGTATTATATGTTATTGCTATGATATGAATGCTGAAAAAAATCAACTGCTCTAACTGCAGTAGTTTTAGTCTTGGAAGCATACAGTAAGTCATGCAGTAAAAACAAATAATGCGGATGAGAGAAGAGTGAGAGTTATACATGAACCTCTTCTATGGTTCCTATTCCTATGGCACTGCCGCGGCGTCCATATTTACTGGGACTTTTGCCTGGGACAAGCAATGACTGTACAGAGCCGAGAAAGAGAGAGAGAGAGAGAGATTATGAGTTCATGCAATAGGTTATGGGTTATACAAACAGAGTAGCCTCATCAAAAAGCATGAATAGGAAGTCAAAAGCCACATGAGGAGAGAAGGGCCTGAGGAAGAGCAGGAACTGAAGCCTGTGAAGGACGAGAAGGCACAGGCAGCACATGTCTAATACATTTGTTAGACACAACGGGACAGTGAAAACAGTTAGTCAGGTTAACATAACTGAAAAAGATTAGACAAACATTCACACACAGAAACATTCACAGGTTATACAATTTTTTAATTTGATTGTTAAAAAAAAACGGATTGTCAATATAGCGCATGCAAAATAAATGCATTTTAGAAGTGCATCGCATAACCTGCGTGAAGGTCAGAACATTCATCATTCTGACATAGAAAAGGATTAATATTATCTACTCTTAACAAAACCACTGTCTGTGTCAGAGGAACGGCTCAGTATAAGGAGATATTTCTCCCGTCTCACATGGGTTGTGCTCACAAGGGGCACTGGCATGACTTAGCATGGCTCTCGCAGTGTGTGATAATCCCCAGGGCAGGTACTGTAAGAGCTGCTCTGTTTGACAAAAGTTCAGAAAAATCTTGAAGATCTGCCCTGTAGCGGTCTTTGGAGAATTCTCAATCCACACTAACCACAGCACATGCCTGACCTTACACCTGCACATTAAAACAGCAGCAGTGTATAATCCAGTCAACATACACCGAATATACATTGATCTCAGCAGGTTCCGGTGTGAGGTTGATGCTGTGGAGAAATTGTTAAGGTCAAATCATACCCAAACGTCTTTAACTTAAAACAACCAGCAGGGTGTCGTTTCCTATGAAAACATTTGATAATGTTCATTCCTGAGGGACACTGGAAGGAGAATAACATAACAGCTTACATGACCTTTATATCACATTTCCATAATTGTTTTTACACTCATGCATCAAACATATTCCTCAGATATACATTTTAGTATTTTTTCATTGTCATTCAGTATTATATAGTGGGTTTATTATAGCATTTAAAATACACAACATAGTGTATTAATGTAAGGAATTTTCTGTATTTATTTTTTTACAGCTTTGTTTAAAATTTTGCAATGTAAATATTTGCAATGTGTGTTGACCTGTCTGTAAAATAAAAAAAATAACCAGTACATTTGTTTTGTCTTCTTTTTTCTACAGTGTAGAATATAACAAATATCACTTTTCCCTAACTGTAAGGCCAATTCTGACCTCATAACAGGTCAAACCAACTCACTCTTTATGTAATAAGATGCATTGTAAAATAAATCCTGTTAAACAGAATATAATATTTTAGCAGCTGGGGCACCAGAAATAAAAATGTTTCATGTTATTTTATACCTGACTTTAGGGCTGTTTTTGTTTTTATAAACACATACATGAACAGTGTGGGGTTACATCATTGAACTCTATTATGGAAAACATTCATATGACATACCTTTATCTTAAATGCTGAACATAACCATGTCTAGTGAGTGTAGATAAATAAACAGTGAATGCAGATATGACAAACATAAAGCATGATGGAAATGAGGAAATAAAAGATGTTTCGAAAAGTGAAAGGTGCAGGAGAGCAGTTTGGTCGATCTCAGCTTCAGGAACATTGACTGGTGCGCAGATCTTTACATCTGTTGTTAAACTACCACAGTAGTTAGCAATTAGTAAATTGTTTATTTCAGACTAGGGGTAGTGGGAGGGTTTTTTTTACCCCCAGGGAAGCCAGCAGGGGGAGTTACTTACTATCCCAGGGATTTTGGGGGTCTCTGGTGAGTGGTGATGGTTGTTGTGGGTGAAACTGCCGCTCTGACTATTGTAGACTGTATGCTTCCTGATATTGAGGCCCATGGCATCCAGAGAGTGGCTCCTGCTGCGGATCACCCGCTACACAACAGGGAGAGATGGGGAGGAGATACGGTGAGCGACTGAAGGTCAGGGTGGGGCTGTGGATTGGGCGGGAAAAGGAGCTGAAGCCAGTGAATCAAAGTGGGAGAAGAACCTGTTTTGTCTATGATCTTGAGCAAAGCACAAGTGTGGAGAAAGCCATTTTTGAATGCAGTTCTGTCCATGAAAGAAAACAGCATATGGGAGTGTGGATGGAATGAAATGAAGCATGCAGTCGGATCAGTTGAGCATAGAGAGTGATTTGAGACTTGGATCAAGAAACCATTAGAGGGCAGAACAGCTTATGGGCCAGATTCCTAATGAATATTGATTACATATATCATCACTAAAGAACTGCCCAACAAAAAACTAGACCATAAAATATGTCACATCCTGTTTAAACTTTTTTTGGCTATGTGGCACTGAAAATGAAAACTGCGTGCATGAGTGGTTGTGGAAGCAAATTTGAGAGCGAGAAAGAGATGAAAATGGTTTATGAGAAGTCTGATTGATTTTTATGTCTGGATGACGACAAACCAATACAAAAAATAAAAAACAATTAAACACCTTGAAATCCTGTAATGAATTTCTAGTTCCCTCTGTATATGCATCAGGCGAATAGAGAAAATTATGTTTAATGTTAAATATTGAAATTACAGGGAAGCATTTTTGTAGGTATGTGATGTAGGTGGGTATAAGTACTAATTATAGTGTTTTTTTAAGAAGTAAAATGTTGTAGAGCACATACAGTATCCGTTTGTGATTCACAAGAGTGCATTTGTTAGACAATGTGCTAATGGGACTAATTAGTGTAAATTACAGTAATGAGTGATTTAATTTAGTCACAGCAGTTACATCACTTGTCAGCTGGAATCACAAAGATGCTGATCTGATCCAGATCCAGAGAGAGTATAGCTTGCATAATAAAGAGCAATAATAAACAATCTGATCAAACTACCAATTTAGAGGGATGGTTCACCCAAAAATGAAAATTCTGTCATCATTTATTCACCCCCTTGTCATTTTAAACCTGTATGACCTCCTTTCATCTGAAGATATTTTGAAGAAAACTGGTAACCGAACAGCGACGGAACCCATTAACTTCTGTTGTATGGACACAAAACCACTGCAAGTGAATGGGTGCCGGTTAACAAAATTCTTCAAAATATCTTCTTTTGTGTTCTACGGAAGAAAGAAAGTCACACAGCTTTGAAATGACAAGAGGGTGAGTAAATGATAACAGAACTTTCATTTTGGGGTGAACTATCATTTTAAAATAGAAAAAAACACCCCCACACCAAAGCCACAGAAAAGCTTGAGAAACATGTTCTAGTGGTATATAAGAATCCATAAGTGTCCACTCTGTCCTCCCGGATTACCTTAAAGGACTCAAAGAAGCCGCCTCCACCTCCTCCTCCGTTCTCCAGCTTGTCCTCTTCTCCTCCCAGACCCATCATGGCCTGACTGTTGATGTGCAACTCTTCATACAGCGTCTCCAGCAGGGCGGAGCGTGTTCGCTCCTGGTCACAAAAGCTTCAGGTTAGTATTATGGTGTTTAAATATGAATAGCCCAAAAGAATGTACAGTATGTGCCACTGTCATTTACCTCCAGTTTGGCAAATTTATCAGCTTTGTAGCAGGCATATTCAGCATTGATCAGCTTGGTAAGCAAGAATTCGTGAAACTCTGGACCCTGTGATGTACACAAAGATGTAAACGAAAAGCAAAACAGAACTGAATTTAAAACATATTTATAAAATGAAGGTTTTTCCCGAATGCAATACAGCAAAAGTCTTGAAACCTGTTCTCCCAAATTTATTTGATCTAATTTGTACATCAACTCACTTTCTTAAAAATGGCGGGGTTGGGGAGGGGCGGTCCAAAAAATGGTACGTCGTCTCGTGCCGTTACTGACACCTGGATAGAGACAAACACATTTATAATATATTGCCTCACAAGGGAGCGTACAGATGTGGCTGACTGGAGCAAAACCAAGATAATGTACCTTATAAAAGACATTGTCAGAACAGGCATTCTCCACCTGCACCACAACATAGGCATGCAGGAAGTTGGAGGCAATCATGTCTGGCACAAATGGAGTGCTCTCGTCTTGAAACAAGATGGCTACGATGTCATTTCCTATGTGCCTTTTCTTCTGTAACTGTGATAACAGGAAAAGTGTTAAGAGCGGTATTCCATCATTTCAAATGGGTGCTTATGTAAAATGTTCACTTCGGCATGTACGCAAACTCAAATAAACCAGACAGCTATAGAGGATTAAGAGTGACTTCATTTGCAAAATACAAAATACAAAAAAAGAGCTTTTCAATGCAAATAAAAAATTAACAACAGATTGTTCCAGTCCTGAATATCGCATTAAAAACATTGCAGTAAAAAGATGTAAAGCTCTAATTTTGTATTCGCAGCAACTATTTTATTAATGAAATATATAGTGCTAAATTTTGAGTATCTGCCGGGTGTCGCAACCTACAGTGAGAACATCCTTTAGCTGTGAATATATTCACAAAATAAAGAATTTATTAAGCTTAGGAATTAAAAGGAGCCAGTTCAAACTAGTTTAATGGACTAGTATTAATGGCAACGAATGCTGTAAAATGCACCTCTGGCTGGCATGAGATGATAATTCCATTAATGTTTGAGGTTTATGTGTCATTGATTCCATAAAATGTTGTGTGTGTAGTTGCTGTATAGCATGTCTCAACAGATGGCTGGCAAGGGCAAGCAGAGGTTTAAGAGTGTGACTTTTGCTGCCGCCCACTTAAACCCAGAAATCTGGGAGAATTACCCCATCTCTGCTAAGCGTGTGCACATATGCCAGCGAGAGAGAGAGAGAGACAGAGAGAGACTCTGTGTATGCGTTCGAAATGTAGAAGATTCCCTGAGGAGTGAGCTCTAAAAACACTCTTCCTCTGAGGGCACAGAGGTGCAGAATAAAGGTCAGTCTGTGAGTCAACAATCATGTGTGACTGCAGGATCAGCATCTGCCCCAGCGCTGAGGACTAGATTCCAACCCTCCTGCCAATCCAGATGGTCTCCTATCTGGCTCATTTATCATTTTACATCTGCATATTATCAACAGAAACCGATAATCAGGGACATCTGATTGCATTTTGACATCTAAGCTTCGTAAGATTACGATAAAATGAGCATGCTGTTAAAGATCAATAGTCTATTGATTAGGGTGCCTAAACAGAGCCTGACATGAATGTCCCTTAAACCTCAGCATGGAGGAGCTGTGAATACCTGCTGCGTGTCACCTTCTGTGTAAGGCAGCTTAGTAGACACGTGGAACATGATCTCCTTATTGTGGAAGTTGTGGTAGACAGACTCTGATCCCGTCTGTCCATGCGTCACATCCAACCCACCACGGAACCTAGCAGAAGAAAACATATTTAAGGCTTTTGCAGCATGCAATGTCAAATGCTGTTGCTAACATCTTAAACTATAATGATACTTTATGAAAGTTTTACAAGAACATTGAGTTTTTGTAAATAATGTTCAACTATTTATCTAGCGCATCTTAATTTTGTGATAGAAGATTCATTTGAAATGTCAGAGAATAACCAGTTCTGTTTGTTTTTACCCTTTGAAGTCATGAAGCTCTATCTTCTGTCCCAGAAACTCTAAGAACTCCACAAACGCAGGACTCTCCTCATTATTACCGAACAGCTCCTCCTCTGAGATCTACACAGATGAAAAAATACATTCGAGGTTTTAAAGACTGCAACTACAAAAATCTAAATGTAGTTTAAACCAAGAAAAAAAGCTATTTAAGATCTTATGATGGGTTTACATCAAGAGAGAATTGAACTACTGTATTTGCAAAGTCAATGCTAAGACGTGACTCGAAAAAACCTGATTGCCGCAAACGTATGATATTTGCTTCAAGCGCGTCATCCACACAAGCTGAAAAAACTCGAGCAGGCTATTCATGCAAAGAGGTTATTTCCTACTGTGTGTTTACATGTCCGGATGCGAGTGACGCAAGAAACAAGTGAACCCACGAGTAATATAAAGTGAGGAACGTGATGGTGTAAACACACTGTAATAATTTCAGTGATAAAAAATATTAAAAGAAATATACATTATGATGTTAGAAATGAAGAAATAGAATAGAAATATTTTAAATTTGGGTTAAAACTTTGACAACGTAAGCTCCTTTGCCGAAAATGACCTCAAAAAAGGATACAGGATTTAAATCATCCTGGGATAACATAGATAACAAGTTTGGCAGAAAAATGCATGAGATCTTGAGCCTTAAGAACATAAGCAAAAGGAGCAAATACTAATTCTATTATGCTTGACAGCTTTATTCTTTGTAATATTTTTTCCTTCATTATTTGTCACAATGTGTGTTCAATTAGAAATGTTCAAATCAGAAGCCTTTTCACTTATGATCTCACTTTTGGATCCATTATACACAGAACGCTGATAGGTTCCACACGATATTTGCATTCAAAAGCAGCACAAAAGCCTCATTCATTATCATCACTTGAATTTTTGAACAAATAACAAATAGCTCAGCCTTTCAACATCAGCTATCACAATAACAAGAACCCATAATGTTTGTTACAGTAGAAAGCCGAATATTCAATAGACAATAAAAAAAAACAAGAACATCTTGAGGACAAAAGCAAACTCTAAAATTAGCAAACCTGAATGATTCAATTAGCCTGATGAAAATGGTAATTGTTCCATTCTCTCATGTGATTCAAAAGATCGAAGCGGAAGTGCGATTGAAGAGTTCTGAAGCATAAACCTTAGTGTTTGTTTTAAACATCAGTGTTGTTTTAAGTCTCTGTGAAGTGGACCGATCCTGCTGCCCACACTGGAAAGGTTGAGTGAGTAAACACACTGATCCGTGAGAGGAAGAGACTCTTCAGGGGCGTCTCAGAGCCTCCTCTCTCATGCTTATGCGTTAAGGGTGCTGGCCGACTTCCTCTGAGAACATCTCAGGTTGCTCCCATCCGTGGCCTTAAAGGTCAAGAAGCTGCGATAATTCAATCAAACCTCTCATCTGGTTCCTCAGAGAACAATAGCTTTATAATTTTAACACAAGATAAAGAGAAGCAAGCATTTGATCGTTGGCATTGTTTCAACTGAGGAGAAAGGTCTATGTTGTTAGCCGTTTCAGATAAATCGATTCGCCAGCGCATGAGACATCTCTGTGAAGGTGTTATTGTGAAAAGATGACTCATGACAGCGAGTTATAACACCAATCAGTTTGTGTGTCAGCTGAACGTCAGAAGAAACTCGTGCAACTCACCTGTCCAAATTTCTGATAAATGACTCCAAACTTGAAGTTGTTGCTTATAACGTGTTCGTCAAAAGTGACGATGAGCCTAGACGCCTGAGAGAGAGGATGACACAATAAATAGCCTGATAAATATCCTTTAGTTACTGCTCATTTAACACAACATTCCAAACCCTTGAGACACAGCAGATTGCCCTTAAACTGGTCCAATTTCCCAATGTCACACTTTCATTAACCAGGACAAATGATCCAGCATCATGCGCTGCTGTACAGCGTGTATCAGTTTAATGCAGCTGGGATGTACAAAGACAGAACAATGATTAAATTCGGTGTCGTGCGGCTTTGCGTACCTTTGGGTAGAGCACAGGGAAAAACCGGTCCACGTTCACTTCTTCACACACGAGCTGAGAATAATGAAAAGAGAAAACACATATTGATTCTCTAGTCATTCTCCTTTGATCTCGCAAAAGTGATGCAACCCTGTGGTAGCATGTCCAGGCAAGACGGAACAGGCCCAGGGGAGGCTGAGAAAATCAATCATGTCACTCAGAGAGAATTGTGATAAACGGCAGGGGTTGGAAAACTATAGCGCTGACCCATCAGCCCGCCTCTCACCTTGGCCATCTGGACAATGTTGGGAAACTCAGTCAAACAAGATATTGGAATCACATCGTGATGAGTTTTCATTTTAGATCTGGAAAAACAGAAAGGCGTAGTTAAACACAAGGTAGCGTGTTATTATGAATGGCAAAACCCCCTTAGTGTTTATTAGTATCTAGTGTTATTTTAATATTTGTAATTTCAACTTGATTTTAAGTAAAAAATAAATTAAATAAAATTTAAAATACAAACGGAAATGTTAAAAAGAAACAAATTTGTAAAGAAGTTGAAAACCTTTTTTCTAGAAAATATAGACTTCCGGTTTGTGTTTGGCTTAATGTCTATATATAATATAACTATTTATATTTAATTTATGTTCATTTTAAATTGTATTATTATTTTGCTGTATAATAAATGTATTAAATAAACGATTTATTGAATTTTGTCGTAAGTTTATGAAAGGTTCTTCTCGGTTTCTTTTGCTTGTCATCAGAAATAATCTACAGGCACTCTATTGTTTGTGAATGTGTAGGTTAGTTGAGGGTCATGCGCAGTAATGTTTGTTTGTTAAGATGACGTTGTTGTTAAGATGAAACAGTCTATATCTACTTTTTTTCTTGTTAACACACACACACGTTTAAAATGTATTTTTTGTTATTTTGTTTTAACATTTTTATCCGTTTATAAATATTTATTTAGTTGTATTTTGTTAAATTATTTGTGACGTGTTAAAAACTAAAGGAAGTTCATCTTTCCCAGATTTGGGTCAGCATTGTGTACATTTTCTGAAGTGGTCTATATATAAATAAAATAAAACAAGATAAACTACATATATATTTTAAACAATATTACACATGTATATAGATAGAAACAAATGGGGGAATCCTGTTATCTTAAATGTCTTATCACTTAATTTGTCTTAAGTTAACACGTCCTGTTTTATAGACGCTGGAATTTGTTTTCTTTACAGCATCAAACAGCCAGGAATTAAAACTACACTACACATTAAAACCTACAACCGTAACGCTTATCAACAGCTCCGAACTTCAGCAGTTCAGTCATTGTGGCATCATTAAATGTGTCACATGGATCTGATAAAAGTAACACCCTGCTCTCTTTCCTTCACCCACACGCATTGCCCTATATTGTCCATCTGGTGCTTAATGCGGAAATGAGGGTGCCGTGTACATTTACTCTGTTTAATCCCTGAGAAAATGTGTTTTGTTGTGAGACCCAGGAAAGATTCACAGTTGTTGTCAGGGAACAGATATCACTGTGTTGTTTCATTCCCACAATATAAGCCAATGTTTAAAAGAAGTAATGGGATTGTGCCAGATACTAAAGAAGAAATATGACATGTTAAATAAGAATAAACAGCGGGGCAACCATCTAAGAGAGGGAAAGTGAGTTGGATGGAGAAAAAAATAAAAAGGTCGTCACACCTGAGCATGAGGCGGAGATGCTCTTGGTCCCCGATAACATCATATTTCATAGAAAACACCAGGTGGCCCAAGGCACTGTCCACTGTGTAGTAATTAAAGTGTTCCTAATGAAAGACCAGAAGGTGAAAGTGTGAGAGCTCATTCATCTTCACACATACGCATTTGAGTCTTGTGTCCCAACACTCCTCACACAGATCTTAGTGTTATCTGATCACACTTTTATGCACATTAGTCTAATTCATAATGGACATTAGCTTTGAATGCATTAAGCCGACAGAAGCTGAAATCTAATGTATCTTCATTATGTTGGGTTGCTGAAGTGTCGGAGTAATTTGGTTACATTTGTTAGTAATCACATAACTGAAATGTATTCAAATGGATGTGCAAATACACTAAACATCTTGGATCTTTTCTTCACGATATACTAGTACAAAACATTGTATCACGTATCTCATTCAGTTTAACCAGTCAATACTTTGCATTAAGCTTTATGATATCCTATTTCAATTTATTTATTGATGCTGGATATACGCCTGTCCTCACCTTGCCCAGAAAGTGTTTTCTGTAGATCTTAGCGGTGGTGTTGCACTCCAGTTTAAAGCGTGAGGTGGGTGACAGGAGCTGCTCTGGGTCAGTCCCGTTGCTCAGCTCGTGATTGGTCCCCTCAATCCAATAACCCCCAAACTGAGGTAGCAGAATCAAGGGAAATGGACCCGTTCTGCCGAGAACCTGAGGACGAGTGAGGAAAAACGATTAGTGCCATTGAACCCCATTTAGATATTGAGCCCAAACTATTTGATCTGCCTTTTATTGTAAAGCGAGTTACCTCATGGACGCTGGGGTAAGGGATGTAATCTTCCTCAGTCTGAAATGAGACAATACTTTTCATTAAAACAAATAACGTTTAGTGCCTTGAAACCAAACTATGTTCTTGTAATGTTGCAACACTTTCATTTTACAATGAATTCCTTTAGCTGTTCCTTTTTTTGAAACTCTGATAACTTATAAATATCCAAAAGAAATTGCAGAACTTGCTCATATCCAAATATATTTACAAGAACTTACTCACTAACCAGAGTGCATCCGATCAGTTTGATCCTTTACAGACCACATGGCACCAGGCCAAGGAATAGTGCTCAGAAGCAGCTAATCTTATTTGATTGCCGCTCCATTAGGAGAAATTGGGCAAGACATGTCTTTGAAAAATAGCTGCACCAGCTTGACTGATAACCAGCTCTTCTTTTTGAAGCAGTCTGCCTCCAGATAAAAACAGCAGCCCGTGGTCCTCAAACAATATGTGTTTTGTATTTGTGTGCACACGTGTGTACAGGGACAAAAGGGAAGTGGTGAGATGAACATACTTTGAGGGGTGGAGGAAGAGTGCATCTCTGCTCGTCCATTCTTTTGCTCTGAAAAATGAAAAGAGAATCTGTCAGCCCTATAGCAGCCGACGGGCAAGAGCCAAAATAACACCTAAATCTGCAGGGCAAAAACAACAACCAGATTACATGTTTATGCCGCTTATAAGAAAAAATCTTACTAATATATATGACTAAACAATATTAGTTATTATATAATTGTATTGTTAATTTATAACAACCACAATTGTTAATTAATTGTAAATCTATAGCAATAATATTCATAATTTAATAGTTATTATAACAATTAAATATTATAATAAAAAACTAAATACAACATCATTAAAACAAAAAACAGATACTATAATTATTCTATGTAATTATTCAAATAAAAGTAATTCTTAAAAACAAACAGCATACTGGACTATTCATAAAATGTTTGAGCTAAACAAACTCCATTTTAGCAAAGACAGCTTTTATGAGGTCAATAAAAAAACAGATCAGCACAGCATTGGTAGACATTCGAGACTGAAATGCTATCAGGTCTCAGATCAATCACAGAAAAATTACTTTTTGTATTCTCTTTAATCTCAAAATTTTATGAATATGCCAGACACTGGGAAACAAGATCAAAGCAGCATTGCAAGCATGCAGGGAGAAGACATTTAAATATTAACAAGGCTATTTTACATAAAATAAAGCATCCTGAAGAAGCTAGGATCAAACAATTTGTCCACCTAATGTCCATGTTATGATTAAGTGCTAAATTAAAAAACCCTCTTAAAAGATTTGAGACTTCAAATGGACAAAAACTATTTGTGCCAGTCTCATCGGATTCTGCTGATTCTGCTCGGATATACAGCATGTTTGGCATCTAAAACACGTTGTGCATCTGTCTGAGGTCCTCTTTTACAGAAGAAGCAGACCTATGGCTTAGAATATATAGTATATACCCCCCACAGACACCTGGAAGTCTATCCTAACTCAGAGATAAAACTTGTAATATCAAATGATTAAAATGACTCCTGGTAGTCCATATTTCATTTCTTTCTGTGTACGCAAAAACAGGATCTCTGTGTACTTGAGCGCCAGAGAAAACGACTTATTTGTTCTTGTAGTGAAATTGTTTCAAGTTTCAAGTTTAATACATTTCTAAAGCACATTTAAAATAACCGCAGTTGACCAAAGTGCTGTACAAAGAAAGTAATACACTTAGAATCAATAAGGTACTACAAAGACAAAGAAAGACCACAGTTCTCAAACAGTTAAAAGCCAATGAATGCAAATGTGTTTTCAGACAAGCTTTAAACACAGACAAGGTTGGGGCCATCCTCACTAACAAAGGTAATGCATTCCACAGTTTAGGGGCAACCACAGCAAAGGCACGCTCTCCCATTTGCTTCAGTCTTACTCTAGGGACTGCCAACAACAAATCATTTGCTGTTATATTGCATTATTGGCAAGCACGAGACTCTTCACAAAGATAAACATCAAGCGGAGCAAGAGTCAAATTGTATAGGAAAGCAACTACACATGTACTCTATAAGCAGAAGAAATCTAAATCAAGCATGGGTGGCATAAGGAAAATGTGAGAAATGTAAAAGAAAACACATTACCTGCATTTTCTCAATCATTGCAAATAAATCAGTAGTCTGGAAGAGATGAAACAAGATGAGATGAAATGAGATGAGTTCAAAGTTGACCCCGAGATTATATTTTCATGATTGGAGTATTAAGATGAGAACACAGAAGACACAACAGTTCTGGAAACCTCTAAGTGTAGCTGCATCTACAGAATATTTCATTCAGACTTTGACAGGAAATAGACATTTAAAGTTCACAGACTGTGTTCTTAATGCATGCTGCATTTTAATAATAAATCAACATTTTAATAATAGATGACAAGCTCAGAGGCAGCATCTACTAGTGTATCTTTTATCTGAGGATAAGATTTTAATACTGGTATAACCTTCTGACTGTTATTGGATCCATTCACACTCCAGGGTTAATAAGACCAATGAGACTCATTATTAGCTAGAGGCGATATTAATTTAGGCCCAACATCCGATAGCCTGATGGCAGTGAAATATGGATGATGGAGAAAAATTTGTGAGTGGTATGACTTCTGATAACAAACGTTATTGTCATAATTATTATAATTGGCTGTCCAAGTAGTTTACAAGCATCTTCGCAACCCAATTTACAATATGACATATTGAAAGCATTTATAATATGACGATTGTGACCCTGGACAACAAAACCAGTCTTATGGGTTCAATCTTTGACATTGAGATTTATACATAATCTGAAAGCTAAATAAATAAGCTTCCCATTAATGTATGATTCTGTAGGATGGGACAATATTTGGCCAATATACAACTCTTTAAAACTCTGGGATCTAAGGGTGCAAAAACATCTCAATCGCCTTTAAAGATACTGTAGAAGGCCGTTGCTAAGAAGAAACAGGTTTTTTTTAACACTCTCTAAGACCTGTAGTGGCGTTGTGGAGAGTAGATGAAACTGAAACCAAAAATTCTAAGCTTTCCATAGATACAAAACTTGAGTGGGTTATTCCCAAGCAGCCGTCAGCAACGAGTAAAGTTGGTAAGTGTGTTTCTGGCCATTTTTGTTCACAATTTTGCTTCATCCACTCACAAAAATAACGTATTGGGTTTTGAGAGTTCTGTGCGGGATTAGGAACTGACCCAAAGATAATTTCAAGAGAGACAGTGGAAACAATTCAATGAATGGAGAATAAAGAGTGGAGGAATTTCTCAGTCTTGAACAAATACTCTGTGTTTAGTACAGCATTGTTTGAGTACATTGTACGAGTCCTCCGCCATTGGCAAACAAATGCTATTACTGCCTTGAAAACAAACTTCAATCAAGTTTTACCATGTCAGGCAAAACACCATTGATATGAGCTCACAGTAAAAGATATGAGCTCACAGGGACTGGGAAGAGTTAAGGTCAAATGAACTGTGAGTCATTGAATAATAGTATTAAACTCTTTATGTCTTCATGGTTCGCATGAACAACCATTCCTCCTTAAACAAACAGATCTTTAATATTTTTTATACTAACACAATAGAGGAATATACATGATAATACTTTTACTGTAACAATAAACTTTATTTTAAAAAACTAAAATGTCTTTTTCTCACATTAGATGCACAGTGCGAATACTGAATATCCATATTACTCTCTTTTCTTTCAAGAAATTGTTGCAAAAGGAATATGTAATATTGTCTGTATTGTAATAACACATAAGTGTATTATAGTTAATAAACAATGGACTCCAAATGTCTGACACAAAGTTTTTTTCCATTTTTTAAATTATGTATGAACCTTACAATTTGTGTGACAAAACACGTTTTCAATGCAAGATGTACAACACATTATGTGGTTAAAAAATCTGTTGAAAAAGGTAACACATATGGTGCTATTAGTTAACATTAAATGCATTAGCTAGCATTAGCAAAGAATGAACAATTTAGTTTTTCCACATTTATTAATCCTTGACAAAGTTAGTTCATGTCAATACAGTTATTCATGTTAACTAATGCATTCATGCATTAACTAATTTTAACAATGACAATGTTTGATTTTAATAATGTATTAAAGTAAATCCTGAAATTAACATGAATTAATATTAATAAAAAGCATTGTTCATTGTTAGTTCATGTTAGCTAATACATTAACTAATAACAAATAGCAACTTATTGTAAAGTGCTTGCCAATATTTCTAATCACTAATGTTTTATTTCACAGTTTAACCAGTGTTGGTTTTAGCAAATACTGAATGAGACTTTAAAAATAATATCTTTAGCACATGCTTGTACCTGTTTTGTACCTTTAAGTACTTTTTTAATGTGCCATATGCTAAACTCATATACCAATTCAAAAAACTCTTCTAAAAGAATCCTTTTCTTTTTCGAGTCAGATGTAAAACACTTACTTTGTCAGGTCTTTTCCAGTGAACGACTGAGACCTGCAGTGGACTGAGCTGTGCGTACCGACTTTTATCCATGTTCAAATGTCAAATCCAAAACCTTTGTTTCAAACGTTGTTTTTTAAACGTCAAAATGCACAAAATGGCCCAAGAGCTGCAGAGCTTTGCAGGAACCAGCGGTTTTCTGCCTCAATCCTTAAAAATGTGAGCAAACATCGAGCCCAGAGTGCTGTTGAAGGTTCCATGTCCAGAAAGTTAACAAACTCCAGCTGGGCAGCACTTCTCATGTATATTATACCAGCGTGTGTACAATAAGAGGTGTGCCTGTAACCTGAGGACTAAATGAAGTGTAAGCATTAAGATCGGTTAACATCAGGTGCCTGGGAATTTAGTCCTTTCCTCTCCGAAAGCAACAATGTGAGATGTGCAGGGGAGGCTGCATTCCTACAGAATTAACTCGTCCGCTTTTCGTTTTATTTCTCTGCTTCTCGCCCGGTTTCCTTTATTATTGGCGGTAGTCCAGGGCAGAACTCAGCCTGGTGCTCTTTCAGTCCGACAAGCCTGAGCAGACTTTCTGTTACACAGTGAAACTTTCACCACCGTAAAAACAGTTATGTGTTATGCTGTTTTGATTTGCATCTTCATTTGTACCCCAAAGTAAACATTGAGTTTAAGCAAAGTAACTTGGTGGTCAGCTTGCAGAGATTCAGCTTTAGTTTGACCGTCTAGTTTTGGGCCAAATCTAAGGAAATACCAACTAAGGCATCTGTAACCTACGAGTAAAATCAATAGTTTAAGAGGATGTGAAGGAGAGACAGACAGCAGAGGTGATTTGTGATGCAAGACTGACTGCTTATTATGTCGGCTTAATAGGCCTGTCAGTAGTTTGACTGGCATCATTATTAGAGCAATACGGCGTAAACCAGGCGTATCACGATTAACTACCTTTAAATTTATGACTCTTTCTGGAGATTTGAGCAGGACCTATAGAGCCTGGGCACAGATCATTCATTATTTGCTTTTGCAAAGCAAATTCAGAAAAGTTCCGGGAACCAAGTCGTGTTTTTATCATGACTTTTTTTATTTTGATTGATTGATACTCAATGCTGCTATCCGATAACTTCCATGTGAATTTGATACACTTCCAGGCTTAATACATTTACAATCATGCAATCATGCATTTGCCTTATGTTATAATCTAAAGTCATACTGACTTCGTCTTTGGACTTAGACGGCACCTGTCACTTAAATAGTTTCAGCTAGCATCCACTGTAGATTTGTGTCGTTGGTAATCGGTTGGTGTAAATGCTTGATTGGAAGAAGTCATCCAATCACATGTCTACATTTTGTCCCATCATTCTTGGTCCAATAGAGTGAAAGCAAATTGAGCGCTCTCATTCTGATAACATTGCTGTATTCTTTAAGACGGACAATAAAAAGTAATGACAGCAATTTTGCTAGTGCAAATCATACTGATTGATTTAGAAAATCTTAAATGCAACCACATATAAAACAATGCTCATGCGTAGTTGAATAAGCAAATTTTTATGTGAAAAATTTGTATTGTCATAGAACTTTTTACTTTTACTTAATTAATATTGAATATAGGAATTTATTGTCTGTTTAATATTAATTTAATAAATTTTTTATAAAATTTAGTTTTTACTAGTATAACCTTGAAGTAAATATTTTTCATGCACATCTGCTTTGTAACAATGAAAATTGTAAAAAGCGCTATATAAATATCAAAGTTTAATGTTATCTATGATTCATGCCAACCTTGCAGACAGAACTGGCTGCCTGTTCTAATATAGCTTAAACCCAGCGGAAATGTAATGCTCCTCAGGGTTCAGCAAAAATGAGCAATTTTATTTAGCTGAACTAAAAAAGACACCGTCCCTAAATGTTCTACAAAATGATAAAGCACACACAGTTATGTCTGTTTTAGCCTCATCAAAATAAACAACATCACAGTCCTTTTTTCACTTAATAAGAAAAAAAATCATGCAGCCTTTCAACAAAAACTACGTTTTTTTTATCTCAAATCAAACTACCATAAAAAGTTGACTCCGCTGAAAACTAGATAACCATATGAAAAAGCTCTCTAAATAGAGAGAGAGAGAGAGAGAGAGAGAGAGAGAGAGAGAGAGAGAGATGCATATGGCTGTTAGAGTCATAATCTCTACTGTGAAATCAGCCAATCCTTAATTAATGATCCTCTCCATGTGATTCTCCAATCTCTCTCTGTATGCCTCCCTGTCCTTCTGGGTCCCATTCTCTCCGCCCTGTTCATGACCATCCTCAGCTCAGCACAAATTACATCAAATCTGACTTTAGAAGACCCTCTCTCATCTTCTCTCTTCAGTTAATGGAGCAACTGTCTTTAGATCAGACAGTGAGACCTACAGTAAACAGAAGCCTCCGGGTGATACTTTAAATGCTACAGATTTTTTGTTGATGTTGAACAGATTTACAACGTAAAAATAAGACGGCTCTCAACGGACAACCACCCATCATCATTGTTATTAATACAACATGTTCTTACCATCCATTCATTGTACTGCATAAGCCAAGATGCCCTCATATGTTTCTTGTTTTACAGTCTAACACAAGCTAAAGCTGTGTTGTCACTCTGTGTAATGTGTGTAATATCGGTTTTGAATCAGAATTCAAATAGAAAGGTGAGACAGTTCCGTGAGCTTTCTGACAGCTACAGCTCAAAGTCATGAATCTCAGCCTGTGGTGTGAACGTCAGAGGTGAAAACTCTACTTCCATGTCACGCTGGGTCAGAGTCAGACGGCATGCAAAGCTACAATCCTCTCTGACTTGGCTGTCTAAATGTAAATGACATTGATGCGCTCGAAGCTCAATCTAATACATAACTTTTCTGCCAATGCAAAAATATGTCTCTTTTATCAGTAAGGAAAGTATGAGCTGTAGACTGTTTAGTAAAAAAAGTGTTTTTAAGATCAATTTAGTTATCAAAGTAATTTTGTCATTTTTAGTTTTCTATTCTATTCTATTCTATTCTATTCTATTCTATTCTATTCTATTCTACAGCTCACTACTGGATGCTCCAGTACAGCCAAAAATTTTCAAATCTCTATCCAATTCAAAACAATTCATCTCTGAAGAAAGACAATCACATGGGTTTAGAACAACAACAGAACAATGAGGTTGAGTATGTAAATGAGGTTTATTGATTGACTGTTTCTTCAAGCAGATGCAGACTTGAATGTAATATAAGAACCTCATTACGCATTCTGATTTAAAGACCCACCTCAGAGCAATAAACTGGAACTCTTTTGAGTAGGCACTGTATCTGTGAACTTCTTCAATAATTCTTCAAGGCAATACATATTGTTTTGTAAAGCAGCTTTGGGACAACATGCAATAATGCATCTCTGGTAAGGGTTCTTAAATTGAATGAGGCAGGAGAGAATTTTGCCACAAAAAGCATCTTTTTCTTTCCATTTCTCTCTCCATTGTCTCATACAAGTGAGATTGCCCTCTGCTGTAGATAAGCCATGCTGTAAAACTGTGGGTGTAATGACATCACCTAAACTTTATCCTCTTAATCTACCGGCTCTTAATCTACAGATTTTAACAGCCCTGAAATCTCTCAGACAGACGCAGGCTCAGATACTCAAACTACTACTTACACATATTACACACAAAACATACAGGATCTTATTCTTTAGCTCGTTGCATCAACTAACATTTCCAAACAAAATATGGAGGTTTAAGGGACCCTGCTTTTAGATGTTTTGTGGATCAACAGATATTAAAATGCAATAAATCTAATCCATATACAGAGATACCTCGGCACCTTAAAATGTACATTTATACATTTGGCAGACGCTTTTATCCAAAGCGACATTGCATTTGTATCATACTATATATTGTATCAGAGTATGTGCAATCCCCTGGGATCGAACATAATGATCTTGGCGTTTCTAGCGCCATGCTCTAACCACTGAGCCACTGGAAAGCACATATAAATAAAAAAAGCAAAAAATCTATTTTTAAAAGGTGAGAAGTTCAACCATGCAGTTAAAATCCATGCTTGAGTCACGACTTTATCAGCGTGCATCGTTACTGCAAGCGCTGAAGCATCAACACCTGAAGATGCATTTCAGAAGCTTATTACATGCTCACTGTGTGTGTAATGAAAGACATTATGTGGGAGTGATGCACTGCCGCAGGAAGCACATTTGGGTGTGAACCCTAAAGCCAAAGTGTGTACTGCACCAGTAGTGTCACTAAATAGAATTGCTAAAATAAAAGGTCCCTATCGGCTGCAAATAGAAAGCCCTGCCCCAGACTTTGGCTTGGGGCTGCAAGGATGCTCAGACATAGCTTTTTTTAATAGTGCAAGCGTTTGCACCTTTTAGGGAACTTGCAAGTCTACAAATGGCTTATGTATAGTTCTCTTTAGGTTTTTTGAGGGCATCAGCATGTCTCACTGAATAAGGGCTGTGACGGAGAATCTGTCCTGACATTTGCTTATTAATAACGTCTGGCATTTAATTACATTTCATTTAGCCGCATGGCATGTCAATCAAGAGTACTAATAACAAATAGAAAAGTCTATAACCATGCCTTCAAAGTAAAAACTGGCCTTGTGCAAATCAGTATTAGTTGTACACACACTCGTACCAATTAGGCAGAAGGGTCATGAGAGGCAAGACAGACACAGCTAGAAGAGGTCAAATGTTGGCAGGATGACAGGACGCTCAGCATGCAGGCAAGAGTTCAGCTTGGGGTGTAGAGAGTGGGGTCAAGCTCTGCAGTACCTGAAGGAACGGAGGGCCGGTGTGGGGCAGTGACGGCTGGAACAGAGCAGGTTCTAGTGTGTTAGATATGCAGAGATGCTCTCCTCCATCCTGTCTCCTGGAACAAGAGACAATTTTCAGTCCAGCAGCAGACACACAAATACGCCACAATGGAACACTAATTATTCTCAACTGATTAGTTACAACCCAAAACGAGTCTAAAATCTAAGAAATCTAAAACAAATGCAGCAAATGTATGTATTGTGCAGATAGCAAAACTACAAAATCACCTTTAGGACAAATTAATAGTTGATATGGCAAATAAATGTAACTTATGTTTTATTAATGAATGTAAAATCTAAAATATTTTTAGAATTATACAAAAAATATGAACAATAATATCATGTTAATAATTTTACAGGGTCTACCATGATCATGTTAACACATTGGATTATTTGATTTTAATCATATTTATATGACCTGTGTACTATTTTTGGGTCACCTTACGTTGTCCAATATAAAATCACTACATCACACAAGGTCGTAAGGTCACAACACAGGAGCGTTTGCATTGTGAATAGCCTGACTAATGACATTTGCATCAGCCTCACATGGCCACAGCACCTCTGAGCTGACACTCCGTCTACACAAAGCTCCAGAGAATGAAAGAGGCCCTGCATAATACGCAGGGAATGGTGTCATTTAATTTTTAATCTTTATCAGACTTATATTGTTTTAACATGAGGCCATTATTAGATTTCCCGTTATACTTCAGCTGTGGAGGAACAGATTGTATTGCATTCGAGCAATGCAGGCAAGCTAAGGTATGACCCCGAATGTTCCATAACAAGACAAAAATTATCCAAATCTTCCATGTTAGTTACCGAGGAAATAGAAAACAGCTCATCTTGACGACAAATTAAAATAAATTCTACACTAACTAACACTAGAAAATAATGTTTAAAAAAGTTAGTTTTCTGTCAAGCAAAAGAGCCCATATCATGGAAAGAAACAACGTCTCGATGTAAGGGAAAACATCTTACAGTGTCATTAAAATTGAGAACTCCTATTAAGGCACACTGGTGATGTAAGAGCCTTGCGATGAATCTCTCACAAAGAATACTGATCTTCAATCCTGTATCTCTCATCAGCTCTCACAATAAACCAAAAGCACAAGCCACAATGCTTCCATTTTCTACAACAGCATCATCCATCAAAACCAGACAGCTACTTTAAAGGTAAATCAGTTTTTTTACAAGACATGGTCATTTGGCTTTTACCGTTTACCATAAATCCATTTCCTCAACCCATCACCAAGGTTTGTTTTAAATGCCAAGTCCCGTACACAGATGCTATTAACGTCCAGTTTCCCACATAACCCAGTAAACCCACACAGGGCAATCTGAGTGAATTCATACCCTTAACCTAAGATTTGTGTGATGTTATTTTGTGCTGTATATGGATAGAAGCAATGTAATGTGGGAGTGAGCATTACATCAGCTGTGTCACAGTAAAGACCTCGAATGAACTGTAGCTCAGTGCCAAAACAAAACCTCATCTTATTAACAGACTGTTTAAAGCATCTTTCATTAATGAGACTTCATTTTCATTACATTAAAGGACATTCAAAATGCTTATCCTTGTTTAGCTTGCCAACTATGAAATAAAATAAATGAATTTATTCATTAATGATTGATTAAAGGCTCGGCTCTTAATGGCATATTGTTGTGATGCATCTTACAGTAACTCACGCTCAAACAGACGCATTTACATCCGGTTGGTTTACTACAATATTAAGTCATTACAAATTCCTTATTTTCTTCCCGCACAGGCAGATATATTCCCACTGGACCGGCGAGGGAACGCTCTGCATTCACAACTGGGATCATTATTTCTCCCCCTACAGCTCAACATACCAAAAATCATTTGAGCTGAGAAAATCCTCCATCTAAACACACAGACTCCTCACTGAGGTAAACATCAGTTATCACACAGTGAAGCTTATCGATCCAATGTATGAAATGTAGCGGCATCTAGTGGTGAGGTTGCGAACTGCAACCAATGGCTCACTCCACCCCTCCATTTCGCAACACTTTGGTGGCGGAAACAGGACTAAGATGTCACGTTTCCGCTTCTTTGTCGAAGGAGATAACATATTTACCAAACGCGTTCTGTAGAAACAACATGGCAAATTCTATGTAAGTGGACCCACAGTGAACGTAGATAGAAATAGCACTTTCTATGGTAATAAAAACATAACGGTTCATTATGTAAGATCTTTGTACACCTCTGAAGACATAGTTATGTGTATTATTTAGCATTTCTGTCAATGGATCCTCCCAAAAATGACATATTGGTCCTTTAACATCATCTGAATCATGATTTGTCATGACAAAATGTTTTATAAATGTACTATAATATAACAACATCAAATGAAATCATTAATACATCTGTTTTGATTATAAAATGTATCTATTAACTATTCTGGAGATGCTGTTCAGTGTAAGAGACAAATATATCACCTCTCTGGAACAATCATTAGGCAGAACACTTGACCAGAAGTAGCCTATCAATAACTTAACATGCAGACATTGCTATTAAAGTTTAGGACTTCAGAACACTCACCCCGATTTGGGTTTATTTAGGGAGCATCTGAGCGCATACTAACCAGCCCTATCGGATGAAGACAAGAAATCTCTCCTCTGGGCTGCGATATCAAATTCTAATGAAACCACTCTCTCTCTCCTCCCCCATTCCCACTTCTCTCAGCTTACTGAGCAAAGTTCCACAGAGAGTATATCAGATATTTAAAGTACTTCACAGCGGTCTGAGAACGAGAGGAATGGAGGATGTAAAAATCATGTAAAACAATCTCTCCCAGTGCGATGCTACCGATTTTTCAAATCAACTTCATTCTCGTGCTTGTGTCATCGCAGGAGATGCAAAAACAAGAATCGCAAATAGGTGAACACATTGGGAATAATACACTACAGTATGATTGAATGTTAACTATTTTACATCTCTGCCAAACGATAGAGGCTCACAAATCAATTCCAGCATCCTTGAGCAATAACGCTTGTTGGGGCTAAGAAATAAATTGTAAAAAATATATCTCGGTTACTGCTCGCTGTTTCTCCATTTAATAATAAGTCCTCGTGCTGGCTGTTTTTACTGACAATCTGCTCATCTCTGAAAGCATATGACCCAGCTCTTATCCCACACACCTGCCGGCTGCTCTGCTCGTCCCGCCAACATTCTTATCCAGCGTGCCGAATGCCAGACTCACTGTCACACTTAATATTCCTATGAGCAGATACGGAGCAATTACTCACTGTGCACAAACAGATGTAGGATTTCCTCTCCCAGAGCCGGCAAGGTTCTTCCCGGTCAGTCACACACCTGATAAAAGCACGGATCCATCCACTATACAGCCACACTTCATGTCCTGTCTGTGTCTCTTTTACTCTATTGCTTTTTTCTCTCTCTTCTTTCTTTATGTTTCTCTCACCCTCCCGTTTGTGCTCTCTTATGCCTGCTCTCTCTCTCTCTCGAACGCCCGCCCCCTCCCCCGCTCCCTCAAACACACTGAGAGCTGTCCATCTGAGATGTCTGATGGTACTATATATTCATCGTGCTTTGACTTAATTAAACACACACCTCCCCATCACAGACTGTTGCCCGGGCAACCGTTTCACTAACAATTGGAAATCATCTTCCATGTCCCATTTCATCTTTTTTTTACAAATTCCCCTTTGTCTACTCCTGTCATCCTGTCACACTCAATTTATTTAGGGTGAAAAATAAAAAACACGTAATGTAAAGAAAGTGAAGATGATGAATGAGTGGAAACCTAGTTTAATTAACTTAAACCATAATGTATTGTCTTGAAATAGCATCACGGCTTGGCAACACAGCGAGAGTGCACGGCACAATGGGTCCACAGATGCGCTCAGAGAACGTAAAAGTTCACCCTAAAATGAACATTCTGTCATCATTTACTCACACTTTTGCCATTTCAAACCTGTATGTCTTTCTTGTGCAGAGCACAAAAGAAGATATTTTGAAGAATGTTGGAAATGAACAATGGTGGTACCCATTTACTTCTACTGTATGGACACAAAACCAATGCAAGTCAATGTCATTCTTCAAAATATCTTCTTTAGTGTTCTGCAGAAGAAAGAAGGTCATACAGGTTTGAAATGACAAGAGGGTGAGTAAATGATAACATTTTTGGGTGAAATATCCCTAAGATGTTTATACTGACAATTTATTCAGTGTTCTTGTATCATTCAGTCTAGCTAGTGTACATTCATGTACTATATGTACAATGTGGGATGAGGTCAATAAACCTCAAGTAACCACACAGACAGCATTTTACATCAACAGATGTCTGCATACGCAGCAGATGTGTACCGCATAACAGCAAAATAGTGCTGCTCACAGCATAATGCAGGATTAGAAGAAAATCTCACAGCACTCCTATTGACACGTATTGTAGTAATCAGTGAACATAATCTGCTGGCTTTAAAAACGCTATGAACACATGGCACATGTGCATCTTCAGCCATTCAGAGAGTACAAGAGAACATGTTGAAATACAAGGGTTGTTATTAAAGTTTATATAAGCAACAGAATAGGAAGTCAGCTTAAATCAAAACACTTGACATTAAAAATCAGCTTCACGCATTCGATTTACAGTTACTGACATTATTTCCTCTCTGAAAAAATACAACCGGGGAAAGATTGAAATCTTTGACTTGGAGAGAGATAGAGGGGAGTTAGGTCGAGTTCAAAGGAAGCACAAAATATTCTAATCTTACCGTCTCATATCTCTTATTTCGATATCCATGGGATTTCATTTCATCTTGATGGTTTGTACAATGACACCATGCAACAAAAACCCTTGATCAATGCAGCGTGTACCTTCGCGGCGGTGAAGAATTTTAAGTAAATTTAGAAAAGTACGGCATGTAAAAGGAGATTTCTTACCAAGTTTCATTTAATATCAGGGGGTTGATCTTGGGGACGTTCCATCTCTTAGATTTCGATAAAGTCCAATGTGCTCTATGGAAGGGCATCGTGCATTATAGAAGCCCTGTGTATTTCACAACTCTACATCTCCTGCACTGGTTAAGAGCGTTTCTTTTTTATTATCTCAGTACACACCTAGGTTAGTGTTTCCTTTCACACTAGCCAGGGGGCATCATATAGCATGTCTCTGAAGAGGGTCTGATTTCTTTCTCCCCACAATAACTTAAACCTGTTCTATCGGAGGCCGTTGAGCCTCGCAGGTGTTCGGCATCTCCATCTGTCCTCCGAGAGGCGGACTGCAGTACAGACTGCAAAAAAATGATCCTCAAACCAAGATCAGTTAGTAAGTCTAGACAACAGCCTCAGAGAAAAAGTTGTTTTTCTTCCATCAACAGAACCTGTACTTGTTTCAGTATCTGTCTTTAGGTGCACAAAAGGACAAAACCACTAATATGAGTCACACTAAAGATATTTTTGGCACATAAAAATCATAAACAGAATCTTAATATGTAGATTTAGCGTAGGTGAGCATTTCTGAATAAAGTGTCTGACTTTGAGCGTATCATTACTTATACATTTGCAGTAAAATCTTATTAAAACGTTTCCTCCTTGAGTATGTGCTTGAATACTCCCAAGAACATTAAGCTATTCAAATGATAATTCAAAATGTCTTCGAATATATGAATAATAACGTGACAAGTTTAATGTAAGCATAAGGGAAATATCTCGAAGGAGTTTGCTGAATTCTCTCTCTCTTTCTATTTCCTTCCCTTCTCATCCTACATACACAAACAGACTGTAACAATAAGGTTGGCCTGAGGGCTCAGGGCCAGTTAGAGAGTTTCAGGCCGAAAATAAATGGAGAGCAAAATAATACTTCTGCTTCAGTGTACTGCTTTTCAGAATTTTCTTTTGAGAGAAAGACTCAAGTCATCTCACTTGTCTCTTTCAGCATTTATAAAGAGATTTTAAAGGAATTGTTCACTTTCAAAATAAATTTTCATGATAATTTACTCACCCCTGTTGTCATCCAAGATGTTTATGTATTTTTTTCTTTAGTTGAAAATACATTACGGTTTTGATGAAAACATTCCAGGATTATTCTCCATATAGTGGACTTCAATGGACTCCAAACGGTTGACGGTCAAAATTAAATGATACTAGACGAAGAATAAGGGTCTTATCTAGCGAAGCGGTCAGTCATTTTCTAAAAAAATGAAAATGTATATGCTTCATAAACACATAAAGGGTCACGCTTAAGTAGGCGGACGTACCAAGTTGAACGTGCAAATACTAAGTCAAACGCCGTTTACAAAAAAGGGAGTTAAACTGTAAAACAACGACGTCGGACGATTTTGAACTTGGAGGAGAAGATGAGAAGGATTTTTTTCACCCTGCCCTACCAACGTCAAGCGTCACCTTTTCAATGTAAGGTAGTTCATCAATGCACTTTGCAGAACAGTGCAAGGCTTGTATTTGTGTATAAAGCCTATTCATTTGAATATTTTTTTTTAAATGACCGATCGTTTGGCTATAAGACCCTTATTCATCGTCTGGTATCGTTTAAAGCACTTTGAAGCTGCACTGAAACTGTGATTTTCATTGAAGTCCACTATATGGAGAATAATCCTGAAATGTTTTCATCAAAAACCTTAATTTACGAAAGAAAAAAATACATCTTGGATTACAACAGGGGTGAGTAAATTATCATGAAAATGTATGTTGAATGTGAACAATTCCTTTAACAATGTCTACTGAAAATGTACTGTCTGCTGAAAGAGAAGTTTTAACTCAAAATTCGAATATATAAAAGGTAAAATACCTGAGCCAAAGTAGGTGTCTTGAGTTATGAAAGAGCATCTTGAAAAATAAGGCTTCCACTAGAAAAACTGTATCATCAGTACATTTAACATTTGTTGAGAATTTACATGTGATTTTGTGCCTTATAAATTGTTTTATAAAAAGTGGTGTAGGCTCTTTATAGTGAGAATACTGTCATTTCTCCCCCAGCCTACTCACGTGTCCCAGGTCGACAATCCATATACAGTATACATACCACCTCACTCACAAATGCATAGAGTATGTCTCTATATGTAATCAAGAGCATTCTGAAAGATTTATTGCAAGCTAGATTTCAATAGCCAATGACAGCTGGGGGGACTTGCTGGTTTTATAAATCACCGTCTGAGTTACATTTAGCCTTAGATGGTATACTACTAGATGTATACAACCCCCAAAGCACAGGTTTTATCAGCTGGCAATTTTCAGTACACATTTGTGAGTCATGTGAAAACCCATGCTATAAAGTCATTAATTTGTGATATACCATTTCTACATAAACCCACCCTGCTAAAAAAGAATATTAAATACATTCCATTGGTTATACAAAATCTACTCCACTGTTGTTCTGTGATCGAATTAAACATGACCAAATTAGACCGGCAATTTAAGTCTCATCAGGGTTAGGTTACAGCTATATATGATATTGGCAGTTATTAAATTCAGTAATGTGTCAAACACTATGCCTTTTTTTCCAGCAAAGGTCTCTTTATGGTTTCATTGAGTGGACCATAGGGTAACATAATGTTTCCATACATTTGAAAATATTTTTGAAATATTTTTGAAATAGGCCTACTGTAAAACACCATTAAATTACAAAAAGACTGCAAATTTACAAAAAAAATAAAACATGTAAATTTACATTTCTAAAATGGTATTTCTGTATTTTTCCAGCAATTTTATCCTAGAATTTTCTAACTGTGTAAAATAATATATTATTTCATAAAATAATCGATGCATTCAAATCTTTTATATTTATACATAGATAAATATACAAAATGTAATTTTCTGTTCACAAAAAAATATGTTTTGGTGAGGGCACAAAAAAACAGCTACCGAGTCAGGCCATTGTTCAGCCATGCATAATTATGAAACCATCACAACAACACAAAAATAATTAGCATGCATCGAAAATCATACAAAATCAAACTAGCAGACCCCTATTGCTAGACACTCCTCGGAACTGAAGAAAACATTTCTGACATTAGAACTAGCTCCATTAAAGCAAAACTGAGTCACGTTTAAATAATTTACAACAGGATCACAACCAAACCACTAGTCCAATTTCCTGTGTGACAACACATCACATCTCACCTCTATACAATTGGCAAGATCCAGCTGTTAGGCAAATCCAATGAGGTTTTTATTTTTTATCATAATCAAATCACATCTCCCCGTGATGTAGTGATATATGTTTGCCCTAGAAGAGCAGAATAACAAGAACATCACATGATGCACTGACATGTTTTCATATTCCCAGGGGCAGAATGATGTAATTTGAGGTTTGACCAGCAAATGACATCTAGAAAAACAGAGGAACTAAAGGTCCAATCATCATGCAAACATCCTAAGGGAGGAGGACACCTGTTTATGTTGGGCTCCGCCCACCAAACGAGCAGGTGCAGCCAGCCAATGCACTTCATTATCTGTAAATATTGATCTTACTTTAACAAAGCAGGCAGTATTAATCGCTGTATGTTGTTACGTCCCCCAAAGCAACATGGAGACATCAATCACACTCATTCAAGATCAATCTACTGTTTAAACTATTCAGCTCTGACCCACCGGGGAGCATCCGCAGACTACTTCTAAAAAAATATGTCTCTTTTTAACTTCTCCATTTGATCTTATTGATCTACACTGCTTCAGGATAATTCACACAAATGAAGATAGGCTAAACCATTGAAATAATAACTAAACAATGGTCTACACTTATCATTGTGTATCATTTATTAATATTTCGTTTTTGAATGAGATCACGTAAGAGCACGCACAATGACCATGTGTTCATGTTCATAGATGACTTTGAGAAATGTCCTACCAATAAACTACTTCGAAACGAATAAAATAGAATAAGAAAGGGAAGATGAGGTGAACCCAAACCATTAGCTACAGCATTGAAAGCCTCTACTAATCTCCATCTCTCTGTTGTACATGGCTAATGACCCAACCTAGGATGAGACAGATGGGTCTCATGGGTATCACCTGCCACCAGCTGCCTGCCGGCAACAGCATCTGAGATTAGCTTCTAATTCCTTCACTTTGACAGCAAACATCATTTTAAATTCCTTCTGTGGCGAATTCTGGGGTTTACATTTTGCGAACATACAGTATCTTTCGATCCAAATTGCCAGGAGTGATTAAATCCCACTGTGTGAACCAATCAAAACAAAGCTAGAAAAAGTATGTCATAGTTGTGCATAGTTTACCATAATATCAGATCTCTTTTTGGTAACTTTTAGAAAAATAAATAAATAAAAATAAAATAAAAAATTATTTTAGTTTAATTTAATATATGTAAATTATACTAAATATATTTAATATGTATAATATATTTTTATAATACAAAAGTGGGCTTTTGTATTATTTGATTATAATCTCTGACATGGTTTCATGTTATAAATATTATATTTTTACATTATGTAGAATGGTTTTATGTAGAAAACATTATATCACGAAAGATGACAAACTTTAGCTGTGTTTTCAAAGGCAGGGATAAGGAATATCCCGCTTGCATCACCGTTAAAAAAGGCCCAAAATAAGATAAAAGCAATGCTACCATCAGTAGTGACATCGAGCACCAACTTTAGACTGCACCTGAACCTAAAGTATTCATCAGTGCTGCCAATTTTTGTGCCTAAAGAAGGTCAGTGTTGTTCACTGTAGTATAATATCATTCAGCATCTAGAGTTAGGATTAATCTCCTCCTGTCCCAAAACACGAACAAGAACGCTGGCTTCTCTCTGTGGGCACAGATAATGTTCTCCTCTGGCTGCTATCCTACTGAGCCTGTAATGGTTGAGATGAGATGACCGGCTGTGCTTCTGCCAGCCAGAGCCTCTTTATCTGAGCTCGGACTAAGCTTTGATGTGTGGTGCATTCATCTGACTTGCATATCATCTCTCCATGTCTCTGCCATCAGAACACCCCACGGTGTCTCTGGCCCTCAAGGTATTTGGATGAAAAGCCCAAATGAACAACTTCAATTTGAGTGGGAGCACTTGTAGATCACTGAATGTGTTGACGGAGCACAGCATGACTGAGTGTAAGACTTTTATGTGGGCTGGATACACTGTGTTCCTACAGGCAATTATGTTTTCACATGACTTTAAACCATATCGCAGCTAAAGGAGCCCAGCATGAGCTTTGTTGAATTCAAGAAGCAACCAGAAAATACGGAGGGATTAAAATGTTAAGGGTCATGATATTTTCCACACACATTCTTGGAAAAAGTAACTTTCTTGATACTTTGTTAAATGTTTTATAATGGACCCCTTGCATAAAATGTCACCATATCAAATGAAAGCAGCAGAAAAGTTTGAGAACTTTAAATTATTAATTGGAAAAGCGCTTTGGCTTTCACTAATGCTCTACATATAGATCTCAATGAGATGTTCTTTTCTTACCAAAATAATTGTACTATAAAACATTGGGAATCCAGTAATCTGCCGTCTCAAACGGCAACAATATTTCATAATCAAATTTTTATGACCCGTGGGAGTATGTGATCCTGCAATCCTCGACTATTGCTGCTCTCCATCAACCATTCACATCCAAAAGCTTTGGTAAGAATCCAAAGCACCTCAAATTCACATGGTTCATTTATTTAAAAAAATCCTGCGTCATTGTGAAAATCATCATCATGCCAGGAAGTGTATGTAAATTTGTGCTATGCAGTTAATTAACAACCTGTAATTAGATGATCATAAGGATGTCCTCTATCTGGTACCTGTTTAGCATTTGTCTCATTTGGTGGCATGAAATAAAGAAATAGAATGTGTGTTTGAGTTTGAGCAGAAATGTTTCAGAACTCTGATAACCAAGTCATTATGCATGAATTATTTTGATAAGATATGGAATAAATATGAGCATGTTTACCAGAACATTTAATTACCTGACGGGAATATGAGATTCATAAAATTCATGCTATTCTTGCAAATCCTGACCTGCCATGGGGGCTTCAGGCTGTTTTTATCCTTTACCGTTGGATTCTGATGGATTTCCGTTTGGAAATGTGGTCTCGTGGAATCAGGGACTTGCTTGTCACATTGGAGCTATATTTAGTCAGACAGTTGCATGTATAAGACACATAGAGACAGTCTAGGCTGATTAAGTATGACAGCTCTCTTTTCCTTTCTCCTTGAAACACACACAGACACAGATATACAAGAGTGCATAAAAAGATCAAAACCTGTTTGTGTTTATAGTGAACGCATACAAAGAAACTTATTTCTCTAAATCTAGAAAAGTAAAGAAACTAATTTCTGTTTTACAATCATTTAAATCTTTTTGATAAATCAGTAAATCCAGACAGATATTCTGTGGAGAGCAGATGTTTTGGCACATTTACAGTACAAATTAAGAGTTTTCTTTTTGTCTGTGTACCCCCTCTAAATTTCAGCTGTTAAATTTTCACAAGACAAAATGTAGGGCCCTAACTATCCAGTTAACTATGAAACACACACATGAAAAAACAGTAGTATGATATATTACTGTATTCACTTTCACAAAAACTTGAAGCGTCATGACACACTAAACAACATTTGTTTAGATCTTAACTGAGCAACTATTGGTTATTACAGTAGAGAAAATAATAATAATTTCAATTTTTCTTTCCAGGTTTAACATCCTCATCTGGCGAACGTCACAGGTTGTGACGATGACGCAACAGTTTTCTTTTCCAATGAGAAGACATTTTTCCTTATTATTCATGACAGCGCCTGGTGTGCCATGATAAGCTGATGGATAAATGAAGAAAAAGCAGAACACTAACCAGGAGTTGCAAAAATACAATTATATATAAAAGTATATTTTGTGAAATACACTATATGCGGTGTATATACTGTTTATGGTGGAAGGTCTGCTGAGATAAAGTGATAAATACATGACAGTTGTTGAAATTTTTGGACTTTTTGGTCATGAAGGCCGTCTGCATCAGGAATGCGGTACCGTGACCTGAGAGGACATTTCGATCTCTTTAAATGCGGTAACTGTCATATTTTAACTAGAACAGCTGTACTTGCATTTTGTTAAAAATAAAAACATTTAGCGGTTTCTGTAATATCGCTGTGGCCTGAACGTATGATTCGTGTTATGACTAATATCTCTTGAATGGAGTCGGATCACTCCCCGCTTCTTCTCACAGCGTTCATGCAAGTTGCATATTTCAAAACGACAGTGAGGTAGGCTGTGGTTAAAAAAAGGGGGGTGTCATGACGCTTCAAAAAAAGGAAAAAGGTAAGATACTGGTTTATATTTAAAAACATTTTGAAAAAGCTGTACATTTTGGTCTATTTTTATAGATTGTTTCCATGTAAGTTCAAAAACACTGTACTAGCCTATCTGTCATAGTTTATGAGTAAATACTGTAGTATACTTTAGTATTTTTTCATGTGCGCCATTACTTTTAAGAGAGAGGAAGGAATCCAGAAATGTTAAACTTTGTGGGAAAAATACTTTAAAAGGTATTGCCTTTTCTGTACCTTAAATTAAATATAGAAACATTTTAATGAGCATTTTGGAGCCTAGCTCACCTTTGTTGAAAGGGAAATAGCAGAATGCACATAGCAGATTTCACATTTAAATACCACCATGCTTTTGGAAACATGGTGCACAGGTGAGTAAACTATTTGTTAGAGTAAACTAACTCTTGAAGAAATCTACAACTCCACCAGTTAAATACACATTTAATATTGCATTCTAAACATCTTTTCCTCACACTTGAGCAAAGAAACTGAGTTTGAATGTGTGTGTGATGTGCAGTGGACATCACTTTCAATGTGCACCGTTGGGCATCTCTTTCAATCTTGTCAGACACAGCCTGTTTACCAAAGGGGCTGTCTGGGACACAATGTCCTCTCAATAGCTTACTGTATCATTTTTAGAACAATCTCGATATATCACTGTCTCATTTATGAGCACCAGAAAAACGTGTGGAAACTCATCTCTCCCCTGCTCTCAGTTATAGAAAGTGAAATGAACAAGCTTGCAGCATCATTTCAGGGGATGAAACCCTTTGACTTGAAAGCTTACTGTTTCCCCCCATCGTAACACCTGCGTGTTCCGATGAAAGCGAAGTAAAATGAACAACCGATGTCACTCCCGGTTACACTCACATGGCATATTTCTCCACTTTTCACAGGTACTTTATCAAAGCCAAGAATGTCTTTTGATGTTACTGAACTTAAAAAAGGGCAAGAGGAAGACATGCTTTTAAAACATCTCAGAATGTCACAGCTGCGTTCTCGTAGCCACGGGTCATTCGGAAATTAATGAAACCGTGTAGCTAAAGTCCACTCCTAGTATACCATTTCCGCTAAAGAATGAAAGGTGAGGCTCTTTCGGCCTTGAATGGGTTTAGGTGTTCTGAGATAGGGTTAGATATAGTTTAGGAGCAGTGGTCTGTAATCTGAGTGCCGTGTTGTCTGCTAAGTGCTTCCGGATTTAGTGCCGTCTGGTATTAGGCTATGATGATGTTGTCAGGGGGAATAAAATAAGGTACAGAGCTGCACAGCATTCATAACTATTCAATTCATTTAGATAGCGTTTATACTAATGCGTTTTCCTTTAAAAGCTCATAACGGCTATGGTTACACCTGCCGTTTACACTACCCTGGAGTTTTCGAACCCCGAAAACTGAGACTTTTGGAAACGCTGCAGATCCCATCTTAGTTTAAAAAATCTCTGGGGTTCTGTGTAAACGGATGAAAACAGAGACTGGAATACGCAGGCATGGTTGCCCACATTCGCTTGCTGATTGGGTCGTCTGTATCATTGGTGCTGGGTGTGGAGAGACACCCCTCATATGATTGTAAATACGCTTTTGATGTACAGCAATACACAATAAAGCGCTATATAAATGCCTCATTCATTTATTGCGTTTGTTTCCCTGATTCGTTAAGCCTCTGTCACATGAGCCATTACGCTATACTTGAAGGTGACAATGACCTGCCTTGAAAGGACCTTTGAACAACAGGATTGTTTAACTTCAACAAGCGCTGCGTACACAGATCGACACGGTGACATTACAGCAACGTGAGAGAGAATCGAGAGCCGTATGCTTTTAAATAGCTCACTCAGTACTAAAATGTCATCCGTCGATCGGTCTGCGTGGCGCCGGATGAAATCAAACAAGCCTAATAACATGGATTACCACATCTGACGTTATCCACACGAAGCCGTCCTTGCTTTGTTCATTTTGTACTTGTCGGTCTGTGACTAGTAACCAACTGTCATCAACAACCAACAACTGTTTACATTTATGTGCGCATGCCCAGCCTGTCTGAAAACCCTGTTTTTGTACAACAACGGGCTGATGTAAACACCACTTTATGCTCAAGAGAAGAAAGAGAGAGAGGATAGCTAGGATGTACAGATAAGGGGCTTTGTGAACGAATCGATTTTTCCAAATACCACATGCATCAGCACAATCCACATACAGTATAACCACCATGAAAGAAACCATACAAAACTCTTTTTTCATATACAGATCGGCCATTTTAAATTTCACTCGAGAATGCAAACTCACCAAAATTTCTTCGGCCTCCTGATACGGAAGGGAGAGCAAGGCATTGTGGATATCTGTCAGGCTTACGGATGTGTGCTCCTTATTGAAGGTCACACAGCTGGCATTCACTTGACAAGTGGCCTACAGACTTCATGAGGTTATGACCTAATTATCGATCATCAGATCCTGTCTTACTTTTGACAGGCTGATTTTCATTCTTCCTCGAAAGGGTCTTTTGCTTAGAAGTTCATATAACAGTATGGTCCAAAATCTGGGAGCTAATAATAATATGATGTTGATATGATCATTTAAGATAATGCAATATTTCTAGGTCACTAATCAAATACATTTGTGACATGTAACAGTAACAGAAAAAAGGTCAGGATTTCCTTATGAAGGCCATGCTACCTCAAGCCTATGCAGATAAAATCATTTATAATAGAAATGTGAATTAAATTAGATGTCTTAGATTAGATTGACATGCAAAATAGAAGCTTAGTCAAAGTTTTTGCACCCTAACGTAAAATGGCCACAGTACAAAATGACATTTTCTGCTATTATAACACTATATTACCATTGATTTGAATAAGAATGCAATCCCTTTTTTCCATTATATTCCTAAATTAACATTAAATTGAATAGGAATCAATCCTATTCAACAAACTTGAGACTGATGACAGAGCACATTATGCATCCTGCACAGGACTACACAACAACTCACAACAAGCTGCAAAATATATAAAGCCTCAACTCCAGCATTAGAATGCCTGTCAATCTCCCCATCATAAAGCCACTGATGTGCGACGTCCATCAAGGGTCAGTTCCAAAAATTTGAGAGGCAGCTCTGTCCTTAAGCATGATCCGAGCCCTGGGCCAAGGCAATGAGCCGTGCACGGTACCTCCGTTCCCTCTTTTTCTCATGCAGGCTGTTTGCTGGAGAGGTGGAGACTGATGGCGACTGATCCTGAGGTTACAGGCGCCGAATGGAGGGACAGACTCTACAGGAGCTGGACAGAATTTGCTTTATCCAAAGAGAAACTTGGTCAGGCCTGATCTTGATGCTGGAAGGGCTGCTGTCCATCTGCACAGACCTTTACACACTGCTATAGCATGCACACACACTTTCAGTAACACAAATACAGGAGTGAGTGTTGCTGGTGTGCCCCAGACACTCTGTCCTGCCAACACTGCAGGGCTGCCTGCCGTCACCGTGGCAACAGCGTGTCCTCTGCGCTTCAGACTTTTTTCATCCGCACTGCCTGAACTAAATACTCTGTGTCCGGATTTGTGACACTCCTTGAACGGTCAAACATACTCCCAACTTGACATTTAAGAGTTAAGACCAAGAGTCATCAACAAAGGTGTAGCAGGAATTCATCTTTACAAAAAGTGCAAATGTGTAATTTTAGCATCACCAGTGGCACCGAATCAAATATTTTGGAATATTTAATATTTCTATTAAAACAAAGCGACACACAAACAAGAAATTTTACAATTTGCCTCATGTATTCTATTTGACTACTTTTGTAAAAAAAAAGATCTAAACTATACTAGTAAGAAACAAAGATTCATATTGTTTCCTTCGAAAAGTCATTTACAACAGAAAGAAAATTGCCTTTCCCCAGTGACTAATAACCTGAAGAAAAACTGAATAAAAGCTTGCGGTTTCTGGAATTGCAGTTTTAGGCTGTGGCTAATAAAATGAAAAAGACTTTACTTACCACAAACTTCTGGCTCTAGAAAATGTCTTGTCAACTCTGAAAAGAAAAGGAAAGTTTTAGTTAGACGATTTATTGTACCTGTTTCCTCTATGAAGCACAAGCTGTGGTCTAAATAACCATATTACTGCCCTCACACGACAATTGTTTTTATTGTGGTTGGAAATATAAAAAAGAACAAAGTCAATACCTCCACCATTTAGGGTTTTAAATAAAAAGACCTCTGGAGTTGGTCTATTTTAAAAACACACTATTCCCAATGTACCTGTCAAGTATGATTTATTTATCCTGCAAATAAAAACATCTGATATCTGACTCAAGATAAAAAGAGATTATGTAACTGGCCATGTAAGTTCAAAACAGGCTTTTATGAAGAATAAAACATTTTTCTAGACTGCTGATAGACATTTTTTACAATAAAAACATTCAGGTTAAAGGGACAGTTCACCCAAAAAAATGTATTTGTCATTTGTCATCATTTACTCACGCTCCAGTTGTTCCAAATCTGTTGTTCATCAGTTGTTCTGAACACAGAGAAAGATATTTGGAAGAATGCTCGTAACCAAACCGTTCTTGGCCACCTTTGACTACCATAAAATAAAATTACAATGATAGTTAAAAGTGCCCCAGAACTGTTTGCTTTCCTACATTATTCAAAATATCTTCTTTTGTGTTCAACTTAAAGAAATTTATAAAAACAATTTTCCTACCATGGTAGTCAATGTTTTTTTTATTGCAAACAAATAAAATCCTGAAATATGGAGACACAATGTTTCAGAAGGACAGCAGCGATATGTAAAAAAAGTAAGATAACTCACAACTTTAGCATAGCACTTTCTTTAAAAAAGTATGTAGTTGAGGGTTAGAATGATTTAAACTATCTGTAAAATGTGTTTCAGAAGCAGATGAACCTTTTTCTTTAATCCTTTTGTATACAATACATAAAGCACTTAAGCAGCATGAAATGAAACAGTAAGAGCAGATGTTAATATTTATATATTTTTATTTTTTCCTTTACGCTATAAAAAGCTGCCCAGCATTGTGTGGGGAAATGTTGACTAAGCCACGATGTCGGCCAGCAGATGGTGTAATGATGCAACACTCCCTTGTCCGCAGATGAAATAAGTTTAAGTTTAAACTTGTACTTCTAACATGTATCACAGTAACATCCAGGAGATTTAAACGGTTATAGAAAAATACTTTCTACAACACATGGGACCAATATGTAAAAAAAACCTGAAGATTAAAGTGTTCAGAGCTGTGCAAATGAAGGAAATGTGAGATATTTATAATATCTGTAACAGACAGTTCAATTGTTAAGTATGTTTCCCTTCCTGCTGTTTAGATATTCTCATCTATCTAGTGTCCTTTACTTTAAATCTGCATACTGTCTGTCTGTCTAAGTGAAGGGGGGAAATTCGTTTAAAGCAGTGCCATTGGAATTCATCTTTCCAGGAATCTGCCTGTCAGGATTAAGCTTCGTACTATCAGGATTCATACTATACCACCTAACATCTGTGGTATTCCTGACCCCCATCCAGAAATAGAGACAGGATTGTTTCTCTTAGACAGTCGAGCACTAACAGAATGCAAAGGGACCAAACATCACTGCTGTGCTGTCGGTATGTGTGTTATGCTGACAGCTGTGGAGCAGTACATTTTAGATTCGCTATTCTGTCACACCTCATAACTGACGGAGGACGACCGATATCAGGGATGTTGCTTTTCTCACGGCCCGTGTTTCAGATAAGTCACAGCTGATGTTAAACGCTGACACCTTCGGTGGCAGTCAAGACTCGTTTCCACAAACACAGACGGAAATAAACTACATTACCTGTTTATTTATAACGTACTTGCACCATGTCAATGTGTGTTTGATGCTTGCAGGGTCAAACGCTTCGTTTGCGTCAGATGCAATATGAAAGTGCCGCTTGTCTTTAGCAATAATGTGTTTACTATTTGTGTTGACATTGCTAACAGTGTGTTACGCATTCTATCCTTCAATCATTACCAGAGTCATGAATCAGAATTTGTTTACATTGCTGATATGTCTAATGAATAATACAGCCAGTTCTCATACTGCAAATTCACAGCTTACGAAACACAAAGTGTAACACGGCTTACATTTTATTCAGCTTCACTCTCAGCTTGTATCTATTGACAGAAATGCATTATAATATACATAACTATTTTCTGCAATTTGCAATCAAACGTACACATTGCTCCTTTAAATTTAGGTAAGCGTAAACCTTGCATCTCTTTGGCACTAAGCCCTGTCTCTTTAGTTCCCTTCACTATTTTTCAAGTGTACATGGCCCTTTCCTATTGATATGTACGAATCAAACAAGGGAAGATCAATCACTTGTGCTTGGACTGCAAAACAAGTTTTATTTAAACCCTGTCATGCATGTCAAGCTTGACGTTTGTGCAGAGGGGACATGCTGACAGTCTCTCTAGTTTAATTAACTTCGCTGTACAAACAAACACCAAAGGCCCAGTTCTAAAGCGTTCAAATGCACTCAAAACCTCACAAGAGATTATATAAAGCACTGAGGCCTGCAGGGAATGTGCCACCAACCTGTATAAATGATGCAGTGAGTGACACATACAGTTCCTTGTTTGCTTTTAATATGCACTAAATGTAAAACACGTTCAGCAACCTGCCCGGATCAGAGGTAACTGTAAAACAATAAGAATGTCAAAACTCCAGCCACGTTGTTTGGGGGGGATGAAAGTTCACCTCCTTTCCAACTCTAAAGAAATCTCATAAAAGAAAACTGAGTCTGGGTGAGGTATAACTCTTACACTAAGTTTAAACTGAGCTTTAACCTGAGCTTTAATCTAAATAACCGCAGGGGATAACAGTTCAACTGCGCGCTTCATAGTCATAAATATTAGCCAGCTAATATTAACAGACATGATAAATGCGCACTACGGCAAATTTTTGTTGTTTGCAAATTTTTGAACCATCATTTGACTCTGCAATTATTTTACAATAATTAAAAATAATATATCTGCGGCGTGAATTAATAAAAAATGTAACCCAATGGAAGACAATGTAAGCTTACTTTCAGTTTATCTTGCAACATCAGGCAATTTCCTCCAGTGAAATGTTATGTTACGTATTGTGCCTTTAATAAATATTACACAGGTTAATTGGGTGGACTGCATTTTTTTACATGCACATCATGAACAACATTCAAAATCTTAATGGACACACCAGTGTCTTAAAGGGATAGTTTACCCTAAAATGACAATTCTGTCATCATTTAATCATCATCATGTCATTTCAAAAGTGTATGACTTCCTTTCTTCTCCAGAACACAAAATAAGATATTTTGTAGAATGTTGGTAACCGAACAATGGCTGTACCTTTTTACTTGCATTGGTTTTGTGTCCATACAATACTGTATAAGTGAATGGGTACAGCTATCGTTTTGTTGACAATATTCTTCTATAAGGTTCATTCTTTTGTGCTCTGCAGAAGAACAAATTATGTGCTGCACTAAAGTAAGATTACATAATTCATCACGTGGATTCTGAGCATCATCCATTGGGGTTTTGGAGCCAGGGAGCCTTTCAAAATCTTCTTTATTCATGTACTTTATAATATATCGCTGCACCAACAGCATTGTGGACATATAATATTTTAAAAGAACACGTTGTGATAGCTGGGATTTATAACACTGCAATAAAAGTTTCCCAGTGAACTGTCAATATTTGAAACCGGGGAGAATATTTTATTGCAGATAAGGAGTAAAATGACTTCCTGAGTTAAAGACATTAAAGCTGGCGAAGAATCACCCTAACACCCTTACTACACCAGATGTCACATGCTGTAAACGCTTTAGGCTATCTACACTCAGAGTCAAAGCTGCAGTGTTCACTTACTAAATCCAAATAAAATGTTACACTCAGTTATTCTTCAATAAAGTTTGTATTGCTACAGCTGCATACATACAAAAGTTGTAAGTGTCATTTATTGGTTAAAAAATTATATTGTTTAATAATGTTATAATTAGATAACTCTATAATGGCAATTGTCAAAGGATCTCAGTTCTTAAAATTATATACTGTTTTTTTTTTGCAGAATTTTCTATTCATAGTCTATTACGTCTAGTGTAGAGGGTGTCTCTGCCTATTGACCATCACGTTTCAAATGTATTTTATGACCCTTCTGGCAAGGTAACATGATAATCATACATCATATCTTAAACAAATCAGGGATACATCAGAGCACAATGATCTCACTAGATTTAATATTGAATTTAGAAATGCATCATCTGCTTACGGTTCATTATATCTGCCAAGAAATGGGTTTTTTCATAGAAAACTAAAAGCCTGATGGGAAGACCTGATTACCTCAGAGCAGAAAATCATTTTGGATTGATGGATTCCCAAATTAAGTGACTAGTTTTAATACAGTAAAAACTAAATCAATAGATGTTTTCCAGACTTCAATTTTGTCTCACCAAAGAGGTCCTACGCAAAGAAATCAGCTTCCAGTATTCCCGTTCATCTAGATAGCAATTGCTAACACACGAGACCCTAAGATCTGCCACTTTTGCTCATGGGAACCACTATATTGATCAAATAAGGATAAGTTTACTTTTATGAGACCATTACAGTAGCCAGGTATTAAAGTTACAGCAACTTCGGTCCCACCACTGGACGCCATGGCCATGGTAAAAAGTGAAACCTTGATCCCTTGGGTCCTGCATCAATAAATGATTCCACTCATGGTCACTGTGGCCTTGTAGAGAGAAACACATGAACCCCTTTCAAATGAACCAGATGCATGTTCATGTCTAAATAACAACATGTCTTCACATGACATTAATTACATTCATTTAGTAAATGATGGACGATTACAAGATTAACATTAAAAACAACACAGGAGTTAGTAAGAGAAAATGACAAAATAGAAACATTAAGACTCAAAGTAAAGATATTGTTTATATGTATCCATGGCAATGAACTTAAAACATGATGAAAGCAAAGATCAAGTAAAAGACTAAAAATGGGAAGGGAATTATACTGCAGTGAGGAGAAATAATTGTGTCTACTATTGAATGCCGGGCGCAATATATTCTGAAACCCTGACAGTATTGAAGGATGAAATGCATACTTTGAAAAAACATGAAGCAGATATGTAGCATCAATATTTTTTTTAAAACAGTATGTTAAGATAAAGCGGCACACACAAATTAATCCCGGACTCGTCCTGGCCAGGACTTGGCTGCATCCTCCAGAGGTTGCATTTTTCGGGCGCATACTTGAACGCGGTTGTCTCATTTGAGGTAAAAAATGTATTTAACAATTATTTTATGATAGTTTCATTCTTACCTTGAAATGTACAGGTTGCTTTCCTGAAATAAAACCTGAAGTAACAACCTTGATGAATGCGCCGCATCTATAGAAATCCTGGCCAGGACACGTCTGGGAAAAATGGCACGTATGGTTACCCTAGTCTAGGTGCAGTTTTAACCGTATGTTCAGTTTGTTTAGACGACGTAGTCGATAGTGACTACACTTGGGCAATTCCAACATTATGGACGTGACATTTTGCGTATGGACTTGACATAAAAATGCTCAGAGAAAGAATTTGTAACAAATATATTGAACTATCTGTTTATATTTCACTTAACCCTTGTTGATAGAGTCTAAACATAAAAAAGTCAGTATATGTACAAATGTATCTATTTTTAAGAATAACACTTTATTTTAGGCATTCTGTTTAGACTATAAAACAAAATATGCCACATTTCAATCAAAGTGAGTATTATATCTGTGATGTTCACATTTGCTAACACAAAACAGCACAGGTGCAGAAACCCACTGAAACCACACCACCTGTCATGTCACACAGAAGGCCAGAATGCTTCCAACGTGTGACAGTCAGGGTCGGGTCACTCGCAAATTTGACCCAGCGCCTCGGCGTCATCTCTGGAATCACTGACATGTTTGTGTGTGAGATCGACGCTGAGGCTTTCAAGACTGTGTGAATGGGGAAGTGTGTCTATCAACCGCCCATCAAAACGAATCAACAGTCTTTGTCTCTTGAAATGAGACTGAAATGAATCTTCAATACAGCCACTGAATGTAACGTGACAGTGAATGTGAATCAGATGAAGGACAGACGGCTTAGCGTCCATTTAGAGAGCATCCAGAGAGAGCTGGATGAGTGGCCACAGACTCTTGAGATAGTCACGGTGCAACATTTTTGTAATGCGAACGAAAAAATTGTGAAATGGTTCAACAGCCTCTTTAAAATGCCACTCATTGCTGGGCAGAGAAGTAAACATTGAACCAGACAAGCACCTTTACTCTGTCATTTAACAACCAAAACAACAATTTTAAATATCAACATTGCTATAATATAAAGAATAGACTATACATATATATATATATATATATATATATATATATATGTATATACTGTACAAACAAAGAAGAAAAGAAACCGTTTTATTATTTATTTGTTCATCTGTCAAAAAGACATTTGTTCTCTATTTGGTCTGTGCACCACTGCTCAACAAAAAACATTGGAAATGGGCATAAAGAATCTGCTGACCTCCAGGAACCAGCGATCGGCACCACTGGGCGCAAAACAACAAGGAGCTTTTCCACATGCCTGTTTCTTAACAGCGTCCACTCAGAGCTGGCCTTGTTTCTCAATTGCCATTGAGAACATTAAAGTACACACAGGTCTGATATGAGCAAACCATACTCCCAACTCCCACGTCTCAAACCAGGTGACTTGAGGATTCATTTCAGAAAGTGAGTGTGAGCAGAGAACGTAAGAGGGAAAAGCATTTTATGATCTGGGACAAAGCCTGGGTCTGCTGTTTATTTCATTAGACTCCATTAAGAGTTCATGAGACCAGTGAGATGGACTAACAAAACAATGCCAGACTTAATTTAGAAAATGACTGAATCCATCTGAGGTCATCTGAGCGAATCATCAACATGCAGGCTGAAACTAATGTCTGCAAAATCATATCCTCTCCATGTACAAAAAATGTGTTTCTCCAAAAACCATTGGATGAATATACTGCAACTTTTAATATACAAAAGCTTACATTAAGCATTCATCTTATTGTGTACAGCAGGTAAATGTAACAATCACCTGCAAGCAAATCCACTGGATTACTTGTTCTCTACACCCAGAGCAATTTTCAAAGATGGCTTTTAGATGTGACAATAACCGGAAGCTGGAAAATGTCAAAACACAGCCGGAGACAATTTACAGAGGAAAATGAAAAAAGCGATCAATACAGATAATTTCCTTTCATCAAGAAGAACGCTAAAAAAAGACCTGACGCATCTAGGAGATTCATTCAGGTGCCCATTCAAGTGATAAACTTGATCACTCAAGAGTTTCTATCAAAGTATCATAGTTCTATCAACTATGAAGTCATTGAAGTATGTGAATTACTGTTTAAAAGGTTAGGATCACTTGACTGAAATGTATTTTCTTAACTTAAAAGCAATTTGTTTATAATACAGTACATTTGAAATCCTTTTTGTAGACAAAAATATCATTGTGAAAACTTCTTTCATTAGAAAACTAAACTAAAACTAAATAAAGTAAAAACCTGAAGAAACCGGCAGATATAGTTCGATGTGCAAATTCAAGGCAAATAGTAGCTACTAGTTTACCCCCAAAAAAACTATTTTCTGTTCGGCAGAAGAAAGAAAGTCATACATGTTTGAAATGACAAGAGGGTCAAATTCTGTTTTGGGTGAACTTTCACTTTAAACACTACAATATAACATAGCTTTGATATGTTTTAGTTTTTAGTCACAACATAGTTATGTTATTTTAGATTTTTCAAAGCAGTCGCTCTCTGAGATACACTCAAAAGACTTCACGAGGTGCATTTATGGACAGTGATAACGTAAAGTACTTCCAATTTGTACTATACCGTACTATATAGCTTTCCTGTGGCTCAGTGGTAGGCGCTAGCAACGCCAAGGTCATGGCTTCGATCCCAGCGGATTGCACATAGTCAGAAACAAATGTATAATACAATGCATTATAAATCGCTTTGGATTAAAGCGTCTGACAAATGCATAAATATAACGTTGCACAACACAAGAAAAAGCAGCCTAAAGTCTGTAACAAAATCTTTACATAACAATACTTATTCGTCCAATTAAAAAAAGCATTTATAAAAGTTTTAAAGATCATTTACATAAATCAAACATGATCTATATAAGGACAGTCTTGACGGGACCGGTTCAGGATTCCTGTGATCAGATCTGTAAGACACACATAACAGTTGCCTGTCCCTGACAACACAGAACTGAAATGTGTCAGCCTCGCACCTGTTGAGCGGTCCAGACAAGAATCTCACCGGAGTCTGTCGCAATTCAATCCAACAGTTACGCTGGGTCTGATTCGTCTCTAGTAAAGCAGCATATCATTTAAATTTTTAATGAAAACCTCCAGGCCTGAGTGATGGTGTAACACCATCACGTGATCGTGAGAAACTCTTTGGCTGGTACACGAACAGAGTTATTGCCTGCATGTGTTTCTGCTTCAGTCAACTACAGTGTCTAATTTGATCCAAACTCAATTACCCTTTTCGCTATAACGGTCTTCAATAATCGGTTTCTCTTGCAGGAAAACTCATCACTATAGCTGTTATAATGCATTACCCCGTGAGATAGCGGCCCTGTCAATCACACGTACGATGAGTGACGAAATCAGGTCTGTCTGACTCTGCATTTACAATGCATTAGCATTCAAAACGTGCTTTTATGATACCTGCCTACCGTAACCAAGTTGGCAGACCGAAATCTATAAATCACACAGCACACGGTAAAAGTGATTTAGAAATGTTTTGCTGAACAGCTCTTACCCTCCATACGCTCCAAAAGTGAAACTCCTCTTTCTCTGCGGCATCATGGCTATAAAAGCTCAGTGTAGATCAGAGATGGAGAGAGAACTCTAGAGAGACAGTGAACTGAGTCTGTCTCTCTAGACCGGCTGAGTGCATCTGTGTGTGTAACTGTGTTTTCAGATGTGTGTAACTGTACACATCTAGCATGCTGTCATTACTTTCCACTCCCCTGACTCCCTCTCTACACCTCTCTCTCTCTCTCTCTCTCTCTCTCTCTCTCTCTCGCTCGCTCGCACACCACCTTGGCAAATAATGAGAGGGGGAGCTGGTTCCTTCCACTTCTAGTCTCCTGGGTAACCCCACTCCTCATTCATATGCTTTAGTGCTACTGTAAACAGACCAACATGAAACAGCACCTAATGTCTTCATAATATCCTTTACGGCACTCTTTAAATGTAAATGAGACGTCCAATGAGCAGATGTCTGCGCCAGAAATCAAGCAATACTTGGAAGAGGACTAGACCAATAAAAACCTAATACTTGTGTTGTGTCAGGTATAAGGTTAATACTGTATTTCATTACTTTTTGCTAAGTTTACAAATAAACTATTTCAACTTCCTCCATGAAGATGAACATTTCTTAATAAACATAATGAATTTATACCACTGATCTATATAGATGACTGCATTGCGCCTAGAACACTAAACCAACTGAAGCCATTGGAAGCGATCGCGCCGCCATCTTGGTATGCCCATTGACTCACAGTCAGAAGGACGATCTAAAATAACCTGTTTTTTCGGTTATAGAGAAAGTTCACAAAAAAATGAAAATGGCTGAAGTTAACATCTTTCTTCAAAATATCTTCTTTTGTTTTCTGCGAAAGAAAGAAACTCTAACAGGTTTGAAATTACATAATGGCGACCAAATGATGATAGAAATTGTTTTTTTGGGTGAGCTGCCACTTTAAAGACTGAACCTTGAACCAAGGTATTTCTAGGACAACACATTTTGTGTTGCTTTTAACTAATGATGTCCCTTTCATTTGTTTAATACAAATTATAAAAAATGTAAAAGACAAAACTAGACAAAACACAAACAAATATACTAAATAAACTAACTAAAATAAACTGCAAGCAAAAGGAAACTTCCTTAATCTGTTAAAATGCATAACGTCTCTCTTATAACCAGCTGCTCAAACAAAAGTGGTTGTTAACTGTTGACACAGTGCTGAGCTCCTTTTCAAAGTCACTTAAATGTTTACCTAATTTCACATATCTACACATTCATGAGCATGTATAATAAATGAGGCTGGGCCACAGTCAAAGGCGAAGTGTATCTGTAGGTCAATCAGGTCAGTAATTTACTTTCTCCAAAAACTCCTGATAAGTCATTATTTAAAACTCTTAATACAGTGGCTTGTGGTTAAGCTTCAGAGTTCTCTGGTTAAAACCTCTTCTTCTCCTTCAGCTGATACTTGTTTTTCTCTTTTTATCAGCAGGGGAATGCAAGAGCCGAGATCTCCTCAGAGATAGTTGTTCCTATCAGCCTTTTCGTGCCTGATGCGCTCCTCTCAGACCCAGACGGTCCGACACATACAGCCTGAAACCACACTGACATGAGCATAAAAGAGCTGACTCACGGGTGAAATGAAGGTTTACCACAGCACGTCTGATAAAATGGCTATTTGGCAGTTTTCCATTGGTATAAATAATCCCAAAGTAAAACTCAAGGCACATAATGGCATCCAAGGTAAAATAACAAACAGATTTAAATAAGCAAACTATGCCAATAATCTCTCTCTCTAAATACTATAGGCCTATTATACAATAATATTTCGATTATATGTACATATTTATATTCTGTGTCAATGTCATATAATATATTCTGTGTCAATTATTTATAATCTGGAAATGTGGTTTTCACCCTGAATGAGATTCAATGTCAATTTCATACCCAGCTTTCCGGTGGCTGAGTGGTTAGAGAATGGTGCTAGCAATGCCAAGGTCGTGGATTTGATCCCAGGGGATTGCACATAGTCTGAAACAAAAATCTATAGTACAAAGCAACGCAAGTCGCTTTGGATAAAAGCGTCTTCCAAATGCATATATGTAAAAGTTAACAGTCCACACCCAATATTTTTTTTAATTTAAGGCCATCCAAGGGATAACATATGGAGTCTGTTACATAAACTTAGGTTACGATTTAGGTACGGGCGACATGGGCAGCCGCCCAGGGTGGCATCTTCTAGGGGGCAGCAGGGGGCACCCACGAAAAAAATATATGCACGTAATATGTGCCGCTAAATTTGAGAAGCTTCGGCAGACGTCTGTGTAAATGCCTCACACTAGCACAGCAGGCATGCAACAGCGAACTGCACGGTAGGATGTGAGTTAAGTGGAATGGACTCACACCGCTGCTAAAAGCATTCTGTCATCACTCTGCTTGAGATATGTGTATTCCGCTCCAGGTTTTTCCATTTCCCACTCCCAGTCTGTGTTCACTGACTCCGCTCACAGCAGATGATGGATAGTCTCATCGACAGGTAGATGTAGGACCTACACTTTACAGCTAGTGCTTGATCTGATAAAAGCAGTATTTGGGTAATTTGTTTTTAGTATTTGTAATGCAGTGGCAGTATTATTGGAAACCTGCTTAAATGATTGAAATCGATCTCGGTGGTCTAAATTAATACCAAATTTGCTGTTCTTAGCCTTCACAAAAATTAGGCAGGAGACCGTGAGAGTTATATTTATCAGACAACCCCAAAAATTGGTGGAATTGAATATACATGGCAGGCTGCTAACTTTAAAACAATCAATTGAAAACGATGACTACCGAGTGCATGGAGGGACAAAAATCTAACCCTTTTTGTTTTTATCTGTGTGTTGACGTAAACTTTGGACTTGTACGACATTGAGGCAGTTTTCTGACATATTCTATTTTTCCCTTATAATATATAAACATTCAATTAAAATAATAACAGGTGGGGGCCATGAAAAAGGTGTTTCGCCCAGGGCACTATGGGAGCTACAACCGCCGCTGTGTAGTGCCGTATATACACATTACTTATACTGTGCAGTGTAATAGGCTGGAGTACTCGAATCTTACATGACAGGAACTGTCCTTCTGGCCAACCAAATGAAATTGGATTGCACGCTAAAAAAAACCCAACCTGATGTATTGTTGGGATATACCGCCAATCCAGCCGCAGACTCGCTATCCTCATTGACTGTGATGGCCGGTCTCACCAAGTCATTTACTCTTTGGAAACAATCTGCCAGGGAGACGCTGATCTATTGAGAGCGATGTTTGCGTAGCCTTTATTCCTCTGGTTCAGACCACCACCGTTCATCACTTCCAGGCTCTGAACAGAACTCTGCTCCACAGAGAATGCTTGTTGTTTGAGAGACAAACTCGCATCAATCACATGTCAAGCAAACGAACGTGACAGGCTCATTCAAAAGCCAATAAACCTTTATGTCCGTTAAAACACCTTAAAAGCAAATGGGATGTTTAAAAGTGAGGCCAAGGGAGACTTACAGTACATCTCACAGGTACGGCTTCATTAAAAATTCGAAAATGAAAGAAGTGTGGACAGTGCCGTAGCTGTTTATGAGTTGTTGATCTGGCGGAGTGAAAAGCTTCTGCTGGCTTGGATCCCTTCAGACGAGGGAGTTTAATTATACCATAATATTTACTCTGTCTTATGATAAACACCTTGCTTATGCCCACAGCATATGAAAGAGGTTCGCCCGAGGAAAAACATCTAAACCAGACTTATTTGAATAAGAGGGTTTAAAGGGTAGTTATGCTAAATATGTAAAGGAAATAAACAAGAGCGTAATTCCACATGCACTCTGTTTTATCAAACTACAATGTTACGTGCTGGCCATGCTAAAACACAGTGTGTTTTCCAGTATCAAAGGAAAATTCATACAGAAGTACTTTTCACAGGCAGTCATGAGTTTGTGACGTTTAAAGAGGCTCGAGTGAGGCTGTTTGTCTGGAAGGTGTTTAAATCTGTCCACATGAGTCCATGTCCCAGTCCTCCCGCACACTGAGGTCTTTCAGTACAGTACTGCAGGCTGAACTTCACATTCACAGAAAGAGGCAGTTGTTCAAGCATGGCTGTGTGGACACCTACAAAAATATACATGAAAAACGCAAACATACAGCAAATCTATTTATGTCCTATGGAATACAGTAGCAGCCAAAAGGGGATTTATTCAAATATATCATTCAAATTGGCATTACACATGTTATATGTAGGTTGCATAGTTGTGCTTCGAGTACAAACTAAAGCTCAGCTTTGAGAAGTTATATAGATGCTTGGCACAAAATTACATGCAACACATGTGCAAAGCTTTTGAAATAAAAGTTCAACCTAAATGTCTAATAGATAAATAAATCACACATTATCTAAATATTGTATTCTCTGCCTTACTGTCACCACAAATCTGCTGCCTGCTATATAAAACTATACTGTAGCAGAATAATTATATCCCATAATAGATTATAAAAATCAGATTTTAAATGCATTATTAGAAGAACATCAAATTCACTTTCACAACAGAAACAAGATCTCTCTCCTCCCAGAAATCTGGATCAATGATCTAACCCAGTTACAAGTGTAGGGCCATCTTCCGTGCCCATTGATCTCAGTATAACAGAGAGAAGATCTATTGTAACAATAATAGATGATCTGTGTTGTCATATCGTTTGCCAGCTAGATCAGACTTACAGCTACAAGAAGTACAAACTGAACTTATTATTTATGATATGGGCCATATATCAACACATTTAGATGTGTTTATGTATATCACATGCGTCAGTTTCATAGCCTGTATAGGGAAACACTGCCACCTATTGGAATATCATAAAAACTGCAACGAAAAGGCACAGGGAATATTGTCATGTTTGAAAAGGTACACTGTATTCAGCAAAAAGAAAATGGCCTCATGGCATAGCCGAGTGGTTGATTTTAATATGTTCCAGTATATTGGACTTATATGACTGGCAAAATAAATTATGTTCGGATTGAAACCCTCTGCTGTTCATTTACACACTTTAGAGCAGTTCTAACCACAAGAAAATGTATATTTCTTATTTTTTATGGAGATTCAACAACACTTTTGAGAGCGCTAACAATCTGAGCTCTACACCGATCCTTAAAACAGTGCTCCAATAAAGCCCACACTGATATCTGCTTAACTGCTGCCCATTGCTGGAGAAAAAAGCCATAATACATCAGAGCCGGACAGGGATGATACGGCACACAACAACATAATCACAGCGGTAGGTCATTTGGAACACAGTGTACCTGCTGAAGGTCATAAATCCTCAATTTCGGATGTACAGCAAACAGAGGATTAAGGTAAATGGTTTCCAGAACCTTGGACAGCATAAGAGCAAAGCAAATGCTTCAGGATACTGAAAACCAACACAAGAAAGGTATATGACAAACTATATTTGTATCAAAAGTCTTCAAACTACCCTGTGCTTTAAATAACTTAATTAAAATGTGTTTTAATTTGCCTATAATTGCCAATGAAAATAGAAAATAGAAATATGCAATGTTTTTTATACTTAAAATACTTTTTAAAAAACACAACACTTGTAATGTTTTACATTTATTTAAGAAGAGTTATGAATTATTCATAATATTTAATGCAATATGCCCTGATTCTTATTCAGCTTTCAAGCACTTCGGCGTTAAAATTAAAGGGTAACTCCGACGAAAAATGAAAAATCTGCCATTATTTCCTCACTTAATTACTATAACACATAAATCAGGACATTTTTGAATATAGCTGATAGTTTTGTGTGTTACAAAAAGTAGCATTTATCCTTGTCGCATTAAATGAATTAGTACTGAACCACTGGAATCGCATTGACCATTTTACGATGTCTTTAGGCACTTTCAGTGCTTTGAAAAATGGTTGCGTTACAATCTAAGGAGGAGTTCGAAAGCTTCCAAAACTAACATTATTTGCGTTTTTGGGAAAATGGAGGTCATACAAATGTTAAAGTACTTTAGGGTGAGAAATTAATGGCAGAATTTTCATTTTTCGTCGGAGTTAACCTTTAAACAGAAACTGGAATCAAATTACCACAATGCATATAGAAATGCTGATTAAAGATAAATGTGGAGTGAGCGACCTCTTTATTTTTTCCAGATCTGTATTTTTCATGAGCTTACGGCAAGCAGCTGATTTATTTAGGGTTTTCGAAGCTCCCTGCATGAACTGCGGCGTGGATAAATTTTGGCTGTACTTGTGTTCATTTTTATCATGGCTGTTGTTTGTTGTGGGTGTTGTCAAGGGCTCATCCACCACAATAGATATTGAAAATGAGTTTATGTAAGATGGATAGACTATAGCATCTCCCGGAGCTGCATGAGTGTACGGTATATGTGAATTTTATGTCTTCATAACTTGCCGTCCCTGCATTTCCAAATTGACATTCACACTTTATACATGAGGATGATATGAAGCAGAACAGCGAATAAAGCTCTTAGTGAAGTGATTCAGAAAGTCTCCTGAGCAGTATCTCACAAGGTATCCGGCATAGAGAGATATATACTCCATGCATAGGAGCAGAGTTGAATTGCTTCCTTATCTCTACGATTCAGCCTAGCACCTACAACACTACCAGATAGGCCCTATAAAACTCAGCATATTGTTGTGCATTCATTCAGAAAAACTCACACTATAGGTTGTGCATGGCCGCATATGGATAGACTTTATAGTACAGACCTTAAAGGTCCAGTGTATGCAATTAAGCGGCATCTAGCAGTGAGGTTGTGAATTGCACCCAACGGCTCACTGCACTCCCCCCTTTTCCTTACGGAGCACTACGGTAGCTGACACAGGACTAAAACGTTGTCAGGTTTAAGCCACTTTGCTGTAGGAGATAACTTATTTACTAAACGCGTTCTGTAAAAAGGTTTGTCGTTTTAGTGCTACTGTAGAAACAACATAGTAAATTTATGCCAGGGGACCCGCGGTGTAAAGATAGAAATAGCTCATAGCTGAGGTGATAAAAACATAACACTTCATTATGTAAGGTCTTTAAACACGATGAACACATTTGTATTGCATTTCTGTGAGTAGATCCTACAAAAAATTACAAGACTGAGTGACGTTTTCTGTCCGTTTTAGGCTTTAAAGATTTGCTATTTGATATTTCTAGCCAGGGGCAGGTGATTTAAGGATATAAATCTACAGTCTGCTTGCCTGTTTCACCAAATCCCAGCACTGCATGTGACCTATTCGTCATTAATTAGACAATTCCTGTGTCATGGTCAGGGGCAGAGCAGGTAAACATGAAAAACATCTCTTTACCGATATTCAAATATCTTATCGGACTCTAATGCAGCTTCCATCTGGCACACCTGAATAAAGCACTATATAAAACCAAAAGCTTTGAGAAAGATATTACTTGTGTTATCTTTAAAACAGAAGAATATCCCAGCACGCACTCTTTAAATCTGGTATTCTGTCTGCTCTGCTTCTGTGAAAGATCAATTAAGTCCACTAGCTTAAAAAATGTGAACTGAAACGGTTCAAAACGGTTCAAAAAATCTCCAGTGGGAGGGAAGAAGTTACACGTGAGAAAAGAGCAAGAGAAAGTGAGTATGCAGGGGTGAGGGGAGGACATTTTGACTGACTGTCTATCACATCTGCCAGTAGACTTTGGCTCTCATCTAAGTGTCACCTTAATGAATTGTTCACCAAAAGCAGGCTTTTCAGCTCAGCAAGAAGATGGGTTTTAACCGGGAGCTATCTGTCAGACGCAGACAGTCTATGTTCATCTTTTTTCAGCCAGACCGTCGGCCTATGAAGGCTGTGCGGTTCACGACACCCACTTTGCCTGGGAACGTTTCCAAAATAAATTCAGCTCAGCGCTCTGAAAACTTGGTGCTTTATTGTTGAATTGGAGGAAAGTGAAGCACCTGCTTATCTTTGGATCCGTATTAAAATATCCATGTCTCTGTTTCTTGTACACCTTCATAAATATAATTTGTTATGAACTGTGTTGAAGAACCCAAGCGCAGGCAGCGGGGATGAAGGGGTAACAGGATTTTAATAAATAATAACAGGAAACAAAACAAAAACCCACGAGGGGGTAAAAAGCAGAGTACACAATAAACTGATAACTAAACACTCAACAAGACTTAACCATAAAACACTGACACTGACTAGAATAGACCAAGGGTACTTTACGGAGCAGGAACACTATACAACGAAGGTAACACGTACAACGAACCAGCACAAGACAATGAACACGAGGATGTTTTAAAGGGAGACAGACAAAGGATAATTAACAAGGGTCAGGTGCGGGTACTGAAACACTCAGGGAAGGTTAACGAGGAAACGAGATGGCGGGAAACACTGACGAGACACGAGAAAGCACATGGCTTTCTCACACAAAACCTAAGGCTATGCCATGACTCCGCTGCAAGACCAAAAATAAACATGATAGCGGAATCATGACATAAGCCCCCCCTTAAATGAACACCTCCAGGTGTTCATCAAGGGGTAGACTAACAAGACAAGACAGACTGGGAACACGACAATACAAGGCAAAACAAAGAAAACAATATCAGGGGCAAACAAGCAAGCAAAATCATAGGGTTGGGGTGAGACAATAAAAATAATAACCATGGGAGGGGGGGTGGGGGAACAACAAAGTTCACGGGAGGGTGTCCAAGAGGGTAGGACAGTCCTAGTTCCCGGGGGCGCTCGCGAGCGTGGAGTCCCCGGGGACTTGATGGGAGAAGTCCTCGGGGGAACTGTTCTTGTTCCCGGCTTGAAGGCCGGCTGAGCCACAGGCTGGAAGGCCGGCTGGGCAGGACTGGGTGCAGGACTTGACGCCGGCTGGAAGGCCGGCAGGGCAGGACTGGGTGCAGGACTTGACGCCGGCTGGAAGGCCGGCAGGGCAGGACTGGGTGCAGGACTTGACGCCGGCTGGAAGGCCGGCAGGGCAGGACTGGGTGCAGGACTTGACGCCGGCTGGAAGGCCGGCAGGGCAGGACTGGGTGCAGGACTTGACGCCGGCTGGAAGGCCGGCAGGGCAGGACTGGGTGCAGGACTTGACGCCGGCTGGAAGGCCGGCAGGGCAGGACTTGACGCCGGCTGGAAGGCCGGCAGGGCAGGACTTGACGCCGGAGTGGGTGGACTCGGGACCACCGGACTCGGGACCACCGGACTCGGGACCACCGGACTCGGGACCACCGGACTCGGGACCACCGGACTCGGGACCACCGGACTCGGGACCACCGGACTCGGGACCACCGGACTCGGGACCACCGGACTCGGGACCACCGGACTCGGGACCACCGGACTCGGGACCACCGGACTCGGGACCACCGGACTCGACGGGACCACCGGACTCGGGACCACCGGACTCGACGGGACCACCGGACTCGGGACATCAGGAGACCCTCTGGACGATCGGGCCCTCCTGCTCGTATGGCGCCCCCCCAAAAAATATTTGGGTTGAGTCCCGGTCTTCTCCTCCGGCTGGAGCTTCGGGCTGGACAAGTCAAAGGGTGCAGAGGGTGAGGTGAGGCCCACAGCCCCGATTCGCCGGGTACGGCCCTCGGGGATGGCGGCCAGCGGAGAGATCGGTTGGGGTGAGACCCCGGACTCAGAGCGAGCATTGACGTACCGCCACAGGTCGTCGAGTTCCGGAGGTCCCAATGACCTCATCTCTGCCCGCGAAAGTGGGTCCCTCAGACCGGCATTAAAGAGCACCGCCAGCTCCTCTTCTCCCATGTCCACATCAACTGCGACATCCAGGAATCTCCCAAAATAGTCCTGCAGGTTTGAGTTCCCTTGCTGGATGCCGCAGAGTAGATGAGGCTTCCGGGATCGTGCCGAGGTCATAGCTGCCTGCTGGGTTCAGTTCGGGCTGGTTCGTTCTGTTATGAACTGTGTTGAAGAACCCAAGCGCAGGCAGCGGGGATGAAGGGGTAACAGGATTTTAATAAATAATAACAGGAAACAAAACAAAAACCCACGAGGGGGTAAAAAGCAGAGTACACAATAAACTGATAACTAAACACTCAACAAGACTTAACCATAAAACACTGACACTGACTAGAATACACTGACTAGAATAGACCAAGGGTACTTTACGGAGCAGGAACACTATACAACGAAGGTAACACGTACAACGAACCAGCACAAGACAATGAACACGAGGATGTTTTAAAGGGAGACAGACAAAGGATAATTAACAAGGGTCAGGTGCGGGTACTGAAACACTCAGGGAAGGTTAACGAGGAAACGAGATGGCGGGAAACACTGACGAGACACGAGAAAGCACATGGCTTTCTCACACAAAACCTAAGGCTATGCCATGACTCCGCTGCAAGACCAAAAATAAACATGATAGCGGAATCATGACAATAATTGTGGTAGATATACTGTCTATTGTCTATAACTGGATAATCGTGGCATCTTATGGTCAAATATTTTTGTATTGCAACTTGTCTTTGTAAACTTTCATCAAAACTGGCTCTGCCTATGCCAAAGACAAGTGACATCCCAAAGTCTTCTCCCCTCTATCAATCAAAGAAACCGGTCAACTATATTTTCCATAGAACTCGTAAAAACATCACATTAAAGAACTAAATAGGGTTGTGAACACAGTTTCACATTTACTTTAAACATATACCACAACAATCACAACAGACTGATTCATCCTATTACAAAAGAGTGACAATGACGTCAATGCTAAATAAACGGATTCTGCAGCAAATAAACAGTGTGAGGTTTTCCCACAATCCTTTGCACATCGCAGGCGTCCTGCAGCCAACAAATACATTAAATTAATACAATTGTTTAACCTTTAGGTCACAATGCAGTCCAGCCAACAGAGTGCTTTGCTGGCAATAAAATGAGCCATTTAATTTCTTACAATGCCAGTCATCTATAAAACAGAAAAGTGAAACTAGAGCCAAATGAAAGTGATTCTGTGATCTTTAACTCACCCTCTTGTCATTTTAAACCTGTATGACTTCTGCAGAACACAGAAGATATTTTGACGCGTGTTGGTAACTTAGTTGAGGCATTCACCCAAAAACTTTATAGAATTTTATAGTTCAATAAAAATGTGAAATCTGAGTTAAAACAGAGCACATGTGTGAATCATCCGTGTGCTTATATCTTATATCACTTGTTTGGACCCACACAATATATCTGAAAACAAAATATTGAAAATGAAATACTATCAATAATAATGCCAATCACGTCCACACTCTCTAATGCTGCAGACAGAACTGACATGAATGCCAACTTAATTTTCCTCTGGAAAGGAGCTGAGAAAATTAAGTAAAAATTGCACAGCTTAAACTAATGGCATTACGGTAGGGATCTGCAATGAGGCATGCTGTTAACTGGGATTGGCAGCACATCACTGCCAGAACTCATGAATACAGATGAAGATGCTTCTGAACACACTTCATAATCACGAACGTAATAGATGTGCTCTAATAGATTGTGTTGTATGTAAATCAAAACAGTCAATGACTTGGGAGGATTTTTGAATGAACTTCACATTAAAATTTATAGAGCAGTGGAGGTTTTTGGAGAACGATATGAATTGCATGAATGAAATTCATCAAATTTCTCTGTGGAGAATCGAGGCACCTTGCTATAACGTTTACAAGTGCAGAAAATGAAATCGAGCAATGTTTCTCAACTAGGCGGTCAGGGTCGACTAAGAGACCTTAACAAACTGGCACACAGGATAACTTAAAACTATTTAAAATACGACAAAACGAACATTAAATAAGACAAATAATATCAATACAACTAAAATTGTAATAGGAGTAAATGTGTGGAGCTTGAAACCTTTTCCATTATACCTGAGATTTAAACAGGCAAAGCAACTTTGTAAACCAACACTATTGAAAATAAATAATAATGTGTGTGCTTTAGAAAGAACTGAGGTTCTAAATTAAAATTTGATGATTTCAAAAAACTACTTTGGACGTGTTAGTTTAACCACTTTTTATAATAGAAAGAGCTCAAATACTTTTGACTACTATCTTCTAAAGTGGGACTCTTATCAAAAACTGATTAATGAACCTTATTACAGATGCTAAGAACCTAACAAAGGCCGGTCAGTTCCTGTGACCACAAAAAGGCCATTTATCACAAGGAGAGAAACGTTCTAGCATACAATTAATCATTTTGATATAGAGCCACAGACAAATGGCTTGAAAATTGGGACACTGGACAGGCCATGCCAAACTTCAGCCTTCCGGGCATCTATACAAAGCTTTTTCAGAATGAAAGTGACCATGGCTCCAAACCTTACTTGAGCTGAAATGATTCACAAAATAATCACAATTCTGAAATAACTCTGGGGTTCCTTGAATAATAAATAAGAGCAGGTTAAGGCTATGTGTGCACTGTTATTTAATTCAAAAGAGGTCCTTCCAGGTCCCAGCCTTCCTCTTTGGGTCCCTCTGGAGAAATCCAACAGCCAATTAGTTTCAGGCCTGAGGCAGCTTGACGCATCTCAGGCAGGATCCAGGCCGACAGATCCGCTCCCGCTTACAGTTTGAATCACAGGCGGTGTTGATGAAGAGCCGCGCTGCTGTGAACTTATACGTCACCTAGAGCGCCACTTTTATTCAGCTGTCTACACAGAATCCTTGAATCTGACAGAAGTCTCATCTCTGTAGATGATAATAGGGCAAAATGCTGAGCTCGGGCAACACCTGACAGGCCTTTATCTGATGACACCCTGAGGTGGAACATAACTCTGATAAGCAGCAGAATAGGGAGATGAGCAACACCTTGTCTCGCACTAATACGGGAGTTTCATATCCACAGGACAGAGAAGCAGCTGAAGTGATGACAGATCAATTTGAAGAAAATTATGGATTTAGCAGGTTCAGAAATTCAAAACAATTTCACAAAGAGAACATACAGAGCATAGTGTTATTCTCTATTATCTGACAGACTAACACCATCCCACATGAATTCGTACGTATTTTATGAGGTGGCAAATTTCCATAAATTCATACAATCTTATTGTGTGTTTTAGAACGACTTGGGCATAGGGGAGGGGCTTCAGTATTGCTTGTTTCGATAGTCGTTAGGTGATCACAGCCTTACAGAAAATAGGTGCCAATAACCTTTGGTTTTTACTATATAAACTGAAACATCCTCAGAAAAATCGGACTTTAGAGAATGTATTGTGTGTGGTTGATGTACTAACAAGACTAACAAAAATCTCATCCCCATAATAACCAACGTAATCTATTTAGAGCAGTGCCAATTTGCGCAGGGTTTAAGACATGCTTTTCTTGGACGTTAAATAAGGCTGCATATAACAGTACAATGTCAAGTGCAAACCTTAGTTAATCGCATTGCGTGATTCATTTAAATACTCTCCTTCCATACAGTTTGCATCTGAAGAGGAAACTACTACAAACTCATCCATGGACTTGCCTGGACAAGTTCATCCTTCAACAGCATATGCGCATACAACTGTCCTGTTTCACTCCTTCCACGGGTAGCCACACCCACACATGAATAATAATGATTGTGCATCTTGCCCAATGCCGTATAAGCCATTACTAAAACATAAATTAACAACAATCTTGCAACCAGTCCATTACATTTGATACACTGGTTAAGAAATAGGCAAAAATAACAGACAAGTAGGCAAAGTAATTGCACTTTCTTGACATTATATAACAATCTGCCCGCTACAAGATGAGCAGATTCTGTAGCCATCTTTAAGAATCGTCTGAAAACAAAACTCTTCCGTCAACACCTAACCGATCAGTTCTGACTTCTATCTCTTTTCACTCTTTCAAAAAATAAACTTAGCTCTGTATACTGTGGTAGGCTATATGAGACAAGTTTTTGTTTGCGCTTATGCTTTTTGTTGTCCTTATGTTGATCCAATTGCTTCCATTGTTTACCTCATCTGTAAGTCGCTTTGGAAAAAACTAAATGTACTGTAAATGCCACCACATCCAAAAGCTCTCGCACAAAAAGTAAGATTTACACACGTAGTTCCAGGAAATGCTACAGGGCATATTTTATGCTTAAACCATTTCCAGGTATTTTCATGATAATAAAGTATATTTATAATGATGATGTTTGAGGAGTGTTGCTTTTTCAAATGCACGTTATAAACGACTCTCGTTGTTATTTTTGAGCATGAGCAGTACTTCCTACTGATCAAAGAGCCGTAGTTCACGGAAAAGCTGTGCATAAAACACAGAATCGTAGTCTTCAGAATCGTCCTAGACAGGTATAATTAATGTGAATCGCGATGCATCGTCCCCAGCCCCACTCAATGACAATTCTGCTTTGATAAATGACACTGACATCCTTACTAGATATTTCAATTTGAAATCTGTTCGATAAGAAACGCTCAACATCTCAGACCTTCGGTGTCAACAGCAATTCATGTAGCTCTGTGTATAATTATAAAGAAGACAGGTGATCACAGCCTTACAGAGAATAGGTACCAAGAACATTTGGTTTTGGCTAAAGGTGTCCAATCACTTTTGATGTCCAACAACTTTCTTCAAAAACCCAGTGCAACATTCTGATGTCTGCTCAGCATTATAACTAAATCTCATTTCCCACATCAGAGACATCATGGAAACGTCTGCACATTGATCCACAATCCATTTTGTATTAACCTCAGCATGAAATCAGCACAGTGTGAGGACGGAGTATAAAAAATTGAAAATTGTTTTCCTACATTCATTTAACCCAACTGCCAACATGTCTTTTAAGTCTGTAATCCAAATTATTATTAGAAACCCCACTGCTGGTGAAAAACACATGGTCATAGTGATCATTTACTGTGTGGTTCAGCATGGGGTCTGGAGGACACAACACAATCAGCCCCCCAATGATATCTTTCCACTTTAGGACAACAGGAAACCAAAGAAAGATAAAAGGAAGAAAGCAGGGTCAGACAATGTGCAGAAGATGTCCGGAAGCAAAGTTTACAAGGATCTAAACTGGAATGAGAAGGTTTAAATAATAATAAGATCGCCAAAATCTGCTAGATTTGTGAAATACATTACTAGGTGGAATCACTGTCTCCGTCTGCCTACATTATGTCACTGAGACGTCTTAAGTGAGCATCTCTTGGCTAAAATAAGATGTAAATCAGACATTATGCCAGTGGTCTGGGTCTATAAGATCAACCCACAGGCAAAAACAACCCAGCTGCACAGACACACTAAAGAAGATACTGCCAGACGTTTATATTCAATCGTATTATAAAAAGCTTCTTAAAGATAAGCAACTTCATACCCAAATAAACCAAACTGGCATCACACAAAACAAGAAATAATGTCTAGATGATTTTTAATGCGTGACTCACTGGAAAAAGCATGTGAGGGGAAACTTTAGACTGTTTGCTGACAAGCCACATCGTTCAAGATTTTGTTGCTTTTGGGGCCGGATCAGAATCACAACCAAGCATGCAAAAAGCTAAGAGAGCTATTTCATCTCAGGAAAAATAACTGAAGATCCAGCATCCATTTTAATTGTATGTAAAATCTGATCTACAAAAAGATGCCGATCTATTCTGCAGCTTACACAATCATGACACGCATGCATACAGCTTATTCAGTTGCCCGAATACAGACGAGGTCTACTGATGCTGTCTGACATTCTGCTGGCAATGAATATCGGAGAGAGAAGCATTATGCTGAATATGTCAGAGACGACTTTTTAAATGTTAAGCAAACAGTGTTGGATCAGGACGTTATCTGCAATGAACCGAAGTGCTTTCTTCCCAGATTCTGTCACTGTGGAACATATAAAGTGAATAAAGAGAATATTAAATTACTATTATTTTCCCCTAAACAGGGAGTAAACAGAGGAGTTAAACAGTGAGTTCAGTTTAATACAGTATTCTGGGCCCATCTGGTTTGACTGCATTAAGCACAGGAGTAGTACATTTGACCTGAACAAAAAAAAAACAAGTGTGGCTTCTGCAAAACCATCCAACCCGAAGGCTACAGCTAGATGATGAGAGCAAGAGATCAGCTCCCACTGCCTATAATCAAACATCTCCTTCCCACAAAAACATAACAGGTGTGCGTGCGTGTCCTGCACAACCAGCAAACCACAAAATAAAATAAAGAGATTTTGTTTGCCAATATTCTGCCTCTTTGTTTATTTCATCAAATGTGCATGCTTCTGCTACTGCGGTTGGTGTGTTTTCGTTACGTAGCCTACAAAACAAATTAAATGTCATTTAATCAATACGGAAGGACTTTATACTACACATCACATACCATTAACAGCACAAACTGGAAGTAGTAACATTCTGCACAATGTGAGCTACATTTTGGAAAATGGAAAGCAACTCACAGACCATTTAATTTCCCTCATTATTTCTGCTGCGATGGTTTGGGAATGGAAACATATTTGAGGCCTAGTCCACACATACATTTGTATTATTTGAGTTTTTCCTTCTTCGTTTTAAAAGCGCGAAATGCAATAAAGCGAATCAAAAGGATGCCAAACCAATATGTGGCGATATAACCCTAACCATAAAGCCGTGTTGGCCAATCAGAAGCCGGTTTCACCGTCTACACAACATGCTGAAACAGGAGTTTCAAAAAATCTTCACCTTGGCCGGAGTTTACAAAAAAGTTTGGTTTTGACCGTGTACTGCGTTTGTGTGTGGACGAAGGGCCAAACCGCGTTTGCAAGCACGTTTCCCCTATGAAAAACCACTGACAGTAAAAGCAAGCAGCAATTCTTATGTAAACTATCAAAATCAAACAACTCACAAAAAAAACATTTCTCTACAGTATATAAATGATCATATAACGTTACAAGTAAACAACGTGAAATGGAGGAGGCAAACGTTACCTCAATGGGACCCCGAGTGTGTAGCCGTGACTGGCTAAAATACTCTCTGTAAATCGTACAAGAAATATATATAAAGGCCTAGTGTTCTCTCTCACCTGTGTAATTGATTCGTTGGATAGAGCCGAAAAGTAATTCGTTTGAGAATTTAACTTAGCTTGGTCTTATTCCAAACCACTGACAGAAATGGGCGCGCAAAATTACAGCAGGGGCGCCCCCAAGGGGTGGCCACGGTCACCACTGTATAAACTCTGTCACCCCATGGCCACCCCAGTGTGATTTTGCAGTGGGTACTATTAATTTGAATAAATAATGTATATTCACAATAGTTCGTGAAGTGAAATAAAATGTAACACCCGCTGCAGCCACAAAAAAAAACAAATGTTGATTGATTGGCGCCACCAGAGTAGCTTTTTCACTGCCCCACCCTCTCCTATTGCGTCGGTCTTTGACTGCTCAGTCAGTGCAAGTGCAAGAAGCAGGACTGACTGATTCAATCACAAGACTCAGGAGAGCATCTATTCTTCACTTTTTGGAGAGACGACAAACGTTAACTGGTATGCATGCCATACAGTAGTCTTGTACTGTATTAATTACATTCCAGCTGCTGTAAGAAGAGGCTAGAAACAATCTGCCACCGGCTGCATCATCACTCGCGACAAATTGATTTTGGAAAATGTTTTACCAAAAAACGTTACGGACTGCAGCTTTAAATTAATATTGTTACATTAACTAGAAACAAACGTCAACAAGTATAACACACATTACACTGAATTTTTTGTTTGTTTTTGGTGCCACCCCAAGATTTTGCTGTAGCCTCCTAGTGGCCACCCCTATTAACATTTTCTGGGGGCGCCACTGCATGACAGATAAAGTATCTATTATTGGAAAGGAAACATTGCTCAGATCGATATGTCCCGTGACAAAGTAGGGTTTATCATCATTAACCATTTTTACTATGGCACAGCAATATTTTAAAATGATCTAGCGCCTCTAGCGGTCAACTCTTTCACGTGTTTTCCACTGTGCGCGTTCGTGCGAGCGGGTTTCGTATCAGTTCAGTTTACGTGCTTATTGTGTATAGAAGCAAATGAACAAATGAAGAGAAACAAATGCACTTTGTTGAGTGGACAGACAATTAAACTTAACTAAACATTTAAACTTACAGATAAGGCGTGACGCTTGTGAATGCATGCTTGTAGGTGCTCTTTCTTCAAATATTTTTGCTTGTCCAAATTTCACTATAACAGCACAAATAAAAGCCGATCTCAAAAAATGCAATCTTACCTTAATCTGCTTTTGTATGTGTAGTTGTCTCACGTTTCGGCGTATGATGTCCAGTGATGCTGCGCACTCTCGTTACACCATCTACACTGTGCACAACACTAGACGACCACTAAGCAGTATCGGATACACCAGTGCAGAAAGATTTACTGATGTGCTGAATAATACGAAGCTCTGCCTCTCGTACAACTACTCCTCCTTAAATCGACGCCGAGGAGTCTGAAACATGTGACAGCCCCGATCCGACCATACTTCATTAGATCTGAGAAATACTTAGAGCAATGCGGGATGCTTTATATCAATTCAATATTTACATTTAAAATAAATATATTAATACATATTTCATAAGATGTATAAAAACTTTCGATGAAAGGAATTTGAGTCCATGTGAGACCAAGTGCATCTATTAGATTTAACAATCCGTCACTAATTCAATCCCACCATTCTCTGAATGTGAGGAGTATTTTGCATTCTCAATAAAACACTTTTTAGAATTTCCCTAAAAGCATTGTGCAAAACAGCATAAAGTTGACAAATTACAGACTCATTTAAAACAAATTATAGCTACGCACAGACGTCTGATCTGTTGCACATGCAAATAAAATAAAATAAAATGTCATTCAATGTTCCGTGGGCATGAAAAGCTTCACAATGGCTTTAAAAATGTTTTTCTAAAAATGAGATTTATGAGCTCAGGGCTTTTGGTTCAAATGTCAAAGCATTTAGCCTTTCATTGAAATTCATCCTGTGTTGCTCTGTTAATTTGAAAGTCCTTTGGCCTGTTTGTGCTGCATTTCCAGAAAGCTGATACTACATGACATCACCACTCCCAGTGAAATTTAAAATGTCAAAGTTGGTTTCAGGGGTTGCATTTCATGCAATTTTGAGGTAAAGTCGGAGTTCGAGAAATGACCCGCCAAACCCCAAAGTAGCTTTGACATTTTGTTGAAAGAACAAAGGTACCAACAAAAACAAGGCAAGAGGGAGCTTGGGTAATGTTTTAAGCTATAATCCCTGATCCACTTTTCCATCGAAATGGCATCCTCCTCCAAAACCGTCTTCGTGGTGACCTGCTCTACCCTCTGCCAAGTACATGACTGTGAAAACAACAGCTGCTCATATTATTGAGTCAAGTTTAAGACTCTTTTCCACTTTTTCAGAGATAAGGACTTTTTCCTCAACTATAAAAGTTTTTAAGGAATTTCTTCTGAAATTTCTTCACAACCGTATAAAGTCAAATCAGCTTCCCCATGAAAAAACAAATGTAGTTCTTACTGAAGAACAGAATAAATTGAATAAATCGGAAAAAAGAAATATTCCCTTGTTGCATCGATGCTAAAATTATGCTTGATGTTTCCAAATGATGTTTCAGTCATCAGTCTATCGTAGATATTCTAACATAGGCCATAAAAGCTGCTTTGCACTGTTTATCCGCAAACAAGAGCGGAATCAGCAGTCGGGACACCAAGAGCAGTCACCCACCAAATCTGTACCCCCAACTTCCGCTGTTCGTTTCCAAATAACAACATTTACGGGTTTTTAGTTGGATTGTATTATGGAAATGGGAAAGACCTTTCAGCAATAATGGACCAGAAATAAAGACAGTTAGTATCCAGTAGTCCATTAAGATCACTAAGTCCATCATTTGAGTCCATTCCGAGAATCCATTAATGAGAACTCTATGCATGACCTTGATTTATCCACATGCTCTGTTGGGAGACAATCTAGACCTTAGGGACACAGGTGGTACACGGATTAATTCAAATGTGCTTCAGGTTACCTGTGGTATATCAAATCAAACCCAGAAGGTCATTGCTACATGGCTGAGTAAAGTGACGTTATAAAACAATTTAAATAATTGGACATTACGTATCTCTCTAGAGGACTTATTTGCTGAAATTACATTCGGTCGAAATTTGACGTTGAAATATGTGCTTTAATAATCACAAGCATTTTACTAATTGGGTAAGCAGCAATTTTCTTGATAAAATATATTCATTGAGTGATTGATGGAACGTACAACAGAAATGACACTGATTGCAAATCCTATTGTATATTAAAGCAGAGACATCATTTGAGCTTGAAAGAATTGGCGTCTAACAAAGTTTGTTTGCAAATAACAGCCTTAATGCAGCACTGTCTTTCTTTTTACGTCACTTTATTGCTTTTCCAGGACAGCTTTGAATATGATGTCTTTTGGCTTCTCGTATTCACTCCATTCCAACAAGATCACATGACCTAATGCTTCATGAATTCATAATTGTGTTGTTTTTTGTCCGCAACATATCACATGACGTGATGCACTGATGTGAACAGGTTTGTTATATGTCAGCCTCATATTCAAATCAAGATTGCTTCACATAAATTGTGTCAAGCAAGGGTCCCTAATCTTAAAATGCATCATTCCAACAGATGCATCATGCTTCTATTTATATTTCTATTTTTTGAGGGGTCACCAGTAGCAAGTCTGACTCACTTAGAGCTTCAGGCAAGATGAAACATGACCATAAAAAAAGTAGTTCTTTATGAGTATAGAATGCTTCAAGTTGCATTAGATGTGCAATAAGTTCAAACTCAAATCCAAACCAATTTATATTTTTCCAATTTTGTTATAATAATAAACAAATCATTTTGTTTTTGATAGTTCAAATTCTCCTTGGCTGTAAAATCAAAGTGAATCTGAATGTGCACGAGGCTTCTGCATTGAATCAATATAACAGTTGCACTCCACCCTCCTGCGCACACACAACCGCAAGCAGCTGCGTATGGACAATGAAAATCTTTGATTCCTTTATATGTTTATCTCAGTGCTAATCCCTTCACATCAGCCCCAACTGAGACTCAGAACACACATCAAAGACGACCCCTCGGGAGCGCTTTTCAACCAACGGAGGAGGACGACCCAACCTTCCACACATAGGCTTTCCCTCGCTTCCAACAGCTGAGTCCACCGGCATTAGAAGGAAGAAAGTTAATCGCACCTCTCATCCCCTGAACCAGCACATAGTCATTATCTCTGTCTTAATGAAATTCAGAGCTTCCTTCCTCCTCACAGCCACAGGGAAGTGGAGGGTGTACCAATACATAGTGTTGAAGCTGTTACTATAGAAAACCATACAAATTACTTTCATAATTGTGGCCATCAGAGAACTGGAAAATCGCCTTTGTTTTAATTTTTTTAATAGTACCATATAATTATTGGGGAATAATAACAGTGCCACTAGTGTCAAGAGATGGTGTGTTTTTCTGTGAAAAGTGAAAATGTACTAGCAATTAGATTTATTTGGTTCCTGGGGCATGAATAGCATCTAAGTTTTTTTTACTAGTTACAGGCAGCTCTGTTTCGACTCTTAACATCATCCTTAACCCACACCTCAGTGGGAGAATGTATATTTGATGGCAAAGGCACTTTCGGTATGAATTGTTGATGCTGGAAAAGAGAGAAGTGAGTTCATTTGAACCAGAACTGTAGTGCTTGTATACACATTAGTCATCCAAAAAGGCATTAAAAATCAATCTTTTGTTTTTTCACTGTTTTTTATATTGCTTTTAATTTTGGTTCTGATATTAACTGAAGTGAGATGTGATTTTGTGTGTTTCCATTGATTTGTTTTGCTTCATTTACTAAGGGACATTTGGAATTTCACTGGGATGTTCCTTCAATGGTAAATGATGTTTCTGGAGAAATAAAGAATAACGTCACCCTGTGAACATGAACAGCTGGATAGACAAAGTTTACATAAGCAAAAGCAAATGAGCATAAATTCCTGTCGCTGAAATTCAGTTACAGGATTTAGTGAGCACAGACTGTTCTTTCTCCGATTCATAAATATTAGAAACAGCATGAAATATTTAAATGCACAACCAAATGTGCACATGCTCACTCTGTACTCTGTATCCCTAGAATCTGACATGACTGGATTTCCATTCAAAATGTGAAAAGGGAATCGGGTCATGAGGAGGCAAATAGAAATGATCTGCAACAAGGTCCTTCAAATGCAGATAAATCAATGTTTCAAAGGTCTCATTCAAATGTATCTCCGGAGCTATTTTAGAAGAAAGCTCTAAGATATATTAAACAAAATCATTCTGATGATAGATGGCATTTAATGTGAAGTGTTTTGGAGAAGAAAGTTGTAGAAAACACTTAACTTTGCTTATTTAACTTTTGATGAATTTGTATTGATGAATTCCTGAATAGCAACATATGTTAAAATTCATATTGCCTACAGTTCTGGAAATGGCTGAGATTTACTAGGGGGACTCTGGGGAAACACAGTATGTTAAATTTTTAATCCTGCAGAAAATATCACTATATTTACGCATTCAATTTGCATAATGTTTGGAGGTTCTGCAGTTTGATTGATATTAATAGGAATGCACAGTAAAAAACATGATTTGTTTGAACCAAACTCTTCAAATAGTCAGTCATGAATAATATTATCCATCATAAAATGTTACAATTATTGACAGAAAATAAAGTGTTTTAGTCAAACACATCTAGGCTAATGCAATTCTGTTTCCATCTTCTCTCTTCGGTGATCTGTGAGTCATATACTGTAGAGTCATAGTGAGGAGCACACAGGGTGAAAAGATTAAAGATTAGGCTCTTGTTAAAACTAGGATACTTTCTGCACATCCAACTACGAACGAACAAATGTTATTAACGGACCACGAAGAGTACTCACAACATTACTGGATTCATCAAACACACATACAACATGTAGGGTGGCCTAGTTCTGCATTGATGCATTGCTGTTTTTTAAGTTAATTTAATGTTGTTTTATTTATTCTTTCATCTTTAAAGGATTGGAAAATCTTTTCCAGGGCTGTGAATATGTAATGTGTTTGGAGTTTGGCTATGACCCTCTGGTTGGAGATGATGTAGAGCCAAAAACGAGAACATGAGAGGGAAAAAAAGCAATTAATAATCTCTTCAGGAGACAGCATCTGCATGACCGCACATGCAAACTAACGGATTTCTTTCTTTTTGTTTGTGGAAATAACAGTTTAGGTTATACAGTCTGTGTCAGGATTCCGACAGCAGCGTTTGCATTTTTGTGATGTATCCGGTAAAATGTATTTCTTTATAGATTTTATTCAATTCAAATTTTGAAGACTGAACAGTTCACTACATAAGCTACAAACACAATTTCTCTCACATCCACAATATTTCAGATCTTATGGTGTAAATGTAGTTGTCATGTGTGTATTAATGAAACTGGAAAGCTACAGGATATTACTACTCACAAACACATATGAAAACACATTGTTCTTTCTGGCAGTATTGTGCAATCTGTTGCAGATGACAAAATCACACCAGCTGATTCTCTCATAATGACAATCATTACATTTCTGGCTCTGTCCATCATGTTTAGATGATTTTGCTGGCAAGCGGCAGACTGGCCACTAAACTGAACAAATGCATTCGTGTTTTTCATCTATAGTAAATTAACCACTAAAAATGGACGACCTCACATGTCAGTGAGATGCTTTTATATAGATTTCTGTACGTAAAAAACTAATATGTTATTTATAAAATTTTATGTTGTCATCACAAGGTATGCCCCTGGGTTCAGATGAGACGTCATAGCTCTGTTATGGCTTTATACTGGTGTATATAGAGTGGTTGGGACAATCTTAGAAAGAAATACTGCCATCTTGTGGTACTGGGAATATTTTTACTCTGTTATCATTTTTAAAACAAGATTGTGTACATTTCTCCAAAGATGTTATCTGAATACAGAATGAATAAAATTACACAGTTGTCCTCTATTTGATTTTATTTTCAACTAAATATAATATTTAAAAAAATCTTCATGCATGTCTTGGCACATTTTGGGAATGCAATTTCTGTGACAATTACTCAAATTATGGGAAGTCTAAGAATGGAAAAAATCAGACAGATCTGTAAAATTATCATAGCGCAAAACAAAACGTATTAACCGTCTTCGTCTAGATTAATGGTTCTAATGTCTTTCGTACACAAAGATACATATTTACATATGAAGTGTAAAAATCTATTAGAAGTTGTTTAATTTATAATGCGTAGTAATATGTGGAATAAATAAACAAGAATATTTGAACAAGTATTGCACTTTAAAAACAACATCAACAATACGTGCTTAATCAAACCAAAAAAGTGTATTGATAGACCTATAATTATCAAATATATATATATTATACTGAAATATATCAATTAGTAAGGAACATTTTCTAAATATTATTTAAGTTAGTTCATTTATTGGACCCCCAAAAAGCTTAGTCCAATTTTAAAATAAAATAAACCTCGAACGCCACACGTGAATACAATCTTCTGTTAATCTTCAATAAATCTTGACATAATCCTTGGTAGAGTCACAGTTCAACCAACACACATCATAATCTGACACCATAATGTCTCTTATATGCAGCTCTGTCCTCATGAGACATACTAGAACTTACAATAGCTTCATTATGTGTTGACTGGACTATAGAAAAGATATCTTAAAATTGCAAGTGCAAACACCGGAAACAATATTCCTAGATTTAATTGTGCGATTGAATGTTAAATATTTTTAAATGATTTAGCAGTACACAACAATACAGTATATGAACATGCAGAAAAGAACACAGTGAATCATTATTAGGCTATTAGACAACCATTCACCATGTCCAATTCACAAAACCAAAAAAAAGACACTGACACACATTGGAGGTTAGCAAAAAAGAATCAACTTTCTGTGCTACTGTAACTGAACTGAGACAGTGGGTATAATCAGAATGGAATACTATAATATTGCCTACTGAAATGCATATATAAACTCTATGCAGTTTGCAACAAACATTTAATGTCATATGACCTCACAGTACAAATGACACATTGGGTCTTCAAAGTGGAAGTTCACCCAAAAATCAACCTTGTGTGATTTTTTACTCACATTAGGTTAAACATGTTAAACATGAGAACTTCCGGCATCTTCGGAGCACAAATAAAGATATTTAGGAGACATACGAGATATTTCCAGGCCTCCTCATAGACATCATGGTGTCGGTTTTTGTCAAGGTCAAGAAAAGTACTAAAGACATTGTTAAATTGGTCCATCCGCGCATAGTGGCTCAGATAATTTGTGAAGCGATGAGAATGCTTTATGTACGAAAAAGAAACCAAAATACAGACTTTCATCGATATATTCCCCTTTGTCCTGCCAGTGATAGTGTATGGCACGCGTTCTTCATCGTCTTTTTGGACGAGAGCACTTCGACGTATCCGTAATAGGTTTGTGCGTCAAACGCCGCATGGGACTTGCCCCTATAAGATGCCAGCGCAGAAAAGTGCTCTCGTCCACGAAGAAGCCATACACTATCACTGACAGGACAGAGGAGAATATATCTATTAAGTCTGTATTTTTGTTTGTTTTTTGTACATAAAGCATTCTCATCGCTTCAAAAAAATTCAACTGGGCCACTATGCACGGATGGACCAATATAACGATGTTTAAAGTACCTTTCTGGACCTTGGCAAAAACTGACACCATGCTGTCTATGAGGAGGCCTGGAAATCTCTCGTATGTCACCTAAATATTTAGTTTTCCGAAGACGGCAGAAGTTCTCTAAACATGTTTAGCGTCATGTGGGTGAGTACAAATTCACACAAAGTTTACGCTTTAAATTGACTACACCACGGTTGCTTGACATCACATTTTTTTTGTAATTTGGCCCAAATTGCATCATTTTCGAGATAACGTCTGTAGTCCCAAGTAATTGCCTTTTATTTCAGTAGGTGTAAAGTCTTAAAAAATGTGTGTTATGCCGTACAACAAAACATACAAATATCATAAGCTTCTATTGACCACAAACCTTATTTTAGGCATTCACGCCAAAGACACATCAATCAAATTGACTTCAGGACTCCAGCACTCTATAGCCAAGGACAGTCACTTGGTTAGTATTAATGTACACCCACGATGGAGGTCTCAAAGCTGAGAGTCTGCCCCCAGTGTGTTGAGATCATCTCGGGTATACTTTTCTGCCCCAGAACGGAAACTTGAAGAGATCTCATCAAACGTCCGGCCCTTTGTCTCCGGGACCTTGAAGTAGGTGAAGACGAAGAAGATCAGCAGAAGGACGGTGAAGATGATGAATACGTAGGGGCCCGTCAGATACTGTTGAGGAAAAAGAGTAAGAGGACAAGATTGGGAGAACTTAAAGGAAGAAACATAATATAAGATCACATATATTTTTGTTTTCATACCTCAACATACTGAAAGCACATTCCCACCAAGAAGTTGGCACACCAGTTGGAGAAACCAGCGACAGCGAAGGCAGATGGTCGGGGGCCTTGACTGAAGAGTTCTGCCACTATGAACCATGGGATGGGACCCGGTCCGATCTCAAAGAATGCCACAAAACTGAAGATGGCTGCAATGCTCACGTATGACATCCATGTCACTTGATCCTGAGAAAAGTGTTAAATGTTGTGCAGTAAATATGCCCCTTACACATTACAATATACAAATATCTATGCATTAAAATGTATAAAAAAATATATACATAAATATAAACATATACATACGAGCAGTGCCATAGCAATAGTCATGAGAACAGAAGATCCAGCCATTCCCATCAACCCGATGAGATGAAGTGATCTTCTGCCAGCCCGCTCCACTATGAAGAGCTAAATTATGGCGGACACATTACATTTACTAACCATCAAACTAACCAGAACAGATTCAAAACACAACATATATAAATATAGCTTTAAAGTACAAGCCCAAGGGAAGGATTTGCTTTAACTTACAGACACAACTGTGAATGCCGTGTTCACAACTCCTGCACCAATGGTGGCATAGACAGGCTCAGATACTCCTGCCTTCTCAAATATAGCAGTAGAGTAATAAAAAACCTGAAAAACACAACCAGTTGTCGATAGGCAATAGTTTGGAGGATTGAATAGATTACAAGGTCGAGTTCAAGAGGAAAGCTCACAGCATTGATTCCAGAAAACTGTTGGGAGAGTTGCAGCATGATGGCGATGAAGATGGGCTGACGGTACAACGGGGACCGGAACAGCTCCAGAATAGTGACTTTCTTCTCCCTCATCATCTGTCTGCTCTCCTCTCTCATCTCCTGCATGTCCGCACCCACATCTTCAGTTCCACGTAGCCTCTTCAGCACTGTTTACAAGATCAAAACTAGTTAGGCTAAGAGTTATTTGTCACAACAACTTTTTTGCTGGATAAAATGTATCACTAAATGTAATATTTAGTCTCATTAAATTATATATTAGCTGTATAAGTTTATATACTGGCTTTTGACTCACTGCTCTTGGCTTTTGCCTCCTCGTTCTGGTTGATGAGGAGGTAGCGTGGGCTCTCTGGGCAGAAGGGCAGCAGGGCACACTGCAGGACAGCTGGGATAAAAGTGAAGCCCAGCAAAAAGGGCCACATTGTGGAATTCCCCAAGATGTCTTTAATGCCAAAGATCTAAAAAACAAGAAATGTCTCAATAAAACCAAGATTCTATTAAAGCAACAACAAAGCCACAACAAGTGTTAAAAAGGCTGTCTTACTACAAGAAACATGAATGCACCTGTGCCATGAGGATGCCAATAACAATGCCCAGCTGATGAAGAGTTCCCAGCGCCCCTCGCAAAGAAGTTGGGGCGATTTCTCCCACATACATGGGCACAAAACCTGTGGAAAGGCCAGAGTAAAGGCCCACAATAAAGCGTCCGATAATGAGCATCTCCCAGGATTTAGCCAGTTTGGAGAAACCCATTAAAGCGGCGGCTATGAAGGACAGAACATTTACAAAGAGCATTGAATTCCTCCTGTTTAAAAAAACGAGAGAAGACAAAGTTGAAAGGTACATGATTTCAGCACCTGAGTGCACATTTGTCATCTTCTGAACGGATGGTGAAGTTACCTGCCAAAGCGGTTGACAAATAGCCCCACCGAGAAAGAGCCGAAGATGCCGCCGACAGAAAAAATGGCCACTGATAAGGACCAGAGTGCAGTTAGTGAGCTTAAAGGTATGTACTCTGCATATCGTTCAAACCACGTCTCATTGTAGAAGCTTTCAATAATCTACAAAAGAAAAAATCAAAATACAATAACAATGCAGGTAAATTATTACAAAAATAATAGGTATCCGTTTTTATATGAATCTCAGAGTATTGTGAACGATTACATTTCAATCATTTACTCCAGCAGGGGAGCATACTTCCCTTAAATAAGCTATGCCATTGTGTTTCTCTTCACAAAGCAAGCAAAAAAGAAACATTCATCTTTAAAGGGGATAACGGGGTATCAAATACAGTATAAATCAGCACTTTTCACCTTACAACCAGTTTCCACTGTTTCCTTGTGCTTAGTAACTCTAATCTTACGATACAGTTCACAACATTGATGTCCTCGCTGACTCTTTGACATTCGACCTTCTTTATCTCATTATATCCTTCGGAATTTAAGGGGCGTGATTTCTGCTCTATTTATAGAAATCTCTCAGGAACCACGTAAGTGTGGGATTAACCCAAAAGCCATATAGGTTTCTTTATTACTATTATTTATAGCACAATGGTATGCAATGTAATACGTGTAAAGAAATAATAATAATTCATTACATTTATATAGCGCTTTTCTGGGCACTCAAAGCGCTTTACATTGAAGGGGGGAATCTCCTCAACCACCACCAATGGGCAGCATCCATCTGCATGATACTGCCATATTGCGCCATAACGCACACCACACACCAGCTTATTGGTGGAGAGGAGACAGAGTTACAAAGCCAATTGGTACATATGGGGATGATTAGGAGGTATATACATGGTATTTACAGGCGAATTTGGCCAGGATGCCGGGGTTATACCCCTACTCTTATTCGAAGGACATGGGATTGAGTCAGGGCCTCAGTTTAACGTCTCATGTTAGGGCGGTGCTTTTTGAGAGTATAGTGTCCCCATCACAATACTGGGGCATACTGTGAGCACCACCTGCTGGTCACACTAACACCTCTTCCAGCAGCAACCTTGCTTTCCCAGCAGGCCTCCTATCCAGGTACAGACCAGGCTCAGCCCTGTTTAGCTCCACTGGGCAACCAGTCTTGGGCTTCAGGGTGAAATGGCTGCTGAAATATACTGCAACCATCATGTTAAAAAAATATTTATGCAGCAGCACCAAGTCCAAATAATCAACCTACCAAACCGAAGTTAATAAATAAAAGTTTACTGTGTTGTGTTAGGGGTGTTTGTTTGCATAGAGAAAAGCTAATACAAATGTTATTGATAAATTGTTTTTGAATTATCTTTGCTTTATATTCAGTTATTGCATTTGCCCTTTTTATCAAAAACGACATAAATAAATAATAATCATTTCTAATGCTTCTCCTCAGACATATAGTTTGTGCTTGCCTTTTATGGAATGTAAGAGAGGCTCCTCTGAAGAGTTTCTAACAGTATAAGTGCTTGTCTATAATTAGAGAGCTCTTCATGTGTGAATCAGTACACTGTATCTTTACAGGCTACACTAGGACGAGGATTTCTAAAGCATTCAGTTAACAGCTAATCCAATATTAGCTGTATTATATAATCAACATACAGTATCAACATTACTATGAACACACAACACTTTAGTAAAAAATATTAAATATTACATGTTCTGCAATTAGATTTGTTTGAATCTTAAAGCCATGCTTCACTCCAGTCTTAGAACATACTATTATCTCAAAGCTGTACAATTAATGAGGGGTAGATATGAAGGATATAACATATTTTGCTGAATTATGTATTACTTGTTTTTAAACATATTATGCTATTATGCCTTTAACAAATACGTATATGCTTATTACACAAGTGCTTATGCCATGTCTGTAGTATGGTGAAGTGTACAGTAAATCGGAGAGTTCACCTTCTGAGGTGCATTGATGACTCCAGTGTTGTAGCCAAACTGTAAGGATCCGATAACAGCAGTTCCAACAGCCATCATCAGCTGCAAAGTTACTTGCTGTAAGGAACAACTTTTCAGTTAAACTGTGGAACAATATTTTCATTTAAAAAATACAGTAGGGCCAACCACAATGGGATTATTTGAGAAACTATTGCTGCAACATAGTAATAAGATGATAGCGGGAAACCCAGTTTCTCAAAGTCGGCAAGTATAATCCTATTAAATCTGGAAGCACCCGCACACGCAAACCACTGCAGGCTTTTACATAACGCTCTTAACAGCCTTCAAAGACAATGTTCGTGAAGATACGGTAGACCTGTTTACCTGCACGTATACAGTCAGATTAACTATATAAAATGGTGACCACTAAACCCTGGCATGTGGCACTGCACTGTACACACATTCTTACTGTATACAAAAACATTCTTACTGAATTATGAACATCATAATGACATCATTAGATGGAAAATAACAATTATTCTTGAGGTCTAAGAAGGTTAAGTCAGTGGTCTTTTATCTGTTTTCTATGTAATGCAGGTCATGATATGTACAGGGGCATGAAGGGCTTTGAAAGGTATATTATGGGCCAATAATAATATGGCCCCCTGCATGGTCCATGCTGTTGTGATCTGCTTTATGTGTTTACATGTTATGTTAAGCTTGGTTAGAAATGATGTAAAAACACTTATACAGGTTAATATATACAAACGCAATCAATTAATGTGCAAATAACGATTTCCTCAAGTGCTATAAATAGGCTATACAGAAATACGACCCACTGAACAATCAATCTAGGATTATATATTTAAACTGAGTTAAGCAAATGTGTTGAGATTTATAAAAGTTTTTAATAGCCCCCTTTCTTCAAGTCTGTTTCAATAATGAATGGCCCTCGTTCTCTTTAACACACTAAAAAACATCACGGTTCAAACAAAGTAAACACACACAGTTTTTATCAATGGACCATTTAGATCTGAAAGTGGCCTAGGTGACTGATGCAGGAAAATGTGACTTGTATCTGAAGGATCTCTAAATAGCATTTGTAAAATTATTTTTTTCAATCAATATTTTCCTCTATTCAAGGCATTGTGTTCTTTGTGACCTTAACTAACCTGCAGCTGTTCAATTCTACAGATGAGGATGGTATAGCCTGTACAGACACTATCTCGTTCTTTATTACATCAGTTTACTTTAGTGCAAAAAAGATAAATAATATTTTTTGTCAATATAACACAATGAGTTGATTTAATTATTCTGCATTCCTCTTTAAAGGTAACGGTCTGTTGCAACTTAAAGTGAATTCCCCACACATTTTTCCATTATATGAAATAGTATCAACCTATAGACATGTCATGGTTATAATGGCAAAATAACGAAAACTGATGAATGTATTGCAAAATGAAAATTCAATAAATTCATTTCTCTAATTAATAAAGATATAGATGAGAGTGAGTTTGTGTCAATATGTTTATAAATAAAAGACGTTTGGTTGTGACACAGTATTAGCACATTTACGGTATAGGCTATTAAAGAAATGATATCAAAACAACTGACATAAGTATTTCTAAATAAACTCGAGCATAATGTTAATTTGTGACGCATGGTAGACTGAGTATAGTAGAGATACTTTCTGCCTTTTCATCACTAGACAAAAACTAGATGCTAAAATGAAGTGATTTTTCACAGTCGCATGGTACAGTTGAGACACCCATTGTAATGTTTATTACGACCCTTCTTTAAACTCTTAAGTAAAACGACATACCTTTTTACTGGAGTCCATGATGGCAGGTTAAAAAATGATAAAAAACTTACGATGTCCTACTTTTGTCTTTGTATTAAACTGCGGTCTTAAAGTCCTCTTAGCAAAAATGCATATTAAATTCGCAAACTAAATTCAGAAAGCCGAAACACTTGATATCCACAATGGATCATCCCACTAGTCACCTTGAAAAAAATCCGTCATCTCTAACATCAATTATTCTTACAAAGTTATTCAGTCACAAGTGCACTAATGACACTGCCATCCGAGTAAAGCGGTTCATATAAATTCTCTAACACGGGCTCTGATTGGGTGTTGCTTGCTTACGTCTGACAGTACGGCGATATGTACACACACAAGCATGTTTGGAAATAGGCGGGACGTTCGGCTGCACGTATTCAACGGAGTGACGTTAAATGTGTCGATTTAATCGTTGTAATCTGGACAATCCTGACTGCGTGACTTGTATTTGCACAAGAATGAACATTGATTTATGCAGGAAAAAAATCATAATTAAAGCAAACCAGCAATCGAACTGTTGGACTCATTCGTTCATCCACGTAATATTTATTATTCGACTAAACGAATCAACAATTTTAATAATACATCGATATGCAAAACTACATTTATGTCAAGACAAAAGCAGGCTAAATATATTAGGATTAAGGACGTGTTTCTTACATGAAGTTTGACAAAGCTTTGACACCTATCTGATGTCAACATTATGTATTTGTTGGCAGTCAAGACAAAACATTTTTTTAGGAAATAAATCGAATGATTTATTGAAAACTGTACATCTAAGAAACGTTTTGGTAATTTTGGTAGTGCTTTGTCTTTGTTGTTTCATCTTTACATCACATCCAGTCTTTGTTCATCACAGTAGGAAAGAGTCCGGCGAAATTGTATGTAAAAGCAAAACATTCTCGTGCATTGTCGGGATTAAATAAATTTTCTTTGATAGGCATTGTAAACAATAACAGACAATCGTTGGATCAAAGACTGGGTGGGTTTGGTGGCTGTCAGTAGGTTGGTATTGTTCGGTAAATCAAAGATAAATCCATGCCACGATTTATTTCCTTCTTCTTTCCTTTGTAAATTAAAGGAATGTGGTGGGGATTATTTACAATTAGGAAAAAACAAAGCATATCAGTAGTTCTACGAATTTTAGCAGAAAGTTTTTTTCTGGTCTGGTGGATCCTCTGATGATTTAACTAAAATCTTCTTTGTTGGTTGCCATCATCTGTCAGGTATTATGAACACATTAAAAAAAAAAACTTAATCCATACATGACAGGGCAGTTGACTGCAGTACACATGTACTGCCTGCAGTCCACTTCACCCTTACCTCACTGCTATTTCTAAGGGGGAGCTGATAAAATAAAAATGTTATCCATTTTAAGCACATGAGTTCATTATTGAAAAGCGCATGCAGTGTATGGACAAGATTAACGGTTATAATTTTCAAAGTAACAATTCTGTCAATCAAATGTTATGCATTTACTAAAATGGGACTTCGGTTCAGTCATTATAAAAGTTGCTGGAATTAAACAAAGCATTTGCTAGATCATATAATTTAGAGGTTTGTCTGATGGTTGCCATAACGCCTTCTTGTGAAGTACAAGAATGTGTCAGGACATGATACTGTAATCCTCTGGTCATGTGACCTCTGAGCTTTAAGAAGCTGACTGACTCCACATCACTCCCTGACTCACCTTTCCATGACTGGAAATTTAACCCTATAGCTTTGTGGGTCTTCTTTACATGCAATATTCTTAAAGAATATTTTCTCCATCACTGCAATCTCGTACGTGTTCCATTAAATAACAATTAAATACCATCCACTGAAACCTGTCACAGAAGAAAGCAACTTCTCATTCACAACTCCTTCCTGGTGGAAGATTCTTATAATGCTGTCCGGTCAACCACATCTCTCACAGCCTTCAAAAAACTGACTTGAAACCCACGTTTTCTGTGAATACTTGACAGACAAATGAAAAAAAAACAAAATCACTTATTGCTCCCCGAACTCTTTGTAAGTCGCTTTGGATAAAAGCGTCTGCTAAAAAACTTCAGACTGTTACACTGAATTAATTTAAATGTGTATGTTCATACCATCAGGTCTCAAGTGTACATTTCTTCTACAAACTTGTAGTTTGGGGTCAGCCAGTTCATACATTCAAACAGAGAGAGTCAGGTCTGAGCTGGGCCAACCAACCAGATCAGGCAAGCATCTACACCCCTTTCTCTTTTTGTCTTCTTTTTGGCCATCTCCATTATCCACCCTGACAATGTGGCTGGTTATTTAGACTCATGGCACTGAATGAAAGAACATTTTTTGCAGATTAAATGGAAACTTTCACACTAACAATGACAGGACACAGACTAATAGAGAGGCCCATTCCAACTGAACGGGGTTTTCTTCTTGAGCAGTAGGCCTACTGTACCCTGTCTTTCATGAGGTCCAATTAGAGTTTGGTCCCATTTTCCCATTGAAATCTGTGAAACATATAATGGGCCTCTTATAAAGCATTCACTTGGAGACCACATAACCACCGAATGCCACTGTGCAATGGGCAGAAATCCACAACTTTGTGTTGGTGGTCTGGAACAACAGCACAACTTTAGTGGCACAATAGAAAGTCTAACGAAAGTGCTTTCTGTTATGGACTTTGGACTGAAGGATTTGGATTAGCGTTAAAAACATGCATTAAATATTCTAATAGCTGAGCCTTAAAGGAATACTTCACGCAAAAATGAAAGTTATTTCATAATTTGCTCACCTTCGAGTTATTTCAAATATGTTTACATTTCTTTGTTCTGATGAACACAGAGAAAGATATTTGGAATAATGCTTTTAACCAAACAGATCTCAACACCAAATGACTACCATAGTAGGAAAAAAAGAATGGTAGTTAAAAGTGCCCCAGAACTGTTTGCTGTCCTACAGTCTTCAAAATGTCTTCTTTTGTGTTCAATGTATTTTTTCCTACTATGGTTATAAGCATTATTCCAAATGCTGTTTTCATCAAAAAGAAAGAAATTCATACAGATTTGCAGCAACTCGAAGGGAAGTAAATGATGACAGGATTTTAATTTTTGGGTGAAGTATCACTTTAAATATGTAGAGCAATATTTGTGCTGATGGTGCTTGAAATGTTAAGATTTGACATCAGTTGTGTCACATTTTGTAGTGATTTTTATTGCATTGTCTGAAAGAGACTTGCAAAATAAGACTTTTCCCTTCGTTTTCATTCCTCTGGGTGGAACTGTTTGATAGAGGAAGTACGCAACACAAGACAAATAAAGTGTCTCCATCTATTGTTACAGAGAGCGTCTCTCCGGTTAAGGCACTGAGCAAGTCTCTTAGGAATAACAGTCAGAGGAATAATATTTTGTATAAGAACCCTGCTGCGGGAAGTGAATGGAGAACAAAGTCACAAAAACTGGACACATATATGCCAGGACCTCCCATGAGCCTGCAGGGAATAACTGTTTTTCTTCCTCTTGGTAAGCACAAATTCAAAAATAAACTCTGTCATTTACATCATGATAGACTAAACAACTCTTCCTGTGACTAACTCAATCAGAAAAAAGCTACAAGACGGTACTGTATATCTTAAACATGGGACCAAGCCGAACAACAAAATATCTGGCCATTTTGGTTCTGTACAAGGCCGTCCTCTAGTGACCGATTATAAAATGTGTTCATTTGTTTGAAGGCAGTCTTGAGTGTAATTATTCTTTTAATATGTACATGCAAATATTTTGATTAGCATTTAATATGACAATATATTATAACAACAGCAGCTATACATGTTCGGCAATTTAATAAACAGCTAAATAAAAGTTGCATGACCAGTAAAAAGTAGTAGATAATTTGTATGTATTTCCTATATCTTAGTAAAGGTCATGTGGACACTATATTTTGTTATATATTGTTACATACAGCAAATGAAAACAATGCTCACACTTTAGCTTAATGTATTTAGTTTATTAGCATTTCAAAGTTATTATTCATTATACAGTTTGCCTCATGATTATTTACTGACATACTCTGCATGTCTGATGGTTACAGAGTATTTAGTGCCATATTGAGTGGTATTGTTTTCCTCAGCCAGAGAAATTTGTGACCCTGCCGGTAAAAGCCCAGCTCAAGTCCCTTTTTTGTGAATAACCGTTTTCTACATAAAACCATTGTACGTAAAAATTGCTTTTTTCCATATGAATCATTTTATAGATTTAGTATTCCATTAAAACAACGTATTACAGCTTCCTGTTCTTGTCCTGGACAAACATGGTTCCTTAAGTATGACTATTGACTGCACCTTATTGTGCACTAAGTGTTACTAATAATAATTAATATGTGTTTCACAGATAAAATAATATATATAATATAATATAATGTAACAGTGTATTTATTTAAAATTGCATCATATATATGTTTTTGCATTTTAATAATATAGCTTAGATATATGTTTTTTAAACTTTATTTCAGTTAAGTCCCATCTTTAGACTGTCCCTGTCATCATTATGGCTCACTACTGTAGAAGTACTATCTTCACAACATTAATGTCTGGATGTTACATTAAATCTCATCTGGTATCTTATCTATCATCTGGTAACAGTTTCTATCAGGCAGGGTTTGTACATGGCAAATGCTTTTATTAACCCAAGTACCACAAAGATCCAGTCCTCAAAGTGATAGTTTACCCAAAATGTTTAATTCTGTCATCATTTACTCACCCATTGAGTTGTTCCAAATCTGTATAAAGTTCTTTGTTCTGATGAACACAGAAATATATATTTGGAAGAATGCTTGTAACCAAACTCTTAGCCATCATTGACTACTATAGGAAACAGGATTACAATGGTAGTCCAAAGTGCTCCGAACCCTAACGCCCCTTCTTTTGTGTTCAACATAACAAAAAGATATATACAAATTGTTTTTCCTACAATGATAGTTGATTATGTCTTAAAATTGCTATCATTCTTCCAAATAAAAGTATAAAGGCTTGGAACATTTTGAGGGTGAGAAAATTATGACATAATCTTAATTTCTGGGTGAACTATCCCTTTAAATAAAGTAGAATAAAGAAAAAACATGTTATTTTATTTATTTAGCTTTAAGTGTAATTTAATTTCCCTAAGCAAAAGTAATAAAGCAAGTTAATACTTTTTTCCCATCTCGTGTCATACTGCACTGCTCTCACACACATAGAACAGATGTTCTTTTGTCTCTGACAGCAAAGGTTGTCCAATTAGTTTATTACAAAAACTGAAATGTCACTATTTACACACATTAGAGAGCAGGCACAAAATAGTTTAGAACATGTGATTTGAGATCATCTGTGTTTGAAAGTGAACATCAACTGATGTTTGACGCCAAACACTCATACATCTCATCTTAAGACCATCAGACTAGCCACAGAACGGATCCAGAATTAACAACTCTGCATGGAAACATAAAATATGATTATATCTGACAGGGATGGTAGTTTTATCAGCAGGGGAAATTACAATCAAATAGCTCTTAACAGGATTAGAAAGACATCTGCAAGTTCCATCTAATAATCTGATAAGACCTGAAGCACCACTTGGATCCAGATCTGCTCTGTACATTCAAACAGGAAAAGAACGGAAAAGAGAACCAGTCCAAATTTATTTCTCTATTATAGTTTCGAAGAACTAGAACTGCCAACTTCTCTGGGAAAAAGTCTGTTTATGCTGCATGAAAAGCATTTAGATGTGTAAGCCATACATAAAATGTACAGTATAAATGCAATATTATTAGATGGCAAATTATGATTTTAAAACTGAATTAAAGCAAAGGCGCAATAGAAAGAAAGTGTTCCAAAAAATATACTAATATACTGTTCATCATTATAACAAAATAATCATGAAATAAATCATTTATATATTAAAAATAACCTAGAAAGTCTAGACCATAAACGAGGTGGTGAAATGAAAACATGTAATAAAATATACAACATTTAGTCTACTTTTAACACAAATAAATATTGAACACAATTATTTATCAAATTAAAATGATTGTTATTGTTATACTCCAGTATTATTTCAGCATTTTGTCAAGTTGCTCAAAATCCAATGATGCTGAAAACTAGACTTACCTGTCTACTGTTATCACTCATCCCCTTGACCAAGCTAGTGTTCTCACCTGCATGAGAAACTGAACGTTTGACTTTATCTGCTGTACTCATGCTAAAGGGAGAAATAGAGAAAAACAGGCACTGAGTAAAAAGCAGCTGGCTGCTCCTCCTATACAAAGAAGAACAGCCACAACCCACACTGTCTCATTCATCACATACTGTACATGAATACAGCCACATTACATGCTTCCCATCAGCTGATGCCTCATCCAATATCCATATCATCGGCCTCTGAGTTTGACCACTATTTTAACACGGCATATTTTGGTACATTAGAAATAACAACTCATTGTTTAGCTCTAGATTATTTTTTGCAATTTTCCAACAAATCACCGGAGCTCCACCTCCAATTTTAAGTTTGTGTACACTTGCATTGTTTGCCTTTTTGAACATGCTTTGTGAGCTCTTTGAAAAAACATGTGTTTTTAAATACCTTGTGTACATCTTTACTCTCAGAGAAAAGAGAGAAACAACTAAATTGTTTCCAGAGGGCAGATAATAAACCTTAGAGAAAATATTACCCCAAGCAAACGCAAGGGGTCGTCTCTAGCTCCAGAACGTAGAGAAACTTCAAGTCGTCATGCTTACCTTCACAGGAAAACTTGCAGACGCTGTTTAAAAGCTATGTGATGTATAGCAAAGCTTTGCATGAATGACAAAAACAAAAACAATATCATTCATCTGCAGCGGGATGAATGACCCGTGAAGCATCAACAGTTGCGGCCTAAATGGCAGCTTTTCAAGAGGTAGTATACTTGCATTCATCATTTAAGTTACCGTCTCATTGTTTATTTTAATATCTATTTAAATCGATTTTACTGGTAAAGCATGTGGTCGTTTGGTGAGAACCGGCGTTCATTAAAAATCATCATCTTTATAGCCTTGTTTTACCAAGGCAAACTAACTCGGATGCGTAATTTTTTGTACCAGCAGAGGGCAGCAGTTTCAACGTGCAAAATACCGTTTTTACGTATTATTGTTGAAGCATACGCTTGGTGTGCATGTTTGCATTGCAGAGATATCAAATGATTACTTTGAAAAGTCAAGCTAAAACATCTGGGATATGTTTGCACTTTATCATTAATATTTCATAGAGAATGCTCTGTATAATGGACTGTGTTGATAGTAAATGTGTCTGATGTCATGATCAGGACCTGGCCTTCGTGGCATCCACAGCAAGAGCTGGGAAAATGTCATCCCATTGAAAGCTAGATTGACCCTGACAGCATTATCCACAAACAACCTTTAGAGACACTAAATCACATGTTCACATCTAAAGAGACATTTAATGGACTTGGCTTTCATTACGACACCTGTCAACAATTACCAATTCTCTCATAAGAAACATTGCTTTGATGTACATCAGATTTTCATTAAAGTGTGTTCATGCATTCATTTGTTTGCAATGAAAGAAATTAGTTCTGCTATTACAATGTAAATGCTTTTGCAAATGACCATGTTGTCAGAATGGGAAATGAGAAGTATGTTGTCCATGGCGTGTGTATAATGGACAGGCAGCAGTGTGCCCTCATTGTGAGTAGGTGAGTGATTTACGGCACAACACGGGGAGATAGATGAGAAAGAGGAGGGTCTCTCGTATATATGGGGGCAATTACAGTGAGGCTGGGCGTTTATGGCTGATAAGGAACAGCGCAGAGTGGGGGTGAGCCTGTTTTTGCTCTGACAAAAATCTCTGTAAAATGTAATGGATCCTGGGTTAGTAGCACTGCGCCAGTTATTCCTGCCATGAATGTTGGAAAGGGTTGTCAGTAAGTGGACTATACTATACTACTATAGTCTGTTAATTATTATTCTTTTTTTTAAATGTGTCAGTGTGACTGGAGTGATGTCATTGCTTTTTATGTTATTTCAGGTAATGTGGCCTTAAAGGTGCAGTGTATAAAGAAACTTAGCGGCATCTAGCGGTGGGGTTGTGAATTGCAACCAACGGTTCAGTCAACCGCTCCCCTCCCTTTTGATGCACCACGGTGGCTGACACAGGACTAAGATGCTGTCACATTTTCGCTTCTTGTCAAGGGGATAACGTATTTTTATGAAACGCGTTCTGAGGAGCAGTTTGTCTGTTTAGGGCCAATGTAGAAACAACATGGATTCCATGCATGCAAGGGGACACACTGTTTATGTAGATAGAAATAGCTCATTCTAAGGTTATAAAAACGTAACGTTTTATTATGCAGTGTTTGGACACGCCTGGAGACATAGTTATTAAATTGCGTTTCTGTCCAAATGAATGTTATGAATCTAATGGGTCACCACTAGGGCGCTTCAATCTAATTTTTTACTTACATCTTGGTAACTTTAATGGATGGCTGTTTTAAGAAATTATGTTAATTAATGAATATGTTTCATATTTGTGCATAAAGAGAATGTTTTTTGTGTTTAAAGAGATTGTAATCTGAAAACATGGCACATTTAAGGGATAATTCTCTAAAAATGAAAACTCTTTCATCATTTGCTCTCCTTCATGTCATTCCAAACACAAAAGAAGATATTTTGAAGAATGTAACCGAAAAACATTGGCCCCATTAAGATATTTTATCAAAATAATAAAGAAGGTCATGCAGATTTTGAATAACATGAGACTTAATAGTAAATATACAATGGGCAAAAACACAGTTGGTAAAATTACTGTAAAACTTCCTCCTGTGGCTTGTTGCTTTATAAAACTATATTTACCCTTGTAATGGGCTCTCAGTCTTTTTAAAATGTTAAGCACTATAAAGGCCTATTATAACATAATGGTCCTCTCGCACACACCCACAAACAGAAGCATAAGGAACGTATTATCACAGCAGAGAATAACACAGTCAGGGCCTTTTTTTTCCTCGCTGTCCTCTGACCTGTTTAATGACATCGACGCTGCTTATGCACCTGTGTGTCCCAAACTATTACAGAGCACATCGCTTAACAGCCTGTAGTATCCAAGCATCCTGTTTAACAAACAGTTTATTGCCTCATGCTACACTTGAAAACCTAACTGTGATATTTGAGTCTCCCTTGTGCGAGACGGGCAGCTCCAGAGCAATCATGTAGTTTAGGTGTACAACATTCAGACGTGCTTTGTTGAGGTGGGCTTGTAAAGTCAGGCAGCCGAGCGGATTTTACCCCCTTCCTCTTATTGTAATGAGACGCAGAGACTTTGCATGTTGTTAGTGCAAGAGTCATCCCTCACCCTCTTTTTCCATCGATTGGTGCATTTAGCTGTTTAGCTCATTACTTTGCACTTTTTTGTGGGTAGAGAACAAGAGTTTCAGCGCAGTGTTAGTGCAAATAGTTTCTACCAACAAGGCGGTTCTATCATTATCTATTCACCTCCACGTCATTCAAAACCCGTATGATTTCTAATGTGGAACAGAAAAGAAGACATTTTGAGAAATGTCTGAGGAGTTCTGTGTCCATACAATTAAAGTCGATGGGGGCCAATGTTGTTTGGTTAACCAAAAGTTCTTCCAAATAACTTATTTTGTGTTCTGCAGAGGAAAGTAATTCATACAGTTTGAATGACGTGGAGGTGAATAAATGATGACCAGCACCTGATTTGAATAGAAAAATGGTAAGAGTGACACCATTTTAAACAGTGACTCCATTGGTTCTGTAAGCTATAAAGTGTGTTTATCTCAGATGATGGAGAACTGGGTTAAAAACCCTCTTTTTGCCGAAATCGCTCTTTGACCTTTTTCCACCGTATACTGTATCAGATCACGAAGCCATATGTTTTCAATAAAATACATTTACAAAAAAGTCTTAACTTTGACAGGACATGACTGTGTTATACCCCGTGCTGCAACATCTTTGCATATCCAATCACAAAGTTACAGTCCATTGACAGTAACGGCATCTAATTTAATGAATTCATTTCTTAAACACCTATTAATTCCCTCTTGAATATATAAAGCGAGTTCCTAATTCTGGCATCCCTGTGGATGTACCGTCGACTCTCTGTATATCACAGCCCTGTCAAAGAGATTCTGTGAGAGAGTGAAACAAGAGAGAAGCGGGAGGAGCGAGGGGTGGATTGTACTAAATCTGAGGCAGCCTATTGGTTAAATTTAGCCACGTGATTGCTTTAGGAATGCTAATTCATGCTGTATTTTCTTCCACCTCTGTGCTTGGTGTAGTCTGTGCCTGTCGGATAGAGGAGACCTCAGACATGGTGTAGGATATCAGCAAAGAAACAAGCAGTCGAAGTTGAAGAATGAGACGAGGCCTGTGCCAACGGTACGTAAAGAGAGCTTTATAAAGATGTTTTACATGTGACTGTAAATGGCACTTTATGAAGAAGCCCTGCTTTTATTTGTACACATGCTCTCTTATGTGTGTGTGACTGGACATTGAATGTTTAGTGTGTTCTAGCAGCAGTATGTGTTGTCTGAGTGTGTCTATATGTTAAATCGAGCGTGTAGTCTAAGCACAATGAGACAGTGTTTACTTGGGAGAATTCCACCACATGTTATCACTACACTTCGTTTCAGTACAGTTACTATCATTAAGCTTAGCGAGAGACACACAGACAGCTTGACAGACATTATCTAGGTGGGCGTTAGGAATTTAAGACCCTGCCTAGATATTGTCAACTATAACATTAATCATTGTAACCAAGAGACTGACAGATTAGTTCAGCCGAAGCTGAACGAGAATGATTAATGTGGACGTGTGGCATGATCTGAGACGTTTTAAAGGATTATCGATGAGTTTGCTCAGGACACGTGTACACAAGAGGCTTTTAGACCGAATGGAGACAATGCATTCCCGGACAGCAGAGTGCTGCGCTATTGGACTAAGTGACAGCCGGAGAGGAAGTGATGATGCGATGCATTTAACTTACCGCCTCTTAGACATGACCATCTGCACTCTTCCTGTAAACATCAGTTTGACCCAATGCTCTGTAAACAAAGTCAAGGAGGAGTGACACTTGCATGTTGTGTGCCAATGTCAACCTGTATGAATGTGAAGGCTCCTCACTAGACACTAAAATTCTGGACTGTGATCATATTGTTATTTTTGTGGGAAATTTTTTAGATTATTGTTATTATGCGAAATGGATTTTACAGATGTGACTCTCTTTCTTTTCATTTTAATTCACTTTTTGTGTATTATAAATGGCACTTAATGACACAGTTCTCTGTATCTTTATCGTTTAGGTTATGGTGTGAACCCAGCTATACTCCTGAATTAAGAACGATTTGTAAAACGTTATTTCTTATAGTTATAATGTGAAAGGCCTTTAACAATATTATAGTAAAATAAATAATGCTATCAAATTAATCTGTAATTTGTTTATTTGGTGTTTTCTCCTTTTTTGATACTAGGTACTAGGATTTAGGTTATTCAGTACGGTTACTTTCATGTTATTGCAAGAGATTTTCTCTGGGAATCAAGCAAGGCTTGTTGGTTGGTTCCCAACCCAAGGCGCCAATGGGCAGGTCACCTCTATATATTAATTAAGAGTAAGACCCTCATGTTTTACGCTAGCCTTTCCTGTGCCGTGGGCCTCACAATGAGCCAGAGTACATCACCCTCACCCTCAGGTCACTCTTATAATCCATCAAACATGGCTCAGCAAATGAGGGGCTCATTGAAAGCAGTGCATCAGGTGTGTGTAGATTCTAGCACAGGCATTGATATACGTGAGTGGAGATAGAATGAAACGATTACGCTCAAGGTCTTCCTTTATTTATAAAATTTCTCAAGGTCTGGTATTTGAGGAACAATATCTTCTTTATGTGTCTGTGGCTTTCTGTTTTAAATGGTTAGACGCTTGCTGAGTGTCTTTGGTACTGTTCCCACTTGCACGGCCTTAAGTCTGGTCAAGCCTTCTGGTCAAGAAAACAAATCTGTATCAAGCATCTTTACATGATAATTACATTTGTTGTTTCAGTGTTTTAATGAGTCAACTATTATTCTAAAATGTGGAAAGAGGATTAATAAAGAACGAGTTAGTGAGTATAAACTCTTGACTGATACTTTACATTCAAAGCACACAGTTTACACAACACTAAAAACGATAGATTTTATTTTTAAGTAGAAATTCATTTTAAGGAATACCGTACATGGTTCCTCTGGGGCTCATGTGGAGCACATGAAGCAATCTGAAATGAGATATACAGGAGTTGGAACTACGCATTAGACCGCATCTCATGGTACGATCCATCTTCAACGATGAAAGCTGCGAGAAGTGGTAACAGATGAGTGGAGATGTTCCGCTGTCTGATCTCTCGTGAAGATGAGACGCAGACCACAAGAATGAACGCGTATACCTCAGCGTTCACCGACTCGTTCTTCTATCACGGCTGATGATGTGCTCTGCCGTGTGACTCTACCATTTACGCAAACTCAAAACAGACGATATATCTGGGGTCTATCTTTCATTTTTGACCGTTTCTGATGCTTATCTGAAGCTTAGAAATGTGAACAGTGCTTCATCTCCTCACTGTCCTGAAGTCAGAATGACATGTTTTGTCCATTTTGGGAATTCAAAAGTCAAAAACCATCCAATGTCATTAATCAAGTTGAGGGCTGTCGCTGCAAACCTCATTTTCAATATGGTCAGAAGGTTGATATAGATCAAGCTATAGGCTGTAAGCTGTATTTTGTTCAAGCTGTGTTTTGGATTTATTTTTCAGTGTATTTCAATGTGTGGCTAGCTCTCACAAGACTTCAAATTTGTTCATACATTATTCATTGTGTAAACATTTCACCTTAAAATGCAGTGTGACAACGTGCCCCTTTTAGATTAAACATGTGGCTGGAAATGTTCAATAGTTGTTTTTGAGCACAGGTCTTTTATTTTGGCAGAGTCAGCAGTAGTTTAAGTGTAAAACAGACCAGCGTCTGAATGAGAATGTGTGAGAGCTGCTGACAGCCTGTATACTAGTAACTGCTGGAGATTGTTATGAAGTGAGTGTAGACATCTCTCTCTCTCTCTCACTCTCTCTCAACTGCTGCATGGGCAGATGAAAGTGATTCTCTGCTCCATGACCAGGTGTTTTCTGTCATCCACTCCTCTCTCACTCACTCACTTCGCCTGCTCAGGAGCCGACAGCCACACAGCTGCTTGACATAAATCTCCCTTTTCTTTCTTTCTTTCTTTCTTTCTTTCTTTCTTTCTTTCTTTCTTTCTTTCTTTCTTTCTTTCCTTTTATTTTGAAGGCCCAAAGCTTAGGGCATTAATGATTTGGTTCCTCATCAGTAAGGGCAGTAACCCCTGACGTTCAACACTTCAGACTTACTTTCTCATTTTAGATTTGTTCAATTCAATTCAATTTTATTTATATAGCGCCTTTCACAATTTGCATTGTTCCAAAGCAGCTTTACAGGGGAAAAACGAAAAACCCAAGAAAGGGTAAAACTCACTACATGGTGTTTTATATAATAAATCCAATTATTCTAGTAAATAATATCTAATGTCAGCATCTCCTGGTGGTTTATTTAGCATATTTTGCATTAAGTGAATGCTTGGCTGTAAAGATGTGTCTTTAATCTAGATTTAAATTGGGCAAGTGTGTCTGATCCTCGAATAATATCAGGAAGGCTATTCCAGAGTTTAGGTGCTACGTATGAGAAAGCTCGACCCCATTTGGTGGATTTAGTTATTCTAGGTGTTATCAAAAGTTGTGCGTTTTGAGATCTTGGAGAGCGTGATGGGTTGTAGTGTGATAGAAGCTCTGTAAGGTAGGTAGGGGCTAAACCCTTTAAGGCTTTATAAGTGATTAAAAGAACTTTAAAGTCAATACGATACTTAATGGGTAGCCAGTGAAGGGTTGATAAAATTGGGGTTATGTGATCGTATTTTCTGGTCCTGGTTAGAACTCTGGCAGCTGCGTTCTGAACTAACTGTAGTTTGTTTATTGATGATGCAGGACAACAACTAAGTAGCGCATTACAGTAGTCAAGTCTTGAGGTCATAAATGCATGAATAAGTTTCTCCGCGTCAGCAACACACAGAATATTTCGTAACTTGGCAACATTTCTTAGGCGGAAAAAGGCTGTTTTTGTGACATTTGAGATGTGATTTCGAAATGACAGGTTGCTGTCTACTATAACGCCTAGATCTTTTACTGTATTTGTTGGAGTAACAGTACATCCTTCAACTTGCAGTTTATAATCAGAAATATTTGGTTTGCTTTGGTCCGATAAGTAATATTTCTGTTTTATTAGAATTTAAAAGAAGGAAATTACAGGTCATCCAATCTTGTATATCTTCAATGCACTCTGCCAATTTGGATAGCTGGGAGGAATCATCTGGTCTTGATGAGATATATAGCTGAGTATCACCTGCATAGCAATGGAAGCTAATTCCATGTTTTTTAATAATGTTTCCGAGGGGAAGCATGTATATCGACAACAGCACGGGTCCAAGAACCGATCCCTGAGGTAATCCATAATTTACTTAGATTGGAGGATTCCCCATTTAAATGGACAAATTGATGTCTGTCTGACAAGTACGATCTAAACCATTGTAGTGCCTGTCCCTCAATACCGGTATAATTGTGTAAGCGATCTAGAAGTATGTTATGGTCTACGGTATCGAACGCAGCACTAAGGTCAAGCAGGACCAGGAGTGAGATGTTACCTTTATCTGATGCTATAAGCAGGTCGTTTGTGATTTTAACAAGCGCAGTTTCAGTGCTATGATGCGTTCTAAAGCCTGACTGAAATTTTTCGTGCATGTTGTTATTTTGTAAGAAAGAGCACAACTGAGTGCACACTACTTTTTCTAGTATTTTAGACAGGTATGGGAGATTTGAAATCGGTCAATAGTTTCCAAGTTCATTTGGATCTAAGTTTGGTTTCTTGATTAGAGGCTTAATGACGGCCATCTTAAAGGGTCCTGGGACATGGCCTAGATTAATTGACGAGTTGATAATGTTGTAAATGGGCTCAATTGCAACAGGTAGTAACTCTTTTAATAATTTAGTTGGTATGGGGTCTAGTAAGCAAGAAAAGCTCAGCCTTTGCTGCTTTTAGTGCCTTTTTATAACAATTTGCACTCTCTTTCCACGCCATTTTAAAGACTTCTAATTGCGATTTTATCCATTTGCGCTCTAGTTTGCGAGTTTCTCTTTTAAGGGCGCGAGTGGTGCTGTTGTACCATGGTGCAATATTTTTCTCATTAATCTTTTTTGACTTCGTAGGTGCAACAGCTTCTAATGTATTTGAGAAAATAGTACCCAATTTCCTGGTCATGACATCGAGCGATTCTTTATTTATTGGTATGGTTATTAAAGGAGTCAGATCTGGCAAGCTCTTTGCGAAGCTATCTTTAGTAGCGGAGGTGATTGTTCTACCCTGTCGATAACGAATTAAAGGGCTGATTCCTGACGTGCGCAAAGTACCCGTTATAAGATAGTGATCGGTGACATCGTCGCTTTGAGGCATAATATCTATATTGGTTAGATCGGCTCCTTGAGATATAATCAGGTCTAGTGTATGATTAAATCGATGAGTGGGTCCTTCAATGCGTTGTATTACCCCAAAAGATTGTAGTAGTTCTGTAAACGCCAGTGCTAATGCATCGTTAGCGCTATCTACGTGGATATTAAAATCTCAGACAATTAGTATTTTATCAACGTTAACCAATAGGTCCGATTGGAAGTCCGCAAACTCTTTCAGAAAATCAGTATAGGGAGCAGGGGGTCTATACACCGTAGCCAATGTAAAAGAAAGCAATGGTTTTTTACTTTTGTTAGTAATAATTATGTTCAACGCAAGCACTTCAAATGATTTAAATTTATGCTCTGTTCTCTGAGATACAGTAAGAAAGTTTCTTAATATTGTAGCGACGCCGCCACCCCGACCAACCGGACGTGGCTCATGCATATAACAGTAACTTGGTGGGGTACACTCATTTAGGCCGAAATAATCATTTGGTTTAAGCCAGGTCTCGGTAAGACAGAGTATATCAAAACTGTTGTCCGTGATCATTTCATTTACAATTACTGCCTTTGAATTTAGTGATCTAATATTAAGTAGGCCGAACTTTATAAATTGGTTTTGGTTGTTTATTACATTGTCTTCAGGTTTAATCACGATCAGATTTTTTCTCTGACTTTTGCCAAAATTACTTTAAAAATTACTTTGTAGTATTATTCGGGGGACACATATAGTCTCTATATATTTGGAAGCAGTAACATTTATAGCAGTTGAGGCGCACATACTATGGTTAAAGGTTTGACTTACCTGAGGGAGACTTACCTGAGGGAGACATAGTCAACCGGTGCGTAGCGCCTTCGAGATGTTGTCGGACAGGAGAGCCGCTCCGATGCTGCTGGGGTGCAGGCCGTCGGGGCAGAAGAGCCTAGGTCGCTCCCAAAACAGATCAAAATTATTTACAAAGAGCAGCTTCTGTTCAATACACCATGACATCAACCATTGATTAAGCGAAAAAAGTCTACTGAATTTATCATTCCCTCGTCGGTAGGTAGGCAGCGGTCCTGATACGATAATCCTCGCTGTGGGCGATGCGCATAAGGGCTAACACAGAATGATCCGATACAAATAATTTATCAGTACGTTTAACAACGATATTTGTTTATGCTATACTTAAGGATAGGTTTCACTCTCGCTTAATAACAATTTAAGACACAATTCTTCAAGATGTAACAAGAATTATTATATTTGAAAGAGCTCCCGTTGAAACCACGCGCTCTCAGTAAACTCTCAGCAAACTCGCAGCAAACAGGAAAAAAGCATATATCGCTTATTTGTTTCTATATTATTTGTACAGTATGTGAAGGAGAACATACAGTCAGCTGGTCGCTATATTGCAAAATGAACCTAAAGAAGGACATAAAACATTGCTTTGGTTGCATGGAACATGGTTGCATTTTTTGTCAGATTTGGCATGCTTACCTTGTCATGGAGGGGTTTGCTGTCCACTGCTCACCACATGATCACTGGGGTCCCTCAGGGATCGGTGCTTGGACCGCTGCTTTTTTCCATTTACATGGCATTCTTAGGACCCATCATACGGGCACACAGCTTCTCGTATCACTGTAATGCTGACGACACCCAGATCTACAGCTCGTTTAACCCAGACGATACCACTGTAGCAGCTCGCATAACAGCCTGCCTAGATGACATCTCAGCTTGGATGAAAGAGCATCACCTCCAGCTGGACCTGGCCAAGACAGAACTACTCGTGCTTCCGGCACACCCCACGGTCCAACACGATCAACTTGACAATTACACAATCACTCCCTCCGAATCAGCCAGGAACCTCTGAGTCATATTTGATGAACAGCTGTCCTTCAATGATCACATTGCAAAGACAACGCAATCTCGTCGATATGCTTTATTCAACATTCGAAAGGTTAGACCCTACCTCACTTAGCATGCGGCACAACTCCTTGTCCAGGCCCTGGTAATCTCAAGGTTGGACTACTGCAAGGCTCTCCTTGCTGGTCTTTCTGCAAAGGCTATCAAACCACTTCAGCTGGTTCAAAATGCAGCAGCACGCCACTTTTTCCAATAGCCCAAAAGGGCTCATGTGACACCCCTTTTCATCTCTCTCCACTGGCTACCGGTTGAAGCCCGGATCAGATTTAAGTCACTGATGTCTACAGGACTATCACTGGATCTGCACCGGCATACTTTCACACCCTACTACACTCCTACACCCCATCAAGCACCCTGCGTTCAGCAAACGAGTGGCGCCTTGTAATACTTTCTCATAATGGCATTAAATCGCTTTCCCTCTCATTCTCCTTCACAAAATCTTCCTGGTGGAACATTCTTCCTAACGCGGTCCGATCAACCACATCTCTCACAACCTTCAAAAAACTACTTAAAACACACCTGTTATGTGAATACATGACAGACAAATGAGAAAATAACAACAGCAAAAATACTATTGCTCTTTTATGACATATCGCTTATTGCTCCCCGAACTCTTTTGTAAGTCGCTTTAGATAAAAGCGTCTGCTAAATGACAAAATGTAAATGTGAATGCTTACAGGTCAGGTGGATGTAGTTTTGGAAATATTTCCAGAGTCCCTGTGAATGAAAGTTGCGATCGTTTTTACTTCCATATTCTGACACATTTCCGAGTGAAAAATAATTCCTAAGGAGAAAATTAGCTTGCGTTTTTGGGTTGCGTTTTTCACTGAGATTCACTGAAAAATACGTTTTTTCTATGGTAACTGCACAGATATTAACATTTGGTGGTTCAAATACCCATGTGATATCTCTCTTCAAATTTGTAAAGCATTCTCTGAGGTTTTTATGTAACGCCCATAACATGAAATGTCACGTCCATAACGTTGGAATTGCCCTGTTGCATTGATTTTGAAATGAAACTGGCAGCTGACAGTTGAAGGGCAAGAGTTAACGGATGCCCTGGCCTAGCCGTCTAGTTTACGTTATTTTAGATGGATAGTCATTTCTGGGCCGAAGTGCATTTTCAGATTTTATCTGAAGATTATGAGGGTACTTCATTTAAAAAAGAAAATGACCCACATTGATAAGCTATTTACTATAAACGCTGCAATATTTCGTGAAAATATCAGAATTGTCATTTTTTATTTCACTGGGACTTAAAATGTTGTTAATGCAATAAAACAGGTGTGTCAAAATACCACAATGAGCACCATCGCGCCAAATTGTTGTCATTGCTTAATCGTTCCACTCCGTGCCGATCCATGCCACCCATAAAATGTTTTCATTTTCCACCGCAGGGCTGATAACAAAATTTGTAATAATAATTTAAGCTATAACACATCTGCGCGCATTCATTAGCACGGTTAGACAAGCCTGCTGAAAATCCCGGGCCGAGAAACGTTTGTAATCGTGCCGTGTCAAACCAGACTCACTTGGAAACATAACTTTAACCGTTACAGACTTTGCTTAGAACGGTTCGGCGCGATGGTGGAAAAGCACTCAAATGATATCCATGCATACCTCACTGAAGAGAGACACACATTTATCTTGGGGGCATTAATCAATCGTGAAAATACCTTTAAAAAATGTACAGGTTTCATAAGATTCTACGATTCTTGAATGTTACATCTACACTCTTCTTACAAAACATCAAAGCTTAACAACTGTGCATTCTGGGTTCCATCTTAAAACTGAATTTCAGAGAGGCTGTTTTACTGTGTGGTCTTCAGTTACGTGTAAAATCTGTCATCTCTTCTCTGTTTGCTCGTGTCTTAAAGATTCATGCTTAAGTACTGTGATATGACAGGTGGCTGTGTTTCACAAAACAAGGTTTGCTCAGGTGTTTAGCTGTGTATGCAAATATGTCTGTCTGAAAAACGATCAGTCACCATTTGTTTTGAGAAAGGACACTGAAAGGAATTTATCTTAACCAGTATTTGGATAAAACGACAACGTCAATGTCAATGGTAAAGTTCTTGCTTAACATGTAGAGATAATAACTACAGCCACAGAAAAAATAAGAGATCATTTTTTGTTTTTAAGAATTTACTATTTATATGTATGTGTTTAGGTTAAATTATTATTTTTGTTTTATTCTGTGAACTACTACAATATTTCTCCCAAATAAAAATAAAAATTCTTCTTGCATTTATTAGCAGAAAATTAAAACTAGAGAAACAGACCAAAATAACAGAAAAGATGCTCTGCAATATTTGAGGTCTGAAAAAATACATTTATATTATACACAAATCTTATTATCTTTGTATTGTCATTGTGTTGAATGTCTGTACTAGCTTCCAACACCAAAGAAAATCCCTTGTGTGTGCAAGCACACTTGGCAATAATGCTCTTCTGATTCTGAAATTATTAGTTTGGTTAACCAAAGCCAAACAAAAGGAAAAATATTTGTAGTTCTGTTCGTTGATCCGAATGGTACAGAAATGATACACAACGGTTTCTAGTTTTGCTTTTGAAATACAAATTCAAGAAATTATCTTTACACTCTGTGGGTAACACATTTAAGACTGCGAGCTTTGAGGTGCTCTGTAAACTGAGCGGTCTCTATGGCATGCGTGTATTTGATTCTTTCCCTGTGGTAATGTAACTTTACAGCTCTGGGAGTTTGCACAGCGAGAGCCACGTGTGCTGCTGGCTGCAGTCTTTTTACACCCAGACAAAGCCTGTAAAGGTCTCACTCTTTCGAAAGGGAGACGGAGATTTATCGTCCTGGTGTGTGAACAACTCTAAGCTATAGACAAGCCAGTCATCGCATTGTATTACCTTGAAATGCAAAGCTTTAGTTTATCATCAGCAGCATGAATATGTCATGATAATCTTAAATCTGACTACATTGAACTATTATCTGAACAATGTCCTTTCAGAGCGCTTTTTAAATACTTTAAAGCAAATTGTACAAATATACGGTTGATACATCATATTACGGTATGTTTCCTCTTGCGATTAGGAGGCTTGTGTTATTATTTCCAGGAAACATGATGTTTATATTCAGGTTATTTCACGCTTGGACTCCAAATGATACTCATTCAGTTTGTGTGCATTGGCCTGAATCAAAAACAGCAAAATAGCTTTTTTACTCTCCTTTTAAATTCGGCAATTTATCTGGCTCTGCGAGCACCTAATTTATATGTTAATGGTGGAATCAAAACAAAGCTTTGCACAGAAGCACCAAATCAATGGGAAATAAATGAAGCAACGTGGTTGTTCATTCCTCTTTGGTAAGTAGCACTATATTCAGAGTATTTTCAAATCAATTCACCGTACGTGAAGGACATGAAATCAGGCCACCTGGATTCTTCCACCAACTGGATATTTGCATATGCAAAATTCCATCTTCCCGGAAATGATAAAAGACCCCAACACAATAAATATGCGATCGCATGTCACTCAATCTACAGTAAAAAACACTCGTCTTTGCCGCCGGACCCCCAGCCCCCAATTGGGTTTCTCATTTAGCGATACTGGGGGTCATATTTCATGCTTTCTCAGCAGAGCAATGATGTGCCGTAGAGACAAAGCTGGCAGTTTTATGGTGGATCTTAAGGAAATTTGTGTCACAAATCTCTCTGCCTGGTCACCAAATAGAGGGAATATGCTAACATGGAGAATGATGGATACCAGAGAAGACAGAGTTCTGGCTGGATTCATCAACCATTTGTCAAAGTCAAGAAACCTCTCTCATGGTGAAAAAGTGGTTAACTATTAAAGAAATTTGTTTTTTACTATTGTATAGCATTGCTCTGATGATTACTTTCATGGGTTTGAGACAAATAAAAGAAATATCCTGACCTGTTACTGGGCATTGATTTCTGTCGACTCAGGAACATATGACCAGTGACTCCCTCCTTTCATTCGTCGGCTCTTGTTATTTCTCTCTTCTTTTAGATCTTGTCACCTCTGATTTATGAAAAGCTCTGGGTTAAGCTCAACAGGCCCGTTGTTAAGCGAACATGTTTTGTCAAGGTCTTTATCTAGTGTGTAATCTTTATGAGTCAGGTGCGTTTTTGTGCAGATATCATAGAAGCTGATTGCATGGACACTGTTGATATCGACACTGTCTGATCTGTGGAGCTCCTTATTGCTTTTATTTAGTTTTACAATTGGTCAAAAGTGTTTAAACTGACAGTAAGTATGCCGCGAGCTAATATCCTGCGAGCGAGTTGGTTTAACTAGCCATCTCATTCTCACCAAAAATAGTGAAACCGCTAGCGGTTTAACTATTTTTGGTGAGAATGAGATGCATGTTGGGTTTAATTTAAGGTTTTAAAGAGTTGAAATTCCACATTTGAACAAAATTCAACAGTAAGTCTGTAAAGCAAAATAATATATAGCCTACAGATACTTCAAATTACTTTCAAAGTTCACTATTTATAGGTAAAATGGTATTTTTTGTTTTACTCTGTGAACAACTAACAGTATTTCTCCCAAATGTCAAATAAACTATTGTTTCTATTTGCTTTAATTGCAGAAAAACGGGAGAAACAGGTCAAAATAATAAAAAATATTTTTTATTACAGTTTCATGTGTCTTGCTATACTGCCAGTCTTTCACATTGCCGTTGGATGACTTTCTTCCCCAAATGATTTCAGGTCAGCTTTTCAAATACACATACGAGCAATGCTTATAAGGATTATAATAAATTATCTTCATTCAAAACTGTACGTCCATGACAACTGAATGACGAGACACACAGCTGGTTTTAGCAGTTGCTCAACATCTTTTGATGGGTGTGTTGCTGTGATACTATCAGGCTGGTTGAACCTGGCTCTAACCTGTCCAGACAGGCACAGATTGAGGGTCTCATCCATCTGGTGTCATTTCACCCTGAGGCTCAGCACTGGTTTATTTGATGGTGCCTCTGCAATGTCCTGATAACATATTGTGTACCTTTACGCCTCGGCCTAACCTTGTGGCTTTTATGACTTTTTTTTCAATGACTGTAATTCTATTTGTTGTGTGGAAGATGACAATGGGTGTTCTGTGCGCTTTGGTAAGACGTTTTTCAGTGCAGGGTAGAGAGCAAATTGAGTGGAATGATGTGCCGTGTGGTGTGAAATAATGAGAGAGAGAGAGCGACAAAGAGCTGGATGGAGGATGAGTATCTTTTCAAGGTAATGGAGAGAGGAGAGTATTAAGCTTTTTGTGTCCTTGAAGGATTCCACATCTGATGACAGGTCGAGTGGGTTCAAAACAAATTCCTCAAATGTATTTCAATGTAGAAAAAGCTTTGGAGCTGAAAGACGTCTTTTTCTCTCTCCTTTCTTGTCGGCTTCTTTGTGCCTCTAAATGAACTCCTTCAATTCAGTATATATGTCCTTCAAAGACACCTTAGAATGTGTTTAATTGCAATATTTTTATTTCATGTTTGAGCTTTCAGATAGGACAGGGAGTAATAGGAAGATGGGGGGAATGACCCACGAGTCGGACTCAAACTCAAGTCGTCCAGCACCATTGTGCAACACCATGTCAAAGCACCAATGGGCTGTTTGACATAACAGCTCAAATTTAAGATCCATATATTTGTGGGAGACCTCACACGTGTTTTGGACATGTTTCAGCAGGTGCATCGCACTGTACACACTTCCATTTGGCTCAGTGTGTTTCAACAGATTTGATGTTGGTCTAGCTGTTTCTTTGCTGAGTTAGGGAGGCAGGGTCAGGCCGGTCTTGTCCACTCTTTGTCCTCCTACCCCTCAAGACACAAAAAGCCCGCCCCGTTCCCCCTGCAGCAGCCTTTGATGTCTGTTCGCTTAATGACGTTATTGGGTCTCAGTCATGTGTAATGGGAGGGGTTCTGGTCCAAAAAGGAGATTGTATGTGCGTTGGTGCTAGTTTGATCCAGTGACGTAGTGCTAGAAGCTGTAAGACTATCTGAGTAAGTATAATTGCAACTCTGTTTTTGCGGATTGATGGTTTGAAGTCTCGTAGTTTGATTTTATTGCTTTGCAATCAACGGTAAATCCGGTTCACATTTGCATACCAATGCAGTTTTTTAGCCTTTATAGCCTGTCGTTACTTTATTCTTACGTTATCTGATTCGTCATTTGTATTGCACATATTTGGCGTACTAAGCAGTTTGTTACACGTTCGACTGACTTTAAGTGCAGTGTTGTCAAATGCATTTCAAAGAGACCAAAGCAGTGAAAAAGCAAGTATTTTTCATGCTTCAGAACGAGTCTTCAAAATGTATTAAGACTCTTATCTGACGACTTGCTGTGAGTTTAGAGATCCACAGACAGATCAAAGGCTGACACTATACCTCACATGTTGATGTCATGTCTGTTGTTCCAACTTCTAACTACTCACATTTGTTCAGAGATACTGGAGCTGTTGCAAAAATAAATAGAGGTGTGAGGTTCTGTAAGGAATAGAGGAATAGAAAATCTGTCAGCAATTATTCAGCTCTTGTTGTTATAAAGTTGTATTTAGCTGGCACTTGTTCCTTCTATAAAGAAAAGGAGAGTCATAAAAGAATTGTTGTTATCTTTTTTTGACATGCAATTCAATTCTGTGATGAATTACATTTTAACAGTTCACAATAAGGTTTGTATTTGTGAACATATGTAAATGCATTACCTAACATGAACTTACAATGAGCAATTTAGGCTTTTGTTAACCTTATTAATGTTTTAAAGGTCAATACCGATGTTCATTTTTAGTTCATGGAGCTTTAACTAATGTTATTTTCAACTTTTGATTTTAATAATTTATAAGTAAATGCTGAAATTAACAAACTCTAAGATTAATAAAGGCTGTAGAAGTCATTTTCACCACTAGTTCACGTTAGTTAATGCATTAACCAATGTCCCAAATACAACTCTATTGTAAAGTGTTAGCGATAACTTAAACCTTGAGCACTTATTATTTTTCTGTATGTATTTCTTTTCTGTACTTTGCATTGGGGTAATGTGAGTATTATTGTGATGTTTCTCTTTTATAAGTCACTTTGGATAAAAGTTAATACATGTAAATGCCGGCATGACTCAAATTCTATATATATATAATTGTAAATACATATACTTCACCCAATCACAGTCTTGTGTTGTAAACAGAATTAAAAGACCAGATGAGGCCAGACAGGCTTTCTTTAAGCATGTATCACAATCTCAGACATGAAAACAGATTTGTGTGCTGTCAGACTTATAATTCCTTTTCAGAATAGCAAGTGAAAGACTCATTGACAGCAGTATAAATATTTGTTAACCTTAGACTATGTGACCAACTCCTGTTTCTGCTGTTTGTGTTTCAGCTGGTGGGGAGCGTGAAGGTTTGACAGTAGCCGTGGATCAGACACAGGCAGGTGGAGGCTCCCCATGGAGAAGGAGCAGGGCAGTGTGGCCTCCAGTGCCAGTGTTACCACCCCCAGCACCACCTTAAACTCTACCAGCATCAGCACCACCTCCACCTCTTCCAGCAGACCGCAAGTGCTCCCTCAAATATCAATTTACGGAGGAATCACAGACAGACAGACAGTTCAGGTGGAGTCCTATTTGCATTTACAGAAGAAATGAATCTCTCATACATTGCTTACCTTAATGTTCTTGGTTTGTTCTAAAGCAAGAACATTCACAGTCATATCATAATTGTGAATTTTGAAACGGTGTGCTTTTAAAACAACACAGTGCTGACAGGTCGATACATAAGGGCTACAAAACATGATGAATTCGATTTTTTGTCAAGACTGAGCAGCAAGTGCTTCACTATGTTGATTAAAACTGTTATCCACTAGTGCCATCTACAGGCCATAAGCAGCAGGTACTTATTTAACCGGAGTCTCTCATTCATCACTGTCACACATTTAACTAGTGTTAGTCCTAACAAAAAAGGGGTGCACTATCTTATACAACCATTACCCATGACCCTAGAAGTCGGTGTGTTTTGTTTTTACTAGTAATATGCCAATTTTTACAGTTAAAAATGCCATTTATTAATATTTATGGATAATTCTTCACTCATGCTTTGAATATGAAGGTATAGCAATTGGTAAAACAGGTCTATGCCAGTAATGTTGACCACAATACAAACATTTTACAAAGCATAATATTTTTTTAGCACATCAAAATAAACTAAATGAAAGACAAATTTGACTGATGCGATTATTTGTTAAAAAATATATTGTGGTAATATTTAAGAGTTTTGTCACAATAACCATGAAGTGAAAACCTGATATCATGTCAGCCCTGAAAGGTTTCGATCATTCCCATGTTAGATTATGTTTTGCCCCATAGACTTGATACAAAAAGGTTTACCTAACCCGCTTGGCTTCTTCTGTCATTTTGAAATGTTAAAAATCTGAATCACATGACACTTGGTGACTTTTGGCGCCTTAGCTATGTAACATAAATTATGGAAACGATTCCCATATTTTAAATGTCAAAAAAGTCGCGCTAAGCTTCTTTGCGGACATAAATGACTAACATAGGAGATTAATGGGAAATATGAAAAAATATTATCACTTTTGGTAGTACAAACTGCATGTTTGTTCGAAAATGTAATATAGAATAATATAAAAGCAAGCCATCTCCAGTAATGCAACCAGTAAATACAATGCATTTTCAGATGTCAAGCGGTTGACTGTCATGTGAGTCCCATATGGACGGTGTGTACAGATCACGTGTTTACAGGACAGTTAAGGGAATGTTGCAGTCACATTATGGGCTGCTGTGACAGATGACATATCATGACTCAGGCATGCATGCATGCCGTGAACTATCTGTTCTCTAGATCAGGGGCTCTCAAACTTTTTGGGGCCAGAGACCCCTTTTTCTCTGTTTGAACTAAAACTTGATTAAGTGCTTACTACAATTTTGTTCTCTTAAATGTGTTGCCATTGGGCTTTATTGCATTGTAATATCCACCCTTATTCACCACTTCAGACCTGTACATTTAGAAACACATTTAAATTTAATTTCAATATTATATTTTAAATCACATTAATATCACTTACAAACAGTGGGTCATCATTTACACCTGAAGTAATTTATCTTAAAAGCTTTCATAAATCAACAGTAGCACAACTGTCATATAGCTCTTTAAAACACTTACATTCAAATGATGAAGGTTATAATTACAAGATTAATTAATTACAATAAAGAGATTATTCACCCCAAATGAAAATTCTGATATAATTTACCGTCATTATTTTTTCTCCGTCAATTTGTTCCAAACCTGTATGAGTTTCTTTCTTCTGATGAACACAAAACAAGATATTTTTAGTCTAAATTATTATCTGTTCATAGCAACCTGTTCATTAATGTTCATAGTATATAGCCATCTGTATATATTGTTCATAGTATATACCTACTGTCATATTTAAATAGAACATTCCTACTGCAAAATATTTTTATAGTCCATGCCCACTGTATTATATTCTCTCATATTGTATTCTGTATTTATTCTAACTGTATATCCTGCACTTGCTAACTGCACTTCTGGTTAGACCTAAACTACATTTCGTTACACTGTACTTGTATATGTGTAATGACAATAAAGTTGAATCTAATCTAATCTAATCAAATTTTTTGAACTATATGGGAAATCAAACCGTTTCTGGTCCCCATTGACTTTCAATTATTTTAAAAAGAAATAAGCACAAGAAATGTTTTGGTTACCCTCATTCTTCAAAAAAAACTCATACAGGTTTGGAACAACTTGAGGGTGAGTAAATGATGACAGTAAATGAAGTGATTGACATGTTGTTGTGCTATGTCACACTCATATCAGTGTTTCGTTTGAGTATTTCTGGATTTTTTATTTCAATAGACATTTATTATCAGACACTGTGGTAGACACCAAACATTGACAATTAAATATTTGAAAATTAATTCAAAAGGAAATATAATGAGCTAGTAATTCCTTGTATGTATTTAATTATAGCATAAAGTGCTGCACAACAGATGCTTAATGTTGAAATGAACACCTGACTTTATTTTTTGTCCTTTTATTTTTTTTAATCAAGTCAGAATTTTTTTTCAGAATTACATGACATAAAATGCAATTTTTCTCATAAATGTGACATGAAAACGGGTTATGAAGTGTGAATTGCGGCGAAACAAAGTCAGAACTAAGAGACAAAAAGTCAAAAGTCCTTTTCATTCATTTTTTCAGTGGCGGAAATTGGCTTAATACACATATGAATATCAGCAGTATGGATTATGCTTTTATGAAATGTCATATTATACTACCACTTAATAAAAATCTTGATCCTGTCTCAGTGACTTTTAGCCATATTAACTTGGGTCTATTTGAGGTATATTCGCCTATGCGGATTCACTCTTCTCCCTCGATATGCACACTTGTTTGTGAGGGAACAAAGAGAGCATGTGCACTCTGCCATGTGACATGAAACAAGACACTGATGATTAAAAACACAAGACAGAAATATGATTTGGTATTAATTTATTATTTATTAGTAAGTCAATAATGTAACAAATGTTATTTGCGTGTTTCGAGACTATGGAGTAATAGAAAAAGCTCTGTTTGCATTTTCCGCACTGCAGAAATCAGAAATTTGCGGACCCCCTGGACACGCGTCACGGACCACTAGGGTTAGAGAACCTTTAAGAAGCCCGGCACTAGATAACCCTATAGACTTTAACTCATATGCTGATGTATTATGCCTTAACATCTTCACTCAGGTTATCCAGCAGGCTTTGAACAGGCAGCCCAGCACAGCCGCAGCACATTACCTGCAGCAGATGTATGCAGCCCAGCAGCAACACCTCATGCTTCAGACTGCAGCACTGCAACAGCAGCACCTAAGCCTGGCTGCAGTACAGCAGGTGTGCGTGCGTACAGTACACACACATCACAGATATACAAACAAGAACTTTTAAATCTTTCTTCTTGTGTTCATATTTGCGAGCTGAGACATTCTTTTTATGTCTACCTTTGTCTTTTAAGGTTGTATTTTGTCCTTGAGGAGTTTCATTTCATCACAATCACTCAAATTAAACGCTAATAAAAAAGCGTGCATGCACAAGCTTAGTAGTGAACGGCTAGCGCTTTTAAAAACAATACTTAAGCGATCAAAGAGAAAGATCCCCATTTCTATCTTAATCCATTCATATTGGCACTACATAAACGGGTTGTGTTGTGTAAACATATAATAAGCTTCTTTCACATGAGTCGGAAACTACGTCACCAACTTCCCCTAAAGATTAAATTCCATTGTAAAAGATGCACGCTTGTCTTTTAAAGCCACTTACATTTATCTGTACTGTCTTTTTTTGCAACTTTATTCTATATTAAACATAAAAATTAATATCTGTTCGTTTATCTGTTTTGTGCACTCGTACTGCTAATATTCATTTAGATCTTAACTTTAAACAGGTGGTAATAAGGTATTATGCTCGTTTACATGGTTTATACGAAGACATTTAATCCAGACACTCTGCTGTAACCGGAACATTGTTTACCCTGCGTCGAAAGATGCAGAAGTCAAAAATCCTGGAAGCGTGAAAAATGCCTATTGTTACAGATAGGCAGAGGATTTATATTCCCCAACATGCTTTGCGTTATTTTCTTAAGTGTTGTTTTATGTGTTTTTCAGTAAAGAGAAACACTTGTTAGGGTTTAATGTTCATTTATCTTTTAGATTTAGAGGAGTTTGTTATATTGTTATAGTTTTGTGGTCACCATTGTTTAGAAAAGTCTTGCCTTTGCTTGCCTTTGGTTGTTGGCGGTTACAGTTTTTAAAAACATTTTCTGTTAAGCTTGATTAGAGATAAAAGAGAACATGTTATGTCACATGAACTAAAAACACTTATGTTGACAACGTTAAATGAAAATATGAAACGTTAACACGTATAAATCATGTTTGTACAAACATAAATTTGGAAGAACCATCCAACTTGAACATCATAAAATGATGCTGAGTAAACATCACTTTATTATGTGCAACCGATGTACATACTTTTTTCATGTTATTCCAACAGATTTTTTTTTCAGTGCGTAGTGAGTAACTCGGCATTCATCAGCCTCATTATTCTGCCTTGACAAGAACTGATGTGTGTTTTTTTTAATGGCCGGAGGCATGTTTTGCACCGTTGAACACAAATCTACTCTTGGCAGACTCACATCCTTAGGGAAAAACCAAGGCTAATCATTTTGTAACATCAAAGAGCGATTTACTTTTTTTTATAGATTTGTTTGCCATAATGAAGGTTCTGCAGCTGTTTGTACTTGGATGCAATGCATTGACCGGCAGCAAATATTTTATTCGGAAACAATTAGCGCATTACATTTCTTCTGATTTAAGAGATCCAAGATAACAAGACCCAACTAAGATAAGTGTTTTAAGAGCACTGCACAGTTTAATGCACTGTAGTTGTGGTAGTTTGAATGTGGGAAAGAGAAATCTGCTTTCTTGCTTGGTGTTGAGTGCTTTTGTTGTTGATTAATGAGGGTTGGGTTTGACTTGTGACCTCTCTCTCTGTCTTTCCTTCTTTTAATACCTCTCTCTCTTTCTCTCTGGCGTTCACTCATTTCCCACAGGCTAGTATAGTGGCAGGAAGACAAAGCTGCAGTCAGAATGGCACTGCATCCCAACAGACCGTGGCTTCCCAAACCACTGTAAGTGTTATTAAACCTGACATTGATATCTCACTCAACAAGTCTCCAGTGGTAGAGAACCGATACTGGGCATTACTTAAAGGCAGTCGCTTTCTACATGTTTATAAGCTTCATCCACACAGAGATGTCTTTGGTTTCATTGACATCACTTTACTAGGTGGTTTCGATTAAGCAGTCGCAGAACTTGACTGTTTCATTTGTAATTGTTTAAACAGATAAATCTGGCCACATCCCAAGCGGCAGCTCATTTGATCAGTCGAGCTCAGAACGGGAGCTCTGTTCCTGTCTGTATTGCTCAACAGGCTGTGCTGCTGGGAAACACCTCCACACCCACACTCACCGCCAGCCAAGCACAGATGTACTTACGCGCTCAGATGGTAAGACACACATACACGCAACTTTATTAAGCTGTTCAAGGGTGTGTTCACATTTGATATGTTTGGTTAGTGCAGTTTTTTTGAGAACGTGTGAACGCTGGCACATAAACCCTAGTTTTGGATGTTCTGAACGTTCCATCTCAAAATATGTCATCGTAAATGTCCAGTCGGGACAGTTCACCCCAAAATTAAAATTCTGTCATCATATACTCACCCTCGAATCTGTATAAATTAGTTTTTTCTAATGAACGCAGAGAAATATATTTGGAAGATTGTTTGTAACCAGTGATGTGTTACGTTGCTAACAATAGACTGCTGGGTTAATGTAATTGAGCTCACTGAAGCAATTTTCATCTTGTAGGCTCTCTCATCGAAACTCCAAACTAGGACCTGCAAAAAAATGTCTCTGCTCTGTGTGTTGGGGTGGGACACATAACTGATTTTGATTGGTGTGTGTGTGTGTGTGTGTGAGAAGAGTGGGAGAAACCGCATAACTGATGAAGATTGGCTTAGGTAAAGTACATTTTCATCTTTTGCCAACCAGAGGCAGAGTATGGCAGGTTTTCACACACAAACACAGTCGCACAGAGTACACCTACGAGTCAGAGAGCGAAGGCAAGAGCAACAGGTTTAAATGTAGCTTTCGCAAACTGGAAATATAAGCACTACTTTTACCTCGTGATGGTGAAACACAACAAATGTGTATGTAACATGCAACTTATGCGCAAGTACACCTGTCGAGGCATGACTACCCCAGGGAGGGCACCTGTGTTGCTCCGATAACATGCCTTTTCATTGGTTAAGTGGCAAAGTAGTCATGTCGATGACATGGTAAACAGGAAATGGGCTATTATTGCTTCTGGCTTGTGCGTTTTAATGAACAGAAATCCTACAAGTTATGTTACATCCATAACCCTCAATATAAATATATTGTATACAACAGTAAATCCATTAATTACTAATACATGCTGTCAAACACTTTGAATTTGATAATTGTGTTTGTAAAACGTCTCATTTACATGTAATAAGAATTCACTTACCGTTTTTAAATCGTCACACTTTTGTGTGCTCTATCATATCTTACACACTTTGATCTGGAAAGGCACTCTGAATTCAGCCTTGGATGATGGTCACTTCTCCCCAGTTTACAACACCTGTAGCCAAAAACACAATCAAGAAAATTAATTGAAAAGTCAAGTCGTTCTTCTTTTTCCTATCTTATTGTTTTATGGCAGGTGGCATCCAACGTTAAGGTGCCTTACCGCCACCTACTGTGTGGATCAGAAAATCAACGTTGTTACTTTGCCACCAACAAATGATAAGGCCTGTGGGTGGAGTTACACAGGTAGCCCATCCCTAGGGGTAGTCACGCCAGATAGGGGCTTCTCCTTATGCCTAAGAAGAAAGAGGCTCCACGTCAGTGGCAAGTCATTGTAATCTTATGAAGCACCTCCCATCTTCACATGCCGCCACCAAATTAGTAGCTGAGACCTTGTCGATACGTTTCCCTTTGAAACCGAGTTTTCATTTTTAAACGGTCTTGGACCACACTAGCGTTTTCACGTGTTTTTCAAATGCTGCCTGTCCACACTGCATTGTGCTGAAAAACTATACATCCATGCTGTGCATTAAAACATGTGACGCTTCAGCCTGTGTGGGCGTTTGTTTACTTTATGCCTTTATGTCACGGCAATGTTTTTTACATGGATGGAATGAGGCAGTGATGCTGCTGCGGGGAACACGTAAGGGATAATGTACAGTCAGCTGGTTGTTATCGCAGAAATAAGCTGCACTGAGAAGGGGCTTGTGAAGGCAACACAATAGATACATTTCCTGGTAATAAGTTACTTTTATAATGATGTAACTCAGTTACTAAATCAATTATTATTTGTGAGAAGTAACTTTTAACTTTTTAAAAGGCATGTGCCCAGCACTGCTTGTAACCAAACAGTTTGTGGCCTCTATTGACTACCAAAGTAGGTTGGAAAAATTACAATAGCAAAAGTGCCCCAGAACTGTTTGCTTTCCTACACTTCAAAATATTTTCTTTTGTGTTCAACACAATAAATACATTTCTAAAGCAGTTTGTCCTACTATGACAGTCAATAGTGGCCAAGAACTGTTTGGTTACAAGCATTCTTCCAAATATCTTTCTTCTTGTTCATCAAAACAAATACTTTTTTTACAGATTTGGAACCACTTGAGGGTAAGTAAATGATCGAACAATTGTTTTTGGGTGAAGATGACATCCCTGTTTTTGAAGATGTTTTGTCATATTGAGCTAACTTCTGGGGACAAATATGTCTCCACAGTATATCAAAATAAACCCACCTGTCCTCCACACCCATACATTTATAAACACAACACATTTAAGCACATGAGTCTTGGGTTTGTGTAAACATGGACTGCTCCTATTTCAAATCCTGTATATAAATGGATTATTTTTGGTTCCCCTTATAGCGGTGCTCATTGCGGTAAGGGAAATATTTCAACAAAAGTAAAATTACCTCTACGCAATATTATCCAAGATTTTCCCACAAATGAACAGTATGGTATTTTTTGTCGGAATAGAAAAATAAATATGAGAAATGACACATTCGTGTTTCTATATTTTGCACTCACGTCTGCCATCTTTGTTGATTCAGCCTTGCATTTAAATATGCTGATCTTTCACAGACCTGATACCCATGATGGTCAATCTAAAACGTACAAATCATAATTTTTTTCTCCGATACACTTTCCGGCTTTGGGCCTGATTTGCATTAAATTAACAGAATTTGAAATGAAGGTCCATTAATCTTCCCCTTCAGCTGTGTATGAACTGACAGCAGAAGGGGCTCTATGAAGTGTTCTCTGATGTCGAATGTGATGGCATACTGTAGTATTTATCAAGGGGCTTGTGATAAAAACTATTATGTGCGTCATGCATCAGGTAACATTTCTGCTGTTACATTTTCAGGCACAGCAGACTAATCTTGTGCAAGTAGCCAGGAGTCTTGGACGAGCTGTTCCTTTGTCCTCCCAGTTCATCTTTACCCCAACTGCATCGGTCACAACAGTCCAGCCAGAGACCTCAGCACTGTCAATTACCACACCGTCCAATGGTGTACAGGTAACTCTCACTTACATCTGAATCAAGTGTTGTCCTCCTTATAACTTAATCACAACTTTAATATTTATAAATAATATATATTATATTATATAGTGTATAATTTATAATAAATAGAACATAAATGAATAAACGTATGAATAAAAGTATAAAGTAACCAGATTCAACATTGGGCTTGCATGTTTTAGGTCAAATAAAATGTATAATGTTTGACCTCTGTTTTATAAAAATCCATGCTTGCATTTTTAGTTTTAGTCACCGTCGTGTCAATTTCTGTTTTATTGATACTCAAAGTCAGATTTTTATTTGGCCCTTAATACACAGCAAACTTTAGATGGGTTGATTCTAAAGAAGCTAATGTGAAGTCTGAACAATTCAGATAATCATGTACTTTAAATTTTTACGGTAATTTACAATAACTCGCATACAATAACATATTTAATATATTCTTTTTTTAGCATCTTTGGATCCTTTAATCGAAATTAACCTATTTATCTGCCCCCCGTGATGTTTGTCTGCGTAGGTTCAGAATTTGGCGCTCCGTGGCCAGCAGGGAGCGCTGGCTTCGTCCCTCTCTCAGACACAGCTACAGAGCCTGAGTTTGAAACCGTCCCACGGGGCATCAGCGCAGCTCCCTGCAAACAGCCAGCCGGCGGTCCGACTGAAGAGTCTTGGAGCTGAGCCAAACCCACAAGGCTCTGCAGGGAAAGTCGGGTGCACAGAGACGTCCCCAGAGGCGGGGAGAAGCAATGACAAAACCAGTGAACCCCAAATGCGGGAACTCAACACGTGTCCTAGTGTGACCTCAGTATCGGGCCATACTCTCATCAGCACAGGTAAGAAATTAAGTTAATCTCTGGCTCTACATACTGTATGTATAACCAAATGGACTACATAGTGAAAGTGTCCTATTGAGTGTCTGAAGTGAGGGTGGAATAGAGCTGAAGTGAGAGGGACGTCTGGCCCCGGGTCGGGTTGCCGTGGCAGCAGTCTTTTAGGAGCACATGGGACGGCAGTGTCTCACGATTGCCCACCTGCTCTCTGTAGATTTGTGGGTGCCAGGCGACTCTGTTTGTTCTTTCCAAACCCTGGTCTGAAAGCATATCTTTTAACACTGAAGCAGATGCACAGCCTTACGCATGTTCAACTGCACAATTTGTAAAGTGAGAGTATGTGTGGCCCTGCAGTCCTGCCATTCAGCCAACAGTCAAATATCAAACTGATTTGCCTGACACTATAGTTGTTTCTTTTTTAAAAATGTTGTAATATTAACATGTTTTAAAAGGAAATTATGTAAAGCACCCGATATATCTGTACCTTGTGTGTGTGTGTGTGTGTGTCATTGTCTATTTTTGGGGGTCCCACCAACCACTTACTTTTTTGAGAGGCTGCCTCAACCTTAACATTGTATGAGGGATGGAAAAGAGCAGGAAAACTAAATAGTCATGTGGTTTTACATGTTGTAGTTATTTCAGACCACAAAAAATATGTTGCAAAAAATATATTTTTACATGCCGGACAAACCAGTTTCTTTACGGGAAATCATCCCACCCAAGCGGCCATATTTGCATTGCCCCAGGCAGAAATTTCAGTCTTATGAGACCAGGCTTTCTCCAAATATCCATACTTGCGTTCTTGTACTTGACCACATGAATACTCACATGATGTATCTCCTGTATTTGTACCAAGTGTTCTAGTTGGTTTTATTGCAAATGATGTTAACCTAAACTAAACTAATTATTTAACTTAAACTGGATAGTTTTCTGCAACGTCTCGTGAGATCTGGGCAAAAAGTTGCACTATTTATAATCCAGACCATGATGGGATATGCGTAGCCTTGAGTAGCACTCGGAATTGTGGATTTTGTGTGGGTTTTTGTGTCTACCGATTGTATTTAGACTTCTAAACTATAAAATATTATGTTAATTTGATAGACAAAACATGTGAAGATTATTTTGATAAGAAAATATGTAAATGTCATAAACCTTTGTTAATCAAAGATCTTTTTGTGTTCTTTCAAAGAAAAAATGCATAAGCTTATGGTCAAGGTACCCAGTGTGGCGCTAACTTCCGGGTTGACCCTACACAATATGTCATCCCTGTACAAGTCTATTTTGTATATAATATACAAAAGATTGTCCTTCACACACAACATTCTTGCGTTCCATCGATGTTAGTCTGTGTTTACATGAGTCATACAGATATCTTCATTCTTTGTGTTGTCTTATGTTTATAAGAATCACATTTTCAGATCTTAAGTTAAAAGCTTTTTTTAAAACATTGAGTTTCGTTTTCAAATGTAACGCATTCTGTGTGAATGGAACTCTCTGTTGTCGTTACATGGTAATATTTTTATTCCTTTTCCTCCATTTTATTGTCCATCAATCTCATAGGATATCACCCATCACAGTAGTAATAGCAAGCAGCAGAGCTCAGGACAAGCCAGACCTTCATTAGACTTTTCCAATCCAATACAAATGAAAACCACAAGCAGTCTGATGTGTTATTGTTGTGTTGGGTTTTCTGTGCATGTGGTAAGTTCCTGACCGTTTCCTGTCAAGAAAAGGTTCAAGAACCAATATACACAAAGATCCTCTACACATAAAGTCAACCGCAACTGGTGAAGTGTCAGTACACACCACACCATCAATCAATACATTTTGCTTTCCACACTCCTTGCTTGTTTGAGTTTCATGAACCCATAAATAGCACTATGATATTCGATCTCAGCGCTCTCTATCCTAACATCTACACGCTTCTTTTGCCGCTAGCTTTGAAAAGAAGGTCTGTCATTATGTTACATCTCGGTGAACGTGCTATCGTTGGAAAGGAAATGGAAAGACTAACACTCGATAAATGTAAACGGTATGTGTACGAATGGCTTTTCCGCCCATTGCCCTTGTTTTCTTCATAAGGAATTCATTAGACTAGAACAGCACATAGCCAGGAGCACGAACCTCAGCAAATATTTGAAACACAACTGGGGAGAATCCTAAGTAAGTCCAGACATTTCTTTGGAGTGACCACTGCAGATGTGAAGTGTTACGCCTCCATGGAGCGTTATGATCAAAATTGCACTACGGACCCGGAGATTCTTTGACCACCTATGGTGAACAATGAGACTGGGGTTAGGAGATCCTTTCCTTTAGAGACAAATAATGTCTGTATGAGTAAAGGAAACCCACCCTCTCTCTTCATTCCTAATCCCCCTTCTCCCCACATCATATTCCTATAGGACACCAGCAAGGGTATAAAGGTTTAAAGTTGTTTATTATACAAAAAAGAGCTGCACTACGAGAGCGTTGTCCTTGGCTATAAAATTACACTATTTTACATGCTACAGATGCCCATAAATATATCTTATTTCCACAGTGCACTTTTGTATTTTTGCCTGAGACAATGCCATGACAATACTCGAGTAAATGCTATCTATGATGCAGTCTCCCATCAAAGGACGTTTCTTTTCCGTCATGGGGATATATTAAACTGAGAACATAAAGGCCAGCAGTTAATTATTTATTAACACGGGTGGAACTTAAACCAAAATGTGGTCTCCAGTGCATGAAGGTCTGCATCTGCCGTCACTATTCTGTGAATGCTTTGAACTTAGCAGGCTGTTGGGGGAGGGCTGAATATGGCATCTATATCTTGTGCTCATTTTGATGCTACAGAACCGCGGATGGTTTGACGCGATTTATAAACACTCCCACAAATGCTGAGGAGATAATAGAACACAATTACTCTTTGCATGGAGGAATTTCAAGAGCATGGCTTATCACTTATGTTGCTTCTCACTGATGGAAAACATGGTTGCAGAATTTAATTTTCCTTGGTGATAATGCTCACCGATCTTCAGAGTCTTACAAACAATCCTCACCCGTATTTTTCATCAAACAACTATTCTCGCCCCCCAATTGTATTATTGGTTGAGCTGACAAAGTCGCTATGTCGGGCTGCCCAAATAAACAGTGGTGGGCCACACTTTTTAGGAAGCCAAACCTCACAGTTGTCTCAGTTGCTACAAAAAATGACAGCACCTTTATGGTCCCAAATTGAAATGACATTCTTTGTAGTTACTCCAACATAAGCTGTCCGAGTATGTCTGAGTAACTAAAGGTTGCCAAAGAAGTCAGTACTCGGGTCATGTGATGCTTCACATGTTGTGTGAATAAACAGAATTATGCTTTTCCCATTTTACAGTTGACATTCCAGCTTATAAAGCTAAACTCCAGATGAACCCATTAACCTAAAGTCAGCAACACTAAGCTAGAACAATGAAATCCCCACATGGAATCTCACAGGCATAAGCTTCAAGAAGTGGTGTTAAACTATATAACACATGTTCATACTAAACCCCTGTTCTACCAGCTGAGCTACATCAATCCCAGTGTCAGGAACTCTCTGTGAAAATCAAAAGTTTTTATTCCATCATCCAAATTCAACCAAATACATATGTGGGTTTCTTTATACACTTGACAAATAAAGAAATAAGGTTCTCGACTCGAGCAGATGTACTGTATACATATTTGGCTACTATAAAAAATGTAGAATCATATAACAATCTTTAGGATATAACATTTAATATTTTCTAAAATTGAGTGAATAAAATATTTTTTAAATATACATTAATAAACAATATTGAAAAGAAAAGATATCTATGAAAAGATATGACATTTTTTTTCTGTTTTGTGACACATATCCAAGTGAAACTTCTGAAATGAGAAAAAATATAGAGGGACTTGATTTAATTGAATTGATCGTTTGGAAGTCTCGCCATTGGACAGTCAATGCAGTCCCACCAACGTGCCAAGACATAATCTATGTAGTGCAGAGAATAGGACGTTTTTTTTGCTATAAAAAAACATTCCTTCGCGTCGGGTCCTGTTTACACTGTCGGGGCTTATTTCGCGATAACAGCCGGCTGCTTGTACATTATCCCGCTTATTACACGGCTACTTGCCACATGAGAAAAACTGGACATGAAATATGAATTTGAAATATTTTATTAGCGCATTTGTACCGAATGCAGATCTTCCGTGAATAAAAGCCGTTTAATTTCGGTTTTAAAGTAAGAAACGACGTTCAAACGTCACAAACAGGCAAATTGGTATATTGGTTTAATCGTAGACATATTTATAATACATTTTTGTGTAACATTAAACAGCCCCTCTCAAAATGATTTGCAGATTCCGGGTTACAAGGTGCTATTAGTTTTGAGTGGTTTTGCCATTGGAATGTCGCGACTGGCCAATCAGAATCAAGCATTCAAATGAGCCGTGTAATAATCCCAGATAACAACCTCTTAAAAATAATAACAGTTCGTCACTCTGAAAATCATTTTGACAGGTAAGTTTAATGTAACACGAAAATTAAAATTTAGTTAAATATAAATATGTCCTTGATTAAAAATGTGTGTATTATATTTACAAATAATTCAACCAAATTGCCTGTCCCTGGCATTTGAACGTTGTGTATTACCTTAAAACCGAACATAAATGGGTTTATTCTTGCTATATCAACGGCCTGTACATTATCCCTCAATCAAAAATTCACAAAATAGATAAATGCATAATAAAAACTGAATTATTGCATTTGAAAAACAATGTAAAAACTTTGATTTCATGTTGACTTACATTTTTGTGTATGACTGTAAAAAGAAGTTGACCAGAATTCACCTTATTCATATATCGTGGGTGCATGCAAAATACCAAATGTATCAATCAATATTACACATGTTTTATATGTATTCCAGCATATACCCAAATCCAGACCCATCAGCTGCTTCAACAACACAGGCAGCACTTTGTGATACAGCAGCAGCCTCAGATAATGCAGAGAGCTCAAGCTCAGCTCTTAGAAGCCGCCACCATTCAACCCCACACAGTACAAACTGTAACCATCCAGCCTGTCCTGCCAGCTCAACCTCAGCAGTGCCCTACCCCTGTCCTTCCCAAAGTGCCTGTTACCTGCCAACAAGCCACCGTCTTCCATTCCACGTCTGCCCTCGGCCAAAAAGGACAGTCCCGCGTTCTGAGCCCAGACAAGGCAGCTCCTCTACAGCTTACCTCAGTTAACCTACAGAACCAACCAGCTCAAGTACGAAAATGCTAAATTTAATTTATCTAACATTGTAATTGTATAACATTATTATTCCGTCCTTTTCTAATATTTCCTCCTGATATTAATTCCAGCTGGGAGTAGCCACACATGATGGGTCTGATAATGACACCCCTGTTCCTCTTGAAGTAAGAGACCTCTGCCCTGTCCAGAACCATGAGCAGCTGCTATGCACATCATCACAAGTGCCAACCCAAACAGAACAATGCCAATTTCTTAAACAATGTGATCAAAGCCAAACGACAGAAAACACAGAAGGTAATGCTTATTTTATTACTTCATTGTTTTGTCACCACAGGCGACAGATATTTAGTTTGGAAGTTCAAATAGGAAAAGAGTTGTAACATCCTTGCAGTCTTCATGTTTTGCATTTACACATATATGAATCAGGCCCATTAAACTCCTCCTGTCTTTCAGCATGTCTGTTTATATTAACAATCAGAACACACACTGTTAGTGTAATGATTAACTTGGATGAATGTATTTAGCGCAGCAGACCCGCAATAAATCAACATTTGGTTGAAAATTAAACCTTCAGAGAACTTTAAATACAGTATGATTAAAAGATAAACAATTGGTTAATGCATTAGCTACCATGAACTAACAATGAACAATAATTCGACAGCATTTATTAATATTAATTCATGTTAATTTCAGCATTTACTAATACACTATTTAATTCAAATGTTTTCAGTGTTAACAGTAGTTAATACACCATGAACTAACAGGAATAACTAACATTGTCAAGGATAAAAGATAAAAAAATACTGAAAAACTAAATTGTTCATTGTTAGCTAATGTTCACAATTGCACACTAATAGCACCTTATTGTAAAGTGTTACCAGATAAATAATTGGAGGAAACATTGCTAGCTTTTCTGATAAAACCAGTCATGAATCTTGAAACCATGTGATCTTTAAATCGGTTCTGTGATATAAATCATCAACCTTGGCCTTGTCAGACACAGAGCAGCGACTGCGTCCCGGCCATCTGCAAGTTTGCCAGTCACAAAGACCAGCAGTGCGATCTCTCCCCTCAAGCAGAAGAGTAGATCTGTCACACCCCCAGCGTCTATTGTCCAATCCGGGCACTTGTTTGAATGTGACCGCTTCGCTTATAATGAAGGGTGAAGGTCTGAGCCCTGTTTGTTGTCTGTGGGACATGGAGATAAAGGTGGACTCGCTTTGGCTGTCTGGCAGGTGTGCTGAGGACCGAACATCTCAGACATGAAATTATGAATGATGATCTACTGCTCCTTTATGTACGCACATTGCTCAAGGCATCAGAAAGCTAGAATCGTAAATCATGTCATGTTTTTAATTGTCTCACGCTGGTTCCAGATCGTGCTTCATTCATAAACTTTTATTGCATCTTTTTGTTTTAGATCAAACGGAGAATGATATCTTTCATGTCTGGGTTTAAAACACATGTACTTTAATTACATATTTCATGGGAAATTTCAAGTTTTATCATCAATCAATTTTAAATGCAAGAAGAATTATTCTTTATGAAGAAAAAAAAAGACTACAAATAAAATGTAATGGCTCATGATGTTTGTTGTGCAGTGTTAGACAAATGGTCTGCCCATACATCTATCTCGTGGTCAGTAGGTCTCCCTTTTGTCCCTTAAAGGGACGGTTCTCAAAACAAATCTGTCATCATTAACTCACCCTCGTTTTGTTCCAAATCTGTATAAATTGATATTCTGAAGAATGCTTGTAACCAAACACTTCCTGGTCACCATTGACTAGCACAGTAGGAAAAAGTACAATGGTAGTCTTCTTCGAAATATCGTCAAAAGAAATGTAGTCAATGGTGGCCGAGAACTGTTTGGTTACAAGGATTCTTTCAAATATCTTTCTATGTGTTCATCAGAACAAAGAAATTTACACCGATTTGGAACAACTTGGGGTGAGGAAATAAATTCAGACTTTTCATTTTTGGGAGAACTGTTCCTTTAAGACTCTCGTCTAAACGATTTGTATCAGATGCAAACGAATATTGCAGCTATTGTAGTTCAAAAAGTTACAAAGACGTTCTTGGTGAATTCGTTAAGGTCAAAACTTTATATCAGGAAATAAAGAATATTGAGCGAGTATAGGGAGTTCTGTTTTAGGCTTCTACACGCGCACGTTTTTGATTGCATTACATTTTCCTAAACATTTTTTACATAGTAGTAAATAATAAGATAAATTAATGTATGCAAAATACAACAGTCTTCGGGTTTATCGTCATGTCTTGTCTGTCAAACAAATCCACGCTTTTCACTCACCGGTTCATTTCAAGCAGCGCTCAGACGCTCTCTGCGTACGTGCGTCTCTCTCTCTCAAGGAGCCGCACTCAGGTTTAAACCAATGGCTGGACGGCACTGTGCCAAACACGGCCCGCCATTGGACAGAATTCCAAGCGTGCGAGACCAATGGCAAGCGCGCAATATTTCCTAGTCAGTTCCTCCATACAAAGAGGATCGGAGCGAGCGCTCACGTTGAGGCTGTCGGTTACGACGAACGCGTTCACGCACACATATAAAAGTTTGGATCGGATCGATTCCCTCTCTGTCCTGCTTTGCAAACCGCACCGGTGGATGACGAAAGCGTATTCAGGAATGCTGGAAGGCTAAAATCACATCGGTTCTTTCCTCGTTAAGCGGTCGCAAGTGTAAGTAAAGAGCGTGAGCGGAACAAAGGCGTGTGCTGTTGACAATCACCCGGACGACTGTGCGCGAGCGTTGTCTGCTGTTTATTTATTCCTGGCGAATGTTCGGGATATAAAATTGGGAAGCTGTGCGGTTCCGGGACAGAGGGATGCGATTTAAAAGCCTCTTTCAGATGTTAAAGTGCTGTTTGCGTGCTCACGCGTGCGTTCAGATCAGTTTTGGGGAAGCTGGAAGGAACGTCGCTAAACATGCATGCGTAACATTTGGCAGTTTCTCGAACGGGTAACGTTAGTAGTAGCTTAGCCTATCGCGCATGGTTTAGATCGGACCCTTAACAAATAGTTCCGCATAACTTTTATTAATAAGTATGGTTGCGTGCATCAGTCTGCTATTTACAGATATATAACAGATATGAGCCGTCTGTTCATACAGATCAGATGTACAACAGATCACGGAGGGGAAGTCTTTTTTTATACGTGCATATACAGTATATTGCGTTAAACCGTAAGTTAGGTCGTCAAATGTATGGCGAGAGCTGCTCGCACGTTACCTCACAGTTTATTCCACCCCATCGTTTAAGCATGGTGTCAGTACACAACACGGACCGGTGGATCCTCACAGTTGTTTATGGGTGTTGATCGATGCTGTTGTGCTCTCGTTCAGTCAACAGAGTGAATGTTAAGGCAGGTGTGGGCTCACCTCCAGCCATGACCTCGGGCAGCGGGAACAATGCGCCCACTGTGACCGGCAGCACTCCGCAAAATGGCGAGAGTAAACCGCCGCCACAGGCCGTAGTAAAACCCCAGATCCTCACGCATGTCATCGAGGGATTCGTCATTCAGGAGGGAGCTCAGCCTTTTCCCGTGAGTGCTCATCCCATCTGTGTATTTGTTTCGTTGTGCCTTACGAACGGTTAGTGTGGTTTATTACTCAGTCATAACGATTTTACTGTGCACTTGTAAAGCATTAATATCAGTTGCAGAGACTATAACCGTAATAGTATCCATCATTGTGTACATTTCTGCCAAAACACTGTACAACGTGCAGTGTTACTGTATTAAAATCAGGTTTAGGTATACTTTGAGATCATATTTCTGAACATGAACTAAAAAATAAGGAAATTGTATTGGGTCTGTAGATCGCACAGTAAGTGTCTTAAAGGGACAGTTCACTCAGAAACAACAATTCTGTGATTTTTCACCCTTAAGTCGTTCAAACTTTGTTCTTTGTGGCACACAAAGGGAGATATTTCAAGAAATGTGGTTTTGTGTCCATACAACAGAACCAAAAAGCTTCCATCTTCTGCAGAAGAAATAAAGTCAATGCTTGGAATGACGTGCGGGTGTGTTACGGTGTAAGAATTATTTGGGGGTGAACTGTCCCTTTAAGAGCCAAAACGTGCTTTAAGGCTGATTTAACATTCATTATTATTATTACTCAATAGAATTCAATAGAATTTTGACGTCCTGGCAATTTTATGTGTATGAATTGCACAAATTCTACCTGGCGCATATAAATGTGTGAAACGTCATTTATTTTGTTAGTAGCCATGTAAAATGTAACGAGGAATATCTTTGGCAAGGATGGACTTTAAGTTGACTTGATATAAACCCCATCCTTTTAGTCTCTAATCAAAGATGCACACTTCCCTCTAGTGGACAAATGAACCATATTATATTCACAGACTTGTAGATCCTGTAGTCCTTGTAATGAATGTATATTGATACGCATGCATTTATCCAGGTTGAACGTCCATCTTTGCTGCTGGATAATTTAAAGAAGCAGAATCAGATTTCTCACACTACAGATGCTGAGATGGAAGATCTGTCACAGCAAGGTACGAGTTACTCCAGTCACACCGTCTGGCACATGAGTCAACATGATGGATCGGTAATGCACAATGTTGCGTAATATGCCATTTATATTCAATCTGTAATGTAAACTCCATCATAGAGCTGATGAGCCAGGATGGAGAGCCAGTTCTGTCATGTGAATTCTGTGGAAGTGTAGACCTGGCATGTAACTTCAAGAGATCAAAGAGGTTTTGTTCTATGGTGTGTGCAAAAAGGTACAAATCCCACCGTAACCCATAACGTTGCCGTTCTTGCATATATATTTATAATGGTTCGTCAGATGAATAAGATGGATTCTTCTTCTTCCTCAGGTATAATGTGGGATGCACAAAGCGAATGGGACTCTTCCCAAGCAAAGCAAATTCGGAAATCATAAAAAAACAAAGAGCCTCCGATATCAATCATCAAAACATCAGCACGGATATAAAGAAACAAGTAACGTGTCACCGCTTTCCTTTTAAAGCACTTCAATATAGTTGCAGTGTCCAATGAGGGTTTACATAAACAGAAATGTGTTTGATCGCCTCACCGTGTTCCTGACAGAATCCCAGTGCCCTAGCAGCCACCGGGGCATCCATGTTGTCCTCACACCCCTCCCATCCAAATCACGGCGAGTCGAGTCTGTGCTCGGACATGTCCAGCTACGATGAGCCCCTTTCACCGCTGTCAGCTGCCAGTTCTGGAACTCAGAGGCTTCCGAACAAGGACAGATCAGAGCTCCCGTTTCTCACACAGCACTTCTTGGCCTGTGACCCCATCAAGTGGAACGTGGAGGATGTTTATGAATTCATCTGCTCGTTGCCAGGTAGCTGCCTTTACAGAGCTGATACAATTTAAGCAGATCTTTAATATTCTGCGGAAGACCGTTGCACTGTTTACATTCACTCACTCTTGTGTCATTACAGATACACTTTACAGACTTTCTAAGGAACACAGAAAAAGACTTGTAGAATGTTGACTTTGCTCTTTGTCATACAGTGAAAGTGAATGGAGACCAGGATGTGTTGACTATCTAAAAAGGAGTCTCCCACCACTAATCCACGAAAATCACATGATTTGTTCCAAGTCTTCTGAAACCGTTTGAGGCTGCTTTTGAAGAATAGATTTTTGGTTAAAAAAAAATTATAATTGTATGAATTATAATGTGAGCGTCATGGTAAAGACATCTTTGGTCGCATTGACTGCATGAAAAAGAGCAGCTGGGATATTCTGCTATAAAAACAAAACTCCTTTCGTGTTCCTTGAAAATAGTTTTGTATAAATATCAAAATGAAATTGTATTTATTGGGTAACATTTTATTTAACTCGCTTTAAATATCAAATGTACTGCTTGTGTTTGTCAGGGTGCCAGGAGATCGCTGAAGAGTTCCGTTCTCAGGAGATAGACGGTCAGGCCCTGCTGCTCCTGAAGGAGGATCATCTCATGAGCACCATGAACATCAAACTGGGGCCTGCACTGAAAATATTTGCTCAAATTAATATGCTCAAAGACTCGTAGCGTTTCTCAACGCTCCGTTTCCAACTCCTAAACTTCTGCACTGGTTTCCTCATCCCACCGTGGCTTTGGGTTGCGGGGATGGCTGCTCCTCAAAACTATGAAAAACCTGTGAATACCTCGGGTCACTGAACTGTTTCATCTCCAAAAGATTGATGGTGTGATTGATAAATGAACTATTCAGCTGTGCCAGGCCCGGGGGGTAACAATCCATAGAAGACAAGCACAAGTACTTCACCATTTGTGCAAACAAATGCTCGTGATTTATAGACATGGAAATGTTTGTGTTATGGTAGTGGGAAACACGTTTACAGTTTCTTTGTTTTGAACTGGACTTTGTATGTATTAATGATGAAAGTAGGAGCGTCTTTCATCAGGTGGAGTTTGTATTGTAGTTCTGCTTCCCGTCACAGAAAATATGATTGTTTGTTAGTCAAGAATTGTTCACGTTCCATTAGCCTTGCAGTGTGTAGATAGCAAACCATGTTCGTGTATCTGAAAAGACATTTCTCTGTTCACATGCAATTACACAAAATGTTTTGTCCCTGAAGGTGAGATGTTTTACCCCATCTACAGGGATAATAGTAATGAATGATGACCATCCAATATGTGCCTAATACTTCTCTAAACATCCCAAAGACTTTGTACATTATTTAAACAGGTCTCCTTTGTTTGACTTAATAACTGGTTCCCAAAATACATTTCCCAGCATCCACAATAAGGATTGCAGCTATAGGAGCTTCACATTTACGACAAAACTTCTCATTTCTTCTCAGCATGCACTCATCTTTGGAAATCTAGCGCAGTTTGTCTTTTTCATCGTTCGATGCAATTTCTGTATTTATTGTGAGCAAGGCTCGGATTCTGTTTTTATATTTGGAAATAAAAACCTTAATAAATCTACATGGTCAGTTTTTTTAAACAAAATGTTACTGGCACTATATCAGTTCATCAATGCTTATGTTTTGTCAGCGGAAAGCTGCAGAATTGCTAGTTTTATAAATAAAAGCACCGAGACAGAAATGTAAAGTGATTAAACTGATGAATTTTGATGCATGTTGAACCCTGCCATCATTTTTTTTTCATTTTAAAGGGCTCAAGTATAAACAGTTGTTTTACAGGATTTCTTTAGTAAAACCATCAATGCCCTTGTCTGACAACACTGTACAAAATACACACCATCACCGCCGTTTGTATTTGTATCAATCTTTTTTGTCTTTAATTTATTTACAAGCTTTAAAGTTGCTCTCAGTATGAAGAAGAACAAGCACTTTAGGTTCAGCAACATCTCTGTTGTGTTTTTGTACACGTTGCCATTTGGTCTTGTTCGGTGACTCCAGCGGTCCCCTGAATGCAAGATTCTGCTGGATATGTGTTTCACATCGAGCAAGCTGAAGCAGAGGAACAATCTGTACGGCTATTCAGATAATCTTAAACCTTGTACTAAAACTCTGATTGACACCCGGCTTTGTCTAGCCTCCTCAACCATAACAGATAAAACCGTCAGCGTCCTTTATGAAAATCACAGCGGTTGTTTACTTGTTGTCACGTTATTATTCTTAAAATTATGACCATTATTTCTATATCCACTCCTTGTGACTGTCAACATACGTTAAATACCCTTTTGTGTATGCTGCTCTTTAAAAAAAATAAATGAATGAGTCTGAATTTATGTTTTGTTTCATAGTTGCACATTTGTATTATTAAAGTCTTTCCTTAAAAAGTAACAAAATAAAAAACGTAAATGCAACATTTCTATAAATAATACATTTTTTAGTGCTCCAGCAATTGTAAGTCGTCATATGGTCGCGTGAACCGTACCATTCCAAATCTGGCTGCACTCCACCCGACTGATGCATAATGTGTTGCTTATTAAGTTTTTTCATTTTTTAATTTGAAGCAGTTATGGTTTCAGCGACTATTGTCTCTTTAGCACTAGTTGGCAAAGGTGTCCGTTTCTCGTCAATTGTCCTCCGACTCCTCCTCAGCCTCGCGCAGCCATGTAAAGAAGGCGGTGACTGACTTTAGGGCCACGCCCTTTCCTTGCTGTTCAGCGGGGTCTTTACTGACCTCCCACTTATAAAACGCGTCCTCAGATATCACGTCTTCATCATACAAACAGTCAAAGAATATCCGAAGCAAATCTGCAAAGGCAAAAATTTGTTTAATCTTATTTAATGTTTTGTGAGATATACTGCAAAGTACCAAATTTAGATCGCATACGTGTTTATAACTCTACCAGGCTTATAAAGCCAAGATGATGTTAGCGAATCAGCTCTGGTGTGCGTTTATGTGGGGATGTGAAAGATTTTACTTACTAGGAGGCTGGTCCAGTTTTACTATCAATGCTTGAAGTGCATAAAGTGCTTGCAACTGTCTCTCAGTGTCCGAGTTAAGGTACTTGTGTAAAACAGGCAATCTCCTTTGGATCATGGATGTGTCCATTTTGCAACAGGAGCCCTCGGCTACACACAGGGAAGCAGGTTAAAACAAAAAAGGCAAATGTTATCTTATAAAAAGTTGATGAAGTGTTTGTTTATTATTTCAAATTCGATTTTGATGTGTCACTGTGTACTTATTCACTTACTTTTCACTGCTGCTTTACAAACAGCAGTTATTAAAGCTCTAAGGAAGGGAGATGAACTCATTTCCGATTCGTCTAGATTGGCCTGTAATAAACCATCACACAAGGACTTTATTTATCAAGGTTTCACGTTCTTCAATGAAATGAGGAGCCTGATGTGAATCTGTACCTCAACCCAGTCGAAGATTTGTTCATCGCCAGCCATGTCCTCAAGTAGAAGTTTTTCTAGTTGTTTGTTCAGTTCATCAGGTGAGAGTGTTCTCTTAGAGACAGCCTCAGTGGGGTTTGAGCCATCGAAAACAGTGAAGTCTAGTTTCTGTTGAGAGATCACATTGTGAAGTTACTCGATATGGAGTAGCTGATCGTAAGCTCCCTTTTTATAAGTCAACATACAACAAAGTATGAAAAAACACTTGGTACTAGTACAGTATTTAAGTTGGTAACCGAACGGTGGCGGTACCCATCAGAGTAGTTCACTTCAAAATAATAGGAATAGAAATTACCATGGAAAGTCAAATTATGAAGGCAACTACTTTCACTTGCATTGATTTTGTGTCCATGCAATAGTAGTGAATGGGTACCGCTGATGTTCGGTTACCAACTTTCTTTAAAATAACTTCTTTTGTGTTATGCAGAATAAAGTCATACAGGTTTGAAATGACAAGAGGGTGAGTAAATGATAGACGTTTCATTTGTGGTTGAACTGTTCCTTTAAGTACAGGTGAAGACTCACATGTTCTGCGATGAAGCTGTGCACATCCTCTGTATCAGGTATAAAATCTACCCAGTTCAACTCAGAATCCCTCCACAATGATCCCACTTTCCTATGGCTCTGCAGCACACAGACACGCACACAAAAACAAATTCCTTTAAATCATCCTCCCGTATATTACACTAGCGTAAACATGCTCAATAGGATGAAAAACACTATTCACATAGAGCAGCAGCAACAAAGATAACCAAGCTTACCATTTGCTTGCATAGAAGGTGCAATATTTCAGAAAATAATATCCCAGCTCTTCCCACAGGGAGTAACGGTTTGCTAAATTCACTGCAAATACAAACAGATAATACAATAGAGCCCAAAACAAGTCTACAAGTTATTACTAATGCTAATGGTATCGTTCTGCAGTAGTTTGATGCGTACCTAAATAATTCTCTCATAGAGATTCCACCCTCTCGAAGCACTGGGGTAACCAGCTGCGCCAGATACAGCCATATATGAGGAACATCAATGGCCATATCATCTGCTAATTCAAGAGTTTCAGAGAACCTGTGGGCCAAACAAACATAGTGTGAAACATATTTCTAGGCTAGTTTTTACCACAAAGCTACTGTCAACCACGCCAAACACAGCACTGCAGTTCAGAGATGTCAGGCCTGTGATCTCACCCTTTAAAGAACTGAGGTTTGGAGAGGATTCCAGGCTGCAGGAGCTGGTAGAGAAGCTGACCCATGTGGTCTCGTGTGATCAGACTCCTCTCCAGGGTCGACTCCACACCCACCCGCACAAACACGTAGAGCATGGCGGGCTGCTCCAGTTCCTCTATACACTGCACTGCCTCCTGCGTCACACACACAGTATTTCTTCATCAGCGTCATTCTGGACTGGGAGGTACAGTTTTATGTGCGCAGGGGTTCTCTGCTTGATCATTAATCTAAATAATCTCACAAACCTTGTAATCATTAATGTGCAAAAATTCATCGATTATGGACTTGGACCGCCTCTCCATCTCCTCTTCGGTTAAAGCTGGCTTGTCTGGAGAAGGTCCTGACAGTACTTCAAGGTTAACAGCTGCAATGACGGACAACCTTTAGTTTTAATACTTCACATAAACACACTCATGGTTTAAAATGCCGTGTTTATTGCATCTTACACAAAAACACAGATGATGACATCTTGTCATCATCTGTGTTTATATACTGAGTGCGTATGTGTCCGTGAGGCTCACCAGACTCTCTGGATTGGCTATGCTCCAGCCGGCTCTTGTCTGAAGTGTTGGTGGGCAGCTTGGGTGTGTCCGAGTCTCTGCGGGACACCTCCTGGATGGACTCCTCGGGGGCCTCCTTATTGCAACTGCCCGACGAGAGAGGGCCTGCCCGAGCAGGACCAGCGCTTAACAGCTTGTCGTTGCGTTCCCGCCCTGAGCTTCCATGACTGCGAGACACAAACACATTAATCCATCATTCTCAACATCTTTCAAATGAGTAAACTGGAATACAACCATACACCAGGAGTTTATTGTGATTAGTATTACATCATACATTCTAATAATGAAGTAATAATTAAATTCCACCTTTCTCTAGATTAAGATGCTAAATATATGTATTCAAATATTGTTATTCTATGAATAACAATTATTCATAAATACTTATTACATATATATGTATTAGATTATAATAAAATATAAAATTTTACCAATGAGCAAATAAGTAAATAAAACGAGTAAATAAAGGAAAAACTAATATTGATTAATATCAATATTAAAACAACTGCAATTCATTAAAATATTTAATACATGACTTAATAAATATCGTTAATATATTTTATATATTAATCTATAGAAAAGTTGTATTTGTCTATTGATATGATAGGTGACATAATTTAGTCTTTATTATTGACCTGTATGGTGTAATATGAACAAAGATGAGTACAGATGGCACATATATTGAAAGTATATAAAACATCGCAACATTTTTAATGTTGTATAACAGAAAGCTACCTTTATTTTGCTTGTTTACTGTACCTGGTGAGAACTCTCCTGGCATCAAAGTCTGGGCATGCAGAGGGTAAAGAGGAAGCCGGTGGTCCTGAGGGTTGCAGGGGCGAGTAGCGGTTTAAACTAGTGGCACTGGGACGAGACACGTCTAAAAACAGGGTCAGAAAGAAAGGAAGGGTAGAGATTTTACATGTGTGACAAAAAAGTCCTCATCAGCATAATAAAGTATATGGGCATAAAACTCCTGCTAATGTCTGACTGCAGCACTTGGCTTTACCTGACTCACTAGCTTTGGCTCCAGCCCCTCCACTGCTGCCCTTCATCCAGTTCACCTGAGCTCTCGGTCCCAGCTGAATCTTCTCATCTAATGTTGGCTAAAGAAAACACACACACAAAATTGGTCTCAGTAAGATCCTGCTACACCCACAAATGCATTTACATAAAGACACTACCGCAAACAGAATCACCATTAGGGGGGGCTGTTGAGTCAAATACTACATATCGATGTTTACCAAACAGCTTCAGGGTCATAGCATCAAAATGCAAGGTACACCATCCCTGATTTCTAACAACAAGGTGTGATTATGCAGAATGATGGATTCAAGAAACTACGTGTTGAAAATGAGTCTTCACGGGTGACAACCGGACATCACCTTGGAGATTTTGGGAATCTTGGCCGGGTCTATTGTCCTGCTGTTCTTAGTCATAGGCACAGTGCTCCAGGTCTCTTCTCTTTGCACCACTGCATCACGAAGAGAGAATAAGTGGAGTGTTATTATGGAGGAACATGGCTGCTTCATTACAGATAGAGGACCAGAGGACTATACAAAATGTAAAGAAGATGAAAGTCTCTTTCTGACCTGGTCTCCTCTTGTCCTTGGACAACAATTGCTGGTGGACCTTTCTCTGTTCCTCCTGCTCTTCCAACTTGGCTTCCTTATGGATCTGCTCGATGGTTTTGGGACCCTGGTCAGCTCTCCGAGACACCCAATTGTGCTGAGGTGGGAAAAAGGAAACAAATCCTTCACAAATCTTGACGCTCCATTTTTAAAACCGTGACAAACCTGAGTGCCTTAAATGACTAACAGAAAGCTTCCGATTGGGTAAAAAAAGAAAGACATTTTATGAATCGGTCATATATACATGTGCAGTTTAGGACGGTCTCATTGTAAGGTTCTATGGAAAAACTAAAAATACACTTTTCTGTATCGACTTACCAAACGCAGGTCAATGACGTCCTGCAGCATGAACCGAATGCGTGAGGAGGTCTTCCTCTCCTTTACTATCTTCTCCATCTGATTAAAGTATTGATCCATCCGTGGCTGACAGAAAACCAAAAACACAACCTTCCTTGAGATAAACAAGCTTAAAAAATTTGACTTTATGCCCGTGATCAATTGAAAGCATTTTGGTTCTGTTATCAGGTGAATTCAGGCTGAGCTGTACCAGCACAGAGCATTAGTGACCCGTACTGGACCAATGTTTCTCTTAGGCTTTGAACCGCAGCCATAGTTTGTGTGGAGCTGAACAGACCAGCGGGGTTTTCCTCACTATCATCAGTTGAATTTGGTAGATTCTTTGCTATGTTAAATCCTCAAAGAAGCCAAAGAAAATCACATCAAACATGGATTTGTATGTACATCACAGCTTCTATCGCTAATCACCTCAGCACATCGAATGCAAATGTGCTGACAATTAACAGCCTCCCCTGCTGAAAGGACCAGCATGTGTTAAACAGCAAGACTACATTGGTCAACCATCTTTGACCAACATCAAATATTTACACAGGTACTGCAATAGGAGGTTTCAAAGAAGCGTTCGATTTAAAGAGACGGTTCACCCAAAAAAGAAAAAAAATCGTTCATCGTTTATTCACCATCATGTTGCTTGAAACCGTGCAATGAAATGATGCAATGAAAATGAATGGTGATTTAGGCTCTAAGCACCTCGCACTCAACACAACACAAGGGTGAATAAATACAAATTTTGTTCAAATAAAAAAAGAATTTGGACCAGAAATGCATTTTGACTAACAACTCTAAAATATAAAGTCTCTAAATTATTATAATACTTTTAATTATTACTTTTTCATAAATTCATGATGAAATTCTAGATTCCATGTTCTCTGTTTTTTTACTATACAATATTTTCCCATATGAAAAACTACTTTAGTATATTATAGTATTAACTCATAAACTATTGTAAAATACCTAGACAATCCAATGTTTACACAAAAAAAGCATAAAATAAGTACTATAAAATGAGTCTACAAGTACTATTTTCAGATAAATTAAGTAGCGTATTTACAATTTAGCATCCCAAACTATTTTTTATGTGGGTGTGTCACAGTTTGTTCAAGCTCTGCATGCAACAATGCAAAACTGTAAAAACGCATTAGACGATTTCATCAAACGCATATGCCTGGCCTGAAGTTAACTTCTGGCCTGTGTTTGGTTATCGGTCTGGCTAGTGGCTAGAAATATAACAATTAATTTCATATTTAATGTATTGTATTATATTATATTAATTGTATTAAATTACATTTAAACTACTCAACAGTTATTGATTCTTTGCGGGGTCTACCAGAAGTTACGTATAACATTTGTTTATGTTGTTGCCGCTGAAAACGTCTATATAAATAAAATGTTACTACATTGACACATAGCTTTAAAACTCTATGCCCATTATAAAACACAATCGAACCCTGCGAATGAGAATATACCCTTAAGTAGCCCTGGCCAGATACCGTGGGCTTACCTTTGCTTTCTCAAAGTCCAGGTCTTTGCCAATAGTGGTGAGCAGTCTGCAGAGGCACTCGAGTGACTCTTCATCGTGGTTTTTCAGCAACTTGACCACACAGTCGTGCATAATAGCCTCTGTCAGCATTCGAAGCTTAAAGAGCTCGCCGATAAATTTGATGTTGCCAATGGATCGCCTGCGAGCCTTATCTTTCGCATTGTTCAACTCCTCCTGCAGCTTCTCCCGCTCAGTAGCCTATCAGAAAGGGAACGCAATAGAGAGTTATTCAGAAATGAATTTCTAGATTCTGTAATTGTGATCTGTTTGGATGACTGGAGCACTTACCGAGGTAGCAGCCTCCAGTTCTCGATGTTTCTTCTCAAAGGCATCGTCATCTATTTTGTCCTTCTCAAACTCTTTCTGACACCGATTGAGCAGCAGCTTCCGGAAATTCACAGTGCCGTTGGGCTTATCCGTCATGGGCACTTTTAACTACAAAGACATCAGGCGAAAATCACTGATGTGAAAAGCTACAGTATTACAAGTATTACAAAATTCTATTGGATAAAAAAATGAATTATCCACATTATTTCTTTTACAATTTCATTCATTACGAATCTACCGAATTTGTATACAGATTTTAAAGGAACGTTAGACTCACCGTGGCCAGACAGCTGCACATGTTGCCATAGGCCACAGAGAAGCCGGGTTCATTGATGGCTTTCTCAAAGACCAGGTCTATGACCCCTTTGAGGCGCTCCTCCGTGTCGATGGTGAGATCGGTCACCTGCTTCATCAGCTGGTTAAACATCTGTGGTGTCAGTTTGTTGAGGATGCTGCGCACTTTTTTAAAAAGCTCCTGCAAAAGAATCGATGAACACATTACCCGATGTCCTCAAAGGCAACAATCTCTATTGTCTCTCTGTGTTATGGGAAACAGTAATATGGATAGGCTCTCTGGATATGACAACATTCTATGATTACTGCAAAATAAACGTTACCAAAGCTTTTTGAAACATGTACTTAGAGCACAAAGGGGCATACCTGAGTTTTCAGGGTATCTTGATCTTCGATGACGCTGTCCAGCTTCATGCCAGGCTTCCAGGCGTTCTCGGTCGTCCTCAGCTGCACCTCGTTGTTTACAGACACATTTGTAATGATCTTGCGCCCAGGCGGTCGCCGGAAGCCAACATTAAGCAGCTGATCAAACATCACAGTTGTTGTAGTTATTACGACATTGCTTAAATTACAATTCACCATATTCTTTGCGCGAGTGTGACAACACGGATAAAAAGGTACAGACCGGTGCTCCTCTGCCCCCTTGATTCTGTCTGCTGAAATCCGCAAACGCTGGCGTGAAGTCTGGCCCCCTGGAGATCATGCGTGGGTCTACTGGCCTCGTGGGCAGCTTATTTTGGTTAACCTGTTCAAGCAGCCAGTGAGTGACGCAGAAACACATTAGACCTCTCTTAAAGACCAACCAGAGTGGTGATACGGAGGATTATAACCGCACAATAATCGAGTAATAATTATACCTTTATTCCCACAGTAGTAAATGTAATGGTGTGGTCCAAATGAATTCAAGTACAAGAGAATTTCCTTAATTTATGACTTATATACGTGATATACGTGAGATCAAAAGTGTTGAAAAATCAGTTTGTGTAGTAGGGGCTGTACCTTATCTAAAACAACATCAGAAATGGGAGGAAGACCCTCTGGTTTTTGCACACAGGCAGGCATGAACTGGAAGCCCAACAGGAAGTTTCGGTCATATTGTTTCTTTCCATTCTTCTCTGCAGGCTCTGGAAAAGAAAAGAAACACTATCAGGATTTAGAGAGAGGTCTAAGATCACACTGAAAATCTGGGATTTTAACCTAGAAATGAAGTTGTTTTAGAATAAAACAATGTCTATTAAAGAAACGTTATGATGTAAGAGGTTGAGCTATTTATAGTTCACAAAGCTATATCTTTCTCTACATAACATTTATAAATCATGCCGTGGACGAATGAATCATCATGTCAGTGCCAGCAGGAATACATGGTGTCATTAAAAGTAAAAGAGGTCCTCACGTGGAACAGCTTTGATCAGAGGCTCTCTGACTGCAGATGTGTGGATGGCGTCGCTGCTCTCTGTTTCGGAAGCGTGTTCAGCACCATTTCTTAGAGGCTCTGCTTCCTGTTCTCCGTTTTCCTCGAGCACTGCTCCTACTGACGGCCTCCGCTCCACCTCCACAGGAGGAGGACTGGGGCTTTTTACAGCAGGCTGATCCACTTCCTCCTACCAATCACACACACATCTCAAAAGTGGCAACATCTTTTCTAATATTTAGATCTTTAAATCTAGAACCTAATTCTCACACAAACCCGGTTATTATGTTTAATTTAAACGTAAATTTGGCCAATTTATAAGCCTTACAAAAGTATAGTCAAAGCTGCACGTTCACAACGCGTCGCTCAAATTCATTTGCGTATAAGAAACTGGGTTTGTCTGTTCACATTTAAATTCCTAGGGCACACCAACTCTGCAGAGTTGTAGCTGTGAGTGGCATCCACAGGATTGTTTGCAATGGAAAGAAAACGAGAGAAAAATGTCTTATTTTACCTCTTTGTCCGGACCCTGATCTTGACCAACAGGCATGTCCTCTTTTGGCTTCTTCCAGGTCTTTGGTGCACTAGATGTAGCTGTAGCCGCCCAACAGTGAGAAAGCTTGTGTTATTTTATTGAACATCAGAACAAAATCTCATGTTGCCAAACCTCAGACGGTTAAAGGTTGGGTGCTCTTTGCTCATGGAGACAGGAAGTGTTGCATGACTGACATGTTAAGTGATCAGTTTTATTTAAATTTGACATGCAATTAATCGCATCCAGAATAAAAGTTTGGGTTTATATAACGTATGACTGTGCACAGTTCATAACTTGGTTTTTAAACACATACACATAGATGTATATATATATATATATATATATATATATATATAAGAAAAATATAAAAGTGAATGTTTAAATAGAATTTAAATGATTTACAAATAATAATACATGTAATAATATAAATGCAAATATTTTCAGTACATGTATGTATGTGTACGTATTTATAAATACAAAAGTAATATGCACAGTGCACAGACAAATATTATGTAAACACAAACCTTTATTCTGGATGCGATTATTTGCAATAAATCCTGGAACAGCCCTAACATACCTTAAACAGCTGAGTTATCAAGAGATACCAACCTTTAAATTGGTTAATAATAACAAAAAATAATGACTAACAAATTAATAAATCATTTGGTTCTTAATTATCAAAATTAAAATATTTTTCACATTTATTTCTATAGCGTTGTTGCAAAGTAGCTTTACAGTAATGCATCAGTACAGACAGGAGAGACATTTCCAAAAACATATTTATTGATATATGAACATATATTTATTACTATATTTTATAAATACAATTTTAACGAATATTTTATATAAACAATAGAGAAATAACAGCCTGTAACATATGAATAAAGGTTATTATAGTTAACTTAAACTATTAAAAAACATTGGCATAAATATTACTTGGAAAAACTAAATTCAACTAAAATTCACCTCTTTTACCTTCTTAAAAGAAGTTTAAGTTGAGGCACTAAAATTATAAACACAAAATTGTAAAAACTAAACTCAATCTAAAACTGAAATAAAAATAAATGTAACATATGTATATATATAGGAACAAACCAAATAAACAAAGAAATTTTACTAGAACATGAAAACTAAAGATATAAAATACTACAATGAAAAAAGAAAATATTTTTTATAATAAAACCTAGTGATAAATTCCAGCACAATGAAAGAAAAGACATCCTGCAGGCGATCAGCGGACGTGTCATTTGAGACACATCTGACAATTTAGGCTGTATATTCAGTGGTGCTCACCTTGACTTTTTCTGGACAGCAGCAAGGGCTCACCTTGCTTGTCCACCAAGGCCTCTCCAAGGTTCTCCTTCCCTGCTTCTTTAAGATCCGGCCCTGTAGAAGATCTCCTGACCAGGTCTGACCCTGCAGAAACCTGACTGGGGTGTGTGAGGCCTGGAGGTGGAGCAGGTGTGGTGAACATAGCAGCATTTGGGTCGGGGAGGGACGGGTCATCAAGAGACCCAGCGCTGTCCTCGGCAGCAGGCGAGGGACTATCTGCCTTCACCTCTACAAACTCTGCCTCCAGTGCTGGTGCGATGGGACCGGGCTCCGTGCTGGGAGGGATGCTGGGAGTTGGCAGCAATGGAGACACTTCCCTGGGTTGGGATTCCGAGTCTTCAATCAATGGAGCAGCATCGGTGTCCGGCAACCCATTGACGGCCTTCTCATTGGTTGGGGATGTGGATAGGCTCCGAGGTTTCTCTAGCTCTGAGTTCTCTGGTTCTGGTGTGATAGCTTTAGCAGGGCTGGGGTCAACTGAGGTGCTCGAGGCTTCCGTTGATTCCACTGCTGAGGGAGGCGTGGAGAGAACAGGGGCTGTAGCTACACTTAACGCCGTTTCTGGGCCTGAGGGGGGAAGCTCCGTTTTCTGGGGAGGGGAGGGGGGCGGTTGGACCGGGCTGCTGGGATCTCTTTTCTCTAAAGGAGCTTCTTGCTGCCGCATTCCAGGAGATGCACATCTTTGTGAGGGAAATTCTAGTTTTGGCTTGTCATCTAGGGCCATCAAATGAACAAACAAAAAATGTGTCAGACTTACAAGTACATAACCTCGAAATGTAGCAGAAAGCATATGACTGTGGGGAATATGTGGTGCTACGGCCAAGAACCTGACCTGCTTTCAGGTCGATGGTTGCAGGAAGGCGCTGGGCGCTGTCCACGCTATACACAACGTGCCCGTGATCTGCTACCTGGCTGTTCGGCTGCTGGGATTTGAGGTAGAAAATGTGAGGATAATGAGGGTGTGGACATAAAAACTAGCAACAGAGACAAGGCACACGCAAATATGCAGAACACAGACGGAGCAGGAAAAGCAGAACACAGAGGGAAGGTTGACAAGTGGAGAAACAGGGAAAATGAGTGGGGGTGGAGGAGACATGTGGAGAGAGAGCAGAGTAGAGACAAACACGGTTAACGTCTATGGAGAAAGGAAGTGTCACATCATAAAGGAACTGTGCTTTAGATCACAGGCTTTGAAACTTTTGGACCCCCATACATAATAACGCTTTCTCCAGGCTAAAGACTTATTTATTTCTAACAAATAACTATGCAAATATACAGCCGTATATCAGTCATATCAGTATAAACAGGTCAGAAAACAGAAAAGATGCTCTGTATTTTGTCAGTGCTCAAACACTGCAAAGAAAACACGTTCATATTCCCTTTTAAGCAATATTTCTACATCTATTTAGGATACATATAATCAAAGTTTTCATGCGTTTTGTGATGCTGTCAGTCTTTCACATTGCTGTTGGATGAAGAAATGCTTTATCTAGAAATTCTGTTTGAATTTAAATTTAGTATGGTCTCTTATTCTTTTCCACAGCTGTATTTTGTAATGCTTCCCTCTGGGGGTACAAGCATTCCTGTTTAAAAGCCTGTGTTTAAGACTACACTGACACACAGGGGATGCGTGATACTGTCTCAAGAGAGTGTAGATGAGGAGTCACTGTAATGGTAACACAGGGACCAGGATGACAAACAATCGTGACACAGTAATACACATGTGATAGTTTCATTTGTGACATACTGACAATGAAAACGTATATACTTATGTGCATGGAAAGTTTGTCAAATCTATACTTTGAGGTAAAAGATCACATTTAGCAGGAGGGTTGAACATAAGTGTTCATAAGTGCAGGTCTATGAAAGCAGGCAATATCAAGCTAAATCTATATGGTTAGTTGGTTTCCGTCTTACCTGTGGAGGTGTAGGTGTGGAGGAGGGTCGCCCACCAATGGGTGGAGTTGTGTTCCGACTTCCACCCACCCCTGACAATATCTCGTCTGTGACATCCTTACCGCCCTGGTTGGGGTCTCGGATGCGGATCTTAGATGACAATAAGTAGAAATGGAATTAACTGATAAAGCTTCTGGATTTACATTTACAAACATTAAATTATACAATGATCACTTTCTGCTCCCAATGACGCTTGTACATTTTTTCCCCTAAAGCTATTATGATTGACCCTTTACATACTGCAGTTGAACTATAATGACGTGGTTCATGTACACTTACTGTTTTCTTTTCCCTCTTAGCAGGCGGAGGTTGTTGTGGTGTAGGCACTATAATGGATGGAGATGGTGTGTACATGGCTTGCCCAGTAAAGTAGGGAGGTCCTGCTGCTAACACATCACGCAAAATAATTTTGACATTAAACCTGATCTGACTAAACAACAGTTTTACGCACAAAAATGATTAAATGAACGCTTTAGTGGAGGATTTCCGCAAATTCTCCAAAAAACATTTTGACAGCACAATGCTGTCACCATGAGTACATAACAAAGTCAACAAGCCTCAGCAAGTGTCTGGAACATGTGGCAGACAGAACAAATGTGGAAAAACTCACCATAAGGTGCAGGGAAGTCCCCTGGACTGGGTCCAGGATAGAAGGTACTGGGTCCAGGGGGCTGAACGGTGTACTGCTGAGGCCCCACATATTGAGGTGCACTGTGACGGTACTGTTGAAGCACATCATCAACAAATTACCCACGATTCAGCACTTCAGTCACAACGTACAACATAAGTATGTCAACCATGCTTTAAGGCTCTAAACAAAAATGAGTTACTGCCTGATGACAACCTGTAACCATATTCGCATTAAAAAAAAAAGTTGTGTTAAAATAACCTGGTGTACACACATGCTCTAGATATAGCGAGGTGTAATGCGATTCTGAGGTTTGTGACGTGCTGTCTGACCTGATGGATGTAGTACTGCGCTGTCTGTGGGGAATGGAAGGACATGGGCGTCATGGTCATCATGATGGGCTGATTTGGAGAGTAGACCGGTGTTTGAGACGTGGGTCGAAGACCAGGATTGTTGCTTGGAATGTTGGGCCGGGCCGTTTGCATCTGCGTCCTCTGGAAAAACTGAGAAAAATCATAAGAGCAGAAATAAGTTATGTAAAGTTTAAGAAACTCCGGGAAAAGGTTACATCTCAGCATAGGAAGACAACTGAACTTAACAGACGTCCTAAAGAAGTTTACATGCTTTTTCATTCAGAGAGGCACTATAAACAACAATGTACAGGCATGCAAGAAACAAAGACAAAACACATAATTCTAAGTAACATGCGGTTGAAATAAAACAGGCCCACCTATGAAAAAATATTGTAGTGAACTGCATAGATACAATCTATAAACTATACCTAGAACATCTTCTTCATTATTACTTTTATAACAACATTCTGGTCTTCTATTAAGATAAATTACTATGTTGGCACAATTATACTTTTGTCTAAAAAAGTATTCAAACATTAAATGTTCTTCCTAAAACAATGAATTCTTCTCAAATAGAGTTGCTGAAGTGTTAGTCAAGACATCTTCTATTTATCACGCTGTATATAACAAAAGATGTAATATCACAATGTCAGTTTATTCCAATATCGTACAGCCCTAGTAAGGGCTGTCAAACGATTAATAGCATCCAGAATAAGAGTTTGTGTTTCCATAACATATCTGTGCGTATTATTTTTGTATTTATAAATCCATACAAATACATGCATATATTTAAGGAAAATAAACATTTATTTATCACTTCAATGATTGGTAAATATAAATTAACATATACTTGTGTATGTTTTTGTGTTTATAAATGCAAAATGAATATACACAGTACACAGACATATGTTACATTAACACAAACTTTTTGCTCTTTAGAGCAGGTGACTCCGTAAACAATCTAGACAAGAACCCTCGGATACATATTGCGAAGATGCTGGAATTAAACCACAAGCACGCAGAAATTTGACACGGTGGGTGTGGAAAAGAATGTAGAGCTCACATAAGGACAGTCACCATATGCAACACCATGCTGCTCTTTGAACAGAGACGGTAACTGTACAATTTGCAAACGCATCATTTCTCTGACAGCCACCAATCAGTGGATCCATCAACAAGAGCCAGTATCTCTGTTCCAAAACCTAATGAGAACCCTACACAAATGCTGTTCCAGAAAGTTCAAAGGAAAAGGCCAGACAGCTCACTGGGTTATGGAACAAAATATTGCATATAAAGCATTTACACCTAGGGTAAGCCTGCAGTAAATCTCAGTATAAGGGTTCCAACGTGCGCACTTGTGTATTTCCAGCAAAACTGTAGAGCACAACCCTTACCAGGGAAGACCCACAAGGTTTCAGAGACCATTATTTTATGGCAGACTATAAATATCAAAGCTAGCCATAAGCCATAAGTGTTCTCCCACTACTCAGGAGTTCACCTGCTGACACCAAATGATAAAACCTGTTTATACGTTTGAACATAAAGCATTTGCCTACGAAAGCTTTGCTAAAAGTTTAAGCCTTTCAAAAGATAAAATAAACATAAGTTGAAGCTTCTGTTAGAGGCAGTACCAAGTGACCAGATCATCCAGTCTCTCAATTTGACCAATCACAACTGAATTCATTGATGAAATGTGAAAAGAAAAAGAAAATATTTTTAAATTACCACCTGATATTAGAATGTAAATACATGTTTCATCCATAAGGATCCATAATCAAATTCGTTTTTGACAGGAAAAGGTACTGTTCGCCCCCCAAAAAATTAAATAAATTATGTTTTTACCCCTATGTCATGTATGACTTTCATTCTTCTGCAGAACACAAAAGAAGATATTTTGAAGAATGTTGGCAACCAAACAACACTGGCCCACACTGATTTCCTTTGTATGACAAAACCACTAAGACATTTCTCAAAATATCTTCCTTTGTTTTCCACAAAAGAAAGCGTCACATACAGGTTTTGAACGACATGATAATGAAGAAATGATGAAAGAAGTTTAACTTTGGGTAAACCATCACTTTAATGTCTATATTTAAGCATATAGTATTTCCTGAAACTTTAACACCGCGCAGAGCAACAAATCGGTCAAGCCATTTATCAAGAACATATACAGAAAGAAACTGATTAACATGAAAACCTAACCAACTACAAATACAGCAGGCACTTAAAATCAAGTCAACAGTTCAAAGGGCGATTTATGGTTCTGAGTCAGAACTATGCCGTGTAGAGTCTATGGCGAAGGCAATGCTTAGGTTTGTATTTATACTTGTGTGTGGTTGTCCGCTCCAACATGCAATTACACATGCCGACCGCTAGTGGGCAGTATCAAGGCAAGCACCAAAGACGACGTAATTGTTGTACGCTCCCGGATAAGCCTTTAGCAGTGAGAGCTAAAAATAGTTGGTGCCTTTTGATGCAGCTTGAATTGTGAAATATTGTAGAAATCATTTATTTAGATAATTAATTTGGAGTAAAATACGACGCTATCGTTGAGTTTTTTGACTTGAGAGAGGAATTCAAGTAGACCAATCACAGTGCCTTGAGGACTGCTGTCAAGTTGACATCCGTTGTTACATTTTTGTAGAGGTGCGCGTCAGGCAACGGCGTAGGGTATGCGGCTCTGAGTAGGCTACACCGAAGGTCTGACCCAGAACCATAAATTGCCCTTAACAGATACTGAAGGGGAGGTCAAATTGAAATGGAAGATCCTGTCTTTGCGGCGGGCGACTGTAGTGCATTTGATTGGGCGGGAAAGCAGGAAGACGATGTTTAAATAGAAACTGTGAACTCCATGCCATGCATTTTCCTCCAGACTGAAAATTACCTGAATGGGTCTGAATCCTCCCTTGAATATTGAAGCAGGAAAGAAAGAGAAGCGAATGCGATAACACACTAATGGGTATGGAGGGATAGTGAGAGAGACTTATATACACGCACGCTTAAAGAAAGATCTGCAGTACAGAGCATGCAAAAGGGCTTTTCTCCACAGAAAGCAAGGATGACACGACTCTTTTGAGGGTGAACAAGTGACATCATTCTTTACGTGTCAACATGAGCTGAAATCCACTATCCCTTGCAGACACACAGAACAGACAAGGGGTACAACTACACAGCCTCTTTTAATCAGAATTGTAAGATGGGATAATAAATACACATCATTTTTATCTTTGAGAGAGCAGGCTTTCTCAGTCAGGGTTTTGTGCATCTCTAAGGATTTGTGAGATTGCGATAGAAATGCCAGTGCTACATTCAATTAAGTAATATACCTATAATAATAAGTGTTAAAAAAAGGATTGAAGAAAACCACACACGTGTTGTAACACTCAAGTAAAGTACTTAAAATTACAGAAAGTAAATAATTTATGTCAGAGAAAAATGTAGGGATGCACGATAAATTATCAGCCATATCGTTATAAGCCTATAATGGTATTTTTTATTATATCGGCGGATCATAAAATGTAGGCAGATATATTATAGCCTAAAAAATAATTTATTCTGGTCCGAAAAGTTAAAAATACTACTTGAAGGTCTGGAAACCTTGGCCGGTTTAAGTTTGAGCCCCGCCTAAGATGCCATTTTGACTGACAGGTCAAGTAACCAATCACGTTTCGTTTCATGACGCTTCATGATTTTGGTTGTGGAAATGTCTCCGTGATAACATTTAATAGTTTATGCAATGAACCTCATATACTTTTAAGTTTAGTTGATTGTGATGAATTTTCATTGACACCAAAATAAACATGACAGCTTTCTTCAAAGATCAGATTGCTTTATGTTGTTTCCAGGTGTGTTGTTTAAGAACATGACACACACATCTGTGAGGCAGACTTGACTCAAAGCCACTAGCCTGCAACCTTAAGCCAAAAAAACTAACTCTGCCGCCTTCGAAGGAACAAAAGAATGGAGACAAGAAACTAGCTTTTTTTTCTTAAATAGGTGTCAATGAGTGTTACAGACCCTTCTATTTCCCGTCTATAGGACCTCTGCAAATTTTGCGTAATTTGTTTGATTATGCATAAAATTCTGCGCTCGCAAAATCCTGCAGGGACTGACTAGTATTTTAGAATTTTAGACTTCTGAGTACCTATTTCCAAGGTATCTTCAAAGCAAAACAAATCACACAAACAATTCTTGCATGCTTTGCACAGTTTGTTCCCAGACGCCTGATGAAATGTGTGTCTGTGTGTCGTAACCTGTTCCAAGAGCTAGACTGGGTGATCATGTTACCTAGACAAGCTAAGAATGGGCTTCACCGGAGAGTATAAAAGCTCTCCCATCCATAAATGACATTTCAGTACACAAACAAGAAAATATTAACACAAACTTTGAGCTCATGTGGAAAACACACCCAGTAATGCACTGGGTCAGTAAACCATCACTCAGAATGTGAATTACAGTCAACTGGGTGATTCTTACTAAATGTTTGTTTCCGAGATGTCAAACATAATTTTTTAAAATACTTGCATCAAAAAACTTCCTTTTCAGACATTAAAAACAAGGTCTGACATGTTTAAAAGCATTCATTTCGAAAAAATTTTACATGAGACTTAAAAAACCTCATTACCGTAAGAAATAAAAAAAATGTCGATACCATGGCATATGTTGCTAAACAAAGATATCCATGATGCACGATGATGAAGTTTTTATTCCTTACGTTTTAGAAATCTAAAAAATGTCAATACCATGGCATATGTTGCTAAACAAAGATATCCATGATGATGACGTTTTTATTCCTTACGTTTTATACATTACAAATGTGATCGGTAATGATAGTCAATATTGTCATGTACACAGAATGACAAGAAAATATTAAGAAAACTAAAGGAATATGTTAACCTAGTAGCCATTTGGAGGTAACGGCAGATGTGTTCCTTCCGCCAAAATCAAGCCTAATGTAAAGATCTGCAGGTGTGTGTCTTAAAGATTTTATGGAGGATGAGAACATCAGTCATAGACACAATTTCTTCGTTTTAACTACACGTGAATATGCAATGTGTTTCCTCAAATGTCATCTAATAAAAATCTAAGTATCAGAATATTTTAATTCCACCATGTTTAAATGACAAGATATCATGCACAGACTCATACACAGCTGGACAAGTTACGGTAATGAGATTTTCATCAGAAAATGCAATAAAATAGAAAAACAATGAATTCCTATATTAACATATTTTTTTGTGGTAGAGGTAAAGAACACAATTATTATCATGATCATTTTTTTGTTACTACATGGTGTTTTAAATTTAAAATCATTACTAGCATGTTTCAATGGTTTCGTGAGAATGACTCAACTACTGTTTTAACAGCAAGGCCTGTTTCACACAGCATGCATAAGCTAAACATAAACTAAGTGGCAAAACTAAGTCGCTTTGGATTAAAGTGTCTGCTAAATGACTAAATGTAAATGAAACTGCAGCAGTATAACTACATGTACAGCAGCAGGACGAATAGCTTTTACACAGACGTGTTTCTTGTTAAAGAGTTTCTGAATAACAACACTGAGGATGTTCTTCAATAAAACCAAAAATGATAAAACAGTTATTAGGTGAGGGCGATTAAGAGTGATTACAGACTTAATCAGAGTAATTTATATAGCATAGTTTACAGAAGGAGTTGGACCGTTTTTACACTTAAATGGTTATTAAACAACATGGAACAGAACCCCAAAGAGTTGCTATAAACTGTGTTTTAATGACCTGGATCCCAACAGACAAGCATGCTGATCGCACGTGCACTGTATGCTATAACCTGTTACACAGAAGCAGTGACGGGCATACGCACATACAAACGCAGGATGTGTGAAACAGGCCTCTGGATGGGTGAATTATATTAGTTAGAGCTAGAGCAAACGATGTGTGATAGCAGGCCATACATTTGCATACATTACCTGGTGATGGGTAAGACGAGGCCCAGGGGCAAACTGAGTGATGGCATTGAGAGGCATGGCGGAGCGAGAGAGAAAGAGAGAAGCAAGAGGTAAGAACAAACACACACAGGCAAATAAAACCACAAGCTGCGCAAGGCAGCGCTAAAGGCAAAAAAGAGCATTTCCCCGAGAGGAAGTAATGATGCAAGGCCATTTCAGACCATATACACACAGCACTACCAAATTACCAAAAAAACAACACCATAAACAACAGCATGTTTCTAAGCAGTGAGCATTTCTATCCAGTGTAACTGTACATAGCATTCTACTTCTTTTCTACTTTGCTATCCCCCCCAAAAAGGACATTCTTGCTTGGTATATTGTGGTAGGCTAACTGAGACTTGTACTGCACCTATCTATGCATTGTTGTTCTTTTGTTGCACATATTCCTTCTATTGTTTCACCAACATTGTAAGTCTCTTTAGATAAAAGCGTCTGCTCAATGACTAAATGTAAAGGGGATATCTTGGGATGAGCACTTTTCTGAGACGTAGTGAATTTGATTACAATACATATTTATTTTTTATGTATTCTTTTTGTGTGTAATGCACACAATAAATTGTAGTAGCCTACTGTTCGGGATGTCGTGATTAATAGGTATTGTCAATAACCTTGATATTAAAAACCATGAATACCGAAATTGTGTTAATGCTACATGTATGATAATATCGTAAATTATTTAACACCAGTTTAAAGTTTTGTCACTGGTTAGTTACAAACTCTTAAACTCTACATTTTAAGTGTGATTCATTGGTAAATAAACCATATTAATGTAAATGATAGCATAATTTATCGGTTTATAAACAAATCTGTCGATATTGCGATATTATCATTATTGCGAATTCTTTTGGTGACAATAACAGTGTGGTGAAAATCTGATATTATGAAAGCCCTAAGTACTATATATATATATATATTGTATGAAAGTTTGATGGACACAAAATCTATATGCATGTACATACAAAATAAATCATTATGGCATTATTACAAAAATATCTTCACATCACAGCTTGTGTAAACACAAATAGTTATAGATCACAAAATTGGATTCTTATTGATTTCCGTTTTATGGGTACAAAATGTATTTGTCCATATATTTATCATCTTTCGAAGAAGGACGAAAGAGATATGGGTGTGAAACAGCATGAGAATGAACCAATCATCACTTTTCATATTTGGCTAAACCATCCCTTTAAAAAGTCAAGACTCACAATATTTACATGGCTAACACGATGTACCACAATTGTAGCTGCCTAAAAAGTGCTTACAATATAACACAACAGAATTTTATGTGAATGCACCAAATCTCAGGATTCACCGCATATACACCGGATGCGTTCAGCATGACGTGTCAAAACTACATCAACACTGTCATTGTAATCACCAAGCTGTTTAAAAGCATTCATCTGTGACATGCCAGGCTACGCTTTTCTGCTTTTTTATCAGATGCATTTTTAAACCGCTTCCAGATATACAATACAGCGTAAAAGATGACACATTTCTACGTTATTGCACACAAGCCCCAGTGAATCACAATCAATAGCAATCATGTAGTCACGGGCACTAACCGGGCGGCTCTGAGGCTGTGCGTTCATTGGCTGGGTTGGCTGAGTGTAGACCAGAGGAGTCGTGCCGGCATTCTGTCCGGGTGTGTACGGAGACTGAAGAGTCACAGGGTCCCGGAGAAGAAGAGAAAGAAACAGCAGTTAGAAAGGATGTACGTTTTTACCTCCCTGTGGAAATCTCTGTGGATGAAAGTGTGAGCACGCGCGTCCACTCCCTGCCGCTGAAAACACTGCGGTCTGCTGACACTGACAAATCTGCCATCTCCTCAACGCTGCCTTCAAGGCAGTGAGAGGGAGAGAGAAACAGAGGCGTAGTCCTGAGCGGACGTGAGTGGGCGCAGACGGAGTCTGCTTTACAGAACCAAGGTACAGCGCAAGTGGGTAGACTTTATACAGAGTGAGCCAGGTTACCAGAGGGAATAAACTGAAATATACTCTAGAACGACAAGTATAATTGCTTTGTTGTCAACAATAATCGACAAGATTGCCGACATGATGAATAACGATCAACTTGATTTCTCAATGGCGATATCTATCTAGAAGGCAGGAGTGGCGGCATAATTCTGTTATTTTGTGAAACGTATTTAAAGAGATACACATTCATATAAATTTAGTCGTCATTTATTCACCCTCATGTATGTATATGACTCCTTCGTCTGTGTAAAACAAAAAAAGATGTAGTAAGAAGGGGTGTGTGTCCATACGTCAATAGGGGCCAGTGTTGTTTGGTTATAAACATTCTTCAAAATATCTTCTTTTGTGTTTTGCAGAAGAAAGTAAGTTATACATATCCATATCTCGGTTCACGCCCCTTAACCCCACCACTTTTTCTCCTGCAGTTGCATGCAAGTTTTTGGTAGAGGGTAGATGGGTAATTAAGGTTTAGTCTCTGGAGCAAGCTTAGTGCTGATGCTATTAATAGCCGCTCTCGCTGGCAGGTTGCGTGCGCTGGCGGTGCGGCGCAGGCATGGAGTGGGAATGTGAGCGCTGGTCTCAGACAGATAACAAGCTTGGGAACAGCTGAGTCACCCTGATGGTGTGTGTGTGTTTGTGTGACAGGGCATGCGTTCGCAGATTGTACACACCCACAGACACTGGTAATGAGCATTCTTTCACAATGACACACGGGTTTAAACTTCCAAGCAGGCTTAATATGATAGAGTTCACCCCGCATACCCATTCATGCAGGGTTTCTATCGAACATATGCAATACGGAGAAGTAATGTATCACAGCGGACCGGGATTGCTTTGTCAGTCTTACTGTGATGACTAAGTTAGACCACTAGAACCTGTGCTGCTTTCGCTTTGACAGCCAGCACAGCAGGTTCTCAAAGATTATGCAAGATTTTGTCTTGTTGGGAAAAAAGATCCTTCTAAACTCAATGAAACGCATTAGGCTTTACGTGCTGTTCAAGAAATATGTGCTAAATAAGATTATATTATATGGCCCATAGTTCATTTCTTTAAATGTTCTTCTACTGACCTCTAAAGAGTCTCAATCAGCATGTAATAAATAGACAGTGACATCAGTAACAGACAAGATATTAAAGCGATAATTCACCCAAAAATGAACATTCACCCTTTTGTCATTTGACTTTCCTACTTCCGCAAAACACAAAAAGAAGATATATCGAGAATTTTTTTCTTCTTCTGTAGAACACAAGAGAAGATCTTTTGAAGAACGTTTGCAAATTTGCCCCTTATTGACTTCCATTGTATGGACACAAAACCACCGAGACATTTCTCAGAATATCTTTTTTTGTGTTAAAGAGTCTGAGTGAATAACATGAATGACATCATTTTTATCTTTGGATTAACTATCCTGTTAGGGCTGGATGCTATCTGTACATATCTTTACAACAATATTTACACATACATTTTGCCAACATACAGTTAGGGTTTTCTTGTACAGCTGCTTTGTAACAATGAAAATTGTAACAAGCGCTATATAAATAAAGCTGACTTGACTTGACAGTTGCAAGACTGTTGAAGGAATGGCGGAAAAATATAAAATCATACATCAAATATAATGATGTAGTCTTTAAAGAGGCCGACTAAAAATAAAAAAGCTTTGACTTTATACTTATATCAAAAGGTGCATTTTAAATATATGACCCGGTCCAAGCAGGCACATTAACCTACACACATAGACACACAAACACAGACAAACAGAATAATCTGCGCAAGCACTCACCCCTCCTCCTGCCTCCCAGCTTTTAGGGTGATACAGATGCGCAGTGGATACTGTTGAAACCGATACCTGAGAGAGTCCAGGGGAGGAGGCGTGACCTGGCGGTGTGGGCGCTAGGTTAGGGTGTCCCTTGTTGATTTCATGTGCTGTGTATGGAGAAACATAGGGTCTCTGTACCTGAAATACAGAGAGGAAACTATCAATCAAAGCAACATAAGGCATATGTTTTTTTACCACTCCAGACCGGACCGTGTGGTCTGGCTCCAGGTCTCTCAGAGTCTCTTTGCCTCACTTGCATCATCCTTTGCTTATATGAAGACAGCAAACAGCCACAGCGTGAAACGCTCCAGTGACCGCCAAGTACAGAAAAACTGTATACTGTGTGCTTTTATATGTATAGGGCACAGCGTTGTAAATCAGTTCTGCTTGGATTTTGAAATTTGCTGCTGTAATTATAAATCCCAAGCATGGGCCAGAAGCTGATAATGAGATTAGCTTGGTGGTTGCACCAGGAAAGACTGCAGCCTGTGCAACCCAATAAGTCATTACAGAAAACAAGAAACCTGCAGTCCCGTCGTCTATTTTTTGCAGATCAAAGTCATGAAGGCTTCAAACAGGTCTAAACTGTGCTCATCTGCAAGCCAGACCAGCTCTTAAACAAACATCCAATGGTAGCCCACCATACGTATCCAACGACGACTCAATCTGACATCTAAACCGCACACAGGTGATTTCACTGTCCTTCTGCTCATATTCTACCAAAATCCGCACTTTCCCATGCAGCCTCAGCAGTTGGAGACTGACCCACTTATCTGCAAGGATTAGGCAGTTTATCCAGCAACCTAGGTATTTCCAGGGTGGGGTGCTGTGCTTGTAATCCCAATTGAGGGGGCTCTGTGACCCAACAGAGGAAGCAGGAACAGGAGAACAAAACGAACTCGGCAGAAAAAGTGTTCCCACCCATGTACATCTCTCCCAGCCCCTCTCTTTGGACTTCTTGTCACTCATCTCTGAAACAAATCATCTGAATGTGATCATATAAATGTAACCGTGATTATGTGGCACCTGAAATATCTAACAGTTTCTCAATAACTATTGAAGCATTATCTCTCAAGTATTGCAAACATATCAGCACCTCATTCTAAAAGTAGAGGCTTGGTGCAGATCTTTGGTAAGAGTTTGGTAGGTGTGACGTATTTAGGTTATCTAAGATGACCGGTGACAAGTTTAATATCTACATGTGACTGTTACACAAAAGGGAGAATGGAGCATTTAACTCACACTGTATACAGCAGTGACGGGTTGCGTGTTGTAGATTCGCTCATCCAGGGGAGGCGGCACTCTTGGAATCCTAGGGGCAATATTAAGGAAAACTCTGAGCAGGTACTTAAGGCCAAACACAGCAACAAGGTGGGAAAACAATGCATAAAAGAATGCAGATAAGCACAGCGACATCAAAATGAAGGCGACAAAGATCATAACAAACAATCTTTTTATGTCACATCACTGTTTCTTAAATGGATAGTTCATACATAAATTCCCTCGTATTTTACTAACTCTAATGTTACATTAAAACTTTAAAACCCTCTTTGGAGGTGACGAAAAGAAAGTTAACATTTCCATGTGCTAAAGAAAAGCAGCCCCAACATTCTCGAAAGTTATTTTTTGTTCCACAGAACCAAGTTAGTCATACAGGTTTGAGTACACAATGACAGTTTCAGATGACACTAGTTTTTCACGTACACCATTTTGTTTAAGTAAGGAAACGTAAGTAAGGTAACTCTCAGACAAGATTGGCTCTGTGAAAAATGTAAACTTTTTTCAGCTCTTCTTTCATAAGCTAGTGTGGGGTTAAGCCCCGTTCACACCGCCATAGACTTGCAGTGAGAGACCGACAATCTTATTCATTTCAATGGCAACTACAGCTACCATAAACGAAAGTGTCCGTTGGCGTCAAGTGGGTGTGTCTAGCAATGCGACAAAGTTGAGTATTGTTCAACTTTATGCTAATGATAAGCAACTTTTGGGAGCAAGTACCAAACAGTGGAGCTCCTCCACTAGTAACTGTTACTAGAGCAAAAAAAGCTAACAACCTCAAAGGAAGAGACTGGTGACACACAGCAACTAGGACATTAGTCTGGCACATAGAGCGCTCCAGTGGGGTTATCCAAGTGGCTCTGTGGAGCAAACTGGAATTCACTAGACGAGAAATTAGAACAGTACAAATAAGAGAATTCTGGCTATACATTTTTGTCCCAAGAAATGTCCAAAAAACTAAATAAAAAGATTGTGTCTATTTACTTATGGTGCCATAACAAGTGATTCTTTAATAAAACAAATTTTAACAATTAAAAAGGATCTTGGCTGCACAAATCACAATCTGTGATTTAAGACAGTTGAGTGGAAGTGTGCAGCATAAACTGTCATAAACAAGCAGCACAATGTCTATTAGCATGCTGTAGGAGTACAGAGGCTGAAGATGGAGATGTGTCTACCATGTCCAGCCCAGCCTCAGTTTTGCTGTACAACCAGGCTATTGTTAAAAGGGAGGGGAACCTTCCTCCTCTGCGCCACAGGCGCACACACAAACACAGAGAGAGTTCATACTGATAAAATGTAGAGTTTACTGTAACTGGGGTAATACAACAGCTGTTAGTACCTATTTAAACTTTCCCTTGGCATGCTGCCATGGATCTTTACCAGCAATCTGGTGCTCACGTCATGCCTTTACAGCCACAGTTTAAACTGGTTTGCAGGTTACCGATTATTTTAAGTTTCATTGAGCTGTGTTCAAGATACACAATGACAAGATCTATTCTCCAGTTTCTCTCCGTTTCACTTTCAAACGATCAAAATTACCCCCAAATGCTTTGATGCTCGAGCGCTGAAGGAAAGTAATGTTAATCAATAGCAGGATTATTACGAAATGTCAAGAGTTTGACATAAACTCCCAGCAAACCAATGGTAAACATTTGGAGGTAGATTTCAAGACAACAAACCGCTAAAATAAACTTCAAAGGGTAAACTTGGAAAATATTAGCATTGTGTAAAATACACTGTTGGACTTGTTAAGAGACAACAACACAATCCTATACATCCAATATAGCAACAGAACTTAAATCTTTATATAACTTAAAAAACTATGCTTATAGAGTCAGAACAGAAACAGAAAACACTGACTGTTTTTGGGAAATCCCCAGCATTATATAAAACAAAACAAGATGTGCTAAAGGAAAGAATAAGCTAAGAATAGACTGACTGTGACGATCTGTTTAGATTTTTTTCATCCATTGACATTCCTGGTTGCTCAAACTATTGTCATTTACATGTCAGGAGGAAAATGCATTCAAATACATGTAAAGGAAAACTACAATCCCCTGCTCACAAGACAACATGAAACCAGCAGTTTGTTTGTCCAGCAACTCTCCAGCACACACATATGCGGTCCATTGCTGTTTTACTGCAGTGGCTCGGAGAACATGAAGCTTCATGTGTGTGATATGCTGCTTAAGCACACAGGATGCTGTCAGAAGAGCACAGACGGGCTGTAGCGTTACAGACATGAACTTAAACGACACTGTACAGTCTGACAGCTCAATTATTCGAAACATCCCTGTTTATTTCACGCTCCCTGAGAATGAGACACGACAAGTGTTGCTCACTCCAACATTTAGATGGATCTGCAACACGTCTGACATTCAAATGAAGCTATATTTACCGACAAACAACCTTTAAAGAGAGACGTGTTGCGTCTTATTTGTAAAGTCACATACAGAGACCAAGTATATTCTAGGACATTTGATTGACATGTCATGAAGCTAAATGCTGTAGCGTCGCCGCACCGGCCCGGTGCGATCCACACACCCCGGCAAAACACCGGCAGATGGGTTTCTGACAGCGGTCCATTCTCATAGTAATAACTGTCATAGCCATAACTATGGAAGAGAAACAACACTCAAGCCCAAATACAAACACACATCCTTGAACTGTCACTTAGGCACAGTGAACCAGTCGGTTTCATAAGCGACCAACCTAGGCAACGGTTTTGGGCCACTATATGGTCTTTTAAAGCACTGATCTTCTACTAAAATGTTGTCTAAGTAGGCAGCTCACTAGATTTGGAAACGCAGCCAAAAGACAGAGATTTGCAATGGAAAAAATAGCTTTTTAGAGAAGGATACGATGTCTGCGGTACTGGTGGATGCTGCTGGGCGACAGGCGGCCCCGGCGGTAGCGGTACTTGGGTTAAGGGGGCCCGCAGCTGGCTCGAGTGTGACGGCCCGGTTCCAGCGGCTGGTTTCGGCACCGCTTTCGGCGGCAAACTCATCGCAGAAAAAGAAAACAAACGCGCTGATTTGTAGATATTTACAGTAATAAAGTAGCAAGCGACTTGTCGCGTAAAAAAACGCACGTAAAAAATATTGCTGGCGAGTAACGTCAAGACCGGGCCTTGTAGAAGCAGGTTGCCGGTGTTTGAGCGGATAGAAAGCCTGAGCTAACAAGCTAGCTAGCTTATTGATAGAATAGCAGGCTAAAATTAGCCAGCTAGCGCTTATTGTGGTATATCTTCATTGCTGAAGGTTTGGGGGTTGTTCCCCCTCCCCGGTCGGGGTTTCCGAGGACCTAGTTCGCCTCTTCTTGCCAGGGCGATCTTGACCGGTATCCCCCTTTTGGAAAATGGATAATGCTCTGTTTACAACTGCTCTTTGACGAGAGTCTCTCCACGGAGTGTGATGATTCCGCTTAACATGGCGCTGTGGCCGCCTCCAGTAGTCCTGCAGGACCGTTCTTTCGTTTTACCTCGGTTATTTCCGTGAACTTTCGGATTGTGTAATCGTCAACGAGTGTGTTCGAAAGCATGGAGTGCAGAGCACGGAACCTAAAACGTACTTGGATGTCAGCCAAGAAGATAATTACAAATTGTTTAATGGCAAAACGTTTTAGCTAGATCTCTTCAGCCCAAACGTTGCTTTTAAATGCCATCGCTCGCTTGCTTTGTACTGTGCAGAACGTCTCCTCGTTTTTTGGATCGGTTTGATACCGGTTCGTGATGTTACAGCGACATCTTGCGTCCACAGATGAACTCGCGGTTCAGTTCGTTAGACTTCGCTTTTGGTAACGTTTTAATAAGCGATTTCACATCTAAACGAGTTTAGCTAAGCGCCGAATTATTGAAACATTAAATAATCGGAACGTTGTTATTATTATAGACAAGCACGCTGAAAAAGACCGTGCTGCATGCATTGAATACTTTGGTTTCACTTCTGCATCTAAAGTGCAAGATAATAGTGTTGTGAAAACATTGTATTGTTCTGGACAACACGAATGTTCCAGAACGATACAGTCTACATCACTAACTGTCGTATAGTTTGATTGTGACGATTTGTATTGTAGCTTAGATGTGTACAGCACCCATCATATTTTCTTGTATGTGCAAAGAGGGATTGCTATGGCAAGCCAAATGAGCTTTTAATCATTCTCAGGATATGAATTTTTGATATCAACAATTCAATTTTTACTAGTAACAATTATATGTCTTGATAGAATGGAATTTCTACTAGTAACAATTGCTATTTTTGATATAAGTAATTAAATTTTCACTAGTAAACATGTGAATTCTTGATATAAAAAATTACTCAATCACTCGCTGAAATCACATTCTTGATATCAAAATGTTAATTTCAACTAGTAAAAAACTTAATTCTTGATATCTGTAATTGCATTTTTACTAGTTAAATATCACAATAGACTCTATTCAAATTCAATTTCAGATATCAATAATACATTTCTTACATGTTAAAAATCGTATTTCAGATATCAGAAGTGCAATTCTTAGTTAAAACCACAATTTTAGATATCAATAATTACTTTCTTACTAGTAAAAATGTTAATTCCTGATATCAAGAATTCCATTTTCACTTGGAATACAGATTGACATCTGTAAACGAATTTTTACATGTTACATTTGGTATTTCTGATATCAGGAAATAGATTTCAGGTATCAATAAATCTGAGAGTAATTGTAGATATCTAAAATGGCTTTCTTACTAGTAACAATCACATTGTTGATATCAAGAATTATACTAGTAAAAATTGAATAGTTGATATCAAAAATTCATATCATGAGAATGATTAAAAGCTTATTCGGCTTGCCATAGATTGCACCTAAGTAAAATGTATAGGATAATGCTATGTAAGTCGCTTTGGATAAAAGCGTCTGCCAAATGCCTAAATGTAAATGCAAAGCACCTACCCATCATATTGTTCTGTATGTCTTAGAAGTGTTTTATAGTAACCTAAAATGGCTTTATATATAAATTCATATAAATTCACTGTTTTTTTAAATCAGTAATGTAATTTAATGGCACTGTGTGTGTGTGCGTGCGTGCGTGCGTGCGTGCGTGCGTGCGTGCGTGCGTGCGTGCACAGAGTTAATGATAAGAAAAAAAACACTGACAAGACAAAGGATCTCCAAAATAAAGGCACATTCTTTGCATTTAAGTAAGACATTTAAGTTTCTCTGTGAAATAAATAATAATATAAATGAGTAAAGTAATGTAATTTGTTAATTGTGTACTGTATTCCTCTGACTGAACAGAAAGAGATCGATACACCAAGATAGTCAGCATAAATAAAACAAAGGTAATCTGCATCTTATCTTGAGGTAAATGTTTATTAAAAATGTCTACTAGTTTTAAGTGTAGAAGTTCCTCTGAATTTGACACTTTTCTTTCGCTTTAAAGGGACGGTTCCCCCAAAATGAAAATGCTGTTGTAGTTTTCTCACTTTACTCCAAGCCTATACAAATTTCAATGTTCCGCTGAACACTCAAAAAAAAGATATTTGGAAAAAGAAAATGTAACCAAACAGTTCCGGGGCATGCCCCAAAACTGTTTTCTTTCCCACATTCTTTAAAATATCTTCTTTTGTGTTTACGCAACAACGAAATGTATACAGGTTTGGAACAACTTGAGGGTGAGTAAATTATGACAGAATTTTCATTTTTGGGTGAACTGTTCCTTTGAGTCCAATCAGGTCAAGCCCAAACATTATGGTTTAATGTCTTCAACCAGTAAAAATGGGTTTGCGAGGTATCCTTGCAACTTTATAGGTGTTTAACCCTGGAACATCGAAACCTGGTGAGAGACCCTTTTTGTTAAAGATGTAAAAGTTAAAGAGCTGCCCGTCCTGGGCTGCGAGAGACACAGAGGCAGCGTTCACTTTCAGCTCACAAGGGTATTCTTTCTCAAACACAACCCTAAACACCCTATCCTCCAAATAACTGAGCTTCAAAGTTCTGTACTTCACTGGAACCATGTTGTCCACCTGTGGTCCGAACTGCTCCATAGACAGAACCCCATTTATGTCTGCCTTGATCTCATAAAATGTTATGTTGCTGTAGGTAAAATAGCCTATATAGGGTACAGGGTCCGGAGGCGGGATGAGAACACGACGTGCATCTCTGAAGGCACTTTCCATGGCAGGGAGTAGATAACTGTAGACCTTGTCTACAAGGTCCTCATCAGGTTTGATCCCAGCCATAAGGATGACCAAACCTAGCTTCAGACGTGGAACGAGGGAGATGGTGGCCGAATAACCATCCAGATCCCCGTCTTTGCGGATGATGTCATACCCCAACCGTTCGTTCACCTCCCAAGGTGTTCCTGTTTGATTTGCAAAGTAACTGCCGTCACAGCGAAATAAAGGTGTCAGCATGGTCTTGAGGGTGTCGGGCTGTAGAACCTGCCGGTAGTAGGCACCCAACAGCATCATCACCAGTTTGGCCATGTCAGCAGGTGTGGAATACATCTGCCCCGACGGTCTGTACCAGCCAAGGTCATAGAGAGGCGCAGGCAGCCCACTCGAGTACACACCTATTGCCATCTGGCTCTCTATGTCAGGGGTGATTTCAAAGCCGGTGTCCTCCATTCCCAGCGGCTGCAGGATATTTTCAGACACCCAGCTCTGATAATCTGTTCCTGCCACCTTCTCTGCCATCACGTGGGCCAGCAGGGAGAAGGCCAAGTTGCTGTAGTAGCATCTGAGGACAGGAGATGACTAGAATTACTTCCTCCAGAGAGAATCCACAAGTGTGTGCATTCCATCTACTTTCATCAATTATTTACACCTCCTCTCATTCATTAAACATCCTCTCAATGCAAATTTGAAGAAGGGAAAATACTGTCTTCTTACTTACTTTGTACCAGGGTCAGACACCAGAACATCATCTTGTAGTAAGTATACAGCCGTCTGAGTGGTGCCTTTCCACAGTAACGTTGTTGACCTGAGACGCCGCGGCAAACCTGTAAGCAGTAGCAAATACAAAATGTATTCAAATTTATGTAAAGGTCCATTGTGTCATTTTTGGGATCTATTGACAGGAATTCCTGTCTTCACAGGTGTATAAAGACTTTAAGCGCTGTGTTTTTAGAATGAGCTATTTCTATCTATATACAGAATTAGCTATGTAGTTTCTAAAGTAGCCAAAACTGGCCAAACCGCTCCTCAGAGCGCGTTTCGTATCTCCTTTGGCAAAGAATCGTAAATGTGATGAAACCTAAAGCCCAATTTTTACTTGGGCTTTTCATTTACACTTCTGCGTCCTTGTCCGCGTCGACAGGCAATGACCACTAGGTGTCAGTGGCCAAGTGTGTATTGCTTATGTAACCAAGATAAGAGCTGAAGAAGAATCGGCTCGTTTGAGAAGCATTAGCAGTGGTAGTGGAAAGTAAACGGTCACTTTTGTGGCATCTTGAGATGTTGAATACAGAAGAACAAATTATTTTTTTCGCGTTGAGTTGACGCGTTGTTATATTTTTTGGAGAGGTGCACGTCAGGTTATGGGGTAGGCTACGCCATGTACAAATTGAGCTTGCTTGGGTGTTGTCAGCCTTCAAAGTGCTCCGAAAGCGAGGGGTGAGCAGTTGGTTGCAATTCGCAAACCCGACCACTAGGAGCCGCTAAAGTTCATATATTGGATCTTTAATGTTGATCCAAAAGAAAAATGTATTGAATGTTAAGTTGTTTTTTTAATTGGAAATTTAGTTGCAGAAAAATGTGGCATTGTAAATTGACTATTTCATTTCTGGTTGATGTTATAGCTACTACATCCATCAGTAGCACTATTTCAGGTATATTACATAAACATCATCTGAAGTTAATTGACTTTGCACTGTCAGGGACATTCCTTCCAGTGTAATCCCAGGCCAGGTCCGAGGCAATCCCATAAAGTCATTCCAGTTGGCAGCTTAACTGTTTTTTAAAACACTTTATCTATACGTGTCTCACCTCACATTAGGACTATAACATTGGTCAGTCACAGTTTTTTAATGACCCTTTTCTAAATTTGGTTCAATCCATCCCTCACACTTTTCATTTTAAAAGCTTCTAATCTAATGGAAACATCAGATTGAGGTCAAGACAGCTTGAGAAACTGTGGTTCTCACCTGACAGTTGACTGGCCATCCTTCTCAGGGTGACCGAGGACGCTTGGATTTGCGAATCTTTCCCATCAGAGACAGATTTTAGGCTATGGTCTCTTCTTTTCCCTGAAGGGTTTTTAATGGTAAAGTTCTTCACATACTTTTCCAGAGGGTCATCCAGGGAATCTACTTTTTTGTCCTCCCAAAGTTTATACAGCATCAGGGTGGGAAACATTTTAGAAAGGCTTGCAATTCTGATGTGGTGTAACCAAACGACACACGGAAATGAAAAAAAGGATATCATTATAAATTCTGGTTTATGAACAATGATAAGTGAGGTCACAAATTGACATACTGTACATCAGATGATGTAAAATTTTTATATTTGCCTTATACTGAAGTAAGAAAATATTTTTAAAGCACCCCTCACCCAAACCAAATTCACATGACATGGAGCTAATAGCAGAAGTCAAGAAACGCTATAATGCATTAAATAAAATCAAGAAATACTTAATAGTAATGTCAAATTCATCAGTATAGAGCCACTGGAACACACCTGTAAACTGTGTACTCGCTTGGTATAGCGGATGTGGGGTCACTTCCATTCCTTCTGCCAAAATTACCATTCCACAACACAGAATCATTAAAAATCAAAATGGCAGACATGGCTGGCAGTCTGGTGGGATCAATGCTGGTCCTCAAAAGTACATCCACCTGGAGGATAATATATTCTAGTATCAATCTGCTTGGATGTTATGATACACTGTAAGTATTAGATATTATCTGATGTCAAAAACTGAAAATTAAGGAAATCAAAATCTAGAAAAAAATCACAGTTCCCACTGATGTCCTACTCAGAGTGGGATTAAACATGTCTGACCTTTTCCAAAGCCTCCATGAGCACCGGTATTGGGTGCTGCAATGGCACAGGCTCAGGAAACCGTGGACACATCATCACTTCTTTCACTTCTTTTGAAACTGTTTCATCCACTGAGGTCAAAAGATCACATAAAGGTAAAATATAGAATATACAGAAGGATCATATAATCTATAATAATATAATATAATACAAGACAGATCTGACATTGAACATGGGTGGGAGCTCAGTCTGAAATCGTATATTTGACACAGTTCTTCCCCTCCCCCAACTGATAATCTGGCTTTACAGCACTACAGCACAGTTATCTACAAACCAATGTCAAGTGTCGGGTAATCCATAGCTTACGCCTGCAAACCATTAATTAAGCATGAGAAGACTGAAAAGCCAAATAAGTGCTTTTCACCCAATAAAGGGATAGTTCACCCAAAAATGAAAATTCTCTAATAATGTATTCCCCCTCGTGTAACTCAAAACCTGTATGACTTTCTGTTTCCTGCAGAACACAAAAAAGGTATTTTGAAGAGCAATATTGGCTTGCTTGTGCCTTCCATTACACAAAACCACAGAGATATTTCTCTAAATATTACATTTTGTGTTTTTTTACAAAGGATAGAAAGTCATACAGATTTTAAAGGATTATTTTGGGTAAACTATCCCTCAATTTCATATCTCGATTTCAAATGTATGTAAAGTGCATCATTTAATCTAAAAGCATTGGCCATCCATTTATTTGACGGACACTTCCTGTCCCCCTCATTCTGTAGCCATTTCTATTGTAGTCTTTTTTACCTGGTTTTGCTTTGGGGAGTCTGTACTGCCAAATGAAACAGCCCGTCATGACAAGGGACAGAAGCAGAAAGAAGACCATTCCTAACTTTGTCCATTTTACTTTCATTTTTGCAGTCTGTTGTTCTCCACAGGACAGGCAGATTTACTTAGAAAAGATACGGTTTCAGTTACTCCAAAATCACAATTACATTATTTGTCACATCAATCCTTTCCTGAGCCAATAAAATAAACACTTAGTTATATTGCACATGTAAATGTTAATATTCTAATATCATTCTAATATTTAATATGTAACAAATAATAAAACAATACAGCAGCAATGTGTTTGTCAATTATATAAGACCGAGCTCTTACCACAAATTAAACTCTGTCCAGAGATGCAAAATCAAAGCATGTGATCCTCCAACATCATAGTGAATGTCAACAGATGTCTTTCCCTTTAGAGACTTTCAGAGGGGAATTTCACTGAAGCTTATACCATAGAGACATTACCAATGCTTACGCTAAAGCTGTCCATGCTTTAATCTTAACAATAACCTTTTCACTAACTTCTCGCCATCCCTCAGCCAACTGCAGGCCTGTACGTCATAATCTAGAGATATCCTCCTCTAAACCCCACAGAGAGAATCCTTACTGATGATCTTACACAGCCATCTCTCTGTTATCTCTCTAGCCCATCATCAGGGTTTATAGTTCACATTCAAAATGAAAATTCTGCCATCATTTACACGCCCTCTTCATTTTGAAGGTCAACTATACGTTTAATAAAAAAAATCAGTTCCGTATAGCCGTAGTATGTTTGTCCAAACGTATAGTATTGTGCGGTGTATGTCGCTTTGGATAAAAACGTCCGTCAAATGCATTAATGTTAATGTAAATGTTTCTATAGTTCATACACAATTTCAATTGCACAATGAAACTCTGAATTGAATTTTTAATCTGTAGCTTTGCAGTTCAAATTAATGTTGTTATTTTGTTAAAAACAAGAGATGGCAGAGCCACGAACACTCCTAATTATACAATGTGTTTAACATTGAATACATAAGGTCACATTTTATCTTTGTTGTTATCACAAGAGGGCAGCAAATTCTACAAAATGTTTTTCTTTCTTTCTTTCACAAATGTCACTGGTTCAAACTCTCAAGAAATGCTGTATCTGCAGATAATTAAAAACTCATCATAGTCTTGTTCTTGTACAGTATGAGATGACTTCAATTGTTTGTTTACATCAGTGGTTCTCAAACTGGGGGCCCCAAGATGAATCCAGGGGGGCCACATTTTTTGTGGCATTTTAAAAGTTATGCACTGCTTTTGTTTAGGAAAAAGTATATCCATTTTAGGGTGTAAAAATGAAAACTGAATGCACGCACTGGGACATCCTATAACGTGAAACGGAAGTGGCCGTTGTTGCCTATAGACGAACATCAAAACAAAGCTCTTCCTTGTATTTAAGTATTTATTCCTTCATTTATTCGTATGTACTGTATACTTACATTTATTACTTTAGTGAAGCAATTTTTAATGCACTGTAAACTCACTAAACTCCACCTTCTTGCGGTTAGTTGTGGGTAATATCAGTGTCCATGGATTTGGGATCCAGGTACTTTGAGAATACTCATTTCAGCATACTATGATTTGGGACATACTAATTAAATAAAATACTATTTAGGACAGATGGTATGTGAATTGGGACACGGAAACTTATGACACATTTTGTGCAATCAAACGTCAGATAAATGAGACCACTAACCAAAAGAATTGATGTTCCAGCATTGTACAATTAAATATGTTTTTGGTTTAATAAAAATTCAGTTTATGATCATAAGTCTTTGGGGGGCCACAAAGTGACGGTCTGAGAAAAAGTTTAAGAATGACTGGTTTACTTTTGAGAGAAGTTTAATTATGAAATGGATATCAGTGCGGAAAATTATGGACGGGTTGCCTTTCTACTTTTAACGCACGCGAAAGAGACTCTTGCCTTCAGGCTTCACGTCTTGACTGATAGTGAGATCAATACCATCAGATTGAAACGCCATCACATATCTGATATCATAAACACATGTCAAATTGGTAATTATAGAAGACAAAATTGATCAATGACACGCAAATGTAATGTGGTACAAAATGTTTTCCTTATGTGGAGTACTGGGGGATGGTGGATGGGTTTCTGAAATTCAGTTTACATCATCGAAATATGTCATATGAAATATGTTTATTCTATTAAAATGTATATATATTTATTTAAATCATCATATATTTTATCAAAAGGTAAGTATTCTATATAGGTGTATTTTCTACACACTTAGGAACCGTGTGCTCCAGATATCTGTATACCTGTATTCTTTCATCATTATCTTTGGGAATTTCACGTCATATGACAGAAGAACGCAGACGGAAAAGCAGATGAAAAGCCCACAGCACTGGCCATGTTCCACATATTAAATAACTCATAAAATATTAGTTACTGAAATATTCATCTTTTTAACTCTGCTTGGACATGTTACATCAGTGAACAAGGTCAATTTTTCCAATTTATAGCAGCTGGATTCTAAAAACCCATATCACTGCGTGTAACCAAAAAAAACATCAAAATGGCGGAATGGGGTGTCATGTTTGTTTCTACACGCACACAAGAGAGTATTATGATGCTCTGTGTTCTCGTGGGAGAGTTTAGAACAACAGTGCTGACCCCTATTTGAGGGTCATTGACCCTTTTCGAGCTTGTTTTGTTTGGAGAATCAGAAAGGCTCATGCTTTGGGGCCACTCATACAAACGGCAAAATGTATTGATCATAAAAGGCTTTACTGGGATTTGGGTTTTAGACATTTTCAGCCACAGACTTTTGCGACACATGTGCTTTAAATGCATTCCTTGTGGGAATTATGAAACATTATACCACAGTAAAACATTGAATTCATCTCCAAGGATTACACTATTATGTTTGCATTTACATTCATTATTGTGACTGCACTTTTCTGTATCTTTTATTCTGTTATTATAAAAACACATGTATACGCTTTAACGGTGCAGAATAATCAATGTTCATTTGTTGGTTGAACAGCATTACTCACTCAAATGAGCACAAACTCATTTTATTGTAAAGAATAGTCTGTGATATGAGCCGGGATGGAAACCAGTTTCATGGTTCAATTCGTGACCCTCAAGTCAAGACAGATTAGACCCGATTGGGTTGTTGGTGCCATATGTGACCTACAATCTGCGCTCTGGTAGCATTAATAGACAGGAGGGTCGCCAATCTCCCTGGGCAAAGGTTTCCATGGAAACGACCCCGGATCCTGTAGTCTGCCGTTTTGCTGTCCTCACTCATCTTGAGGCTGAATTATCCTAGATTCCTTTATGTCAGTTCCATATTCTTCTGCTCTATTTCCTTCCTCGCTCGCCACATCTCTCTCCCTTATTTTCTGTCTCTCTCTTTATACCCAGTTTTCCATTGCTCTAAACACGCTAAAAGCTCTCTTGTATGATGTTTGGCTTTTTAAAAAAAATGTGTATTTGTGCTTATTTTTGTCAATGAGTCATTAGGATTTTCCACTTCTGTAGCACCATGGGTGTTGAGACATGGCATGAGAAATACTGCCTTTATATAACAAGTAACTTGTATGTCAGCAAATACTGAAAAAGCTAAGAAAACTGTCTTTATCCGCTATTCATGTAACGGTGTGTGCTATTCTATATATCAAGGTTGTAGTAGCATGCACAGGTTCTCACATGGGAGTCAAAGATCACATGCAGCGGTGTTGAGAAACCAGGGCATTTGTCCACTTCACACAAAGCCACTTGTGTGCTCTGTCGGTTTTGTTATCTTCAGAATGATCAAATCGCAAGTGACTGAAAGAGGGATTATAGAACGAGAAGATAGATCATCACATGCATCACCAGCTATTGGTGGACTATCCTAAACCAGCCCCCATCAATTCAAGTGAAGTTCTTCCCCAAACTCAAGGGGGCACTGTTGCTACAACATGACTTAATTTAGTCAGTTCTGTGAACATATTACTTGGCTTTTCGTGTCCAGCTAAGGAATGTCCTTCATTAATAATGTTGAAATACTTAGAGCCTCCACCGTGTCTTTGGTTTTAAATTAGTATCACATGACTGGATGGATTTTGGATGCTGTCCTCTTTTCAGTTTCTATACGTTTTTAAATATATATAAAAAGAGATCCATTTATTTAGTTTCATCTTTTCAACGTGAACAATCTACATATGTTCTGTGAACTGAAATTCTGACGTTGAATCAATAAGACATGTTAATTGTTTTTCATATTTTATTCAAACGCGATTTTATTTCTGTTCGAAGAGTTTATAAAACATTATTATTATTATTATTATGAATAAACTGTTGCGGGTCAGTTTGTCACACGCACAAACATTCCCGCCCCTTCGTCTGCGTTACATTGGTTTCGCCCAAACTTGCCGTAGTTCTTCCAGTCAGTCTGATGGGGTTTATTATTCGAGCGTCTGTGACGGTGGTGTGTTCACAGATGGCTTACCGGACAAGTTTTCAATGAATACTCTGGGTATTTACAACCAAATGCCCAAATTTACGGCAGTCATGGATATAATTCGTCTATTATGGATAATACGGATTGTGTGGGCTGTTGAAGGTAGGAGCGTGAGTCTGTCAAACCCGTGTGCTTGGAAGTGTTTTGTTACTTTTTACATTAGACAAATTGATTATATTGATCAAATTAAACGTATCTATGTTTCAGTTAAACGTGTATGTTCCGTTTAAATTATATCAATGTATATCGGTTTTCATGAAAGTGTATGCAGGTGCAATGCAACTGTCTCTTGGATATGAATGAGTTGAAATTTCATTCTACCGAATTAACTGTTATCTTGCTTTCAACATCGACACATGTTATTTGGAAAGATGCACCGGTGTCCATTTAAAGCAAAGCACGACTGTCTATTGTACATCTGTAAACGTTTTATGCTCGAAGCTTTTAATGCAAACTACCTTAACAGCAGTTTTTGTCATTACAGAGATGGTGTTTGAGACCGACCCATTAACAAAAATAAACACATTCTCAGCCTGCCCTATAAGCGCGCGTTTTATTTAATAACTGTTTCTCTATATCGACTAACTCTTGCGATATTAGTAATCTCTTAGTTAGACATTAAAATAAATCTTTTCTGCCATGCTTCATTCTCTGCTTCGGTTTATACCGGAGCATCTCAGCCGCGCCTCCAGCGCGTGGGCCATTGTCCCCAATTTCTGTCTGGAAATCTACATCAGCATCTCATCACCTGAGACTACAGCAGCATCTGACTAAATCCAACCCCTGTCATCCGCCTATATACCATGATATAGTGAAGTCTGTATTTTACATATTTAGAGGAATTTAGGGATAAAGTTACATGTGGCGAAGATGACCTGTTGGAATGTAGGACAAAAGAAGACATTTGCCTTCTCTGGTGTCTAGGTTTGGAAAGCAAGCAATAGTCTAAGAAAATGAAAGTTTACTCTCTCCTTTTTTTGGTTTTAGGTCTTTACAGTATGTATAACAACTGTTGCACGTTGCAACAAACATGACAATAAACAAATACATAATGTTGTTGGTTTGTCTGTTGGACGTGATGTTTCATAACAATAATAATCAGGTTGAACTTGTTGAAAATTATAATTTTTTCCTTTTTTATTATAATGATTCATATATATTAGTTACCTATATTTAATAGACCAGCCGATTAAAACGTTATACTGTCTTGTATCCTACATTCATTGATAAACCATCTGTTTGTAATGAAAGTATATACAATGCCCACATTCACCTCCATACCTTGCAACACACTGAAAATGTATCATCCTGTCATTCATTCAAACATCATTCTAGTTTTTCGGACTTTCTAATGGATTTCAGAAAAGAAAGCGCATACATCACACTTCAGAGCAGATACAGATTTTGGGAATAAAATAGCGGTTTACATAGACATAGTTCGCATTAGTTGCAAGCCCTTAGGTTGCGACTAAGGGCTTGAATATTTCCTCAAGTTTGTGAAAATGTCAGTCTGAATTGTACTCCACTTTGACTAATCTAATGAATCTGTTTCAGTTGCGTTCATTAGCTTGTTAATTTGCCCATGGGCATTGAGTAAAGGATTTGTTGTAACGTGAATATAACACAGAGAGGCTTTAACAAATGTCGGACTGCCACTTAAGCTCCTGTTCTTAATTTTTCTGTCAATCATGTTTGAAGCAATAATGGGAGAATAGCTGATCCCCTAAGTTTATAGAGAAAATGGTATACATAATATAGCAGGACTGCATTAGTGGGGTATTGTTTGTGGTGTTAGAAAAGCCACTTTTTGTGACTACATGGCTACATTTTTGTTTCCTTAAAAATAGCAATCATGTGTGTCCTACAATACACCTGGTTGACAACATGTGACACCAATGCACGCCAGATCCAAATGAGGTGTGTCATGTAAGCATCTTTATTAAGAGCAAGACCTGCCTCTGGGTCCTGACATCTTTTCAACCCTTTACATAAGCAAGGCAAACATGCCTAATTTCAGTCGTGCCCCTAACGTCCTGCGCAACGGACAGAACAAACTGTCTCTCAAGCTAAATTTCTGACGAATCAGTGGCCACAAAACAGAGACTTTCCATATGGTCTGTCATGAAATGATAAGGTCTGTCCACAGGCCCAATATAGGGGTCAAAATGGTGAAATTATCAGATATCCAAGAGGGACTTGCCATCTGCTGGACAATTTAATTACCCATCTGTCTCCTGGTCTTGAGTGATCATTTTGAATAATATGAGGTAAATTAGATTGTCCCCTTTAATGTTCATTATTAGCCGGTTTGATTGTCCGGTGGGCACCATTATATTGATTTACATTCATGCTTTGTTTGAGTGCTGAGCCCAGGGTACAAAACAAACTCGGATGTGTAAACACTCCGAATCTCATCTACCAAATGTCAAAGTGTCAGCTGTTATCAAGGGAGCTATGTTTCTCCAGCTTCCACAGATACGTGGGCAGACATGGTTTGTTTTTGAAACGTATGACACACTGGGCACAGTGGACGCTGGGGGAAACCATCTATTTTCTTCACGTCTTGTTTTGTGCAAAATAGGTATCTTTAAATTTGAATTCAATATTTTTGTTTTCACAAACTAGGGCGAGTCAAACATTCAATGACACAACTACAAAACATATTTATTTGAGATGGAAACTGTGGATGGAAACTGTGGTGGTTCTGCAAAGTTTTTTTATATAGTCACTGTCCTTCTGAAAACTTGAATGTCCAAATTCGATGTTTTTCAGGTAATGGGAAAAAAACACCTACTGCAATGACAAGTACTTTTGAATACTTTTTATTGGTTTCAAATTTACAAAACCCAGTGACAAGCATGTATCAATAAAAATGACGAAATATGGAGGTTATAAGGTTTAAGAAGTACAGCAGTGATATGCTGCACATGAAGGGATAATATCAAGTCACTTCGAGAATAGTGAAAAGTCTTATATTCCGGGTTTTTTTGTGGAATTCACCGCCTCAGAAAATGGTGATACATAAAATTTGGTCGACATTCATGAGCTTATTGGTATGGTTATGCCCTTGGCATTTCACACCATTTCATTTGCCGTTTTCATGTCGGATCTGCGTTTACTTTCAAGTTGTTGTTTTTTTATGCCAATAAGTGCACAAAACAAAATGTGCTGTGTGATGCTTTACATCCGCCAAACCCAGAACTATTCTCACAGAAATTGAATCTTCATAGAAATGATTTTTTAATAAGAATTTAAGGTCCAGTGTTTGAAATTTAGCTGCATCTAGTGGTGAGGTTGCAAATTATTTTTACGTATTGTATTGTATTGTATTGTATTTTTATGAATTGTATTGTATGTACGAAACGGCTCTTTAGAGGACTGGCCTGTGTCACGAAACGAGATGATCAAACACTGAGTTGCAGAGTAAGTTTGAGTTAACCAGACAAACCTGGTTTAGATCAAGTTCAGCAGTAGCACAACGCTTGGTATAAACGTTCTCTGTCAACTCCGGTTTGATCCAGAGTTTGTGAGGCACATGCACCTGAAAGTGTGACACGTGCGGCAAACAGCCAATCACGGAACATGGAAAGCATCATCAGTTTGATTGACTTCTCGCGAGAATAAGCGCAATTCACTTTTTTGTTGAAAATGAAGAGATCATTATGGAGCAATGTCATGAATTGAAACACATTTACAAGGCAGGAATAAACACTGCTGCAGTGAAAGTTTGAGAAGGAACCTATTGACTTTCAATGCAGAATCAACTGAATATTATTATTTATGTAGGTTTACAATAAGATCAAAAGATAAAATGAATGCTTCGTTACTTTAAAATGCTTTATATATTGAAGTTTGTTTTTATACAAACCTAATTATATACATTTAAATGCTATAATATTCATTAATTAATGTTAATTATCAACTCATATAATAATTAAATGAATGTGTATTGAATAATAATCAATAAATGTAAAAATACAATACAGATAAACACTAAAGAGTGCATCTATTCGGAAAAGATAACATCTTATCACTTTAAACTTTTTTAAATGTAGAGTGAGAGTTAAACAGGAAGTTGGTTCACTGCGTCAAATATACGTCACTTTTCTCAGAGCTAATTGGTCCAGATTTGGTTAGCGATCTCTAACCAGGAATAAAACCTGCTCCAGAGCAGGTTATCCGTTTACCATTGCAATTTTACCATGGCGACGAAACCAGCTCAAAACCAATCCACCTTTTTGAGTTTGCTCAAACTAAACGGAAACTTACCTGGCTATAAACCGAACCCGGCTTCGTGATACAGGTCACAGTTTGTCCATTTAGGGCTACTGTAGAAACAACATTGTGAATTCCATGCGGTGTATGTGGATGAAAATAGCTCAAACACAGCCCTTCATGATGTGAGGTCTTTTTAAATCTCTGAAGACATAGTTATGTACAGTATATTATATTGCATTTCTGTAGATCCTCAAAAAATTACACAGCACCTTTAATAAAATACTTCTACATAATCGAGCCAGTCCCCTGAAAGGTGATAGTGGTTGGGGTGAGAAATGAAAAATGACCTTGACCCAAAGTCTAGGTCATTTGAACCCTAATATATGTAGTTTACAAGAATTGATAACATACTCAGACTCTTCTCACAGTCATTTAATGGGTTTAGTGAAAATAACATTTTCTAAATTCTAAGTTGGACCTAAATTGTAATAATTGACCCAGCTTTACATTCCGAAGAGATCCCGGAGCTAAAGAATCTATTCAAAGTGATTAAAAACCAGATACAAAGTTAATTTACTCCCATAGCCTGAAGCTGCAAATTTACTCTGATATCCACCGAGGCACAGAAATGATTTAGAGATGGATCGTTGCCGAGTGATAATAATCGGTCTTCAGTCAAAACCTTCTCATCTCAAACCCTTTGGAATCATGATCCTATGTATCTGTAACATGATTTGTGCTACAATGTTATAGAGACTCATCTAACAATTCACTTTAAATTGATATAATTGGCCTTAGGATGTGACTGTTCATTTGATCTGCACAATCTTGGAATTTTAATACAACATGTTATCCCATTACATATAGTCTTCATTTTTCAGTCATGGAATTTTTCAAAGCTAGAAAGAAATGAGCATGAATGGGCATTTTAAATATGGAATCGGATGAAAGGAACATGTTGCATAATCAAAATGTCCTAGTAGTCAATAGGCAGTGGTTTTACCATCTGAGCAGAAGCGCTGTTTCGGCCCCTGAGAGCTGACATAAAATATTGAACTTCAAAGAGCTCATGACCTACTTCTCCACTATCTTCCGTTTCAAAACCATGGTCATTTGAAAAAGCGTTCGGTTTAACATCGTTCAATTACACGCTCTCCAAATTATAAATCAGTGTCTTATGGTTATTTCCACTATGGCTTCCTCAAGAGAAATCATATAGACATCTTGGGCGGCTCATAGATTACTCATTTATTAGTCATGCAGACCTTGCTGTTTGACTTCAGTATTTTTTTCCCTTTAAAGTCAGTATATTATATTAAAGTGTATGTGTTTCATATGAGTCATACATGCATGCACTGAACTCTCTGTATCTGGACATGGAGGAATTATTCAGCAAAAATCTGTCATCATTTGTTCACAGACCCGGTTAGCTTTTTTCCACAGATTGCTAAAATAAGTACTGGAGCTGTCAATGACAAATAAGCGCCATAAATGTATAACCAAAATTGCCATTTTGGAGCTTGACAGCTCCAGTCCCCATTCACTTTCATTATATGGATATGGATAAACATATCTTGCGTTATATAGAGGAAAGAAAGCCCAAAGGGTACATTTACATTCATGCATTTGGCAGATGCTTTTATTCAAAGCAACTTACATTGCGTTATACTATACATGAGACGATAACTAATAGTATTGAGTAAAATAGTGACAATGTGTATCTTTGGATGAACTTAATCACTTTAATAGTTGACTGTCTGAGGTGGGTACAATATGTGAGTGATCAGTTGATGGCTTTATGCTTCTGGCTGCTTTTTCGGCTCCTGGCCCATATCACCATGGTGATGAGAGCTGTACCTTAAATTGGGAAAGCAGGCGATTAGTGTCGGGTCTGTAAACTGCTCCACTGACCCACTGCTCATTCAGTGCCATCACACTTGGCTTCTGTCTGCAAATTTTAGAGAGTCAAATCAAAGCGGAGATACACAGAGGTTTATGAGCGGAACATCCCCATAACTTCTTCCAGAAATCCTAACAACATATTGGCAATCACTGTGGTACTGTGTCACACAGGCACATTTTGTCTATACTTTAGCAGGTCATTGGATGCTGATAGTGCATCCATCCGTACTAAGTGTTTATGTTAGACTCTTGTATAATTTTTTCATCGTGGGTGAAGAAAATGACACTTTGAAATATGTAATCTAGTACTAAACAGTGTTCACGCACAGCCTAAACTGTTCATCTATCGTCTTGACACTTCTGTATATCCTGTGAAGCAACATTTTCTTAGTCGTTTCTGTGATGAAATATCATTCAAGTGCACACTTATTTAGGGCAATCACAAAACCATCTCGTGAATATATCATTGTTTAATGTGCCATGAGCTGTAGACTGGAGCCATTGTTCTTTTATGATGGATTGTGAATTTGCACACACTGCAGCAGTCCCTGTGGTCTAGTGAATGTTTTCGCATCCCACCCACAGGTTGAGTGACAGATCTGGAGCAGTGAGGATCAATCCACTCTGTCCCCTTCCTGAATCAGGAATTCTGAGCGTGTTCTCACACTAATTCACAGATTCTTTGTGTCATAGCTGCTTATTGCAGGACATGGAAGCTATCGATCGGTACATAATATCTATTACAATCAGCACTGTTAGTAGCCGTAGTGATTTCTAGGGAAATGCGGTGTTTGGAGTGAGGTCCAAAGTCTGAGGCTAATTGTAAAATAAATGTATATTAATGTAAAAGACAATTCTGACTAACAGTATGAGTCATTTATGTTATTGAGTCTTAGCCTTATTGACAGCATGCACTTGAGCTGGCATGGACTTCCTGGAACTATCTGAAGGCTCCATGAATCACGTGACACGTGGGAATTTTGAACTTCCGTTGTCGCAACTCTCTCTCTCCACAGCTCTGGTTTTAAGGAATCAAAATGGATAAGCTGGAATCTGTCATTTTTGTCTCTCCATCGCCCTCTCTGTTTGAAAAATAAAATCTTATGTTACTTTAAAAACGTATCTTTGTGTGTTGAAAAATGACAGTTAGACAGTTCAATTAAAGAATTTGGACCCTGGACCACAACACCAGCCGCACAGGTATATTTGTAGTAATGGGCAAAAATACATTGTATGGGTCAAAAAGATGGATTTTCCTTTTATATCAAAAGTCATTATATATTTAAGAAAGATCATGTTCCATGAAGATATTTAGTAAATTTCCAACCGTAAATATAATAAAACTTAATTTTTGTGAGTGGATGCAGCAAAATCGCAAAGAGAAGTGGCCGAAAACACGTTTACAAGCATCACTTGCTCCTGGCCTGCATACATTTTCACTTCCGGGTTCATCTACTCTCCACAACATCATTACAGGGGTAAGACGTAGAGCGTCAAAACAAACCTATTTTTAGCAACAGACTGCTACAGCGCCTCTGATTAACAACTTCAAAGGCGATTTTCTCAATATTTCAATTTTTGGCACTCTCAGATTCTCCGGTGTCTCAGGCCTCAGTAATGGTTCAAAGATTCACACTGTCACTATTAGCTTGCAAAGATCTTCTCTCAGCTTCTGTTCTGGCACAATTGTGTTTACAGATCCCCCTTAGATTTGTTATCAAAAATCTTAAAATGTTCCTGTTTATATGTTGGCTCACGCATAAGGGACTGTAGAGAATTCCGTGTTTATCATGTCAATGCATTTCACCGAAATTTCAACATTACCTAATCCTTCCAGGCTTGATGCTCTGCCATCTTCTGTGTTTATTCTCTGGGGTTTTTTTTATCCCCTTTGAATGTCCTACACGTAGCAAACCTACACTTCCAGCCTTTATTAGATTACATTACCTTTTGGAAAGCTGTCAGATCACCTCGGTGCAGTGTTACTGTGATGAAGTCTCTGGTTTGTGTGAGGAAGATGTGATGCATGTGTGCATTCTCTGCACTTGGTGCAGTGGCATGTGGGAATAAAATGGGGGACTGAAATTCATGCCTTGGCACGCTGACCTAAAATCCAGTGAAGACTCGCCGTGTCTCTCGTGGGATTAATCCGGTGTGGCATACAGTGTGTAGTGCAGGCTGTAAGGATTATATGTACTGGACTTGGTCCCCGGTTGCCCTACTTTTCATTAAAATATATAGAGAGAGAGATTGCATGAATGCCAGGACAGATGGAGTGGGGGTTTGATTAAACAGTGCACCAAGTGCAGAGAATTGCCACGACTTTTTCTTTTCTCTGTTCGTTTTAGTATTAAAATGATCTTTTAGTTTGAATAAGTGGCCATTTTAATAACAGCGCTTTGTTTTGCATGTGATTTTATTGACGGAAAGAGAATTGTATTTGTGTTTGTCCGGCCTCATCATATTCTCACATTCAGTGCTTTAAACGCACAGCAATAGCAGCGCTCCTGAGAGAAATATCTTCTCTTGCCCCCGAGCTGCAGAAGCTGCTGAAATATAAATGAGACGCTTAATGGCTAAGGCTGTATTGAGCCAGTGTTTACAGGGATCCCGGGATTGTGTGTCGCCGGTCTTCAGGCTTCCATCTCAGGAAGTCCTCTTGCCACTCGCCAAGGTCCCGATTCACAAATGCCACAGTTAGTGCGTCACACTGTATGTGTTGGTGTGGCAGAAGCATGTAAGCCCTGGAAATGCCATATTTTAAGACATGAAAACAGCTTAGTCATTTATTTGATATCTATAAAGTTGATAAACAGCGTGTGTGTGAAATAAATGGTTGTGTTTAACGGACAGAAATATTGAAGTAACCTGTCTTGCATTAAATTTACACCGAAAGGGAAATTGTAGTTTCAGGACTTTCGGTTTTTAGGACTCTTCAGTGTAGCAGTTAAAAGTTGAGAAATTATACTTTCAGTAGATATACATAATTTGTTACAGAATCTCCCTACCAGGAAAAAGAGAAATATTAATGACTCATCATGCACTACATATTTTCTTCCAATCAGATGCTCTCTAGACTTGATACTCCATCTAAAGCCAATGGCTGCTAACTTGCCAATTATGGCTGTGACACGAACCATCAGCCTATTGGCTGCTTAAAGGGACAGTTCACCAAATACTACAAATGAAGTCATCATTTATTCACCATAAAATAGTTCAAAATCTGTATAAAATGATTTGTTCTGATGAACGCTGTGAAAGATATTCGATCGAATGCTTGGAACCAAACATTTTTTGGACCCCATTGACTAAACCAATGACTCGTACCAAAATTACAAACGTTGTGAAAAGCGCACCAGAACGGTTTGCTTTCCCAGATTCTTCAAAATATATTATTTTGTGTTCAATAGGAAATATATTAACAGAATCCTTCAAGTAATCCTGTGGCATTTAATATTGATACATCAATCACTCTTCTGTTTTAGGGGAAGTTTAAGGAGTGATATTTTTGTGCGTGTCAGTGTGTTATTTTGCTATTTTATTCCTTCACTCCCACAGGATTTACTGCCAACATTTGTAATAATTGCAGCCTCTTCCACAGGACAGTTTAAAAGCAATGCCACAAATCTTTTGCACTAAAACACCCTCTGAAGATTTGAGCTAGAGTCCCATTTTAACTCATTCTGGCAATATGCGGCAACCAGTTGTGCCTGGCTAAATAATAGAAAATGTCAGACCCGAGACAACGATTTTGTCTTACTTGTCGTAACGGGTAAAACATCACCCTCTGTCATCCGGCCCAATTATGGAGTAGATGTGGAGGCAAGCAGATGTTAGAACATGACGTGATCTGTCATCCGTGATGGATGACACCACCAATCGCACAATGGTCATTTGTAACATTTGATTAACAATAAGAGTCGAAAATAGAGAGCTATTACTTCTGTGAAAGTGTTATTATGCATTGCACAGTGTGACTCATCCTTCATTTAACATTTGGAAAAGCTATCGATTATGCGTCATAATTACTGTTAAGAGATTTAAAGAACAGTGTCCTCATGAATTCTTGAACATGCTTATTTTAGTAGAAAACCACTGCCTGATTTTTGACGTGCATTTCTTTTCAGATGTGTTGATGGACTCCACGACGGCGACAGCAGAGCTGGGCTGGTCGATATATCCATCGCTGGGGGTGAGGATAGCAAAAACTATTATTTATGTTTTTCAGATCGGTGTTAAAATGAATTATGAAATTTAATGTGACTCATGCTGCCGTGACAAAAATAGAAGTTGAATGAATTCCAAATTGTATTGTTTTTAATGCTGTTTGCTTCACTTTTTTTACATAATCACAGAAACATGCTTTTGTTATATTCTCTGAACATATTTAGTGTTAGGGAAAAACATTCGAATAAATTCTCATTTCTATGTTGCTTTCATGCCAGTGACGGTTAGGTTTGGGGCTGGGCTGGGCTTCAGTATTGTATTGCTTCGGTATGTTTTGTAGGATTCACTGTGTATAGGTTCTTACAAATAATCCTAATTGTAATATAGTTATACATTCCTGTATGTAGTCTTAAATACATTTTGAAAAGCTATATTCCCACAAAAGTTTTTACTAGCTATATTTTCTTAGGTGTGTTTTCTAAATAGTAAAGATTTTTTATTGACAACCCGCTGTTTAGTTTTTTCAAAATACATTTAAGTTTTATGCATCATCCGAATTCAAAATAAAAAATTATCTTATTGTTTGTGCCAGAATAATCTAGTAGTTACATATTTCAAATAATGTGTCTATAATTGCTGTAATTTGACTGTAGTTTAACTACAAATTATCAGCGGATTGTTGACTTTTTTAAAGACTTTGCATATTCACACATTACTCTCTGCGCTTTGGTTGCAGTGGGAGGAAGTGAGCGGCTATGACGAAAACATGAACACCATCCGGACCTACCAGGTGTGCAATGTCTTCGACGCCAGCCAGAACAACTGGGTTCGCACCAAATACATCCGGCGGCGCGGAGCCCAGCGGATTCACGTGGAGATGAAGTTCTCAGTGAGAGACTGCAGCAGCATCCCTAATGTCCCTGGTTCCTGCAAGGAGACATTTAATCTGTACTACTTTGAATCTGACTCTGACGTAGCCACCAATGTGTATCCTGCCTGGATGGAGAACCCTTGGATCAAGGTGGACACCATTGCGGCCGATGAGAGTTTCTCCCAGGTTGATCTGGGTGGGCGTTTAATGAAGATCAACACTGAAGTACGCAGCTTCGGGCCCGTGTCCCGTAATGGCTTCTACTTGGCCTTTCAGGATTATGGCGGTTGCATGTCACTCATTGCTGTGAAGGTTTTTTATCGTAAGTGCCCCCGAATTATTCGCAATGGGGCCGTATTTCAGGAGACGTTATCAGGGGCAGAGAGCACCTCGCTGGTGTCGGCCAGGGGAACTTGTATACCTAATGGAGAGGAAGTAGATGTTCCTATTAAACTGTATTGTAATGGAGATGGGGAGTGGTTGGTACCCATCGGACGCTGTGTGTGCAAGGCAGGGTACGAATCTGTGGACAATGGGACCCTGTGTAAAGGTGAGTGTTGTTCACTTTATATTGTTAGTATTTGATTTTCTTTTTGCATCTGCCAGATTAGTTTTTTACTGGTATGGTTTTAATGTCTGTCAAAAGATGCTAACTTGGCGAGTTCACTGCAAAAAAATAAAGGTTTACTTAATATTGCTGTCTTGTTTTCCCATACAAATAATGAAACATTGCTAAATCAGATACATTTACTTGAGAAGTAAACCGAGTTACGATTGAACTATTTGCGTATTGCGAATTAACCTTTTTTTGTGTGTACATTACATACAAAGTAAATGCAAAGACGCAAATAGACACGAATAAAAATTGAGGTTATTGACACATCTGGTTTGGCACAGCCGGACATGTGAAAACACTACACGGTGCGTAATGTTTTTCACGTTACTCACGTAATCTTGTGAGTAATATAGAGCGAGGAACGCAATGCAAATCTGAAATATTTGCCTGAGTTGTGTTTTCGGTGCAGATTGAAAAATGTCAATTTCAAAATAAAATCAAAATTACGACTTAAATCATGACATTATGTTTTGCTTATTTTTTTACTTTTAAATAATCCTTTACAATGCTTTAACCTAAAATTTAAGTAAATATAACAGTAATATTTTACATTTTTATATGGGTTTATATTTACTTTATCTAATCGGAAATTTAAAAATAAGAAATTATAAAGTTTTTGGCCCCATTGGCTGTTTTTTAAGCATAGAATCCCTCAATGTTTTTGAAAATGATCAAAATCGATATTTTATGTCATTATCTTCCCACAATAAATGTATCATGTTTTAAGAAGGTTTAAGTATTTGTTCTGGAAAAAGACAAAAATACTAAGTGACAATTCTTTTATTTTTAATTTGTTGCAGTGTCGTGCATTTCTCATTGCTGTAACTGCTCCTGTGATTATGGATTTGCAATATACCCCTTCACTATAGGACAATACTTATAGATTAATATAATTGACTGTCATTCTAATGAGTATTTACATAATGACATAAAGGGAAGACATAATGTGCTCCCTGTATGCACACACACACACACACACACACACACACACACTCGTACAGTTGCCGCAGGAACAAAACATTAACTTCTGAAAGGGGGTTAGAAGACATCACGCCATTGTGTCTTCCTCTCTTCCCATCCGTGAGCAGCAGTTACAATCAATGGTTATTTCAAACTGCACACATGCACAAGCACCGACCCTTAAAACTGTTATTATAACATGAGATGATGCAGTTATTCTCACATCGGTGGACAAGGAGGTAACCCTCTGTGCGTGAGAACAAGAGAGCAGTAATGAAAAGAAATCCCACAGTCAGTTGTAATGCCACGTGGTAGGGTTCGAATCAATGAATGAATGGAAGGATTTGGGTAGAGAAAGGTGCCCTCGCTCAGCACTCGGCAGATATGATTACGTTCAAGGAGAGCGGGGCAGCGATGAGAGAACCATTTTGGCAGAGTTCTCTTGGGTACTGTTGACAGAATCTAAATTACTAATATCCCCCCATCTGGAGCAGCTGATAGATGGAAATCGGCAATATCCTGGGCCAGCACAAGGCAGGCCGTCTCTTTTATTTCCCCTGGTGCTAATCCTCCTCTCTGCCATCGCTTTAATGACACTCCTAATTGACTAATTTGGAGTGTGCAGGGGGAGCGGGGTGGACGTTTAGACGCTGCTCTCCCCTGCGAGTCCATTCAAAAATCAAGCACATCTAATGAATCCCCCTGTGGTTGTTAAGGAAGGACTCCATGTAGACAAATGAATTTATGAGTTCCATTTTGTGTCTCTTAAGAAAATATGCAGTAGCAGCGCTCATTAAAGCGGAGTAGGAACATAATGGTATAATTGACAGCAAGCTTGATGTGTAATTCTGTCAATTCTTTGGATCAGTGGTTTTATATATGGCTACGTACATTGTGAGGTCCTGTATTTATGTGGTGTAATGTGGAGCAAGATTTTACACCAATTCGAGTTGACAGGGGATGGAACCTGCGAAGAATATCAATTATACACAGTGATACCTTGAACTTGAATGTTGTGAACATGGAAATTTCCTAACAAGCTGCTACATAGGGGTAGCAACAGTTGGCTGATGGTTTACACATCATTTATCAAGCTCCTAAACCGTTCATGTGTTTGACCAATGATGGATAATTAAATAGAAGGAACTTCCCATTGAACAGAACTGCCATTCTAACAACCTATTAGAAATTCCTGGGGGGACCTGTGGCTTAGAAATGCTAATTCTCTTCCAGGTTTTGGGACTACTGTTAGGGCCGGGCAGTTGTTAGGAATATACTGTAGCGACTGAAGATTTTCAGATTCCTATTCCATGTAAAATCCAGTAAGTAAATAAGTGGGCGTGGCTAACTTGAATACCGGACCCCTGCGCGTTACGCTGCGTCACACTAGACTTTCCATGATCCATTGACTTCAATTCATGTGCATATAAAAGGGATAATTTACCACTAAGAGCAGCAAAGGCAAATTATTTACATAGAACAAAACGCATTTGCAGACAAATGGTATTTTAAAAGCACTTTTGGGTTAAACTTGGGTATGTGTGTTTCCACTGCTGTTTATTTACAAAAGTAACATTGATTACCACTGGTCTGGTACAGCGTTTTTACTCGTTTTTGCAGATTCTAAACCGGACGCGATGAGACACAACAAAAGTTTTTAAAAACACAGAAAACATTTTTACAGAATGAGTTGAGGCAAATGAACTGCCCTTTTATTATTTCTCTAATGTTGCACATTGTCGTATTTTATGTCAAATAGCTAAATTGCAGTTTAAAAAAAATATAATACGAACGTCTCTTTATTATAAACAAACTAAGACTTTGTCCGTGCTTTTCCTAACTTTTACTTTTTAGCATATCCACATTTACCAAGTTTGCATAAAAAACAGCAGCCCATGCTGTTCAAAACATGAACTGCGATTCTTTTAACGTCTCAACCGATTTTAATCGTCATGTATTGTAATCGATTTTCAACCGGCTCACGGTGAATCGTTACAGCCGTAGTTTTGTCTATAACTACATTGTAGTACTATATATATCGTTACTGTAAAATAAGTTTTTTGGTCATGCCATCCACCTCTAACGAAAAAGTCAGATCACAGTGCGAGTCATGAGTTTTGCAAGATAAACTATAGAAAAGTCTTGACCACACTTTTGGGAAATAGCATTTACTGTACATGTGACTCCTTGTGCCGGGAATGCCTCTCAAGTTAAGGCCTGACACTTACCCACACACCTCAACTAATTAAAGTGGAAGCACTAATTCAGTTAATCTAGTCCAGCTCCCCACCCTCTGTTCTTTTCTAAAGATGTACGTTTCTTCTCTTTCACTGACATCCAAATGTGGTTTTGTGCTCTAGCCAATGATGGATATTATTGATTGGCCTATAAGTAATTACATAATCCTCACGGTGCAGTCTCTAGTTGTCTTAACATGTAATGATTATAAATAGTGAAATTCGATTGTTGTCCTCTGATGAATTACCTTTACTGTACAAATCTGGACAGAGGCCAAACCCTCCAGCCAAGCTTGCTTACATGTCTCCAAACAAGATGAATGTTGCTTATATTGTGTTATGGTCTAAAAATCTATAATTTGTAAAGAAAGCAGCAACGTGCATTTGTTACGGTATGTTGACCTCTCATTTAGAGGTAATGGTGTTGTTTGTTTTATTATGTAGGGAGTACCTTAGATCTAAAACTCATTTTTGTTTGTTGGGGTAATTGCAAAGCTTACAGTTAATAAAAGTTGCATTTCAAGCATTTTTTAAATGCAAATGTTTTATACGATCGCATCATCTTGCAATAGTTGCTCTGTTGCAATGTTGTGCTTCTGCCTTCTGATCTTTCCAATGTGAGTATAGGCCCTTTTCACAATGACGTCATTCAACTTTTGCCTTTTTTTATTGTGTTTAGCATCAGGCATGTTAATATTTTGTAACGTTATTGACTTACTGTCTGATATTTGACCTGTGTTTTGACTTGCATAACCTTATACATTTTGCTTATAGTCAATGTTTTCTTGTACAGCTGCTGTGTAACAATGAAAATTGTAAAAAGCGCTATATAAATAAAACTGACTTGACTTGACTTGACTTGACCACTTATTCGAGTACTTATCCTAGCACCTTCGCTAACGCAAAAAGAAAACAAAACACTTGCCTTCATAAATAGACCTTCGTCGAAGAATTTATATCTGTCTTTAGTGACTTGTCATCTAGCCGAATTTGTGGCAGCTGTGCAACTTGGTAAACTCCATTCTGAGGTGCTAGCGGAAGTAACGATACACTGCTTCGCGGCAGAACGGAAGATACGTCACGTGAAAAGGGCCTATTGAGGGACCTTTATGTTATACAGCGGCTGTGTAAATGCTTTGGATTCCCTGTGTTTATTAGTTGGATAATGTGTTTAGATATGCCGACACTCCCCATATTCACATGGGGTTCACAGTTGTAAAATCTGTCAGTAGGTGACTGCTTTAGGATTACAGACATAAGGCGTATGACATCTTCACCTTAGCACAGGAAATTGTATGCATCTCTACACGTAATCATATAAGATTGTACTGGGCTTGTGTGGTCTGGGAGGTTCTAATATGGAGCGTGTGATTCAGTATGGCAGTAAAGGAGAGTACTGGAGTCGGTCTCCACATTTGATGGAGATGCAGCTCTATAATCCAGTCGCAGCAGCACATTGCTACAGGGTGCTTATCTGCGACCTTATTTGTTCCTGTGACACTGGATGTATTTCAATTGGTTCCACCAAAGCGTTGAATGGAAGGGGACTATAGTGCAACAGCACAGAAACTAAATCAGGCTGTACATGTAGGAGGGAGAAAGAATTTGAGAATTGCAACCAACGGCTAAACCCACCCCTCCCTTTCGAAGCACTAATAAGGGCGACAAAGAACTAAGATGTAGTCATGTTTTCGCTTCTTTGCTGAAGGAGATGAGTTCTTCTGAGCTCTGTAGAGCAGTTTTTCCGCTTTGGGCAACTGTAGAAACAACATGGAGAATTCCATGTAAGGGGACCTGCGGTGTTTGTAGATAGAAATAGCTCATTCTAAGGTAATAAAAACATATCGCTTCATTATGTAAGGTCTTTATACACCTCTGAGGACATAGTTATGTGTATTATATTGCATTTCTGTCAATAGATCCTCTAAAAAATAACACACAGCACCTTTAAAATGTTACTTCGGCAGATGAGATATTTTGTCTAATTTATAAGCATTCAGAATTAAGTGTTTGAAACTGACATGCAGTAAAGAAACACGGCTTGAGAAACATTCGTGTAATTGGATTTTTGATTCACAATCTCACACGACTGAGGAAAAAGCCTCTGTGACAACCTCCCAATAGGACAGCTTGCACCAGCCTCCCTACATCAAGAATGTGTCAGTAAATTCTCAGGTGACATGCGTGAATTAGGTACGGAAGCCTTCCATCACTAAAATGATTATAATGTATATATGATAGACATTCATCCCAATGCCATAAGCTTAGGTTATGTTACACTGCAGACGCAAAAGCTTTAGCCTTCAAATGTATCGTACTTCTAAAGAAGGTTAATGCATGAAAGAAGATAGGGATGTAAAGTCGTTTTTATGCATGGCCAGACTTCTAATCCAAAGCTTTTGCATTTTCTGTAATATACAGGATTAATGAGGATTTGTATAAATTGTTTTTTAATTCCAAATCTCACAAAACATTTATGTTAGCTTGCCAGCATGTTGAAAGTCTGACCGATTCCTCACTGTCTCCGCTCTTTAGCTACAGTATAGCTACAGTACGTTGGAGAATTCGTATCATGATGATTCCATTACATGATGAACACATCTGTTGTGTGATGAGAATCAGGCATTCCGTTTTTTTCATTCATGTCGTTTGGTGAAAGGTCAGTTGACTCTCACTGGGGACGGAAGAGTCTGGGTTGTTACAAATGTGATGATGATTGTTATAGATTGTCTTAGCCAGCAAGACTTGCATCAGCTTTTTGATCTTTCTCCTTGCTGTAAAAAACTTTCATATATCAAAAATCTGTCCTGATCAGATCTGATCTGCTACAGTATTTCATCACTCTGATCTTAAAAACTCCAGAAATTCAAGGGTTGATGCATGCATTTGATCTATCTAGAATTCCCTAGTTGGGTGATATCAAAGTGCACTTTCACTCTAATTCAGTGTGGTATGTTGCAAAAGCTTTGAAATGATGTGCATGGACTGGTTTGTGCATTGAGGCAAACCTTTTTTGAGGTGACCTTTGTGTCTAAAGATGTTAAGCTTGTGATAAGGGCAAGTCTGAATTTTTTTGATCTCCGATTGTGTTGCTTTTTGCATTGCGATCAGAATGTTGACAAGGATTTGTTTGTGCCATACCAGTTCCGTATGCACACACAAATGCACTGTTGCAGTAAATGTCAATACAGTATCTACAGTTTGTGTTCACAAATCAGTTCCTTGTCTTTTTAGGAGACATAAAACCTATAGTGTGATAAAAGATGATGCTCCAGTAAAGCACGGGGTTAATCAATGCTGAGAGCTGGACGTCCACACTAGAGCTGTCTGGCCCTCATCTCTTTGATGGGAAGCAGGTGTCCTGTTGTCATTGACGAGGGGCTCATTGATCAAAGGCCCTTCAGGAGTCCAGTGCTCATCCATCACACTCCAACGGCCAGGCAATGTCACAGAAACGAGGACTGTCAGAGCTTCTGTACTCACAAATCACCATGAAAAAAGTCCTTTACTGGGCAGGCAAAAGAAAAAAAAGGTTTTTGTTCCCTTTTGTGTCCATACATTGAAGTTGTAATGTTTCTCTTGGCACAATTTGCTCTTTGTATGGGTTGTTAGAATGATGATTATGTGTAGGATGAGGTTTCACAGTGGTAATTTAGGAAAGCCAAAGGCCTCCAGCGTGCCAAGCTGCGGCTAATTGACCAACATGGGGACATAAATGGTCCATAAAATGGGCTGCCCGTCATCAACTGTGCTCACACACTGGCACACCTGCTTAAATGAGGGACAAAAGGCCCGTGCAGGGGGCAGGAAGAAAAAAATCTCCCTTGTGCAGCTGTGAAACAGGGCTGAATCCCAATATCGGTCAACGGCCGCTATTCAGATGGGCTTTACAGACGGTCAACCAGTAGAATAAAAATGATGTTTCATTTAGTGTGTTGTTTGTCAAATCAGCGTATTTAACCTGTCGAGTGAAGTAACTGGCTGCACTAAAGTCATTGAGTTTACTGAAATGAGTTTGTCATTTACACAGTATGCTGGTGTTGACATTGAATGATTGTTAAAAGGAAATGTAGAGAAGATTACAAGAAAATTATACCGTCTGATCTGGCCGTGCTTGTCAAAAAAAGTGTATGATAATTGAACTTTTTCAATTTTCAGGCTGCATGGCATAAATTTGCCCCGCACAGCAGAATAATTGTTATAAGAGACGTAAAACAACAGGAACAACTGGGTATTAAATTGTATTTCATTCAAGTAAGGGACATTTGAAAAATGTATGATGAAATAGAAAGGTCATAAGAGATGATATCAAAGATTTTTTTGTAGGTATTCGATGGATTCCTCACAAATGAACATGCATGCTGATGAAATGTATATCTAGAATGCACTGATTGTTGCTTTGGACAAAAGTGTCTGTCAAATGCATTCATGTAAATGTACATTTATTATGCAGTGTGAAATGCAAATGATTAACAGATGTAATTCATGGCTAATTGAAATTTTCTAGTATATTGAAGCAAGTAGAAAGCCACATAGTGACAGTGGTGTTTATAATAAATACTTGCATGATGCTGATATTTTTTCTCCTCTGTAAAATCATGAACCCATGACTCTATCTTTGTTTTGCTTTAAAGCATTTTATCCATTTCTATTATCTTGTCTGACTTTTGATGGCGACCCCAAGGGAAGCCAAGTACTTTGATGAATGTGTCTATCTGGTGCTTTTGTGTAAAGGACACTATTAGCATTATTGACTACATGCAAACAATTAAGAGGTTTAGTAGGCAGCCAGTTCGAATTGATTTATTACTCTGGAAAGTTGTTTAGTTAAAGCTATTTTATTATTTATCTTTGTCAACTCAATCGCAATTAATAGGAATAAAGATTAAGAGGAATAGTTTACCCAAAAGAAAATTTCTATCATAGTGCGCTCAACCATACGCAATCTAAGGTATGTATGACTTTCTGTCTTCAACTGAATACAAATGGACTTATTTAAAGAAATATGCCAGTTCTGTTTGTCTTTGTAATGCCATTGGATGGTCCTCATTGTTTTGAAACAAATTCAAAACCATTGCCAAAAAGCAATAAATGTCTTCGGAAGGGAACTTATAAGTAATCAATTTATAAGTAATCAAACTTATAAATTTAATTAAATATAAACTATAAATACTATAAACATGAAATGGAAGTATGCATATTCACGAAAGAGGTGAGTTCTGAAACATGACCTCTGACCTCTTTAATGGTGTAATTGCATTGTAAAACTCATGCTAGCATGCCTATTTATGAATGTTAATAGTTTTTATTGTAAACCTAGAGTCTGCATTTATCAGTTCAAATGTAAGCATCATGATATGCTTGTGAGAGGTCAGAGGTCATGCTTACGTCAGAATTTGTTTGTGTTCAGCTGAAAACCGACACCCGGGATGAGTAAATGATAAGAGAAATATTGTTTTACGGTGAACTGTTCCTTTAAAAGTTTTTCAATTACATTTTATTTATATAGCGCTTTTCATAATATGTGCATTGTTCCAAAGCAGCTTTAAAGGAGAAAATAAGAAAAACTGAAAAACAGAACAGTGCATGGTGTTTATAGAACAAGTAAGATTATTCTAGTAAATAATATCTAATAAATGCAGTACCCCGGTGGTTTATTTACCATATTATGCTATTAAAAGGTTGATTATGTTTATGCAGAGCGGCAAGTGAACTGTGATTTATTTTCTGAAGCGTGTAGTAGTTTCATAGACGTTTCTCTCACCACTGAGTTTCAAGAATATGTGTGTTTAAATGACTGGAAATCCCTATTTTATCCTCATTCCCCATATATGTACCAAACCAGTTTTATCAAGCCCATATCAGATGCAGGTTAATACAGTCTAATGGTACATAAAACTCCATACTGAACCACTCATAACTATCACTGTCTGTTAAAGATAGATGGGCTTCAATGTTCGCCGCTGCCGTGCATGTGCTGCTGGCTCTCTCCACAACAGTGCTGCTGAGTGACATATTCAGAAATGGCTGACAACCTCACACAAAGGAACACAGAACATCATAGATGCACGATGTTGACACCACACAGTCAGCTCGGGTCTGCGTGTCACAACGTCGCATATCCAAACTTGTACTGTGAGCACGGGGGTCTTTGTTTCAGGTAGAGGTTAGCAGATGGAGCTGACACCATTAATATTTACAGCTCCAAATGAAACCAATACATTTCGAATGTCAGTCACGGCACAATGGAGGCAGACCGCAGAAAAATGCTCCCCGTCGAGCGAAGGCAGAGGCGTGCGCGGGTACTCAAATATTAACACCAAATGAAAAAAAAAATCTCTTTAGGATGGGAAACGGCTTCTCACATTTGCAGGTACACTGAAGACGAGCCAAGTTAAAGGGATAGTTTACCTTCAAAATAAAGATTCTGTAGTTATTTACACGCCCTCTTGTCATTTAAAACCTGTATGACCTTCTTTCTTCTTAAGAACACAAAAGAAGATGAAAACCGTCGGTCCCCATTGGCTTGCATAGAAGTCAATAGGGACCAACGGTTGGTAACCAACATTTTTCAGAATTTCTTCTTTCGTGTTTGCAGAACAAAGAAGATCACACAGGTTTAAAATGACAACAGGGTGAGTAAAAGATGACAGAATTTTAAAATATAAAAAAGGTGAACTATCACTTTAAATGATGGCAAATCCTCTTTTGCTCATTTTATGCCAAATTCTTGCATTGAGCCATCAAATGAGGAATGTGTTAGTATTCGAGTATAGGATATATTTGTATGAGAAGGGTTTGACTAATATTCACATCAAATTAACAAACCGTAGTAGTGAGTGAAGCTTTAAATATTGAAGTCAGAAAGGATCCGTTGAGGTCTTTTATTTGACTGTCGGCATAAACCTAAAACGTACATTTGTTGTCTCATTTGCAAACGTCTTGCTCATAAAGCTGAATATGGCCCATGCTAAATTATATCCAACAGAGACTAGTGGGTGTTCAATGTTGTGGCAAAGCCACATTTTCCATAGACTCAATAAAAAAGATGAGGCTTTGTTATTTAAATGAGCCTGTCAGATGTTTGAGGAGAGGTTTTGTTTTAGCTGGACTGCACACTTAAAATGTCCTTCAATTCGGTCTTGCTTTGCCGTGTAATTATTCACATTCCAGACGCCGCGACCATTAAAGCATTAAACATCCTGTTCATGACTTTACTCTCTGGTGAATTCTTTATTGTTTTAGTTTTCAAGCATGTTTTGCCATATCGCCTCTCAGATTTCACTGCCAGCTCGGGTACCGCTCCGTCATGATGGCTTTTCGAGCATGAAGGGGCAGGATTCCTGTGTTAGTGCTTCTAGGGCTCCGTCCTGTCCTGCTGGGTAATCCCGGCCAGCTCGTAGGAATTCAGGATTAATCTGAGTGATGATTAAAGTCTGGGAGAATTCCCTCACACATTGACAGGAATTAATGAAGTTGTCGGATGACGAAAACGAGGTGGTGAGCATTAGAACACAGTACAGCTGTTGCTGGGGTTCTGAAAGAAAGTACGGTAGAAGACTTTAGTGTTGTCTTTCACATGAGCATCACATGTTTACGGCGTGTCAAGTTAACTTTTACACGCAGTGCCGCTACATGTCAGTTCGAGAAAAGTGGACCAATTTTGAACCATTTCTATGTGCTTCATCTTGCAATTGTGTACGAATAGACACAAGCTGTGTCTCGTTTTGGAAGGGTGCGTCCTCCGGAGGTCGCATTTGAAGACTGCAGATGTTACCGAGGCTGTCTCTTTTCATAAAAGCAAGAAGAACACTCCGAATGCACCGTTTAAATGCGACCCTCTTTCACAGGAATTCGGAGGATGCATGATCCTTCATTGCTAGAGATAACCCACAATTCTTTGCGTCGCCCAGCGTCTTTTATTTGTATAAACGAGCATCACATTTTTGTGTTTGTGTTACGTTTTTTGTAGTAAATAGGATTAAATGTGTACATTGATTTTTAAACAGTAAGGCAAGAAATTGTAAATTTGTTCAACCCTTCTGGCTTTTTTTAGGATAAAAAACAACTTTTCACCTCTTAAAATGACCTAGAAATCCTTTTCATTCATTTGACAGGTGTGACTGAGCGCACAAAGTGTTGTCATAGAATTGTGGTAGTTCCTTTCTGCCAGTATGTCCTACGAAGGACATCTTGTTTAATTTTAAGTTGAGGATCCTTTGTATACCGCATCATTCGGAGGATAAACTGAAAGTTGCTTTGCTCATGTTTCCTGAACAAGGTCCAGTACATAAAAAATGGCAATTTGCTGGAGGTCCTGAAAGGCGGTGCATGCATTGTGACAACAACCATTTGGTATATGGTATACCAAACATGGTACATCATATACACTGAATATATGATCTCAGATTTAAAAGGCATCTTAAGGCATCTCTGGAGGGTATGGATTGTTTGCACATTTGGGAGATGACTCTTTATAGTTTACTGACAGTTCAGTTGTGCTCTGGGTAGCCGGTGCAGTCTGGCTCATCTCATGCTGTCTTGCTGTTTGAATTTGAAATGTCACTGAAAGAATATTTCAGGTCCCTATAGTGTTTCAGTATGGTTGACACAGAAACAACTTCTGCTGGATGCCTGAAATAGCATACAGGTTCAGTAAACTTTCCGCCTTTTTCGTGATGCACGAAATTACCCATAATGCCTTGAAGACGCATGTAGGGCTGATACCATTAGTTACCAAGTTAGCTTGAAAGCTTTTAACGGACGTTATAATACTTTTAAGTCATTTTAAACCGCATTATGTCAAAGAGCAGTGTCTAAATAATTTCACAGGGGCATGAGTTTTAACCTAGACCGTAAAAAGCAACTTTGTTTCTCACCATAAGAAGTTGGACAGCGACATCTACTGGGATGACGACATTAAACTCCATCCAGCAGGCACATTTGATATATCGTCTAACGTATGTAGACGGCCAAGAGCTTTATATTTATGCGCAGCGTTTACATTGCTCAAATTCTTTGCCATAACCGTCAACAGTTCCCATTTCCAAAGCGGAGCTGCCGAGTCCAGTGTTCTTAACAGGGGAGTCACAATCTAACAGAAAGATTTTAATACCCACAACAGATATAAATAAACCGGATCACATCGCGTTGGATCTTTTATGAAATAACGCAGTATTGGAGACATCTGGATGCTTCAGTGTGGTTCTGGAATGTCATGTAGCGATAAAGCTGCCGTGTTGTTGAATGTGTCTTTATTCATGGAGCTACAAAGCTGACTTGGCGAAACATACACTTAAATATATACATTAGTGTTTATTTCCTGTGTCATCCAATTTGAATATGTTTGTTTGATTACAGCGCAACTGTAATATTAAACTAAATAACTTATAATTTATTATAATATCACTTAGCCCTGGATGAATGCTTCAATAGTGATGTACTATGCAATAACAATAAAGTAAATAACGAAGTAAACAATATGCTGTGGTGTTTTTGAGCGGGCAGAATGAACTAGGTGTCTTTAAATGTTATTTACTTTACGCTCTTGTTGTGTCACGCAGTAACACTAGTTCGTAAGGTTTCTGAGCTTTTTGTGGCTGTTGTGACAACCTTTTACCGCAAATATTCGAGAAGCTTAATTTTTTTTTACAGAAATGTCCTCTAACATAGTAACAAATACAAAACGGAAGTGCGGAGCATCAAACAGGAAGTCACTCGCGTAATGGCACCCTCCATGAGGACGTCAAGAAAAAGGTGGATACTGGGAAAAGTAAAGTTTCTAAATATTCACAAATTGATTTTATTTATTGATTAAGTTAAGTTAAATATTTGGTGTGATCACCCTGTGCCTAAAAAACTATGGTACGCTTGTACAAAGTTTTAATATATTCATGCTCTCTCAGATTCATTGCTTCTAGTTCAAGTTCAAGTAAGTCTTTGTACTGAATGAGAGGGAATGTCTCCAATCCTGCTCAAACACACTTGAACTGACTAATCGAGGTCTTCAAGAGGTTGGAAAAAGAGTTGTGAAGTTGCTCTAACGCTTTGTTAGAATACATACAAATCATTGAAATTCCTTTGAAGCTTTTCGAGGCATGGATGTTCATGGCAAAACGCAATTACCATAGCAACCCCTTAAATCTTGGAGTTGACAGTCAGGCACTATAGGAGTTTAGTCCTTCACCTGCATTAAATAAGTGAACTCCCCTGTGTGAATCCTGAGATAAGTTCAGTTGACACTGCAAGTCTAATGGATATTAACATCTTTCTCACCTCCTGCATTGCCAGGGAGGGTTACGCATAAATCTGTGGCTTTACGGTCCAAGAAAACCGCAGAAGGGAGTTTGCATAGGGCTTACAAAAGACTGCATCCATATTTTACTCCATGTGTGTCGGTAAAAACAAGTCTGTGGGTGTGTGCCTCTGCATTGTCTGGAGAAGAATGGGCTGTTTTTTCTCCTGCAGATTTCATTTCCTCACTGTCAACGCTGTGATGTCAGCATCAGGTTTTGGAGCTCAGCTGCTTGTTTATGAAGTGACAAAGTGTTTGGAGTTATTATGTTTTATCCCATTTTACATGATGCTGTAAAAAGTTTGTTTGTTTTACAATAAGTACGTTTGAAAGTTGCTTTGGCTCAAATATATGTAAATTTGTTGGAGAAACAGACTTGAACCCACAGTATTGGTTTCTTCTATGTCTGGCAGGTTGGGATACTTTATATTTGCTTGTAGTTGTTTCTACATATTGGGTTGAGATAGGAAAACGTTTTTGGTAACACGTCACAATAAGGTTGTATCCGTTACTATCAATAAATGCATTAACTAACATAAACTATCGGTAACACTTCAGTATAGGGGGTAATTCTCACTATTAGCATGTCTATTATTGGCATATTGGTGGTTTATTAGTACTTATAAAGCACTTATTCTGCAAGACCATATTCTACATCCCTAATCATACCCAATACCTAAACCTAACAACTACCTTACTAACTATTAATAGGCAACAAATTCATAGTTAATGGTTTGTTAATAGCTAGAAATGAAGTGTGACCAAACTATCAATATAGTTTTTCATCATGTATTGATTCTCCTCAATGTTAGTGAATATCAATGCAGCATTACATGTTAGTTCATGCTACATTAACAGTTACAACTTTTCATTTTAAAAGGAATTGCTCAAATTGAAGGTCTAGTGGTTGAAATTTAGTGGCATCTAGCGCTGAGGTCGCGAATTGCCCCACCCCTAGTCCACCCCTTCCCTTCGAAGCACTACAATGGCTGACACAGGACAAATATGTCATCAGGTTTTCGCTTCTTTGACGAAGGAGATAACATATTTACGAAACACTCTCTGTAGGATTACAATGTAGCGAATTCCATGTAAGCTGTAGATAGAAATAGCTCATTCTAAGGTAATAAAATCGTAACGTTTCATTATGTAAGGTCTTTATACACCTCTGAAGACATAGTTATGTGTATTATATTGCATTTCTGTCAATAGATCTTCCAAAAAAGAACACACTGGACCTTCAACATGAACAAGACGAATAAATGCTGCTGTTCATTGTTATTTCATGTTAGTGAATGCATTAACGTATTGTTGTTAAGTAAAACCTTATTGTAAAGTGTCAGCAAAGTATTTAAACACCGAAACATGACAAACCTTTGAGTTGATGAGTGCGTGTTTAATAGACACAAGAAAAATGTCTTTAACCAAAGGATAAAACAGGCAATAAAGTGTTTATAGTTTCCCTGTTGTAAATTATACCCCATAAAAACACACAGCTGCTCACAGCAACGAAGATAAATGGACATTTCTACGATTACAAAAACCCAGAATGCCAAAGGGTCTTTAGTCAATTCTCCCAGAATTCCATTAACACCCACTTTAATACTTCAGTCATGAACAAAACTCGTAATACGTCTGATGTGTCGCCGGAATATCGTGCTGCTGTCTTTTCCTCTCTCACGCTTTCTATTGTCAAGCCCTGTGGTACCACAGATTTAATTCCACTTCTGTACACTGTCACTCACACCCACTCTGCCTCATTGAACTGTAACCAACACCTCATTCAGTGCTTCCACTCCTCAAAGCCACTGCGATGTGCGAGCGTGGAAGCCTTATATTCCTTCTGGCAGAATGTAAATGTTCTGTCATCAATCATCGACCGAGAGACGCAGCCAAGAAGAGTAATGTTTTACTGTCAGAGCCATTTGGGATATTAGGCTAATAGAATGGGTTTTATTGTACTTCCTAGCGCACACAATGTTTTTTGTAAGTGTTGATAGATTTTCACCTGCAGATGATACATGACACATATTTCATTTACCCTCTGTGTTTGATTTATTTCTGTGCGGTACAAATTAATTGTATTATGACTTTACGAGCACAGGTTTATTTTGACCAGGGGTGGGGGGGGGGGGAGCGTGACAGCTGGTGATGAATGTGTTGTAAGCAAGTAAAGATTGCTGTTTTTCAGTCTGTGTCAAAGAGATTAGAAGAACTGTCATGTTTTCACACTGCCTGAATCTGACATTAGATTTCGTTATGTGAGCACATAGCAGACTTATGTAGTTTGTTCTAAAGTCCGTATTAGTATCAAGGCCCATTTACATGAAGAATGCTAACTATACCAGCTCTCCTGCAGACAATCTTTGTTGTCCCTAGACGCGAAGAACATCACCTAAACATCAACTACCAAACCCAGCACCAGATGCTGATAAAGCATATAAAGACCAGAGCTGGTGAAAGAGAGAGTTTGGACACACTTTGATCTCGCAGTTTTGTGCTTTATGGGACTTTCAATATAGTTCCAGATTGTCAGCATGTTTGAATGAGTTTAAAGACAGACAGTTTAAAGAGATACTTCACCCATTAAAATAATTTACTCACCTTCGAGTTGTTCCAAAGAGAAAGATATTCTGAAGAATGATTATAAACCGAACAGATTTTTCCCCCCATTGACTACCATAGTAGGAACAACTCAAAGGTGAGTAAATGATGACAGAATATGCACCAATTATTGTATAAAATAGTATTGCAAGAGTAGCTGCATATAATTTAAAATTTTCCCCCTAAAGAGATCATTTTCATTTTGGGTGAACTATCTCATCATTTACTTAACCCTGTGACTTTTTCCTTCAGCAAAACACAAAAGAAGATATTTTGAAGAATGTTGGTAAACAAAAATAGTTTTTTCGGAAATCCCATTCCCTTCTATTGTAAGGACACAAAAACCAAGGTAGGACAGTGGGGAACAATGGTTTTTTTATAAGAATATGTGCTCACGGGTAAACATTGATATGAGAGTTTGTTAGGGAAGTATGGCTTATATGTGTGCAAAGAAACAGAAATTATCTGTCGGCCCTCTTGAGAACTTGATTCTGATTGGTTATTTGATCAACCTGTTGTTCATTTCCTTAATAATTACTGACTGACTTGTATATTCTAGTTTGTCATTCACTGTAGTCTCTCTCTATACCTTTTCATATAGCATGTCCTTCTGGATTCTTCAAAGCATCTCAAGGGGACCAGCTATGTCTCCAGTGTCCATTCAACAGCCGCACCACCAACGAGGGGGCCACCAACTGCGTCTGCCGCAACGGATACTACCGAACGGATTCTGACCCTCTTCAGATGCCCTGCACCAGTATGTCATTCTTCACTTAATTTTATGCAACGTATGTAATGTTTTTAACTCTCTCTGAAAATCAAAACAGCAGCCTTGCTTTGATGCAGAACATCCGGACAATTTCGACCATCTTCAGATCTCTCGGAAACATGAACTCAGAAATTTTGATCTCTCAAAGCATGTAGCGAGGTGTTTTCGTGAAGCTCCCTCTTTGTATTGTTGTCCTTTTAAGGGGTTTCCGTTAAGTGCGGCAAAAGAAAATGAGTGGGTAACTTGCGGAACAGCAAGAAAACGGCCCATAGAGATTTGCATAATGCTCTATTCTGTAGGGACGGTGGGCATTTGTTGAATGGTGGAGAAGTGTTCCACATTGTCAGCACTCCGAATTGCCTCACTGTGTCCAGATTAGAGGGAGGAGAAAGTGCTTCTCTTTCACTCGTGTTTTACATTACAATGAGGCACTTCTTCTTTCATCCCTTGTCATTACCCATTATGAAATTATTACTTTAATGTGGCTTGTTAGAAAGCGGAGATTACTTTGATCCAGGCTCTTTTTAAGCGAACTGTGATAATAGGCTAATGAATAAGCGAGAATCGGATCGTAAAGGTGTTAAGACGCTAGGCACTTAAAATGAGCTTAAGTCAGCAGCCGGGGGAACCGCACAGGGCAAAGATAAAAGGAAACAAGAAAGTTGGTTTATATTATTTCATATCGCTCGAATAAAATTTTCAGTCTTCGGTGTTTAGTCTCATATTTAGTTAAAGGTCCAGTATGTAATTTTTCTGGAGGATCTATTGACAGAAATGCAAAATAATATGCATAACTGTGTCTTCAGAGGTGTATAAAGACCTAACATAATGAAGCGTTATGTTTTTATTACCTTAGGACGAGCTATTTTTATCTACATACACTCCGGGTCCCCTTGAATAGAATTTCCCATGTTGTTTCTACAGTTGCCCTAAACGGACAAACTGCTCTACAGAGTGTGTTTGCAAATACGTTATCTCCTTCGACAAAAAAGCGAAAACATTACGGCATCTTAGTCCTGTGTCAGCCATCGTAGTGCTTCGAACGGGAGGGGTGAGCAGTGGACTCAGCCATTGGTTGCAATTCGCAACCTCACCGTTAAATGTCGCTTAAATCTTCACATTGCTCCTTTAAAAAAATATTGAAATCTTTCATGATTTAGTACGGTTTGGTTTTCCACAGCCGTGCCCTCTGCACCTCAGAATGTGATCTCCAGTGTGAACGAGACCTCTCTGCGTCTGGAGTGGGAATCTCCTAAGGAGGCGGGTGGACGGGAAGACGTGGTCTACAACATCATCTGCAAGAGCTGTGGATCCGGTCGAGGGGCTTGCACTCGCTGCGGCGACAACGTGCAATTCGTGCCTCGGCAGCTGGGTCTAACCGAGCCCCGGGTCCATATCAGCGACCTGCTGGCCCACACTCAGTACACTTTTGAGATCCAGAGTTTGAATGGAGTTTCTGATCAGAGCCCCTTCTCACCTCAGTTTGCCTCCGTAAACATCACCACAAACCAGGCCGGTAAGAGAAAAGTAAACACAATTTACGGTTTGAGACACTAGTGTGTGTAAATAAGCAGTGCTATAGATGTTTTCAAAGCAACAACATAAACAAATGTTACTGCACCTGAATGCTTTTGTTGAATAGAGTCTCTGTAGATTATAAACAAAATTAATAAACTAATAAACAAAATAAATAACAAGTACATGACATTAGCTAGCAAGTATTTCTAGCCAGTATTTTTTGGGTTACCAGTAGAAGAACCGTTGGCTAAACTTAAATGTGAAAAAGTTACATGACGCATTCATCAAATAGATTATTTAATTCAATTTATATACAATAAATTCATCGAATAGTTTATTTTATATGAATACAAACGTATATTAATATTAATATAAATTAAATGAAATATAAATTGTTATATTATTAACCATTACCCAGACCAATCAACAAACACATACCAGAAGTTAACTTTGGGTCCGGCACGTGTGTCCGATGAAATGTCTATAAGCAGTTACAACCTTCCCGGTTCCCTGTTTCTTATTTTAAGAGACATTGCCTGGTAATTTTTCTAGAAAGCTGCTCCGGGTATCTTACGTTTTATACTATTCCATCAGGAAACTGATGTGTTGGCATTTTTCTAGCTCCACCTGATCAAGTTTCCCACATTCCCTGGTTTTTATCCGAGATCTGAAAGCTACTTCACAGCATTCATCATATTGTGCTGTTCGGGATTTTAAATGTCAGTAAAAAAGAGTGGGTTCAAAAGGAACATAATAGTGTTTAATAGAGCATTTTAATGAGAACCGTGCCCCCGGCTGTGCTGCAGTGAACTCGCTGGCCCTATCACTGCAGGCTGGGGCTCCACCGGTGAGCCTGTCAGTCCACATTACTGCCTCACTGCTGCCATTATAAGACATAACTCTACCACACCCACACAAAGAGAGAAAGCGACAATGCCAGAACCTGCTGGTCAGTCATAGCCCAGACGTGAGCCAGTGGATTTACACAGCCCTGGGGAACACTAAACGTTGTCTTGTGCGCAAGAATGTATTAATAATGTTGGTCTGAGAAACACAGAGAGATTTTAATAGAATACATGACGTGCCCATGTCGAGTTAGGAAACCACTTAAAAGTTAGAATTGAGCGAAGGCAGTACAAGAATATTGGGGTAGTATTTCATTTGAAATCTTTTTGTTTGAATGTTTTTCTATATGAGAATCATGTCAAAATAGCCTTTGTTTACCGAATAACATAAGAATCTTTCAGAAATTAGACTGTAAGGTTTATAGGCATGCACATTAATGTCGAATCTCTAGTACTTTGTTTTACGCTGTGATCAGGAAGGACATTGCTTTTTCTCATTTGCCACAGTTGCAATTCTTTTACAGAAAATATTCTGAGATCCTTTTCAGATGGAAAGTCATAATCAGTTTCTCATATTCTCCTCCAGAATACCACAAGGACATCAGAATTTATATCTTTGCTGCTTGTGTTTCTCATAAATCAGTCAAAGAGAGCAAGCGAATGATGAACGAGCTCTTATTGTTTGGAAAAGTGATCACCAAATCAAATCAAGAGAACTTATTTTCATACGTACTGTATAATAGCTCTCTTGACTTTATAACTGCATACCTGTGCTGGACTCCATCCAGACGTTCTGAGGTTTCTGCTCTTCAGCATTAGAAACTGCATTTCATTAACAAGATGTGATGTTTGTTTAAAGCAATCAAATGTACTTGGAATAAATAAGATTCAACGGCTGATGTAACATTCTTGCGGGATTTTTCGGTTTGATGTACTTTAGTTTTTGAGTCATTTTCCAGAACTTGCAAGAATATTTTTGATGCCCATTTTAAAGCATGTCAAATTAGAAAGTTTGAACGTAATTTTAGTCTGGCCTTTAAAGGGATAGTTCACCCCAAATTTCAAATTCTTTCATCATTTATTCACCCTCATGTCATTCTTGACTTTCTTTCCTCTGCAGAACACCAAAGGAGATATTTTGAAGAATGTTGGTAACACTGGCCTCCGTTGACCTCCATTGTATGGACACAAAAAGACACAGAGAGACATTTCTCAAAATATCTTCTTTTGTGTTCCACAGAAAAAAGTCATACAGGGTTTGTTGTACGTTTATTTTGGAGGAAAATCTGCAGGATGGATGTCAATGATTACAACACTCTTATCTTCAGCTGTACGCATAAACAAATTAAACAAAATATTTAATAACCACAAAAATGACAGGAGGGACCTTTGTGAATAATTTGTTCTCTACTTTTCTAGGAATCTCCAAAGCTTTCTGTGACGTTAGGCTTGCACAGATCTCATGCTGGTTATGACCCAGAATGCAGCACTGTCAGTAGAGCTTAACATTTTAATTTGCAATTAATGGGGGTTAAAGTGTTACACATGTCTGACGAATGGAATTTCATAATTTTTTTAAGCGCTAGTCTAATATCATCTGTCATTTCCAGTCCTGTTTGGAGGGATCTCTCCATCATACACATAAGCACACATGGCTCTTCCGTCGTCCTCTCACAGCATTGCCCAATCCAATGCTGTAAATCAAATGAAATGGCTCGTTCAGCTCTATGAAAATAACGCATGGAACAGTAAAGTAGAAGATTGAAGTTTACAGTAAGACTGACAGGGTAAGACGTATTTTACACAACATATTCATGTGCTCTAAATCAGCAGGTGCTGTAAAAAGTGCATACAGGTACAACAAGTCTGCGAACTCTACAGGCAGTGGACCATACATTTGATGTCTTTCTGTATCCTCTTTTGATCATTAAACAGAACTGGCACATGTGAAAGAGCACAATTGTCTTTTCAAAGTATTAAAATACTCATAAAACGTAATGGGTTACTCAATGTGAATGGTTTTATCACACATTTTTGGGGATTCACAATTCTGCTCATAAAGAGAATCACGTTTCATCTCACAAAGAAATGAAGTGTGCCAGGAGCGAATCTCATCTCCTCTACTGCCCACTACAGCTGCGGTCAAAGCGTGTTCATGGCACACACTGGCTTTAAAGCAGCATCATTTGTTTGATCTTTAAACCACACGTGCAGTTTTATCACCAGCTATAGTGTTAGACAGTTTTCACGCTTGCCTTTGAGCTAGTTAATGATAATGAAGTGTTACAAGGCTTTCCAGAGTCCGCCTGGAGCTTTAGATGATATAATGGCTCCTCTATACCCCAAAACTAACCTGATGCCAGTAAACATTCTGTTCCGTGTGAAAGCCAATAAGTTTGTAAGCTCGAGCTGCAAAAACAGACACTGATATACCGTGGTTTTGGAATGTTCTTCTGACAATTCTATGCTTTGTGCTTGTGATCCTGTGGTGCATCCTGGGATATTTGTATGCTGCTGACGTGCCTTCCAGATGTCAGTGCAAAATCAGTTAACTTTCTTCGTGTTCATTATGTAAACTAAGTCTGAATAGAGAACCGCTCTATAATGGTGCTCTCACAAACACAATGCTTTATTTTGACGGTCTGTATTATGAGGCAATTCTCAAATGAACTGCTTTGTGTGTCCAGCTGCATTTATTTCTCGTGTTTTTTCTCTCTACAGCTCCTTCTGTTGTGTCCATCATGCATCAGGTCAGTCGGACTGTGGATAGTATCACATTGTCCTGGTCTCAACCAGACCAGCCCAATGGAGTCATTTTGGATTACGAGCTGCAATATTATGAGAAGGTGAATGACATATTAATCTCTTCCCACGAAAAAGAAGTAAGGAATAAATGACGACGGGCCGTTGAATTATTGTAAAGTTAATGCACACCCGAGGTGATAATGCGGCAGTAATGTGACAGAAAAGCCAGTGATAATAAATTATTTATTCCTCGTATTGTTCCATCATGAGCAGTTAAAAAATCACGCAAACTTTTGAAATAGTAGGTCAATTGAAACATATTTGTTATCAGTTATAAGCAGCATGAAGAGGAAAACGAAGAAGTAGACTATCAGTGTTTATTAATGCATTTTGTTTTTCTATTAAGTTGTTTTATTTATTCGATTTCAGTATGTATTTCTATATTGTTTTTGAAATGCTTTGTTTATTGAAACAAAACTGCACACATTTCCATTTACAGTTAAGTTTGACAATGTAAACGTCAGCTCGAGAGCAGGTTGCTGTGTTTGGGGGATGATGGCCTGTAAGCTACACTATAACCTTTTTTTGTTTAAACTTGGCAAAGTTTGATAGTGTGGGCGAGAGAGTTTGCTAGCGGGCCGCGAGAGAGATTGATAGTGTGCGCAAGAGAGAGTTGGCTAGCGTGCGCGAGAGAGTTTGATAGTGTGCGTGAGAGAGTTTGCTAGCGTGCACGAGAGAGTTTGATAGCGTGCACGAGAGGTTGGTAGTGTCATGTTTGAGATGGTTTAATAGTGCGTGAGAGACAATATAGTAGTGTATGAGAGTTTGACAGTGTGCATGCGAGTAAAAAAATATGTCTTGAATGGCCTCTCATAGATATGGAACTGTAGTGCGGTCAGCAGACCTGGAACACCTTCATAGGTGTGCATTTACTAAAAGTTAATACATACCCATTGAACGTTTGTCAACCAATCAGATTGAAGCATTCAACAGCGCCGTGGTATAAAATCGTTTAATGAAGTGAATTAAAATGATGTTAGGAAAGTGCAAGTTTACAAATTTAAAGTAATTGCATGCAATGAAATTAAAGGGAGAGTTGACCCAGAAATCAATATTATTTCTTCATTTATACACCCCCGAGATGTTACAAATGTGTGTATATTTATGTTATATTTAGTTCTGTTAGGAAAGATTCCTTTATAAATGTCTACGCTCTGTTGAACACAAAAGAATATATTTTGAAGAATGTAGGAAAGCAAACCGTTCTGGGGCGCTTTTGACGACCATTGTAACTTTAACTACGATGGGTGTCAATGGTGGCCAAGAACTGTTTGGTTACAAGCATCCTTCTAAATATCTTTCTCTGTATTCATCAGAAGAACAAAATATATACAGATTTGGAACAACTTCAGGGTGAGTAAATAATGACTGAGTTTTTATATTTGGGTGAACTGTTCCTTTAAGTTCTGACAAAAGGTTCAAGAATTTCCTAGAGGAAAGAAAACTTGTTCAGCTTTCTTTAAAATAGGCTGTTATACAGTATATAGTAGAAAAGAGGCATTTTTATGTATAGTTTGCAGTTTTTCACTGTACAATTTTTCCTATTACAGAATACGGCCGAGTCAAACGCCTCTCTTCTGCGAAGTCAGATTAACACAGTTGTTATCCGGGGCCTGAAGCAAGGAACCATCTACGTGTTTCAGGTGCGGGCCCGCACAGTGGCAGGCTTTGGGCGCTTCAGTGGAAAGATGTACTTCCAAACAATGACTGAAGGTATTTGACATTGAGGGATAATTCACCCAATAATGAAAATTCTGTCATCATTTACTTAACCTACTTATTTACTTGCATTGCTTTTCTGTCCATACATTAGAAGTGAACGGGTGATGCCGTTGTTTGTTTACCTACATTCTTCAAAATATCTTCTTTTGTGTTCTGCAGAAGAAAGTAAGTAATACAGGTTTGAAATGACTAGAGGGCGAGTAAATGATGACAGATCTATGAATTTTAATGCATTAAAGAAACCGGTGCACGGTACGTTCTGTAATTCACTTAAAGTTTCGACAGTCGGTTTGATCACCTGCCATATTCTTGCCCGTATTGCTGTTTGGAAATGGCATCAGCTAGAGATGTGTGTGCCAAGGGCAAAGCCAGAAACATGTTTCGTTTGCCAAGTCATCGCGGCATGCTCTTCATTCCCAATGTAGTAACATTTACTTGGAATTCTCGTTTGGAAGCGAAATGAAAAAGATAAATTTGACAGCAGACGCACTTGGACACTAATGCAAAGGAATCCGTGGAAAGCTTGACAACACACATAAATTGAATGTTGAATGTAAATATTTATGTGAATGTAACACTTGTGAATTTCTGTGTATAAGACAACTATGTAACTATGTAAGGGAATACCTCCCTAAAACAAGTCAACCAATCAGATTAAAGAATTCATTTTAAGGCCAATTGTGACATTTTGACAACTTGTCTATCTGCTAATTCCCAACATGACAGTTCATCTCTATGTTTAAAGAAAGTGATGCACATAGTTTGTTCTTGCTTGAAGATAAATTATTCTTAGGAAGAGACAGACCTACTTTTTATGCACATATTGAAAAGGAAATGTGTGTGATGTTTTTTTGTTTTTCTCTATGAACAATCTTTCTGACCTGATTCTGTGTCTACCCTGTCTGTGTTTGAAGAGGAATATCACACCAGCCTGCAGGAAAAACTGCCCCTTATTATTGGCTCGGCTGCTGCTGGCGTTGTTTTTCTCATCGCTGTGATTGTCCTCATTATCGTCTGTAATCGGTAAGTCTGTCGGTAATCCAGGAATACACCAAATATTCATAAACATTAATCTTTTATGAACGCGATGAAAGATTCAGAATTTATTATTAAACGCTAAATGTTTGTTCTTATTTTTCTGTGTGTGACTCATTAGCAGAGGCAGCGACAGGACAGAGTCAGAATACACAGAAAAACTTCAGCATTACACCAGCGGCCACAGTGAGTAACCATTAAATACCTCACCTCACCTAACCTCTCTTCTCCCACTCATAACAAACACGGCAGTACAATAGATCAGACTGACTGCTTGATATTTCCTCGGCTCTTATTAAACAAGACACTCCAGTCATTAAATGCGAAGAGCAGACTGCTGCTCAGCACGTGTAAACACACATTTAAAACAACGGAATGCATCAGTCACAATTTAAACATTTTGCCATGTACCGACACCATCCTTTCAACTACATTATAATGGAACGAGACCATACGGCAATGGTTAAATGTGCACTTAAGATTCACCTGCATCTACAAACACACAGAAAGCATCATTTACTTCTGTTATACTAACTATCCTCTCCCAGAAGACAAATCACTTGTGTGATCCGTGCTCTGAATTCAACTCTTATTTTGTTTGTTTGTTATGAACTGACAAAAATATGATTCTCTCTGTGTGTGTGTGTGTGTGTGTATAGCCTATATATATTCAGTAATATAAAAAAACTATAATTTTTTTGTTTAGATTTAGATCCCTTCCTTCTGCCAAGTCATTGTAGTATTGTTTATAGATAATTCAGTGTTTAATTTCTTTGGTCTTTTTCTTAAAGGGATGGGTCACCAAAAAATAAAAGTTCATCCTCTTTTTTGTTTAAAACCTGTATATGACTCATTTGTGGAACACAAAAGAAGATATTTCCAGAAATGTCTCTGTGGTTTTGTGTTCATACAATAGAAGTTAATGGGGGCCATATGTTTGGTTCTTTGAAATATCTTTTTTTTGTGTGTTAAATCTGCATTAGAAAGAAAATCATACAGGGTTGAATTGACCAGAGGGTGAATACATGTTTGCAGATTTTTGAGTGAACTATTTCTTTAAGTTTAATATACTGTATACTGCAGTCTTTTGAGGAAACATTCTAGTAACTTGGTATTTTGTCTTGTGTTATTACAATATTATTACAGTATAACTTATTTATTTTTGTTGCATAAACTACAGCTTCCGTTTCTCTTTCCAAGTGTCTCCAGGAATGAAGATCTACATCGATCCTTTTACATATGAGGACCCCAATGAGGCTGTGCGCGAGTTCGCCAAAGAAATAGATGTGGCCTGTGTGAAGATCGAACAAGTTATTGGTGCAGGTGAATATCACAACAAGTAGAAATATTGAAGTACACAGACTGTGGCATGTGATAAAATATACTGCAATTTTTCTAAAGACTCTCTTTTACAATCAAACAATTGGAGTCACAACCTTCAGTAAACAAGATTGCTAATGTGTTTACGTTTAGCTAAATGAGTTCCATGTTCAATATCAATTTAGCTGTGTTTTTTTGTCTGTCAGGTGAGTTTGGAGAGGTATGCAGTGGGAATCTCAGACTTCCTGGGAAGAGGGAGATTCTGGTGGCCATTAAGACTCTGAAATCAGGCTATACTGAGAAACAGCGACGGGACTTTCTGAGTGAAGCCAGCATCATGGGACAGTTTGACCATCCCAACATCATTCACCTAGAAGGAGTGGTGACCAAGAGCACCCCGGTTATGATCATAACGGAATTTATGGAGAACGGATCGCTGGACTCATTCCTTCGAGTATGTTTTGTCTCTGCATGGATATAAAAAAACTCTATTTAAAGTGATAGTTCAGACAAAAATAAAAGTTCTTCCATCATTTAATTACTCTCATGTTATAACAAATATATGACTTTCATATATTTAGAAGAACGTTGGCAACCAAACAATATTGGCCTCCATTGACGTGCACTGTATGCACACAAAACCACTGAGACATTTCTCAAAATATCTTATTTTGTTTTCCACAGAAGAAAGAGTTATATACAGGTTTTGAACAACATAAGGTGAATACGTACCTCTAAGGGGGCCCGTGTCCCATTGGGTCAAGCCCAGATGTGTGTAACTAGAGGAACAGCTAAACAGAGTAGTTTGAAAGTCGAGATGCTCTGCCATGGGACTAACACAAGATCACAGAACTGAAACAGCTCATTTGGCCATGTTAAAAATTATTTTAATTTTCAGAGGGAACTATACATGCATCTGTATTTATATGCATATGCAGTGGTGGTATTTTCACTGGGGACAGGGGGGACATTCCCCCCTCACTTTTCGAAATCCCGTTCGTGTCCCCCTCACATTCAAACGCGTCCGTCCAGTGCACACTCTAAAAATAGATCACTGAAAGATTGTTTTCGATCACGTGGTTTTTATTTGAATTGAATAGAAATTTGTTTTTACGTTGTCGTTGTTTCGGTAGGCTATGTTTAAGCTGTTTCCTTATAATGGACTTATATAGGAAAGAAACAAGTAACGCCTGATTTATTACTTTTTTCGTTTAATAAGGACTCATTCTTTTAACAGCAGTGTTTATGACGAACCATCAAAACCACCTGATTGAAAACAATCTTTCAGTGATCTATTTTTAGAGTCCACAAGCGACGCGCGTATCGAACACAGTCCTGCTCGGTCCTATAGCCTACTTCTCTGTGGCGATGACGGCGTGGTTAAAAAATCATTGCAAACTCATTTGAAAGTGAGGGACACGAACAGGATTTTGAAAAGTGAGGGGGACATGTCCCCCCTGTCCCCAGTCGATATTATGCCCCTGTAGTCAATACTCGCATTTCCCCCTTCATGAACATCATCTTTTGCCACACAATAAAAACACCTTTTGGTTTCATGGTTTAATCAATTTAAACAATCGAAAACAACGCAAAACATAGATATTTTGAATTTGTGAAAAAAATATTTCCCCCATTTCTCAAACCAAAGTTACACCCTTGTGCATATGTACGTGTAATATATCAGCTTTGTGTTTTCTTTTTCATCGTAGCAAAATGATGGCCAGTTCACAGTAATTCAGTTGGTTGGCATGCTGCGCGGCATCGCAGCTGGCATGAAGTATCTCTGCGATATGAATTATGTACATCGCGATCTGGCTGCCCGCAACATCCTGGTTAACAGCAATCTAGTCTGCAAAGTATCCGACTTCGGGCTCTCACGCTTTCTGGAAGATGACACATCCGATCCCACATACACAAGCGCTCTGGTGAGCATGTTTAATACATGGCTTCTTGCGTGCATGCTTGCTCAAGACTTAATACTAATGCATTGCGTGTTCAGTTCCTGTACCCGCTAACTAAATTTAGCATCCATGCAGGGAGGGAAAATTCCGATACGATGGACAGCTCCCGAAGCCATCCAGTACAGGAAGTTCACCTCCTCCAGTGATGTGTGGAGCTATGGCATCGTGATGTGGGAGGTCATGTCATATGGAGAGAGGCCGTACTGGGACATGAGCAATCAAGACGTATGAAATAAATACTGAATATCAGTAAAATTATATTTTAAAGGTCTCATGAACTGGACTTTTTTATTACTTTATACTGTTGTTTGAGGTCTAGTTATGATTTCCGCATGGTTTTTACATTCAAAAGCATCTAAATCAATAAGTAATAGGCTTTTTCTACCCTGGTTTTGAGGCCGGCTCAAGAAACGCTCAGTTTTTATGGGCAGGCCGCATTGAAGACTTGGACTGCTATGATTGGATAACAGTTCCAAAAGATAGCAGTGTGACCTGTGATGTACATTCCTGTTTGACAAGATACATGCTTAGTTGGAGCCTTCTGTAAACTTGGTTCGACACGTAGGTTACACATAATCAGGACATATAAAGCGATCTCTAACAAAGCAATAGTGATGCATCGTACATATATATTTACTCACATAAGATTCCGGTCTGATTCAATATTGACGGCACAGCATTGCTTTTTAATCTCAGTCTCTCATCGAATCCAGGATCGACATGTGCCTTGTTTACGAAGGAATCCACGGTGAAATAAAGCAAAATGCTCAATGCTTTACCCATGTGAGCTGGAACTTCTTTAAAAATAAACTTCGTCCACGCACTCCTAATATCAAAATCCGAAGTTCTTCCACAAATAGGCGCTGCACAATGTTGCATGTTTGTTGCTTGATCACTCTAAATAAAAATAACATATGACACGGGGCTAGCCGCTCTTGAGAGCCCTTCGCTAATATTACGGGGTTGCCAGAACTTAACAGAAAAAATAAGCAAATAAAGACAAGCAGAAATTAAACCTTAAAATACAAATTGTTTATATATTTTATACTGTAAAACCAAAAATTCTCAAAATCTGCAACTGACCATTTATTAAGACATAAGTGCCGAGGCTTTTTGATTTAAGACCGAACAACAAGCATAAAAGCACTTATTAATGACGAACATGGCAACTCTGCAGAAGAGCGGTTTAGTTTAAAATGACGGACAAAACGAACCTTTAGCCAAAAAATATGTTGCAATGGTTACCAGTTTGTCAATCATCACAAATACTGGAGTGCGTACTATGTGTTCATGGCTCAAGTAATTCGTGAACCAGTGGGCGGGGCTAGAGAAGTGGCCGTTGATATTCTTCTGTGGAGGCGGTGTTCAACCTATCAATGATGTCATTGAGTTCGCTGGGCCTGGTGTCAAAAAAAGTTGTCATTTCAGTAACAAGGACGACTTCAGTTCTCACACCTACAGGATGTTGGTTTGAATAGGATGAGCTTTTATACAACAAAAGCACAGGTTAATTCATGATACAATGAAGGTCACTGCTTTTAAACTAAGAGTAAAGCAGTGTTCATGAAGAGTGTGATTATGTTGCCCCCTAGTGAGCAAGTAATGCATGAATACTATCTGTTGGCTCATAGAAAAATGTCTAGTTTAGTGCGGCTTTACACTGATGCTGTGATTTTCTACACGTCAGGTCATAAATGCAATCGATCAGGATTATAGATTACCTTCTCCTATGGACTGTCCTAATGCACTACATCAGCTAATGCTGGACTGCTGGCAGAAAGACAGAAACAACCGTCCAAAATTCAGTCAGATTGTCAACACTCTGGATAAGATGATCCGTAATCCTGGGAGCCTGAAGGCCACCACCCCACTCTCTTCAGGGTAAGATTTTTATTCTGAGGCAAAATGAAGGTAAATTCAGCACAGGTTAGAACTGAATTTTGAAAAGTATTTTTTTAGAAGATTTGAACATATCGCTGATGTCCTTCTGAAACCTTGTATGTCCATATTTGGTGATTTTTATTTTTTGCCATAGATTCTTATTTTTAGTCACCCTTTATCTCTGTCACTGGGTTTTGCAAATATCTAGCCAATAAAAAGTATTAAAAAGTGCTTGTCAACTTCATTAACACAGTATGCGATCGTTTAAAAAGCAGGGTGTTTTTATTTCCTGAAAAAACTAATTTGGACATCCAATGATTTGTTAGGACAGCAACGAGATGTTATATAAAGAAGAATGACTCTAATACATAAATAAACATATTTTGTCTTTAAAGTACAGTAAGGTAGGTCTGAAAGGATCAAAAAACTTACATTTTTGGAAGAAAGCTTCAGTTTTCAAATTTCTTTTTTTTGCATTGTATCTTTCATACTAATTAAATATTTATATTATGTATATTCACAGAAAATATGAAGAGACCTATTTTTTTTTCACGGTTTATTTACGGTTACTTGTTTAAGGAAAATTATCCTTTTACTTTAATTCTGTGAACTAGTGACAATATTTCCCCCAAATTCTGAATTATTTATGTGCAGAACATTTCAACTGAAAACAAATTGGTCAAAATAACCAAAAAAGATACAATGTTTGCAGATCTTTAATGCTGCAAAGAAAACAAGTTAATAATCATGTTTAAACAACACAATACTAATGTCTTTTAATTATATATACTAATATAATTATGGTCTGTGCTGATATATAATGGTCTTGTGTCTTTGAATGCTTCATAGTATACATCTACCTCTGCTGGACCGCAGCACACCTGACTTCTCCAGCTTCAGCACAGTGGATGAGTGGCTGGATGGCATTAAAATGGGCCAGTACAAGGAGAACTTTGCCAACGAAGACCTCACCATCTTTGAAGCTGTATCTCAAATGACCATGGAGTATGTTTTCATTATTGTCTTCCTGTTGCTTATTTCATTACTGAATTAAATTACAGGACCAGATGCTCCAGGCACAGGAACCCTGTTACCATAAATCAGATAGTCTTGTCTGCTCATTGTGACATTACGCGGCTGATTCTGTAATGTCCTCCATCTGTCCTCACAGTGATATCCTGAGGGTGGGAGTGACATTAGCCGGCCACCAGAAGAAGATTCTTAACAGCATTCAGATGATGCGGGCACAAATGAACCAGATCCAGTCTGTGGAGGTTTGACTCTTCAGAGCGGAGGTTGGGACCCAGTCTGTGCGTACGGGACCCTCGAACCGGTTCTCCTCAGAAAGACACTCCACGTGTCCAGCAGTAGTCTCTTTCCTTGGGGGAGGATCAAGAACAGGTGTCCAAAAGGGAAAGAAACATCCCCACAACGCCTTCTTGCACATTGTGTTCTCAGTAAACAACCAGCACACTATAGGCAAGCTTTCCAAGTCTTTCCAAGGGCCAGTTTTAACATTTGACAAATGTCATTCTGGCTGCATTTACATGCAAGTCTATATTTCAGTATTGTCTGTTAGTTCAGTTTCATATAAGGTGCACTGTTTCATATTCAACATATGAAGTATTTTAGTTGTTTACTGAAGGCCACAAAGTAATATATGTAAAATGCTTTTAAGTATTTATTAAGGTATTATTAAATAACCATTTAAATGGATAGTTTACTGTAATTCTGTCATCATTTGCTCATCCTGAAGGATTTCCAAAGCTATATAAATGTTTTTGCTCTGTTGAACACTAAAGTTCAAAAACTAAAATAACTAAAGTTATTTTAAAGAATGTAGAAAACCACTCAGTTCTGGGGCACTATTGCCTACTGTAGTTTTTTTTCCTACTAAGGTAGTCAATAGTGCCCCAGAACTGTTGGGTTACAAAAATTCGTCGAAATATCGCTCTCTGTGTTAAAAATGTATATAGATTTGAAACAACTTCTGGGTGAGTAAATGATGACGGAATTGACATTTTTTGGGTGAAGTATCCCTTCAATAAGAAAATTTCAAATTATGGAGGCAAAATTGTCTGTAAAACAAGTGTAAATGATAAAATAATTTAAATGATCTGCTCAAGTATTCCTTTAAAAGCTTAGTTCCTAAATCTTCATTGGATATTACAGTAATAAACACATAGCAGGGATGGATGAGGCATGTAAATGTAGCCAGGTGCATTATTTCATGCTATTTCGTTATCTTTTGTTTTTCGTATTTATTTTTACAATGATTTGTGGGAGAATCTGTCTCTGTCAATTAACAGGCTGCCCTTTAAATTAACCTAGTGAAGTTACAAAATTATATTTAGGGCATATTTCCATTCTTTTTTACATCAAAACCACATTCGTAACTTAAATGCGATTTATTAACCGGATGAAAATAAAAAAAATGTCCCTGGGTACATTTGAAATGAACTGTGGACTAACAGCACAGATGAAAGGAAAATCAATTATGCATGTGTGATACTCATGTATGACGAGAAATGATCCATATAACAAATCCTGAGCTGGCAGTACAAGCCAGCATGAAGACTATTACAGAAATTCATGTGTTTTTGTATAAAATATTGTGATATTTTATATTTTCGTCATGAGGTTTATTTATTTGTGCTTTTAACATAATTTCAATGCAGTTTCTTATGTAATCTTGTAGTGCAGTATTGTACTGCAGTTCATGTGTTCTGGTCATGCATGTATATCAGAGGTAATATTCTGATCTTCCAGAGACTGCCGACAGAACTTTACAATGATGCAGACCGGATTTCACTTTGATGTTTACCAACATGACGATCTATCCCACTGTGTATCTTAGTTAGAAGAATATTGCTTTCCATTTTTCAACATATCTGTTTTGTCATCTCTCACTGTTTTGATTGTTTCTTGTATTTATATATATCTGTATGTATTCATACATACATATAGATATAACAATAATTATGTATATATATTAATACTTCAGACACAAAAAGGCAGCTTATGAAACTAAAGAATGAGCTAAAACGAACAACATTTAGCAGACTTAAAACACATGAAGGAACATTTTAAGATGTGTTTTAGAATAGGTTGAATACCAAGATCTTCCCGTATCAATATAGTTTTTCCAGTTTTAACTGAATTTCAGTGCCGTTGTAAAGTTTATTTTGACAGTATGAACTCAAGTGTAACCATTTGAACAGACCTCACTAAGTACGCTCCTGGGAATTTTTACAAATGAACACGTTTTATAACACACTCAGCATTGTTGTCAAGTGCTTTGCTGAACACACGTTTGCTTGTTTGTTGTTTTCTGTATATAGAGTAAATTGCAGCACATGCACCCCAAATTAGATGTCACGTTGACACGTTAACACTGTGACATCATCTCTCTCAAAGTGAACGTGCTTCCCTTTCGCTTGTTGACTGGTCTTCCACATCTAAACACTTTTCACATGTATAGAGAAAATCTTGTGCACGTGTTCTTATACGTTTAATTCATGTCTAGCTTAGGTTTTTTGTTTAAATCTCTCTCAACGCTAACATGTGACCGACTTTTGCTTTATTCCTCTCTAATCTCTCTTTGTGAAACAATCGACTTTGTTTAGACTTTGTAAAACTTTGCTCAAACTAACAACTTCCATTACGTGCCACTGACCACTGTATCGAAGTAAAGATCCATCTCAGTATTCCGCGTTTTAATTTGACCTAAAATGTGCATCTTTTAAAAGTGCTGGGCAGCTATTTTTATGTAAATCATAAAGCAATGCATAATTTATTATTCTTGTGTTGAATGAATTTACAGCATTGTAATCAAATAGCCCTGCATCATACCAGGCATCACCAAAAGGGACAAAAATAACCAAAAGCTGTTTTATTTTCATTATGTGGCTTGTGGTGTTTTACATATGTGTCATTACCGCAATGCACAGAGATTGGTTGTGAAAAGGTTGTATGAAAAAATGTAAATATGTTAATATATATATATATATATATATAAAACTCATGTATATCCTATTTCTTTGTTTTGTTATCATATTTTTTTTATTTTACTCTGTCAGATCATTCTTTCTCTTCCAGCCCTGTAGTCGATGGAGAGATATTTTTGTGCTGTCAATATGTGGATTGGGCCATGCACACGCATACAATGTTCTGCACACACTTTTATCAGTGTAAACCTGTCATACGCGCACACACACTTGTCACACTGTCTCCCATGACCTCTGTTGGTCAAGCAGAGTCTCTGGATTTTGCATAAATGTAACTTTGCTGTAATCCTGTGAATGATGTTACAGTTGAATAATTTGCAATTGGTTTATTTTCTATGAAAGAACATTTATGACCCGACATGTTTTTCTACAATAAAATACGAAGCAAGGGGCAGTGCCATGGGTGAAGTTCAACGTGTTTCGTTTTTCACTAAACAGGTTTGCGTTATGAGTTTTGTAATGCTCGACACCGCACCACCAGGGGGAACCGTACGACACAAAACGAGATTTAAGATCTGTCTAGTCCAATTTGTCAGTGAAGTGACCAAATATGAGATTGTGGCCCTGATCCAAATGAGGCGCTCCGGTCTTGTGGACCTCCTCTGAGTCCACACTTTGTGACGTCAGGAAGTCCAGACCTATAGGGCACGAGTCCACAAGGAAGCATGGGGGTGCATTTTGGGACAGACTTGGTCATCACGCCGGAAAGAGCAAGTGGTGCTTTCTAAACTCTCGCGGTGCTTTATTAACATGCGTGAAGTGGACCACACTTGTCCCATGTTGTTATTTGGGAGAATTGGGACAGGAGCTGCTTGTTTTTATAGTTCTGTATTTCATATGTTGATATGCCACCCGAGCATTATGCAATAGAAAGTTAGATTTGTAATGCAACTTATTGGCATGACGTAAATGCAACTGCGTATGTGTATGTATTTATTTGTATACACTACACTTAATGTGTATGTTCTTAATATGCAAATATGTTGTTATTTAATGTATCCCTGTAATACAGAAGCTGTGCTGTTCGGCTTTACAGAGCCCAGAGACAACTATAGGCTACATAAATCAAGAACAAAACATGGCTTTTAACCTTATGAAAATGCACTGCATTCGAGGTTTTTAAAACTAAATAAGCTAAATAAGCAATCACGTGAATAAGAAATACATTTAGAATTTTATCAAAACATACATTTAAAAATGTATCCGTCATGATTATACGGTTATGTCTGACATCCAGGACCCGCCCATCCATTCTGTGATTGGGCGTTCGCAAGGACTTCTGGGTTGTAAGTAGTGTGGAGCCTGCTATAGTGCGGGCTTCGCGGAAGATGTCAGTACACGATCAAGGAGGCGCTCGCGAGCAGACTTCTGAACGCATTGAGTCATAGTCAAACATGAAAAAATGTGACAATAACGCTTTTGTTTTTGTAAATGTATATAGTATATTTAATATTCAAATAGATAATATATTCATATTTATGTATGACATTTGGCATACCTTGTATACATTTCTTTCCACTTTTAAGCATGTTTTAACCCATTTTATTGTAGTGGGGATTATGCAGTCTGACTAATGTCTGTATTTAACTAATTTTTTTATATTTTCAATGTGTAAAGTCGACATTCATTGACGACGCTTTGAAGTGACGCTAAAGGGAGCGAGGATATGCCATTTCACCTTATTTTATTCCGTCCTTGCATCCTTGCTCCCTTCCCTCGCATCCTGAAGGGGTGGAGCTAAGACGATCCGTATCGTTTAAAATAGACCACAGAGCATAATTGTAAATATTTGTTTAAATGTAGAAGTAAGAGATACCATACATTTATATTTATTTAACATTAAATTGCATTGTCATGATCAACGCAACAGTCAAGTCATTACATTTCAAATGTATTTATTGAAACACAATACAATATTTTGCATTCAAGTCCCTTTTTCCTAAATTGCATCAGTGTCAAACCAAAGTATTGTTTGGTGTTAACCATGTTGAACATGCACAAGCAGTCGATTCCTTAAATGAACAGCTGTTTCAGTTTAATGAAGGTTCTCTTCCATTGACATTCATAAAAACTGACTCTGGTCTCCTTTCCTACTTACGCGTTTGTGGTAGGGCTGGGAATCGATACAAAAAAAATCAATTCCAAGCCGTTAAGAATTGAGAGTCGATTCTGAAGGTCGGAACACAAACAATGCATATCATATAAGTACGTTATAAATACAACAAATAATATAAGTACGATTCAACAAGTCATATAAGTACTTTTGCTTTTCAGACGGCCTATAAAAGGACCATCTTCTCACTCTCTAATGATGATGAGCTCAGAATTTGCGTAAAGAGAAACAGGCCTACATAAAGGACAGTCTCATAACATATTTACCTGTCTGTTTAAAGCTGGACACAGTGATTCACAGTCGACTCCCTTTTTCCCAAGCTAATAACTTTTTTATTCGTTCACCGTCTGCTTACATTCATACACGGCAACATTACACAGTGCACGAAATGTAATTTACACAATCTCGTAATAACTCTTTAACAAGGGCAAATCCAACCGTTTGTGTGAAAGTAACTGCTATTTTTAGGTTATATGTTTGTCCATATTTTACCCAACCATGGGTGGAACAAACGAACAATTTGAAAAGTGTTCAATATCCTAAACTGAGATCTCGCTTTACCTTTTCTGTACTGCAGCAGACTAAAATGCTTGTTTGGGTTTATTCCTCAGAAACTGTTGGCACGAGAAGTGTACTCTTCTGTCAATGGAAAAACAACAATTGAATTAATCTTGAAATTCTTGTTTTGATGACACACTCGGGATAAATTTAAGTGAAATTAGTTTGAGAACTCCAGCTGTTGTATTAGAGCAATTAGACCTAGAAGGCTGTAACGTTAGCCTGTGATTTGGTGGTGCTTGTATTCTGACCATCTGGCTTATCCATGTTTTATCAACAGTTACGTGTCAGTAATGATCCTTTTTTATATAATAAAGTGAATTGTTAATGCTTTTAATACATTAGAAGCGGTCGCACCTATGAAGTCAAAAAAGATTAATGAGAAAAACAGCACCATGGTACAATAGCACCACTCGCGCCCTTAAAAGAGAAACACTTAAACTGGAGCGCAAATGGAAACAAACCCAATAAGAGGTCTTTAAAATTGCGTTGAAAGAGAGTGCAAACTCTTATAAAAAGGCACTAAAAGCAACAAATGCTGAGCACCTCCGCTACTTCATAGGAACTAACAAAAACATTTCAAGGTTTTTATTAAGTACAGCTGCTAAGTTAAAAAATAGACATCACCTGACCTGGATATTCCGCCGCACTTTGGTAGCAATGAATTCATGAATTTTCTTACAGAGAAATCGAAAATATACGAGACAAAATAGTAAAAACTCAACCTACAAATCTGTCCTATGAATTAGTACCAATCATCACCCCCAAAGAAAGTGTTTTTCCCCTAAAAAACAGGAAGCTTTAATTAAACTTATAGCAACATCTAAATCTACAACTTGCTTATTAGACCCCAATAATTATTAAAAGAGTTCCTACCTGTTGCAATTGAGCCCATTTATCTCATTATCAACTCGTCAACTCATCTAGGCCATGTCCAAGGACCCTATAAACTGGGCACCAATAAGCCTCTTATCAAGAAACCAAATTAGACCCCAATGAACTAGGAAACTATAGACCGATTTCAAATCTCCCTTACCAGTCTAAGATACTTGAAAAGTAGTGTCCACTCAGTTATGCTCTTTCTTACAAAATAATGACATACACAACAAATTTCAGTCAATCAATGATCGCTTACACAATTATACCGGTATTCAGGGACAGGCACTACAATGGTTCAGATTCTACTTATCCGACAGACATCAATTTGTCTTTTTAAATGGGGAATCATTAAATCCTATGCAAGTAAATTATGGATCACCTCAGGGATCGGTTTTAGGACCCTTGCTATTCTCCATATACATGCTGCCCCCTGCATTCTTCCACCTTAGGAATGTTGCCAAATGACTAAATATTCTGTGTGTTGCTGACACAGAGAAGCTTATTCATGCATTTGTGACCTCAAGACTTGACTACTGCAATGCACTACTTAGTGGTTGTCCTACATCATCAATAAACAAACTACAGTTAGTTCAGAATGCAGCTGCCAGAGTTCTAACCAGGTCCAGAAAATACGATCACATAACCCCAATGTTATCAACCCTTTACTGGCTAGCCATTCAGTATCGTATTGACTTTATAGTTCTTTTAATCACTTAAAAGCCTTAAACAGTTTAGCACCTACCTACATAACAGAGCCTCGCGCTGTTCCCCCATGCAGGACTCTCGCCACAAACGGCAACAACATAAAGAAACATCGTGGCCCAAACGTAACTTCCGATAACTTAGACCTCCACAAAGAAGCAGTACCTGTTGAGTAGGTTTAATTTAAATTATTTACAATTAAAGGTCCACTGTGTAATTTATCGGATGATCTATTGATAGAAAGCAATATAATATACACAGCTATGCCTTCAGAGGTTGATACAGAGCTTACACGGTGAAGCAGTGTTTTTTTATTACCTTAGAATGAGCTATTTGTATCTACAAAGGTCCTCTTGTATGTAATTAGCCATTTTCGGAAGGGAGGGGTGGAGTGGAGTGAGCGGTTGGTTGCAATTTCGCAACCTTGCCGCTAGATTTCCCTGACTGGACCTATAAAATATTTAAATATTTAAAATATTAATACAAATTATTATCCATTTTTTTTCAATTGTAAACACAGACTGGAGACTTCAGGCCAGGTCTGTGCAGCCGATGATGGTTTCAGCAACTACATGAACATTATGTTGCCCAAACGTGACTTCCGGTAGACGTCTGTAAAGAATCAATAATTGAGTAGTTTAATAAAATCAATATAAAATAAAATGATAATTAATTTAAATTAAATATAAAATGAATTCTTATGTTATAACCGAACACAGACTAGAAAAACCCGGGCCAGGAATGCGTTTGATGAAACCAAATGGTTGATGCGTGACAAGTGGGACCTGTTGAGTTACGAGTGTGCCTGAGTGTTTCTTTTTGCTGGATTGCTGACCAGCACACGTGGTCATGACAAATAGGGGTCAAGTAAAGACATGCATGAACACAGCTAATCCTTGAAACATGATAGAAGTCTGTCAAGCCCATCTGATAACTTTAGTATCACCTTCTTGGCTTCAGTGGACAGTAGTGTACATGTTTATCCAACGCTAAAAATAAATAAAACATTAATCCAGTATTCTACAACAAACATGCAAACACACACTGTAAATACTGCATTATACATGTATTATAATGCTCATTAATCCACATAAACACAACTTGTCAGATGTGATTGACTTCGGCGAATTGGCCCAGTTTGGTTGACCTCTTGTAGTTTCTGCGTTTGTCTGCCTGTCCTACTTTTCGAGACATTCATGTATTGTGACTATCTGTGCATTTTTGACCTTTTTTCTTCTTTTTTAGCTTTCTCAACATTTCGAAGGCTCCACCGAGGTGACAGTATCTTGCTTTTGGGTACGTTGCAGAGGATCATCGGGACCCACAATGCACCTGTATGAAAAGTGTGTCACGATGTCCTCTGTTGACAGGTGCTCTTTTGAGGACGCTGGCTCGCATACACATATATATCACCATGCACAAACACTCACGCATATGGAAAGATTATCTCAGGTTTCTTTTCTCTTTAAACACCCTGGTGAGAGAATTTAGGATGGATCATCTCTCCATAAAATCTCATCATGATGACCTGTCCTTGACAATTAAAAGTTTAGGTCAGTTATAAAAATAAATAACCAATTGTCAATACAAAAGTATTGTTGATCTAAAAAATGAATATTCTGTCATCATTTATTCATCCTCTTGTCATTCCAAACCTGTATGACTTTTTTTCTTCTGCAGAACACAAAAGTAGATATTTTGAAGAACGTTGGTAACCAACCAACCAACTTAAATTGGTTTTGCGTCCATATAATAAAAGTGGATGAGTGCCGCCACTGTTCTTCAAAATATCTTCTTTTCTGTTCTGCAGAAGAACAATGACAAGAGGGTGAGTAAAAGATGACAAATTTTTCATTTTTGGTTGAACAATCCCTTTCATTTTTAGATCCTACTTGTTTTTTTTATTGTTCCTCCCTGTTGTGTGCCATCCACAAGCCCACTGTTTCCAACAGCATGCAACTTGTGGTATTTATCTTTTATTCATGAGCCAGACCTTGAAAAATCTATGTGGCTTTTCTCACACTGCCAGATGTCCCACTGAGAAGATATCCTGGTCTTACCATCTTTAATGAACATGGCATTTAAAACCAGCTGGTGTCTTCTACAGGAGAGGTGAACCACAAAAGTAACTTAACATACAAGTTGACATGTTTAAAAATCATCTTATTAATGTAATTTAAGGGGTCGTGTCTCCTTGCACTCTTGCAGAGATGTCAAGGTTACGACCTACGGGAGTGTTGTGTAATTCCATCAGTCCGTGCCATGTCGTTCTCCGGCGATTGTGATGTCAGAGGAAAGCTGTCTGCGCTCCCAGCATGTGCTGTTTGCTTGGAGATTTACAGCAGCGCAGGAATAAACATAAATTCAGACCACGGTAGGCCAAAAATAAACAGCAACAGCTGGAGAACCGATGAGTAATGACCGCTTTCATAAGCTAAGGTATTGTCAAGATTTTTTGGATAAATCTCAATGTACAATTCCAAAAGTGTGATTTCAAGGACAGCCATTACCATGAGGGCATAAACAACTGTGATTGTCACTTATTGAAGTGTTATATTAAACTATCACAAATAATAAATCAGACAAATAACATAACTGGACATAAACAACAGTCAATACAATGTTTATTTGATTGTTTTATGGAAAAAACGCAATTGCAATTTTTAAGGATCACATGCATCCTCTTCATTCTACCTTCAAAATACTTCCTTCTGGGCGTAGAATTAAAATCGTTCTGGCTGGAAGAAATGTATATATGTAAATGTCTATGTACTGTACCTAATGTTCGTTATCAAAAATAATTTTCCGCTCTGTGACAGACCGAATGGACAATAAAGTTAATCGAATCTAATCTAATATTGTTGAAGGCAGGGGGTGCAATTTCTGAATTGTGACGTGTTATGGATAGAAATGTACATTAAGGTTTGCACTCTTTTGATTTTTGCTCACACTTACAGGCTAGTAATCTGTATGCACACAGCCGCATGTTAATCATCACAGGCATCACCATGGCAATAGAGGCAGAAAATGAATTCAGACGCTGTGCCGACCGAATCGCCAGACGACAGAAAAGACGGTGACTGAGATTCAATGTGATAACAGAGTCATCAGCTCCTTGTGGCACATAACAATACTCACAACCATCTGCCCCAGATGTGTGCTTCACTTGCCGCTCAGTCAAGACAAGAAGAGTAAATGGACCACAATTTAAAATAAAGAACTAGAATTACTCTCTCCGTTTCCCGCCATCACAGATCGTGTGTTAAACCAACCGAGCTGTCACACACCCCTTCCCACCCCTCTCCATGCCCCCGGAGTTTCTCAGTTCTCTCTCTCTCTCTCTCTTCGACACATACTCTTCATCGCTGTATCTCCTCCCCTTTCATGCTCAGAGCCAGCGGGCTGCCACACGACCCACACTGCCTGCTACATGATCTCCTGAAAAGCACTGCTCTGTCTTTGTAGCCGCTTGTCTCCGCTCGAGCCTTTTTAGATCGTGATCTAAGAAACACGGAGAGATGCCTTCACATCAACCTTGATCTCCAGATGGTCCCCGGCCCCCTTTCCTAGTATCTCTCCCCCTGACCCTTTACCCCATCACCCCCTCTACCCTTCCCCTAATCTCCCCTCCATCGCTCACCCCCTTGACAATGTTCTCATGTGTCTCCTGGCTGCAGCCTTTTCTTGCCTTGCTGTCCGCTACCTTGTTAACTTGGGGCTACAACTGCCCACCCAGCTGCTTGTGTCCAGACCATCACACCGTGGACTGCTCAGGCCAAGGACTCACCCGTCTTCCAAACTCCATCCCTCTTGACGTACGGAGACTCCTCCTGTCTAATAACTGGATTCCCTGGATCCCCTCTGATTTCCTGGTTCTGTATAGTGATCTGGTCTACTTGGACCTGAGGAATAACTCGCTTACTAAACTGGAGCCTGGGACGCTGACGACATCATCCAGGTTGGTTTATCTGGATTTGGGGAGTAATAACTTAAGTGAGATCCCCACTGGAACTTTCGGGGAGTCTCGGAGCCTGATCAAGCTACGTTTGGGTAACAACCCGTTTTTGAACATGGTCAACAAGGACGCCTTCTTGGGCCTCACATCTTTACGAGAGCTGGAGCTGGAGAGAAACGCCCTCTCTGGATTGGATGTCGGGGTGTTGAGCCAGTTGCCGTCCTTGCGGGTGATACGCCTGGAGGGGAACCCTTGGGTGTGCAATTGTAACTTTGCCAAGCTCTTTCTGTGGCTGTTGGAGAATCATCACAAGCTTCCAACTGGTAAGCCGCTTAAAATCTCACATGATTTTATGCATTTGTGTATTGTTTTCAAAGAAACACAATTTTGATTCAATCAAAATATTAGATTTTGATGGACATTTTCAAAATGTCAGTAACATAAAAGATGAATCGGGTTCTGTATTAGCGGCCAAAAATGATGTCAAACTTTGGAAATCTTAATTCCTTGCTCAAATACTTTATTAAAGACACATAGCATTTTTGTTGTCCTATTGCTGTGTTCTTATATAGCGTTCAAGTATAATCTCCAGCTCAGCTTAGAGAAAAATTCAAGGAAGATTTAAAAAATATATGTGCAAAGTTTAAGACACACAATTAGAATGACTTAACAAATATTAATAATTGATAAAATTGTAAATAATGTAAACTTTATTTCCTGTTAGATTATTGTTTTTCTTAGCATTCTTCTTTTGTATCTAAAAACATATTTATCAATATGATGTAGTTTTCCTTTTTGCCAAATAATTTGGTCCAATGTGTTTTGTTAATTTTGTGCTATATCTCATATTTTGATGGTATAATGTAACCTGAGAGGGCATTAAAAGCAAATATTGTTTGAATATGCCTGCCTAAACTTACATTTTGGCCACTACTGTCGGTATATTGTATAAATATAAATCTTTGAGGATAGAGATTCTTACAATCCATTCTGTCTTACAATTGAAATGAACTGAAACTGACATCATGTTTAATCTCTTTATCAAATGTGTTTCATTGCTAACTCTTGTGATATTACATACCTCCAGACAGTGCATCTTAGATACATCTGAATAATGCATGAGATTGTTTTCAAATCAAGACAGAGACACAGACACTGTACGGGATCACTAGAATATGCTACATTTCTTTCTGGTGGATAATTCATGGAACATATGGCACAACAAATGCTTTCTTATTCTGACTTGCATCTCGCGTCTTCCTGTTTTCCTCTGTTGTTGTTAATTTGAGTACTGTACTGTAACTACAGGATGAAGTTGAGGGAACTGTACCAAATTGGATCAGTTTCTGTTGGTCATTAGGTCACTTACCACTTGTGAGGTTAAGGTCAATGTGAACTCCAGAGGTAAATCAAATGAGGCCATACGATCCTCAATGTCCTGTTGAAAAACAGGTTTCTGTCCTGTCATCTATTTCAGACTAATGGAACGTTAGGTTGCAAGTTACATGTCAGTATACAATATTTGGTTGTTTAGGTTGCACATGTTGATATAGCAAATGACAGGAAAGTGTGTGACAGTTGTGTAACCAGGCAATGGAGAAGATATGAAACTATTTTATTATTGTTGTCTATACAACATCTTCTGGCAATGTGACCTTCCTTGCCTGTGAACACGGAGCCAAAGTCATATTTTGTGATTAACTCTATTCTACATATAAACAGTACTAAAATCTTGATATTTTTATTATCAATAAGGTTAACTGAAGTTTCAGATTAATTTATGAACATGATTTAGACTCTGTATGATTAGTGAAATTCATTAAAATAGGTGTAATGATGCAAAACACACACACACAGCCCTATAGCAATTAGCCTTGAGTTAACTAATATCCCAAATACACGGCAGAGGGAGAAGTTTACAGTGATCTACTGTTGCTGTGTGTATGTCAGGTTTATTCACGGAGGACGTGCGATGACGAAACTGTTAGGATGAATATTTTGAGCTTTCCTTTGAAGTTTCACTCTAGCTTTGAAGCTTAACTCGAGACTGCAAACTGATTTTTCCTTGTAATACATTTCATTGAGTTTATTGAGCGACTTAGTTCAGATATATAGTTTTAGATAGTACAGTCATTTTTTGTAGATTAATATATGAAAATGAATATTCTGTCATTATTTACTCTCCCTCTTTTCATTTAAAACCTGTATGACTTTCTTTCTTCTGCAAAACACAAAAGAAGATATTTTGTACCCGAACGATGGTGGAACCAATTGACTCGCATTGGTTTTGTGTCTATACAATATGTTCCCATGTGTCTATACAATGAATGAGTAAACACCTTTGTTCGGTTACCAATATTCTTCCGAAATTAACCTTCTGTAATTTTTCCATGGTGTGCCATAAAAGCCACGAATAACAGGACAAATTGAATGAACTGCTGCCAATATTGTAGAAAACGCCTGTGACTGATCTAAGATCTGATTTACGATAACCAATCAAATGATGGAAGCTGAGCATTACTGTCCAATTAAATAAAAGAAGGTGGGAGTTGCTTTTGACAGAAGCCCAGCTCGAGGACAGTTTAACTGTGAAAGAGCGCAATGTAAGTAGCTAAATGTTTTATCATAGAAATGTCAGGGGTAGTTCACATGTCGCGTCTAAAACACGTGCAACACTGGCTGTGTCGTTTTCTTCCTCTTTCCACAGCTCTTGGGGTAAACTACTGAATGTAAAATCCATGTAAACTACAAAACGTAAACTATAAAACGCCGAAAGCATTTACACGTTTCAGGTAACGTCAGTGTGACAAGACAAAAACATGACCACACCTTTACTAGTTCATGTGTGTTTAGGTTGTGGTTAAAACAGCTATAATGTTTGCTAATATTTCAAATGCATAACTTCTAAATTAATTATTTATATATTCTTTTAAATGTTTACCTGTTTTAAATTAAAAAACTAAGTATCTACATTACAACTTTTGTAATTTGACGTCTATGTTATTACTCAAAAAGTTAAAGGGATAGCTCACTCAAAACTGGTTTACCTTTATGTACCTCTAATTTGCACTCCAAAAGTCTTAAAATGCACATATATAGATCAAGGAAGTCAACAATTCTTTGGACATTGGTATTTCTTAAATCCTGCGTACTTGTCTCTTCATATAGCCTGTAGGCCAGGATTGATTGCAGAATCTGCACCACTTCTGATGCCATCACTCATTTCTGATACAAAACTTCAAAATGTGCATAAAACCAGGGTGTAAACCTGGCTACATTATAACACAGAGGTGTTCATCCTTTGCTGTCCGCTTTAAAAATGGGGGCATACATGATATATATATCATGTATGCCCACTTCTCCAGGCACCACCACTGAAAATAAGTAAATAATTTACTGTATGTGCAACACCATCACTCAAAATTCTCAATATGTAGCCTGTAATGGAAATAGCCCATGTGCCACTACAGGGCTGTACATGCTACGAAAAAATCTGTCTGTGCTAAGAATAAATTTACCAGTGTAGCACGCCTATGATACAGTTTTGAACGGGTTTTAGACAAAGCCGCTTGTTTGTGTGAAGTGTGTTTGACGCGTGTGAGGCTCTTGCATTTGGAGCAGTGCTAAGTGCAAAAAAGGTTAACGTGCAGCCCTGCACTAGTTTAAACTCTTTACGCTGTTGTTATTCTTGCATCGGAGTATGGATGAACAAGTCACATGCATTATTCAACCCAACAGTGAATCTAATACTGAGGACAGCACACTTCTGGCACACTTTCGGTTGCCTACAAGGTAACCAGATATTCACTTTATCAAAAGGAAATCATTTCGACCAAGATTTCTTCAAATTAAATGTTGCGTTAGAAATCAAAGGGCTATTGTGATATACATTGATGTGATAAGTAAGCATTTGAGTTTATAAATTACTCTCATAGGCGACTATACATGGTCAGATCACGTTACATATTACTGCATTAACTTACCATGTACTGTAACTTAATTGTGAACAAGACAATGCATGCAATCTGTACCGATGTAATTATTGCAAAAGAAGGATGGATTTTGTCAGCCATGTATAAGGTAGCAGTACATATTGAGTACTTGAATTATATGTAATTGCACGAATCCAATGTGTAATGTAAATAGAAATACAGTAATGATAATATTAATATACAGCTCACTATAAAAGTATTTTGTAATGTAACCTTTCTTTTTTTCAAGTCAAAAATAGAATATGTGTGATTGAATCAATCTAACTATATCATAATTACTTCAAAGCAATTTCAAGAAATAGACATGTGGTGGCAATATACAGGTCTCTGGACTTCTCGTGTCATGACAACAGGCAGGATGACGCTCTTGGGCTGACAGAGCTTGCGGATAATGTGAGAATTATCTAAAAGGGTTTAAGCACGTGTGCGTGTTGCAGATTTGTTTCTCGTCCTCTAGGAGCTCCACTGATGCTTTGGCATGATAAAAGATTGGATGAGCTTTTAGGGCTAGACGAATATTCACGTGACAAAGCGACAAAGGAGGCTGAGGTCACTGAATCCCCTGCATGTGGAAAACCCCTTCTGGTTGGCATGATTCATCCTACACACACAGTTGACAATGATGTGAACTGACTTCAGCCAATGACAGGAACAAACAGAGTGTTATGAAATAAATTGTGAATGCATTAACTAGCCGTGTAATGTGAATTATTACAGCATGTTGTCCTTTTCTTCTCCTGTGTCCTGATGTTTGCTCTTCAAAACAACAAGGGGTTTAAATGCTGTGTAAATGCAATTACTGGAGGAAATGGAGCTCTGCAGTTCTGTGTCTGTCTGTGAGTGTGCCCGTGTGACGTAGGCGATGTTCCGCTTTAAATCTGTCATCTGGTGTCCACTGATCACACATCTGAAAGAAGATTAAAAGCTCCATCTGTGAAAATCAAAATACAGACCCAAGAGGAAAACGTAACAAAAGAAATGTTTCCAATGAAGTGAAAAATACAGAATCGGAAAGCATCCCATTTCACATCTTATCTTGCAGTTATGTAATGTGAGTTTCTGAGTCATACCAGTAGCACGGAGATATTGCTGGATACAAAATATCCAAATAATAATGCAGTGACCATAACTATTGTGATATTGTATATGTGCTTGATTTGTTGCTTTTTGCAATTTATGTGCTTTATTGCTATATTGAGTTATACAGTTATACAGAAAATACAGAATCTTCTATGAATTAGGTTAAAAAGGGGCCTGATTTATATGATTTCATTTATAAAAATGCTTCTTCTACCAAAGATTTTTTCCTGTTGTGGTGGATTTTGTTGCAAGTAATTTTTTTTATCTTTATCTGATCTTAAACAGACGTGTCAAATCTTATTTTGTTATTTAGAGCAAATCAAAAGAAACAACTAGGAATAACAACTAAGAACTAAACAAACAGGGTACAAGAACATAAACTTTACCAGGGCACATGGCAGGGAACTTGGCAGGAAACATGAACAGGGAACAGGTACAACGAACGAGCCCTGGTAAAGTTTATGTTCTTGTACCCTGTTTGTTTAGTTCTTAGTTGTTATTCCTAGTTCTTTCTTTTTGCCCCCCTTGTGTAAAAGTCTTTGTTTTCAGTTTTGGATTTTAGTTTTGTCAGCCTTTTCCCCATCGAGGGGGTTTTGGTTTTTGAGTTTATTAAAGTCTTGTGTTAACCCCTTCATCCCCGTGTCTGCCTGCACTTGGGTTCTTCCTCCACGTTCCTCATCCACGTTAATGACAGAACGAACGAGCCAATATTGAACCCAGCAGGCATCCATGGAAGGTGCAACCTTTCCCCGATGGCCGTGCACCTCCGATCCCGAGTGGTGGAAGGATATGGTCTCCCAGTCCCACGCCGGAGGGGGCCCATTCCATGCCCAGTGCCAGCGTCCCTTGCTGGACTACGCCCGGGACATTGAGGCCAGGAAGGCATCCGTTCCCGATGTGCTGGTCCGGGCATACCTGGTGGCTGGGATGGACGATTCTGTCATGACACTGAGACAAGGAAGAAGATTCGGAGACTCAGATGCAGGGCAAACAAGAGATGTTTATTGAACAAGGCAGATAATCCACTCTGGCACCAGCCTGGAGACAACCGCGTAAGCCCGGCGGGGAGGGGTCTCGACCCGTCGGGACCTACGGGAGAACACGAAACCCACTACGGGAGAACCGGAACGGAAAATCCGTAGAAATCACAGGATTCTGCGGGAGATGACTCGACCCGACGGCACTCACGGGAGAGCTGCTTGAAGACCCAGACCGGGAGAAATTCTAGATGCGGCAAAGGCGCACGGCGGGGAAAGCCTCGACCCGTCAGCCAGCCAAACGAGAGATGCGGGTTGAGTGGAGGTGAGCCAGCACCGTGCAACGTTAAATTGGGCATCGTTTAAATGCCATGGCCTACCTGAGCATTGTTTCTGACCATGTCCATCCCTTTATGACCACCATATACCCATCCTCTGATGGCTACTTCCAGCAGGATAATGCACCATGTCACAAAGCTCGAATCATTTCAAATTGGTTTCTTGAACATGACAATAAGTTCACTGTACTAAAATGGCCAGATCTCAACCCAATAGAGCATCTTTGGGATGTGGTGGAACGGGAGCTTTGTGCCCTGGATGTGCATCCCACAAATCTCCATCAACTGCAAGATGCTATCCTATCAATATGGGCTAACATTTCTAAAGAATGCTTTCAGCACCTTGTTGAATCAATGCCACGTAGAATTAAGGCAGTTCTGAAGGCGAAAGGGGGTCAAACACAGTATTAGTACGATGTTCCTAATAATCCTTTAAGTGAGTGTATATGGAAAACGTGTGTGCTTCGCTGTTGCGAAAGAGAACAGGTTTAGGTTGCAACCATTTGACATAACGGATTTTGACACAAAAAAATGGCGGCCTCCAAGTAAAAATATTTTTTCTACGTTTATGAATACTGTGACAGTTACAAAAATGTTTCTTTCACAATTATAAAGGCAATGCCATTGTTCATATATTAAGCAGTACATGGCTCTATGCCCAAGGATCCCTTTAAAGTGATGCGTTACCACCAACCAAAACAATTGGATTTAAAAACATAAAAACTGAATAAAAAAACTAAATATATACTGTATGCCGAAAGATCATAACTTAACTTGACAAGAATTGAAATAAAATACAAACATCTTTATTTAAAATACCTGTTGGTAGTTGTGTTTATATTTTGTGCAGATTGTCTTATACTTTCAACATTATGTGGTGTTCTCCTGTTTTACTGCCTATACGTAGGTGACATTCACTTATTTTAAGGATTCCAGTTTTAAAATAATAAGGTTAGTTCGTTCAAAATCATTTGGTGAATGTATGTGATATATTGTACAACTGAGGATGCCTCTGACATAGTGACCCGACATCTGAGCTGGTTCAGAAACTCACACAACTCAAGTAACTGTATCCTGCATGAGAGACTAAACAGAATGTTCCATGTACTGTTCACATTCCCTGTGCATTCATCTTCAAGAATCTTCAACATTTTCTTTTTTTACAAAAGGGGTTTAATATATTGTGAAAAATATTTTAAAAATAATCAACAAAATGATGTATTCCATACTGTTGCACAATCTCACAGTTGAATACATTTACAAACATTGTTTTTGACATCCATCTGTCTTTCCAGGTTTAGATGGTGTGGAATGCTTTCTCTCAGGTGATGGGCAGCAGGTGTCACTGAGTGCGCTTTCTGAGGAAAGTTTCCGGGAATGTCGAGGAATGCTGACTCTCACTGATTATCTCATAGTGATATTTTCTGGAATTTGCATTTCAGTGGCAGCCATTATTGCCAGTTTCTTTCTGGCTTCCACTATCCACTGTTTCCAGCGGCTCAAAGCCAAAAGGACAGATGAAGAGGAGGGAGAAGAGTGAGGAAAGAGGAGTGAGTAGAACTCAAAACTCCCACAGATTACCCATAATGCAGCACACAGTGGAAGCCAAAGGATTGGATAAAGTGGTAAACCACATCATTTCCATGATAAAGAGCCCTGAATTAGACCCAAGGTGATGCTGCTATAGAGCCGTCCTGCATATCATGATTCAAAACCCTCATCTGTGATGCTTTAATGATGCATCATGTGTTTTTAATACTTGAATAAAATTGATCGAATTGAGCCTTAAGATTTAAACTGTTCTGAAAAATGCTGTTTACTATTTTCTTTTCACCTTGTATTCTTGATAGTAGTCAAATGGGAATAGCATTATATTTTGACATCAGATAGCTGTGTTAACATAACAATGGTCTTTTTAAGGAAATGTGCAAGTGAATGAATATTTTCTACATGAGTTATTTTTTCGTATTGTGTCGTCGTAATGAATCTTGCTCAGCTGTAGTAAGGTTTAGCTACTTGCACTTTAAAGTACAAATGAACTATTGCACAGAAATCCCAGTGAGCCACACTGTAGGCAATGTTCATAAACCATTATGGCCCTTCTCACCAAAGAATTAACATAAACAGTACATATTCAGATTTTTGAAGGTGAGTTTTTTAAAAGAGAAGGGATAAAAACCTCACACGATGAGATTTTTGAAATAAATATGTCAATGTATTTTTTGTTGTTGTTAATTACAGTAATAGAATACATAAATGTCATGAATTCTGTGAATAAAGGACAATTGCTGTAGCTAGTTGGGTCACATTTTAATCATTGAATTACAAGGGAACTACTTTATTTTTTGTCCATCCTATGTCTCTTCTTTTTAACTGTATTTTATGATTTAATAAATATACACCAAAGTGATCAACATTATCAATTATGCTGTCTAAATCTTTATTCTTTTTAAAGCATAAGGTATACGGTATTGTTGTATTCTTCATAAAACGAACACTAATTCATTATTTAAACAACTTATTTAAGCAGCACTTGCCTGAGAGTCTTTGCATTAAGAAAGTTCCTGTGGTTAAAAGAGAAAAATGAAGCCCCCTGATGACACGCTTTATCATTCCTTTTTAACTTGTGACCCGAAAAGTCCTGACTGCTCTCAAAGGTTAAAAAACAAACCAGTTTATTGGTCTTTGTTTATTTATATAACACTCCAATATGAGAATATTTTCACAGTAGACTTGCTAAAGATCATTGTGTGAAAGAGAGAGGAAAGCTCATTAGTTTGAATAAAACAAAAGCAAGAATTGGTCAGAACATTCGGTAACTTCTCACTGTTGCCATGGTTACATGTCTGTGGGCCAGCTGTGTTGAAACCAGACAAGAATACTGAGGAAGAGTTTTAAATATTTGCCTAATCATATGTCTCCACCTGTCTCTCGTCGTTTGTCTGTGTCTTTACTTCTTGAGTTCTTTCCACAAAATTATTGACTCTAAGCTTACATGAATGTTGTGACATTACTGTTTATTGAAACGTATCCCTTATGACATTTGGCAGGTGCATTTGATGTATTGTTTCAGTTTATTTGAATTAAACACACGATATTGCTATGACCATGCTCTACAAAGTGAGCTATAGAAACCAATTTAATCTACATTTCTTTCATATAATTTGGACGAGGGAAATTTTTATTAAGATTTTGATTTGTGGGGGTTTTGGAGAGGACATCAAGCTTTTTTGCCAGGTTTGTCATATCAATTAACAGCAACTAAATAAATAGTTAAGTTCATTTTTGCAGAAACAATTATAAAGCAAAGTGCAAACCATGCCCATTAATCATGTGTATAACAGCTATTCAACAATTCAAAGGTGATATTAACAGTTCTCACCACTACATGACATGCAAGCATCAAGTAAACACAAAGGTGTGTGTCAAGACCCACCGACTTGGAGAACTGCCAAGATTATATGATCCTCAGACTGTCCACTGTAGACGATGATGGATTGCGACTTGAGAACAAGAGCTGCATGTACTTGCATCCGGATCCTCTCTACTGTTTCTGACACTGGTATAGTTTACAATGAGGAGAATGATTACAGTAGGTCGGTTTTAGTAGATTTTAAAAGTGAAAATATGCAGATCTGTTTTTTCCCAAAGTATGCTAAATGTACCAATATTTAAATATGTTAAATGTATTAGAAACATACTGTATGTTAAAGTATACTACGTATGTTACTTTTGATGGACTCCAAGGCACTCGAAAATTTAAATTTACATGGTCTACTAGAAGTGTAATATAGTTGTGAATGTGATCACACGATAACTCTTCTTCAGACAGAGAGAGACACACACACACACACACACACACACTTAACAGTCCAGATGTGTGTTAAAGGGATATGAGCTGAACAGATGGCTCTCTGCTATTGTAGGCAGGCTGGGATTATATGGTTGCACACGACGAGCCAGGGGGATGCAGAGCTCCACATGTGCCCAGATAATTGTTATTTGACGTGCTCGGCAGAAGAGTGGTTTCTTTGTCTCAAGCAGGGGCGTCACTAGGCCCTTTTTAGGGGGGCTTCAGTACAAGGTGTGTGTGTGCGTGCGTGCGTGCGTGCGTGCATTTATTGATAGATTGCTATGATATGACATCTGCATCGATGCAGTTCTTGTAATTGCAGTTTACATAATGTTACTGGACCAATACACGGTTCGGTTTCTCATTCAATACCAGTATGTCTTCGCTACAGTGTGGTAGTTGTTTTTTCTTCCAACAAAAATGAAGTGATTAACACCTATGAAAACATACTTTAGAAAACGATCATGATTTATTTTAATTTACTTTTTAAAATTTAAAACATATTATTGTGTATCTCGGCATTACATTGTGCAGCCATGCCCAGAAATGGTTAAATACACACATCATTGTCTGAAAGCAACAAATGGCACAGAGAGAGAAACATCATGTGGAGTTATTTTGTTTTGTAATATTAAATATTTTTTTTGTATTAAGTAATAATGAATCATTAGTGTATCATGATACATTAGAGTAAGAGTAGAGTAAAGGGATTTGTGTTTTATTTTAAGTAATTGATTTATAGAAGTGGCAAATTGATAATTCATGTTATTTTTAATAAATATAAATAAATATAGAACAGATTAAACTTATTTCCAATAGACAATTACATTAATACATGTTTTGTCTATATTCTTATACATACACTTCTCAAATACAATGAAATAGTGGATAGCAATAAGGTTAGTAGTAGGCCTATAGAAACCTACCCTAATGGTCAAATAATATTTTTTTAATCATACCCTTATTGGTGGCTGAGCCCCCCTAAAATGAAAATCCTAGAATCGCCCCTGGTCTCAAGATATATTGCACATGTTCGTTTGCAAATAAACGGCATAGGGTAGGATGACACAACAAACCTCGGCTGCCGTTGGAAAATATGTTGATGGGTTCCCTGTATGGGTTAATGCAGTTAGGGCGTTTTGTCAGATTTGATCAAATCATGCAATTACGGTTGTTCAATAATCACATATGCATGAATTAGAACCAGCCCAAAGCCAAATATTTACATTTAAGTCTGTCAATTAACCACATAGATAATAATTACTTTTTAATTATTTGTTTGCCTCCATATCGAAAAAAACACCATGTTCGTGCAATTTTAGATGCAACTCTGCCGCCAAAAGTGCAAAACGGGAATTGCACCGTCACTTACCGATTCACTGTATTTCTCAAGAGTCCATATTTACACTATCATTGACCATTAACCCAACATGGTCGTTATTATAAGGGTCAACCTACAAACACTAGGCGTGAAATGAAAACCCTTCCACCTTGCTCACGGTATTTCAAGCGGCCCTGCGCAAGCCGATCGGCATCTGGCCTCAAGTATCGCGAGAGCGTTTCAAAAAGTACACGAATGCATTGTAGATATCGCGATATTTGCACATTGTTCTGGGAGAGCTCTGCGAAATGTGCGCACGCCGCATGAGATCGACACGCCTCTTGTTATGGCACGTGACCGGAAGCGCGCTGTCGGAGCGTCGTTGGTTTCAGGAAGTGTTGCACTGTTTCACTTTGACATGATGGAAGTTTGAGATGAGCGCAGAGGATTGAGGTACAACAAATGGTTGCGTATCAGATCGCGTTTCGCAAGACCGAGACTTCGGACAAACGTGGAGCTAAACAACGAACTGTGTGACCAGTCACTCTGTCCACCTGTGCGTCATGTTGTCAAGTTAGCAGGCAGCGCTAAAGGACACACACGCTCGGGCTTGCGTTACATATCAGCTTTTTCTCCTTTGTCACTGACTGGGAGGTGGGCTGTTTTCTTGCCGTGACGTTACTTTGTTTTGTTTAGTCTTTGTCTGGTGGTTGTCAGCTACCGTGTGTAGTTTTAAGAGCGGAATTTTAATTTAGCATTGGCCAGCAAGGACACTTTCTATTCTCAGAGCGTGACTTTGTGTTGTTTGGACCGGGCAACGGGGAACGTCAAGGGTTAACTTGATTTGGATTGAAATGCTCCTAGACTGCGGCTGACCTGGGGACAGAGTACCGGAGGTACAGTATCATGACAATGGTACGTTGATGACCCCATTGTGTGCTACCTCACAAGTGACCAACGTGTTTCATGCACTTTTGAGCGTTACTGAATGTAAACAGTACTACTACAACAGCTAACTAAACAAAATGTTAACGTTTTTTTCTTCTTCTGACAATTTAAAAGAAGGTCGAGGTTGACACTTTCTACAAATTGTATTTAGATCAGCTTATGCAAGTAAGCTGATATCGAGTCTATAGATAGCATATATGCGCGTCGTTGACTCTTAAGAGTCTGTTAAGGTAGATTTGAATAGCTGTAAGGTAAGAACTATATTGAATCTTAGTTGTAAAGACAGTCAACTGTATACTTTATTGCTCTGTGGCTTCAGTTTAGATAATGCATATATGAACTGCGTAACACTCTCAACTTGGCCTTTGTTTTGATATGGAAGATGTTTGTTTATAACAAACTCAAGTTTGTTTCCCTTTTAAGATGACATGTTTGTGTTTCTTTCATTCCTCAGACTTCACATGACTGGGATAAACGCTAACTGTTAAGGCGCTCTTCATTGCCTACAAGGAATTACTTGGACTAGCCCAGCGCACCTTTGCCTTCCCACAATGTTGGAAGGACTTGTTGCCTGGGTGCTCAACACATATCTGGGAAAATATGTCAGCAACCTTAACACTGACCAGCTCTCCATTGCACTTCTTAAAGGCATTTGAATGCATTTTTAATTTGCCATGTAAAGTTCTGGTGCTAATGGTCCTAAGCAGAGGTTACAGTTCTTTTTGTAATTTTTTATCCAGGGGCAGTCGAGTTGGAGAACCTTCCGCTACGTAAAGATGCTCTCAGAGGATTTGATCTGCCATTTGAAGTCAAAGCAGGTTTGTTTCAATGAAGATGTGTAAGCATTCTGACATATTCCCAAGGTTTGGGAATGGTCAACGATCAAACAAGTGCGCTTGTTTTGTTTCCTGGGTTGTTACGAGTTACAACACATCATGTAGGTGCAGCATCATACAAAAGCAAAATATTTTGGTTACTGGTGCTGTTATAGATTTATACAAGCTGATTCATTTTTTCTGCAACCAGAAGATCATATAGTATTTAACATGACAGTCATCCACCATGAATATACATCATCCTTATGTAGAATAAGTAGCTAAATGTGTAAAACCAAATGTGGATTACAGTATGCTTGTAGTGATTCTAACCTAAAGCTAGGTATTTGAATCTCTGTTGTGATTTTACATATTTTGTTAAGGAAACTCATTCACTGTAAACTTAAATTATTTTTACTTAAGAAAAAATAAGATTACCTTAAACCTTTGAGTTGTAAATAAGTTTACCTGGTTGCCTAACATTTTGATTTAATTCAACTTGAAAGATTAGTAAATCAATGAGTTAACTAATATTTTCTAATAGTAATATAATCTAATAGTTGAATTAACTAAAAAATATAAGGCAACAAGTTGAAGTTGAATCAAATTTTTTATATATTGCATTCACTGCTCAAGTTCAAACAGGATTATCTAGATATACAGTAATATGATGATGCTTAAAACATGCATATTTTTTGCTCTGCTTCTAACTTTGTTCTGTTACGCAGCTGTTGTATGTCAAAGATTTGATCACATTTACTCAGACATGAAAATATTCCTCTGTTATTTATAACTTAAATATTACTTTAAACATTTTTTACAGGTGTCATTGGGAAGATCACCCTTCAGATCCCCTTTTACCGACCACACAGTGACCCATGGGTAATCTGCATGTCCCAGTTGAACCTGGTAATCGGCCCCACCCCCCCACAGGAATATGATGAGGTGAGAGAAAGAGAAGCTGAGAGAGAGCAGAAGAAACAGCTGCTAAATGCTTTAGAGGACAAGTGGAAGGTATGGAAAAAAGTTATTTGACAGAATCACCCATGGTTAAGTCAAAGTTCTTTTTGAATGAACCTGTCAATGGGAAATGGCCCATTTGTAAATTAAGTATTCTAAATAAGATACATTGCTGCTTTGTCTTTTATCTTTAAATTATTATATAATTAATATATTTTTAATTTGTAAAACAGTTTTCTCGTGTTTCCAATATTGTCATTTTATTCTTCCTAGTAATTTGAGCTGCAGTTTATGTGTTCAAGATTCTATAAACATTAAATTATTTATTTTAATCAGTCATATATATTTCATCAGAGCGAATGTGAACAGAAGGGAGAATCGTATTGGTACTCTGTCACTGCCTCTGTTGTCACCAGAATCGTTGAAAATATTGAGGTAACTCACTATTTTTACATTTACCTCCGTTTTTTTATAATCTTCTAGTATTATTTTACATTCTGAAATAAAAATACACTCTATGTTTACAAACAGCTGAAGATTCAAGGTGTTCACTTACGATTCGAGGATGATTTATCTGATCCTAACCAACCCTATGCTTTTGGAGTTTGTATCAAGAATGTATCTGCACAGAATTGCACCAAAGAACCAGTAAGTTGTCTGATTAGTTTAATTCATTGGGAATCTTTCAGAAAATGTTCTTTGTTTAGATTTTGAAGGGGAATTTATTCACTCACAGACTCAAAGGCTTATTCGGCAAAAAGAGCTGGAAATCAGTGAATTTAGTGTCTACTGGGACACAGAGTGCAGTATGTATGGGAACCTTTCCTCAGCAGAAGTACAGGTATGTTTTTGAAAATGTCAGGCCATTCAATAGAACAATGTTCCTGTTCTCTATACTGAGAGTGTTCCATCAAACACCTGTCTGTTACAGGAGCAGATGAATAAATGTATGCAGAGCCGAGAGCATCAGTATATATTTGAGCCAGTTTGTGCCTCTGTTTTGGTGAGGAGGAACGCCTCAAAAGAGCCGTTACGAAATCGTCAGACACCACGCATTGAAGGCCAAGTGCAGCTGGAACCTCTCTCTCTTCGCTTGTCACAGGTACTGTGTGAATTCACTGTATGGATCTTGTATAACAACTTTTTAATAGAAAGCTATTCTGGTGCTCAGTGGCATGTCACAGTTTTGAGTCACAGCCGGGTGATGTACGCACATTCATTGAAAACAATGTTTTTGAATTTTATAGAAAGAATAACGATATCTACTGCATTTGAAAGTACAGATCCATTTGATTGCAGGTTCAGTATCAGCAGATCATGGCATTCCTTAAAGAGCTGGTCCGTAGAGAAAGGGAAATGATTTTCCGACAGTGGAGGCCTAAACTTCCCATCTCTGGAAAGTATGACTCATTTTCATGCACCTCTATTGAAAACAGGCTAAAATATTTCCACAATAAACCCTTTAAATAGGTCATGTTGATCAAAATCGGAATTTGAAAATCTTTTGTTTCACAATAGCATTGTTTAACAACATAATGTCTCCTTCTGTATGACATATCGCTTATTGCTCCCCGAACTCTATGGATAAAAACGTCTGCTAAATGTAAATGTAATGTAAATGTTCTGTGCTGAAGCTGTCGACAGTGGTGGATGTTCGCCATTAATGCCAACCTGAATGAGATCAGAGATCAGCGCAGACGGGGGAGCTGGGTTTTTGCTTTGCACAGGGCTCATGATGCCAAACTCTACACTAACTTGTATGTCCAGAGGCTTAAGGGAGTCACTTTGAGTTCACAGGAGGAGGTAAGAATTATGGACTTACATGATTGTAGACTATTCAGAGGTGCGATGCTAAATTCTGAGTGAACACTTTGTTTGCTTGAGTGATTGCGAGTAAAAAATATTGCGAAATCTCGTGATATATAATCTGCATTTGTCACGTGAACAGAATGAGTTGGAGAGGATTGAAGATGAACAGACACTGGAGGAGTTGCAGATTCTCAGGGAAACGGTGTATGTATCCTTCCGCAAGCAGGAAGAAATTGCAGAGGTTAGAAACTTGGATGACTTGCATAAGTTCCCCATAAGTTTCTTTTTAAGGTCTTTGAGAATGTTATGGCTAACTTTTAATATTGCATTGTCTAGTACAGAAGACAGTCATAGACAGAACATACATTATATGTCATAAATTGTTCAAATCATGTACTTAAAATATATTTGATATTCATTCAGAGTGTTCGAGAGCCTATCAACGAGACCCCGGCTACCACTCCCTCAGGATCCATCCCTAAAAGTGGGAGTTCTGGGATGATCCAGTACTTGCAGTCCTGGTTTCCAGGCTGGGGTGGCTGGTATGGGGGTGCTGAAAGAGGACCAGATGGACAGCCAGTTCCAGAAGACCTTTTACCAGGAACTGAACAGTGGGAAATTCTAGGTGAGCTTTTCTTTTTAATGTCAACCGAAATGTTATGGTAATGCTGTACTTATGTTGTATACCGTATTTAAGGACATTGTTTTCTCCTAAAAAAAAACGATTTATCTAATGGCATGTAATACACGATGCTATGATGTTACATACAACTGTATTCCAAACAGCTGAGACAGATGATCTTTTCGATCCTTTGGAGGATTCGCAAACACTGAATACCTACACAAAAAGGGACCATGTCTTTGCACGGCTGGACTTTGCTCTAGAGAAGGCATCTGTCACTTTGTACCATCAGAACAAAATGAAACCTAATTTGAGTGAGAGTGGAGTCATTCAGCTAGAGTTTTCAGGTGCCATTTACTTCTATTTTGGAATGATAAAGATTCAGCATATAGCTAAAGATAATAGTATATTTCTGATATTGCTTTATAGGTGTGAAGATTGGGATTGAGTCTCTACCTCGCTCAGAGTCCTCTTTACTCTGTGTAAAGCTTGGTGGGCTTTTTCTCCGTGACCTTTTTACCCAGGGTTCCATCTTTCCTGTCCTTGTTTCACCCAAAACGGTTCGATTTTGACATTAAATTTATTTGCTTAATGCTCCAGCAAGAATCTGCATGTGCTAATATCATTTGTAACATTTAAAATGCTTTTCCTTTTCATTTAAGGACAAGGTTGTTGTTGCTGTCAGTCAACCGTTAGGTCAGACTAATAGCACAGAAATGAACAGTCTGGGTGAGTAATCCCTTACAACATGTAAAAACACCAATTCACATGTGAATATCTCTGATGGTTAAAGAGAGTAAGAATGCATTTTTTTTACTATTTCAAGCCTCTGACGTGGAGCCTTCAGCACCTCCTGTCTTTGAGATGATTTACGAACGCAATCCAATAAGGAGCAAATTTGAGAGGAGACTAGAAGTCAATACTAGCCCTCTCAATATCATCTATAATCCTCAGGCTATCAAAAAAGTAGCTGAGTTTTTCTACAAAGGAAGAGTCCACACGTCAGGTGTGTTTTGAGGATAAGTACCCTTTCTTTTTTTAAAATATTTTATTACTTTTTTTAAATATATACATTTATTTTATAGTGTATGATGGTTTATTTTACGTAATTTAGGTTTCGGATATCAGTCCGAGTTAGAGTTGAGGGTGGCAGAAGCTGCTAGAAAGCAATACAACAATCTGAAGATACAAACCAAAGCAGAAATCAGACAAACTATTGATCAGCTGCTAGTTGGAGAGTTTATAGTAAGAATTCTCTTTAAATATGATAAATAACAGTCTGGATTAGATGTTCATCCATAACACTGCTGTGATTTGTTTTGTAAAGGAGAACAGTAAGCACTGGACTATGAAATTGGATATATGTGCTCCCCAAGTCATCTTCCCAGATGATTTTCAGTCTGAAGACCCCATGCTAGTGGTAGTGGACCTTGGACGTATACTTCTCACTAATTCTCAAGGTAACTGGTTCTGATCAAGTCGATTTGTCAGCAGTTATCACTTTGTGATTTATTTATTAGGGCTGTTGGTGAAAATTTTATTCCTGCTCCCACAGAGGAAAATAAATCAAATCCTAAGACCTCTCAGACAGAAGGGGAGAGCGATGAAGAGTTCAAGACGCCCTTAGCAACACCTCCTGGATCTCCACCACCAGAGCAAGAGGTTGATGTCAAAGGTCAGGAGAGGCACTGTGACATCACCAGCCTTAAATCAGCAGAATGTGCCCAAATCATCAACAGGAACCTGTATGAGAAGTACTCGTTATCTTTCAATGACCTCCAGATCATGGTCGGTCACTATAAAGACAACTGGAAGCATCTACAGGAAAGTGAAGTGGGACCCACTCATGTGGTTGAAAAATTCAATGTGCTACTGGAGCTAGAACAGAGACTGCGATACACATCAGACCCTCAGTTTCCAGGGGCTGTTCTCTCAGGAACCCTTCCAGACCTCAAAGTGCACATCAATCTGGAGAAAATGACCGCTCTTAGAAGCTGCCTGGCCAGACTTAGTAGTTCAGGGGCTGATGGAAGTGACGTGAAAGGAGAAAATCTCAGATCTCCTGACCCTCTTATACTTCGTCACGAGAAAATCTTTCAAAGGGAGGATAGTGATTGGAAACTCCAGGGTTCTGATAAAAGTCTCACCAAGAGCGTGATGGCACTTGAGCAACATACCCGAGAAGTACTTGTGGAGTCGAGACTTCTTCTTGCTGAGTTTAATATCAACTATATGCAGCTTGGTATTGAAAGCGGCGGGCGGTATATTTCTGTTCTGAAGGTGTTTGGAACAAATGCACATTTTGTAAAGCGGCCTTATGATGCTATGGTTTCTCTCACTGTCCATGGTCTATATCTTGTTGACACATTGCAGACATATGGATCAGACTTTGACCTTCTTGTTGCATCTCATAAACACCTAAGTTTCGATGTACCAACCGGAAGTCTCAGAGAAAGCCAGCCCACATCACCTGTCTCAGCCGACGGTATATCTCCAGATCTGCCAGGCTTACACAGGAACTCCTCAGATATTGCATTTGACAAAGTATCTCCACGTGGCTCTCCATTGAGAGACCACGAGGCTCTTATTAAATTGGAATATCAGTTTGTTAGCTCGGACTGCCCCTCAATGACCCTGGATAGCTCCCTTCAGGTCACCAGCATGCAAGTCAACAACTTGGATATTATCCTCAACCCTGAAACCATAGTGGAGCTACTAAAATTTCTACAACAGTCTTTTCCCAAAGAAGAAACCCCTCCAACACCACAGCTAACACCACTGCCTAATGGAGAAGACCAAGAAGACACCTATCAATCCACATATGATCAAAACAAAGAGTTAACTGTGGAAATCCACAGGTTGAACTTGTTGCTCTTACGCACTGTGACAACTGGAACTGTTCTGGGAGGTGAGAAGAAGGGCATGAAAATTGCTACCGCTAGTATTAATGGAACAAAAGTCAATGTTTCCATGGGAAGCCGATTGGATGTTAATGGCTCTCTAGGATGCATTCAGCTTGTTGACTTGACTCAAGAAGGTGGCAGAAGTCAGTTTGTGGTCAGTCTCGGGAGTCTGGAAGACAGCCTCTCGATAGACGACGTGGCATTCTTTCCCAGCACTGGCTTGACGCCCTATGAAGCATTGAGTTTCCACTTTTTGGAAAAGTCTCAAGGAGAATGCTTCCTTCAACTCAAAATGGCATCTCTACACTATAACCACTCAGCAAAGTTTTTGAAGGAACTCAGTTTATCAGCAAATGAAGTCGAAGACAATTTTCGTTCGATGTTGAAGACTGCAGCTACAAAAGTCTCGACCGTATTGGCAACAAAAACAGCAGAGTACAGTGGTATGGTGTCTCTTTTTGACACCCCATGCAGAAGATCCAGAAGACAGAGTCAGTCTCACTGGACAATTGACCCTTTTGAGGATGAAGATTTCCCTGCCCCTGAAAAGGAACAAGGTCTGGATTCTTTTCTGGTCAAATTGACTCTAGACGTCAGCATAGAATCCCCTGTTGTGTCTATTCCGAGAAAGCCTGGTCATCCTGAGCTTCTTGTCGGACACTTAGGGAGCATACGGATTCAAAACTTCATTACAGGGCAAGACTTGGAGGGAGAGAAACTGCAAGTTGAAGTAAAGGATATAAGACTATATTCAGTCAACACGAGCAAGCTGGTTTTAAGAAAAGCAGCACGGCTTAATAGCAGCTCGTCCTCTGGACACTCACCCTCTCATAGCAGCAATATTAATCTGAATGAGCCACATTTTACACGGCATGACTTCTTTGAATACTTGAGCATGGGAAAAGGTCAGTTTTAATTGTATATGTCGCTAATACAGTTTGGGGGATTCAAAAAACATTACTGAGGTATGCTTTCTTGTACTTTTCTTACAGCATTTCATGTTTTGAAAGATGCCACCATCAAGCTGACTTTTGAGAAAGTTGCCATTGATGAAAACTCACATTTTAGCTTTTTGTCATGTGAAGAACCTTACCAGAGCACTGGGCTACTGAAAGTTGAAGGCAGATTTGTCAATTGTGTCCAGGTAAAGCTTTATAAAATTCTAGCCCCAAGCAGGCCTGGTGCTAGCCTGGCTCGATTGTGGGGCAATCATATATTCTGGTTGGGCAGATATATAATCATAGTTCACTACATTTATATTATTTTTACATTTATTATACAATTGTCAGATCATTCTTTTAAAGGAATTTATCACTTTCAACATACATTTTTTTATGATAATTTACTCACCCCTGTTGTCATCCAAGATGTTTTTTTTTTTCTTTAGTCGAAACTAAATTAAGGTTTTTGATTAAAACATTCCAGGATTATTCTCCATATAGTGGACTTCAATGGACTCCAAACGGTTGAAGGTCAAAATTACAGTTTCAGTGCAGCTGCAAAGGGCTTTAAACGATACCAGACGATGAATAAGTGTCGTATCTAGCGAAAATTGTATGGTGAACAATTCCTTTAAAAGATAAAATAACCTTTAGTATTTTAATTATTTTAATTGTCAGCTGGATATTTTTAAAGTGGCCCAAGAAGAATGACTCGGCCCTTGCCAGAACTGTTACACATAAACAATTTGCTCAGTTTTAGACTTTAAACCCATTTTTTTTCCCTGTGTTTAGGTGTGTTTATGCAAGCCTGTGTATGAACAAGTTCTTCAAACCCTCGACAATCTTTCCTTCATCGAGGATCAGCGAGTAACGCCCAGTCAGCCACCTACACCTCCGCCTCCCACACCCTCCTCGACTAAACCACACCGCTTCCCTGATCTACAGGGAGGGCTGTTTGCCCGTGACCCCCCTCATGGTGGCATCTCGTACTCCTCATTGTCATCCTCTCTTTCAGCATCACTTCCACTGCAGAGCGACAGCCCCCCTCTCCAACCTCCCTCCTTTACCCAAGTGAGAGCCATCTTCAGGGTCTCTGAGCTGCAAGTGCAGTTGTGTGGAGACCTCAGTCAGGGCTCTCAAGGCCTGGTCACCCTGCGCTTCCAAGACCTGGAGGGAGACTTTACCAAAGATCATCCTCATTCCATGTCTATTCAACTAGCACTTCACTCCTTGTTGATGGAAGACCTGCTAGAGCCCAACCCAGAATCAAAGTACAAATATCTCATGGTATCCAGAGGTGCTCCAAAACCCTCCACCTTTAGTCCTAAAGAATACCTATCACAGTCTTGCCCGACAGCGTCCAGTGTTCCATACCCAGAAATGCCTCGTTCTCTTCCAGCACAATTTGAAGAGGCGCAGAATGTCTTTCAGTTTTATCAGAGGCATCCCAGTACGCCTTCCGCATCCATTCGGAAGAGCAAGAAAGATGCAGAGTGCCCCAGCACCCCTCCACCATCTCCATCCCGACAAACTCCGTCTCCCCATCCACGGGCAGATTTTGATGACTCTCTGGTACATATCAATATTCTAATGGTGGATAGGCGGCACCCTAAATTTAAGACGCGATATGGTAGTATCAGTCGGAGTGTGGACGTGGACTTCAACTGCCTTGATATTCTCATCACACTGCAAACGTGGGTTATGATTCTAGACTTTTTTGGAATTGGCTCAACTGCTAATAACCATGCTGTGAAAGTGCCTTCTACCATACCTCAGCCAATACCCGAACACTCACTGCAAAATAGTACACTCAATGATCTGGAAGATTTTTATTCTGAGATTGAGGAAAAAGTCAATACTAAGATTGATTTAAAGGTACAAATAATGCAAGATGTTAATAAATATACCAACATCAATATATTTATTCATATATGCATTTTATACCGTAGAAACAGTTTATCTTTCTCCACAGGTTCACTCTTTATCACTGGTACTGAGGAAGAAGACCAATGAGCTTGCCAAAGCAAATGTTTCCAAATTATTGACACATATAGAAATGATTGGTGTGTCTGAGTCTTAATACAATTAGTTAAAAATACAAGATTTTTTATATTTTGTGGAATAGACTTTTTCTTAAAGTTGGTGCTTGCTAATTGTATGTTCTGCGTTTTAATCTTTCAGACGGAGATCTTGTATTGCAAGGAAGTCTGGGAAGTTTGTCTCTTAGTGATTTGACCACCCACGGGGATCTATACAGAGAGCGTTTCACAACAAGTGGTGGAGAGGCCCTTGTCTACAACATATACAAGTATTCTATTTATTTTTCGTTGCTTACTCACTTTATTAATTTAAGCATGCTTTTATTCATCGTTACCAAGGAATTACATATAGTTGCTTATAGTCACTCCTTCCAAAGAATTCGCTGTTTTAAGTGTGTAATATTATGGAGGATCTATTTACGGAAATGCAATATTATATACATGATTATGTCTTCAGAGGTGTATAAAGACTGTAATGAACTGTTATGTTTTTATTACCTTAACTTAACTTGGAATGAGCTATTTCTATCTACATGCACCGTATGTATCCCTATGTATATTGCCAGTATCCCTAAACGGACAAACTGCTCTACAGAGCACGTTTCATAAATGCGTTATCTCCTTCGGCAAAGAATTGAAAATGTAAGAACATCTTAGCCCTCTGTTGGCCACTGTTGTGCTTCGAAAGGGAGGGATGAGCGGTCAAGTGAGCCGTTAGTTGTTATTCACGACCTCACCGATAGATCCTGCCAAAATGTATCTACTGGACCTTTAATAAGCACTTTTCAATATTTTAAATGGTTCGATTTTTATAACATATTTTAATTATAAATGTACTTACTGTTTTGTTAAGTAGGAAATAAAACATTTTAACTTAAAACTCTTATGTACTTTTACGCTAGTTAGCCTAGCAACATGATAACATCAAACTTTATTGTAATTAAATGTGTCTGTAATACACTTTACATTATGAACATTATCTGTTAATTGTCCAATCTGGAGGATTCATGATGGTTAGACTGCTGACTGGAACATAGTTTTCGTCTGATGTTCGTCTGTTTTGCCATTGACTTAGACTTTTCTCTGACTTTTCTCTAGGTATGGAGAACCAGACGTCTGCCTGCAGAGGGAATATGATATAAAGGTTTCTCTTCTGATGGCCTCAGTACAGTATGTTCATACCCAACGTTTCCAGGCCGAGGTTGTGGCCTTCATCCAACACTTCACTCAGCTACAGGATGTCCTCGGCAGACAGAGAGCAGCAGTCGAGGGTCAGGCAGTAAGTGGGACATTTCAACAGTGTTTGTTGTCTGTTAACCTTTGGACAGATGGTGTTTATTTTAAATAGCTTATTTGGCCCATTTTTACGCGTGTTTTGAAATAAGCACGCATATGAAAGCAGGTATCCAAGGAAAACAGGTAGCTGCTTGGAGTTTGGCTGATCGGCTCAATCCTTCCCTGCAGAGATGAGATAGAGTTACCCAAGAAGTTGTCGACTTTCTTTCTTACAGACACTTGTGATGAGAGCGGTCACTGAGCTCTCTGTTCTGGTTCTAATTCCACTCTCACTTGTGGACACGTACAGTCCAGAGATCAGCAGTTATCTAACAGTACACATACAATCTCAGTCACATATTGGGATTAAACAGCTTCTGTTGGTACTCATGTTGCAAAGAAAACATTTAGCAAATGAGACCACATGAATGTTGAACATTGTTACATTGCAGGTCTCTGTTTTGTCCACACATCACAAACAGAAAATATAAAAGGCTGTCTCTTATATAGTACAAAGAAGTCTATACTAATACTTTAATGTGAATCTGTCTCTGTGTGATCATGACACTATTGACCTTTAAAGTTGATTGTTTTGATTCACTTTCTACCATACAGGTGTGTGAGCGTCCACAGCGAGCTGCTCGTGTACTGCTGGACATACAGGCAGGTGCTCCTGTCCTCTTGATTCCTGAAAGTTCCCGCTCCAAACGCCTCATAGTGGCAAACCTGGGCCAACTTAAAGTGCGTAACCGCTTCCTGCCTGCTGGCACCCATGGCACCTTCTCTCTCAGAGATAAGGTAGAGAAACTTACCATGGCACATACCTTTTTTCCCTCTCTGGTGAGTCTTGTCATCCCCATATACACACTGATGTGTTGTTCTGCACCTGTCGGATGCTTTTTATTGTGTGTTATGTCATTTAACCCCAGGGTGGTTTCCCCCAGTCTGTGTAAATCATACTTGCATTCACAATATCAGTTTATGAATGTTTAACACTGATAATGTCATTTGTTTGTGAAGAATTTGATTTTGCATGCTAATTCATACAAGGATCCTTCTCATTATAAGGTATCAGGGCATGCTTAACTGAAGTGTGTGTTTATTGTGAGATTGAATATTATGATGTGTTTCTAACTTTTTCATACTTCATACTGACAAGTTTTATTCTCTGTTCAATTTTGAAATGCAGTGAAATTTTAAGGGACAGTTCTCCGCATTAAGTCAAGTCAGCTTTATTTATATAGCGCTTTTTACAATTTTCAATGTTACAAAGCAGCTGTACAAGAAAACATTGACTATAAGCAAAACATAAAAGGTTATGCAAGTCAAAACACAGGTCAAATATTAGACACACTATAAATTCCTACATGCAGTGTTAATTAAATAAGACTATAAAATTCTAGCATTATTACATTTCTTTCCTTTTTTGCTCATATCATTCCAGTTAGTTAGAAATTATTGTTTCCATTAAAAACAGCTGTTGAAGAATTGTAACATCAGATCGCATAGATCTTTTTTAGGGGAGGTGGTTACATATACAGTATCTGAAGATTGTTTAAAAACTTTGTGCTTGAGGTACCGTCATTGGAAATATTAGTTTTGGGCCGCATTAGGGTCAGTAAAATATTTTGGTATGCTATCTGTTAGTTTCTGACTGGCATGTGGTGGAATCTATGTCATACATGACAGAGATCTGCTGTCAGTAGTGAACACACTGAGCTGTTCTCATACTTCTGTCCTTTTTCTTATTTCTCTTTCAAAATTCTGTAAATTGTGTACTGTAAATGAAAGTTTCTGTAAATTTTGAAATTTAACACTTATTGTATCATGTTTATTTACTTGCTTATTGCATTGCTAGCTAAATTATGTCTTTCATTGGTTGTATGTTAACACTGTGATCGTTCCCAAAGGATCGCGCAAAGGATGCCCAGTTCTCCTCTGAAAAACCATCTGAAAAGAGCAACGCTTCAAACTCAAGTAAATCCTCTGGATTTACCCTTGGCAGACCCCAGCCCGGCCTCGGAAGCATCCCTGAAGCTGATGTACCATCAAATCCAGGTCAGCACTCAGAACCTGAAATACACTTTATTGATTGCAAATCCAGACGATGCATTTTTGAACTTAGTATCCTTAATTCTTTTCATTCTGTAATTGACACTCATGTCATTTTGTTACAGAAGACCATGTGTGTCTGCTTGACTGCATATCATTGGACCTGCAGGAGATGGACATATTTGCAGCAGAGCGGTTGCCTTGTGAGCCATGCGACAGTGTTGGGAAACATCTGGATACAGACTTGGTCTTCCCATCTTATTCGGTGCGCAGAAGCGGGTCGAGTCTGCTTAAGGAGCGCTGCCATCTGAAGCTAAAAGTAGAGCGTAATCTTGACAAGTCAGTCACATGTTTCTCGGATTTGACCGAAGCTAACCCTCAGAATATAATAAAGTAGTTTCATTCGTCTTTATTTTGTCGTGTTTTTAATTTCCGTTCTGTCTCAGGGAATTGAGTCATGCTGTCCCAGACATGACTATCCATGGTAGCCTGTCTTCTGTCCACTGCTCCCTGGACCTGGAGAGGTACCAGCTGATCCGCGGCCTCCTGGAGCACAACCTTGGAGAGCCCGTGGAGGAGTTTCTGAGGCCTTACAATCTACAGGACCCTAGCAATTATGTAAGCATACAGTATTACTGTAGTTTTGCTCGAACAGTCTGTTTATATATTGGACACAATTATGTTGTACCATCTTTGCAACCTCACATAAATTATGAAGAAAGGTCTTCTTAATGGCAAAGTCATTTATAAATACCCTTAAGTAGCACAGGGAAAATTGTGGCAATGGCCAACAAAACGTTGTATGGGTCAAAATGATCAATTCTACTTTTCTGCTAAAAATCATTAGGATATATGTTCCATTTAGATATTTTGTAAATTTTCTACCGTAAATATATCAAAACTTAATTTTTTTCATTATTTCGATTTTTGTGCACCCTCTGATTCCAGTGTTTTAAATAGTTATATCTTGGCCAATATTGTCCTATGCTAACAAACCAGACATCATTATAAAACTTATTTATTTAGCTTTCAGATTACATATAAATCTCAATTTGGAAAAATTGACCCTTAATAACTAAGACTGGTTTTGTTATCAATTTTGTACCCATATGTTTATTACACTCGTGTTTTAATCTTTATCCTTAAAAATAATGCATCATTGATATGCAAATCATTGATCTCCTTGTTTCTCACTACAGACTGTGTTAAGTGGTGATGTGTACACAAGTCTTTCCCTTCTGGTTGACATGAAGGATGTTAGTCTGGAATTTTCGGACCGCCAAAAATCCACAGGTCATAACCACTCCTTGGCCAGGTACATGAGAATATATTGAACTTCTTTTTACATTTCTTTTAAAAAAACATTACAATAAACAGATTTTTGTTCTTGCTCTTTATTACCTGCAAGGTTCGATTTTATGAAATCTAAACTCCTGTTTGAGAGCTTCTCCAATAGCTCCAAGTCTGTGAACCTGGTGTCTCATTCACTGCTCGCTCATGACACTCGATTCACTGGGTGCAATGGTCCTACAGAGGGCAAGCAGAATGTGTTCGATTGCATTCTGCAGCCATCCAAAACTGGCAACAACCGAGCTTCTTTGCAGCTGGAGCTACATTACAGGTATGCGGCGGTGACTACTAAAGCAAATTTTTACCTGCACGAAATAAACACTCACTTCATGTTCTCTCTGTCTCGCAGATCTTCACGGGAGTCATCACACTTCACTGTGGTTTTAAACAACCTGCGAGTCTTTCTCATCTTTGATTGGCTGCAGCTGGTGAGTGACTTTCTGCACATGCATGTGGACAAAGAGGCAGAACCTACCCATCAGTGCTGGCCTAGTGGAAGCAGTGACATTGGAGGCACGGGGGCTTTCATGCCCAAAACAGTCAAGAGCGGTGTGGTCACTAAGCGAACCACCGTGCCGGTCATTCAAGATAAACACCTGGAGGTTAAGATCAATGTGACAGGTAATGAATTAGCAATGCTATGTTGCTCTCTTACGCAGATTCTTTAATTTGGAAAAACTGATTTCTGTTGCATGTTTATCTCCAGGGACAGAGTTTGTGGTCGTGGAAGATTCTTCATGTTTGGATACCAATGCTATTATTCTGAAAGGCACCACTGTACTTACATATAAGCCTCGAATTCTGGACAGGCCTTTCTCGGGCAGTTTGGCTGGCATAGAGGTAACGCACTGCACGCCAGTGATTCCACCATATCTGATAGCAGATTCATTAAATGGGCTGGAAGTTACTTTGGACTAAATCATCAGGCAAAAACATGTACCTTGTCTTCCGATTAGGTGTTCTCCTGTCGGCTGGGCAGTGAGCAGGAAACAGCATTGTCCATCATCGACCCTGTCAATGTGCAAATGGAGCTCTGTGGGAGTCCAACATACCAGAGCAGCACAGGACTCCTTGATGCCTTTAACATTGAAGACTTTCCACCTCTCCTTGAGGTCAGTGGTTACAGGATAAATAAGCTTTTAAAAAGTTTTATGTAAATATTTATATGGTTCAAGATTCAGTTTTCCCCTTAAGATCCAGTTTCCTGCCCTGGACATCCGTCTCTCCTACAATGATGTGCAGCTATTCCTGGCAATTGCTAAGTCCATTCCCACATCAGCATCAGCTGGCCCTTCAGACACCGGGACTGAGACTGCGGCACCCACCGCTAACAAGGACAAACCAAAGGACAGTTTCAGACGCAAGACAGAGGCCTTGCTGGGTTAGATAAAGGGATAGTGCACCCAAAACTGAAAATTCTGTCATCAATTACTCACCCTCTTGTCATTTAGACTTTGTCATTTGACTTTATTCGACAGAACAAAAGAAGCTATTTTGAAGAAAGTTGGTAACCAAACAGCACTTGCACCAAAAACCATAAGTGTTTGAGTGCCGGTTAACAACATTCTTCTAAATATCTTCTTTTGTGTTCTGCTGAAGAAAGAAAGTCACACAGGCTTTAATGAAGTTATTTGAAAACACTGTTGCTAAAGTTTGATCAATTATGTCATTTCAGAAGGTCAGCTCACCCGGTTACAAGACCTCGGGTTTAGAAAGGAAGACTGCAGACGGGCCCTCATTCACTGTAAAGGTACAACATTTTATACGAAGACTACAAAAGAAACTCTTGTGAATTTAAGAACAGCCTGCTTTATGATCCATGGCTCTTTGTGTGTTAAACAACAGGTCAGCTGGACCAATCGGCCACATGGCTGTGGGAGAACGCAGAAAGCATGTCTGGACGAAACAGAGCTAACTCCGACTCAAGCAGTCATTCGACTCCTCCTCTCTCTGGTGTGGAGGTGAAGGCAGACAGCGTGTGTATCTGCTTCATCGATGACTGCCTGGACCGTGACGTCCCTCTAGCAGAGCTCACCTTCTCACGTAAGAATGACTGCGTGACGTGTTGCTGAGACACCAAACATACACACTGCAGCTGGACTGATCTGTACAGGTTATCTTTTTTTAATTGCAGGTCTGTCTGTTCTCCAGAGGATTGGATCTATGCAGGAAGGGAAGGCTAGTTTTACACTTTCTGGAGATTATTACAACAGAGAACTTTCAGGTGAGGTCATAACTGTGGGTCCAGGCCCAGCAGTAGGCACTCCTCCCATAGTCATACAAAAAATAATTGTATCACAAAGAAATCACACCGACCCACAGTTCAAATAACATTTATCACTAGTTTGAGGTTATTCTATAGGAGTATATACATTTCATAGTTCAAGTAGTGAACTGAGTGTAAATCAATGTCTATCTGTGTACATAAGTGAACACACACATACTTACGCTTCCGCCTGCATGTCTACAGGCTGGGAGCCGTTCATCGAGCCCTGGCCATGTTTCCTGACTTGGCAGAGGCAGGCGGCAGGCCGGCTCCATCCTCCTCGCCTGAAGATCGGACTTCGAGCCAAGCAGAGGCTGGATGTCAACATCACGTCTGTCTTACTGGGTACTAAGTCTAGGTCAAGCAGACTCGGACGTCTCCAGACTTTTTTCTAGATGTTTGCTTCCATATTTATGAGCGCCGTGTCCATTCTGACACCCTGTTGTGGACCTGTCTTTCTGACACACAGAGCAGTACAGCACCACCAAGACTTCGTGGTTAGCAGATTACTGCAAGGAAGACGAGCAGCCGCCACAGCCCTCCACCGCCCTTTCCTGGATGGGATCGTCGGTGGACCCCCCCTCTTTTGGCCAGAGTGAGTAGCAAGCGTCTGCCTAAGGCTGAAGTATAGTTCCCTTTTTAGGCTTATGAAAGGGACAGCGTACAGTGCGTGTGATGCAAATTTCGTTATCAGAATAGTAAGCGCGTACTGTACGCACAGCTGGATTTTTGTTACCTTGCGTTGTTAGTTTTACCAACAGGTGGTGACCGTGTCCTGGGCCGTCAGTCACTTGTACGTTTCGCTTTGCTTGTCAGAACGTTTGAGCCTCAGAGCTCAGAGTCCTTTGCCTTATTCTCATTTTAGTCCCACATAATACTATAGAAAAGTATAGATATATAGTCTTATTGTTGTTGTCTTTCTGCTGTTTCATTCGCCACCCTCGAAACTGCATAAATGCTCCCTGCTGACCCTGGTAGGCCAGGAGAAGTACTGCAATATTTTGCAATGCACATACATGCGTCATGAGTCGAAGGACATATACTTTGCAAGACTGTGCGTTCGGCTGTACGCTTGCGTACACTTAAGCAAATGAATTATAGCAAAGGCATCAGGCTGAACTGTTTGTCAAGTGTCAAGGCTGTCGAATGGCTCATTGGCGTTTCGCTAGCAACGCCAAGGTCATGGGTCCGATCCCATAGTATAGCATAATGCAATGTAAGTCGCTTCAGATAAAAGTGTCTGCCAAATGCATAATTTAATGTAAATGTAAGTGAATGGCACATCATGTTACCTAGTCTACGACACAAGAGGTTATATATTTTATGAGTAAATGGAGAGGAAATCCTGACAATGTCTTAACATCTTTGTGATTTAATGATTCCACATTAGTTCAAATGTACCTCAATATTCAACTCACAGTTCTTAGTGTGTGTCATTCAGCCCTTGTCTTTGACTACATACGTCTCCACTCCTTTGCCCACCGTCTCCTAGCATGTGTTTCTCTCTTCTCTCCCCCTAACCCCTTCTCTCTGCTGTCAGGTCTTCCTCTTGCCTACCTTAGAACTAGAAGCTCTACCAGCTTGACTTGTCTCGAGCAGCAGATTCATGCCCGAGGTAATGTTCATAGACGGGTAGCTGAACACAAGTGATGTCAGAAAGTCATTGTGTTTGTTGTGGTAGAGAGTAGGATAGAACTTTTCCTTCTCTGAATTCTGTGTCTTTGTTCTGATCTTAGTGGGATAGTTCAGCTAACAAAAGAAGAAACACAAAAGAAAAATGTTCATCAGGTTTTATTTAAGCTCTTTCTTTCATTTTATAGAATGTAGGTAAATGGTTCTGTAAATGAGGCAGTAACAAAAAATCTACCTAACATTTCATTTTGTTTTCCACTGAACAATTTTTAGTTATCAATTGTGAAGCACATAATGGTAAATAAATTATTTTAGTTTTTGGCTGAACTATCCTTCGGAACCTAATCCTATCCCCCAAATTGAACCCATAATGTAACCCTGCATATTTGTGTTCAGTAAGAGTTTATGCGGCAAAATGTTTTATATTTGCAGATTTCATGTGGTAATTAAAAATGTCATTTTAAGCTTTTCTTTTCTTGCCCTTAAATTCTCCATCAATTTAAATATGAATCCACTTTAGGAAGCAAATGTAGCATTTAGTTTTCACTTCCAACCAAAATTTTTCTTATATCCTTGTTTTTAATTTTGTTTAATGTCATGTTTCAGCGGATGTCAAGCATTCCAAAAGGAGGCAGCCATTTATTCCTTACGCCCTACGGAATCATTCTGGCTGTACTCTGTGGTTTGCTACTCTCACTACCACACCAACCAGGTCAGAGGAGCTGTCTATTCTATTTCTAGCCAGTGTTTCATCTATGTGTAAGTCAGTGACAATACACTGTGTCTGATTTGTCCACAGAGTGGCGCTGTCCCACAGCAGCAGTGCTGACTCTATATCTGACATGCAGGGGTCTGGGACAGATGATACACACAATGTCAGCCAGTGGAGAGAAGTGTTGCCTGGGGAGGAGATCCCATTTGAGTTCGAAGCTCGGGAGAAACTGAGACACAGGTAGAAAAAACTGTTAAAAAAACTGATACTGAAGGGTTAATAGCATACTGTAATCAACAGTTAATGGAAACAATGACGTATTCTGTGCTATAGTTTGACAGTAGGGTATTTATATTGCAACTACTCAAAAACCGTTTAACAGCCAATTTTTGTCTAAAGTTACTTGCAGGGCATTAGCTGCAGTGACACTTTCTCTTTACTGTCATGCTTAGGGGCATAATTATGGTAGAACTAAAGCATAACCAAGGCATCTCTTGGATTGTTCATTCCTTAGAGCTGATGGATATTTGCTGGTAAAATAAGCATTACAGATTTGATTCCAGGCTGGTGTGAAACACGAAGCTGAAAAACGACATAGATCACAGTCCTGCTCTATCAGCGTTTTACCCATGAGCGAGGCTTGTGGCAAATCGTCTGTTAAATGACAGTCAAAAAGCTTCAGGGCTAATCCTTACCTTAAGCTAATTAATATGATTTAATAGCTGCTTTTTAGGTCTGGGTGGAATTTTTAAAGCCAACATGCAACATAATTCACAAATGTACTTATGTAATGTGATCTATTTAATGAAGCAATATAGGGTATGTGAAGCTAACATGTGCTTTGTTTTAAATAAACATTCAAATGAATCCCACTATTACATTGATTCTTCTACATGATTCATTGGTCCCTACTACAGACACACCCATGAGCTGAAGCTACACCAGCTGCTGGTGCGTGTTGTGGGCTGGGAGCAGGTGAAGCCAGTGTCAGTGGACAAAGTCGGAGTGTTCTTCCGCTATGCTGCCCCTGATCGAAACAACCCCTCAAGCACTGTAAGTTACGATGGGTCACGCATTGTCTATATGATCACATTATTTTGGGATATCTACAATTATTGTCTTACGCTTTAACTTATAACTGAACCCATATTTTAAAACATTTAAAAGTGATGCATACAAATGTAATACATTGGCTTTCTAGGTTGGCAGCCCTATCAGCAGAACAAACATCATACACCCACATGTATACGTAAGTGTACTTTTAATCTACAATCCCTTTTGATCATTCTGTTATTCTGTAAACACATTCCGTAATCTTTGTGTTCAGTTCTCAGCCTTGCCGCCCGTCCGAGTGGTTTTCTCCATTACAATGGAGGGCAGTGCACGTAAAGTCATCACAGTCCAGTCTGCACTTACTGTGAAGAATCGCCTTGAAGTCCCCATGGAAGTTCGACTAGACAGTCCCTCTGCACCAGACAGTGAGCAGCTACAAACCAGGGCATGTTTCTGTTGTCATCTGCTGTCACCTGTATTTGCTCACTATTCATCTCGTTTCCCTCCTGTATAGAACCTGTTGTCCTTCCACCCATCCTGCCTGGAGAAGCTTTGGCCATCCCTCTCCATCTGACCTCTTGGAGGCTGCAAGCAAGACCTAAAGGCTTAGGGTTGTTCTTCTGTAAACTGCCTATCCATTGGACCACCGTGGAGCGACCTGGTGAGGTCAGCAGCAGCAAGAGGGAGTGCCAGTCAGCAGACTATAATGAGCAACTTAAACGGAGCTTCAGGTAAACATAAAAAGTGAAGAGACAGAAAATATCTAGACACAGTGTCGTCTTATGTGTTCTGAAATGAATTTTCTTTACTTGAATAGGTTTTGTGTTGTCATTAAGAAAGAAAACTACCCCGAACAGCAGCCTGCCAAAACTGTGGCAGGAAGTGCAAAACACATTTACCGCCAACCAGGTCACACTATCTGTCTACTGCCCACCCTGGTGCTGACCAACCTTCTGCCCTGTGACCTCAACTACTACATCAAAGGCACCTCAATAAAGGGAACCATGAAACCGGGCAAAGAGGCAGTGCTACACGCCGCAGACACATCGCAAAACATAGAATTAGGTGAACTGGAGAACAAATACATGTTTCTTTACACAAGTGTATTAATGAAAGCTTCACAGTGGGCTGTTCGTTCACAGGTGTACTGCTAGAGAACTTTCCTGTGTGTAAAGAGCTGCTCATCCCCCCTGGTACACAAAACTATGTGGTGCGCATGCGGCTATACGACGCCCAAAAGCGGCTGCTCTGTCTCACCATTCGGATTATTCTTAGAGCCCAAGGAGCGCTTAAAATCCTCATATCTGCTTCCTACTGGCTCATCAACAAGACTGGTATGCCTTATTGATGAGATTAGATGATTTAAACTGAGCATGCAGTTGTATTGTACTAGAACTAGTTTTTATTGGCTTGCAGGGCTACCTCTGATCTTCCGTCAGGACAATGCGAAAACCGACGCCGCTGGGCAGTTTGAGGAGCACGAGTTAGCCAGGAGTCTGAGCCCTCTGCTCTTTTGCTACACCGACAAAGAACAGCCCAGCATGTGAGTGCAGCAAGATCATTGTTGTGTCCCCGGATGCAAATCTCATTTAACGGCTAGATTGTCCCTTATTTATTGTATAAGTAAAATGTTTGGTGCTCTGTGAAACAGGTGCACCATGCGGATTGGTAGAGGGATTCATCCAGATGGTGTTCCAGGTTGGTGTCAGGGTTTCTCTTTGGATGGAGGCAGTGGAGTAAGAGCAGTCAAAGTCATTCAGCAGGGGAACAGACCTGGACTCATCTATAATATTGGTAATAAGAGAGTATCTCACATGGTCAGAACAGCATTTTTGCATATGTGCTAACAGAAGTCATGATAAAATGTCCTGTCTGTTTATAGGAATAAACGTGAAAAAAGGGAAGGGACGTTACCGTGACACCCACATTGTGACCTTCGCCCCAAGGTATCTGCTTGACAATCGATCGTCTCACAAATTAGCCTTTTCTCAGAGGGAGTTTGCCAGAGGAAAGGTAAGTTTCACTGCCACTTACGTTTTTAATATTTTCAGTGAAATTAGTATGAACAAAGCTTGGCTTATTTTTGTTGCCAGTTTAATAAACTATTTCTGCTTTACTGTGTTGTTGCAGGGCACTGCAAATCCAGAGGGCTACATCTCAACCCTGCCAGGCTCTAGTGTGGTGTTTCACTGGCCCAGAAATGACTACGATCAGCTTCTCTGTGTCCGTCTCATGGATGTATCCAACTGCACGTGGTCTGGAGGTTTTGAGGTCAACAAGCCCATATCTTTCCACGTCAACATGAGGTACCCAGTACCACCAAACACACATATTTCTAAAGATTGCTGACCAGAACAGAAATTGTTAGTTTATACTTTTTAGACAAAACTATATTGCACTTTGTTGTATAGTATGTGCACTTGTGAAACAAAATACTGGTAACTACATGTATTTACTGAGTTATGCTGTGTTCACACCAAACGTGAAGCATCGCATTCCTCGCTCTTCATAAATTGTGGGATTAGTTTGTAATAAGTGGCGTGAAAAACACTGCGCGATGGAGTCTTCACGTATCCTGACGTGTCAAACAGTAGGTATCAATAAGCTCTTCTGGGAATTTCTTGCATTAGTAAATCGTGAACATGCGTCAACGGCTGATTCTCGTCGCCTGGTGCGAGTTTGTGTCTATTCGCATCTTTATGTAAATTGTTTGTGTTATTTACTTGCTCAAATCGCGTTTGTTACGAACGCGATAAGGTTGATTCAAGTACTGTAAAAGCACAAGTAGAACAGGACGATAAAATTATACTGTCAACTTTTTGTTTTCCATAGGGACATACTGGGGAACTGTTTCTTCTTACGTGCTGAGATTTCTTTGAAAGGGGCAACACATCAGATCTCTTTCAGTGACACTGACCAGCTGCCTCCACCCTTCCGCATAGATAACATCTCTGAAGTAAGTCCACAGAAGATATACGCTATTAAAGATGAAGATGAAGAACGATTGTCGGTCTGTATTGCACAATTTTGTATTGATACTTCAAATCCGCATTGCATTTCTGAGATGATTTTGACAGTTTTGCCCGAGTGATTCCAAACATCGTTCATACAGTATGTGCCAACCATAATGTATATAGAAAGTCTTTCCACGTTCCTCTTTCTTCGACCCGTAAGCTAATTTTCCCTTTATATAATCCTTCAAAGCTTTTAATTTACTCTGTGAGACACCATTCTAGCTATTACAAAAGACAGATATAAAGCTTTTGTAGATTAAAATGGCTAGCAGCCTTGTCCCAGACTAGATCATATATTTCTCCCTTTTCTATGTGTGCGTCACGTCTACGGGGTTTTCTCAAAGTGATGTGAGCTCCAGCATGACTCCAGCACGTTCTTTTTTCTCTTTAACACTTAAATGTCAGGTCTTGCCGACATGATCGGGAAGCATCAGTGGTTAGTGACGCTGCTCTCTGCCCTGGACCTTGTTGAGAAGCCCACTACTGTTGTCCCTTTAATCAAACTATTTGGTTGCTATCAGGACTTTGACCTAAGACAATCTGCTTATATGACCAAAGTGATCCTAATGTAACATTTGAACATTGTTGAAAAGTTGCCTTCTCTATTCCAGGTGCCTATCCAGTTTTGGCAACATGGCGTGGCTGACATCAGGCTACATACCGAAGTAAAACCAGGAGAATCGCTCGACTACGCCTGTGATGAACCCATTCTTCCCCCTTACATCACTCTCACTGTGAAGGGAGCTGGATCTTCAGAGGTCACCGCTGAAATGAACTCCTTCAGAGAGTACAACAAACTCTACTACGAGAACTTCATCTACATTGCTGCATCCTTCACATTCTCGGAGTGAGTTCTCCACCGTAGTCTCTCCGTCCGTTTGTTTTTAGATTAAAAGGTGATTTCGAACTGATTTGTTTGTAAATATTAGAACAGAAACAGTCAAGGCTTTTCATTTACTAACAGAGATGCAGAAAAGAGGCCAGTGGGGAAGAACCGTGACGTCAGCTGTGCTGAACTGGTGCTGGACATAGAGACCAATACACAGAGGGTCATTCTGAAGAAGAAGGTCTACTTCTGTTCCTTCTTATGTTCTGTTTCCAGCATTGAGCTTAGCACTCTGGGTAAAAACTTCTCGTCGGGTTTCATTTATCTGTTTATCTGTTTAGGAGCCTGGTAAGCGCTCCCAGCTGTGGCGGATGACGGGAACAGGAATGCTTTGTCACGAAGGCTCCTCTCCTCCTCAGAGTAAACCTTCTCAGCCTCGACCCCTCTCTTCGTCTTTAGTGCTTGACGTCGCCGGGCTGGCTGCAGTAACAGGCAACAGGTTATAAGACACCGAAGATACCTTGTGCTGTCTAATTGAAGTTTAGAACAAACATTGGTGTGCGAGTGTCATTTCTCACCTTGCATGTCTTATTTTTAGCTATGAGCCTCTGATGTTGAGACGGCCAGACAAACGCCGCAGCACCACCCAGACATGGCACTTCAGCTCTGGCATGTTGACCTGTGGTTTATCCAGACTGGTCGTTCAGGTCTGTCCATCAAACTCGGGACACTCCTCGTTTTTATTTTCAGTTTGAAATAAAATGTTGTTACATTACGGCATTTGTTGTTGTAGGCAAAGGGAGGAGTTTCAGGGCTGTTCGATGGTGCTGAGGTGGTACTGGGTCCAGACTCTTTTGATGTGGTGATGGCACCAGAGCAACAATTTATCAACCAGAAAATGAGGCCTGGCTCAGGGGTGCTGTCTGTACAGGTCCTGCCCGATGGGCCCACGCGAGTATTACAGGTAGGACAACCCAGGACGGTATGCCATTTGGAATGAAATGAGAGTTTCTAATTTTTCATACCTTCTAATATAATGCATACATTTCAGGTCAGTGATTTTAACCAACGACGCATGAATAGACTTTCGCCTAGCACGGAGGAAAGCTTGAATAAAGAGACCACAGAATCGCAAGTTCATGACGAGGAACTTGAGGTAACAAAAAAATGTCTTTAACTATGTTCGTACTGCAGATTTACTGATGTAGCATCTTACTTTGAAAATGAACAGTTTGTCTTTAATAAGTAGTATAATGCAAAAGAAAGATTTGCATTTGGTTGAATATAACTTCCTTATCCATTTTCTTTTCCATAGGTGTTAGTGAACCTAGAGGAGGGAATGGGCCTATCACTAGTAAATAAAGTCCCTGAGGAACTGTTGTTTGCCACCCTGTCTGGCATTGATCTGCACTTCACCCGCACTGCTGCCAGCGAGGTGTTAGAACTAACCGTGGGAGACATTCAGGTAAACAGACACAGAACTTAAAAGCACAAACACACTTTTGACATATTTTTCAGATTTGTGGAAATGAATCAGCATAAGTTTCACAAAAACAGATTCACTTGTGCTCCCCGAAATCATTGCATTCCCATTTCAGACGGATGTCTTTACCGTTTCATTTGTTGCAGGTGGATAACCAGCTCCTGGGTACCACTCACCCTGTCATGCTATGTGTCACCCCAGCATCCAACGAAAGCGGTGTTGTGGACTCGGGTCCAGCTCTTCAGGTCAATGCTGTTAAGGTTCCAAGCAACCTCATGCTTACAGACCTTTTTAAGGTAAAACATTCAGGCATTCATTTCTACAAACATCTGTGCATCTTATTCTTTTGCAGTAAGGTTTTGTGAAACGCTATCACCCAGCTGCAAGAGTTTGATTATAGATTGTTCTCTCTGTCCTGCAGCATCTGATGGTTACAGCACGCCGATATACAGTCATCATTGAGGAGAAACTTTTGTTGAAGCTGCTAACGTTCTTCGGCTACGGACAGACAGAGGGTGTGTAGAGGGATCCCTCTGCTGTGTACTAAACGTGTAAAACATAGTTCATTATGCACTGACAAGTTAACGATTTTGTGTTTCAGAGGTGGAAAGGTTGGATGAAAACCTCCACGAGAAAGCCAGCGAAGATGCGGGAACCCCAAAACGCTATTATTTTGAGAACTTGAAGATTAGTCTCCCTCAGGTTAAACTGAGTGTCTTCACCTCTCATAAGTTGCCCCCTGACCTCAAGGTACAAAAACCACAACAAAAACAACTGCAATTTATTGTCTAAATGCTGTCATGGCTTAATGGGTTGCAGTTACAGTTTCATAAGACAAAAAACACATAATCAAGTCCTGTTGTCTAAAGTTTTCCAGCTGGCCTTATAATTTGTATAATATGGTGCTCTGAATGCGTCATAGTGTCGTCTGTTTTCTCTACAGGCCTTGAAGGGAATACTGGGGTTCCCACTCATTCGGTTTGAAGATGCAGTCATTAACATGTACCCCTACACTCGGGTCCACCCCTATGAGACGCAGGAGATTGTTATCAGTGACATCCTCAAGCACTTCAGAGAGGTAGGAAACAACGGTGACCAACAATGAGAGTAAAAGCATCGTGTTGGTACCCTTTAGTCTGCGATCGCAACTGTGTGATGTCATCTCCTCATGGATGTTTTGATCTCCTTTTAGGAGATGATCAGTCAGGCAGCCCAGATCCTGGGCTCAGTGGACTTCCTGGGCAACCCGATGGGGCTACTGAATGATGTCACAGAGGGCATGAATGAACTCATCAAATATGGCAACATCGGAGGACTTATCCGCAGTGTGACACATGGTGTTTCCAACTCTACTGCCAAGGTAGCTAAGTTCACATGGTCACGTGATCTGTGTCTCACAATGCATGATTCTCTATTTTGCTGAAGTATTAAGTGGGAATATTTAACCAGCTACTTCAAAATGTGTGATGTATGATGATAAAGACAGTCTGTTCAGCTGTATACTGCAGTTAGCAAAGGAAAGGAATTTGATCATGTCATATCTAGAAAACAATATGAGAACGGCCTGTCCTCGTGCACAAGGTCTGTTTATGTGTCAATTAGAAGCTTAAGTTGTTTATTTCAGTCTTGTTGAACATGTTTTTGAAGAACAATCCAAGCACTTTGTCTGAAACGGCGCTAGAACAAACCACATGTTGTCATTTGATGATTTCCAGAAAAAGAATGGGAACAGCATTGAAAGGTCAGATGCACGTCAGATGCACCAGCAGAGCAATCAGATTTTCCTCCGAATATGCAAGGTTCAGATGGCTGATTAGTTTTGGTTCTCTGTAAACAAGCACGTTAGTCAGCGGAGACGTTTTAAAAACCATCTCTGGAACGTTCTCATGGTTTTGTGACTTTGTGTGTATCTCAGATTTGAGCTTGAGCAGATGGACACATGATTGATGAGCTTGGTCAGCGTTGGTGTGTGTGAGCATGTGTGGTTGCAGATGGCATTTTAGCACAGCAGCGATGTTTGTGTGTGGTCAGACCCGACTACCTACAGCCAACTCTCAGCATGCCTGTCGCTCCACAGCCCTTCACCTCCGGCCAGCTCTTTGTGTGCTTTTCCTCCTGCACTCTCATGTACATTGCTTTCACACCGACCGTGCTCATGCCAGAAGTACTGACGATTTGGGACCTCCAATCAGAGAGCTTTCCAATTCACACTTGACGTTTCTCACTTCTCTGCAATCTTTGCCGCCGGACTCTCACTCCCTCACACAGAGCTTTGTTTTAAGCCAAGTTAAATTAATTTAAACATGGCAAAAAAAAGCACTGAAGTCAATTTCTGTGACTGCAGCTCAAATGTAGCAGTAGTGTCTTGTTATAGTCTATTGCAGTAACTTGGTGGACTGGTGAATGTAGTCTTAAGTTCTCTGGAAAAATGTTTTTCCCTGTTGGCAGCTTCCGTTGCCACTAACACAATTCCTCTGGAGCTTACAACAGTTTTAATAAAAGTTGACTGTGTAAATCTTTATTGTGTTTGTACAGAATACAAGTCATTTTTTCATGGCCACCCAAAATTTCTTTTGAAACCTCTGGAATTCTTTGTTAAATTTACTTTATGGGTACCTGAAACTTTAAATCAGACTTTGACTCGGACTTTTCAACAAAGAAACAATAAAGGAACAGTTCACACAAAATGAAAATTATGTCATCATTTATTCACCGTAAAATTGTTTCAAACCTGTAGATATTCTGTTGTTCTGAAAAATGATTGTAACCGAACAGTTCTGGGGCACTATTGACTACCATAGTGGGATGTTTTTTTACTATAGTAGTCAAAAAAGTTTGGTTTTACACAATCTCAAAATATATTTCAAAATATATTTTTCTTTGTTTAATAGAATAAAGACATTTACACAGGTTTGAAATAACATGAGGGTTAATAAATAGGTTTGAAATAACCTGAGGGTGAATAAATAATGACAGAAGTTTTATTTTATCTCTTTAAACTGATTTTTCAATCCGTGAATTTTATTCAGATTTTTGAACTGGTTTTACCTGTGTCTATTGAAACAGGCCTTGAACAACCTAATACTGAGATCTATCATGTTTCTGCCAGTTGCCTCAAGACAACCTCAGACCATTGCCGCACCGAAGCGTTGGTCTCTTTAGAACAAGATTTTATCACCAGCTTTTACGCTCTTTCCCGTAGCCCGTCAGACCTCAGTCACCCACTTAATGACAACCGTACCATGATTTCATAAATCTCGTTCTGTTTTTCTCACACATACATACTCAAACACGTTCTCACACACGTCTAGAGGCCCTGTTTTCAGATAGGACAGGCTAATGGTGTGCCGGGGGGGGGGTGTTAGGTGTGGGGGCCATAAACTTGAAAGTGTTCTGTTCCGCCTCTGCCTCCCCTAGACTCATATCTGGTAAATGTATTGGTATAATTTCACAGCCAAGCTTTTTTTCTGAAAGAGAGGAAGGAGAGAGAGAGAGAGAGAGAGAGAGAGAGAGAGTGAGGAAAGAATCTGAGCTGGCCTTCAGTTGAACTCATCAGGGACTTTGCTCGGAAGGGTCATCCCAAGTTCATGCCTGACTCTAGCTTGAGCTCTGCAGAATGTGCTTGTGTTTATACAGTGCTCGGGCTGCAGTAGGGAGCTCGCTGGGCCTGTAACACAACCTCACATCCAGGAGGCACCTGCAGGGGACCTGTGGGGGGCCACTCTGGCAAAGTCAGTTTAACTATGCCAAGAGGGGGGGGAAACCACCCCATTAGACAAATTACAGCATGATATATTTGACAGCTGGATGTGACGGTGTGTAAAATCAGTTATCTGTAAAGTCGATATGTTGAAGGGGTTGAAAGCTGTGGTAATTGCCCAGAACGTGATACATTGTAAATATTGTGTCAATTTCTGTGATTTTAATGACATTATAATGAAATTTCTCATGAAATGTAGAATAGCACATTATTGTTTACTAAAGGAAATTTCCAGTGTTGTTTGACTGCAATCTATAGTATAAACATTTGAAGAGTTTCAGAGTTTCATTTCAGCCTTTTCTTGTAAGATCAGTCATTCCACACAGAGAACCAAAGTAAGTCATTGCCATGTGCCAAAATCGACAGTCACCTCATTCACTGCAAGGAGTCTGTGATTTGGCGGCTTTTCAACTAAATGCACAATTATTCCACTTCACAATTATTCCAGCATCTGAAGTTTTAAAGCCTTGTTTAATATACGAACCGTAGAAAGAAATAAGAGACCATTACAAATTTTCTAGCATTTCTAGATGTATTGTGGCCATTCCAGTCCAGGGTCTGTTGAATAAAAAAAATTCAAAACTAAGAAAGACTGACAGCATGACAAGACACATAAAACTGATACAAATCCAAGTGATAAGATTAAAAAAATTTTTGTTTTACAAATATTACTGTTTTATTGCTTAGAAGGGACTATGAACTTTAAACATTATAGAGCTTTTCTGTTATTTTGATCTATTTCTCCAGTTTTCATTTTCTGCAAATAAATGCAAATAGAAACAATATTTTTATTTGACATTTGGGAGAAATATTGATTGTAGTTCACAGAATAAAACTGATATAAAATGATAATTCTACCTAAACACACACCTACTGTATACAGTAACAGTAAATTCTGATAATATTCTTTTAAATGTTCTCTTCATTTCTTCCATGCGGTATATACATATAATTTAAATGTGTAATTAATGTCAGGTTCTTTCTTTCTTTATGTCTTTATTATCAGTTTTCTTTTCTATTGTTGTAAAAGTTTATTTTCCCTTGCAGTTTGCAGGTACCTTTGCTGATGGACTGGGCAAGACAATGGACAACCGCCATCAGACTGAACGAGAGTACATTCGCTATCATGGAGCCACCAGCGGAGAGCACCTCGTGGCAGGGATTCACGGTCTTGCTCATGGTAAACCACAATATTTGACCCTCTATATTCTTTGTCAAAATATCAAATGTATACACAAAAAATTTGGCAACTGGATGTTGTGCTTTGCTGTTTAGGCATTATTGGTGGCCTGACCAGTGTCATCACTTCCACGGTGGAGGGAGTGAAGACCGAGGGTGGCGTCAGTGGATTCTTCTCAGGTCTTGGGAAGGGATTGGTTGGCACGGTGACAAAGCCTATGGCAGGAGCTCTGGATTTTGCTTCGGAAACGGCACAAACTGTCCGTGACATGGCCAGCGCTAACAACAGGTACTTTCTGCTCGAATGGAGGAATAGTTTAGCCAAAGTCTTATTCCTAATCTTAATATTCTTCCAGTTTTCAGCACACCCTTCACCTTTGTGGTTCAATGTTTCTAGTACTTAAAACTTTGCATGACCCCTCTGTAAATGTGCCTGTAAATCCCACCTGCCTTTTGATGAGTTTAGCTTGTGGCTAGCGGAGCTTTTCACTAATGAACACCTGCTAATGATCCAAAGCACGGCCGTGAGAATTTGCCCACTGTTTTAAGAGCAGCCTTTGGAGTCTCACCTCCACTTCATCCTCTAAAGCCAGCAGCACTACCTGAGGTTTTATGAGAGGGGCCCAAAAACAGGTCATATTACACAGGCTGTCTGGTATGTAAAGCCATTTGTTCATCATATGTATATGTGTGACAGGGAGTGTTTGTGGTTTTACTGCTCCAACTGGAGAAGGAAGGAGCTTCCTGTCCCCTCGCCATTCCCAGTAAATGGGAGAGAAGGTGTGTGTGTATGTGTGTGGAGAAGGGAACTGCTGGTGAACTGTGCTGGGGGAGTTGAAGGGAGAGGTATTCGGAGCGTGCCTGCCACATTGCGGCCAAGAGTTCAGCCAGAGTTCACACCAAAATTGTGCAGGATGCACGTTACAGCGGACACCGTCTGACCCAAGTTCCCCTTAAGTATAGTTTTATGGAGTGATATTTGTGTTTTTGGTGGTCATGAGTGTGACTTGTACACGCACCGTTAGATCGCAAAAAGGAAATAAATAAGTAAATGAGAAGCAGACTGTGGCGCAGTCAAGAACAGTGGAAGTGTCCACACAATCTTTTTGCTCTCCTGCCCTGCTAGTGAACTCACCCTCCCACTTCAAATCCCTGGCCCCCAGGCCCCCCCCACACACACATACATGCACCATTCCCAACTGCACTATGCAATCCAGGCAGCTTTCCAGAGGCAGCTCAATTACAATCCCAAAACAAAGGCAAAGAAGTGCTGGGGGTTGGCGGAAGGCAGCATGAGGGGCTCAGACGTTGACCGAGTAGTTTTACCTTTAGCTGTCAGTTTAGTTTGAAGAGCATGCGTTTTTTTCTATTTCTCAAGAAGAAATTCCCCTCATGTGGTTTGCCTCTTGACTGTCAGCTTTGGAAAAGACGTCAAGGTAGACTTGAATGCCTATGAGACGTTTTGGAGAACCTCGGATACCTTCACAGTATAACATCATAGTTCTTACCTGTTTCACTTTTCCCCACTGTTTTAAAAGGGAGCTTGTGCATGTCTTGAACTTTTATTTTTGTTCATTATAAACAAAAATAACAGGTATTACATTGAACTAGAATAGGCCCTTTTCACATGACTTCGCGTTAGCGAAGGTTCTAGGATAAGTACTTGAATAAGTTTTCTGTCAGTCAATAACGTTACATTATATTAACATGCCTAATACTAAACACAATAATAATCTTACCGATGTCTTGAACACTCGTATTTTCAGTCACTCTTGTTAAATTCTAGCGTGAAGGCAAAGCGGAAGTTATGATACACTGCTTTGCGAAAAGGCGGAAGTTGAATGACATTATTGTAAAAAGGGCATATAGGTCAGTCGACCCTGCGATGACCCAGAGCCAAAGATAAGGAAAAAAAAGCTATTAGTCAGCTAAACATGAGACATGCCAGATGAACAAACTAGATGTCTTACCACAAGTCCCCTTGACAGTTTTTGCTTTCAGACCAAAGGGATGATGGCCTAATTTCACTTACACTCCAACAGACATTTTTTTGTTACTATGTCTGTGAAGAACCGAGTTACACACCTACAGCAGCCTTCCACCCTCAACCCTTTTCGCTCATGATGATCATTCTCGAAAAGGAGCGAAAAGTAAGAGCTGTTTGTTTGCACCCATTGACGGCTGACTGGCTGGGCTCCAAGCCCTGTGCCTGACCTAAAGTTGAACCCTATTGTTCCAATCCCACAATCGGGTGCAGGGCATTGTGCTTGATCGCCTCCAGAGCAGTGAGTGAGGCTGGAGAGAGAGAGAGAGAGAGAGAGAGAGAGAGAGAGAGGGGTTAAGAGTCTCCCTGGGTCTATTACAGTCCTGTCATGCACAGGGCCAGATCTCATGACTTACGGTTATGATTATGAACCGTGGCTTTATGTCAAAAAGAGAGCCAAGTCAATGTGGAAGTTCTGGCTTGGCTTAGGAAAAAACATCACAATTTCATGTCATAATAAAGTAAGCAGTGACTTGAGAATATTTGATTTAGTTGTAATTTTTATAATAGTTTAACTCCGACTAACACTATAATTCATCTGGTTGTTCTTGTTTTTTTCTTGGCACGACATCAGAAGAGTTCATGGCGAGTTTAGTTTTCGGCTTCGTTTTGTAGGTTTGCTTTGAAATGCAACATGCCGAAGTTTTGCTGACATAAATAAGCAAAAACAGGATTCAAGTTCAGAGGTTTGCCCGTCCTTTGCCCTGTGTCCCTTCTTTAGCTCTTGATGAACAGCAGCAGCTGCATTCGCCCGAGCTTCGGTGTAAACCGAACAGAGAAACGCAGTACATTGCCGTCTTTGTGAATCAACTGGAAACCATCAGCTCTAATCAAATGCCTGCTGGCCCAGATTCAAGCCAGATGTAGGAATTCCACTTGGCCCACCAATAGTAGTCAAAAAGAGGGGTTGTTTGCAGGAGAAGAAAGATTCGAGCTTTGCATTGGCACATTGCGCCTCGTCTGCTGAATTTGCACACCTAAAACCAACACGCTGGGATTGAAGGTGAAACAGAGTTGAACCATATGATATGGTGGCAGGATATCACCTTAACAGGCATAGCAGGAGTCTGAGTATGTGGGTTATTTGGATTGTGGCACAACATGTGTTATTTCAAGAGACACTCTTTAACGGGAAGCGGGGGAAAGAGAAAAAAGTTCCTGTCTTTCCAGTAAAAAAGGTGCTTCATTCCAACTTGGATTCCCCGGAGTTTAACTCTCTTAAGGCTGTGGGGTTTGTAGATAATGATTCTTGTGTGTTTTGTATCCGTGTTTCAGGCTGAGCGTGCAGCGAGTGAGGAAGCCGCGCTGCTGTAAGGGCCCTCAGGGGCTACTGCCCCGATTCTCCTCCCTACAAGCAGATGGACAAGAACAACTCTTTTACTTAACAGACAATATCCACTCTGAATAGTGAGTATCATGTGTGACGGTAAAGTCAGTACTTCAGTCAGTTTTAAAAACAAAACCTAAAACATTTCAAGCTAATTTTCCAGATGGTTTATCTAGTTGAAGTATACAAAACTGTAGGGGTATTATTTTTAGACTGTGTACTTTGATGTGAAGCCCCAGGACATGTTTCGCCTCTCTAAGCAAGACACAAGACATTTATCACTTAAGAGGCTAATCCATCCATATCAGGAGACCTCCTGCCGGCCCACCTGACCTCTCTCCTTAGAGGTGCCACGCTGATCATTACTCTCCTCAGCTGTAGCCTGCGGATAGCCGTCTTGTGCTCTCTAACACACACTGAGACTATACTGCGTCTCACTGTTGTGCTACACTTCTCTATGAATCAAATGTATAATCTTAATCTGGTTTTATTATTTAATAGGAGTATTCAGTTCCTAACTTCACAACAATTTAATTTTGACCATGTTTGCTTATGGGCTCCCGAGCAAACCTGTGAAGTAACGCAATCCATATTGAATATACTCAGACTTACTAAGCCAGGACACAGGTCTGCGTATCTCTTAAAGAGTAAAGACAGCACACTGATATACGCTGTAAGCAGTTAATAATTTCTGTCTTCTATAGTTTCATTGCAGTGGAACCCATAGACACCTACTGTGTGCTGATCTCCTCCAAAGTGGTGTACTTCCTCAAGCCTGGAGAGTGTGCAGATCGCGAAGCAATTTTTCTAGAAGTCAAATACGATGATCTTTATCATTGTCTGGTGTCCAAAGACCATGGGAAGGTATATGTGCAGCTTACAAAGAAAGCTGAAAACAGCAGTAGTGGAGTGGCCATCCCAGGTCCCTCACACCAGAAGCCTATGGTAAGAGACATGTTGAGTTTTTTTGGCACTTAATATAAATACGATACTTTTTATCATCAGTGCTTAACCATGTTGATCATTAGTTTTAGGTGATCAGAATAAATGGCATGAAATATTTCTTTGATCTGTTTTTTATTTTAGGTTATTGAGGGTTACAGCTTTTATAACCTTGTAACCAAAAATGGGACATACTGTTTTTACACAAATGTTCTTTAATTTGTGTGATTTTGTTTTTAACAATAGACATTATACAAACACGTAAATGAAAAGACATGGTTCCTACGCGTTTTGGCAAAGTATGGAAAAGTGTGGATTTTTATTTGATTGTTCTCCAGGTCTGGATTAGTATGGAAAAAAGGAAATTGAGTCTCCAGACTATTGCCCATCCGTTTTTCTAAAATATAAAATCAAGAATTTCTGATGATAAATAGGCCTATATATTTTTATTAAGTTAGAAGCATGTTTGGGCGCTGCCAAAGATCGCCGCTAGACCAAATCTCCCGGAGGACTGTTTGCTGTGATTGGATGTAACGCAGTAGACAGCAACCGAGCCATTGAGAGAGAGAGAAGGTAGTGGAAAAAAAGATTGCACAGCAGTGGCGGTTCATGGAGCCTCTCAATAGTTCCCTGAAGTTACTAGTCGCATGGGGCTGCAGCAAAACAGACAGATTGCTTTCTCCCTCTTTCCAGTTTGCACTCTCTTGATGCACGTCATTTAAATAACAAACCTGAATAAAGGCCAAATGTAATATCCTATAATGCAAACTTTCAAACGTTGAAACGCGACAAAAACATGACCAGACCTTCACTAGTTCATCCTAAAATGCATGGCTTTGACTCAGGCTAATCACAACCTATAAATGCACCTAGTAAAACAACAATATTATTTGCAAATATTTCAAACGCACCAATGAATTCTTGTTTGTTGATTCTCTTTCTATATTATTATATATTATTTTAATAAAAAATAAACAAGTGTCTGCAACTTTGTAATTTGATGTCTGTCTGTAGCTGCACGACGGAATAGCCCTTAAATCCAAACGCTCTTGAAAGATTGTATTTCAATCTGGTAATATTTGTATACAAATATAAATTAGCCATGTGTTTATTCATCCCTGATAAACATAAAAAGACAGACATGGCTTTGCACTGAACATGTCTTGGTTTGGTGTTAGTACATTTGAATGAGGTATAGCTAAAACAGTACACTGAACGTTTGGCAAAATATTATAATAATATACATGTAAATAGTTAGATATTTAAAACCATCTTTTTGATATGTTAAACACGGGAAAATCTTCTGGGAAGTCTGTATGTTTGAGTCTGGAAAAGTATGGAATTTTCCAAATGGAAAATGTGTAGGAACCCTGAAATAATAAACCTTGTTTAAGCATGGTTTTAATTTAGTTCAATTAAATCATTTAAATCGGTGTCATTTAGTGTAGTGTTCAGGTAAAGTAACTTTTCACTACATGACACAACATCTTATTTGCATCTGAAGGTTGACTTTTGCAGTCAATATCTGTCACTAATGCCTCAATCTGTTGTTCCTCCACAGGTACATGTGAAAAGCGAGAGCCTTGCCATTAAGATTTCACAAGAAATCAATTACGCCAAGAGCCTTTACTATGAACAGCAGCTCATGCTGCCTCCCAGTGAGATTGAGGATAGTCTATTATTGGAGTCTTAACCAAACTGCCCCACAGGGTGGTAGGTGTTACTCGCTCATTTTTCAATGGCCATTTCCTTTTTTTCCTGTGTCTGCGGAAGGACCGTAATAAATCAGCAAAGCGTGATCACCCACTTAAGCCAGTCTACAGGATGTGCTCACAGCGTGTGGTTTCTTAACTGATGCAAATAGTCTAGAGGGTCGGCTATAAACCCTGGCAAGCACAGATTTAAATATGAATATTTCAATATGCAAGTGTTTTAATAAGTTCTCTTGTAATTTTTTGGTTTGTTTGTTTTACAGTTGTTAATAGAATAACCGGTGTTTGTCACTAGATGTACACAGCTAGTCTGACACTGTATATGTTTATGTATAGATTCTATATGTACATACATAGAAGTTCACTAATAGGACGTTATCTGCCATGTATATAAAATGTTGAAATTTATTATATTGAATGAAATTAATTATGGATTGCTGTACAAAACTGCCTTTATTTCACTGAATATGACAGTAGAGATTATGAATGAATTGCACTGATGTAAGGGTAGAGGACATTAACACACACACAAACATACATGCACAAAACACAGAATTGTAAATACTGTCACCACTACAAGCAATCCTTCCTAAAAACTCCTTTGTTTTCCTCTAAAATGAATTTATTTTTTTATTTTCTGTGTAACATTTAATTTAAAATCTGACATGTTGCTTTATATCTCTTGCTTCCCTTTTGTAGTCCGTCTGTAAGGTTGTTTAAAAATCCAAGCTTTACACATGAAACATTTAACACAAATAACATATTGGTGTTATGCAGTACTTAAGATACACTCCCATTTTCTGCCTTTTATGGATGAAGTTATTTCTCTTTCTTCTATAGCACAAAAAGTCAGTTCATTTTTTCTTCGTTTTTCAGTACTGATTAGTATATTTTAACGTGTACACTAGGTAAATGAAGATTACTTTATTTGGGGTTGTGTAAATTTGGTTTTATGCTCGCATACCCACCTTGTTCTTTTTGGTATTTCACAATGAGTTGTTTCACATATAACAAAGTTGTGTTTACTCTTTTCTTTTTTTGATGAATTGTATGCTGTTATGATGAGCAATAAATACTATAATTTTGAGAGGCTCCCCAAATCCTTATATTGCGTTTAAGTGGTTTCCAAATACACTTGAGACACCAAACATCACGCTATCACATATTGAAAAAATGTAATAAATTGTTACCTGTCAGCAACGGCTCTGCTATCAGCAAGATGAACTTGCATTTGCACAACTTTAAACTGGGGACTGGTTTAGAAAATCTTCAGTTTAGGCTAACCAGTTTTTAATGCTGTTTGTTTTACCATGGCATGTCTTTAACCAAGTGACTATTTTTGCAATAGGCCGTCACGTTACTGTTCACTAGAACTCGATTTGGATTTCGTGCCACGTGTAAAACATGCGCGAGCAATTTGACTGAATTTTGACATGAATTCGAATTCATGAAGCGTATTTTAGCTGCTCACGCAGTGTTTGTACCGGGTAAAGATAAACAAATATATACATCCTACAAACAAATATATAACAATATAAATATATAGAGAATAAGGTAATATATCGAGAATTAACTATGGTAGTACTTTCAAGTAGTCAACATTCTTCTTGAATGACAGTGTAATGTCAAATCACGGGTGTCTCGGTCCACACACATTATAATAAAATGGAGATACTAGATTGTATAAATGATGAATGGTGCCTAGAATAAGTTGTGGCATTAGAAATATACAATCACAATAGGCCTACATAAACTATAATTATATATTAATCTGAATCTGATTTCTGTACAGGCACCCTTGTGCACTACCCATGCTCTGTGTACTCTATGCAATTCTACTTATTTTCCACCTGTGCTTGGTCACATTAGATCGTTCTTTTCCCTGGGCAAAGAGTTCATCGCAGGGGGAGCTGTCTGTCCAATGGCCTACTCGGATTTACCTACTATTTGGCTAACCTTACACTGAACTCACCCCCTGAGATTTGAGCTGACTTCTCAAACACATGCACTCCAAAACACAATTTCATGTCCTGATCTCCATCCTAACAGTGTCCATCATAACTGTTAGACACGCCAAAACCTTTTGTTCAGCGCTGTCATTAATACTATACAAAATGTATTTATACTGGTGAAAATCCATTCATTCGTTTGGTAAAGTTTGTCAGAAAGTAAGTTGGACCACAATGTTTATTCTGTCATTTAACTCTGAAGAATGTTGCTTTGTGCATGTTACACTTAGATAACACTCCATTGTCTTGTGCAGCTGGGACAAACTGTTAAAAAACCATAAAGAAAAAAACTGCCTGTAATCTAGATTTGATATTGTGAGATGACGCAGTCTTAAATCTTGCCAACAGAGAGAAGAATACATTGTCTGCAGACATTCAGTTATCTATGCATCTGTTTGGAGCGAGACAGCTTTATTGATAGACAGTGTTCACATGTATTCATTCAGACGGTTTTATTACAAATAAGGGAGGATTTAACATTTTGCATTCAATAAAATTAAACAAAGAACAGAGTACACTACGCTACGTGTATCACTAGCTCCGATGTCAGTGGCAGATCGGGCAAAAAAGATGACTTCTAGAGTGCCAAAATCGCAATTTGCCATTTTGTCTTCCAGTGGCTGACCCCTCGGCAGTGTGCTTTCCTGTTAAGCGGAGTAAGTGTTATGACAACCCTGCCAAGTGCACAATGAGCTCACGATTGGCCTGCCCGCAGCGATGGAATGCTGACCATGAAATGCCTGTGAGTTTTGGCAGAGACAAAACAAGCGCACTGCCAGGGACTGACACTTCCATGTTTTCTAACCCACATGAACGCCCACAAAATAACACTCAATGGGTTTTTTTTAATGATCAAATACTGTTTATTTAAAGTTGACATTAATATGAAGATAGACATGCTGGAATGACTTTAAACAAGTCGGCGAGCCAAACCGTGTTGACTCGTGTTACAAAAATGTCCTTAAATCAGTGGATATCTAAAAAAGATACAGTAAACCTTGGGCAACCTTACAAGAACCCCAACTGATGAACCATTTCTTCTGTAACAGTCCGTGCTCCAAAGTTTGTTTTTATCACAAACATGCTTGTGTGCAACTATCAGAAAGCCAAATCCAATTACATCCACAAAGGATTCACTGGCATAATAGTGCTTGGGAAAACAAGCCATCTAGATGCGTTGTTTCCAGTGACCCTTACACTGTCTTTTATGCATCCGCACAGCAACAGCTTGTTTAATGTTCCTGGACATAGTGCTTGCTTTGCGTGAAAAACTTGCTTTGAGGAATTTTTACATTCAAGCTTTTTCCTGGGATTAAGTCCGTCCTTTGAAAGTGTTCATGCAGGTGTAGCTTCCTGAGAACTTGTGGATCTCTTCCAGGGCAGACTGGGGCAGAAGACTGCAAAGAAAATTTTAAGTCATCTGTTGCCAATGAAAAGATGAAATACTAGAAATAATACAGCGAGGTCAAAAAGTCTGAAACCACATGGAAACCGGAGATTTAAAATCTAATTAAACTTGGAAAAGAACCTGAGAAGTTCCTACATTCATGTTAATTTGTCGAATTTGACTTCACACTTAAGTACTGAAAAACATTTTCATGGGTGGTCTCAGACCCTTCACCGTATGTTTTGTTTTTGAAGAGCTGAAATCCAGCAACCTCACCTCTTAAGGATGACAAGAAAGTGCATAGTCCACGGCAGGACAACGAAAGCAGTGTCGGTCCTCACGGCGTCTACAGTGCGCTGCGCAACCATCTCAGGATTCAGAGGAGGAAACAGTTTAGGAAACCTGCATCAGAAGAATTAAACAACAAATGCATGTTTGTCATCATTGATGAATTGCGTACAATTCCAACTTCTTATCAACAGCAGCAATTCAGGTCGGAATGAGCTCCTTACCTAACTCTCATGCCCTGGAACATCTCTGTGTCAGTATGGAAGGGTAAAACTGTTGTGCAGCCCACACCAGGGCAGTCCAACAGGCCCAGTGTCAGGCTTTCCATGAAAGCGTAAGACGAGGCTTTGGACATGCAGTAGTCGATGGCTCCAGGGATAGACGAGAGGGAGAGAATGGAGTTAATGCAGACCACGTGGCCATTCCGCAGCTCCAGCATACGAGGCAGAAAGGCTTTTGTGGTCTATGGGAGAGACAGACACAATTATACATTGTTCTCTCAGTTACCCACTCTCATATTGTTTGAAATCCAACAATAACAATCAAGTCATAAGCAACTTTGGTTTAAAAAACGTTCCTTTTTCTAGAATGCCTGAGGTTAGGGTTACCAGACTTCTGAAAAAGTATTCCCATTGCCAGTTATATCCTAAACATAAACAGCAGGTCAGCAAAAGTGTGCTTGTGCAAGTGCCCACAAGCCAAACATTAAACAAGCTGTTTATTATTCCTTTGGTTTAAGTGCTAGTAGTGTATATTTCATAAAATAAAATTGAAGAATCCTTGTCTTATAATGCATGTTTCTGTACATGTCTCTGTCTCAATCCGGTCAGCCTACCCGTGGTGAAAATGAAGATGCATGTTTGATGGTTCAGCAGCCCACATACAGAGTTTGATCTGTCATTATATGTCAATAGCCTGGCCATGCCCTTCTTTAAAAGAAAAGGGTTCTTTGCAGAACTCTTTATTTAAAATTGGCATTCAAAAAGCATGTCTTTAAAATGTGAGAACAATGGATAATAGTGATGTCAGTGTGTGCATCACCAGCATCAGATAAACTCTTCTTATTCTCATATAGTTTTACGTATGTGCTCTACAGATTTTCTCCATAAAGATTTCCAGTTCAACTATTCCCTAAAATGAGCTTGAAGTAACTCATCAAAAAACATTATTTGAAGTTTGTTTATGGTTCTCTATTGTATTTTACGTCTCACTTTTCTATGTGAGGAATGTGGTGTTACTTTTTCACTTTTGGCAAAAGCAGGTTTAAATGATGAGAACTCTTCCAATAAATACAAATGACCTTCCATGTTGAGTAACTAAAAAACTGAAATTAATGTTTAGAAATTCTTGTAACGTAACACACCAAAGCTATAATACATTGACAGTTCCGAGAATAGAAAACAAGTGATTGAAGTATTGAATCTATTTTGTTTCTTACCCAGAACTGTCCCAGTGTGTTTATGTGCTGAGTTTTCAGAAGTGCATCATCATCACTGTCCATTAAACTTTTTCCATGGACAACAGCTGCGTTATTCACAAGAACGGTGACATCCCCGACCTATGAGACCACATTGCATACATTTACACTTGACTTGACTCAAATTACCTTTAGACATTTTAACACGAGAGAGAGAGAGAGAGAGAGAGAGAGAGAAAGAGGAGCAGTGTGTGAATGTACCTTTTCCCTGAGCACCTTGGCCTGCTGGTACACCTCCTCTCGGTTTCCCACGTCACAGACAAAATAATAACACTCTGTTCCAGTCATAGAGATCTCCTCACACGTCTCTTTTAGACATTTCTCAGTACGACCCCACAAAATCACCTGAGGAACGAAAGACAAGATTGTTTTACTGTTAAAGTGGTGAGAAACGTTGACAATAGAACATGAGGAACGTTTTGCATTGTGAGGCGCAGTGCTCTCCAAAGTTAGTGTTATAACTGGCCAGGTCTGTTGCTACGATTGCTACACATTGATGTGCAGGTTCTTGAAGGAGTATATTGAATTAAGTATTTCTTATCGTTCAACAAGAGGTTTAGGGAGAGCGAGTGAGAGTGATAAAGCACCGGGTCAGACTGTGGAACCTTGTTAACTCTCTGCATTAGATCCATTACTCAGCAAGGTCATCGAGAGGTAATGAATACAAGCACAAGTCCTTCCCCTGCCTTTCCTGTCAAGCTTTATCTACCTCATAAACAAACACACACGTCATACACTCTGGCCCCAGGAAACACTTACATTTAAACCAATTTTCAAGGTTTTTATTTACATTTTAACATGTAGGTGTTTGGCAGACTTTTGTATTTAAGATGGCTAGACTGCATTAATAAGCTATTAATATTTGTTCATTTGAGGAACACAGTGTGTGAGGAACTGCTTTGTGTATCGCAAAGCCTGTCATGAACATATTTGTTCTTCATTAAATATAAAACATCATCACAGATTATCAGAATTATAAAAGATGTATTAAACTTCGGAGGAGTTGTGAGAGGAATAAAAAAGAGGATTTTTTTCTGAAAGAGAGAAATGGATCTAGAGAAAAAGAGAGAGTGGACCGGGGCAAGCCGGCAACAGATGTGCCTTCTCATGTGTTGAGTGACATACAGCCTGACTCATGTCCCGCCAATGTCACAAACAGCACATGGTGAGTGTCCCATTATCAGTAAAAGTTCAAGCAACAGAGCCACCGGGAAACACAGGCAGGGGCAGCATAACGCCCCCTCATTAGTGCTGGCCCAGTTGGGGTCACATATGGGACAAAGCCCAGCTGGGTGTATGGACTGCCAGCCTCTACCTTTACCTTCTCTTCTTTAGCTTTTCAGCGATATATTATATATCTATCCTTTACATTTATACTTATATACACGTCCTAGGACTTCTAGGGTTAGTTCACCCCAAAACTCTTGCCGCATTCACTCAACCTCATGTAATTCAAAACCTTTGACTTTTGTCTGCAGACCACAAAAGAAGATCATTCGAAGACCGTTGGTTAAACGAATAACATCGCCATTATATGGACACAAAGCCTCTGAGACATTCCTCATATATCTCAAAAGATCTTCTTTTGTGTTCGACAGATGAAGGACAGTCATACAGGTGATGCCATACAGGGTGAATAATTGTAAAACAGAATTTCTATTAATGAGTGAACTATCCCTTTTATTATTATTATTACTCAAATATAATGCTTTGATCTCGTCATTGTTTGGAAACAGAGACCGATTAAAAAGAAAAAATAATAATTTCAAAACACATTTCAACCCCTCTCACAATGGCAAAAGCATGCTTTATTACATATTCGACAATGATGAATGAGGGCCTATTCCTACCTTGCACATGCTTGACTTAACTTTCATACACGCACACATACTTGGTCTCGGCGCGGGCTTTTGACTTTTCCTCTGAGAGTCAGCAGTAAGCAGACCGCACAATAACACAAATGACATCATCAGTCCTGCAAAAGTTGGCTGACCTGCCAATGAACTTGGTTGTGGTAACCAATCTGCAAGGTGCTTCTTTGCCTACTACACCCCCTTGCAATTGATCCATTCACACACCTACACATGTTGAGCGCACGCACACACACTTTCTCACGCACATTGACATTCACTCTCTCCCTTTCACCCATACACACCCTACCAAAGGTAAGATGCTATTTCTGTCACTTGATGCTCTCTCTTGTGCAGTTGTGGTTATCCCTCATACCTGGAGGGGTAGTGTCATAGTCTAAATAAGTTTTACGTTCTCACCTAAAATGGATTGACAACATAACATGCAATTATAACAAAATGTGACTTTTCCTGCACTTCGGACAGGGAAGTGTGAACTTCCCTAGAAGGTTAAAGAGTCACAAATGATTTGAGTTCAACAAAACAGTTCGCTTTGCCTGTCAGCAGTCCATTGTTGGGCATTTGTAAAGGCATAAAGGCTTAGGAAACACCTGTGTTTGTGTGGTCAGTGAGGAGAATACGAGGAGAAACATGAAACAGAACACAAGCCTCCAGACGAGGGCACCGGTGGGTCATTATACATTCAGTTCACTCACTGTATGTACAAAATGTCACTGCGCACCGATATGCAAACTCGATTGCTTTGAAGTATATTTACGTAGTTTTTACGTAAAAATAATAATGTAAACGCAAAAACATCTCATGATTCTCAGTAACGCATGACGTGAGCAAATAAACAGTTATCACTTTCTCTGAAATACATTTTTAGACACTAAAAGCGTATTGCGTTACACTATACTTGACAGAATCTATCCTAAAATAATACAAATGAGAAACATGACTACAAATGTATCATGAGACTCTTACGTTACCACTATACACTAATATGTGCAGGTGAGAGAGAACAATACGCGTACTTTTACTCAACGTAGTGGAAAGTCTCTTCGATCAGTATATTGAAGCCAAAATAGAAACTGTTTGCAAATATTGGACACTCTTACCCAGCCATTCAAAAGACTTCACTGATGGTGACATGAAGAAGAAATTCGACAGTCAGAAAGAGAAATACATAAGCTGATAATAATCATTACGATGACAACTAATCCTTATAACATTGTGATACATTGCACTGTGCGCAATACTGCAGGCAGAAGCTGTACCTTTTTCGCCCCTTGCTTGGCAAACTCTTTAGCCAGGTGACGACCGATTCCTCTTCCACCACCAGTGATGAGCACAACATCAGCGCCCAGATCTCTGCGCTTCTGGCGCGTCAAGAGGCGCACTGCCGCCCTCAATACGCACTCAAAAATCTGGAGAGGAAAAAGCATTGCGCATCCCAGCACCTTCAACTCCATCATGACTTTAAAACAGTCCAAAGTCTCTGCGCAATAAAACACGCTCTTAAAAACAAACTCTTGGGACGGGTAAGTATTTCTAACTAGCGAGCTGTCAAGGAGGCACGTTGGCGCAATCTGACAGACCTGAATGGGAATTGGATACGCGCACGGCTCCACTGGTCTGTAGAGCAATACGCGGTCCCTTAAAGTGCTCCGATGTAACAGAGGAGGTCCATGAGGTTGACCAAGTGCCCCGCGTTTCACCTACCTACGTATGAGGAACTGACACAAGTTAGATCTCTCTCTCTCTCTCTCTCTCTCTCTCTCTCTCTCAAACCCCCTCACTCATTTTAAAATGCATGACGCATTGAGAATTGTTTAAGAAATAGCGCTTTATGTCAAGAGGCGGGCGTCAACTTTATAGAAAAATTTATTCAACAGTGATGAGAAAGTCTTAAGTATTAATGTAAATGTCATGATCAGTATGTGACCAATACTGACTTAAAAAAAGTCACTAATGTGCATCTGCGAGACGTAATGTTGCGTGACGATTCACTGCAAAATAACGTGGCTAAATACACTTACATATAAAATGAGCAAAATAACTTTTAAAATATCAAATAATATATGTTTTGATCATAAATTCTGCTGACGCGGTGTCTGCGCAGTCTTTATTAGACCCTTTCCCTTTGTAAAACCGCAGCAAAGCACTGACGTCATATTGATTTCCCTTAGATGATATTGCTTAAGTAGCCTTCATGTTTACTTTGACAGCAATCACTACAAAAAAGGGAATTTTGAAAGGGTTTTAATAGAAAAAGCTTATGGTTCACATTGTATTTTGATGGATAATTTCTGTAACGGTTTCTATTCCCTCCTGAAGTAAAACTATAAAAAACATCACATAAATTCTAATGATTTCCGTTACCATTACAAAATAACTTTTTCCATTAAAACAATTACAAAATATTTTTTTGTGGTGTGTTTTTGGTATTATGCCAGAAGGATTAAACATCCCACCAATAGATTCCATCACAGAACCAATACAGATCCATTTAAAACCATTATAACTTCTTTAATGGTTTCCATTGTTTTTTTCAGCAGGTTAGTGTTTTTTTCTAGTAGTTTCTTTTCCAGCAGGGATATTGATTTCTATTATAAATAATAAACCTTTAAAAATAGATTGTTCATAAATAAAATGAAGTGATTTTAACATTACGTGCACTTAAAAGTGAACACACGTTGTTTATTCCATAGATTGTGTTCTCTGAAGTCTTACATAACACATCAGAGGAACATCTCTGGGTACACCAATCAAAAATGTTTAGATTGAAAAAATGTTTTTGGTTTGAAGATCTACACTGTCATCTAGAGGTCATATGCAGTAGGTGAAGCTGATTCTCAACCTTCAGGATCAGCTTCATCTCAGAGAGAGACAGTTAGTCACTGCACTCAACAGCTTGGGAATTCTAAACTCCGACATTAATGAAATGACATTACAAAACTGTTTATTATGAAAGCTGTAATATATGTCCAGGATTATCAGTATGTAGGCTTAACCCGTTCCATCGTTTCAACCTTTTCTGCAACAAAGCTGTGCACAAATACTAGGTGGGAAAAATTCAATGCATAAATATGTCACCGTTATTGTGACAAAACAGCTGTAAAATAAACCGAGCAAATGCGTGGTCACATGATGGGGTGGTCGGGTGGGCTGATGATCTCATTGTTCTCATTCTGAGCACACGTCTCTCCTGCAATCTCTTTCTTGGATGTTGCTGCTGGACAGCGAGATAGATGGCACAAGAGCTGACAGTATAAGAAAGGGCATCCCATAATGCTCATGTTAAATCCAGGGTCAAGGATAAGAGCGACATCATCAGTGAGGGTCCAAGAATGGCTCCGTCAGATTTACCAACTGAAAAACATTTAACAGTTATCGTGAGAGATTTTCTAGAATACTGTAGGATACTGTTTGTATAAAATATTGTACTTTTTGCAAAAGAGACTTACAGTTTAGATGTATGGTCTCCTTCTTCATCCTTGGATTTTCTGTTCAAACATATTTTATTTAACCACCATTAAAAATGATAAATAAAGACAAAACCAAACAAACAAACACATGACAATCTGTGAGCATTAGATGAAGAATTCAGTTTTATAAAGGCATGCACTTCCTAACCAAAGACCAAACACTATGAAGCATATGTTGGTGCGTCAAGCACTGACCGAACACTATTAGGCGGGTGTGCGTGTTGGTTGATCCCAAAGGGTTTTGGACTGTGCAACGATACATTGAGCCGTTGAGCTCAGCTGGGACTCTTTCCAGAACCAGCCCTTTCCCAAATCTCTCTTCACTTCCATCCAGCAGGGGTCCTCCCACACGTGTCCATGTGAACAGAGGCTCGGGAAACACTTCATTCTGCAACACATGGAGAAAACAAATATGCAACACTTACACCGCACTTCATCCCCCTGAGTAGTTTCACACAGCATGACTTACATTATTCAATACATGCCAAATGGTTCAAAGTTACTTTGGAGAGCTTTTCATGAATATACATTAATTTAACACATTTGATACTTTAGAAGTATCATAGATCGTTCATTATTCACACTTTAAACATCAACATGAGCACAATAATTTAAGTTAAACTACAGGTCTGAAAGATTACTTATTTTATTATTTCTACTTTAATATTCTAGAAACTTTGTGAAATGAGTATACCGTTTTGGATCCCATTTGAAATCCGTCCACTTTGATACGGACTGTATCTCCCACTTTTGCTTTGCTTGGCGTCATAGAGAGTTTTGGTCCTTTTGGAGCAGCTTGAAAAAACAGTGAAAAACTTAAATTGTTGTCAAAGGGTCACGGCAGAATGTGGGTTAAAGTGATAATAATTCACCCAAATATTAAAACATTTTCACAATTCATTGTTAAGTCATTTCAAACCTGTATGACTTTCTTTCTTCGGCACAACAATAAAGATATTTTGAAGAATGCTGGTAACCAAACAACACTGACCCCCATTGACTTCCAATGTATGGACACAAAACCACAGAGACTTTTCTCAAAATAGTAAATACTAAATACTAAATACTTTACAATGCACTTCATTTTCTGTTTTTTATACATATCAACTAGACCTCTTTAGTAACTGTTCTGACACTCACACAGTGTAACCTCTGCCTTCATTGGCATAGAAAGAGCAGGGTGCTTGACTTCACAGCTGAACAGAGCTTCATTATCCAGCTGTGGGTTCAGGTTCCAGGTAAGCTCAGCTTGGATCTCCAAAGTGCCATCATGAAGTTCAGACTGCGTATGGTTGAAGAAATACAATGGACTCGTGCTCAGCACCCAGCGGGGGAACTCTCTACTGATCACAGTTTCAGGGATGACCTCAGTGGTAGGACTGGGTTCCTCTTGAACGGGAGCTTCAGACGTGTAGCTGTGCTGGGACCTGTCCTTATCCAGACGCACTGGTTCGCTGTACGGGCCCAGAAAAGAAATAGACTTCTGGATCTTTGTATCGTCCAGTTCTCGGCTGATAAGGGGCTGGTTGTTTGTGGCTGCTAGCAAGCCTTGGCTTTCTAGCTTCTCAGAGGAAGACTGGACTTCAATAAGTTCTCCATCCCTTTTGAAGTACACCTGGGTTTAAAGTCAATAGGAATGGAACAGAAATCAATCCAAAGGAAACCGCATGAGAAACTAAGGTCATTAAATGAATTATAAATGAAACATATTATTTTGGATTAGGATTTGAGCATGTCTGTTTTTTGAAATGTTTGTATTGATCTACTAACCACAGGGGCTGGTTTTCCTCCAGTTACTGTGCAAAGCAGTGTGAAGTTTTGAGCTTCGTAGCGATTGAAGCGAGCTGGCTGGTTTGCTGCTACAACAGATATAGATTTTGGTGGAGCTATGAAAAATAAAGACATTGAAGGCTCACTACAGTATTTCGAAGGGACAGAAAGATTGCAGTGCAGCATTCACACAGTGATTATTCGTATCCTTTTCTCTATGGAACATCGAGCAGGTAGATCCTCATTTAATGTGGTTTTACTTTATAAGCAAACAAGCGCATTAGTTCAGCAAGATCTATATCACAATAGCATAATGATGTGTTTTTATGGTACAGTATAATCACTTTCAAATCTCCATTAACATTAGGCATTAAATGAACTCTCATAATATCTCACTCACATGTCGTGGCATATTGTATATCTGTTGGGAGTTGGTTATTAATTAACCGGTGATAGCTGAAGGAATTTATTTCAATACCCTGATGAATCTTCTCAGAGTTTGGGCATGTGCGTACATGAGATGACACATGTGTTTGATATTTAGAATATTGTCCTGGTTGTGGCATAACACGTTTAAAGGGAAAGTTCACTCAAAAATGAAAAAACAACAACAGCATTGGACCCCATTGACTTCAATTGTATAGACACAACCAATCAGACATTTCTTGAAATATCTTCTTGTGTGTTCCACAGAAGAAAGTCATATACAGGTTTTGCATGACAAGAAGGTAAAAACATGACAGAATATTTATTTTTGGGTGTACTATCCCTTTAAAGAAAAACACATCTTTGTTATACTGTTTAAAGGGGTCATATGGCGGGAATACGGGTTTTTTCTGTGTCTTTGGTGTGTTATAAGTTGCCCATGCATGTATTGGAAACGTTCCGTGTCTGAACAAAAGATGCATTCTATCTAAAAGCAAAAATGCTTATCCAGACCTTCCTGAAACACCTTGTGTAACCACACCCCCACAAATCTACATCCGTTCGTGGTATGATTTGACCAAGACTGCCCAAATGTATACGCAAGTAAGGTGGCTGTACCTGTCAGTACAATTGCTTTGGAACCTGATGGGCCAAATATGGTAAGAGGTGTTACATTTCCATCACACACTTGCAGAATTCGACCAATCACTACGTACTGGTTAACTGGCCAATCATAGCACACCTCGCTTTTCAGAGAGAGGCGGGGCAAAGAGGAGATAAACACATGCAGGGTATGTGGAAAATACAGTGTTTTTGAACCTTAAATCGTCTATAAATATTTCATCAAATCTAAAACAAACGATAATATTTCTTTTAGCAGTTTCATATGAGCCCTTTAACAAAAATAGGATTGAGCATCAGAATGACCATTATTTTATTATTAACAATAATAAACAATTTATTTAAATAATAATAAATAAAAATTACAGAATTTTTTGCATTTGATTATTATATATGATCTAACCGATCAGTTCCGAGCAGTAACTTTTATATAGAAGTCACAAGAACCTACACATAACATTAAGTGTGATGCTCCCAGACGCCAGCACCACCTTCTCTCTAGACGCCCTGTCGTAGATCCCCACATGACATTCATATGGTCCATCATCTTCCATTTGCACCTCAGGGAGTCTGGGGACATAGAGGAACAATATGTCTAAATACATCACAGCAGTCTAAATATCAGGGTTCGTGCTGTGCGAAAAGCCAAAGAAAATCTTCTTTTATTACACAGGTCTCTGGAACACTCATTCAAACGCACCATCCAGTGATCTAATAATTGTCAATACATCACGAATGTCCAATTTCTTATGTAGAAAGGCACTGTGTAATAAATGGTTATCATCACAAAATGAAACCCTTCAGCATGATACAACGCTCCCCTGCTATGCAGCAGGGTCCTGAGCACCACATATGGTTTTTTTTTTTTGCGATAACCGGCTGACTGTACATCATCCCTTACTAAGCTTCTGGATATAACTATTACCTGACGGTTGACTGGTAAACAAGGTCTTCTTTTCTGCGGAAGTCCTCTATGTGTGAAAAATTGGTATTGTACATGGCATCATAGGTGAAGATTTTCTGTTTTGAGGTGCCACCTTCCATCACCTGCAACAACAATGAAAACATACAATGATGCACTAAAGCAGGTTGTAAAAATAAAAGTTGAAATACAGAACAATTCAACTGATTTTTCACGTATAATGCAACAACTGTAATTTCACAGAATTTGACTGATTATTTACATATGACGGAACAGTCAAATTACAGGAAAATACTGCACATTTTCAATAAAAACATAAAAATATGTCAAGTTATGTGACAATACTGGCGACCTAGATAGTTTTTTAAAAGGGTTTTGTACAAGGTCTAACTGGCCTATTGTCACGGCTCACGTGCCGGACGAGACAGACGAGAAGCCAGGTATCCAAAAACAGGTAATCTTTTAATAAACAAAGACTGGTACATGTAACGCAAGACTTTACACGACAATCAATAACCGACAAGGGGACAAAGGAAACACAGGGTATACATAGTCCTTGGTAATTACAATGATGGCTGACAGGTGCGGGAAACGAGGTGATTACGGATGACGAACAGGTGCGGGATCGTGAGAAATGAAGTCCATAGGGAAAAACAGGTAGGGAAACGGACGGGAGTGTTACACCTATGTTTGTTTGTCAAAAAAACAGAGTCTGACTTTCGTATCACTGTCTGTGGAGGCTGATAGAATAGAAGTAAAGCTGATCATTTATGATTCCGTAAGTGATTAAATAAACACGCACACCGTTGGCAATGATGTGACAGTTTGATTCCATGTGTTACGGAAATTTAGCAAACTGATGGGTTTTAATTGAATCTTCTATCCGCTTGCTCATCAAACCTGTCACACTCATGAATCTGTGTGGTAAGATGAAAACCCCTTGTCCTAAAATCACTGAGCTATACCCTCTTAATCCTGCATACATTTTCATATTTTTGTCAGCTTCCGTCCCGTGTTTGCCAATATCACACAACAGCTAGTAGACTGAAACAAGTTACAACTTTTCAGGTATCACGCAACGATAGCTCTGTCCCCACTTACCCGAAACCACACTATCTCCCGTAGGTTCCCGTCAGTCATGAAATTACACTTCAAAGTCACCGTGTCCCCCATAACCACAGGAGGCAGAGGCTCAATGGTGACTGTTAAATAACCTGTAAAAAAGAACAGTCACTTTTAAAATGCTTTATTAGCAAAACACTCTTTTTTCCCCAAAACCTTAAGTTGTTTTGAAGCACCGCGTATAAACCTCCTTCAAGAAGGTCGCACTGCTATGACAGTGAAAGTATAGAATATAATGAGGAATATTTCAGATCAAAAGCATAATTGTCAAAACCAATGACAATAAAAAACTGTAAGTTGGTGGAAAATAAGTTTTCTTATTAACTTTTTATCTCTGTACTGCAAGAAATAGCAGACTTTTATCAGGGCACCCGACAGGAACTGCCCATTATCTCAACAGAAACGTACTGTACTTAATACCAATGTAGAGAAATTTGTTCCAGTAACACGGTCTATATTTCAACCAATGTTCCCAATGTCAGACGCATCATTGCTTTACTCCCATTATACGTTATACAGCTCTGACACTTAAACGAAATACTCCACAAATACTCAACCACTTCACACCCATCTTTTAGAATGTACTGAAAATATATTACATATAGCATTTTAATCGCATCATAGTATTACTATTACGTAATAGCTGTCACAAGGAAAACATTCTTTGCAACACTTGAACTTCTTGAGGCATGACATTCATCTATCAATGGTGCCAGGGGCCGTTTCCGTAATTACGTTGTTAAACGAAATCCCTCAATATGAAAAAGAAGCCGTGTCCTTCTGCATGTTGCAATTTCATTCAAACGGTCACCATGTACCAAGCAGAAATCAGTGTGGGAGGCAATCGCCTGTAATCTGTCACAAACAAACTGACCTACAAAATCCCACCGCTCCACCGTATACGCTTTTTAACTGCGACGTCAGCGAATGGATTATTTTTTTCCCTCTTTACCTAATCCATGGTATTTTTCTCCCCATCTACCAAGAGATTCTGCAAGCTGTTCCACGTGCAGTGTAGGATACTGGATGGTCATGTGACCACCCATGCCAGTTCCTCATGCCATGGTATACTGATGAAAAGAAGCTAGAGTAGAGTATCATACAGAAGGCTTAAGTGGAGATCATGTATCGACGCAAAGTACGTATATGGACATCTCACAGATCGCGATAATCCTGTGAAAAAGTAAATATTTGGTCAAATGTGACAATTGTCTGAGATGTTGCAAAGGTGATGTGTATCAAGTAGTTAATGATACGTTTTCATGTATGTTTAAGTTATGTAATCATGTTGCAATGGTAAAGACACATTAAAATCAAATAATATTGTAGATATTGCAATTGTAAATAAAGTCATGCATGGTAAACTATACAACTGAGTTGAGGCTTGTGATGATTTCAGTTGGGTGATGCATCCAGTAAAAGATATTTGACATAATTGACCCTAGTGTAACATTCCATCCAGGTCCATTACTCAACAAACCCCCCTAAATCAAAAGTCTCAAACAATATGATGTTGTGCGAGTCTTAAAGACAAAGAACTAAATGAAATACTATTTCCACTATATTGTATTTATACAACGATGACATTATGTGTTTATTGTTCTGCAATAATTGACCTTCGATTATTATAAGAGCACCCCTCCCTCCAAAAATGGGTCAGAACAAAAGATTAAGCTCTTTTCTCAAAATAACCACACATCAAAATCATCAGACAGGTGTACCCGAGTCAAAAACAGATATGTCCAGATATCAACATGCAGGTTTGAATACTTCAAATGGTTAGAACAGATGTATGCATCACATCCCTGCAAAAAATGACCATTAAAAACCTTTATATTGTGCATTGGGATCCATTTAATGGTGTTGCATCTACCAGATAACACCCCACTGAACCCAACACATCACAAGTATAGAGACCATAGCAGTTTCCATTACACCAAAACCCAACATCCATCACAATTTCAGAGAAGGCATTCTTTCAGCAGGGATGCTTGTGAAGTTGAAGACATAAAAATCTAAAGTGTCTCCTATTACATCAAGACAACCCTTAAAGCTGATGTACACAACCACGGCAAACATGAAAGAAAGTAGAACTTACCTATAACGACATCCAGCAGATCAGCACACAGCAGCAAAGATAAAGCGATCACACTCATCTCTCTGTTTTATGGCACTTTTAAAAATCACGCGATCGCGCAAGAATGTCAGCACTCCGTTTTAATGTCATGTCGTCTTCCATACGTGGCGGAGATGTTGAGAAATGTGTGATAGTTCTGCCTGTAATGTCTCATTTTTTCCTCCTAGCAGACTACAGCCTCGCGCTTTGGCTAGGGCGGAGATTACCAAAGCAACAGCTTTGAATGAATTCATTCTCTGCGCGCGGCCGGCGATTATTAACCCTACCGCGCGCACGCATAAACATAGGCTGTAGTAGGTAAATAAATAACCTTGAATTATAACGGATTTACGACAAAACCTCAAATGTTATATACTTCTATAATAAGGTTTTTAAGAAGACTAATAATAAACTGCTGCTGTTACAAGGCAACACTTTAAACGCACAGCTTATGCACGTCTATTTAATGATCCTATGAGATCAAACGTGACATTTATATAGATATCAACACAGGGTACATTACAAAAGGAAGAGCATTCTCTTCATCAAATCATCTGTCAAGTGAATGTCTTCATTAAAAGGGAATGTCTTCATTTCCCACTAGATGCAAAGCAATAAGCATCCCTCATTATAGAAACCTCCTAAATGAGATTCTTCATAATCTCATCTACAGCATCACAAAATAAACTACTGAAAAATACTGCAGAACACAAAAGGTACCAGGGATATTACTTAAAGCCTGAATTTTTGGAGCATGAATACATCCTGTCATTTATTTGATAGCCCTTTATCTGCTGTAATGGGAGAAGAACGAGTTGATAGATTCAATGAGCACAGAGAAAACCTCCACTACGACACAGAACGATGAATGAGTGTTAGACAGCTCTTATAAATCCTGACAGGTCAGTTTTATTCTGTGGCTGCCAGGGATGCGATTTGGCAACCTCTTCACGTACTGCTGGTGTCACAACTTGCATATATTAAACACTGGCTGAGCTGCGCAATACCGTGTTTGCTGATATGTTTACGGTTATTGCTGGCAGTGGCTGCCTGAAAATATGCTTAGATTCAACAGAATATCATTCAGCAGCATTCATGTACTGTGGATCTTTTACACACAGAAGATTTACCGTTGACTCGGACACGTAACGCATAAAAAAAATAAGAAATAGTAACAAGAAAAGAATGCAGGAATACAGAAAGCATATTCATGATTTATTTTTTTAACAAAGTGACCATGTGGACAGCGAGAATCGTGATAAACAAGTACCTTGCTTTCTGGATTATGAATCCCCTATATTCACATTTGACTAAAACAACATTAAAACACATTTAAATAGGATATTTTTACCGATTTACTGTGCACCTGGTGTCGCATAAAAATATATTTTATTCTTTAGACAAGAAAGAGCTGGGTCACAGCCAATACTCACACACATCCTAAAGATTATTTTCTGTATAACATCTGAAACACAAAACAACAAACACGTACCCTGATTCCTTACATGCAATGAAATCTGATCATTTGGTGGCATTAGTCATTTAGTGATATTGTGAAGAGATTATTCTTTTATATTCAGTTTTGGTGCCTTGTATACTAAGCACATGCTGTTATTATGAATGAGTAATTCCTCATAAGCTATCCAAACACAGAGCACACAGTCTATTTGTCCTTCGGCGACGATCTGACAATCCTCCACTGCTGCGAGATCACCTGACGCATTGTTAAAGGATGAATGTATATTATATCCTCAAACTGAAATGGGAAGCTGCCAGACCATAAGCGTGTTCTCATTAGAGTCAGGAGAGCTGGATGACTTTGCAAGCCGGCGGAAGCCTTTTCCACCGGATATAACAGCGGTCGATGTTACCTTCTCCCTCCGCGCTGCCTCCTTTGAGGAAGGCCCAGGGCCCCTGACCCAAACATCTGGGTCATCACTCAGCTCATAGATGGAGCAGTCCTCCAGGGTGTGCTCCAAAGAGTCTGGCGTAAAGTCTGAGGCGACCTCTGGCCGGGCGGTCAAAAGTTTACCTGGTAGCTGATATGTGGAACGCAGGTGGTACTGTAGCAACACCCCTTTGGGTTTGGCATCTCCCTGCGGAGAGCAATCTACCTGCTGGAGGGATTCCCGAGACGAGCCTGTCGCCTCTTTATCCTCCTCTCTGCTATTTGAATCCCCACCCTCCACGGCAGAATCCCGCTTTAGAAAATCATGGGATAAAATGCTGGAAGTAGCGACTAGAAATTCAACCGGGCCATTGTGAGCATTAAGTGAGGTCATTCCTTTGCCTGTAGGGGAAGATGGGCGAGTTTGTGATGGGCAACAAAGATAAAGCCTCTGATACAATTTGTTTGATTCAGATGTGGCTCACCTGTTATTTTGGGAATGCCCTCTAGTTTGGGCACCGGCAGGGTGACAATAACACCCTGGGCAGTCCCCACCCACAACAGACCCTGGCAGATGAGCAGACTGGTAACACATACTGTTGTTTGTCCTGTGGTAGAAAAAAAGCAACGCAGTGTCACTCCTTACCGCGGCAAACACTTTTCAAGGTCTGTGTGTCATGTAAAAGAAAATTTTTCATCCTAAAGAAATGATTTTCTGCAGTACACTATGTAGGACTTGCCAGGGCTTAGATATGCGGAGGGTGTTGAAATGTTGATCTCCTGGAGGTGCTCCAATGTTTCAGTGTGAAACAGACGTAGGGATATTCCTTTTGAAAACGCCATCCACACTCCTCCTCCAGCACGCACCATGTGGGTCACGCTAACCATAACATCTGGATGAGCTTCAAAACTCTAAAGAAATTCAAAATTGTATAACTCAAGAGTGTGATGGTACATTCACATGACAATGACAAATACTGTATGTTATCAAGTCTTTCTCTTGAATCCTCAGAGAACCAAGAAAGTAGAAAAGAGTTTTTATTAAATTGTATTTTTCAGTACTTTACTTTACATAATTAAATGCGAAAGCACAGTAACTATTTATATTAAAAAGTTGTTATAATTTCCACACTTTCACAAAATGATACGTATATTTACTTGCATGCTGGGAACTCTAAATTCACTGCTCGGTTAGGGTAGTTGACTTAATTATTTTGTGGTGAGACTACATACATTATTTAAGTAAAGATCCTTTATACAAGTTTAAGTGTGTTGAATAAAATTAAGTGGAATTCACGCATTTAGAATTCCGAGATTTTGTCTATAATTTTAACTTAAATATGGTTAAAAAACAAGAACACAAGTAAAGTTTACTAAATTAATTTAATGAAATCTACTAGGACACAGAATATTTTTTTACAGTGAGGTGGACACTTTAATTAAAATATAATATGGATAGTTACAGAGTAAAATATAATTTACAGTGAAGAATAGGCACTGTATAATTTCCACGCAGGGAGCGATCATAAGCTATCATATTGTTATTTTATATGTATAAAGTAGTATAAAAACAATTTAACCTACAAATTGCCATTGACTTGCATTGCATTGCAAGAAAACAATATTGAGGATTGATTATACTATTGTTTTGAAGTCAAAGAAAGATGAAATTATTTGTTCTTTTATCATTTAATAAATTACGCATCTAAGTGTTAATGTAGGCCAGTTCTATGTTACGCATTGTTAAATTATGTATGTCATAACAGCAGATTCATTCTCTCTAAAGCAATCTTGTAGATGGTTTCATCGGAAGCACGTGCCTGGCCCAAACTTCGAGAGGCTACTCGCTGCAGAGCTTTCTTGTAGCTCCTCCTCGCTAGACGTCCAGCGAGGAGGAGCTTCAGCCTCGAACTACACCGCTGTGCAGCACGTGATGCGCCCCACATGGGAAGATGGCGGAGAGTCAGAGACAGTTGGAGGTAGTCGGAATATGCAAAAAAAATTCTTTAAATATAAAATTAACTTTTAGTTGTGTGCAAATGTTTTCTTAGCTGTTTTTGAGTCCCTGAATATGCAATCGTGCATAGTTTAACGTTAGCGTCAAGAACCCAAGAACCTAACTAACGTTACATGTCACGTTAATCTGTGGGGAATTATTTGAATGCATGACGTGGAGATGAAAAAGCACCCGAAATGAAGCACGCATATGTGAAAACAGGCATGGATTATCATGGTCGTGCCACAATTAATAGAGAAAACTGTCATTGATTTTGGAAATATGATGTGTCTATGCAAACTAGACTGGAATTACTTGTGCAGTTAACTGTTTAAATGCACAACACCTTCCAGCTAATAAGAATCCAGTGTTGAGACTGACCATGGTATAATATAGCATGTTAAACTTGTCTTCTTACATGTTACTGCTCCAGATTTATTATTGTAATAATTGCGTGTATTGATTTGTTTTAGAAACTTAGCAAATCATATTTCACCTTGCATTTGGACTATGTCCTTCCTGAGTGACTTTGAGCTACAACTTTTAACTTGGCATGTAAACCATTATCATCAGCAGTGAAATGTCATCCTATGATACATTCAGAATACACTATATAGCCCACTGTATGTCCACTCTTAATTAACAGGGTGCACCACTTCAGCTTCGAGGGACTACCTGTGGAATATTTATCCATTTCTAATTATTTGATCACCAAAATGAACTACAAAAGTGATTCGAATTTAATGACTAAGATGTTCACTTGGCATCTATTAGTCTGATATGCCTGCAATCATGAGGTGGTGGTGCCATCAGTTATTACAAGCTTTTCCTCTGGCAAGGTATGATATTGATAACTGTACTTTGAATGAAGATATGCATTATGAGCATTCCTCTGTATGCAGGTAATTTGTAATAATGCACACTGGAAAAAGTGTACTGTTTTTGCACTCTTGCTATAAAGTCACGTGTCAGTCAACAAACAAGTGATCCAACCGGATAATTCATGGAGGTCATCCCAACTGTGCCAGATGTCATGGAGGTCACCCCAACTACGAGAATCCATGTATGTACATATATATGTGTTTATCTATTGTTTGACTTATTTATGCAATTACCTTCCTGTTTCATAAAAGTGTTTGAGCAGCAATTGAATATTGACATTATTATTGAAATGTCCTATCTTTTTGCACAAAGGACTCTGCTGTGATGAAATGGATTCAGCTTGCCAGTGACTGGGTGGAGGAGAACCGAACACAATTTACTGGGAAAGTTCACCTACCACAGATCACAAGCATGAGTGAGGATGATGCCTTGTTGGCCATAACAAGGATCTGTTTTTTAAAACCATTTTTTATGATGGTGAAATGGATGTAGACAAAATCCGGGCTCGCTTCCTTTTCACATTTGAAAGAATGGAGGACATGGAGTTTTTCATGCAGGAAATGTATGATAAAAGAAATCTGCGTGTGTCTTGTCTGCATAACCCTGACCTTTTAAACAAAAAGGCTAACTGATAGATCTGTGTACATATTATTTTGTAAATGTTTTTTTATTTTGTTGAAGTTTTAGCAAAAAAAAATCTTGTTTTTCAACAATTAAAGTTATGTAGGGAAAGAATTCTGGCATCTTTGTTTATTAATATTCAATTTAGTTTTTTACAATTTGTTGCTAGTGATAGATCCAGCTGCGGAATATGGCTTGCCGATCTTATAAATTCGAGTCCAGTTTCACTAGATCTCTCTCCTTCAGGAACTTAAATGAATATGAGGAATATGGAAGGAAAGGAATATGAACTCAGTTGTGAGTCGATACCTAAACATAGCCACGAAAAGTACGAAATGTAACAAATAATATGAATAAAAGTGAATGATAAAAGAAATGAATGAAAACATATGATAAATTAATAATATAATGAATGAGATACAGTAAATAGAATAATTAAATGAAAGTTTCTATCCAGATCTATCACTCGACTGAAGTTTGCTATTAAAGGTAATAAATACAGTAACATTTGAGGGCAGTGATGTATGTGACTAATAAATTGTAAATGTGTCATGATCCTGCCTCTCCTTGTCGTGGTTTTCGAGTCTTGTGGCAGGATCATGTCAGTCCCATGTGTTTTGTGTGGAGAAAGAGCATTGTTTTGGTTTGAGAAGCCATGCTCTCTCTCCGGTGTCACATCCTTTAGCCCCGCCCCCTTGTTTCCCTGTTTGCAGTCTGTTAGTGATAGTCTTGTCTCCAGCCCTGATCCATCCTTCCCATAGTGTTTCAGTCCCCTCACCTGCCTCGTGCAATCCTCCTGTTAGCTTTCCCTTAGTGTTTCATCCTTGTCACCTGTGGCCACTCTCCCTGTGTCATCAGTCCTTGTTAGTGTTTTCCCTTTATCAAGCCCCAGTTTTCCCTCTGTCCCTTGTCGGTTCATTGTCATTTTGTCATTATCGTACCTCCTCACGTCACCTTGTTGGATTATTCCTGTCTATGGATTATCGTGTTTGTTCCTGTTCTAAGTTTGTGGATTTTGTTGATTTATTATTCAAAGGACTTTGTTTGTTTTGTTCCCCTTGTGGAAAGTTTTAGTTTACATTTTTGTCTTGTTTTAGATCATGTTCTCCCCATCGAGGGTCTTTTGTTTAAATAAAGTTTTTGTTATTTAACTCTGCTGCCTGCGTTTGGGTTCTGTCCACACACCGTGACAAAATGAAGTAACAATCCCTGTCTACTAATAAATATTCCTGCAATGGTAGTCTTAGAGCACACTTGTTTTTATTGTTCTTTAGTGTGATGTGGCTGGTTTCAGACTACTGGACTTGATCCATGTCTTCTTAATCAATTAGTTATAAATCCATCCAAAATGATATTCCTTATACATTAGATTCCCATCTACCCTGTGTACATTTAAAATTATGAAACGGGATGAGACAAGCTAATAGGTTCATTTTGTTTATTTTTTATATCACACACGCAAGGACAACGCAGTTTCCACGTTTAAACGATTGAGATAAAGTGACAGGTCAGGCAATCTAATGTGCATATCAAGGATTGTTTAAGTAAGATCTGACGTAGAGCTTTCATGAACGAAAATGTGCGGCGCTTTGATATCCATAGACATCATGTAGCTCCTCCTCGCTGGATGTCTAACGTCCGCCCATTTGCTCTGCAGCGAGCACCACTTGCAAACTTCCAGTCTGTGTTTGGTTATGATATCACAATTTAGTTTACCTTAATATTTGATTCTATATTAATTGTATAAAAATACATTTAAATACTCAACAGTTCTTGATTCTTTGCGGAGGTCTACCGGAAGTTAAGTTTGGGCCACATACGGTTTGTTTATACTGTTGAAGCTAAAACAGTCTGTATATTCAGGTATAATCCACTATTGACTTGTCCATGTGTGCATCCATCAACCTTGTTATCTTCGAGTTAAACTTTCAACTTCCAGAGCAGAATTGAATCCTGATGTTAAGCATCAGGGAGGCAGGAGGGAGGGCGTGTTCCTCGCGGCAAAATAGAGAGGTTAGCTCAGCTGTCAGAAGCGATCAAAGGCTAGAGCCCTAACATGCTGTTGGGCTTCCACAGGGAGGATACCTTTTATGTGCGGCTTAAGATGCGCTCGCATAATGCATCTGGCGCGTTGTCTTTACAGCTAAACAAAACATAGAACTCTTAAATAAAACAACCAACCGATGACCAACCTGTCACCAGGGAAGGATCGTCACTCCAGAGCGCAAGTACATTTTACAGATTCTAATTAAAGATCATGAGGGTTCATAAATAAAAAAATAAAAAATAAATGACCCACACTGATAAATTATTCATAATTACTGCAATAATCTATAAAAATAGGAAATGTCAGTTTTGGTTTCAGGGTGATTTTAAAGGACAGGAATCACATTACAGGGGTTTGAATTTAAATGCATTTCTCTATGGAGAAGCAACTAATGTCTGTGATATATCTACCTGAGTCCTGAGAGACGAGCCCTCGATGACAGAGACCTGGTTGGCGCAGCTGGCCCACACACACTCGTCTATTCGCAGGAGTTTGAGGACCGGAGCGTACCCAATAACTACATATCTGCACGAGTCTGGATCCCATAACCCGTCTGGAAACACAAATGATGTTGGAGTTAGACATTCTATTGAAACGGGATAATATTAACTCATTTATGTCTGTGAAAACCCATCTAAAGTTATTTTATTTGTGATTTACAGTTTCCTTTATAAAATCATCCCACATAATGTAAAGATTATTATGTGAAAATATAAACATGACATCTTTAATATTGTCAACCCATGTTAAAGATCGAAGTCATAGTGAAATTAATGGCTGAAATCACATTTTGATGCTTCTTTAGATTAGATTATGAGACTTTTTGTTTCAAATTAAAACCAAACACATATTTTTAATTCAATTAAATGAAAAAAACTGAGTTTTATTTGATTTAAGAAATTAAAGTAAAATAATTTGAATAGTATAAAATATCAATTTAAATCAAATTAATACGAATGTAATATTAAATTAAATAATTTTATTTAAATTAATCTAAAATTTAAATCTCACTTTTGAAAAATTACCTCCACTCTTTCTTTTGTAAACTGCAACTTTTCCATGACTTAATCCAGCAAAGAGATAATTGGTGGAGTGTTTCAGGCACAGAACCGGACACCCCTCTGGGTTACAGAATGTTAGAAGACACTGTGCAGCAGTGTCCACACTTCCATAAACTAGAATGCTGATAAAAACAAAAACAAATTTACTACTTGTCCCTACTAGAGGGAACTACATTAAACCAACAATGAAGCTATTATAATTATTGCAGACCAAGACTATTTGACTCGAGTCCTGCAGGAGCGGTGTCCTGCCGGTAAGTTTTGTTCCAACCCTTATCAAACACATCACCTGCAGACCTTGAATTAACTTCAGGTGTGTTTGATTAATGTTAAAGCTAAACTCCGCAGGACACCGGCCCTCCAGGACCGTAGTTAAATAATCCTATTCCAGCACACATTCTCCTGCACTCACTTGCCATCCTGTAATCCCACACAGATGGTGTTGCCAATCTTGGATGGAACTTCAGTGGCCTGTACCTCCTGCTCCTCATCAGTGCTGGGCTCTGTGATATACTCCAAACAAAGCACAGAAGAACTGAGAGAGAAGCTCTTAACCGAGCGTGGAGTGGGTCTGTTGAGAGAGAAAATTTCCACTTGCCCGTGAGAGTCATCGCCCCCGCTCGCCACCTGCTCCGTGGAAGAGACAACAAATGGAAAGGAACATGTGAAACAGGACATCCAAGGCTTAAACTTACTGGCATGGCCCTCTGAGAAGCTGCAGTCAAGAAAAACTGCCACAAGATAAATAATTTACAGAATGTCTTTTGATGTGGAATTCTTGTTGTTTGTTTCTAGAGCAGTTCAAACTACTTTTGAGAAACTTCTAATCCTGCTTTCCCTTTCTTTTAAATGTTGATCAAACAATTCTAACAGTGTGGGTTTGTTTTGTGGAGCTTTTGCTCAAACCTAAGGTGTTGGATAAAGTCTAAGAAAGAAGAAAGCAAAAAGCAAAATCATAGAAAATTTTATTTTCATGTAAGATTTGCGATTTAGCAAGATTACAGATTACAATAAATGAATTTAGCTTTTGCTAATACACATGTGAGCAGCCGACTATTCAGATGTTTCTACAGAAAGTGATCTGAGAGTTTCAGACGTGATGAAACGAAGGAGACATCCACAACTGGTGTGTCAGAGATGTTCAGAGATGTTGTGTTCCTCCACCAAATGGGAGACATATTTAAAAGAAAAGAGTGAAGTTCACATTGTGTGAAAGTGTACCTACCCAGAGGTAGCCCTGAGGCAAGGATGTGCTTGCTGCAGAGAATCCAAGCAGAGCACACTGAACTGGGTTATAAAGACCGGCCTGTAACTGAAAGAACAAGATTGAGATTATAGTCAAGCTCTTATGATTCAACTTCATACAACCCTGTTATGCATTACAGTTTTTACTGCATTACACAATAGAATGCACTCAACCCATTATGCACATGTAAAAACCTTTCTATAACCTGCTAACTGTGTTAATGGAATATTTGGCTCCAAAACATTAAACTACTGCAACAGAATAAAAATTAGGGATGCACAGATATGTACATTTTGTCTGATAACGATAACTGATGTTTCTTTAACATTGGAAGCCGATAACCGATATATTGGCCGATATACAGTCTCTAGATATTAATATAACATTTCGTAAGACTGAAACAAAAGGCAAAGTGTGGACAACTGCTTTTATATGAAAACATTCACTGCACAAAACAAGGTAACCATTTTCTCCCCTTGAAAATCATGTACCAAGCCTAATTTACACTAGTTAAAGATTATATAACCTTTAAACTTTTCTGTTTTTTTTTTTAATTTAACAAACAAATTATAGATGTTCTTTCCGAGCAACCCAAAAACATGTTCTTAATAGCCACAAGTCTAACAGACCGAAAGCATTCAGACAGCAGTCTGATTCAAACAATATGCTTTTGTTCCTATAATTTACACATTCATAAATACTGTATCTACATACTGTACCTACATCAACGTTTTGCTGATAGCAGTAAGTGAATGATCATGACAGAAAGACTGTACAGTATTTTAACTGTGAACAGCGTGCAGCTAAAGATGTTTAACCAGAGGAAATCATTTATGATTTATCGGTTATAATATCCAAACATTTTATCACCGGCCGATAAGATAACATAAAAAATGACCATTTATCGGCCGATACCGATATGGCAGATAATTGATCATTCTTCCTTAATAAAAATGTTTAGTTATTTATAAAAAAAAAATTTGAACATTTGATTGCAATTAATTTTGAGGAAATAGCATCCAGCATATTAACTCAGTAACACTTTACAATAAAGTTGTATTTGTTAATGCATTAGCTAACATGAACTAAAAATGAACAATATTTCAACCTTATTTTAAGGGATAGTTCACTCCAAAATAAAGATTCTGTCATAATTGATTTGCCCTCTTGTCATTCAAGCCTGTATGACTTTCTTACTTCCGCACAACACAAAGAAGATATTTTGAAGAATGTTGCGAACTGGCCCCCATGCACTTGTTTTGTGTCCATACAATAGAAATGAATGGGGGTCAGCGTATTTTAAAAATAAGTATTGAATGAACTAACATTAACTAAAATAATAAATTGCTCATTGTTTGATAAATTGCCTGTTAGCTTATGTCTTTACTAAACAAATTCAACCTTTTTGTCAAGTGTTAGCATTAACTTTTAATATTACAGTGTATTGTTTCAGTGTCTGTGTTCTGGCAGCTGTGGCGATGCTGATAAGTTCTGGGTTTACTGCATATCTAACATGACAGGTGATCACAGCCAACAGCTGGCATGGAAAGAGAGATAAAGGAACTGAATTGACTGAAGGGTACTTTGGCTCAGATTAGACAAACATAAGGTTATTAAAAACTCCTTTCCTTCTGCATATAATTTATGCACAACACCGCCAAGCTATTATTTCAGGTTTAATCATCAGCGGCCTGTGTGTTTAGTGACACACCACCCCTGCCTACACTGTGTTCATGTTAATGAAGGGCACACCGCTTGCCACAGCAAGAAATTACACAAGTCTGCTTGATCCTCATAATACAATTACAGCTCACGAGTAACAAAGAATTCAAATGAGAAGCAACGCTAACATGTTTGTATGTTTTTAAAGGGATTTGTTCAACACAATGGGGTTATTTTATAATACAACAGTAAGTCATGAGTGATTTTCAATTCATTTCGTTTTTCACTGATGTAGTGATAATATGCAAACATACAGTATATCTGTTCCGAGGCGAAATCAGGATATCAGAACCTATCAATCACCTCAAAATGAGAATGGCTGCATATTTCTTAGATTTGTCCTTTTTAAGATTTATCTTTAGCAATGGCAAATATAATACAGCTACAAATGACAGCCTATTTCTATAAGCTTTAAAAATGACAGGATGTTCTTTCTTTTTACATTGACATCCCTCAAAAATGGTTTATCTTGATCTAAATGCTGAATCAACCACAGCTAAATTATTATATATGCAAATGAATCCATAAAATTTACATGACAGATTAGCCTTTAGCACAGTTCCATAGTTAAAGGATGACCTGTTTAGATGAAACAGTGCATATTGTGTTTGAGGAGGCACTTGCGTGGGAAAGGCAGGCTGCTTTAGTCCCTCTCCTGCTGTGAGCCTGGTGCTCGCGCTCTGATGTGCAAAACTTACTGCAACTGTCTCTTTCCGGATACGCGTGGCGGGAACGAGACCCTCGTTTCATCTTAAGCTATCTACTGGGGCCAAGGATTTTATTCACATTTCCATCCATGCATAAAACAGGCGGAATATTTAATATGCACATGAACATGCCCACTGGAATTGTTTATACAAGGTTCCGCGTCACAAATTTTGCGCTGCTCCATCATGTAATTCCACTCATTGAAACTGAAGTGTTGATGGGTTTGTTAAAAGACAGAAGTTTCTTCATGACCTGACAAAGATTTTTATTTGCTTATCTCATGTTATTTTTTATGCGCTGGAAATACGCTGGGGGCTCAGCGAAAAGTTTAGACCCAGACACATTTGTCTCATGGGTGTTTCTCCTGAAGCAAACTTCACATCAGATAAGCACCTGCTTGTCTGTTCCTGCATCCAGGCAGCGATTCTGCAAATCTTTAATCTGCGGTGACGAAGATATTTTCTGCCACACTTTTGGCTTCAAATATTCTTTTTGCAAAAAGTGAAGCTTTCCCACCACGAGACAGAGCAAGTTTAACTAGCTTGATATTTAAGGATTTCTTCTGATCTTCTACTGTATATTTGTCTGTGTATAAAAATATAAGCAAAGACATTATGCATAGGTTTCCCATTTATGTTGTATATCTTATGAAATAAGCAAACCATTCGGTCTGTTCCCCTTTGGACTTTCTTTTGCAAATAGGGATCTTCTCCATTATTCATGACCTACTTTATCTATTTCCTTGCAGTTTTGCCTGCAAAGCTTTGGATGAAATTGTGCGGAATGAGATTGGCCAGTACAGCCATTACGTGGCATCACTATTATGTGTCATGGATAGTGTTTCCCTTGCCAATTCCAAAATCAGAGGAAGAAATCCAATTTATTTACAACTCGGGTGATGTGGGACCAAACGTCCATGATCAAATTCGACAAATTTCAGATCATGTTCTTCAGGAGGATTCAACACCAACCAAGAAAATGCCATTTTGATGAATGAAAACACCAACAAATGGTTTGTTTGGGTATGTTCAGGACCAATGAGCAAAGATGGATGACCGAATGGCTTTTCAATTTTAAGTAAAGACACCCTGGCTCGTGGCATAAAGTACTACAGATAACGCTTAAGACTATATTTATTCTTCATTCTAAATCCTGTGCCTGCGTTGAACAACGTGTCCTAAGGCTCCAGCCGTATAACTTCAATATTTTTCAAAGCAGAACACATCCCAGGCAAACAAAACATCCACTGCCAAGACGGTTAGGAGAGACATCAAAACACGAGAGAGACTGACATTTTCGCTATTGTTCACTGACTCTATTGTTCTCTATGGAACACACATAATTGTGTTTCTGGCATTCAGGTGATGCTAGTTGGCTCTGGTTTTGTGAATTTGGGTAAACAGAATCCTTTTACAGCTCTCAAGTAACTGAAACGAAACCATTTAAACACAAACCACTACTACATGCACCATGAGAAGATGTTTAGAGTCATTTATCTTTTGTGACAACATGCCCCATTCGGGGTGTATCAAGACCAACAGGAGTGCCAAACTCATGGGCACTAAAGAGAACCATCAGTATACAGAAGGTCTGCACTGAATATATAAAATACTGTGGATCAAAAGTACAAAACAGATGTTGTAAAATCAAACAGACCAGAAGGTGCACAACTGCAATGCAGTCAAAAGAAAAGATCAAAGCTATATGTAATTGTAAGGAGAACCATGTTATTTGATTTCGTCACCAAACTCATAAAAACACCACACATACAGCACATTAAAAGTTAAGGAAGCTTTCCAAAGCGAAACAAACCTATAGACAACAGTCTAGAACGTACAGCTTGTTCCTCAGCTCAGTCTCATTCAGTGTTAACCAATGCAAAACACTAAAAAGTTACCTTCAGATCTTGTGCTTTCGGTGTAAATACAGGCACCCGACACGCCAGTAATGGGCACCAGAATGGAGGTTTAGTCTTTTCATCATCCTCTACACAAACCCAGCCAGGCGTGTTCTCCTCTCCTACATGAACAGTAATAAGCTTACGGGAAAGGAAACTCAACACAAACAAATTATCCACTTAGGAGTGAACTATTTTCGTGAACTAATGTCTGAAAGGCCATACTCACTCAGGGCAGTTTTGGCCAGATGCAGACGGTTAACCCAGGAGATTTTGCTAACTGGACTGGGTGTACTGAAGACCACTGTGAAACTGACCGGACGACCAGACCTGTTAAAATATATACATACACTCAATCTGAGAGGAATTAAATGCGCAAATAATATGCATATTGATGAAAAGGTGGCAATTTAGACCATCATTTACTATAGTGGCACAAAAGAGCCTTTAACCAAAAAAGTGACTGATCCGCAAGTCATTTGGGTGTAAAGGATGTCAGAATAAACATCATTTTCTGGTACAAGCCTGATGAAATGGATGAACTGTCACGCCTACGCACATCAGAAAGGATTTTAATATACTGCTTTATTTTATAGCCCATGCCTGCTGGCATCAGTGTGCAGTTGGCTCTTACTTGTCAGGCTTGCCAGGAACCATTAGCCGAAGACGGCACTTGTTGGCACACTGGATCTCGTCTTCTTTGATGCGGACGAGCCTCTGAAGAGCCATGCACCAGTCCTGGCCCACTGTCGTGTTGAGATTCTGTACACGCACACAGGCACATTCACCAAAGACAGTTGTCAGATTGACAAAGTGCTGGTTACTGAATTTAGTGACCTGCTTTTAAGCAACACCACATAATTTAAGTGAGAGAGCAAAGCGATGGGAAGGAATAATTTGTTGGAATGTCAGAAATTGATGGAAATGGGGGAGGAATGACCAATATAAAATAAAAAGAATAAAGACACAATTCCAAATTTCATTTAATCTGCATTTCTAGATGTATTATGGCCATTTCAGTCCAGTTTCTGTTGAATTTCAACAAGATGAAACCTCAGGAGTCACAAACAACAGCAATGTGACACATGAAAATTGTTATCACATACATTTTTGAAAGTGAATATGAACTTGTTTTCTTTGCAGTATTTGGGGTCTAAAAAATGTTCTGTTATTTTGACATGTTTCTCAAGTTTTCTGCAAATAAATGCAAATAGAAACAATTTTGTTATTTGAAATTTGGTAGAAATATTATTAGTAGTTCATAGAATGAAACAAAAATGGTTATGTTAACCTATTACTAGTAAATTTTGAATAATACATATTGAAATGGTCTTGTGGTGGTATATATATATATATATATATATATATATATAAATTATACAGCATCATTTCAAAAAATGATTTCAATTGCAAAAAGGAAACCAGATCTTGCTACATTGTCTATACGTAATGGTGTATACTGTATATACAGACTTTAGCAGTATATAGAACATGCAGTATTGCAATTTTCTTATGATCTGATGACTAAAATACTTATTCACATTTGATTATTACCTTTTTAATATTATGGACATGAATAAGGTAAGATTATGCTTTAATGCACAGTATGCATTATTATATTTCTACTGTCGTACTCTACATACAGTGATACCGCCCAGTGGATCATAAGAGATTTTACCTGGTAAGATCCCTGCAGGGTGCCGACTAACAACGTGACTTCCTCCACCACTGACAGATCATGTTGTAGCTCCTGCAGTTCCTGAAACAGCCGGGGAGGTCCCAGAAACAGCTTTCCTGAACAAACAGCATTTCCATTATAATCTCTACTCATATTTACATTAAAGCAATTTGGGTCTGAAATGGTGCGCCTGCAGCAAACTTCTGCAGTGGAATTTGCTGTTCATTTAATGCTGTAATTCCATGCAGTAATTGCATCACGTTGAAATCAAAACCCAAACTCGGTGGGAAAAAAGTTGCTGATGCAAAAATGAAAAGACAAAAAATCATCCAAGGATTTTGTTAATTTGACACTCTGACAGTGAGCATATATTTCCCCTGCTGGAGAATATGAGCTGGGATTTGCTTTGAGCCCTGCAGAGGCAAAAGGTTTTCTGAACAAGATGAATGCAGATGGAAGGCTGTGTGCAAATTAGTTCTGGGATCAGTGGATTGTGAAAGGTAGAGCTGGCTTAACCGTGAGAAAATGGAATTTGTGTTGTTTAACAGTGTTAGAGATCGGATGAAATCTATACATAGGATTGACAACAGGATTGATTTTAAAACTATATGAACGTGGTGGGAAATATACATCTTTTCTCACCAGCCACACTGGCCGCAATGCAGAATGTTACCAGATATGGTTTTATTTAAAATGTATAACTCGACATGAAACCGAACTGAATGCCTTTCACCTTTGACTCATTTTGTATTAAAGTGATAATTCACCCAAAATAAAAATGCTATCAAATTCAAAACCTATATTACTTTATTTCTTCTGCAGAACACAAAAGAAACTATTTTACAGAATGTTGGTAACCGAACCACAGCAGGTCCCATTCATTTGAATTGAGATTTTGTGTCCATACAATATAAGTGAATGGGTCACACAGATTTGAAATGACAACAGGGTGAGTAAATAATGACATATTTAAACATTTTTAGTAAACTATATCCCTTTAACATACCAACCTTGATTGTTGGTGGAACTCGAGCGTTTGCTGGCGCTCTGCTGGAAGACGCTGTCTTTGCGCTGGGGCGTCTCCTGGCCCACCTCCACCACCTGAACCTGCAGCAGGGGGGCGGTCCACTTAACTGCGTATTTTGGACCAACAGGGACCAGGCTGCTGATATCTGGGGGGCCCCTGATTATACAAACAGAAACCGCTTTAAGAATGCAGGCCAAGTCAAACTCGCAATTACACCTAATACCCGATTCAAGAACTTCTGAATGATAGTGACGAATCAGACGGGCAATTAGGCTTTTGTGATCAGACGGATTCCCAGGGAGCCTAACACCCCTACTGAGATTTTAGGAAATTGCTATTTATGTATTACTCTGTTGTGCATGATCCGCATTGAAAACAGTTGGATGAGATTGAGAAGCGGTGGAGAACTTTGAAGCGTCTGTAAAATCACCCTTATTTAGTGTCTTTGAAAACAGCGTGACGCAGTGGAAAGCGTTGCCAGATTGAAGAATGTTACCTTGGCCTGTCTAAGATGTTATCAATGCCTGTTTCAATGTATCTACGTATCAACCATAAGAAGGTTAAAAGGAGGATAAGAAGAAGTGACAACTTTAATCCATAAAACATGAGATTAGGTTTTGTAGAGCAGTTAACAGATTTATAATTATATATATATATATCAGTATTAAAGCCATTTTCTGTTTTTGGATGTGCAGAGATACTTACTTCGAATTGATGTTTGCACAGACGAGCATGTCATTCAGGAGAAAGACTTTACGTTCCTTGGACTTGAGGACTTGACCCTTCTCACCGTAGACCGTCTCAATCAATGTTTCGCACAGAATCAACTGCTTTTGATCGGAGCTCAGCTGCTGTTAAAATAAAATAAAAAAGATGAAAACCTCCTGACATAACACTTGCATCACCTGTCTGTACATCTCTCCATACTCCTAATATGAGGAGACTTTGAGGTAAGTTTCTTTAATCATCCGCCTTTAAATAATTTAATTGCCAGCTGTCATATCCTGGAATGTATCAACTGCATAGCTGAACTAATCTACAGAGGTTAGATTGACAGAGGTTACCTCTGGGATTGGAAAAACAGGTGAGCTGTCGCATATTAGCATTTGCACATTCAGTGTTCTCTGTGTGGTGCAGTTGTTGAGGGAAATAAGAGCACTCTAGTGGGAATAGTGGGTATAATATAGATTACATCTGACAAAGATACTGACTGGTAGCAGAACTTCACCTGCACATAACCTAGATAATAAAGCCAGACAGCTAGCTGGTGGTTAATAGGTTAAAAGGTCATAAATGATCAAATCAATTGGTAATGGCTCAATATTGTTTCTTTAGTGACACATAAGATTAAAAACTAGTTTTTGACAAAAGACTGTACACACCAGTGAGTGCAACATCAGTCAATAGTATTTTTAGTTTTTCTGTAAGAGACACTTAAGGGGAGAGTTCACCCAAAAATAAAAATATCATCATTTGGTCACCCTCATGTCATTTCTAACCTGTATGACTTTCTTTCTTCTGCGGAAAAAAAAAGATATTTCAAAGAACATTGGTCCCCTTTGACATCCATTATATAGACACAAAATCAGAGACCTCAAAATACGTTAAGCGATTTAAATATTTCTCAAAATAGCTCCTTTTTTTTATTCACAGAAGACATTTTGTATATATTTGCTGTCCTTCTGAAACCTTGGATGTCCAAATTAGTTTTTTTCAGGAAATAGAATAAACACTGTTTATCAAAGGTGACAATCACTTTTTAATACTTTTTATTGGTTAGATATTTGCAAAACCCAGTCAAACACATAAAAGGTGACTAAAAATAATGATTTATGGCAAAAAAAATCACGAATCAAGGTGTAGTGAGGTAGGAGGGACGAGAGCCGGTGCGTGAGTGATAACAAGCGTAAGCTGTAAGTGCACCAAGGAATCACGGAGGAGATCAGGAGAATAAGAGGACGAGCGACCGGACGGTCAGTGAGAGAGGACCAGGCCTGGCTTTTAGTTATGGTTTGTGTGTGTCGCTGGCAGTCGCCGTGAGGGGGCTGCCGGCTGTCTATTTATGTTTATATTTATTTATTAAAGATGTAAAATGTTTGCCGGTTCCCGTCTCCTTCCTTCCTTTTATGGATCTTTGTTACACAAGGTTTCAGAAGGACAGCAGCTATATAAACATGTAGACACATGCATGTTTTGAACAACGTGGGCATAAACAAATTAGGAAATGTATTTGTCTTTTCAACCCGTAGAAATTGACTATATATATATAAAATATAGTAGATGGATTCACAGATAATAGAAATCGACTTAAACCCACAAAATTCCAATTTTGATTTAATGGGATCTCTAACATGTCCCACTCTAAATACTTTATTGACAAAAAGCCATCCTGCCAAGGAAACTTTATCATAGAGATATTTTCAGAAAGAGCAAATGAACAAATAAACATGCACTGGCACAGACAGCTCATGTCCTTCACCAGTTAAATGAAGCTGCAAAGCCAAAACAATCAGTTTCAGGCTGTGTGTTTGTGAAGTGCACTGACCTTGCTGAGGTTGCGGTCGCTGATGCTACGAGCGAGCTGCTGGATCTCAGCGAGCTGCTCTGCCAGACGTTTCTGCTCGTTCAGCTTTTCAGCAAGAGTCTCGAGCTCAGTGAGGGCCAGCTGCAGAGGAAGCCTGTCCTGATGCCCCACAGGTGTGTTCTTCAGCATGTCCTGAGCAACATACACATATCTGCATTTGTTAAATTCAGTTCCAGGTCTTGATGATTCCTGTCTGTAGTTTATTCACAGCTTTAACACCATCTGCAAGCTGGAATTAGTATGACTATGAATCACCCACAGGTAATGTTTTACTTGTATTATAACATGAGAGGGACTATATCTTATAAATGAAGGGTTGCATTAAATGTTTCACAGCAATTTATTTTATTATTATATGGCAACCGCTATGCCATATTGTGATTTAAAACTACCAGGCTACTGTATATCAAACCTAAATACACCCATGTGTCCATGGAAAAACCTAAACCAACAACTGACTATATGCAAATTAAGTTATTGCATGCAAGACCGATCATAAAAAAGAAGTGACAGCTTGACAGCAACATATCATGTGGTATCATATCATGTAATTCATGTAAATGCATGCTGTGTGTGTATTGCTTCACTATCAGACTTACTTTCACTTCTCCACACAGAACACAGTCTGAGGAAATGCCACCGAAATAAACGCTTCCTTGTAAAATGTAACTTTCTTAAGGTTATTTGTGGTTTGTCCTTAAAACTTTCAGAGCACCAACCTGAAGCAGCAATATGAATTGAGGAAAACGCTGAATCGGTTTGACCATCAGACCATAAAGAGTGATTCTGTCTGCACTCGCGGCCTGTTTCTTCTACAAAACAGAAAAACACACCAAACAGGATAATCCCAATATCATCATCCAGCATTTAATTCAGGGTTCACACACTTTTGAGCAATAGATGTTCACGACTTTTCCAAGACCGTTTCAGTTCAGTGAATGAATTAATACATTTTAGGATTAAAAGATTAAACATTAATACCTTTTTGACTCTGTATGATTTGCTATGAAATATCTATTAAAGAATCTGACCGATTCTGTGTCCAAAGAGAACAATCGGCATTGCAAGCTAGTTTTAGTCTTGTTTGTAATGCACTCTACACGTTGTTGAATTATCAATAATGTTCACGACTTCTAAGATTTACTTTCATTACTTTTCCAGGCCTGTGATGAAATAAATCCTGATAGTTTCATGCTTCCCATCACTTCTCACAACAGAACTCAATAACTACATGGTACACGGAACAACCTGAAACAAAGATATCCAGACAGGATACAAGAAAATCGGATTTAAGATTGACATGCAAGAGGACTGATGAAAGGTTTACCTTAAGAAACTCCAGGAATGCTGGCTTGGATATACAAGCTTTCTTGATGAGAGCCATTGCATTGGTGAAGTTGTTGACATAATCACTGTACACATCTAGCACCATTGACTTGGAAAACTAGAAAAGAATAAAAAAAGGCTCAATAAAGTTTTATATACAAAGAAAGACATAACAATCCACAGCTAAGACATGACATGACTTTATATGTACTTAAAGCTCTAAACGATGCTCATCTTTGATGATACAAACTTTATTTGACCTACATTCTTATATTCCAAAGCTGATTCACTACTGCTTTAGAATGAACTACGTAACCATCTCAAGCAGAATGTGCTCAGCTGCAGAGGAAATATGTGGAGTTTAAATAGAACTGCTGACTGCTGGTTTTCCATATGCAAGGGATGATCCCTTAGCACAAAAGGAAAGATCATGATGGAGTATATTGGGAGCACGACCCAATGTTAAAACTAAAAATGCTGGTGACACTTCAGTATAGGGAGCAATTCTCACTAATAACTTGTTGTTATCAGCATGTCTACTATTGGAACATTGGTTTTTTATTAGTACTTAAAAAGCACATATTCTGCATGAGCATATTCTACATCCCTAATCTTACCCAATACCTAAACCTAACAACTACCTTACTAACTATTAATAAGCAACAAATTAAGATCTTATTGGGGAATAAGTTGTATTTAATGGTTTGTTAACAGCGAGAATTGCCAAAATGCCTTCTTTTCCACCATAATATTATTAACAAAGATAAGTAACACACAGTGGTGCTTTCAAAACATTGTTTGGCAGCCTGTCTCTCAATAGCAATATTGACTCAACCCGAGTTAAGCCTGAGACCTTTGGCAAAGACAGAGAGCATGTGTTTGTAATAAAATAGAACATCGTTTAACGTACAGAAGCCACAAATAGGTCTCCAATTGTCTCGGTATTGTCCCATTCCGCTACACGAGAGGTCAGTGCTATTTGAAACATGGAGTGGCATTGCACAATCTCCTTCAGTCTGTAGAAAATGGGTGGGATCTTTTTCAGGCTTAAGATCCGGGGCTCCGCCTCCATTAAAGGCTTTTTGTACTCCTAAAAATATAATACAGACGGTCACTTTTATGCTCATATTTTGTAGCTATGACATCCAGTCAGACATTCACAAATTAATACATTTTTATTGAATACAATAGAAAATGTCAGTTGTCAATATTGTGTTACTAACCAGCAATATTCTCTTGAGGGAGTCTAAGTAGCTTCTTTCACTTTGGATAATAGAGCCGAGAATATGACGTCTAACAATCTGTGAAATACAAATAACAGAAAATGCAAATATGAAACTAATGTTAACTGAAGTCATATCAAGGGTTTATATGTCCAAATACAATGTGTCCAATAATTTGTCCACTATGTGTAAAATAAGGTGGAAACCCAAACACTAAAATTGTTTCCACACACATCTGCTTTCTACTGCTTTTACTTTTTCACACTTACTGAATTAATAATATTTTAACCATATCGCTAATAGTTTTACATTTCCATACCCATAGAAACCTCAATACCCCCCCCAACACACACCTGTTGGCTACTAAGCCCCTCCGGCATTGGAGACAGCTGAGGTGGAGGATGCTTCAGTTCAGAAACAGTCACATCCAAATATCCAGAATCATCTTCTGTGTCATCTGCACATTTACAGTAAAAAACACAGCTAGATTTTCTATCCCGGTTGGCATCAACGAACATTTCAACATCTTCCATCTCCGTTCCATTTAGATCAACTGTAGCACCGCAATAAAATATGCTAGGATCCTCAGATGTACCACACCAAGAGCTACACAGTCCACTTGCTATTTGTTATTTCTACAGAACGTTTCAGAACATCTAAAGGGACATTCTGTTACTAATATTCACTTCTGCACTGTAACCTACCAGGTGTCAGAAAACACCAGATTTGTACAAGAGGAAATGAGAGTCAAGAAGTCAAACCTGTGCAGTCTTTTTTACTCAGGAAGGACACTTTGCGCATCATGGCTATTTTGGTCTTTTCCAGTCCATCTTTCGTGCCGTTCCTAGCAGCTTTCATGAGCTGTTGAACCTACGGGAGGAGAAGAGAGAGACCGGTTGAGTGGTTGAGGACAGTGAGAAACAAAATGAATCAGCTTTAGTGTGGCGATAAAAATAAAATAAATAAAATCCTGTTTGTGGATTAGTGTGCTCAGCACAAGGGCAAACCCTCAAGGTCCTCTGCTGCGAAAGTGCAATACTCGGTGGATTTAAGACGGTTTCATTTTCTATTTTAAAAAAAGCACTGTCTGTTGAGCAATAGTGGCCATAAAGGACTAGTCTGAACACTATGGAAATGATGAATGGGACTAAATCTAGATCTAAACTAAGAGTATATAGTGTAGTATAATAAATTTTTTTAGTAATTTACAATTCTTATAAAGCTCAATTCTTATAAAGAATTATTGTGGATTTATTGCTTAAACATCTTCAGATATATTGACTTGACATGTTTCAACCTCCTGTTTTTTCCATTTTTCCACTAAATATGTTCAATTTAAATGGGTGAACACAGAGAACACATGTACAAGAGAGTACCCATTTTGTTGTATTAACCTCAAACAGGGCCTGTTTAAAAGGAAGACATTTGATGAAACTTCCCAAAAAAAATCTGTACAATTCGTCAGATGGGGGATGACACGTCATCATGGTTATGACACAGAAACACAAAGTTGACATGTCCCATGTTTAATGTCTCAAAACTCTGCCACTGTAAAAAGTACCTTTATGTCATAGCTTTGTTTGAGCTGCCCGACATCTCGAGCCCCTAAACGCATGGCTAGCTCACGCCGGGTCTGGACACAACGCTGCTTCAGACGCCGCACATCTGGAGAAATCTATATCCATAACCGCAAAGCCACGCACGGCCACAGAGAGCAGGGGGTTGAGTTGAAACAGCGCAAATAGAAAGAAAGGCAAAAAAATAGGGGACAAAGAAAGCAAACAATGAGATAAGAAACAGACGAATATATTGAGGCGCGTGGGAAGCAGACACACAAGCAGACAGTGATAAAATCAAGGCCAACAAGAAGGAACGAATGGGAAACGTAACAGCAAGGAAGCAAGATGAGAGATAAAGCCTCATGAAGTGTCTGTCTCTGTTTACAGTAGACGAACATCACACTATTACACTAACTATATAGTCACATATTAACGCTTAAACAAAACTACCCATGTTCTGACTGAATAATGCCTAGTCTGTGTTCTCTGTTAGTTTGATGAAGGCTTTCTGTACCTGTTTTACGCATGACGTGCAACATCTGTGGATTAAGACGTGATTCTCTGCATGCATCAATAGACTAATTAAGAACAGGAACAGGGTAAAACAAAGCAAGGAAAGAGAAGCGAAAGAACCCCACTGCAAAAAAAAAACTTTCCTTTTTTCAGTTGAAGTATGTCGTTTATGTGCCACTGGGGTCACCAACCGGAATTGCAAAATGAATCTGTTTAATAGAAGATAACCTAAACCATCCCCTCCACCTGCCATTGGTCTGACAAACAGATAGCCCCGCGCACTTCCAGCGTATTGATAAATAAACTATGCGTTTGTACCTTATTGCGGGTGGGCTGCTTGGTCTCGCTGTCTGACTGCTCATCATAACTCTCAAACTCGCTGGAACCCCAGCCGTTGTCTATCAGCCCAGATTCGTCAGACCTCTGCACATCCTCGTAGATCACATCGTCCTCTGTGACAATGACACAAAGACAAATTTAAGACAGAAGGTGCCAACTGTCAGATGTCATAAAATGACAACTGCTGCCCAGTGTTGGGTAAATTAAATATTCAATAGGGTAATTCGATAACTCTCTCCAAAAAATATTTTATAATTTATTACTTTCTATATCCTACCTCAACCTTGATAAGAAGTGATTCAAGTATAGACATGAAATGGCTCGTTTAATCAATTCAAATAAATTATATTAAACAAAACTACGTCAAGTATTCTTATAACTGACCAAAGTATTACAAATGTACATTAAAGCATATGTTTTAGAGCTAGAGCTTTTGATGTCACTTCCACTTTAATTACAGTTAGAATTACTTTGTAACTAGTAACACTAGTAACTAGTAATTTGAAAAGAAATTCCTATTGCTATTCTGACTTTGATAGCATTTGAGACATTGTTGACATCTCGTCTGAGACCTTTAGATGGAATGTGAGATTACCAATGTTTTGTCTTCGCAGATTTGTTTTGAAAAATGACTTAAAGAGAACACAAAAGAAGATATTTTGAAGAATGTTAGTAACCGTACAGCACCAGTACCCATTCACTGCTATTGTATGGACGCAAAACCAATCCAAGTGAATGGGTGTCGGTTACCAACATTCTTCAAAATATCTTTGTTTTTGTTCTGAGGAAGAAAGAAAGTCATACTTTTTTGAAATGATAAAGGCGTAAATGATGACAGAATATTCGTTTTTGGGTAAACTATCACCTTTATTTGACCTCAAAGAGATTTGTAACATATTATTCATATGAATGGTGACTATTGATCTAGATGGTTTGTACATGACACCATTATTTTGACACAAACCCGCATCCGGTGGGGTGATGTTCTCACAAGGAACATCGTCGTAGATGACCTCTGAATGAGAGGGAGGAGTACTGTTCACCTGCGGCTGCTCTGGAGATGAATCTCCCTCTGACTCAGAAACAGGTTTCCCTAGAAAAGAAAAGTCTAGAGATTCATTCATATAGTCACAATAGAAACAAAAGAATAATTATGTGCTAATCTCACCTATGCTTGAGTGCATAGGTGAGAAAGGCTTGGTAATAATATTCAATTCTGAATCATACATTAGACTCAAAGGGAACAAATAAGAGTTGGGGCGTGACCTTGAACAGGCTGTAAATTATTAATCTGTCTGTTAGCAAATGGTTGTTGTTCCAAATCTGTATAGATGTCTTCGTTCTGATGAACACAGAAAAGGCTATTTGGAAGAATGCTTGTAACCAAACAGTTCTTGGTCACTATTGACTACCATAGTAGGAAAAATTACAATGGTAGTCAAAAGTGCCCCAGAACTGTTTGCTTTTCTACATTCTTCAAAATATCTTATTTTGTGTTCAACAGAACAAAGCAATATTCCTCTTGTGGTAATCATTGGTGGTTGGGTTACAAGCATTTTCCAAATATCTTTCTCCGTGGTCATCAGAACAAAGACATTTTTACAGATTTGGGATAAACTGTTCCTTTAAGCCCAAAATGGATTGAGAACTGAAGTGCTAATGAAATTCAGAGATAAGTAAATAAAAGTACATTCATAATCCTTTTGACAACAATTTGAGCTGTCATTCTGACAACTATAAAACCAACACATATCTACATGAATGCTGGATTGACTCTAGACCGCAATCGTCTGTACCGTGACGGTGTAGAGATGTTTTTTTTACCTTCTGAGGATTCATGCTGAGTCTCCCGCACAGAAAGATAAAGTACCTCAAAGTGACATATTCTTTCATCTATTTAAGCCCATGAATATCTGCAGGTTAGATCTTGACTACTGTCTGAGAGAACTTTATAGGGAACCCATTAATTAGGAGTGGAGATGTAATAAAAAATACATATTTTTCCTGTTTCAAAGTTATATTTTACGTTGGAGACAAGTAAAGCTTCATTAAAGGGATATTGTTTGCCCCAAAATAAAAATGTATTTACTCATCCTCTTGTCATTTCAAACCTATATGACTTTCTTTCTACCGCAGGACACAAAATATATTTTGAAGAATGTTGGTAACCAAACAACGGCGGTTTTAATTTTTGGGTTAACTGCCCCTTTATGGAACTAAAAAGGTGTAGCAGGGAAGGGGAGATGCCAGGTACGACACTTACAGTATTACCAGTCGTGGCACAACAACACACTGTACTGTCAACATCAATACAGAGTGCTAAGGTTGGTCTATCTATAGCCTGAGGCACCAGGCCCAAAATGATACACGATTCATACAGTCTGAATAAACTACTCGACAGGGTTGTCAATTGTAGCTACAGTTTGGTAAAGGACCGGGTTTCCAGCTAATAAAGTCTAATAAAATTACAGCACATGGTTGCACAGCTATTCCTACTATCCTGGGCAGTGTACCTTTATGCAGTCGCAAAGTGAGCTCTGAAACCACACTGAACCATTCCTGAGAGCGAGCCGGTGCTGCACACATATAGCAGACACATCTGCTGTTTAACAAGCAAGAGACACATTTTTGACAGCTGAATTGCTGATTACTTCTTGGCTTTGGTTATCATAACCCAAACATGCTTGATTTTTTTTATTGAAGATTGCGCAATTTTACAAAAAATTCATTGTGGATGTGGACATCCTCTTGAATGTATCATTAAATATGATTCATTGTTTGATTCGGGTTTTTATAATCACTTGTTTGATGATATTTCATTATAGTGAAAGTCTCCACCCACGTTCTTCTGATTTGTTATGTTGAACTAAGTGTGGACATTTAGCCCGGGTGGGTTGTTTTCCTCCCGTGAGTCTGGATTTGATTAGATGCTGCTATTTTTCAGATCTCTGGTCTGGCTTCAGACCTGTGCATTTGACATTAGTGTGGATTTAAAGAACGTCCTCCAAAGCCAACAAACCTGTCTTTGCAAGATCTAAAGCATCTATAGGTTTCTTCCGAATAGCTGTGTAAGGGCACTCACCTGGAAATGAATTACATTAGATTTGTAAGATTCTGGTGTGTGATAAACAGTCTTATCCGACTCTTGAGTGACATCGTCCAGACAGGCAGAAAGATTGACCTCAAAATTCTGATATTTATAACCAGACGTAAAGTATGGAAATACATATGTAAGCTAGAGAGTAGTACCTTCGTAAATGTAATTTTTCATAATGTTTGATGGTTCTTCAGGTACTCGAGGCTCGGCTGAGATGGAACTCCTAAAAGATCACAAAAATGCAGAAATGTTGGAATACGGACACCTCCATGTTTACTCTAATGAGTAAAAAGTGTTGGCTAACACTCACATCACAAGGCCACTAGATGTCACTCTAGACAGAGTAAGTTGTTGGATAACTAAACATCAAGAACAGTGCTCACATTCTTTATCAGGTAAATTATCAACCAGAGATCCAGCAGTGAAAATTTCTGTGACGTGGTGCAGACAAATATTTATTCTGACTAACCACCCATGTTCTGCTAATGCGCATGTGCACTAATGTGAATAAAAATATAAACATCTTATATATCAATATTTTTTCGTGCACCAAACACTGTATATATTTATCTATAAAATAGTTTATTTAAAGAGCTCAGAAATAAAGTGTTCTCAACAGGAATATAAGGATCATAAAATAAGCTGTGCATGTACACAAAGAAATCCTTCTTACCCATCAGGAGACTCTCTGGATACCATGTCTACAAGCAGAAAAGTCAGTGGATTTACATACAGAAAAACAAACTCATAAATACATTCAGATACTAACATATTGCATACTAACCAGGGCATGTCACATGCACTTGTGTGGGAATGTCCTGGTCCTCCTGCTTAATTTCCTGCTGCGTGACACGCTTCATAGATTGACAATAAAGTGCATTTGGGTCTGTGCTCCCTTTAGTGCTTTCTAAATGCTCAGCTTCTACATTAGGAGCTTCTGGTTGTTTTATCTCAACTGTATGATGTTCATCTTCACTGTCATCAAACTCAAACTTCTCCCCAGTTTCTTCATCTTCGTCATCCTCATCTTCCTCCTGCTGGGGCATCTGTGTCACACCGGTGACCAACGACTCTGAAATAACACAAAAGATTTGCTCAATATTGATTATAACGAGAATTTACATTTTCTAAATGAAAAGTCAGTCAAAGATATTGTAATAAGAGTTGCTGGGGTGTTTTAAGTGGTTTCTAGTGCAAGCATGTCTGGTTGCTAGGAGGTTTCTAGAGTGTTTGAATCGAGTTTAAAAATAGGGAACAAACTTGTATATCTTATTTCTTTAGTAATGTGTTTATCGGTGTGCTCACTAAGCCACAATAAGGTCTATTCTTCTACTAAAACTGCATAAATAAGTCATTACACAAACTGCCAGGCAGCTACATTTGTATTTCTGTTAGTCAAAAATACAGCATGTTTTTTCATAACACTCGAGACAAAAGACCACCTCCTTGTGAGTCATTTCTTCAAAACAACACCCAAAAACGCAGTTGAATGTGCAGATGTGGCCACCCGCCCCATCGCCAGAATACTGTTACAACAAACACAGGCTTAATGCCACTACTCCCTCCCTCTCCCAACACAACATACCACAAACATTGACTGAATGATCAAAACAATGTGTTGTTACATGCACCAACAGTGTTTTGAGCTGACTCCTCACAGTAATGTACTGACATCGAGACAAATCTATTTCTGAACACTTTAATATATTGTTGTCGAAACACACAGCAGTTCTGTATGGAAGCCAAAAGCAAAGGAATACAGATTACAGGATGTTCAGAAGTGGACAGTGAAAAACAGACCATGTGATCCACAGGATTACACATGTGACCATATGTTCTCCGCACAGAATATTTAACAGAAACTACTTTTCACTTACGTTAAGTGCTAAAGTGTGTTGTGCAAATCTGAGGCATGGCAGCCATTATAACTGTCATGGTCCTGCCTCAGTCACCTCTACATTTGCACCCTGACTTTTTGGAAGCCAACCAACAACCAATACTCACCCATCCCCCAAAAATCCTTATAAACACAAATTTTACAAAAAATGTTTGCTCCTACGGTCTAACTGACCTCATAAACGGACATCAATCAGTTACTCGTCTCAATATAAACACACATGATTTTAAACCGCTCCAAAGTTCACCGAGCTCAGGTGCCAAACAACATTCAATCTAAGAACGCTTAACAATCGGTTACCCCGTCTCTTGTCATCGCCCTCCTCTCTCCAGCAAAAGAAGGAGAATCTCTTAGACCCTGCCAGGTGAATTTTAGGTGACGCTAGAAATTTGAGAGACTGTCTCATGCAAGCGGTCTCCATCACTGCAGGGTGGATGTGTGTCAAGGGCAGGTGGCATATGGAGTTGCTCTGATGCAGCATATGGTCAGCTGCGCTCGGTGCTGCCTAGCCCTGGAGCAGTTTCTCAGGCTCTCTGGAGATTAAAAAGGTATAATGCCGTATTGCCTCAACCAGAGACGAAAGAGTGTCTTTAAGAGAGATGTTTCCCAAACCGTTTTCTATTATGTTCCTCCCCAGCCCCATTAAGACTCAAGTACTTCATCAACAACAAACCAGACTCCTCCAACAAAATGTGCTCCATACTCATACTGTACTGGATGTTATTAAATATGTTATTATTAAGGAACTTTTATTAAATGCTATAAGTTACTTTTAAACGAAACAACAAGTGATACCTTATATGAGAAAAACTTAATTTGTTGTATATGCTTAACAAAGCTTAATCTGACGTGGTAAGTACCTCCTTCAATCTGTTTGAGCCCTCTTGTGGTACACATACCACCGGCTGGAAATTAAGGTTGAATGGGTTTTAACTTTGTGTACCGCGGTATACCAGGTATAGAAGATGACGTGCGTGTCCTTTTAGGCTCTTGTGATTAGGTTTTGGCTTTGTTTGAAAAAGCGCACCCTAATGTGTCACGAAGAAACATCCTTTGTTTGGGCCTTGTTTATACCGGACAGTGTGTTGGGGAGTGTGATGTCACACGCACCTCCTCAAACAATTTGGCAGACCTACCACTTTACTCATGGTATGACTAAGCACTGGGTTCAGTAAGTTTGTATTTTTATCAAAGTTTGTGCTTACCTTTTTGAGGGGGGTTAAAAGACTGTGGAGACTCCATCAAGTTAGTTTGCAGTCATGTCTTCACTCCTGTAAAAGAGAAGAGAGTTAATGCACTGGTGACACAGACAATGTTACTTTATGAATGATTGAAATAATCATTTATTGAATACCTATGTATATATATACACGAACTATGTATTATTCGTAAAAGGACAGTGAGCCACAGAGTGACTAGACTTTATATACGATTAAACTCCATATGTAAATATCATTCATGGCTGTAATGTAAAAGGTTTTCCTCCAGTTGTTAAAGAACATTCCAGATAACTAAAGAAATCTGTGTGAATTGTTAAATTCCTCAACAATGTTTGGCAAATCCAGGCTTGCCTCCTTCAACTACCCCTCCCACATTCACTGGGAAAGGCTCTCTGCATGTTGCAAAACACAAGACAAGAGGAACGACTTGAGGGTGATACTGACAAATGCGCTGAGGAAACATCAGGTTTTCTTAAAGTGATAGTTCACCCAAAAATTAAAACATAACGCTTCGTCGTGTTTCTTTATTTCATATTACTTTTATTCTTCAAAAAGCACCAAAGTGTTCTCTCTTAAAGGAACAGTTCACCCAAAAATGAAAATTCTGTATTCATTTACTCACCCTCAAGTTGTTCCAAATATTTATAAATGTGTTATTTAGATATTTAGAAGAATGCTTAAAACCAAACAGTTATTGGCCAACACAAAATAAGATATTTTGAAGAATGTAGGAAAGCAAACAGTTCTGGGGCGCTTTTGACTACCATTGTATTTTTTCCTATACTGTGGTAGTCAATGGTGGTGAAGAACTGTTTGGTTACAATCATTCTTCTAAATATCTTTCTCTGTGAGTAAATTACAGAATTGTTTTTGACGAACTGTCCCTTTAAATGAAAGTGGATGGGTACTAGGGGTTTTAATACCTGTAAGTTGCTGTGCACTGAACATCTTCCACAACAACCATCAGAACCGATCACTAAGTGTTTTGCGTGGAAAAGGAGCATGGATATTCAGACATAACTGACTCTTTTACGTTCCAGAAAAAAAGTCACATGGGTTTCTGTAAATCCGAGGGTACAATTGTGTCATCATTTACATTTGAGTGAACTAATCATAGTCAAAACCAGCATGTTGAAATTTATAAACAGATGCATCATCAGTACAGTATTAACGTGTCTAAATGAGATGTGAGTACTCGAGGTACTAATAAAGCTCCAGCCAGCAGTGGAGGTCAGTGTGCACTGTGCATTATTCACTAAAGAGAGTGGACAGAGCAGGACCAGACTGGGACCAACAAAGACAAACCGCATCTGTCTCAATCCACTCAGCGGAAGCACAGCAATTGTAGAGTAAAGCGCACAGCTTTAGGTCCCTACACGGACTACAATGACCGGCCCAGCACCCAGCAACTCCCAGCCTCCTTTCAAATATATAACACATGCATCGCCATGGATACCAGCACAATGAGGCAAGCATCTGGACCCAAAACCATATTAACTCTCTAGCCCAGTCCTTTGAAAACATTCTTTCTTACACTGCTATCCATGTCCACTTCCTGTTTAGGTCAGGATTTACGATTGTAATTAATCCATGAAAGCATATCCGTAATGTGAGAAGGAATACAACTAACAATTAAAATAGGCTACTTAAATTTAATTCAAAATGGCCATTGCTTGTGGGTCAGCTGACATGAAGTCAATGTGTTCGTGGGGTCTAAAGAAAAGACCATGAGAAGGCTTTCAGATTAGCTTTAGCATTGGCTGACAAATAACGGCAACCTGTGCATATAGTAAAACATACAACCATCAGGTGACGCATGGCATTATTTTATTGCATTTCCAGCACACTACTAAAGTTCCCTTCTCATTTATGTCTGTATGTTTATCCATTTTAACAGCTAGCCAACTAGAACATGTACCGTCTGTCAAAAACCTCTTTAATGTTATTCATATCACTTAATCTGCACGTCACATATAAAAAAATCACTTTCTTCATTATTAGAAATGTACAACTCCTTTATTATGATGCCAATAATCTCACTAAATCGAATCTTCAAGCGTTTATATTACATATAATATTGAATAATATAGTCTTTAAGATTATTTACGATGCATGATAATAATCAATAACTACAGCTTTGTAACTCTCACTTATCCCCCACCCGAGTTTTATTTGCATTATAATATTTTCATATGTAAAACCGTACCTATTAAATCCGTTTCCAAGGAAAGACTTACTCACAAGCCGGCTTCACGTCCCTCAAGTGTCCCCCTTATATTGTCCTTATTGATCACAAGTTATCAATACAGGTCCATTGTCATGTTGGCCCCCATCTTTGCGCAGTGCAGCCATCTGTATGAACCTACAATTGATGACACCACAGTTTCTTCCTTAACAAGCACAGCAGAGCAGTTGTAAAAGACTGATGTCAATTGTTTGCTTCAGGTGGAGGAACAGACTTCCAGTGCATGATGTGAGACGGCTACGAAAATGAAACTCTTCAGCTTCTATTCTTTTCCTCAGTCCCTCCCTTTTTCCTTTCTTTGCACTCCCTTCTTCCCCCTGCCGTACATCAGGAGAGAGCCTCCCTGTGGTATGCAAATATTCAAAGACCCAACCAGCCAATGGCAGATTTCAGACACACAACCCCACCAATCACTGAACAGCAGCTCTTTCATACATCCACAATGTTGGGGGTGGCACACAGCACAGATAGAAGGAAAAGGGCTGTTATTGAGAAAAAGAAGCTCATCTTGAGTTGTTCATCACTACAAATATCAGTCTTTTATGCTTATGCTATGTTTCAGTGTTTTCTAAACCAACACTGTTGCTTGTACAGATCTAAACTTTTCAAACATCAAACATACATAAGGTCATAGTTAAAATGATCTCATAATTTAACTTTATGCCATCCTGGATGTATATTGTAGTCTTTCTTCAACACATATCTATCTCAATACAATATTGATCACTTTATCGTTTTAGGTGCCCTGAATGCTAAAGCTCCAAAAAGGCACTTAAATTCATCATAAAAATAGGTGGACGACCCCAGTGGGTTACGAAATGACATCTGAAGATGTGTATGGATCATATTTTGTGCTCTTTTAGTTAACTGATAACAAGAGCGCCAAATTTAATTATGGCGACATGTCAATAACGTCAAATCTGTGTCTTTTGACAAAATATCGGATAACAACTAGTTGCGAGACATGTAAGAACCAATGTCGTATATCTGATATGAAATACAGATGAGTAGATTATATAAGAATTGTAATTTGTGGGTGAACTATTGCTTTAATCACTCTGCGCTGGGCTTTACGGGCCATCCGTTTCAAAAACTATGAAAAAAAAATGTGAAACCTTTTAAAAATCATAATGTTAATTTTGCAATGTAAATGACTTAGTGAACTGGAAAGGAGTGTATCTGTTACGTCAAACTCTAAAAGCTACCTAAAATCATTACTTCAGAATTATTGAACCTTTCAAAAAGCTTTTCATTTAAAGAAAGTCCATTGCAACACCTCTGGGCAGCTATTTTACGGTCATACGAGACCAAGTCCTATCTACCTGAATAGAGAATGACTGATATTTCAAAAAATTACTGTCTAATGTCATAATAAGACAACATGTTTTCCATCAACAATTAAACATGACAGGGAAATACGTGCAATATATTGCTATATTATGAGACGTGGTGCTTATTGTAAAACATTTGATTCATGTGTTATTTTATTTTCATTATTTTATTTATTTTTATTCTATTACTTCTTTTGGTTCATTTCTTTTCATTTTTTTTTGTTGTTATTTTTGTTTTTCAAATATATCATCTCTGTTAAGATCTCATTTGTAATGTTGACTTCTGTGAAGACTACTTGTAACAGTGGTGTTTAAAAATCAATAAAATACTAATTATAAAAAAAACAAAAATGTAATGTTAATGTTTTTAGTATATAGACATTTTCAGCGGCAAACCTATCTTCCGGCATTTTCAGCTAATAAATGCATATGAAACAGTCGAGTGTCATAATAATAAACTATATTTAGCTTATCCTCATAGATGCAATTTAAACAAGTCACTCACAGGCTAACGTTTAAGTTTGTAACTTATCCACTTATCCGGTTAATAGGGGATTGTCATGCAATGGGAAAAACACAGTTCCTGAATCAATATGTGATGCAATTTGTCGCGTATTTTGGTCTATAAACTGTTGTTACGAATGTTTTCTTACCAGTTGCTTGCATTATCACGCTCGTCACGTCTTGACACAGTTCTGCTTTGGCGCTTTGTAACTTAATCTGCTGCAGCCTACGTCACCTACATTAGCGACAGAAGGCAAAGCCAATCAAAAAGCGGCGTGGGTTACAGAGGCAGGACTCAAGAAAGGCTAAGCCAATCCTATTAGCGACGTGAGCTACTGAGGCGGGACTCATTGCAGAGAACGAAACTTAACCATTTGTGTACCACAAACTGCGCTTTTTTTCCAGAACGCGGTTGTAAAAGATTTTTATTTCGATTAAATAATTCCTGGATAGATAAAAGTTGAACAACATAAGTAATAAGTTAAAATACAAGACACAGACGGACTACAGTGGTTATATAAAAGTGTAGATTAATTGTTTGGTCGACATTTTCAACAGTTTAGTGTCCCATGAATATACTTAAAACCTATGTACATAGCATTGGCTTGTAACGATTGTAGGGTTAAACATCTTATCCATCACGCGTATATCACTTCCAAACCAGTAGAGGGCGCAATAAAATATCATTAACGGACCTCAAAATTTGTAGTTCAGTCGTTCTGTGTGACCAGTATGTTATGTGGACTACACGCTCACTGTTATAAGTTTCATGAGTGTTTTAATGGCAGCTGTTAACTTAAACTAAAAGTGTAAACAGCATATAAAAATACCCCGAGTTCTATACGCAACGTTTTCATTCCAAGTCATAAAGGTAAACTTTTAATATTCTTATTAATCAAGAGAAAGTTTTCAATACATACGTACTTTAAATTACGGTCGTGCCAAATGTGTACATTTTCAAGATTTTACAATTAAAAGCAATAACCGGTATAAGTAGATGTGTGAAACGTAATGCCCAAAGTGTGATTTGAACCCACGTGGTTTGATCGCGAGGACTGCGAGTCTTTTGTTCCAAATCAATCAACAGAAAAAAAACGAGGAAGACGGACAGACATAAGTAGAGCATCTGAATCAGGAAATCTGGAGCTTCTCGCAGTACAATCTCATCTTTAAACAGAACAGACAGAGCCGACGACGACACCAAACGTAACTCTTTTTTTCTGATAACTTGGTTATCTGTATTTCGGAAGAGGGAAAGTTTTTTCTGCGTCGTGTTATGATATACTCGGTGTTTATGATTGCGGATGCAAATGCAGTGCAGCATGCGGCTACGTCCGCACCGTTCACATCTGTTAACGTTGTGACTTTTCAAGTTTACTTTCGTCGTGGCATACATTGACGATTTGGGGCTGTTTAACGGGATGGGGAAATAGCGCCGGGGTAAGACAATTGTTTAGTTAAAGGATTGGTGAAAGTAGCGCGGTGCTAGTTGGCTAACCGGCGGCTGCGTTCTGAAACATAACAAAGAAACAAATGGAGACGGATTGAGTGAGAGACGCGCTGCTGGTGATTCTTTTGTTGCATCGCTGCTAGTGTTAGCATAGCGCAGGACATCTGGCAACAACTCCGCGTTCATAACGTTTTACATAAGTATATTTACATTTAAGAAAATTAAAGGCATTGGCATGACTTTTACGTTGTTTCTTAAGAATTACATGGCTGTGAAATATTTGAAAATAGTCCCAAAGGTGAACGCGTGGGATATAAATCATGTTTATTTTCTCATGGCGTCTTCAGATGGTTATTTTGAGGTCGTTTTTATCATCTGCTTACTACGCGTTTTCTTTTTACAGTAGGATGCCACGCAAGAAGGTGACAGATGCGTCCGGCAACGGTGGAGTGAAGAGAAAACGAGCCGGTGGAAAAAAGAAAGAGCGAGATTTTAGCAGTGACGACGAGTTTGATGACTTTGAACAAGAAAACGCAAAGAAATCCGGAAAGCCCGCGGTTAAAGCAGGACTGCAGCCTGTCACCGTGGCGGATGATGTGAAGGAGAAGATTGTAAGGATGCGCATGGCTCTCATTGTTCCCTTTATATGTCTGCATTTATGGATTCATTGTACAATAAATAGATGGCTGATGGTGTCATTTTAACATTTTGTTGCTCAGAAACTTGAAGTTCCACAAGTCAAAGGTCAAGTGGTTGTTTTTGGAGCCACCAACTGGGATTTGATTGGCAGGAAAGAAGTGCCTAAACAACAAGGTAAGAAGAATGATCCAACGAAATGTTTACATTTGACAAGCAAAGGACATTTTCTCGTTCTGGTTGAGTCGGTTCTATTAATCTTATAATGATAATCTCGTTCTCTGGTGTCATTTAAATATTTTGTACATTAGTACTGTAAGTACTTGCTGAAAACCCTGCCGTGAATGTACACCTAAATCTTTTCGACTGAAAGGTAAATTAGGTTGATATTAAACGGATAGATACTAAATTGATGAGAAACAAAATAACCATAGGCCACCCAGGTGCAAATGATATACCCGTATTTTATTTTAAGGACGAGGAAGTGTGTATTAGGTTTTGGTAAACCAACAGTAACCTGTGAAGTGAGATTTCTTTGTTTATTAATGTTTATCGTTGCAGCTGCTTACAGGAACCTTGGGCAGAATCTGTGGGGTCCACATCGCTATGGATGTCTTAATGATATCCAGGTTAGCTATGTGACGTCTGGACCATGTTCTGCTCACAGTCTCCTCATCACCACAGAGGGCAAACTGTGGAGCTGGGGTAAGTCTCCTTACATTAGCAGTCTTTTCTATTTAGTAATGGGCTTCTTACTGAGCTTTCTTTGCATACATTCAAAATAAAGAATATATACTTTTAGTACTATTACAGATTAGTTTATCTTGTGCACTCTTAGGTCGCAATGAAAAGGGGCAGTTGGGGCATGGAGACACTAAACGATTGGAGGCTCCAAAACTAGTGGAGGGACTTGCAGAGGAAATGATTGTAGCAGCTGCTTGTGGTCGAAATCACACCTTGGCTTTAACAGGTAGGCGGTGTTTGCAATGTTTGCCCTGTAACTACATCTGTAATTATTTATAATTGCCAGATTTAGTTAAAAATGCAACTGTATTTTGTTTTGTCTTAAAGAAAATGGTACCGTCTACTCGTTTGGAGAAAATAAACTGGGACAGCTAGGTCAAGGCAATCAGACAGATGCTGTGCTCAGCCCGGCTACAGTAAGACTCGCCCTAATCTTGGGTGTAACTCTAATTGTAATGAAAAATGGGCAGTTAGTTTAAATGCATTGTGTAACATTTTTGCAATGATTTACTTACAGATCCAATACAACGGGCAGCCCATTGTAAAGGTCGCCTGCGGTGCAGAGTTCAGCATGATAGTGGACTGCAAGGGGAACATTTATTCTTTCGGGTGCCCTGAATATGGCCAGCTTGGTATGGTAACACTTTTAGACCGTCATCCATTTGTATTCACCTGAAGTACCAGATGTATTAAGATGATTTATTCCTTGGATCCAAAAGGGCATAACTCAGACGGAAAGTTCATTGCTCGTGCCCAGCGCATCGAGTTTGACTGTGAGCTTATTCCTAGACGGGTTGCCATTTTTATTGAGAAGACCAAGGATGGCCAAGTGCTTCCTGTGCCTAACGTTGTGGCTCGGGATGTATCATGTGGTGGCAATCACACAGTGAGTAGCAAGTTTGTGGAAGGGGGTTGATTGTGGTGAAAAAATCCTTCTAGTATTAAAATGTGAAGAAAAGTGAATAATTTGAATACATTCAATTAATTATTGTTTCCATGCAGCTGGTTCTGGATTCCCAGAAGCGTGTTTTTTCCTGGGGATTTGGGGGATATGGTCGTTTAGGTCACGCAGAACAGAAAGATGAAATGGTCCCTCGGTTAGTCAAGCTTTTTGACTTCCCGGGCCGTGGAGCAACCCAAATATACGGTGGCTACCAGTGTTCCTTCGCTGTGAATGAAACTGGTATGCATATGCTTTATCGTTGAGAAGAGAAGCATATCCAAATACCTATGACTGTTTGTTAGCCGGTGATTTACAATACAACTACTAATGTCCTCAGGTGGACTGTTTTTCTGGGGTGTGACAAACACTTCTCGTGAGTCCACCATGTACCCGAAAGCTGTGCAGGACCTGTGTGGATGGAAGGTACGCAGTCTGGGTTGTGGGTGAGTATAGGCCTGACTCTAGTTTTAGTGAATCTTTTGAAGTGCTTGAAGAATGTTGAACAAATGTTTGTTCTGGTCATCTTAGGAAGAGCAGTATTATCATAGCAGCTGATGATAGCACCATTAGCTGGGGACCGTCACCCACATTCGGAGAGCTGGTATGTTCTCTTTATCTCTTTGGAAAGGAAAAACAATTTCACACATTTGTAACTGCTTTTTAATAGTATGCATCTAATATTTTTGCTTTAGGGATATGGTGATAACAAGCCCAAATCATCCACTACTGCTCAAGAGGTTAAAACTCTGGATGGGGTTTACGCTGAACAGGTGAACTTTGCTGAAACACATTTTCCGTGTTTCAGAATTCAGTTAACATGCAGGTGTGGTTTGTAACGTGTAGCTTCCTTTTCCCCAGGTGGCCATGGGCTATTCACATTCCCTGGTTATTGCTCGCCAAGAGACAGAGCAGGAGAAGGAAAGGCTCAAGAAGCTGCCTGAATACAACCCCCGCACACTCTGATCGGATACAATCTTATAATTGTTCACATTTCTCCGGGGGCTTTTTTCTTTATAAATGGATTGCCTCTGCTCACTAGGTCATCTGGGTTTTCACAGTTCGTTTGGGTTGGGATTTTTTTCCTTGTTTTAAGGACATCAAAATAAATGTTTGAAGCCACATGCTGGGTTTAAGACTGTGGCAAACACTTTTTCAAAAGCACTTGGTTTCCACTGGATCCATCCCCTTTATTTAAACATTCCTGAGGGAAGGCTGTCATGTGTTTTTGTTTCGTTTCGTTCCGTAATGACTGTGACATCCATGTCTGCTCTCTTCCAAAACTGGTGCTAAATCATTCTAATGCAGACTATCTAATGGGCTAATGGGTAACTAAAAAGACAAACTCACTCCATACTTGTGCCTTTTTGAGGTGATTCAGGCAGTGAAAGTTTGGTTATTCCAATAACAAATCGCCTCACTCGTGTTACGGGGCACGTCTCCTTTTTAAATATCACTTTCATTACTTCCATCGCCATCATACATAAGAACACATTTCAACGAGAGATCATTTGAGCGGTAAGATCCTTTTCTCAGATTTAAGAGGGGCTCCTCTATTTCAATCAGGGACGTATTTTAAAATCCTGCAATGCAAACAAGCCGTCAGCTGTGAGGTTTTTGAAAAGTAGTATACTCTTGACTTTTTTTAGAAATGCAAATCATTTATTTACATCAAATCATATTCACGCCCTTTGCTAGTATTATAAACTACAGAAATGCTGTTCTCATGTGTTGATGTTCGCATGTTTTTGAATTAATGGATTTGATGTTGAGAAGTGTAGGATTGTCCCATTAACTGGGACCACAATGTTCTTTACAGAGTTTGCGTCGTTTCATGCAATATGTTGATTAATGTGCCATTTCTGTGTTCACCAGGGCTTAAACTGTGATCACATGCTTTCATCTTAAATTCACACAGGAGTCCATTCTCAGTTTGCAACAAGCTGGTGTGTTTTATATGGAAACATCAGTTTTAAATTTTGTGTACTTGGAAGAATTTAGTTCATTTGTTTAGACCGTGTACGTCCAGGAACTGGAATTCCAACTTGTGTTTTGATTTCTAAAATGTTATTTTTTTTCTTAATATTAAATAAAGGTTCATGTAAATTGGTATATTTTGTTACAGAATATTTTCACCCATGCTCCAAATCTGTTACGATTTTATCCCTCACCTCATTCTCAGAGCAGTGCTGTAACAGAATGCAACGTTGAGAAAATGTATCTTGTTTTTGTGGCAAATAAGTATAGATGTAAGGATGCACTTTAGCGATAAAGCACGGAACTAAAGCTCTGGCAAGAAAATTATTTACTAAACTGGATACCACATCAGTTCAAAAAGCCTATACTGTCCATTTTTTTCTCGATAGAAAAAAAATCTAGATTTATTTATTAGTGTAGACCACACGATCAAGTTTATCTGTGGAAAAATAATAGTATTCGTTTGGATAAATCCCTCAAGAAAAGCAGGGGGGAACCTTTTTTATCCATGTATTGACAATGGGTAGTAAAGGGGGAAATACACGAAGTCTATGCACTTTTTGACACCTCACAACATTCAGGAAAATGTATCTGAATATGAATTTATTAAAATGTACAAAAACTGCATATTTAATCCTCCTCATCCAAATAATGACAGTATTTATTGCATAATAATAAAGTTTTATGATCCGATCTACTCACAAAGTTGGCAGCATCTATAATGCCTTCTTCAACAGGATGGGTGCAGTCCAACGTGAACTTTACAAACTGCTTTTTCTTATTTCCTCGGCTGCTTCTGCGATTCAAACGTGCGATGTCAGTCTTATATCTGAAAGTCATGCCAGTATCATCCCAATGCCCGAACAATTATACATTGCGCGAAATTTCATTTGCTGTACATAATGACGGGGCTCATTCAATAAACGTATTCTTTTAAACCATCGATTAGTTATGCAGTTATTTTTTTGCACAATTACTTTTATTAACGAAGTAGAATACAAACGTAGATCAACATGGTCGAACGCAACATCTGCGCCATACTGTTAAACTTTGTTTTAAGGAAGAACCTCGACTGCGCATGCGTTAAGTGCAAGGCCGATTTCTCGATTAATCGAGTACAGAGCCTTTGACAAACAGAGTTGCGACCACTGATCTTGCGACATACGTTGGAGCTCTTAATAGTTTCAAAGTGTCAGTCTGTTTGATACTGCTTTTGAACGGATTTAAGCTGTATTTGCAACAAATTTCACTAGATACCACCACAATATACGGACTGATTACTATGTTGATTACATTTTAGATTTTGTCTGATGACTGTTAGAGAGACGGTATTAATCAGTTTTGTTTGTTTAATTTGAATAGGAATTATGCATAATTTGCAATACATTAACAGCATGCATGCAAAAATCTGTTTCTTATGTTTCTATGATCATCAGTACATACCAATGTTAAATTTTGTTATGGCATTTACATGAAATGCACAAGTCATTTATCAATAAACGATCAATGACAGCAAGTAAACGCACCACAAAGAACGCTGAAAAATGAACAAGACAAACCATTTCAGTCAGTAAGAGATTTTATTATATAATTTCTTCGGGGAGGGGTAGATAACGTTTTATGTAATGAGCAATCTTTATAGAAAACCGTTCAACCACACATATAAAAACACAGAAAAGCTATTTTTATTTAGGAAAACAATATTTTATTTTTAAAAAATCGTTATAATAAAACACCAGTTTAACAGAGATGTATTTAATTAACTTACCTGCGAATGTGTTGGGTGAATGGACTTCAATGCAATGTTTGGAACTACAAAGCCCACCATGACACAAGTTACTTCCGCGCTTCATTCTTCCAACGGACGTCTATGCGAGTGTCGCAACTCTGTTTTTCAATGGCTCTAGCACTGATGTAGCTGATGAGTTCGGTTTTAATATGGTTGAGTGCTTTACTTGATCTTTTAAAATAGTATGCAGTGACTGTTTTAATCTCACATATTACCCAGGTAGCAAAGATAATTGATTTAATTAAATCAAGGTTGAGAAAAAAATACATCTATTCAACATTACCTTGTCTTTTGTTATCTGGGTAAATATTGATTTAGAAAAAATATTCTGTAATAACTGTTATTACTGACATGGGGTATATTTCTAAAAGGCAATGATATCTGGTTTCTCTTGTGTAATCAGTTCTTGCCCCCACATACCACTCCCTCATTCAGCCCATAGAGGAGAGTCAGCTGACAGCATCTAGGACCCTTTACAGAACCTTCATACAACATTCACTTTACCAAGGGAGGAATACACGGACAGGACAAGGTATTTAGGTATTTACAGAGTAGTCTACTGTGTATGTCTAGAATTTTACAATATATTTTCATACCTGTGACCTTTATGTTAAAAGTTTGAAGCATATGCCCCATTAACATTTTAAGTATCTGTTGGCTATCTAAAAGTTGCTGAACAAGGAACATTACATTTTTTCTGAACGAAGGGCAACCCAAATACAATGTTACAAGGATTTTAAGCATGTAATAGAATAGTGAATAGAATTAAGCATGGCAATGTGCTCAGAAATATGTTGCGGATAATCTGATGGTCTTCGTTATATTTTCAGATTCAGATGTCTGGAGAAATTTTTTCCCCTCTGGATAATCTTTTTGACCTGGACAGTGCCAACTGTCACCCTCTGGTGTGCCATTTGTGCCAAGAACAATATGAGCATCCATGTCTACTGGACTGCTATCACACCTTCTGTGCCAGCTGTCTGCGTGGTAGGGTAGTGGAAAGCCGGCTGATCTGCCCCCTCTGTGGGTAAGGCTTTGCACCTTTGATTGATCGTTGATAGCTGCAATCTGTCCATATCATCTCAAATTCGAACTAAAGAAAACGTGTTAAATATGGAGGTATTGTCCAGTTGTGCATATGACATCTCTAATTTAAAAAAATCTAAGATTAGGCATTGCTGTATGGTTAGATCTGTGGTGCCAGAGCTGCAAAGAAGTATGTGTTGGAGAGAATACCTTCATGAGGCCAACAGCTGCAACACAAATCCTGCCTTTGTTTTAGACTTAATAGAAAGTCTCTTGCCACTATGTGCCAAGGACACGGCATCAAACAATGAACCCAATGCCATCTGACATTGGATACACTTCTCCTGGGTTGGCTGTAGTTAGAGATAGCTAAAATTCCTATGTGGTCTCCCTTCTGCTGTCATAAAGTGTAGCTGAAGTGTAATTGCGGACACCATCAAATCTTGAATGCATAGATGAGCTAACATAGGAGATATCTAAAAAATGGGACTATTTTGGTGGTCTTTATAAGCCAGCATGTTAGAGTAAGTATGAATTTTGATTAATAGATTTTAGCCTGTTCATTGAATTTTCAGAATTAGTGTCTGCTGTTTTTTTGAGTGTTACATATTGCCGTCTGTGTAATAATGTATAACATATATTACTGATGTGAATTTATTATGTATTTGTCATTGTTACTTACTACTTCAAATTTACAGAAATAGATAACATGTTGTTTTAAAATACTTTTTTGTCAAAACGCACTCAATACTAAAGTAAATTAGAGAACTGTAGATGGATTCTGCTCTGTTCATCCCAGAACTATTAAAATATCTTCAATCTCTTTTTTGGGGGGGACTCTGTATGTTTCTGTTTGTGCTTATTTCTGTCTCTTGGGGGTTTAGTTATCGCTCTCTGTTCTGTCTCAGAATTTAGAAGAGTGCTATTTATGTCGTTGTTGCTACGAGGGAGAGATAACACATATCAATGCAGACTGCCAAATGTATCCAGGCAATAGGTGAACCGTTTTACAGACACACACACATAAATCTCTTTGAAATCTGCTTTTTTAGACATCAGTCTATTGTGAAAGGGATCAATGCTCTCCCTCCAGAAGATCGACTACTAAAGTTCTTGTTGGACAGCTCAGCAGACAGCGAGGAGACTGTGCAGTGTGCTAACTGTGATCTGGAGTACAAGAAACAGGTCTCAAAGATGCAATATTCCAAAATGTCAAAATGGTCATCATGTCATTTCAAACCTATATGACTTAATTTCCTCTGCAGAACACAAAATAAGATATTTTGACAAATGTTGGTGACCAATCTACATTGGCTCCCATTGATTTCCATTGCATAGACACAAAACCACTGAGACATTTCTCAAAATATCTTCTTATGTGCTCCACAGATGAAAGCTGGTGTGAACTTTACCTGTAAATATTATGCATTACTTAAAAAAATGTTATGAAAAATATTATCGACAATTTTCTTCTGTCACGAATGCCAGGATGTGGATGCAATGTATTATTGCAACACTTGTTGCCAGCCGCTGTGCCGAGACTGCAGGGAAACCACACACAAAGCCAAGATGTTCGCCTGCCATGAGATTGTCTCCCTTGCAAAGCGCACCAAAGCAGCCCACAAAAAATGTGGTGTGTAAAACCTTCATTTCAATTGGTTCATCTGTAATCTTTCTGGATTTTGTCCCCATCAAGTGCAATATTAGAGTGCCTTTTGATAAAAACAGCCAGCCAGAGGTGAACATGATCCATTAGTCTAAGCTACAGTTGGGTATTTATCTCAAACACAGTGTAATGTTTTTTTCTGATTTTAGCCCTCCATGGGGAACTCTACATCATGTTTTCTACAGAGAAGAAATCCATGCTCTGTATCAACTGCTTCAGAGACATGCAAGTGTGAGTTAAAAACAGCCAGTGAGCATTGCAAAGACTCTATGATCTTTTAATAAACATGCAGATTTGTCCTTTCCCTTAGGGAGAGCAGAGCACACTGCATTGATATTGAGACAGCATATATACAAGGCTGTGAAAAACTGGACCAAGCCGTCTTAGTGAGTTTCTCTCCCATGCTGCTCTGGACCACTACATTGTGCTTCAACTACAATGCGAGATGAGGAGCGCTGACTGACGTCTCTCATTTTTCTTACGTTTGACCTCAGGCTGTTAAGGAGCTTCAGACATCAGCACGAGAAGCGATTGTTCTGCTCAAAGCCATGATAGGGGAAGTCAGGACCAATGTAGATGAAGAGGAGAGCGCCATCTGCACTCTGTTCAATAACATGCAGGTATGTTATTATGCTCATGTGATTTCATATAAAATAATGGATCATCAATCATTATTTAAAGAATGATGAAGTTGTTTAATGTACTTTTCTTTGATGTAGGAAAAGCTGGCAGAGAGAAAAAAAATGTTACTCAAGGCAGCACGAAGGTAAATAAAGTGTGCATTATTTTTTCAAATAAGCACTTATGACATTTTATGTCTGAAAAAATATCTAATAGATAAATGTACAGTATATAGACCATTTCACAAGATAGTCCAGAAGCACTTCCAGTTTCAGTTTTTGTTCATTTAATATTATTAACCTTTAAAACGTACATATTAAATACATTGTTTTAAGATTTTTGTTTAAAAGTTGGTTAGGTTATAAATGTTCTGTCGGTTGTATACTGTTTAAACGTTAAAAAATGATATTCTAGACCAACGCTGAACCAGAAGTCTTTCAAAGTGGTCTATATTTATTACAAAGGTATCGCAGCGCAGTGAGTCATTGTATATGTTTGCTTGGCAGTCAGCATGAAGAGAAGGAAAAAGCTTTTAAAGAGCAGTTATCTCATCTTGCTGCACTCCTGCCAACTCTTCAGGTGAGACCATCTTTCACCTCAGTTGAGCTCAGCTCTGCTCACTTTATGACAATATTTTGTATCATTCGTTCAGGTTAATCTGGTCACTTGTTCTGCCTTCCTAAGCTCAGCCAATAAATTTGAGTTCTTAGACATGGGATATGTGAGTAAAAACAAGATCTTTTAAGAATACACATATAATAATATGTTTTGGGTTTTGAGTAAAATGACCTGAATTAAATGACTGCTTTTCATTTGTCCTGTCCGTGACCACACGCAGCAATTAATGGAGAGACTGAAAAAGATTGTTAAACTACCACACAGACTGAGACCAGCACAGAGCAGTAAGGCAAGTTTACTACTTTTACATTTATGCATTTATCAGATGCCTTTATCCAAAGCAACTCACAGTGTAGTCAAATAATACTTTTTATCACTATGTGTCTCCTGGGTATCAAGCACATCTTGACATTGTTAGTGCCATGCTAGGAAAAAATACTTTTTTATTGAAATTAATTTTATTAATAAATATTTCCTACTATGGTAGTCAATGTGGTCAGAGAACTGTTTGGTTACAAACAGTAGAACCAAGAAATATATACAGATTTGAAAGAACTAGAGTATAAATAATTTTCCTTTATGGGTGAACTATCCCTTTTACAAGCACAGTTAAGTAAGTAGATGTTGCATCTATTCTATCCATTTAGGTAAATACAGAGTATCGCTCTGAGTTTGCCCGCTGTCTTGAGCCTCTCTTGCTGATGGCACAACGTCGGTCAATGTCCACTGCAGGAAGCATGTCAATAAGTTTGGCAAATGCCAGCGGACTGTGAGTCTTATTATACAATTGGTTACATTTACTGTTTCTTCAAGAATTCAACTGTATGTAAAATATCACATCTGACCGTTCTGCGCAGGATGCAGTCATCTCTGTCAGTCCTCTGTCATTCTCCATCCATGAGTGACATGTCTCTATGCTCTTCTGTGGTGCGCAAGCCGAGCTCACATCGATACATCAGCACCAAGGTTCTGCTGGCGGAGGGGGGAGAGACGCCCTTTATGGAGCACTGCTGCAGCTACGAGAACAGCTACAGGGTGAGGTGTACTGCATTTTAAAAGCTGTTATTTATTTTCTATTACTAAGAGCAAACTAGTTGCCTGTAAACAAATGTTTTACACAAATAGAAGGTTTTTTTTGATGAAGTCATGTCAGTAATCTAAAAACAATTGATAACGTTTTACAGAGAGTGAGTGACATATTTGCATACTAACCTCTTATTATGATGTGTTATTCAGATTTTGCAGACAGAGATCCAGAAACTCAAAGACCAGGTGCAGGAGATTCACAGAGATCTAACCAAACATCATTCCCTATTAAAAACCGACACCATGGGTGAGATTTTGGAGAGATCTCTACAGGTGGACGAACAGATTTCAACAGATTATTCCTCAGTGGAGTTAATGAGAGCCATGTTTGAGGAGGTGAGATAGCTGGTACTAGACTGACATTCTGAGGAGGGGAGAAAGAGAACCCACTGTCCTATACTTTTATTTTTAGATCTGGGAGGAGATGTTACAGAGGGTGGCGAATGAACAAGAGATTTATGAAGGTGAGTGAATGCAGCAGACACTTTAGCTGCATCTCAATTTGAATGCAGCATCCTCCGTCCATTGGTGGCATTTGTCGACCACTAACATCATCAAGTTAATGAACTTGAATTTCTTCCTCTTAAGACATAATCAATGTAGATTTATTCTTATCTTGAAATGTAACAGTTGCTTTTCGTATATAAAACCTGAAATAATAAACCTTGATGACGTATGCGCCCAACAAAGGCGACCTCTGGAGGACGCAGCATTCGAATTGAGACGCAGCTATTGTCTCACCTCAAATGTTTTTGATGAGCTGGTGGTAGAAAGTATTTCTTCATTTTCTTCATTGATTCTTCTCATCTTTAGCACAGCTTCATGACCTGCTACAGTTAAAACAGGAGAACTTCTGTTTGACCACCATTGCCCGACAAATAGGGCCCTACATTCAGTCTATAGCGAAAGTGAAAGAACGCCTGGAGCCCAGGTAATAAACATCGAAATGAATTTTTCACCACATTCTTTTTCTAACAGCACGAATCATATTGCCAGAATATGCAAATAAATTAACTGCAGCCATATCATACCTACATTTTCGTGATTTATACATTTAATTTAATCTTGTAAAGACTTAAGGAGCCCAAAGAACTCAAAGATGATCGCACAGAAATTATGCTGAAGCTCTATGAAGACAGCACCTCCACTCCTGAAACACAACCCAGGTAAGTTGTTCTCAACACATCTCACACAAATTTGATGTTTTAACCCATTGGGTTCAAATATGATAATTTTCTGTGTTAATTTAACCCAGTAGCTAGGTTAGTTTCTTCTTGACCCAAAACTGGGTTGCAAAAAAGTTATTTGTAATGTTTTTTTGCTTCATCTGAACAGTAATGAACTGTCCTGTAATGTCGAAGACAACCGGACTCTAAACATCCTATCAGAGGAGACCACTCCTAAGAACAAGGATTACTATAGGACAAGCAAGCAGAAGAACATTGACACAGCCAATCGTAAAGAGATAACACTGTGAAACAAACTTCATGGAATTAACCATGTATTTAATAAAAGATAAAACTTTTATAAGCTACATTATAAATTTCTAATATTAAGTTATGTTATAGTATAGTAGATGATTTTCTGAGCCCGAAGTTAATGTAGTTTTCTGTAGTTTGATAACAAGTGTGTTATAACTGAAAGTACTTTCGTGTAGTTACACAATTATGTTTTAGTAAAATAAAAGCTTTTGTTAGCTTGAGTGTTTGTGTAAATCGAGTTTATATTTGAAAGGTTTGTTACATTTTGCTTTAAATTTCAATAATGTAAGCATTACAGTTTTCATTCCAGAGGTAGGGTGGTCCTCTCCCAATAGATTCTTCACACAGCTCAGCAGAAGCAAAGTAGAACTCTTACGTTATAAAAACCTATTGCATGTGTTAAAATGTCCTTCTGTACACATATATAGTGCTCTTCATTGGTTGAAAGTGTGCAAGAAATTACTAGTCTTTATCCAATGTCGATACAAGCTACACCATGCCTGGAGAAGAGTGGGGCCTTTCTCCCAAGAATGTAAAATCAGAAAGGTCAAGACTTTGGATACAGCGTGCGTTCTGCTCTCTTAAATCTCACCTTCATAGAAATTATTTTTTCTTTTTCAAGTGTCATGCAAGGATGAAGGATAATGAACAGACATGGATGCATGACGATGAGTTCATGTGGGAGTGAAGGGAAAGCAACTAATGCAAGACACAGAGTGAGTTAGATGAGAGCACATATCTGGACGCATACACTGGAAGACTACTTTAAATATTTGGGCTGAGACAAACACGTTGTTTGCTCCATGTTGGAAAACAACAGGAGTGTAAAGAACAAGAAATACAGATGAATTTAGCTTTTAATTGATCAGATATGTTTATTACTCTAATCGTCCTTTTAAAACTGTTCAACAATATCAACAAATCACAAATCTTTGGAGATTGTCACAAAAGGTTTCCCACACACGATAAACTATTTCAGGTCCAATTTAAAGTCTGCATGAAATTAAAATCTGATTGTTTTTAAGTATTTACTAGAAATTATTTATCCGTGCACATCATTATTTTCAAAAATTAATTTGCACTTCACACCTCAAAATGACCCGTCTTCACATCTGGTCACGAGGAATGGCGCGAGGGCGGGGCTGTAATGACTGACAGATTGCAAACTGATAATAAGTTGTCGGTGGATAAAATCAAGTCCCGCCCTACATTTCTTCTCATTTAAGAATTTGTTTCACGCGGGTATATGTCACGATACGGAAAAAAAGACAATCGCTACTTCCGTTTCATGCAGTATTTAATACCTCTCAATAAAAAACTTTTACCAAAAGGTAGATATTTAAAAATCTATTGGGAAAACTTTCGACCAACAATAAATAAGGTTTCTAACCACAAAACCAGCATATGAAATTATGCATGTATGAATAAACACGATGTGTAAAAATTAAGATTTATGACTTAAGACTAATGCCAGTGATAATAGCTGTAAATACGAGGACACATGACATATAACTTGTTTTCAGTTTCATGTACAAGAACAGTAAGACGGAACAGAAATACTATGGAGTGGAGATGTTGAGGAATGTGGTGTTGGTGTGCGAGTATCTGATGATGTTAAGGGCGGGAAGCTCCACCCTGCTCCGAGCAGACCAATGTGTCTCAGGTCAGTTTTACTGTGCTGCCACCTCATTTGTCTGTGCTGTCCCCCAAAGGGGGCGCACCATGATGCCACTAGGCAGCTAGCTCATTCAGAGTGCCAGTCAGAAGAGTCCAGGTGGGCACTGTCAGGCTATTTCCTCCCTTTAATGCAGCACTGCCTTAAGAATTAATCCTGATCCCTGAGATGAAGGGCAAGCCGGTGAAGACCTTCTTCTTGTATTCAATGTAGTCCTCTCCAAAGAAAAGTATGAGAGAGATCTCCTCTTCCTCAATTCGCTCTCGAAAGAACCGCCAGCTGGCCACTGTATACCCCAATATACATATCGGGTTGCACAAAATGATCTGAGACACAGAAAACCAAAAGCAAATGTTTAAGATCAAGCAATAAAAAGGCTGGCATTATCCTTTGGACATGGTTAGACACTCAACAGTGGTTGAAGTACCTGAGTGCCAATGCTCCAGTAAAACCAGCCCACATAGGAAGGATGTCTAAAAAGTGCGTAAACTCCACTTGTGACCAGCACGTGACTCTGGGCCTTCTCATTCTGCACTATGTGGTTGAAGTTAGACCCTGCGGTCAACATGGCTGCTTTACGCAGGCTCTCTCCGCAGAAGACCATGAGCAGTCCCACCCCACAGAGCCAGTTTAACCGCTTTACCTCTATCATATAGTAACATACAATTAAAACATATTTAAAAATCATTTGTTTGAATGGTATGCGGATATCTAAACACACCTGGCACCAGGAGCTTTTCCACAGTGAACTCCACCCAGGAGAAAACAGCTGCTACTGTATACTCAACACTATGGTTGAGAAGGTAAGAGTCAAGGGATAGACTGCGTGGGTTGATAATGGCAGTAACCAGGTACTCGGAATAGTGAAAGAACGACAGTGAGCACATATACCTAGAACAAAACAAATCACAGTCATTTGCTTCATCACAAAAAAACATTTGCTTGTAACTGATACAAGCAAAACTAACACGGACAGTTTTTGTGTAACTCGATTGTAGAAAACATTCCCAGCTAAAAAGTGTTATTACCAGCCAAAGTGTGTCCATGTTGTATCTGCACAACTTAAAGTGAGGCCGCATCCAAAGGTAAATCCAAGAAAACACGCCCTAACAGCCACCTGGACAGGAAAAAAACAGAGCAAATGTGATATTGTTAGCAATCCACAATAATGCAAACCCAGCTAAACTGTAAGCTGTCTTCTTGGAGAGCTATCCGTCATGAACCTTGCAAGATCCCATTAGTCTGGCAGTATAATAGGATTATACTGGAACACAACACATTACCAGTGATAGAGTTTTGTTGCCTTTGTAGACGCAGATCTATATTTAGCTTGTATTGGTATAACACGAGCGATGCAAGGCGGTTCAGTAATGTGCCATTTTCAGATCTTTCTCTCGAGTCTTACCTTGTATAAAGGTCCCTTGTATATGATTAGCAGGAAGCCATTGATAACTGTGATATACACCGCTATGACTATTTTCCCGTTTACGTCCGTGAGGTAATCGAAAATCCAGTCAATGTGAGAGCCAAAATTGACGAGTAACGGTACTACGATGACGGCCAGACCTGAGATAAAGCTTATGATACTTATCCTTCCTTCTAGCACCAACTTGCTGCCTGCCATGTTGAAAACAGCAAGATCTCACCGGGAAATCTCGCGCGGTTTGAGAGCTCGCGATCTGACTCCCATACTCTGGGTACGTTGGCGCTTATCGCATAGGTTAAAATACGCATTGTATTTTTAGTCCTGAAGTGTAATTGCATGTTTAAACTAGATTATAGTTTTTTTTATTTCATTATTATTTTAAGATTTTTATTTGAAACAAAATCATTTCATATCATTTGTAAGACACAATAAAGCACTGATGACAGTATACTTTTAATTAGATAAAAAAACAATATGTGATCATATTTAACATACTGTTAAAAAAGATTTACTGTGGTAATATGCGACATTTAGACTTGCCATGCTCAGAGAACAAACTGCACAATATACTGCAAAACATTTATCCTGTAATAACAAACCCATGGCTCTTAATAGGCACGATGAATTTCAGCACAACCCAGTTGAAGTATTTCAAAAGGAAGATTTAAAGGTTTAATAATGTAAGTTGTAAATGTCCGTTGTGCTTTTCTCCATGCAAGTCCCTCCATTCGCTTAGTTCCCTGCAGCTCAGTTGTGATCATGTTTTGTTTGGTCCTTGATATTAACACAAAAACAATTGACACAGCTTTTCACTTAACCATTTTCGGAAGATCTAACTGTCATTATTTATGTCTATACATGCAATACGTTGATGTTACATTTGTTGCACATTTTGAACTTCAAAAGGTCATTGTAGTTTTCATATCACGATAATACAGAACTTCATCCATGCAATTCATTTGCATTTATCATTAATGTATTGGTCATGCAAGTACGTGTCTGTGTACATCTGTTTTTAGAAATATGTCTTATTTTTGCCCAAAGTATTATTGTCAACGTTTATAGAAATTTAGGAAATGCAATCAAAAGAAAATAAACATGAAAGACGTTTGTGTGTCTATTGTACAGTAAAACATACATTACATGCGCTTGGAAAGCTGTATGACATATCAGTCTGCCTTATTTAAACAACAATGAACATGCCATGGTTTAAATTTACACCCTCGGGATCAACACACTGTCCCTTTTTGCGCTTGATGTGGTAATTTCTGTGTAATTTGGCATAGCACCGAAGCCCTGTAAAACATCAGGAACATTTAAAAGGATGAGAAATAATATGTGCAGCCGCCATTAAAAATTCTTAAAATTAAAAATCTTAAATTTAGAGGTAAAATTCTTGCTCACCTTCCTCACACATGCAGTTGTCAAAGCACTTGTTGTTGAGGCCGCGGTTGTGAATCTCACATGTGTGATTTCTGAGATTGCAGCAGGAACCTGCGACAGTTCATCGAATGAAGGTAAAATGAGGCAATCGAGGTATCATAAAAAGTGTTCATTGTGTAAAACCAAAGGAAAAAATTTACCTGGTTGGCAATCCAGGTGATGTTTGCAGTTTTCATTTGATGTAAGGGTCACATTTTCACTACTTGTGCTCTTAGTGGGCTGTACATCCGAATCTGCGATCCATTTTGCTGCAAAGTTTCCAAACAGAAAACACACAAGAAATAAAACACACAAAGACGAGCAAACTGAGAAAGTGTATAATATTTTTTTGTCATACATGGTCATACATCTCTTATTGAGCTGTTTGTCTGCAGGTCTCATATCTTCATAATTCGTCCAGTCGAACAACGCCATGTTGAAAGTGGGTGTCACATCCGGATCTGAATAACTTCTGACCTGGAATACAAAACAACTTCAGTATGCATGCGGTATTGAAATTCTTTAACAAATTGCTTTTTGCTGCTCCTTTTCAACAACATTAATCACTTCATGCATCTGTCTGGTTAAATTAAAGTTTAATGGAACAAATCAAGGTTATCTGCTGTAGAGCTCTTGAGCTAATAAACAAGAATGTTTTATTGTAAGATTCACAGTTAAATGGATGGCATGAACCTTTTATCCATTATACTATAGGTCATTTTGATAAAATTGTATTAAGCCTGTTCCTAGACAATGATAGATTAGGGCCAAAGATATTTTTAATCAGCCCAAAGAGTTAGATGATCATCACCTGTGGTTTACTGGTGGGGGCCGGTCTTGTGGAGGGCTCTCCATCAGCTGATGCAGTTACTGGGGATGTGAAGGACCCAGCGGTGGTGGAAGGAAACACAGGCTCTGTGGGACTCTCTTTATTTAGCCTTTTTACAAAAGCAACCCTCCGTTTCTTAACCGATGCCCTTGGTTCTATATGAAGAAAATGCTTAGTAGACCATTGACATGATAGCTGTAAGGATGTTTTATGTCTTACATTTGAGCAGTTTTACCTTCATCACGATGATCCATAATGATGTGTCCTCCAAACACATTGTGACCAGTAGGATGCTTTTTTGAGATCTCAGCACCTGGAGATATATTTATTTGCTCTGGAATTAAGGTATCCAACCCCAGGAAGGTCCTAGCACTCTTTACCCATCTTTTAACTCCTGGCTCCATCTCTAAGCGGACAGGACTCAGGCCCTCCAGCTCCGGACGCTCATTTTGGGTGTGGAACACAATGTGAGGCGTCTCTCTGAGCTGACCTGATCTTATCCTCTCTCTCTGATCTCTGTGTCTCCTGTGATGATGATGTTGATAAATGGATGCCTCTGGCCTGGGTGGGATAATGACATTTTCACTGAAGATATCCATGGCTGCATTCTGCCCCGTCTCAGTGCTTGATGTGATCATCACCAAGTCAATAAGGAGAAATGAGCCAACACGCAAACATAAAGCGCTAGTCATTCTAGAAGAGCAAAAACAATAAATTAAACATTATTTTAATGTAAGATTTATTACATGACATTTCTCTTTTTTTATTCTTATTATAACCAGAACACTCTCACAGTGATTTTCCACGAGATAGCAATATAGTGCTTGTGTCCAAAAATTGTGCTTAATTTAAGCAATGCACCACATATCTTATTTTAGGTGGAGTAACAGGCTTTAAAGAAGATAAAGTATGGGCAAAAACCTCCCACTATCCACACTTAACTGCTCTAGATGTTCCAGAAAACAGCTGGTTTCATCACATAGCTCAATGCTTAACAGCAAGAAAATAATGTTTTAAAGTCAAATCAACTGGACATACAATTTGAAGTTACGTTGATCTTCTTTTCCGAACGTTTGCAAACATTTGCTTTGGGAGTTAAAGCGCCAGATTCTGTACTGAGTCTTTGATCTTGACATTGTACCACAATGTCTATAGTCTGCCATGCTGGCCAAAACAGTATTACAGCATAAGCAATAGTGTCTGGGGGGATGTAGACTTTTTACAATATAAAATTCTGACACAGACTTGTAAGCACATTTGCTTTAACTGTAATCATCCATATACCATTCAAACTTTAGCATTTTAAAGATGAGTATGAATAATCCAAACCAAGGGATTTTTCTCCTCAGAAAGTGGATTACACACAGTAAGCAGATGAGTGTGACTAATTTAACAAGTGAATTTAGCTTTGTACTGACAGACTGCAGATAAATCCAGCAGTCCCCAATCGCTGGATGAACATACAAATTACAACAAACTTGAGAAATTTAAGCATGACCGTACAATGTGGATGTTTTAGATAAAGCCCAAGGATGCCTCATGTATTAACTGGAATATTTAAATTAAGTTTACATTTTGAATGTTGGTATATGTGTTATATATTAAATTTTTTGATGAATTTAACTTAAATCAAATTAAACAGTATATCCTTCAATACGGATCTCTAATATGAACAACAGACTCTAAACACAATGAATATATTCGCTTTTATACAGCTTAAAAATACTAAAAGCTATTGCAACACATTGGCAATTTATTGAAAAAGTCTCTGTTGTGCTCTTCATTATTCTAATGCATGCAGCTGATATGTTGGTATTATCTTCATTCATTTGCACGATCCCATGCTGTGCGCACCGAATGCTGCTGGAGCCTAAAAATATCAAAGGTTTACTCCAATTTCTCATTAGTCTATGTAAACAGTAACATTATTAATTCAAAGGGAAACGGGGATCGGGGTGTAGTGTAGGCCTACATTACATACTGCCTCACAAAATTACAATGTGCCAAAAACATAACAGCAACATTCTCTGTCAAACAGCATGTCAACCATTGCTGAACCATTATAAGATAAGATATATCTTCTATTAAATTGACATTATGACAAAAACATGAATGAATATATACAACCATGCAAACATGAAAAAAAACAGAACACTGATACTGATCTTTAAAAAAATCTCAATCTAAAAACAAAACTCAATTCTAAAGAACATTCAGAAACATTCAAAGCGAAAGTTCAGTAAAAGAAAATGACGGATTTGATCACCTGGTTCTTCGTTTGTGGTCCGTTATATCTGTTTGCGGTCCAGAATGAGCGCGTGTAAGTTGTAGACGGGAGCGCGGGTCTGTGCTCGAGCATTCAGTGATGAAGGCTGCGACTAGTCACGGGCGTCGCCTAACCTAAATACCTCAACAAAAGAAGCGCACTGAGCCCACGGTGTATAGATGTAACCGTTTTAAGGATCAGTTGCGAGTGTTTGTTAAAAAAACAAAATGTTGTTTCATGTATTGTATTTTAACATTCAATATGAATGAATTTGTGCTACATGCATTTAATTTAGTGAATCGTCTTGCATTTGCACTTAATTAGAAGACAATGCATCATTGTCGTTCTTTAATTGACATTTGATTGTCTCATTTATTATATTAGGCCTACTCGTTACATTACAATAGCTACACTCACTACAGTTATTATATAGAGTGAAATAAATGAGCAACATTTACGCATGCAAAGTTTTACAACATCTAAATTAAACTTGCAATATTGTGGATTGTCTATAATAGCTGCAATTAAAAAAGGCCTATTTATGACAATGACACACAAGCTGCGCGCAGTCATGCGCTAAAAGACATTTCGGAACTGCACTGCTGTTCTGTTCGGACCCAGTGCATTCTTACAAGTGTGATTAAACAGGGAGGGGTTCGTCTCCTAGGGGTTTGATCACATAAAGAAACCAGGCCAGAAGCGCAGAGAGTGATTGCTGGTTGACAGCAGTAATGTGGAGTTGGTGGTCCAGCGCAACAGCGGTGGAATTAGTTGCCCGGCTCTCCCGAGGAACGCACTTGTGCGTGAGGCAATAAATCACGCGCCCCCTCCTGAATTCCTGTTTTTAATGTTAGTGCATTACACACACTGAGATGTTCCAATTTAAGCTAGACACACCACAGTGATGTGTTGAGCTTTGTGCTGTGTACATCTCAAACATCAAACGGTAAGGATTGGAAGTGAAACAATTATATCGAGGCGGCTGAAAGAAACACTGCTTTTAGGTGAAGAGTGGTAGGAGGAAGTTTAGTTTATACAGTGTGTTAAATGTATAGGCTACACATCACGCCTTTATTGGAATATTAAGAATTTAAAGTCGCGCAACCCCAAACTCCGTTATATTGGTCATTGTATTGACTGGTTGGAACCGCTAGATGGCAGTACAGAAACGCGTTTAACCTTATCTCTACAACGTACATATCTTTAAAATATTGCAACTGAGCCATTTTAAGTGTCTGTGCGGATAATGTATTGTGCTGTTACGTTGTTGTGTGAAATTATTCACAGGATTCAAGAAGAAATGAATTGGAAAATATTTCAAGCAAACAATTATTTTTATTTTATTTGGCACAGACATTTCAGAATATTAATCTATTCTGAAGGAATTAACACAGGCTCCTGTAAAAACAGCATACCAAACATTTCTTTTCGATAAAAGAAATACAGTTTTCATTTCAGATGTCTCATTCAACATTCACAGATGCTTCATGTATCCACTGAACACATTGTTCCGTATATCGCATCAAAGCAATTACCTACAATTGTTGTTACAACAATTCCCAAAATACGGTCCTTTTCTGGACAAGCTAAAATTTCCCCACCAGTATAGAATTTAGTGTAAGATGTTGTCTTTACAAAAGACTGCACGATTATACTGATGGAAGAAATATTAAAAGGAGAATAACACCTCCATTTCAAGTACGCAGGATGAGTTTCACTTCAGCACTTCCAGCAGACCCTGATTTGTAAAATTCTGCCTGGTGACCTCTTCTATGGTGCTGAATCTTGAAGACGTCTGAATAAAGCATCACTGATATATGCACAGCGGAGCCACATCTTCTGCTGGGGCTGGGAACAGACGAAGTGTCTCTCTCGAATATTTGGAGTATCCGTTGTGAAAGATCAAGGTCTTCCTTGGAGTAAAGAAGGACACAGTCTTTTCCCAAAGGTCAGTTGGAGAGACGTTCTGCTGTCTGTGGTCTAGAACGCTTTTAAGATGTTCCATACCATCGGAGCATTTCCTTTCCAGGCTCACAATTTTACCCCTAAGAGAAAAACAAATATTCACATGAGAAACAAAAATCGAGTAAGAACATTCAAACAAAGCATTAGAAAAACTTTACATTTGAAAAACTCCTTCATAACACCCTAACAACTTACATTTTCTGCAGATCTCTCATGGTGATGGAGTGGTTTGTTTCTCCGTGTGCAGTGTCAAGGAATGATGCGGAGTGATTTCTCACTGGCATTTTGGTCTTACTTATACACAGCCTGGTTGAATTTAATGAGATGTAAGTTCTCACACTTTTGAACCAATTGGGAATCTCCGATATGACAATAGAGCTGGATTGTTTAAATAAATAATGCCATAATGCAAAGGACCCGAACTCAACAAGCAGGTGGGAGGGAGCAGTCTTTTATATGGTATGCCACTCAAGGGATCCAGACATTCAGCATGAGAATTTGCATTGACCTAATTCATGTTGTCCTCAGCCAATAATATGTGGTGGGAATGTGCACTTAAACATCTGTTCTGAAATACTCCAGACAGTTATATTATGAGGGACTATAAAAAAACATAAACGTCGACATGGTAAAGATGGATTTAATGTTTTAATTTTATTAACATTATTTTAATATTACAAATATAAGATGCAGGGAAGCATATTGGTTGGGCTTGCTGCCACTAGTTGCTAACACACTTCTGTTAATTTCTGTAGAATGAATCTAGGCCTAATATACTTTTAATAGTACCTGCACCTTTAGATAACCCAATTCAGCCAAAATATTAAATATACAAACAGACGGCAGAAGAAGGGGGTGTAGAAATCTGATATAAAAAAGATATAAATAATGACATGTGATAAATGCACATGAGGGAATGACCAAAATGTAGGTTTGGATTCCTTTAAGTGTGCCAGAAAGTGCAGATGAAGTCATCTGATCTGTCTATAGAGCACACGCTGAGGGCGGGGTTGTTGTTGTTAATGGGTGATAATTGAAGGATGCCTCCAGATGGTTAGCCCGGCGGCCTTGGAAGCTTGAGAAGAGTGAGCTGTGGGAAGTGGGAGGCAGGGTCACTTTGACTTTGTGTAACGGGCCACGCTTCTTTTATCTGCAGGATCAGTGTCTTTCATGAATAAGTGTGGGAAGCCTCACATCACCGACGTTCCCAGGTTCTCACTGCTGAGAGTGGAGCGTGTGACCGAGAGCTGGACAGAAGGCCAGCCAGCTGTGGACATGTGTCTGAAGAGAAGTGTGCAGTGTGTGCCAAAACAGAAGTGTGTTGTTAGAACCTCATAAAACTAAAAGACAAGCAGCATGTACACTTAACATATATTTCTATATTTTATATTTTATATTTCATATTTCGTAAAGCAACTGTATACAGGAACACCATATAATAATAAAATATAATATATTTATTGTATTATTATCTTTTATTTTTACATGTATTATTGTTACATTATTTTGTTATCTACTGCATTTCTTATAATTTTGATAATTGTGCTTTATTTATTTTTTCTATTTATCTTTCATGTTCTATTTGTAGTTTTTATTTACTTTTTCTTACTGTTTTAAAAATATATATTTACCTCAACTTGCCAGTACTTTGTCACTTTTTTACAAAATTATTAAAATGTAAAATTACAAAATTACAAAAAGAAAATCATAAATGGTCAACGGTGGGAAAAAATATTTTCTTCATTTGGAAAATTTGCTAAACATCCAGCATGGCCCACGGGTCTATACGCCTAACTCTTCAAAGACAAAAGGACAAAATAAGACACAATAAATTAAGCTTTAAAGACTGAAGCAACTTGACATTATGCGGTCACTTAGATCACTTTACGAGGTCACGAATTTCCCACATTTACAGACCACTAGCCGAATCAGTCTCATTGCTCTCCAAACGCCCCTCCACCTGCTCCACGGAGACACGCTCATTGTGTTTGAGCAATAAGAGCTTCACTAACCATGTGGCAGCTTGAACGCACCCATTGGCTGCAGACTGTGAGAACCTCCAGCACACTCCAGACTCACACATTCATATGGAGATTTGGGAGTATAAATAGAGGACAGAGACAGAGAGAGTTCAGCTCAGATCTGATCCTGACGGAGAACTGAAGAGAACAAACACAGTCATGGCACCTACAGTCAGTGCAGCAAGAATCAACACTGAAGGACAAATTTCACTCACAAATAAGGTAAATATTTGACCATTTTATTTAACTTTATACTTAAAGTATTAGTTTAGCCGTTATGAAAAATATGCATATTCTAAACATACATTCTAAATATGTTTGTATTCTTTCCTCAGCTGAGAAAGCCACTAGTAGAGAAGCTTCGCCGAGAACGTATCAACAGCAGCATCGAGAAGCTAAAGTCTCTCCTGAGTGAAGAGTTCCTGAAGCAACAGTCCGACTCCAGACAGGAGAAAGCTGATATCCTGGAGATGACGGTGGATTTCTTGAGACGACAGCAGCAGAAGTCACACAATCTGTCCACCTGCTCTCCTGCAGCTAGTGAGGGTTACTCCAGATGTGTGCAGGAGAGCGTCCACTTTCTGTCTCAGTGTCAAGCGCAGACTCAGTGCCACAGAAGACTGCTGAAGCTCTTCCTCAACATGCAGCCGTCCACAGAGAAGAACACACGTGTCCCGTCTCAACTCAATTCACCGGCCTGTCAGACCAACAGCACAGAGAAAACTGCAGCCTGCTGTCAGCTCTGGAGACCCTGGTAGAGCCACAAGGACACTTTAAGATTTATCAGACAGAATTCAAGATGTCACTCTGAGATTGACATGTACTGTAATTCTAATGTAGGAATTTTATTTCCACCTCTGCTGCGTTGGCAGAATGTTTACATACTTTCTGAGAAAGTTTGATTTAACTGTGATTGAACAGTATTGTTGTCAGAATGTAAAGAATCATTTGCTATGTAAAACGATTATTACATTCAAGAAATACAGATCAAAGTATTTGATCAGAGGAAAGTTAAAGTCTGATTTAGACATTTGAGTTTTATCAAGCGTTTCACCCATATTGGGTTGAATTTCTTTATATCTAAAGGTGTTCAAACTGCTTTTTAATGAAAGCCTTTAATTTACATTTCTGTTGTGTGAAATGAATGCTCTTATTGTATAAGTATCTTCATATTTCTTCTTTTGAAATGATGTGTTGAAAGAACAAATGCTTTGTTTCACTGTTCTCATGTGTTAACATGAATTGGACATTTCCCCTGTTAAGGGCAGTTGTGTAAACTCACTGTTAGTGATTTGAATGACCTTCTGCGAAGGTATTTTGTGTGTGCAGTACTTCACATTGAAGTGCAATATGAAAATAAATATGAAAGATATCTGAATCATTGCTCACTGAATTTCTCAACCATACAATTTAAAACAAATATCCCAGATTTGCAAAAATATTTATTTTTCTAAGTCAGTTTGAACTTAAGCCCACATCTCAGGTTTTGTATTACTTATTTGTTAATGTAAACAAAACTTAATGTAAATTAAAGCAATTCATATTAATGCGTTTTTCAAATTATATTCATAAATGTCTAAAGTCTGTTTTCAGGGTCACACATGTCATACCTGAATATTTCATTCAATCTAAAAGACGTCCTAAATAAAAGATAATTGTCAATTTGTTGATCAGTGAACCTCAAGCATAACTCTTAGATGATCTGAATCAGTGAACATAAAGTCCATTAAGTTATCCAAAATGAAAGTTAAAGTTGTTTTGTTGAGATAAATTGTACATGAAGCTGAAATCTGTTTTATACAGTCAGTTCAAGTACAGTTGGTTTCATACTGTGGTTCAAAAGTCTAATATTGAACATGACTTCTACTAACCCAATGTTCTGATTCTTATCATGCTGACTGTATACTTAAGACTGTAAATCTACTGACTTGTTAGTCCATTGAAGAGTAAAGCAATGCCATTCAAGGTTATGAACTGTGATAAAATCTGTGACGTTTCAGCAACAATAGCACAAACGCTATTTGGCTCGAACTTCCGGTAGACTTTCGCAAAGAATCAATAACGATTGAGTGGTTTTTATGTAATTCAATATAATTAATATACAATTAAATATAAATATACATTACACATAAAATTAATGGTTAGATTATGACCAAAATATGGTCCAGAAGTTAACTACAGACCAGACACGTGCGTCCGATGAAACCATCTATTATTAAAGAATCCAACAACAGAATTCAAATATTTTTCAAGTGTATTTTTATATTTTGCTTCAAATATGAAACTATACAGAGATTGTTCCTTCAAAGAAGGCGGTAACATGAGTATGCATTAGAGATATACACTAAATCATGTGAATATATAAACCAGACCATTACAGGGTCCAATACACACGTCAATACATACAAACATCATAAAGAATTATTTGTGCTTTTCACACACAATAAATATCTTTCAAACGAAGAACGATTTCTTATATAACAAGAAGAGCACTGAAGGTATTTCAAACAATAGAAATACTGTATATATAAATTGCTTTACGCGTGAAAGCAGTTTAAACATCCTTAGGTGTAAAAAATGTAACCCAATATGGGTGAAACGCTTGATAAAACTCAAATGTCTAAATCAGACTTTAACTTTCCTCTGATCAAATACTTTGATCTGTATTTCTTGAATGTAATAATCGTTTTACATAGCAAATGATTCTTTACATTCTGACAACAATACTGTTCAATCACAGTCAAATCAAACTTTCTCAGAAAGTATGTAAACATTCTGCCAACTCAGCAGAGGTGGAAATAAAATTCCTACATTAGAATTACAGTACATGTCAATCTCAGAGTGACATCTTGAATTCTGTTTGATAAATCTTAAAGTGTCCTTGTGGCTCTACCAGGGTCTCCAGAGCTGACAGCAGGCTGCAGTTTTCTCTGTGCTGTTGGTCTGACAGGCCGGTGAATTGAGTTGAGACGGGACACGTGTGTTCTTCTCTGTGGACGGCTGCATGTTGAGGAAGAGCTTCAGCAGTCTTCTGTGGGACTGAGTCTGCGCTTGACACTGAGACAGAAAGTGGACGCTCTCCTGCACACATCTGGAGTAACCCTCACTAGCTGCAGGAGAGCAGGTGGACAGATTGTTTGACTTCTGCTGCTGTCGTCTCAAGAAATCCACCGTCATCTCCAGGATATCAGCTTTCTCCTGTCTGGAGTCGGACTGTTGCTTCAGGAACTCTTCACTCAGGAGAGACTTGAGCTTCTCGATGCTGCTGTTGATACGTTCTCGGCGAAGCTTCTCTACTAGTGGCTTTCTCAGCTGAGGAAAGAATACAAACATATTTAGAATGTATGTTTAGAATATGCATATTTTTCATAACGGCTAAACTAATACTTTAAGTATAAAGTTAAATAAAATGGTCAAATATTTACCTTATTTGTGAGTGAAATTTGTCCTTCAGTGTTGATTCTTGCTGCACTGACTGTAGGTGCCATGACTGTGTTTGTTCTCTTCAGTTCTCCGTCAGGATCAGATCTGAGCTGAACTCTCTCTGTCTCTGTCCTCTATTTATACTCCCAAATCTCCTTATGAATGTGTGAGTCTGGAGTGTGCTGGAGGTTCTCACAGTCTACAGCCAATGGAAACAGACCACTGGCACAAGGAACAGAGGGACGCCACATGCTAAATGACATGCTTTTTGCTCAGGATACAATGAGCACATCTCATGGGAGCAGGTGGAGGGCTGGGCATTGGGGATAGAGAGTGTGTGAGAAAGTGGAGACCCCTCTTTCAATGTTTTGTTTGTTGTCCCACACCGGGGTCATTTATTGACAAAGCACGCGCCATTTATACTGGAAACTTCCCAGCACAAGTTTCATCTCAACATAATTTTGTTCATATCTCACAGAGAGGATCTAAATTGATTTCATGTTGAGGCATCCCCTCTGGTGGATGTAGTTTATAGAATAGAAAAAGAGCTCTCTAGGGAAATGTGGTCCTGGCGGTGGTGACAACCCAATGCTGAAGTGTGGTCAGGTTGTCCTTGACTTTACATTAACAAATATACAATTATTCTTCTTTTATATTATTTTGGTTTTTAGAAGAGAATAATCTAGAATGTTTCTAAATCTTTAGCTATGCATTTAAACATTATTTTAACCTATTTGATAAAAAACAAGAAACTGAACACTGTATTGCTTTATTGAAACAACCACTTCCGTGTAACAAAGCACTATATAACTTTTTATTGTTTTTATCTCTATGGATTTAAAAAATTTAGATTTTTTCTGTACTCTATTAACAAATGGTGGGTGATTTAAAAACCAATGTCCTTAAATAATGCAAAACTTCATGTTTACCTTAACACTCCAAATAATGTTTTAATGGAAATGTATTTACTAGACCCACCGCTTGTAATTTACTGCATAGCTCACCTTTAAAATGGTGGTTTGCATCTTTAAAAAGTAACTTCCAAATACATCTTTATTATGCCTAATGGCACAAATTCTTTACCATCTCTCTTGGGAACGTCAGCTGAAGGTCTTTTGACCATGTTCTGAATTGCTCTTGATGAATACTGTTGTTTAGATGTCTGGGCAGAGTGTGGGAAAACTCTAGGGACTGAAGTCTCAGTAAGGCATTACTTCAGCAGTCAAGACTTTATTCAGTAAGTCCACCGTCCCATTACTAATATGTTCTTAATGTGCTGGGTTTTGGGGAATTTTGTGCAACAAAGTGTAGCTCTTACAACATTTTGTTGTATATGTTGTGGAATTTCTGTTTTAAAACATGACTTCTCTCACGGTGTAAGGACTACCTGAATGTGGGGACATCAACTTTTCTTGACTAAGCAATTACTGTATATTTTGTCATTTTTCAAGAGCAGATCGTGTCAAGTTCACTAATTTGACCTATCCTATTATAACATCTATAACAGTCCAAATATGATGTTTGAACGTTTTTTTTTTACTGATTAGGAAACTACATCTTGTGTTTCTTGAGTTTTAATAGCCTTAAATGCCATCATAATTTTACAATATAACATTTACATAAATCTGAGAATACATCATTGTTTCTAATAATACTTACTACATCCTCTTTCATTAATGTCCAAAAAGTTGCATTCCCTTTTAAAATGTAATATTTTTATAGTATGTAGTATATGTGCTATAGTCTAAAGATAATGTGGTTGTGATAAGTCATTTATATACGTCAAGCAATAGTTCACCCAACAATGGTCGCCATAGTAGGAATAAAAATGTTTATGTTCAAGTCAATTGGGACCATTTTTGGGTGAACAAACAGGTGGAACTGATAACGTCCTCTGGAAAAGCTAACAAAATTATAAAATGAAATGCTTTTTACTAGAGATAGTATTTTGAGTTAAACATTTCTTATGTTTGTACTGTAAAAACACAATAGGAGTTGGGATATTGATTGTACAATTTATTTGTCATAAGTACTTTGATTGTTGTTCTTCACATATAAGTGAAATAAATGAACACATTTGCTCAGCAAACAGTTAAGAGCAACATCAGTTACAGTGATTTACTCCACACATGCAAATAAATGTTTTCACAACCATGAAGAATTCATGTAATTATATTTGCAATTCCTTTAAACTGGAAAAAGAATGTCACAGACATTTAATACACAATGCACCTTCACTAAAGGTTAATTTGATTCCATTAAAAGAACAATCCAAATCACTACAAGTGATTTTACATTACTGCCCTCTAAAGGGGAAAAGTCAAATTCATGTCAACACATTAAAAGCGACATTTGTCATCTTTCAACGAAATAAATATTTCTCCTATAACGTGAGAATATCATGCATTTCAAACAATAGAAATATAAACCAAATGCTTTCAATAAATAAAAGCGGTTCAAACCCAATATGGGTGAAAAGCTTGATAAAGCTCCAACGTCTAAATCAGACTGTTACTTTTCTACAACCACCACTTGATCCATATTTTCAATGAAGGTAATAATCATTTCACATGGCAAATGATACTGAACATTTTCACAAATGTTCAAACACAGTTTGAATAAATCATACTTTCTCAGAAAGTATGTAAACATTCTGCCAACGCAGCAGAGGTGGAAATAAAATTCCTACATTAGAATTACAGTACATGTCAATCTCAGAGTGACATCTTGAATTCTGTCTGATAAATCTTAAAGTGTCCTTGTGGCTCTACCAGGGTCTCCAGAGCTGAGAGCAGGCTGCAGTTTTCTCTGTGCTGTTGGTCTGACAGGCCGGTGAATTGAGTTGAGACGGGACACGTGTGTTCTTCTCTGTGGACGGCTGCATGTTGAGGAAGAGCTTCAGCAGTCTTCTGTGGCACTGAGTCTGCGCTTGACACTGAGACAGAAAGTGGACGCTCTCCTGCACACATCTGGAGTAACCCTCACTAGCTGCAGGAGAGCAGGTGGACAGATTGTGTGACTTCTGCTGCTGTCGTCTCAAGAAATCCACCGTCATCTCCAGGATATCAGCTTTCTCCTGTCTGGAGTCGGACTGTTGCTTCAGGAACTCTTCACTCAGGAGAGACTTGAGCTTCTCGATGCTGCTGTTGATACGTTCTCGGCGAAGCTTCTCTACTAGTGGCTTTCTCAGCTGAGGAAAGAATACAAACATATTTAGAATGTATGTTTAGAATATGCATTTTTTTCATAACAGCTAAACTAATACTTTAAGTATAAAGTTAAATAAAATGGTCAAATATTTACCTTATTTGTGAGTGAAATTTGTCCTTCAGTGTTGATTCTTGCTGCACTGACTGTAGGTGCCATGACTGTGTTTGTTCTCTTTAGTTCTCCGTCAGGATCAGATCTGAGCTGAACTCTCTCTGTCTCTGTCCTCTATTTATACTCCCAAATCTCCATATGAATGTGTGAGTCTGGAGTGTGCTGGAGGTTCTCACAGTCTGCAGCCAATGGGGGTGGTAGAACGACTCAAAGGAGCGGAGGGTTGCCACATGCTCAGCGAGGCATTTATTGCACAGGAAACAATGAGCTTGCCTCTGGCAGGCAGGTGGAGAGATGGATTACAGACATGAAGTTTGTGAGAAAGTGGAGACCCTATATGAAGTCTTATGTGACGTCAAGAAACAAGCTGACGCCCAATAAAAGAGCATGTGGCACATAAAAGTATCAGTATCATCATTTAGTAGGAAGTTTGTTCAAATCCTGATACCTTGTTTTCCCAGCACGATTTGACACACGTCTTTCAAGAAAAGCAAGACAATTTGAAGAGTTTATTTTCAAAATGAGATACCTTTTCAGATTATGTAGTCAATTTTTTTTATTGTGCATTTCAAGTTGGTTTGTTCAGATTTAATCCATAATAACTAAAATAAATACAGCTAACACATTAAAACACAATAAAAACATGATAACATAATTAAAAACATACACGAGTTATCTCATTTGAAACAAACTCTTCGTCTGATCTTGTGTGAAAAGATAATAGTCAGTGTCACAAGTTTGCTTATTTGTGACTTATAATAATATTATGCATGTGCATTATTTGTTTCCCCTTCGAATAATACACAACGGTTAGTAAGGTTCCACAATAAAATGCTACAGGTTTTACACTTGTTACTTGTTCAGTTAGGATGGATACTTTCAGAATAAAGTCCTGGCTGTACTTGTAATTCAGGACTGGGAGTGCAGACCCCAGAGCTTTCCCACAGTCTGTTCATTCACATACAGACGGCTGAATAGAAGTGTGCCTGATAGATGGCAATTAGGCATGTGTTAAGGGGACACTGACGAAACCCCATAGGGATGTTTACAGCACACTGTGCTTAATTGAGATGGGTATTTGTTTGCATGATTGGGTTTGTTAAATTAAACTTGTGAGCCCCACTGTGAGCAGCCTCTCTTAATTTAATAGAGACACAATTATTAATGCGGACTGAAAAGATTTGCCAGAAAATACTATTAAACTGTTGAATTATGAACCACAAACCTTGTATTTAATTGTTTTTGTCCGTTTAATGTATTGTTTAACATTCCAATAACTAATAAATTATATTTATTTCTAAAACATTTAATAATTGAGGCGAATTTGACTTCTGGTTAAACGGCACGTGCCTAGTCCCATAATTAATCCCAGTGGTAACATGGTTGCACACACACGCTATTTTAATGGACAGCCCCTCCACCTGCTCCACGGAGACACGCTCATTGTGTTTGAGCAATAAGAGCTTCACTAACCATGTGGCAGCTTGAACGCACCCATTGGCTGCAGACTGTGAGAACCTCCAGCACACTCCAGACTCACACATTCATATGGAGATTTGGGAGTATAAATAGAGGACAGAGACAGAGAGAGTTCAGCTCAGATCTGATCCTGACGGAGAACTGAAGAGAACAAACACAGTCATGGCACCTACAGTCAGTGCAGCAAAAATCAACACTGGAGGACAAATTTCACTCACAAATAAGGTAAATATTTGACCATTTTATTTAACTTTATACTTAAAGTATTAGTTTAGCTGTTATGAAAAATATGCATATTCTAAACATACATTCTAAATCTGTTTGTATTCTTTCCTCAGCTGAGAAAGCCACTAGTAGAGAAGCTTCGCCGAGAACGTATCAACAGCAGCATCGAGAAGCTCAAGTCTCTCCTGAGTGAAGAGTTCCTGAAGCAACAGTCCGACTCCAGACAGGAGAAAGCTGATATCCTGGAGATGACGGTGGATTTCTTGAGACGACAGCAGCAGAAGTCACACAATCTGTCCACCTGCTCTCCTGCAGCTAGTGAGGGTTACTCCAGATGTGTGCAGGAGAGCGTCCACTTTCTGTCTCAGTGTCAAGCGCAGACTCAGTCCCACAGAAGACTGCTGAAGCTCTTCCTCAACATGCAGCCGTCCACAGAGAAGAACACACGTGTCCCGTCTCAACTCAATTCACCGGCCTGTCAGACCAACAGCACAGAGAAAACTGCAGCCTGCTGTCAGCTCTGGAGACCCTGGCAGGAGCCACTTTGTTTTTAATATACAACAATGTAAACACCCATGTACAACTCTGTTATAAGAGGACATTGTAGATCTCTTTCAAGAGAGATTGATTATAAGTATTCCTACATTAGGAATTCACTATATTTTTGCAATGAGCAAATCATGCTTCCATAGGGAAGCCTCCTGATTATGTGCTATTTAGCAATACTGCGGTTATTATATATCTCATAATGAGATGCACTATTTGTATTTTATAAATACACACGCTTTCTATGAAGATCCACTGGATCTTATTTGTTGTAAACTTGTTCTTCTTTGAGGATTTTGTTGTAGATTTAATATAATCAATATTATGTTTATACAAATACAAATATACAAATATAAATGCTTTTATAAAGACTAATTAAGGAAATTTGTTTATTAAACAACTGAGAGATTTGTCAGAACAATCATGAACAACTGTACTAGATAATACAGTAGGCCTAAATGAAGATGCTGATATCTGCACATTATATGTGAAGAAAATAAACATCAACTTTACTTCAAATGCCATCACTGCGGTTTTGTCTTGAGTGCATATTCTTAAACATTACAATGAGCAACTGCTCCGTTCAATATCACTTTCGATTAAAATAAAACAGAAATTATTTATGGTGTTAATAGGTTATGCATAAAGTAGTGGCAACACGAGGAACAGTGGTATCCATTAAAATGAAATAACTTGGGTGCACATCTGTGAACAAATGAATGAATACAAATACAAAGTCACCTGCTGCCAAACACTGTCAACTTCCAGAAAAATAAATGATTAAATTATAATAAATTAATCGTTTTAAAGTTCTCTTAAAAACATATAAAGTATTCTTCTAATGCTACTGCTTCTCTTTGATGTAAACACAAACATGATCTAAATGGCTCTAAATAAGGGATAGTTCACTCAAAAATGAAAATTCTGTTATCATTTACTCACCCTCGGGTTGTTTCAAACCTGTTTAAATGTATTTGTTCTATTAAACACAAAGATATTTGTAAGAATGTTAGCAATTTTCAGTTCCTTGACATCATCCACGACGTAGGAAAAATATGTTGTATATTCTTTTGTTTTGTTGAACACAAAGTGAGATATTTTGAAGAATTTAGGAACACAAACAGTTCTGGGGCACCTTAAAAAAGTTTCAAGAGTTGCCTTATTAAGAATTTCCAGCTTTGATTTCTAGGGCACTTGCTTGCTGGCTCCTGGGAAAATCCCAAAAGTGTTTGGACAGCATCGAAGTCCAGATGGTCTTGCTATGTCTAAAGTCTCCCCTCTAATAAAGAGAGATCAAACACCGTGACTAATTTGATGTGTAACAAGACACACTTCTTTTGTTTCCTTACTGTGGGCAGTCAATGAACAGGCTGTGGGAAAGAACTCATGGGAACCTCAGTAAAACTCTAGTGCCCTATGTCACGGAGACAATGTCTTACCAGAGAGGCCTGCTACAGGTGGTTTAGCATATGGACTTTAGTATAGAGCAACAATCACACATCACACATAAAAGTTCGGACAGATCCCATGTGGTAAACAACATTCATTGATACTATAATTTTTTAAGAAATAGGTTTAAAAAAAATTATATTGCACAATCCCAAACTTGAACTGGTTGTTTTCTATATACAAGATGTGATTAACAGTAGGCATGTAAGTAGGCATGTAAAAATAGTATACTAACATATAAACCAAGTCAATTTGTTGCATACCCGTGGCTTTCCCACACTTGAGACAATAACAAGACCTCAGGGAGACGGGACTCGACTCAACACTCAAGGCTGGTCGTGTGATCGAAGCAGTAAAACCCACAACAGAAGCAATGACAGCAAACCTACAAAATGTAATTGATCTCTGAACACGCGCGCTTGGTGGACACGATGTGCGACTATTCATAAAGTCAATTTACCTCCACAAAGGCAGGTTAAGTTTGGTCTTCTATTTTAAAACTATTATACACTGATGTCGTGACAAACGTACAGCATCCACTTGCCAAGCAAACCTGCGTGGTGTTTTATGTTATTGCCTATATGTTCACACGCGTGCCAACTCTCATCCAGTAGTTTCACATCCACCCAGTAGCTCCGTCAGAGTTTCCGTATTTGGCACGTGGACGTGATGGTTCCATCACCAACATCAATCGCGCTGACTCGTGTTGTTAACCGTTATCAAAGGCGAACAAACCCGCCCGAAAGCATCCTAGAAGTGTCACTGGCGCTTTGAAGTTTAACCACTTGTCGTTGTCGCGAGTACGTGCTGGTCACGCGCCGACCGACCGGCGTACTACATCATAGTAGGCCTACATCAAAGTTCGCGCGTGGGGTGATGTCATGCGCCTATAAATAAAGTTTAGTGTAAACATTTACAATCTAGTTCTTTGAACAGTTTTGTGTTTTTTAAGGTTTTAATTGTATTTATCAGCTGTTGTAGTTGCTTTATGTCAAATACACTTTATTTTGATATGCATTCAACAAGTTGTATTTTATTTAAGACCACAAGAACATTCACACACATCAATTTTAGATAGGCTATAAGAAAGTACGTTCTGTTCTATTATTCAAATAGCCCAAAAGAGGCCTAAACCTTCATTAAACACAATCATTCCTATAGTGAAAGTGGCTTCCCCCTCATGCTAGATACCTTGGGAAACATTCCTTCAGTGGAAGGCGAGCAGCCAGTTGACCATAAAATGAATGTCCCCTATTGTTGTAAAGATGCCAGTCCTCTGTTCTGAGTGTGGGAACAGTAGCGCAGCACAGGCCACATGGCTTTGTAATGGTAATGACGCGGTATAAATACAGGCGGATGCCTCCTCAGAGAGGTTCACTTCTCTCAGCAGAGGGAAGACAAAACGTTCCTGCAAGACCATGGCTCCCCATTCAAATACACTCTCTACGTATGACCATCTACTTTTCAATGACAGAGACAAAATTAAGGTGCGTTTACGTTCCACCCTAACTTGATTTGTTCTGAAATGTTTTATCAAAACTTGCATCTCAAAATATGTTCTGTATTCCAGCTGAGGAAACCAATTGTCGAGAAGATGCGCAGGGACCGCATCAACAGCTGCATCGACCAGCTCAAAGGTCTCCTGGAGAAGGAGTTCCACAGCCGGGACCCTAACACCAAACTCGAGAAGGCTGATATCCTGGAGATGACAGTCAGCTTTCTAAAACAGCAGCTCTCGGGAGAGCTCGCACAGAGGGATTTTAATGAAGGTTTCTCTAACTGCTGGACAGCATCTGTTCACTTTCTCAGTCTTCACTCTCCTGGAGGAGGATCTGGCCGGGAGCTCCAGCATTTCCACAACGCCCAGCAAGCAAGATCATCTATGAGCGCCACTCCTCCAGCACCCTCTAAAGCCGGTCTACAACAGCCTGATTCCAGGAGGCCCGTCTGGAGACCCTGGTAGAGACGTTAAGACTGAGAGTTGTAAACCTGAGGGACAGTTGCATTAATTTCCCTTTTAATAGTAGGATATTTTATTTCCGAAATGTATGTTGAGTCATCATATTGATAGACAGATACTTTAGACAAACATGTGTTTGTCAGTGGAAAAGGGTGGTTCTCATGTATGGCCTCTTGTTCTGTATTAATAGCTCTTAATGTGTTTTTACCACATATATTATTCGTATAAATGTTATTATATTGTCAATGGATTTTATATTTTGAAGTATGCATATTTGATTGAGGTTTGACTCCAGTGGAGTTTGAGTGTATGTATCAGATCTTTGAACTGGTGTTGTACTTAAAGTTTTTTTTCAGAGTATATTTCTGTTTGTGCTGAGAATTCTGTATTGTTTGCTAGATAACACATGTTGTACCTATGATAAAGGACCCCGTTTGTTTTGTCTTTACAATGATGATTTTGTATTTTATGTTTTGCAAATGTAAGCTCTTATGTCAACTATATTCTCTTAATAAAATTCTACATTATAAAGTAATGAATTTGGGAGGTTTTCAAAAATGTTTATGCTTCAGACTCAAAGCTTAAAATTCTCAATGTTGAGAATTAGTAATTTACTAAATAAAAAATACAGTGCCTTGCAAAAATGTCCATCCCCCTTCATTTTACTGACATTTTGTTATGATGCTGCCTTATCTTAAACTACTTTAAATAAATTAAAGACACTCTACACTCCTTGCACAATAATGACAAAACGAAAAACACATTTGTGACAACTTTGCAAATTTATAAAAAATGTAAAACTGACATAAGTACATTGCATATCTATTCATACCCTTTTCGGGGACCCTTGAAATTGAGCTCAGAAGCATTAGTTTTGCTTGTTGATGTTTTTACACTTCAAATGGAGTTAACCTGTGGCAAATTCAATTGAATAAGTATGATTTGGAGCGGCACATACCTCTTGATAAAAAGTGCAACAGATGAAAATGCATATCAAAGTGAAAACCAAGACGTGAGGTCAAAAGAACTGCCAGTAGAGCTCTGAGGCAGGATTGTGTCGAGACACATATCTGAGTAAGACTCCTGAAAAATTCTGCTATGTTGAAGGTTCACAGAAGCATAGCCTCCATTAATCCTTAATGAAAGCTGACCTTCTGTCCAAACTGAGCCATCGATCGAGAAGGGTCTTGGTTAGAGCGGTGACCAAGAAGCTGATGATCAATCTGGTTGTGCTCCATGATCATATATGGAGATGTCCTTCAGTGGCCCAGCTAGTGCTTGGGCTTGAAACCGATTGAACATCTCTGTATAAACCTGAAAATGTCTGATGATGTCCATCCAACCTGACAGAGTTTGAGAGGATCTGAGGAGAAGAATGGCAGATAATTGCCAAATGCAGATGTGTATAGCTTGTCACATCATACCCAAAAAGATTGGAGTCTTTAAAGGCGCATTAACTTGCTACTGACCAACTACAAGTATATGAATACCTACACAATGTACTTATTTTATTTTTAATACATTTGCAAAGTTCGAAGTCACAAATCAGTTTTTTGTTTTGACATTATTGTGCATGGAGTGTAGATTAATGAAAACTTTTTTTATAGTAGTTTAAGATGAGGCAGCAACATAACAAAAAGTGAATAAAATGAAGCAGGATGAATACTTTTGCAAGGGTTGGTAAATAATAATGGAAATATAGGATTTGTTACATGCAATTTATATGAATATAGAGGACTACATGTGACTTTATTTCATATAACTTTATTTTGGCTAATCTACTAACTGTGGAATAATTGATATGTAAACACGTTTCATCTACATGTTTGTGTTTAATTTGATCAATGTTTAATAATTTTGTATTTATAAACACATACTGTACACATACATGCATATCCAAAAATAATATATAATATAGAAATGAATAAACATTTATAAATAGTTTCAATAAGTGGTAAATGTAAATAAATACATGCAAATATTTCCTTTATATATATATATATATATATATATATATATATATATATATACATACATGTATGTACAGTATGTGTATGTTTTTCATAAATACAAAATAATTTGCACAGTACACATTTATATATTATGTAAACACAAACTTTTATATTATGTAAACACAAAATTATGTATTTACAATATGTGTAAGAATGACCTATTCTTTAAGAACATTTCATAGATTTTAATAGTTCTGTCAAATAAAGCAGATTGTATTGATTATCTTGGACTAAAAATCAAAATAAAAAATCATGATATAATATGCATTTGTATTGCTGTTTTCAAAGCACAACTGTACAATTCAAGCTCTCTAATAACCATAGATCTATATAAGATATACCAGCACAGATGCTGCATTAAATGATGTCAAGCAAACACAATCCCGCCCCCCAGACACACAGGCACACGTCTATTGTTAAATCTCCTGAGAATATCACACTCACAATGGGAAAGTAGTGTGGGAAACACTTCAGTGCACCCAGCTCACACGTTGTGGGGTCAATGGAGATGACCCCCTAACAAACGCTTTCAACCAATTTCATTTTCCCAGGGGCGATAAAAGTGTGTGTGTCATTGGACATTAACAGATTATTACATGAGACACATACATTGATATCTGATACAAGACTATTCTTATACTGCATGTATATTATTTACAGACAAACAGGACATTTGAAGCCATCTGCAAGACTAAGCTAAATCAGCTACCCAATTAAACCTTTTATCAAAGTTCTTTAGAGTGAAACCGGGCACCCATGCTCAGAACATAACAGATGTTTGCCCATGGTTGCCAGATTTGTTGCCCTGCCCTTTTCGGTAGTTAACTAAATTATGCTTTTACGGTCACTCGGCCCACTTAGCATATGCCAAGCAGTCACGGTCAAAAGAGAATCAGAGTATCGCTGTTTCTAAAAGACTGAAACTAGGATTATGTTGCGCCTTTTTGTGCGTGATCTGAAATGGATTACAGCTATTGTTAAACGTAAACCCTTGAGGAATATTTCACTATTTGGCCATGGTGTACATCTGAATACAGTTTTGAAAGTGGGTGGTTGTATTCATTTGGGGCTTTATCAAGATGATATACACCTTTGGTAAAAAGTAACCTCCGTGTATCCCAAGCACACTGGTGAGAATGGCACCTACATAGAGGGCCATAGAAAAACTTCCTCTAGAAACGCAGTAAGCCGTAAAGAACGTGATCCAAGAGATCATATATATCATGAGACTAAATGTAATGCATTTGGCCTCGTTGTAATTGGCCGGCAAATCTTTACCCATGTAGCTCATGCAGAAACAAACTAAGCTTAAGACAGCCACAAAAATGAGCTCGGCAAATGCCCCGACAGATAGAGTCTTACTGCACTCCAGAACAACGCTGTCATGGTAGAAATCAAAGTCCTGAGATGGAAAAGGAGGGTCTATGACCATGCGAAGAAAGGAGATGAAGAACTCCAGCAGTGAAGTGATGAAGATGAACATCTCTGGACCACGGTTCTTAGCCCAGGTCTCGTAGTATCTTGGCAGCTTGGATGACCATTTAAAGATACAGACCACCTTAAATAAAGGGATTGTGTGAGATCATGTTGGTTGTACTACATTAGACCTGTTGAGTATGAATGTTGTTTATAATATTAAATCAACCTATGGTTATAATTAAATATGCTAATATATATACAGTATTATATAATAATAATATTAATATTCGTACACAACCAGTTTTAGTTTGTTCTGCATCTATACTACACGTGAACTTTAGGTATAGACCTACTCATAGATTGCAAGTTCAATAATTGAAGCACAATTTAAGCTTATGAAAATAAACTTTCAAGTATACTCTTAGTTAACTTCAGTATTTATATTGCAAGTATACTTGTATGTGAACATCATACTTATAGTTAACTATTTCTGCATTATTTTTACTATAAAAATTAAACATGTAAGTATACAAGACAGTGTGTAAAAAAGAATTTAATTTAGCTACTTAATCAAAAGAGTAAAAGTATACAAGTCACGAACACTTCAAATACTTTTCTCGATCAAAGATTAAGAACAAGTACAGACCCAATATGCCTAGAGCCATCTGTCACTATAAGTCATTTAAGTATATGTTTTTGTTTGTTTGTTTGTAAGAAGTACATAAATAGTAAACTGAAACTATACTTAAGTATAAAGATGTGTACTAATAGTTGACTGTTTTGTAAGGGCGGCTAAAGATATTAACTTGACCTCTTAGAACAGCTTCAAAGTAAAAGTAGACACAACTGTATGGTGTGCGCCCTCTGCTGTTCATATTGTAAACAGGCTTTATGTAGACGTTCCAATTGAACACTTGAAATTAAAGTAAATATTATACAAAAATACATGCACTATACTTTAAACTACAGCTCTAATTCCATGTCCCCTCTACAGTGTCTTATGTACCTGAAAGGAGCGCACAGTCACACATGCCAGGCAAACAGTGATGCTGATGATGAAGAGAGGCTGTTTGAGGAGGCAACCGATTTGAGAGGGTCTACCAAAGTGGCAGAGTGTGCTGCTGGAGGCCACGGTTAGAGACGCCAGCATCAGCAGACAGATCTTCCCTCCAGCAGACTTCACCACGGGAGTATTAAGGTTCAACAGAAAGATGAGGAATGTGCTTATGGTTAGAAACAGATTCACAGCCAGAAATGCGAGCAGGGATATAGAGAGCACAGAGTCCCATGGCAGGTACAGCTCTGTTCTCTGGAGACATCTCTCGCTCTCAGATTCAGACCACTCTTCTGCGGCACAGGGTTGGCAGCTAGTGTAGCCTAAAAGATACACAAAATCAAAAAAGCAAAGAAATTACCCCAAAACAAACAATAGCAGTGATTTGATAGTGCCACAGTTTATAATCCTTAATACACTCACTACGAATAGTTCTTTATGCATAGTTGTTTATGCATATTAACCCCAAGAACTTTGAGGCACCATTGATTTGGTCACAAAACCAACAAGAATTTATTTAATATATCTTATATTCTATATGTTCTTAAAAAGAAAAGGTCTGAACAGGTTTTGATTGACCCGAGGGAGAATAAATGAAGTCAAAATGTTTAACCATTCAATTAAAGTATTGGAGAAGAGATTTTAAATTGTATTTTATAGTTTATTTTTCACACTCTCATGTCAAGTTAAGTCTCATTCCAAACCCATACGATTTATATATATTTTGTAAGAAAATTTGTTACCAAACAATAGTGCCCCACTGATTTCAACAATTGGTTACCAAACAAGATACGTCTTCACTACAAAATTTGAGCTGCTATTAGATTATTAATGATAATCTTGAAGCTATTTATTTTTATTTTGCCTTGTTGTGCAAGGACTGTAGAGCTTGTGCAGGTGCTGCAGCTTTTGCCAGAGGGGAACTGGAATCCCCTGGTTAGGCCTGATTTCCCTCTGAGGTTTTCTTTTTCTGGGGTTCCTCCCCACCGTTTTTGTGTGTGTGTGTGTGTGTGTGTTTGTGTGGAGTGTTTTGTGTGTTTGTGTGTGTGTGTGTGTGTGTGTGTTTGTGTGTGTGTGTGTGTGTTTGTGTGGAGTGTTTTGTGTGTTTGTGTGTGTGTGTGTGTGTGCGTGTGTGGAGTGTTTTGTGTGTGGGTGTGTGTGACATCTGTGTGTCTGTGTCTGTCTTCTGCGTTTTTACCTTTTTTTGTTTTACTTGTATAACAGTGTTTTGCTTATAGTCAATATGTTTCTTGTACAGCTGCTTTGTAACATGAAAATTGTAAAAGCCCTAAATAAATAAAGGTGACTTGTTTTGGATTGGATACATGGAATATCTTCTTTAGTGTTTCATTGAAGATTTTGAACGACATCAGGGGGAAAAATGACAGATGTTTTATTTGTGGGTGAACTGTCCCTTTAATGTAATAAAAACAAAACAGCTTTAGATGGATAAAAGCTTAAAAGTAAAAGTACAAGTAGTCAAAACTGAATGATGTGCGCCCTCTTTTGGCCACACTGTAAACAACATCTTTAAATAGCTTTCCTCCATTTCAATGGTATACTTAAACTTGTCTTGTAACTACCTGATTTGTTAAGGAAGGTAAAAGCAGGGCATGCCATGCAGTCAAAGCAGCATCTATGCTGTCCAGTCTGGAGCTGTCTGTTTCCGAACGGACAATCTGGAGAACATAGGGATTCAGGAACCTGAACAGGACACAACATTCCATAATTAAGTGACATAAAACATTACATACATTTCGAAATTACATTTTGTAAGTTGATCTGGAAAGAAACATCTGCTAAATGAGTAATATAATGAGAATAACCAGTGTTATAATATACTTAGACGTAGTCTTACACTGCTCACAGGTGACACAGGTCCTCTCCATTGTATCTGGGAAGCATCTAACTGAAGCTCTATTGGATCTGGACTGTAACTTCCAATGACTTTATATGACCATTGGTAATCTTTCCAAATCCACGTAACTATATCATACCCTGTGATAGGGTCTCCATTTTTATCAAAATAAAACAACGTGTCTTGAATAGAGAATCGAACCTTTTTCAGTTGTTGATAGACCTGAGAAGAAACACAAACTACATCAGAAATTCTCCGCTAAACAAGACTAAGATGGCTCGCTGGTCTCAGTTTTTTCCTGTAACACACGTTATGATTTAGATATTTTACTTGGTTGCTATGTGAAAGCATTTACCTCCCAGGGCTCCACTTTAGATTTCTGACATCGTTCAGAGTTGCAGTTCAGAACATTGTGCAGTGCATGAGCCACTGCATATACAGCCTTATACACATTAAAAGAAGACACAACGTCATATGGATCCAAAGAAAAGCCTTGTATTGCCATTTGGTACAGGTCTGTGTTTTGCAGGCATGGGACATCAAAGTTAATGGTACCATTTGAAGACCCACCGTCTATAAGCCCGGGCACGGAAAGCCTTTCAAAATGTTCAAACCCCCTAAATTCAGTGTATTTGATGGAGACACCGATGACAGTCCCTATCGTATTGATCCCTGGGATATTGCGTATTATTGACGCCACTGACCAATCCTCTGTTCCAATCCACACTTTCCCTGTCACGTTTTGTTCAATAACAAAGGGAAAGAACCCACTAGCCCTTCTCTTGTTAGAAAAGACAACTATGGTGTTGACTTTGGTTTTGATTATGTTTTTGACCATGTCTTGCATGTATTTTGTTGTCTTGTCGGTTACAGCCGGTATTATACCTTGGTATGCAATGCATATATCGTGAAGTGAAGCTTGCTGGGAAAGACTTTGCATTCCTTGTAAACCATATGAATTGTCACTGCCGAGAAGGGCAATCCAGGTCCAGTTAAATCGATTGAGAATATGTATCATCGCATCCACTTGGTTCTTGTCACTGGGGATGGTGCGGAAGAACGACGGATAGATGAGCTTATTGCTCAGCAATTCATTTGAGGCCTCGTAAGAGATCTGCATCAAAGAGAAAGATTATTGGAACTATGCATCAGACGGTGAGAAATCCCTACCAGAGAATTTTTTATTTATTTAAATGTATTAGTTTGAATGGAAACTCTGGTCTCTGTTGGTTTCTGTTGTAAAGTTTGGAAACCAATAGAATACCATAACATCCTACATTAAATGAGACCCAAAATACACTACAAAAACAGTTATCTGTAATGGTATTCAAAAAAATTAAACATGATATGAATTCAATTAACATACAACATTATCATTGTTAAAATATTTCATCGGGTACCTGAGGCATTAGGACTGCACCCAGAGCCGCGGCTGGTGTAAAGGAGTAAGTACTGCTGTCAGGTCCGATGACGGCCACGGCGAGGTTCTCCACACCTGATTTATTGCGCTGTTTGGACAGCAGGTCCAGGGTTGCCAGATTACTGGCTGGAAGGGAGCATAAATCATAAGTCTGGTAGCCAAGCGTGATCCCAGGTAGAAGTCTCTTATCTGAAATGTTGTTGTTGATCTCTTCCACAGCATATCTGAGGGCTTGCACCAAATGATATCCATGCTTGTTGGTCAGTCCTCTAAATACAAACATTTAAGTGGTGTTTACATTTATTTTAGAACGACGGATATCTGAATAAGAATCAGAATAAGCTTTATTCGCCAGGGGTTCATGCACACAAGGAATTTGTTCTGGTCACAGGAGCTTTATTTTCTTAAACGCACAGTATATACATTACACAAGGGATAGTAAAGAAAAGAGAAAATAAATAAATGACGTAAAAATTCTAAATGAAAATACAAAAGATGTAAGACCACATATTTCTTGTAGAATCTTGTCTTTGATTTTAAGTAATGTTTCAAATATGGTTGCAAATTCTGCTAATTTCAATTTGTGATCAGTGTAATGTAGTTATTTATAGACTTTTATAGATTTAGCAACGTTGTTTTTAGTTTTTTTTCCAGCCAGTTTGGATACAGTTTTAATGAAGTTATATTACAGCTGTATAACTTCAAACTATAATGTTACATATATATTACAGCTGTATAACTTCAAACTATAATGGCTAAAGATATAGTCCGTGTAACATTTAAGGAATATAGAAAAATACATAGATAACAACTAAAAAGGAATTGGTTAGGCAAGTCAGTGAAAATGTGAATCAATGAACAATACATCCACAGCATTTATTAATGTTAGTTCATGTTAATTTCGCGTTGACTAATAAAGTTTTTAAATAAAAAGTTGTAACTAATAAGTTAATGCACCATGAACTAACATGAATGAATGTATTGACATTAACAAACTTTAACAGGGATTAATAAATGCTGAAAAACAATATTGCTCATTGTTAGTTCATGTAAGTTATTGCATTTACAAATATTAACAACTACAACCTTATTGTTAAGCGTTACCCAATTACAATTCAGCATTAATACACCAAAGCAAATATTTCTAAGATGATCATTCTTACCGTTTACAGTCGCTGATATAAGGTGTAGATGGGACGGCAGAATCTGAATTATGAAGAGGGAACCATCCAGAGATGATATAATCTCCTGCAAGGTTGAGCCCGGCATCACAGAACCTGAAACGACAGAGTAAGAACACAGAGCAGAGCAGCATCCCACCCATGTTTCCTCAAATGAGCGCTTCAGACCGCCATGGACTTATATGTGCTTTCTGCTCACACCAATCCACTGTTTTCCATGCTCTGATGGTGCCAAACATTTGCATGAATAATCTGTAATTGTCACAGCCAGATTCATTTGCCTGGGGTAATGTGTTTGTCACCACTAACTAAACTTATTAAACAAAAAAGAACGTTTCCCGAGGAAAAAAATGTGACTTATGTATCAACAACTGAACCGCATTGGATGAATTTGCCTGCCAGTCTCGCCAGCTTTATCCCACAGACCACAGTTTTCATTTGTCTCCTGGACTGATTGAAAACCACCTCGGTACCCAGATGGCAGGCAAATTCATGTAAAGAGGGTGACATTTACTCAATCATGCAAAACAAACATTTCCATATGAAATCATCTGGAAAAATACAAACAATATGCACAGTCACAAAATAGTGTTACATTGTTGATGTATGGACAAGTAATCTTTGCATTGTTTGTACTAGCATTGCAAACACGTTTAGCAGTAATTCTGAACATTTAGGACTTTCTCAAACTCTGCATATTCCTCGCCATCTGCTTGGGACGTTCACCCTGAATTAAGAGAATATTTTGGCTTTGTATAATACCAAGTTGTAGTTTTTGTACAGCTGCTTTGAAAAGTGATGGGTTCTGAAAAGTGCTATAATAAATAAATGGCAACAAAATTGAATGATAAAAAACACGCAGCCATAAATGAAAGGTTTGGGTTGAAAGCATATTGCCATGAAACAGTGAGTAAGGCAGAGTGTATTTTTTTTTATTTAAAACCAGCATAGAATAAGACTCGCATGGTCCTTCAGATTTCCAGACATTCACACACACGCGCTGTTTCAGCACAAGATCACTCGATTGATTTCTTGAGTTTACAGCACATAAACGACAAAAAAAAGATTTTATTAGCATTGGCTGATATTTAAAGCAAAATTAATACATCAAAACGGTACCAACAAATGACACCCTAATGATCATAAAGAAAGAATATAGCTCAGAATTGTTCAATTCCATTCATTAGAAAAGGAATCATTGCAAATCTCTAGATTACTCACATAGTTTTCCTCCCATAATCAATAATTACATGTGATTAAATGAATAAACATTAATAACAACTGAAACCAATGGCATCCGTCATACATTCAAAAACAAAATCTGTTGAATGCTGTCTGTTCACTTTGTTGCCACATGATTTATCATTTCCTTTGCAATCCTGTGACATTCCCTTCATTAAAACGTTTTGACATGAAATGTAAAACAGTGACCACCTGGTCCAAACAGAGTTTGTGTGTACTGGCCTTGTCTAGCTGAAACAGAAAATTGTGATCAAATTTCCAACAGGAATAAATATTATTCTAGGCACCAGATAGAAATATGTACTGATTGTAAATGATGTGATTGTGGTGCAGTGATCTTCAACCCTGTACCATATAACATTTTAAATGTAGCAGGGTTGACAAATATTCATGATGTTTCTCTTTTAAAATGTTTTATGATAACATATTTTACACAGTTGCAATATTTTTAAGGCACACCAAACCTGAGTCATACAATCGAATTATGTAGTTACGGTAGATTTATCAACAACCTTGGACTGGGTTTTAATACTTGAGTAATTCCGGTTAGTACTGAAAAGGGGTAGCAGAATGTAAATCATATACTGCATGAGCACACCACAACAGTGGTAATGTTTAGTATTTGTTTTTCAATTTCTAGCACAAATGGTGCCGTTTCTTCAGATTGACCTACATAGAGAAGTTTTCAGTAGCAAATTTGCCAATACCCGAGGACAGATATCGGCATGGCTTCCAGGTCTTGAGATCTTCAAAACAGACATGATTTCACACCATTTTACTCATAAATTAAATGCGTTTGACTGACTAGGGCTCATATCTAATCCCCGCGGTTTATAATAAAACAAAACATATATTTTTTAGAGAACACATTATAAGGCAACTGAGACACAGTATACAGCATATTATAGGCACATGGGTTTGACTGTTGTTTTGACATCTATCCTCCAAGCACTGAAACACTTGCCCAATTCAAAGAAATATTGCTGCACTCAAGGATAATAAAACATTTTCTAGTTCATATCAGAAAATGTGAATATGACCTTATTCACATTTTCTAGTGAATATGAAGTTAGCCCAGGTTAAATTATTGCATAGATCTCAGTGCACAGTGGTTTAGTTGAGCAAAAGTTGAACATTGTAAAAACGTGTGAACAGATATTAGGTCACAGTAAAATTTTAAACTTATTCCAGAGCAACACATTCCTCCATAGTGTATTTTAAAGGGTCATTTGAAGTCAACATAAAATCAAAACTGTAGGCTTCACGGTACAGTGTATAAAGTTAACCAACAGCGTAAAAGCTACGTAGGCTTGGGTTTACAAAACTTGCACCTGCTTCAGCTTTTTTATCATTAAATATGAGTTATAATATGTCAGATTAGGTTAAAACGGGTTTCAAAGAAGATTTTACGTTGACTTCAAATTGAAAGTTGAATTTCTTGAATAAATGTTATTTTATAAAGAAGCAGAGCAGTTTATTTCAGTCTTTCATTTAAAGACAACCTACATTGATTCATGTAAACAAGTGAGCATGATTACAGAAACAATGCACGTTACTGAACAAAATTTGGAAATGAATCTTGGTATTCATCAGACTGTTAAGAAGATTGTGACTTGTAGTTCGATTTGTAACTAAAGCTAGTGAGGAAGACTGTGGAGGCATGCTTTGGCAGTGCTGATGAGGAAAGACAGCTGTAGTTCAGCTGGTCCCGCTCTAAAACAGCATATAAAGCACCAATTCTTGCTCTTTGGAAAAATCCACGCTCATTCATATTGTGTAAAAAAACCTAGACCAGAGACCTAAAAGAGTTCCTGGTCCACAGAGAATGCCGATCATCATCTAATGTCTCCGTTCACCCCCACCGGACCTTCATTTTCTCCATCTCTCACTTCATCGTGCACCAGCTCATCCTGAATATCATCTGTGTTTCCAGAATCACTGCTGGCCACAGAGCTGAGCGAGGGAGATTGTCTGCATCACAAAATAGAAGAGATACATTTGTGCTAAACTCTCAATAAAATATCATATGAATCATGTATTGAGCCTACAGTTGCATAAGCAGCAAAACATTGATTTTCGTTCTCTGTGAAGGTAGACACTAGTCAAACCAACCTGCCGTTGGTGGCCGAGCTCTGGATAAGCCTCCGACAGGTCTCCATCTGCACATCCAACCCTCTCTTCATACTGCACATCTCCATGTACTCGTGCAGATGCCTGTTCATGTCATTCTTGGCAGTGGCCAGTTCCAGCTATGGAAGAAAGATGATGGATTAACAACAAAACAATCAAAATAAATTGAGAATATTGGTGTTTTCTCACTTCAATCTCTCCGATGGTGTCCTGATACTCCTGCTCTCTGGTTTTAAAGAGTGATTCGGTCTCATTAATGAGACTACCAAGACTTCCATCCTATTAGGAAAACATGTATTAATGCATTAACATGTGTTCACTAATCTTATAGTCAATAAGGCATCTAACCATGAGAAACATTTCACGTATAAAGTTGTATTCAGTCACTTGTAAGGTACCTGCTCGTGGGTTTCTCCATGGGAGTCAGGGGTGCAGGTCACCGTGGTAACCGATCCAGTAGCAGCTGCGGTGTTAGGGGTGGTGGTCAAGTTCAGACTGTGGTAGTTTCTGAAATCCTCCCACAGCAAAAGAGTGTCTTCAGTCTCTTCCCACGCCAGACTGTCACAGTCGTCGTCAAACTCAAACGTTTCCCGCCTGCAAACAAACCAATTAGCTGACCTACCTCTGCATGTGCGTGGACAGCAGACAGAACCGAAGGAAATAAGAGAGGCAACACGGGAAGACGAAAAAGAAAATCAACAGATCAAATGCTATATTGTAAAGGGATGAAAACATGATTTAACAGGTAGGGGGAAGACGGACATATAGCAAAGAACAAAGGACAGTGATGCTTACTGTTAAATTAAAGATCTCCAACCAACTAAACCTCTGTTTATTAAAACCTTCAGTATGTTAAAATCGAATAAAATATTGGCATACATCTACACTAAACAAAAATGAAAAATGTGGTGTCAGTTTTAAAACTGGAATACGGTTAAGGCTTATTCATTTTTAAATGCTCTTTTAGCAATATATAAAATAAACCACAAAAAAAGATGACAAAAGCACATAAAAAATCTAAACAGCAACAGCTAAACATTAAACAAAATTTAACAATCAAAATATTAATAAAACTACAAAAAAATAAAAGAAATACAATTCTGTCTTCAACAAAGAAAAACACAACGCCAAACAAATGACCAATTTCACTTTGTTAACACTAGGTGGCAGCAAGTCTTCATAAAACAAGACAAAGATTTTTTAAAGGGCCAAACAACAAACAATTCTGTTAAAGGCTCTTTATCTTATAAACTTCCATGTAAACGACCTCCATAATGATTGACGTGTAGGCTGCCAGGTTGCAGAATATATATGTGTTTAAAGTGATAGTTCACACAAATAAATTGTGTTCTACAGAAGAAAGAAAGTCATACAGGTTTAAAAAGGCGAGAGGGTCAGAAAATTATGACAGCATTTTCATTTTGTTTGGTGGAATTTCATCCTTCCTTGGGTAAAGAACGATTTATGGCTTAGTAAATGAACAATGGCATTGCCTTCATAATTGTGAAATACAAAAACAGTTCTCTTTAAGACTGTCATGCAGCTTAGTGACTATATACAGCATATGGTTGTGAATAGGTGAGGGAGCTTTGTCTGCATAATATATATTTTTATTTAAAGAAATTATTCAGGACATGGCCTCTTACAAACAACAAATGAACCAACAAACACAAAGACACTGTTGTTCACACACATAAAAGCACATCAGAATAATTAGAGCGACTCACAGCTGGTTGAGCATGCGTTTCATCTCATCAGTGATGTTGAGAGATCCAGGCATCTCCTCCTCAGAGGGACCTGAATCGACCTCGGTCTCCACATGCTCTTCTGACACACCTTTACTCTCTTTCTTCCTGCATACCACCATCGCCTGCAACACCCACACATATACAGACTTGTTTAGATTGCACAATCTGAAAGACTTTACAGTACCCAAGATGAACACATTATTGAATGATCTGAAGTTGTGCATCACTGCGAGTGTAAGTTTTCATACCCCCTTCTGCTCTGGAGGAGCTCTGGAAGAGCTGCTGTGTAATATCTTGGTCACGTCCTCAGAGTTCCTCTGCTGTGCTACGTCACAGAGCTTGGCTGTGATGTCGATGCGTCTACAGATGTCCATGTCAACCTTCATGGCTTTCTCTTGGATTTTACTGTCCAAGTCAGACACGGCCTATAAAAGGGTGAAATCGTGACAATATCCCTTAGTAGAACAGCCCAACTGAGAAACAAAGGCTACATGGATATTAAAGGCTAAACTAAAATTCTTTCATGAACTCACCCTCACGTCATACCAAACCTGTTTGACTTACGTTCTTAATAATATCAGCTTTTGTGTTTTGCAGTAGAAAGTAAGTAACCAAACAACATTGGCCCCATTTGAGTTCCATCATATGGACACAAAACCTCTCAAAATATCTTCCTTAGTGAAACACAGTCGAAAGAGACACCGATCCACCCAATTTGGGCCCAAATCCTTTCCCCCCCTCGCATGTGATGTAGATCTGTTCTTTGGCAGACAAAACAACCAAAAAATACGGTTTTGCAATGTGGCTTCAATGTGAACAGTTCAGAATGGGCACTTAATCCGCCATATCAATTCAGAACATTTGCATAAATATGTATGCAAAAACAAATCACACAATTACTTTTTGTCTATATTTTTTCTTTTGATTTAACAGACGTGAAAGACCCTTGAGAAATAAAATTATTCAGTATCCAACCACTGCCAATGATCATTAAGGAACTCTTGAGTGTTTTAATGTCGCTTGAAGCCACAATAACAAGCTCAGTTAAAATCACTATAGTGACGGGAGTTCATAGCAGAATATGCAAATACAACATTAGCAGCAGAAAATATCAAAGGCAAAAATAGTGTGCCTTGTTCCAGAAGCCAATGTAATGGTTTCAAGACAAATAAAGACTACGCACTCACTCTAAAAACGGTTGTTAAAACAATACAATCTGTATCATATGATCAATCATTTCTTTGGAGGGTCTATCGACAGAAATGCAGTATAATATATGCCCTCAGAGGTAAAGACCTGTGTTAAAGATGTGTTTATTACCTTAGAATGAGCTATTTCTACATACACCGTGAGTCCCCTTACATGTACTGATGTTGCCCTGCCCCCTTTGACTTCTTATATCATATATGATCATGTCATATCAAATAATCCTTTAAAAAAATGTATGTGTAAAAATGAATGTGAAATTCTGTTCCTTCATGAATAAGAGACTCCAGTTACTGCTGAACGCATGTCAATGACGTAGCAGAGGACATTGATTTGGTTGAGGAATATGCAGCATTACGCAGCTTGCTTACAGGTTAGCAAGCCTGAAAAACCTCCAAAGGCTGATAAAATACAACCAGTTCAATTGGCTAGAACAGATGGTAGAGATTTCTTTTGAGAATCGCTGCAGCGGCGAGAATTCACACAGGAACGCATCCAGGGAGGCGGCACTCGGCTGTGTTTTATTACTGAGGCTGAGCAGAGTCCACTCAATGCCAGAGAACAATATGCCTCTGTTCCTATAGCACCTACTCAACCTGATGCCAGCTTCATTTCCCTGACCGAGTCAGTCTTGTGATCTTTATTAGTGGTAGTTTGGAATAAATTGCTGTTTCATAGGTGCGGCCAAATGACACTTGTATTATTTATCCTTCTTATCAGTGTTTTAAATAAGTGCTTATGAAAACTTGTGTAAATGGAAATTTGCATGTCTTGCATAAGGTTGTGTGTGCTGAAGCTGGAACAGATGGAGTAAACGCTTCATAGATGTTACTTACTTCAGAAGGCATGAGGCTCTTGAAGACCACCAGCTCTGATTTCAGGCGTTCCATCTTCTCATTCAGTTCTCCCTGCACAGCTTCAGAGGACTGAACACTCTGTATGGAGAAAATATCTGAGCTTCATACACATGTGCTAGTATTATTTAACAGCAACACATGCAGCTATATGGATATAGCACCTCCTGTAAGGTCTCCACCAAGGCCTCCATCTGCTGACGTTTGGATACCTCCTCCTCCCATCTGAAACACAAACACAATAACAGCCCACATGGGAATGGATTGTACTTGGAAGAAATGGGCAAGGCATGTCAAAGGTTCATAGCGCAACCGATTGTGGCCCAAATCCTTTTCCTCCCTTGCAGTGTGATTTTAATATGAACAGTTCCGAATGTGCATTTAATCCGGCATGTTAAAACAGTACATTTGAATAAAAACACAATGATGCATTGTTGTCTATATTGTTCTCTCTTAATGGACGAAAAAGACCTTTGAGAAATAAAATAATTCAGTATCCAACCACTGCCAATGACCCTTCAAAGTTAACTTCAGAGATAACTTCAAGCCAGGCACCTGCTTGACAATAAATTAATAGAGAGGTGACGCTTTCTTTCAGTAGTCCAGACATTCTACTCACCGTAAGTAACACCAAAATTGTAATTCATAGAGAAATGTAATGGATGTGGATGACAACGCATGGACAATGTGAAGCGATCTGAATGTCAGTGAGATCTAGTGGAGCTGACTAGACATCACCTGAAGGTCATGAAAACACACTCCTCTTGTTTCCTCTGCGGCTTGTCTCTTTGAAATTTCCAAACCATCGCTGCACACGAGAGCTTTCATTTAAAGTAAACAATACAAAGTGAAACTCTTTTTACCAAAAAATGGTGACTGTGGAAATGAAGAAAGCTCTCAAATTCCCAACTCTAAGGGTCTGTTCACATTGGATGTATGCTTGTGGTCATACGCAGTTAAAATGTTTTGCATTGTTCATGAGAAAATATTATTTAAAGGATTAGATAACCAGAAAATGAAAATTATTTCATTATTTACTCACACAAGTTGTGCCTTATGGAGCTGACCAGATCCTTGAAGGTAAAATTTACTTAGTATGCAGTTACAGATACTTTTTTACTTTTATGTTATACTTATATTTTATAATACTTTATATAAAGTTTACCCACTTCCGCTGTGAGTCGCTTTGGATATAAGAATCAAACAAATACGGCTTGAAAATGCAAAGCAACACAATAAGAAACCGGCGATACATCAAAGACAGTCTAGCACATGTTTACATATATGAAATACTACAAATATCCCAGACATTGTTTTTAATTGACATCTATTCATCTTTGTTGCTATAGAACCCAACATCGAGAGACAGTACACAATGAGAAAGAAACGCTTTCATTGTTTTCCACCATATGCCATCACTGTCAACAAGTTTTTTGTAAGCCAGAGTCAATCAATTTCGAGACATTATTCCATTAATGGGAGAGTTCAAATAACATTTGCTGCCGATGTCTCAAAGAGCCATTGTATGAGAAGAAAGAGCAGGACGTGTATAGACAAAACTGTTATAGGTCAGCGGTTCTGCCTGTGACATTGTTATTGTAAACCACATCAAAAGATTAGAACTGAACAGGGCGAAATAGATCAAGAAGGCCTGTGAAGACCTTTAAAGCGTTACGTCCCCAAAGAGACAAACCAAGTCACACCCATAGTCTGGTTTACCTATACGCCTGCATGAACACAGTAACATACTATAAAACTAAAACTACAAATCTGAATCTAAAACTAAAACTACAAATCTGAATCTAAAACCAAAACTACAAATCTGAATCTAGAGAAAATGTACCTTGACCAACTCAGACTAGAGGTGTATCTAACAGAATTTCACTTCACTGTTATCGTGGCCAAATAATTCCCGGTAACGTTATAACCACGGTATCCATTAAACTTGTTATGAACAAAAAATGCTATCAGTCAGGTTCGTCTTTAATTTTGTTTTACCTTTTTTTGGTCATGTCCCATTTAAATGTAAGGGCACACGCTAAAGACATGCCACTACACCTTCACGTTCTTTTAGCAATTTCTGGAGTGACAGTATGTGATTTTGTGATCCAGTAAGTTGCCAGCCCTCTCAAACTAAAATGCATGATGTCCAGATGTTCCTTATAATCATGGAGGTCAGTGGTATGTTAGGTATTTAAATGATTACTCTGGCATTCCATATATATATATATATATATATATATATTCTGTTTTGAACTCGCAGAACTTGCCACATTCATAAGCCAAAGTAGACAAAATAGCAAAGTAGACAAAATAGCAGTTTTTGTTACAAAAATGTCTTTAATCGGTTTAATGACTCAATAGACAGCAGTATTTGTTACAAAAATATCTTTAATCAGTTTAATGACTCAAGATCTAAGTACTCTTTTGATCATTTTATGCTTTTATAACTTTCACAGAAGTGTTTGGTCAAAGAGGTTTAATAACTGTGGATTTGCTACGGTTCAATAAATCGAGGAAATTACAGTGTGCATGTGTGAGTCAGTTAGGTTTGGGGGATAGTGGATGGAAATAATAATATTACTTTGAATATAAAGTGCAATCAATGCCAAATAATAAGAGCGATGCACTGAATATCAGCACACCTGTCATTTGTTTTAATGTTGGTTTTTTTCCTCTTCAAACCAGAGGTCGTAAATCCACAGGTTATTGCTTTCTTATACAACTTCAATTATGATCTTACTTTGATAGTCAGAAAGACTTAGAAGAGCTCAAAGGAGTCTGTTTTTAGGAGTATCCAGCAAAAGAACCCCATGTACAGGGATTAAAGAGCCAAACCATTTAATAAACCACAGTATTGAAGAATCTTCAAAAGTTCAGATGTTATAAAAACAAAATGCACTATTAAATAAAATACCCAAGAAAATAATAAAACTAGGAGAATCATATAAAAAAAACAGGTACAGGTAAATTAGCAACCAAATAGTACAATTGAACTTGCCTTTCCTGGTGATTCTTTAGGTAAGATGTTTTTTTCAAAAATAGTAAATATAAAATGTTTGTGTCTTACAAAATCAATGGCAAAGCTGTCAGGCTGCAAAATCAATTGAATTTTCTATCAATAACAAAATAGTAATACTGGAACAGCTGTAGACCGAGAGAAATTATAGAGGTCTGCTTCTTATTCCAAAATCTTGCTCTTGGCAACATTGCTCGGTCCCAACCCTTTTAACCACAATCTAGAGATGCCAAATGCATCTAGCTTTTATAACAGTATTAAACTGAGACGGCTAGACACAGAATGTTAGAGAGGCACAAATGTATTTCTCCCAGCTTGATCTCAGTCTTTCCTTATCATAAATATTTACAGAACACTTCAAGACAGACATAAATTTCACCAAGGCCATTAATAAAGATAGAAATAATATTATTTACTATTGCTATAGTTAAGTTGGCTATGAACTGAGCTGCTTTTATTCAACACATTTTAAGAGAACGAATCTAATTTAAAAATCCTGTCATGTTTGGCACAGATGACCTATATATTGATCTATTTCCAGACAGTCTCCCTCGGCTTCTCAGTAGTGCACATCTGTGTCCGCACTCAGACAGAAGAAGAGCGTGTTGCATTTCAGATCGATATTCAGAGAAGCTGTCCTCAAGAACCCCCCTACAGATGTAAAAACCCCTCCTTTCTTTCTGAAGCATAGAGTTCTCTATAGACATACATCAAGAAAAAAGGCGGATACAGCTAGAGAGCCAAAAATATTTAATAGATCAACTATGTGACAGGCTTTTATGAAAGCATTTGCGTCACTGGGGCAGATTTTGAAACATGAAGTCTTCTGTTATGCATCTATTTACCAACTTTACCAGCTTTGTTACAAATCAATCTGTGCATCAGCCGAAAGTACAGTCTTTTGAAGAAAATCTTTCATGTGCATAATCATAAAATAACCTGCTGGCTCACAGAGGAGAAAAGGCAGAATAACATCTTTCAGGGAAACTGGTGAGCCTGAATAATCTGTGAGAGTCATTAGCCCATTGATTTTAACCAGTGTTGTGAAGACCATACGGACAGTCTGCTGACTGATCTGAATGTTATCACCATAGACTGTATAAAACATGGGTTTAGTGCCTGTGACATCACCCATGGGTTTCTGAGGAGCTGTTTTGAAGCTTAAAGTTGGCAGAACCGGCCATCTGAGCAGCCCAGATAATCGAAAACGGGCAAAGAGGCGGGGACGTGGTTGGAGCCGAGGTGCCTGGTTGCTGAAACCACAAGTGGCCACGCACCTAGTTTGCAATATTGTAAGGCTTAATAGAAGTTAAGAAAATTCACCCACCTTATAGTTGTCATGAAGGGTAAAAATTAGCTATATACACCAAAATAATTTTTTGTACCAGGCTGTAAACATGTTTTTCTCTGCGGTAAAGTTGGCCATTTTAACATTGGGGTCAATGAAATCCAGTTCTCTTTTAGAGCCAGTCGATGAAATGCATTTTAAGTGACTTCCGTGTTGGCTTCACAAGAGAGATCGGAAGGATACTCACACCAACTCAATCGTGACTACACTATGACAACAATGCAGTATATATACTTTAATAGCATTGTATTTCACATACAATGGACAATCTGAGATCAGAAGGTGGAACAATTAGTTCCTAGGAACTGACGGGCAGGTTATCAAGAAATCTGGGCATGTTGATTTCCAGAGAACTGTAACATTCTAAACCCCTTGTGTATTTGCATATTATACTTTATACAGTTTTATTGTGCTTTACAAGTGTAGTATAAAGAGGTCCATCAGGTAACACATTTGAACACTTGGTACACTTTTGTCATATTGCCCCAAAAATAGCACTGAAATACAATAACACATGGAATGTGCTGATGTCCACATTATATGCATGTGACACATCTTTTATTTCCAAACAAATGTATGTTTCATCTGCGTCTTTCTTAGATCTGTAAAAATGTTCAGACCTCTAGAAAAGTTCTCATGATCTCGGACCCCCAGCATGAGTGTGGGACACAGCTCATTTCCTGTCTAGCGGCCAGTGGTACTTCATCGTTCCCTGGAGAGATGATTTCACTGCTGCAGGCGTAGCTCCTGTCTACACACCATTGATCGGCCACACAAAACATCACCTCAGAAGCAGCAAGATGTGTGTAGATACAACCTCATGTCCCTCCCAGCACATCTTTCATATGGTATATGAATGAAGGAGGATCGGATTTAGTCACAAAGCCACAATCAATTCTACCGCACAGGATTGGCCATCAATTTACAAACATGATACACATAAAAATGATGCAAAATATAAAGCGAACTGTAATGTTCTGGAGCTACTTGAGCTACTTAACAACACAAGAGTAACACATTTATGTTTCAGGAAAGCCTAAAACTATTTATTATCCTGAATTTCTATCAAAAGCATTCCAAAGCAAGCTGGAATTCCCACCAAGATTTAATCAGCCTGACAAAGCATCCCACATAACACAAGAAATGGGAGGATGGGTGAACACATACACACACACACACACACACACACACACACACACACACACACACACACACACACACACACAGCTGGGGTAGAATTTCTCCATTCTCTAGATATGTTAAGCTCTTAAAAACGTTCAGTGAGTAATGATTTGTCAGTTTTCTTGGGGCAATTCCATGTGAATGTCAACCTTTGGTAAAAGCTTAATTTTCTTTATCTAAAGGTTTTCACCATACTGATAGGTCAGATGAAAATATTTGGTGGTTTAAATTATATAACTATATAGAGACATCCCTTCTCCATTTGTTCCGTAGGCTATTATTTCAGTTTGTACATTTTAATTCACAGAAATAGTATGTTATCTCCAAAAAACGTGTTAACTTTTTTGTCACATCCATGAAATGGACGAACAACTTGTACTTGAATTGATATTTTTCTGATGTCATGGTCTCCATCAAAAGGGGTTTAGTAAATCTAATATAAACAGATAATTCAATATGTTGATAATAAATACATTTTCTGAGAATTTAAATATAAATTTTTTACTTAAAATGTCACATCCATGAATCGCTTCATCTTAAAAATTAGCTTTGTAAATTTGCTCTCCCATTAATGTTTAACAATGACCGTTTTTGGCATTCTATTATATGCAGAAACACAGTTAGTGAAATTGGACTCTGGACTGAAAATAGCCGGAAGCTTTTAATATTAACAAATTAACATATTGGTGTAAACTGAAAACTAAAATGATTTTGTTACTGCACTAAAGCATGTTTATTTGGCACAAAGTCATTAAAAATACTTTAATGAACAAACTAGTCAGTTGCCAAACACATGACTAATCTATTATTATTTTTATTTGAGCCTGACGACACACTTTCCACCTGTCTCAGATCACAGTTTCTACAACAGACCACCAGCATCCACCCCAACTCACCGGCTGCTATGGGACACTCTATCTAAAGACATGACAAACATGAGACGACAGCGGAGCAGACGGCAACGCTAAAATTAAAGCATTATACTATACAACATTTATGTTATGTACTATTTATATACTTAATTTACAGTCATGATCTCATATAATGTATACGCTCCTTGTGTGTTTAAGCACACAGTCTAAAAGTTTTGCTGACTGTTTTTCCAGTGCTCTGTATTCTCTGTTTACTCAAGGATATTTAGAAATAGCCAATTACTAACAGCACAGCTATTGTGAGCACTGTATAATCAAAGAATAGGGTCACTCAATAGTACAGCCACTTGATAAAAGTGGGGTTTCCAGCCCACTCAAGACCTGGAAATGATTCATTGTGTGGCTCATTGGTCTGCTTCTTCCCACAGACAGTCAACAACTGTTTTCCTTCAAAAGAAGTCCTGATTAATTCACTCCATGACTACTAGGCTGTTTCAGAGCTGCACATAAACGCCTCTGCATACTTTATTTGTCTTGGGGTTCTTGACAGCAGGAAATGCCTTAGAATGACTGTAATTCATCTTCAATGAAAGAATTCCTACTGTGGACTGCATTCCATTCATATGCCGGTCAGAAATAAATTGAAGCAAATCATTTGTGTTCATTATTTTCCCAGCAGTAGACACATTCAATGACACATGTTAACAAGGAATCTGAACAGGAAAGTTACCTTCGTATTATGTTTGGAAATGCATTGCGTGAACTAAAGATAAACATTGAACCCCATAGATTAAAGAGAATGAAATTCTACAGAAGCTCCAGGGCAGTTCCCACCAACTTCTTTTCAATGGAAAGGCTTTGCCTGCGGTGCCTTTTGGTTTCACATTTGGAAAAGAGCACAAGCCATTGGTTTTTGACAGATAAAATGTCACTGCTGCTTTCTTGGGTTTCAAATCCAAACCGGACACTCTGAAACTGGACACCGGAGAACATATAGTGGTTACTGATAGAGACTTACTGTAAAGATGTTATAAGGATCACACCTCAGGGACAGCTGTATACTTTAGAAAGCATACACACTTTTGTTTACTATAGTATAAACACAAAGGGGTCATGGATCTTCTTTAATGCCATGGCCCGTGATGCATTAAGAATATTCTGAGATGTCAGAGGCAACAACTGATACCAATTTACCTCAGTTTTGTTTAAGTAACATAGGCCCTAGATATATGGTAATATTGATGAAATATGATGAACCTGTGTTGAGGGACCCACTTTCTAAGTATTGTTATGTAACCTATGTTGAGAAAATAGTAGGTTTGATATTAAACTGCTTCTTTTTCCAAACGTAATGTTGAATGTATAACCCTTAGAGCCGCTTTTTTAATTTAAATGTATTTGTAATGTAACAACGTCCACAAGAAAACATGTTTAATATCCACTGATCTATATAAATGACTGGATTATGCCTAGAACACTAAACTGACTGCAGGAGGTGAAGCCAACCGGAAGTGATCACGCCGCCATCTTGGTATGCCCAACTCTTACAATCAAAATAAAGATCTTTTATCGTTTTCAGCTTATTAGTTTTTAGTTTGCGTTTGTTTAAATTGTTACTTCTGATGTTTTTCCAACGTTTATTTTGGGCAGAATAGCGACGTATAGAAATAAGTGTATAGAAGGTGAGTGTGTATTGCAAACTGTTGTGATGGCACATAAGAATGTTTAGAAATAAAGCTTTATGGCATGCCTGTATTTAGATTTCAGAATATGTACACAGAGCAAGGCTTGCATTTGTGTTTATAAAGCATATACATTTTTATTTTGTTTAGAAAATGGCAGATCGTTTCGCTAGATAAGACCTTATTCTTCGTCTGGTATCATTTTAAATCTGCACTGAAACCAATGGACTCCAAACGTTTGAAGGTCAAAATTAAAGTCCACTATACGGAGAATAATACTGAAGGGTTTTCATCAAAAACCTCAATTTCTTTTCAACTAAAGAAAAAAATACATAGAAAAACAAGATATTTCTCATTATTTACTTGTTTTTGTAATGAATAAATGCTTTGCAGTTAATGTCAAGAAATATTAGTTTTTTGAGTTTTTGTGAGTGGGAGGGTGCCCTCGAAAATTGAATACAATAGGGGTATGTTTAAAGATAAAAAACAACTAAGAACAAAGCATTTATGTAGCAAGAAGGGGGAGCTAAACAATTCAATATCACAGAAATGAAAGCATCATAATCTACTAAATTTCCTTTGTATTTTTTCCCCTGAAATTTTCTGGGGACCCGTTAGAAGCGTTTTGGGGACCCCTAGTTTGACCCCTAGTCGGTTTTAGAGGAAACTTCTTGCACACAGTTGTCCAGTTCCATACGACAAATAAAGAAAACACAGATCTTCATACTTTTGTAGGTAAACACAAGATCATAATGTGGACATTTTGATGAAAGCTTGAAACGAACTATGCTGAACTTACTTTCTCCTGTACTCGTCTCTCTCTCGCTTGACTTTGGCCAAAACATTGTACAAGGCCCTGAGCTCAGGTGTGATGGTGTCGATCTGAACCCCGACACCGTCTGGATGAACCCATGACACTCCAGGCCTTTGATGGGTCTCGTACCGTCCTCCGTATCTGGCGGTGTGCGAGAAACTCCAGATCCGACCGGGCAGTCTCGCCTGACATAGTTTGTCCGCAAAAGGCAACTCTAGGTTCGTCTGGACCGCTTGATCCCGGCAAAACAGCACTCTGTATTGGGACTTCAACTGCGCGTGCTGCAGCTGGATCTCTAACAACTTATTCCTGCGCTCAAGTTCGTGGACTTTAGAAAGGAAACAGCGGAAGCGGACATTTAGCGTCTTTAACACATGAATGTTGGAGCCCAGATCGTTTCTTAAAGCGCTGGTTACCATGGAACCGGTCGCAGACGTTTCATTCATACCGTGGGATGTCGCGGTTTCGTCGAAGGCTGTCGGGTTGAGAACCGGGACCTGAAAACGACGAGGTAAATCCATTCTGTCCCCGAGCGTTAGCTCACCGCATCAAACTATAGATGCTGTAAAGCAGCATACGTCAACCCCATGCTCCGGGACGCAAGGTGCACTCCCTTTATCTAACGTCACACAAATAACAGGCCATGCTCGCGCTTCTAGATAAAACGCAGTTGCCGTTACGCATCCTCTGAAGTTACCGCTGTCCTTAAACCATCCTCTGCTGGTCGCGGCACCAGTGATTTACGGGCTGGTTACTGGTACAACTTGTGGTAGAGCCTCTGGTTTCAGACCAGTCTGAGTATAACCAAAGGAAAAACGGGAGGAGAAAGAGACATGTCGGCTCCGCCCTACTATAAGAGTAGCCTTAAAGACACGCCCTCTTCATTTGCATATGATAGCAAAGGCGTGAGCATCGTTGTAACCCTGTGCGCGCATTTAGCGCTACAACGTATTCATAATTTACAAAACTGAATTCTGGTTTTGGCCAGCCAGAAATTGCTCTTTATTATAATTTGATATATTATTTTGCTTTTGTTTCACATTTTAGATGACACATTGAGCCACATGGTATTCTTACACTTTTATTAAGTTGCCCTAAATTAAAAAGCAGACATTCAGCAACAGTTGAACATTGTACAGCGGAAAAGGCGGATAAACACTAACTGGGGCTTTATTTCCTTTTTAACTATTTTCACACCATGCATTCAGTTGAAGAACACCCTGTCACAGATGCGCCTTTATATTTAAGATTTGAACTTAAAATCACTGAGACATGTCCCAGTGGAATCTTGCTTACTAGCGGTAAAAGTTGCGTTTAAGTTGTGGAATATTTCGTAAACTTGGGTCACATGGAAGACTAAACAAAAATAAATTGATATCGTGGTTTTGATGAATAAAAACAAAAGCCCAAGCGTAAAAGCAAAGTGAAAAGAAGGCTCTCAAAATAAATATGCAGGCCCTTTTTATTATTTTAATCTTTGCGTTTCATTGTTGATGCAGGTAAAACCCTTTACAAATGAGAAAGTAGTTTCTTTTCACGGGAGTAACACATTAAACAAGTTTTCGTCTCAATCTTTTACCATTTACACAAGAAAAAAACATCTTCACACATTTGCATCACACAACCATCGTCAGACCTTGCCATTCTCACAAACTGCAATCGACTTCAAGAACACCACTGCAAAACAAAAATCCAGAAACATTTAACATCACAACAGGAGGGTCAGAAAACTGTAACTATTGGCCAATTTAGAACTTTTAGTCAAATAACAACCAACACAGAAAGGGGGGAAAGAAATAAAAGCCATCTAAGTTGTTTATGAAATAATTAGATTCCCAAACAGATCACCTGCAACATGTTGGATCAAAACAGTATGGTGTGTTTCTGAGTAATGGGTGTTAAGAAACCATTTTGGATTTAATGTGCATTAACTCGTCAGGCTACACGTCATTTTCTGGTTTAGGAGAGTTATAACCAAATAAACCCAAGCGGCGATCAGGAGCAGAAGTGGAGGTGAATGAGAATGGGTGAGCTGATAGAAGTTTTGGGGGCCTGGGCCCCGATTGAAAGTGTCCCCTTTAGAGTTGTGAATAGCTGAGTGGGTAGCAAACAGACTCTGGTTAGGAACACTTGCATTGGACAGAGCAGTCACAAGTCCATGAGTGAGGTGCATAATTGTGTGCCATCAGGGCACAGAGTTCAACAGGTCCTGCAGGAAGGCATCAGGGTCTGGAATGTCTGTAAGGAGCCCTGGAGAGAGCGAGCAAAACAAGAGTCAGTTTTTTATATCTTCAACGTATTTAAACCAGCATATTGCAGGCAATTATTTAAGAATTACTGACCTACGACATCCAGGAACTCTGAGAAAGATTCAGCAGGCATGAGCTCATCCTGAAAGGCCCTCAACACTCTTTCTGAAGCCTCATAGATGGGCATGTCATTATGCCTTATGTACTCTGCGAGCGAAAAGGACCAGCCTCCCTCTGTGTTACTGGTGGGCACTTTCTGTAGTGGGAACGTGGTAAAAAGATTATTTTATAGCGCACACAAATATAACTATCTTAAACATTGCAATTAAATCAACGGATTCATTTTAAATGACCAGACTCTCGTACCCTGTACATGTCGTAGATGAGATCCACCAGACCCCAGAAGAGAAGCGGTGAGCGGTACACAGCATACTCCTTTACCGTTTTGTCTGTAAGTCTGAAAAAAGAAACATCAAATCAGCCATTAAATTCAAAAGCATTTAACACAGTAAAACAAAATATTGTTTGCAAATATATTTTCTATATTTCAAAACTATCCAAATATATCTGAAAATAGACGCAACTCTATTACATATTTATGTTACTCTAAACATCATACCGTAAGACTGCAAGCAAAGCTACAAAAAGTAATAATGCAATTCTTCTAGATACAAGCGAGCATTATCCTCCGAAATAAGCTCTTGAGTAACCACAAAGCCCTGGCCAGCAACCAAAAATAGCAACCCTAAGCACCTAAAGCACATTTACAGGTACGTGCAGAGTCATGCATTGCTCTCTTACTTGTTAGCGCCCCCTGGTGAGACCTTGCGGGCATGAGCAGTAACCAGCAGCCTGCGCAGGAAGTCAACACGTGTAGTCTTCCAGAATTCGGGAGGAAAGATGTGCATGGCCATTATGGTGAAGTAGTGCGCTCCGTCCACCTCGTATGAACTCTCCACCCACTTCTCACAAGGCTGGTCCAAGAAACTCTGAAGGTTTTTCTCCTCCCGTGATGTGGCCCTTGTTCTGTAGATCAGAAATTATACACAAATGGTTAAACGCTTCCATATAAATGGACCGATAGCAGTGTGTGTAATTCAAACCGATCATTAGTAAAAGCTATTCTGAGCAAAACGGAGTGGTTGTGACCAAGTCAAAGCTGAATGCGTACGTGTTGAGGACGTAAAGAACTGTGTGAATGATGTAGGGAATGAGGTGAATGTTGCTTTCGCGGCCTCCGCCCCCTGTATCCACACTGAAGGATTGCTCCATGGCAAACCGTAGGAACAGCAGCTTGGTATCATGAATGTTGAGTTGGTACGTGGGTTCCCTCTGCCCTGTGCACTCTTGTAGATATGTGTTGTGCCTATGAGACAGAATAAAAAGGTTACAATCCAGAACAATGCATTTATAAAGAGGGCCAATGCTAGGAATTCTGGGCCTCTCCAAAAATATTGGTATTGTTAAAGCAACATTGTAGCTTTTCAACCTTAAAATAATGTCTCTAAAATTATTTCAGTGATAGAACAACTCTTAGTCGGACGAATTCTACTGCCACTGCTACCCGAGCAGCCTCATAGCGGCTACAACCATTCTCAATAAGTTTTGTGTTCAGGTCGGTTCACACAGCCCCGCCCATCCCCTGCCTGCGGAAGAGTGCAACTTGTTTTCTTATCAACGTTTCTGCATTCGTTCCATCAGCTTAGTAAACAAATTCACATATATTGTACTAATTTACAACACTGGTAACAGACAATTGTGCTTATCAACCACATGGGGAAACTGTGAGCAAAAGTTCTATAGTGTTGCTTTAAGACCGAGTGCACCTTTTTGCCTGTACAATTTCTTATGTCAACCTAGTATCAATACACTGACGGAGTTATTATCAGTTAGAGTTTGTCAATCATACACAAACAAATTCAATACCTTGCCAGGCAGGTGGCGAAAGCAGATTCGGGTACGTGTGGCCCCCACACAGGCAGGAGCCCATTGCACTTTGTGTTAGCATTCTGTAATGCGGCACTCTCCCATTCTTCACGCCCTCTAGCAAGCCTGATCAAAATAGAGAAAGAAATTTGACCGGTAAGACCACAAGACATTCCCTTCATTGTATTAACTGAGACACTGTGATTTTACGCACCTGACAGCAGCAAGGTGACAGTCGTAATGGACTATGTTAAAGTGTGAGACAGTGCTGTAGCCCTGCTGTTTACGGGGTTTGTTCTCAAGCTCTTCAAGGTTAACACGCTTTGTAAATGTATAGATGCCCAGAACTTTGGTAGGCTGTGGGGTAGAGAATGCATTCATCATCATAAAAACATGCAAGTCACATTGTCTACCACTATTTCTGCTCCCAAACCACAAACCCATAAAATATATAATTAAAGATTAGGATATTTAAAACCCGTGTAAACTGACTTAATTAAAAATATAATAATGAAAACCAACACAAAGGTCATAAACTTTGTTATAAGGTCATCAAAAATAGCTCTTTTGATGATTGAATCAACAATATAATGTAATATAAGATATACCTGAAACTTGTAGCCCTCTCTACAAATACAGCAGGTCAACCCTGGTTCTTCTATAAGCTCCTCCATCTGTTTCAGCAGGGATGTCTTTGTCACCACCTGACCCTTCTCATTGGTCTGGAACAAAGCGAACAAAGTCAGTATATTTACTTTCGTATAATAAAACTGCGAACACACAAAACAGATTAAAGCTTTAATATATACTGACTGTCATTCCCAGCGTGCCGAGAGCTTTCTGCCTCATCGCCATGGCCATGCGCTTCTTCTCCGCCCGAGTTTCCCTTCGTGCAGCGTCGATCTTCAGGTTAACCTCTGCGTGCTCCCTTAGTGCCTCCAGAAGATTCTCTGCTAATGTGCCGATACCCTCGTCGCTGGACACCTGCTCCAGCTTGTGCAAATTGGTTATCGAATCCGTTCCGATAAGCATCTATAAGGCACAGAGAAGAGATGGTTCAGGTTATTACAGAAAACTACGTGTGAAATATGAATATGTAGTCTATAATGTAGTCTGTCACCTGTATGGGGGGATGTTGGGTGGCCAGACCACGCAAAAGTCTAAGGATGAAAGGAAGGGCTGGTCGAGCGAGGAATTTCTTCCAAACATCTGCATCCAGACTGCAAAATAAAATGTACAACACTCTTTACAAGTTTCCTATATATTTGTAAGAATAAGGAACTGAACTGTAATGCATTGAATGCCATACTTCTTAGCACAGGGGATATGTTTCTTCATATAGTCCAATGCACTCTGGGTAATGCCCTTCTGTAAGATGAGATCTTTAAGTTGATGGCCATTGCTGTTGTTCTTGATTCCTGCAGCTATTTTACAGAAGCAGTCCAGGAAGACTTTGTCATCTGCACTGTGCTCCTCATCATACCTTCATGAGATAATGGAAATGATAGTTAAAAGCAGCACATACATACATTTAATGTTGAGATGAACAAACTCCATACTTGTCGAAGTTGCAGCAGGGCTTGAAGCGCTCAACCAGGATTTGCATCTTCTCAAGTTCTCCAAAGGACAGGTAGGGGATGATGCGCAATAGCCCCTGCAGTACGCTGGGATTGGAGCGCACAAATAAAGTGTTGATCTGATCGAGGAGCATCACCAGCTGGTCCTTATCCCCCGTCAGCAGCAGGTTACCCTGAAGAGGGAACACGAAGAAGAGATCTGAACACAACTGACTCATCACACTACAAACATTATATTTATGCAAAGAATTATGCTGACCTTATCTTCTGAAACAGTCTCGGCATTGGCCTCGTCCAAGATGATCTCCATAATGCTTAGAACCTGCTCTGCTATAGATGCTCCACCACTGTCCTTGCTCTCCTGCTCTGCCAACAGTGCCTGGAACACAACAGTGTATTTCACATTCAATCACCCATATTTCTGACATAACAGTGATAATTCCTTGAATTTGTTACTTACCAGATTCAGCGTGCCCAACATGACATTAAGGGTGTTCATCTCTGGTTTCACAAGCTGTTGTCTGTTGATCTTCACTTTCACACAGAAACTAAATAACTTGAGGAGAACCTGCACGGTGATGGAAAAATGTAACATAAGAATTGTATGCTAACGCACATCACAATCCTCATTGTGTTGAATGCGATGGGTGAGGTGAACTCACAGTGAGAAGGTGTCTGCCCTGTTTGAAGTCTTTGATTCCTGAGAGCCGGCTCAACATACACTCCAAACCTCCACACTGTGCCATCACTCCAGCCATCTTATAAACCTCCTCATCATCCTCCTCTTCATCTGTAATGAGAACAAAAAACAATTTCAAAACAAGAAAAATTTGTTAAACTAGAAATAGATAGACAATGATGTTAAGTAGGGGTGACCCTGAATCGACTACCAATCTCACAGTAGAACCTTTGCAGATGTGTTTCGAAATGAGGATCATGCCATTTTGGTTATATAGGGGTGCGCAATGTCTGATTATGTCTATTATGATAAATGCATTAAATAAAATGTGAAACGAAAGCTTTTAATAAAAACATGCGTGGGTTCATTTAACCACCCCGTGACAAATTTAAGTTTCACTTTCCATGATCCGTGACCGACACAGCAGAATCTTGGCGGCTGGGATGTAATATTATTTAACAATGTCAGGAACACGTAAATCTAAAATTTGGATGCACTTTGTCTGGGACACCCCTAATATTAAGATAGATATCAGCAAGAGAAAACTAGGAGAAACCTGTAGTTGAGTCCAAAGATTCAATGAACTCTTCCGTGGCATCTCCTAGAAGACCTCTCATTCTGTAGATAATCCTCATTGGCTCACCCTTGTTTTGAAAAAAAAATGTTTTTAGACATATAAGGTACATTATGAACGTAATTATGAATTACAACGTTTTTTTATTGGCTTTACCTCATTGGTGGGGCACCAGACCTTCTTATAGACCTCAACAACAGATAAATCCAGACTGATGATCTTGTTGTTCACAAGGAGCTACAAAAAAACATTATTCAAAAAAGTGTATTTTGAATAAAACTGCAGTACACCACGTTCACGAATAAAAGCAAATAATGCTTATGAGTTTCTGATGTACCTCCATGCCACTGTCGTCCTCCAGCAGTGCCACCAGATCACAATCCTGACAGATCTTATTCTTGATATCCCTCATGAGAGGACCAATGCCTGGTTCATTACTGCTGTATGGGTTTCCTGGCATTCGTCCCTGCAGGAAGTCCTCCTGCTGTGGGTCTTTCTCCAGCGTCACAAAGAACTCCGTGACCTCATTCTCCTCCTGCACACACGAGACGTACAAATCATCTTGGGTTTTAGAAAAGAGGGGCTATTTTTCAAGAGCCATGGTAAAACAAGAGCTCTACTCACAGGATAAATGATGCTACACAGCCTCTCGAAGATGAAGACAGGGGTGCGATAATCATCAAGGTTGTACCGCTTCGCCGTTTCAATGCACACGGCCATGAATGCTTTGGTCTCGGACTCCGTCCCTATAATGGAGATGATAATGAGATAGTCTGCCCTTTAACAATGCAGTGAAGACAAAAAATACTTGAAAAAGACAGCGGAACCTGTTGTCATGTCCTCCAACATCTCCAGCAGCATGTCTTGGGTCTCGTCGATCAGTTTGGTTCTTTGAACCACCAGCTTTCTAAGACACAGGTAGCCGTTTAGCACTGTACCAACCAGTCGACTCTTAAAGTGACGCTTGATGGATTCCACCTCCACAAAAGAGGATAGCAAGCCTGTGAGAAAACACGTACGATTACAATATATCCTAAAACCTTGCAGAAAGTTCTTGAAAAGATCTGTATTCACTGTGTTTTTGTTAACTTTCTTAAAGGTCCAGTCAGTGTGTAATTAATTTTTTTACATTAATTGACGGAATTGTAATATAATATAAATAACTATGTCTTCAGAGGTGTGAATAAAATTGGATAAAATTCTCCATGTTGTTTCTACAGTAGCCCTAAACGGACAAACCGCTCTATAGAGCGCGTTTTGTAAATACGTTATTTCCTACGGCAAAGAAGCGAAAACATCTTAGTTCTGTGTCAGCCACTGTAGTGCTTCGAAAGGAAAGGGGGAGGAGTTGAAGGAGCAATTCACAACCTCACCACTTAATGTCGCAAAATTGTATACACTGGACCTTTAATTCGCAAGGAGACTAAAGCTAAATTGTATACCTGTGAGGCTCTTGAGAGCATATCCCTGCTGTAAGTCTGTGCTCAGGGTGGCTTCCTCAAGGGCAAGGAGATGGGCAATTTCCTGAAAAGGGGAGCAAGCGTTTGAGTAAGTGCGGCCTAGTGGAAATCACGCTGTACCCATACTAAGCAAGCTAATAATATCTCCTCTTCATGACTGTACCTTGGTGATGAGGTTGCCAATGTACGGCAGGACACCACGAGCAGCCAGATAGACCTTCCAGTGTGCAGGTTTAATGAGTTTCTGGTACAAGGCCAGATACTCAGCAGCACATTCTCCAGCAATGCACAGCTCATCCAGGTAACTGCAGAACAAAAATATCTGAGCGCAGCCCTAACTTCCTGTAGTTTATTTTAGCCCAATGCGGTTAAATACTGAAAGTATGCAAACCTTGTTAGAAGATCCAGAACTTGTTGCTTGCGGCTCGGGATTGTTGTTAGTGCTTCGACAATGGTGCAGGCTGCCTGTCTTGCTGCCTGTGTGGCTGGTGTGAAAAGCACCTGGGAAAACATCAAATCATGTTAGACAACTCTAGGATAAAGAAAACCGACAGATCCGATAACTCCAAGGTCCTAAGAGGCACAACATACTTGTCTCAACCAGTTGTTATGTCCCAGTTTGAGCAGGCGTGGGAACAAGCCCTCCGATCTAGACCTCTTGAACTGTTTCCACTTCCATACATACTTCTCCATCAGGTACTGCCTCCTGACCTCAGCCTTATTCGAGGGTTTGGAGGCTGCTTCCTGACCTGAGAGAGATAAGGGTTCACACAATGCACTGTATAAAAGGAGATTATATAGAAAAAGGTCAAGCTTTTATGATCAAATTTTGGATATTTACATCGAGCAGGAAGGCACTTTTTCCAGGATTCATAAGATGCTTTGGGGTCTTTTTTGAGCCAGAGCTGAGCCTGTGCATGGATCTCATTGTTATACGGCTTGACTGTTGTCAGGGATTCAACAGCGGCATCCTGTTTCAATGATAACATCAATGAGTGAGTCAAGAAAAGCTTGGCTATACAGGAACCTCAGTATTAGACTCAAGCTTGTAATACCTTGTTCTTCTTGCTGGTGGATGCAGGGGGTTTGATGAGTTTCTGCAAGATCCTCAGACACATCAGTGTAATGTTCTCCACCACCACAGGGGTCTTTATATTTACAGCCATCAGGAACAAACTCATGGCTGAAAATGAACAGAGAAGCATGAAGGAGAGGTTGAATTGCTTTGGCAAGTATGGGTTGACTTTTTTTGTCACAGAATCATTTAAGGATACAAATACACTGGAGGAATACACTCACCACAGCGGAGCCTCAACTCCCAGCATCCACCCTCTTTAGCAATGGAGTCTGTAAGCAGCAGCATTTCATACTGCAAACTGCTGACCTGTTGAGGAAAAAAAAGTTACTACATTTACTTGTGTCAGATATCTAAGTAACTATGTAACAGTCAAGGTTAAGTACCAGATCAGGGTTGGCCCAGTGTCCCTTTAGGGCAGCTGACACCTTGGCGATAATAAGGTCATTCATCTGCTGGGTGGCCTCCGGGTGATCCCTGCAAAACACAGCCAAAAGCTGTTAATCATTGACTTCTATAGACAATAAGCTGTGATAGCTGATCTTTGTTGACTTTACAGGTCTGCACATTTGTGTTTCGCTCATCTGTGCACAAATATACCTGGTGAGCAAACAGACAAGCTGGCGGACCTCCTCTCTCATTGGTCCTGTGCCGCGGCGCAGATTGTATTCAAAAAGCTCTCGGATGAGACCCTGCAGTACCAGGATCTGCCTGATGGTGGTGTTGGTTGCCAATGCACGCAGTAACGTGATGCAGTGGCCTGTGACTGCAGAAGCACAACCGTAGCACTTTGTGGACGATGTGTGTCCGCAGCCCAGCACAGAAAGGGCTCTGTACTGGCTGGCTGTAAAAGTGGGTTGGGCCGAGGTGCGGGATGATTTGGTAGCAGCCTCTCGCTGCTGCAGGTCGTACTCAAGCAACTCCTTACGTGATGCAAGCACTTTCTAAATAGGAAAGATACAGACACTATAATAGACTATAACGGAAACGAAGTGAATGTTTGCAATGTGGTGTTGTTCACTAACCTGAATGATTTTGGAGAGCTCGTCGAATGACGTTTTGCAGTCTCCGCTGTATTCTTGAGCAAGCTGTTGAATGTATCGATTGACGCTGGCAGTGGAGGTGCCAAGCCCGGCTCCAGCTCCAGTATCATCCTGTGAACAACAATAAAAACATGAATGCAACAATCAAAAGTAATCGACCTGTCTGATAGCAAAAAGTTGTATCCGACCTGTGGTTTCTCAGGCGCAGCCTCGTTCACTTTGGACAGCAGACTCTCTAGCTGCGGCCGGTGACCCATCAGCTGGTGGTACACACGGTCTGCTTTGTCCAGAAGTGTGTTGATGTTGGTCACAGCCTGAAAAAAGTTAATATTTGTAATTGCCAACATATTTATTTGTGGTTGTGTAATCCTAATAATCCTAATAGAATTAAGTAGAAAAATAACCTTTTTCCTGTCTTCTTCATTTTCTATAGGATCCACAGCACAGCAGGGTTTGGCATAAAGCATGAAGTCAAAGCGTGCATATTTACAAAAACCACAGGCGTTGCACAGGAAGGGGTCCTTCTCATCATAATTGATGGATCTGAAAAATCAACACAGTTGTATGTACAACCCTAATTTAAGCAGCATTATAGCAAATCTCTGAAGTCTGTTAAACATTACCTGCACTTGTGGCACTGATAGACGTTCTCTCCGCAGTTTCCGCACACTCCTGGGTTGGCAGGCACAGAGGCACTGCAGCGTGGACACTGTAGGGTCTCCGTAGATGCCTGGTAGTTCTCGTAAAAATCTGAGAACTCAATCATCAAGTTGGAGGCCACGATGGGTAGAGGGAGGTCGATCTTGACTTCAGTTTGTCCAGGAGTCAACTGTACCTTCTTAGCTTTGTGCCAACGAGCAGGTCTATAATAATCAAAATACATTTTTGGTGAGAAACTATTTTTAAATCAAAAGTAGAATGCAACATAGTCCAAGAAACATTCTCACTTGTTCTTCAACTCAACGATGGCCTGTACTGTCCTGTTATTGTAGTAGAGGTTAATGGTGCGAACCATCTTGGTTCTCTTGAGGTCACCAATCTTCACAGTGACTTTGCTGATAGTGTGGCTGCCAATCAGCTTCACCACTTGCTGTGTGGTGGTATAACGGGTGTCCACTTTGATAGATGACAGTTTGATGTTCTGATAACACAGAAAACAAAAGAAGCCAACATTAAAACCCACAGCCACAACAACCCAATTTATAAGCCATTTCGATCGCCACAAGTCACTCACTGAGAAGGGCACTTCAGGATTGTTGCACACTAAGCAGGGATCACTTTCCAGGAAGAATCCATCAAATTCCACCAGTCCAGACAGGGTGCTGAGAAGATGCAACAAGAAATATTCACAAAAACGTTCTCAACCTTCCTAATTTTCAGATTTCAGTTCGGTTAGGGCACACACTCACTTGTATATGTTTGAATTGGGATGGTTGGTCAAGATGTGGTTCTGTGTCCTCAGAATCTCGACTGCCTTTTGAGAGTATTCCTTCAGCTGGGAATGTAGAAGAACAGTAGGGAAGCAATGAAGCATTTTCATGCAGACGACTAGGGGGCAGAAATTACACTTGTAACATAAATAACAAACAATATGATTTCCTCAGTACCTTCTTATCTGTCTGAGGTGTTTTGAGGGAGAAGTATCCGAGCAGGTCTACAAATTGAGCTGCTTTACGCCCATAAGCGGGTAGTTCAGGCCAGATGGCCCACATCAGATCCAGCAGCAGCTCCTGCTGTGACTTATTTGAGTTCCTGAGGTAAAACGTCACCATGCATTAGCGAGGATGGGGTTAAAATAAACAACCTTGTCTGGACATGAGGAAGTATGTTAGCATACAACAGACTAGGGATGTTGCAGTGGTGACATTTTCCGACCGGTTAATTGGTGTGTAAAAACATCGTTTGTACCAGTGACACTGGGGGTGAGGGGTTTGCTGTGGGGTGGTCGAAGATGTGACGCATTTTATATTCAGTTTTAAAATAGCATTAATTCGGGAACGGCGATTTCTTCAATTAATGGTGGGTTCCATATCTTAAAAACTAAAGATATTAAAATGACATTTGCTTATATCAAAAACACAGACCTTACAAAACGAATAATCGGGAGCACACAAAGCAAAAAAATAAAATAAAACATGGACGTTAGATAAGTTATGCACCTGTAGATATGTAGAGCGAGACAGTGGGCTTGCCAGCGCACGGATGAAGAATTGGACTCCAACAGGAAGCAACGCAGGAACTGAATAAGTGTCTCCTTATCTGCAAACTTGTTAAGCTGATTAACCAGAGCTGTGCACAGCTGATCCTCCTGACTGCCTGCTCCATCTCCTGCAAGCAACCCCACAAAAAAACAATTGATTTGAATGCTTCTTAATCTTGAACTATTGAAATTGAAAAAAGTGTGAACTGGAACTGATTGAAAATCAAACTAACCTTCTTTGTCTTTTTCCTTGTCCTCTTTTTTGCTCTTCTTGCTGGAGGATTTGCTCTGGGAGGGTTGAGATGTTCCTGAACCTCCACTGGAGGCTCCAAAGGATGCCGCCATGACTTTACTCCCACAAAGAGCACAAGAGAGCAGCTGGAGCAGGACTGGAGAAACACCCTCATCTACCAGGAAACTCACTTGAAGTAGAAAGTACAGCACGGCTGTAGATAACAAAAGACAGAGTGTTTCATTAGTACCACAGTGAAACAAACTCACAAATGCTTGACAAATGAACTTCAGTGACCTCTCTAGTCTTTAAGAAATGTCAAATTGATTTTTATAGGAAGTCTCCTTATTTGAAACACTTATTTCAGTTCATAAAGTCGGATCAGGCGTGTTTGATTAGAAACATGTTTAAAACTGGAAATTCTGTATGGACTGGGAAACCACTGTTTAGATCACAAAAAAAACTTCTCTTCTCTATGATGTAACTACTCACACAAGTAAATAATAAACTCAAATATTCAACGTTCACTTACAGTCGTCCTTCATGCAGAACTTCTGCCAGTTGACTGTTCTCTGAGTGGCGATTTCAGCACATGCTTTAAGGTGTTCCATCTGTGAAAAAGGAAACCGTTACAAATACAAATTTAAACTGAGAAGAGTACCAATGCAAACTGTCACGCAATCTTTTTACTTACCAAATTAATGAGCGTGTCGTACTGCAGAGCAGATCCAGATGTCGCTGTGACGATTCCTCCTCTCAGAAAAATGCCCTGCTCCTCAAGAAGCTTCTTGATGCCACGCATGTGGGAGTCGAGCGTGTGAAGGTCTCGGAGCTGACGGTACTTCTCTTTGGAGCCACAAATGAAGAGTAGAAGCTTACGTACCTGACGCCGTACGAACGGCGTCTGCTGGATCATCAGATACTAGAAGAAAGGCAGTTGATTTGTGCTTCATGGATAACTCAAAACACTACTAAGATGCATTCCGTACAGGACAGAATAGAACTGATACCTCTGAAAGGAAGTAGAACCAGGAGTGATCAAAGATCGGAGGTGGGATACGAGGATTGGCGTCTGCGATTTTCTTGATCTGGTACGGCAGGCGTAACACCATCTCGGTGAGGAGCTGAGAGTAAGCTTCAAACACATCCGCAGCATGGCCCTGAGAAACAAACCCCCATAAATCCTTCAATGACCATGACAAATCCTCACCTATCAGAACACTAGGATAAGAGTAATTAAAATCTGTTCTCGTACCTTGACATACTGGCGCAGGAAGAACGGGCTCATGTCAGGGGTGGAAGTGGAGGTGTGGGGTTTGAGGAGTTGACTGGTGGCTGTCGGCTCCTCATCCCCCTGCTGGGTCTTCCAAAACTCCAGCAGGGATTTGAGCACATGCAGGCAGTAGTCTATCGCTCCCATGCTGAGCAGAGCTGTGGCTGTCGCATTGGAGATGAGAGAAGACGACTGACGAGAAAAGCAACAACAGAAAAATGTTGAAGGATTCAGAAAGCTCAGATTTTTGTTTGGGTATGAATAAAATTATGTTTTGGATACGCATTTTTATACAGTTACCTCAGAGGAGGACTTGGAGCCAGACTTGGTGCGGGACATGAAGACACTGAGAAGTCTCATTATGACTAGATGCACCTCATTGATGGCACTTCGCTCATTCTTCTTTGAAACATCCTGGAAAGTCATACATGACTTGGTTAACACACAATCTCTTCCCGCCACATCTGTTACACCATTAACTAAATAGAAGCAGCCTATGCCAGTGTGATCTTACCTTCTTGTGCATGCCGAGCTCAGCAATGAGTTGGGCCAGCAGGTCGTCCAGAGCACCCTTGTCCTTCTCGTCCTCTCCGTCCAGATCTGTGGTCAGCATTAGGATGACCTGCATGTAGGGGATTGCTTGAACTCCCCCCACAGTGTGAAGCTGGGGCAGGTGCTGCAGGAGACGCTCTAAAAGCATCAGACGCACCATGTGCAACCTGGAAAGTGTCAAGAGACACATACTGAGAAATAATTTTAGGCTTCATCAGAAATATTTGAAAGGTGTAATTTATTATGATTAAACCATCCCTATTAAGCAATCAGGGACCAGTGCATTCCACTGAGACAACAATTTTGTATTTGACAGATTACATGAAGAAAGAATTGGATAAAGGCAACTTAAGTGGGATGGTGTTGCTACATTTACAAAAGGTTTTTGACACAGTTGCCCATAATATTTTGCTTTAAAAAATAAATGCAATGGGTTTTGATTCTAAAGCATGTAAATGAAGTGTTTTCAGATAATGTATTGTACCACAACGGTGCGTATTGGGACCCTTACTTTTTTTAATGTACATAAATGATATAAAAATTGCCTATTCTAGCCATCTTTTATTATATGCTGATGATGCTACAATAATTGTTACTGATGAGAGATAATAAATAGAAGAAAGTGAGTTAAGTAGAGAGATTTTGGAATTTCTCAAAATAAGCTGTTTTACATTTAGCTTCAGTTTTCCTATTTTATTTGGTTCTAAATTGAGAAATTCAAATTTGGCTAAATTGAGATAATGTTCAAAATTAGATGTAAGGGTTGGAGAGTTAACTATTACTTCTAAACAAGAAGTGCAATACTTAGGATGTACTTTGGATAATACATTGCCAGGGGATAGCATGGCTGTTGTAGTTTATTCTAAGATATGTAATCGAATAAAATACTTAGCAAGACAGGCTGCTTACTTGGATAAACAAACATTAAAAATGTTAGCTGGTGCATTAGTGCAAGCACATTATGATTATGCAGCAACTTTCTGGTATAGTGGTTCTACTCAACGAGTCGAAAGTAAACTACAGACTGCTCGGAACAAGTGGTGTAGAATTCTTCTGAAAGTGGTCACTGGGGTAATTTTTGTTGATGAAAAGTTGATGATTGTGTACAAATATTACAGAGAAATGTTGCAAAGTACTTGTATGACTACTATGTTTTCATAAAAGATGTTCATGTTTTTTCTACAAGGGCAAAGATAAATAGTATATACCTGTGTTGGTTTAAGAGTTTAATTGGGAAGAATTCTTTTTTGTATTCAAGCACTGTTGCCTGGAATGAACTGCCTGATTGTTTAAAATAAATTCAAAAAGAAGGTCCTTTTAGAACAGAAGTTAAGAAATTGCTTTTTTAACCATGTTTTTCGAAAATTATTATGTGATATGCTGATGTGTGTTGTTGATTTCACTCCCATTTTGAGCTGCTCATCCATTTTCGGACCACAATGGAAATAAGCCTTTGGCTTTTTTTCGTATTCTATCCTCAACAGCTTTTAAAATATGCATGAATTGATCTTTTGGGCTTGATTGTACTTTTAATTGTCAATCCAAAACAAAAATCAAATAAAGCTATATGTATATCTCATGTAGACAGACCTGTTGCTGGTGTTAATATCGCCCTCCGTTTCTGCCTCCCCCTCAGATCCGTCTCCTTCATGCTGGGCTGTGGTGGTGCTAATTGCTCCAGTGCTGGAGCTCACACTGCCAGGTCCAGCAGGGTGACCTTCAACAGCCGTATCTCCATATGCACTGCTGCGGCCAGACACTGAAACAAAAGAGTTTCAAGAAAATAACATTAAATGATTGTTATCATCATTTACTCACATTCGAGTTGTTCCAAATGTGTATACATTTCTCTGTACTGATGAATACTTATAATCAAACAGATCTCAACACCCATTGACTACAATAGTAGGAAAAAAACCATGGTAGTTAAAAGTGCCCCAGAACTGTTTGCTGTCCCCTTTTGTGTTCAACAGAACAAAAAATTATTAAGTAATTTTTCCTACTATTGGAGACAATGGGTGTTGAGATCTGTTTGGTTATAAGCATTATTCCAAATATCTTTCTCCGTGTTCACCAGAACAAAGAAATTTGAAGGTGAGTAAATGTATACATAAAACATGATTTATTCCAAGTATATGGTATTGTCATACCGTTGTGTTCTCCTGCGACCGAGTCGATAGCGCTCCCTCCACTCTCAGAACCCACGCTGCCCCCGTGCTCGGCGGGAGAGGTGCGCAGCGTGGAGCCGTCTGTGGCCGCTGTGCTCCCCTCATCATCCGAGGCTGGGGCTGAAAGCATAACCAGAGCTGTTACAGGAAAAAAACAGCAGGCTTTGCTAAGGGGGGTTTTCTAAATGTGCAAACAAACATATACATACACAGAAAAACTGCCATAACATTAATAATTGTTGTAATTGGTAGACATAATGATGATGGAAACTTCCCCTTTCAACCAGCAGGATGACAGAAGGAATGTTGGGAACTTGAAAACTATGTTCTAACCACATGACAGCCATAAATCTCTTCAACGCATAATTTACTATGCAAAAGAGTTTTGTATAAGCCAGTCGTGACAAAATTTAAAACAAGTGACCAACAAAACAACTTATTACACAACACTGGGTAGTTTCACCCACAGTGAAATCGCATATCAAATACAGCAGTGGCCAAAAGTGAGGTCCAACTTAAGATAATTGACACATTTGCTTGTTATTTAAATAAAGATAAATTCAAGCTTTTCTATGCATGTTGCAATGGTGTGTTTGTAGTATGAACTCAAGCAGGTCAGAGAGGCTTGGGGGAAAAACATAATTTATAAGTTTATTGAGGCCCAGGATAATGACAATTTTATTATAAACGAGAATCAACAATTATTAATAAATGATACAAACACATTTGTTTGTATATTAGAATAAAACCCATATTACTTTATATGTTGTAATTTGTCTTTTCACAAAACAATTTTGTCCAAAAGTACCTTAATTTATTTTTGTGACCACTTTGTATCAAACAATATCATATTTTGATGGTTTAATCTATCCTGAGGGGTAATTAAAAGCAGATATTGTACAAATACTTTTGGCCACTATTGCATATTCTGATGCTGTGATTTTGGCAGGGAAGTAACAGAACACTACATTGTCCCTGGTTAGAACATTGCAGTGGTGAAATGGCAACCACATGAGCATGCAGTAATAAGATTGAAGAGATGGGTGCAGTTACCGGATGCAGTGGTGTCTGATAGGGTCCCTGCATCCAGAGATGAGGAACTGGGGGCCTGACCAGACAAACCCAAACTCTGCAGACCAAGAGCACTGCTGCTACTGCCTGTAGAATAAAAAACACTTGCATCAAAGATCAGATATGCATAGACGCCCACGTAAATCTCATATGTGACCACCCTGGATCACAAAACCAGTCTTTCTCAATATGTAGATATTTTTGCAACCTCAGATTCCAGAGACTTAAACGGCTGTATCTGCGTCAGATATTGGCCTACCGTAACAACCCTAGCTTAATTATTCAGCTTTCCGGTGATGTAAAAAAAGAAATTTCGAGTGACCTTGCTGGTCTTGTTGCAGACTGAGAGCTATAGCCAGCTCAACCATGGTCTCATCATCAGCGTCCGGGGGGATGTCCAGCATGGGTGGGAAACCCTCTGCGCCTGCCAGCAGAGCTTCAAGAGGAGATGGGTTCCCATTGTTCACATTTTCTGCTGACTGTGAGACAAACAGAGAGAATAGAATTATATAACCACTGCCTTCCTTAGATTCAGTAACCACAGCATATTAAATTAAAGGGATGGTTCACCCAAAAATGTTGTCATTATTTACTCACTCTTGTCATTTTGAACCAGTTTGACTTACTTTCTTGCACAGAACACAAACAAAGATATTTTGAAGAATGTTGGTAAACAAACAAAATTGGCCCATAATGAATTCTATTGTATGGACAAAACCCCTGAGACATTTTTCAAAATATCTACTTTTGCGTTCCACTGGTTTTGACATGACATGAGTGTATAAACAATGACAGAAATATTATTTAAGTCCCAGTGAAATAAAAAAAGTTCTTGAAATATTGCAGCGTTTGTTGTAAATAGCTCATCAATGTGGGTCATTCACTTTTTAAAAAGTTTGTGTGCTCTCATAATCTTTAATTAAAATGTAAAAATGCAATCCCTGTAATGACTATCCATCTTAAATGACACATATTAGACTGCGGAAGCTTCTATGACATCACGTCTGTCTCTAACAGACCAGGCTCCACCCGCCTATATCAGTCAGGTCGACCTCCACCTATGTCATTATAGAGAGATTTCTTCCCGTCCTTGTGCAAGGAGGGAAGTGCTGGTGTAACATATCAACGAATCCAGGTTTACGTTAAGTAACCCATCTTTCTTTTTCTAACTACGCTTGGTGTTTCACTATGGTAGATACAGCCCACTCCCGGAATGCACCCATATCCGTACTATTCCTCATAGGACAGCAAACATAAGACGGGGATATCGCCTCCACGATCCAATGAGACAGCCGTTGACGCGAAAACGGCTTCCATTTACATTTAGGCATTTGGCAGACGCTTTTATCCAAAACGACTTACATTGAATTATCCTTTACATTTTAACATAGGTATCTGCAATCCCCTGGGTTCGAACCCACAACCTTGCGTTGTTAATGCAATGCTCTTACAACTGAGCTACAGGAAAGCTTCGCTCTCCGAGTGGCGGCCAACGACATGAAAAGCTTGTCACAAGACCTGAAACCCGATGTCCTCTTGCAAACATATAAAGTGCTCGAAGCGGACACAATAGGTTCAGCTTCTGCTCCTCCGGGGAAGAGAACGGAGGATGAAAAGCTGCCAGTTCAGTACACGGGCACCTATACGCAGTCCACCACTTTAGGTACAAGTGCAGGGTTAGGACAGAACGCGACCTTAGTAAGCACTGTAGCGAATTGCAAGATGGGCTAACCGATAAAGCATGTAAATCACTCACACGCAATCACGCAATTATCACTTGGCAATTAACAAAGCTAAGAGCAGTGCAGTCTATATCCAAATCGAGGAGATCTGTGTTAGCATCACCCTCTGCGTCCTCACCCCCCGGTTGGCCTTCCTCCTGCCCAAGCAGGCCATCAAACAGCGTTGGCGTGTTGGGGGATTTGGCTTCCATCATATCCACCCAGCTCGTTGTAGCTAGCGGCACATGGTCAGTCGCCGCCGATTGCTCAATCTTGCTCTCAATCTTTTTTCCACAATTTGAGTGAGCGTATGTTTGCAGGTCCACTAGCGATGCTCGAGCACGTTTCTGACCCATACACATTAAGCACATGGGATAAAGGTCCCTAACCGAGATGGTAGCTCCACATGAGGATGGACACGGGCGGGATGCAACCTCCCAGGCCTTGGACTCTTTCCCTTTGGTGGGGGTAACAGCTGTCAACATGATGCGATCAGTGACTCGTCAAAAGGTTATTAAACCATAGAAGGTTCGCCTTCACGCGTAAACCTGATTAGACTTGACGTTTCTTACAGAAATAAATAAATATGCAATAGGCCGATCGGAATAGCTCGCCTCGGCATGGACGCTATTCCCACTCTCAAGAATGGCAGCTCAACACAATCCCGTCCACTAACTTCACGTTCGGTGGTAGGTTCCTATGACGGTCCACCTTTTGAACAGTTTAGCGAAAATACGGGTATGCTGAGAGAGCTTGCTGCAGTTCCACAAGAAGAAAGTGCGAATGACATAGGTGGAGGTCTTGGTCACGCCCAAATCTTCAAGAGGTAGATGAGACACCAGACCCAACAATGCAGATGACCTGAAGGCCGCTATCAAACCAACCTGGGCTTCCTCGACACCTGAGCAGTGCCACAGACTGATTGTCTCCATGACAGACCACATTAATGCAGTAATTCATGCAAAAGGAGGCCAGACAGACTATTGAGTGCATCCTTTTTTTATTGATCTTATGTAATATTCAAATTTTCTGAGACACAGCATTTTGGGTTTTCATTATCTGTAAGCCATAATCATCTAAATTTAAGTAGTAAAGGTTTGAAATATTTCACACTATGTGTAATGAATCTATAATATATTGGTTTTACTTTCTGAAAAGAGTGACAAAAAATATTGACCGTTTTCACAATATTCTAATTAATTGAGATGCTCCTGTACTAAATATTTTTTTCTAAACTAACGTAATAAACAAAGACATCAAATTTTCCATTGAAAACAAAACTAAAACATTTTAATGGCTGCAACAGTTTAAACAGTCTCCTTCATGTTATGCATTTAAATCCGTACTCAAGCACAGTTGGCAATCAAACTAAGCTAGCAACTGAACCACAAACAAAAAATACTCCAAACATTTTTTTCTAAATTAACTTAATAAAGAAACTAAACGAAATATAATTTGGCATTAAAAAGAAAACTGTTTAAATGTGAGGCGTGCCGCTTCCGTCTCGCTCTGTTCTGTAATTTATTTGAAGTTTATTAATTCTGAATGTATCGCGTGTCTATATTGCACCAAAATGTGACACTGCACCCCCTTGGGTCCGCAGCAACACACCCGCCACGTGTGAAGTCGATTGGATGAATGGTTAAGGAGATAATAAAAATTGCAGACAGACAAAACACAGAGAAGAATACGTTCAACCGCCTCCCTCTGAATATTCGGTGTTGATAACTACCTAAGCTGTTCAGCCCTACCTTCAACACACTAATTCTGCACTCACATGGGTTGCTCCATGAGCGAAACTCACCACCATCTCAAAGTCTCCGTGGTCCACCTCATTTTGTTCTTGACTCTCTTGCCTGCCACCTTCTCCTCCAGTCATGTTGGAGGGTTGCATCTTCTCGTCAGCGTCATCATCGTCGTCATCATCTTTATCTCCTGGAACATCAAAACAGCAACTTTGAATGCATTTTTACAAGACATGAGTAAACTAAACGGAATTCTAAAAGGTGCCGCTCTTACCCATGGGTGTGTTGGAGCGTGGAGGAGAAGGCAGGGTCACGTGTCTGCGCTTGTTTCTGGGCCTCAGGACTCTTATCAGAGCTTGTTTGCAAGCAAAGCTCACAGAGGTGTCCTGGGACAAACAAAGTCATTTTGTCAAAATATGTATTGAGATCATATTGATCACTTTCTCATGCTGTGTGATACTTACAGGGCAGAGCAACATCTGCATGTAGATTTTGGATGCCACATTGATGTAGTCCAGCTCACAGGTACAGTAACCATGAATTATGTCCACTAGAGCATTGACTGTGGCTTCCATGTGGGTTAGGCCTTAGAGAACAACAAAACATGTCAATCAAACCATGAATTCCGATTGAGCTTCAAACCAATACTGGTTCTTGATCAAGTACCTGGCAAACAGGCTGGAGCCAGAAATGCGTTCCTGGGTTTGAGAGCATGAAGCTTCCAGAAGTTGGTGACCAGTTGCATGATGAAGCTACAGGTTTCAGTATCTGCTGGTTTTAGTCCATCCTTCCCATCATCACCTGTGTCTAAACAGAAAAATAACCATCATCCCTGTGTAGAAACAGACTGTAATGTTTTATACAACTGTAGCTTGAAAGCATTGAATGTACCAGTGTCTGATGGAGGAAGTCTGGACTCGGTGAAGTGCACAAGGTTGTTGGGTCTCATGATGGCGATAGAACGGGCTGTGATCACCAGCCTCTGGAACACATCAGGGTCTAGTTCCTTCCCTTCTTTAGTGCAGCTGTTCAGACACTGAACTGCATTGCTCAGTAGAGACTGATCCTATACACAGATACAGCACACGTAAGCATGGTAATCATAAATAAAAATGTTTCTTATTAATTCGGTGTGGGGATTTAGTGTACCTTGTGGTTGTGGTAGGCCGTGCGGCTGGTGTGCAAGCTGGCCAGAAGACCTTTGGTCTGCTGTTGTACTCCAGGTGGGGTGGGAATGGACAGCAGGAGGGTGGCCAACTCTAAAGCTGCAGCCTTATTTTTCTCCTAAAGGTTTTAATAGTAAAGAAACACAAATCAACTTTTAGCACACATTGCACTTTTATAAGAGAGGTTAGTCACTTTGAAAATCTTATTAGTCATGACCAATGAGATTTGAGTATTCCAAGATCAAAACTGTTCGAAGTACTCACCTTTTCAATGGACGAACCCACAGCAAAGCAGCTCTCTAGAGCTTCCAGCGAGCTGACCACCAACCTAAAGATCAGACAACAGTTAAATTGAGAAAGCAACAGATTACGTGGTATATTATTAATAAGGTCAATCCAGATGAGAATGTTTTAATTCTACACCATTCCCAAAGCATTATCAAACCATAACACATTATCAAAGCCACCTATACTTTGTCCTGCATGTTCTACACCAGAGCAAGCTCAGTCTGCTTTCTCTCACACACCCACCCACCCGCACACACACACACACACACAAACACACGAGCAAACCATCATGCACACAAGCAGAAAAAGGGCGATTACTAACCGGTCCAAGGTTGATAAGGACTCAGTTTCAGAACTTTTTTTATTGTTTTAGGGAGCAAAGAAAAAGAAAAATGTGTGAGGATCACAGAAAAGAAACGTGTAAAAATGTTTTGTATGTCAAACACAGGAAACGTCAGCATGCAAGTATGAGGTCATTATGACGGCAGCCATGCATTAAAAGCACATCCTCTCTCCACTGTGCTTTCAGTTACGATATTTGCCATCAATTACGGCAACGTATTCAGCCAATAGTACAGAATTGATTAATTAAGTGAAATGAAGACATGATAGAAGTTAGCATGAAGTTAAATAAATATAAAAAAATATACAAGTTAGAATATATGACGTTTGACAGAATGACAACACCACAATTAAAGACAGAAATAAGAGCACACAGGTGTACCTCTCTAGTACAGTGCCGCTGGTTGCGATGGGACTGGTGACATCACTGTCGGCAGTGCCATTGCTCTGGTTGAGGTTGGGGCTGCACACATTATTGACCGCGGCTGAAGGGAAGTCTTCTGGGGGCTCGTCTGGCCAGCCAAACTGCTCTTTGGTTTTACCATAAATCTTAATGGAGTCAAGCATGGTGACGCCGGCTGGGTCGACAGATGCACCAACTGAAATATAAGACAAAAGAAAGGAATCAGAATTGCCTCATGATCTTAAAGGCATTTTGATGTGAAGGGTCATAAACAAAAGCTGGAAATAATTTTTGCAGGCAAACATAGATTGTTTTTGGTGTGTTAAGCCATTCATATGTTGGTATGTAACTTAAAAGGGGTGTTTGCCTTAACAGTAACTAATAAAAAACAAATAGTTATGTGCAGCCTCACAACTGGTAATGCAAGTGGCTATGTATTGAACACTTACTGAAAATAGATAGCTTTTTGTCAGCTTGCAGGGCTTCCTCACGGGTGAAGGGGTAGTCGAACCAGCGAGAGCGTGTCAGGTTCAACTGCATAGTACGTCCAAAGATCTCGATGTATGAGGGAGCACGCTCAATGGCCTGAGTGCCAACCTGTACCCTCATCCCTGTCATCACCATTGCGTTATTATTGTTTACTACTTCCACTGTGAAGCCTCCAGGCTGTTGACGAGAACCAGCACAAATTCACAAAAACTGTGACAGCAGAAGCGTTTTTGTTCATGGGTGATAATTTCTTAAATGTCATTTGTTTTTTTTACCTTGGTGTTGGCCACATACATCCCTGTAGAGTTCAGTCTGTGTTTAATCTGCTGGCCGTTGTAGACCTGCAGGAGATCATTGCCTCCGAACTCCACCTCTGTAAGCTGCTGGTTGTGTTCGAAGAAGTCCACAGGGAAGGTGACCTGGCTGGATGTCCGCGTGGCTGAAAAGATGAAAAGAAAAATTACACAAAATGGCACAAATCATTACTCTGGATCTATGCCTAAGTGGAATACCGACAGAGGCATCTCTGAAAGCACTAGTGGAAAACCCTTTCGAAACTTGATCGAGAAGAGAATAACAAGTTGTCACCTCGTGACTTATGACGTGTATATAAATCCTGCAGCACATCATATCGATCTCAAGAAGATTCTCGGGAGTGACCCGGGAGTCTTCCACAAGGGACTCACGGTCAGTGTGTAAAAGTGGGAAAATGTGCAGGCGAAGCCCCAAGTCGGTGCAGCCCATATCTCAGATAGCGACACTCCTTGGAAAGCTGCCCAAGATATCACCAAAGCAAGTGTAGAGTGACACTGAATAGATGAGGGCAAAGGCTGTCCAGCTGACTCCTACGCATGTGAGATCACCTGTGCCAGTCTTTGTTTGGAAAGCGCAGAACCTCTGCATGCATCATTGGGTAGAAACGCCGGATTGGGCCACTGAAGACACTCCTGAAATCACTGCTCCAACATGAGCAGGGGGCACTCACCGATAGTGCATAGAATTCACTCACACGTTTTGCTGTAGTAATAGCCATGAGAAATGCAGTCTTTATAGAAAGCCATTTGATATCAGACTCCAAAATAGGCTCAAAGGCGGCTGACAGAGAGAACTGAGAACCAAACTTAATTCCCATGTTGGACTGTCAGTGACAAAACAGCTTGTGGGGATATCCTGAAGACCTCTTCAGCAGCAAGCAGCACAGAATATCATCACATCCGATAACCAACAAGAGTCAAGGAAGAAACAATAAGAGGATCGATATTACATGCTACAGTGTTTACATAGCTTTAGACCAGTCATATGTTTTGTTAATCTGTTCTCGGTCAAGCGCATAGGGACTTTTCCACAAGTGCTTTCAGCACTGCCCCTGGCGGTCAGAAATAGAACTGACATATTCCATAATCAACCCTTAACAGAGTAACTGGTAAAGCATGGTGCTGGCAACACCAAGGTCATGGGTTCAAAACAACAGAACACACACTGTTATAATGAAATGCACTGTCAGTCAATTTAAACAAAATAGGAATACATTATGACTTACTGGCAGTGGCTGTCTTGCGTTTACGGACAGGTTTCATGATGCTGATTACGCTGCTGGGCTGCAGGGAAGGCTGCAGCCAATAGGACGTGTTCTCCACGTTGGCCATGTAGATACGCAAGCTGCCGTCTTCACAGAGCAGGATCATGGTGGTGCGCTGCTGCTCATTACTTGCAGTGTGACGGATGGCAACCATGTCCTGAATCTAAAGAGGCAGTGAGGCTTATTCAAGCATGTGTGACCTGACACAGTATTGGATAAATACTAGAATTTTAGCTTAAGTATGATACAAGCCTCTTGTAATCTCTGTATTATACAGGACTGATACCTTCGGAATTTATGCCAAAGGCAACTAATAAACCGCCATGTATCATAAAAGTTAAAATACAGTCAAAAACTAAGAACTCACCTTAGCTTTTGCAGGCAAGGTTTTAATTTCCTGGATGAGGAACGTGTCTGGCTTCACCATGATGACCAGAGGAATTCCAGTGGTCTGCTGGACACAGCACACCAGGCCTGGATGGTTCATCACTTCTGACCACTGACATAGAGCTGGAGATGTTTTACTGCCTCCATTCGAACTGCACAGGAAAACAACAAAGCAAAACATAGTAAGGTCAAAATCATCCAAAATAATACAATAAAATGCTTTATTTCAAATGCAAAACTGCATCTTACCCTTTAACATTGATAGTGAAGAGTCTCTGGGTTTCCAGGCTGCTGCGGCTCACTGTGGCGGCGAATGACTTGCCCTGGCTGTAGCTGAAGAAGAGCATCTGCAAGACGTGGGAGTAATACACTGAAACCCCGCCTCCAGCCACCTGTCCATTACTGTCCTGTGGAGAAAAACATGAAAGGCTCAGTCCGCAGCCTTGCTCAAAACAAACAATTTCAATCTATTGGCTTAACTGATACTATAAGAAAAGAACACTGTAAGAACCTTTAAGTCCTCGTGGGTGATCTCCAAAACATTGGTGACGTAAAAGGGGCCGTGCTGGGCACTGCTGGACTCATCCATGATCTGGGTGTACATGTAGCCAGCTGACGACATAATCACGATGATGTTTTTACCCTCCTCGTTGAGCAGGAAAGTGGCATCTCTGATCTTTGAGCTTGGCAGCAGGAAGTAGTACATGGGGCTCAGGGCGTCCACAGATAAATCATAGATCTAGAGGAAAAGTGAGTTTAAGAAGCATTGTGTATGATAGTAAAGACACCTGGCAGCATTTGCAAACCAGATTTAAAAAAAGAGTTCTCACTGTGTTTATTGGAACAACATTTAAGCAACCATGAAGGAGCACAGTTAAAAACACATTGTTATGCAGCCACGTTGAGTGTATTTTACGGTGTTCCTACGTGGTTGCTAAAATGTTGTTTATATCCATTACAGTGAGAACTCAAATACAAAATGCATGCCCTACACAAGCACAACAGTTTACCTTGACAAAATCAGCAGTAATGATGGCCAGTTCCGTCTGAGATCCAGGTAGCCATATGGCTTTGATGATGAAGTTTCCAGTTGCGAGCTGAGGGTGCAGGACCAGGTGATCAGACACAGAGCCAGTGCTGCTGAACGTCAGAACGTGGCAATCCTGTGGATAACAAGCACAGAGAAATGTCAAACAGTTTCATAATCTTACACCCAAAATCTGTAACTGTCCCATCCCATAAACTAAAGAGGTGTCTGCATGTGTTACCTTGAGTCCACACACTGCTAAATAGTCCTCATTACAGGGATTTCCTGTGAGGCTGAGCACGGTAAATGGAACGGGGGCCGAGGCCAGTCGAGTCAGAGTCAGTTTTCTTTTACTGGAGTCGGCCTGCTTCAACAGCGCAGACAATTGCAGAACTGTGATCTGAAAAATCATAAGTGACACGACAAGGGAATGTTTTTTATAAAACCAATTTTATTCAGTTCTATTCTTTTATTCTGATTGGTCAATCTAATATTTGTATCTGAAGTCAGTAGTATCTTAACAAAACAAAAAAACTAGTCTTCATATACTTGTATTTTCTATTACCTTGCCCTTTTCATGGCTGACAGCGAGGTGCTGTCTGCGTCCATGAGGGGAGGAAAGCACACACATGGCCACACGGCGCAGCACATGAGCACTGATGAGCTGGCGGATGGTCTGTCCTTGATCTCCACTGTAGTTCATCCTAACATTCTCAAAAGCTCCCTCTTGTGAGCCTAGCGTGGGAACCTGAAACAAACAACAAAACATTTTAGTCTGCAATCCTTGCCTAATTTAAAAGCATTTTGTTTAAAAAGCATTTCAATAGAATTCCTACCATGAGTTGATCTGTCATCTCCACGGTCTTGTCCTGAGTGTGCAGTTCATTGAGAGCGTGCTGAGCTCGGCTGCTGCTGCCCACCGCGGATGCCTGCTGGAAGTTAGTCTGAATGGCGTCCATCAGAAAGATGAGCAACTCCAGCACCAGTGCTGCCGTGGAGGAACTTGCCTGTAAAACATCAACAATGCATCATGAACATCAAACATTCAATCATTCATCAACAAAAAAAGGTCAATGAAATATTCTTACAACTTGCATGACCAGGTCCTCTCTGCAGCCCTCTATATTTTTACACACAACGCTCTTCTTGGGTTTTTCCTCATCGCTGCTCTTGCCATCACAGATGGTGACTTTACCCTTGTCGGCGGGCGAGGAGCTCTGGTGGCGGATGGCACTCTCAGGCATGCGCAGCTCGCTCTGAAAAGCTGAAGACTCCTTCATGGTGGTGCTCATTCCACTGCTAGGACTTCGTTTGACGAGAGCCTGTGACACAGGGTAAAGAATCGAGATATGAGACGTGGGACCTGTGCTGTTGGTTGGATTCAATTTTAAAGGATGTTTATGCAGGGGCACCACAGGGAAGAGGGGGTTAAATTTGATTGTGTTACATGCTTTGAGATTCCATCAAGGAGACATGCATGAGTGAATATGGCCTGAATGTTGAAATCTTGAGGAAATACTTTTACTTTAAAGATAAAAACTGTATATTACAGATTAAGTATAAATGATATACACAACTAAAAATGTATTTCAAGTATTATTACTGCTAGGAAAAGATGAGTGATGCAAACCCTCATGAATTGAGGGAGAATTGGAATGGGCTAATGGCGGTCAATGATAAATGATTTGCAAGCCAAAGTTACCGCGGTTGCTCTTTTCCCATGATGACCCGAAGTATTCGGTCTCACCTGGCAGCTGCCATCCTCCTTGGCCCCGCAGTCACAGAAGAAAGAGCCGTATTTGGCATAGGAGATCTCATGATCTTTGTGACAGACCTTGGCACACACTGTGCAAACACCTACCCCATCCACCATTTTACAGGTGTGACAGTGATACCTGTACGGGCAAGAGCAGTGGGATTAAGGCTCATCTTCAGAACGCTTCCGCGCTTCATAGCAAAGGTAGGCCAGGTTGATCTATTTACCAGTGCTGGTTCATGAACTCCTTTTGGGTGATGGTGAAGGTGCATAACTTATTACAGAGTGAATCCTCGTCCTAAAACACAAAAATACTCAGAGGCTATCACATTGAAATACCAAAAAGTCACATGTAGATATAAACAGGAATTCAATTTTAGAAGTGAAGTTGACAATATTTAATTCTAAAAAGCAGAGAATCTGCTGACCGAGTCCTCAGCCTGCGAGTCTTCTTCCTCTACAGCCAGCTCCTCCACCCAATCAGAGTCCACCTCAATTGCCTTCTCCTCTCCCTCCATCAGGAGCTGGGATGAGCCCTGGCCGCTGCTCTGCCGCAAAGCGTTCATCACATCCGCCAGGTAGGAAATGATGTGGCAGGCGCACTCCAACATGCTGGCATGCTGAAAACAAAAAGGTTCCATCGCGCAATAGTTCACAAATTCTAAATTTGATTTGAATGGATTGCAGGACACAATACCAACCTTGCCTTGGGAAACATTGGCTGATACTTTTTCCGCAACGTTCTTCTGATACAAGTATTTTTTACTGAAAGAAAAAAGAAAAAGGTAAGTTTACAATTAAAAAAACAATACGCTGATGAATCTCTCAAATGTTGTTCACTCGCCATCTTGTGAGCCAGTCAATAGCAGCTCTGTGTAGTTGGAGATGTCCGGCTCCCTGCCCCGCGCTTGCTAACGTGGCCATGATGACCATGAGCTCTGGGAAGCCCGCTCCGTCACCACTGGCCAGCATCTCTGTTGCCATGGGGACGAGGGTGCTCAGAAGCACAGTGCAGACACCCTCGCCAACCTGGCTGTTGTCACGGACGATGTAGGAGGTGAGGAGTTGCAGGAGCTGCCTGTTCTCCTGTACCGTTTCCAGCTGGTCTGAGTCTTTGGGAGGAGAGGCGGTCATGCGGCGGAGCCAGGCTTGAAGCCTTGTGGGCTCCACGCAAGCCAGCTGGGCCAGCGAGCCGCACAAGCACAGTAGGCTTGGATTAGGGCTCTTTTCCGCTGAAGTATTAAGACAGATGGGACATGTGAGAAGCTGAAACATGTTTGAAAGACTGTACAAAATGATGCAAGGATACTTACTGAGCTGAAACAGTTTAGTGAAGAATTTCAGAACCCGGTTGCAGAACTTTGCGGATAGATTTTCGTTGGCAGTGGCCATCATGATCTGCACCAGTTCTCCACTACATTAAATAAATACGGATGTATTAGGTGAATGCAAATATGCAAAATATTTTCGACTGAAACCTTTTACAACTGCCGGATGTACCTGAATGAAAAGAATTCTTCCATAGCTTTCCGGATCTGACTGCTTTCCAGCTGTTTCTCCAGGTACTGCAGGCATTCCTCAAGAATAGACTCATTCAGACCACTAATCAGAAACACAATCATGTTATTTATGCTTCTTTTAAAGCACAAACACAATTGAAAACAGGTTTGTTTAAACCTAAATATATAAGCAACCGCACCGGAGGTGCTTGAATATACATCATCATCAGGGGTCTTACCTGTTGGGATCAGAATGGTTGGCGATGATGTTGTAGCAGCCTGTGATGAGACGTTCATAGATGAGAGCAAGGAAAGCGTCTGATTCGGCAGGACCCAGGATCCTCTCCAGTGAGGTGCTGCAGATCTCCGCCACACTTTCTGTGCTGCTCTCCAGCAGCAGGGGTAGAAGTGTGCGGATCGCCTGTGGACTGTTCAGCTCCTCCGTGCTAAAGGCAAACACCATCATTAGGATTTATCACCAGTTCACTACATTTAAATTTGTCTCATACAAGACTTACACAATGAGGTCTCCGGTAAGGCGCACCAATGACAGGAGAATGTGTTTAAGAGAGGACGCTAATGGCAAAGTTTGGTTGCTGAGGGTGCCCAGGTGGGCTGCCTGGATCGCACTAATGTAGCTTTCTGAAGGGATGGTGTCGTTGGCAAATGCGTTCCGCTGAGGGTGCAAATATAGATGGGTGTTTATGTAAAGTACTGAGATGGTGGATTTAGGCAAGACCTACAGAAAAGCATGCTCACCCATGAGCCGATGTTAGGGAACTCATTGGTCTGAATGTTGTTCCATTTTTCACACAGTGTCTGAACGACTAAAGGCAGATTCTGCATCACACTCTGACCTGAAAGATGAACAAAAACAGTAATAAAATCAACTCAACAACGTGCTATCTATTCAAATGCAAGGACAGAGAAAGCAGAAAACATACCGAGCAGGTTGGCTTTGCAGCGAGTGGATCCAATGGACAGCACAGCAGCATAACCCTGCAGTTTAGCTTCAGTGGGCTTATTCTCTCCTTCCTCAGGTAGACTCATCAGCAGGTATGACCTGAGCAAACACAGGACCAGTCAGTCAAAAAAGGCTCAAGGGCAGCATGTTTATTTGAGGAATCTGCAACAAACCTTGTGAAAGCCGTGTAGACATCAATGAGCTGCAGTGTGGCGGGCATAAGGTTTTTGGTAATCTCAGAGGATTTGTGTGGGTCTGTGTCGGCAGCTACTTTTGAGAAATGCTCATCTAAGGACACCTGCACTTTGGAAATCACAGCATCCAATGTGTAGATGGTTTGTAGAGAGGGGACTTGGTGAAGAGGTAGGATGCTGTTGGGGTCCACAGAGCAAAACGATGAAATCTATGTAGGACAAAATGTGATGAAGTCATTTATTATCTCATATGCATCTGTAGACACATATATATCAAGCTGTTTATAGCTACTGCAACGCTGTACCTGTCTGGCGATGTATTCCTCGGCAAGGTCCACATCATATTTCACTGCACTACATTTGGCAGAGGCTACTTCGATCAGAGAGGTGGCTTGATCCGCTTTCATTCCCTGCGTCACTAAATGTTCCTGATTAGAGATAAAGTTACCAAAAATGATTTGAAACTTAAATGGCCTAAAATCAAAGCAACTTCTCATTTCGTCTAACTACAAAGGTTACGGTAACATCACAAACCTTGACCCAGTTGACGTAAGTGCTGACTCGTAACCTTGACGACCACCTTAGGGTGTGTAAAATGTCACTCTCGCTGGGATCACTGTGGCCGCTCTTAAGCTGCTCAATAAAGGCCTTTGAGGGTGGCAGCACTCCGAGAATCTTCCACAGGACCAGGAAGTAGTACTGCAAGGAACATGCTTCCTGTAACAGACATTGAATTAACGTTTAAGCAAACCAGTCAAATCCTTTCCACTTTCAAAATGACAAATGTATGAATGTTATTGCAGTAGATACCGAAATGAAACTCACAACTGGGGTGACAGGTTTGTTCTCCTGCCGTCTCGCTGTGTCAAAATGTGATCCCGCAGCCAGTAGGGAAATCAAAGCTGAGTACAAATCATCATAATTGACTGGACCATCGAACAGCACTTGGAAGACCTGTAACAACATTAAGTAAAGCCCATGTTAACTTTTCTCGTGTAGGTGAGCAGTAGCTCAGATGGCTTTAATATTTTGCAGATGTGTGACCTTAAGTTACCTTAGTGTCAAGTCGACTCCTGTCATCCTCTGATGCTTCAGGTGACAAAACACAGTAGAATTTTGGCTGCACTGTGGAATCTAAACGAAAGCAAAGACAAATCCAATTACACCACTAGCTTTGTATTAGAAATGCTGTTAACATTTATTATTGATATCAAAGGCAAAATTAACGGAAATAAAAGAGGTTTGACTTACTCCTACCTGCCGAGCAATGCTTGGCCCAGTTATCCTCCACTTCTTTGAAGCCATAATAAAGTGGCAGAGCACCTCTTTTCCCCCCCTCCTGTCCAGAGCTGGCTCCGGATGTAAGCGGAGTCAGAAGATTATACTGGACCTGGGTGTGCAAACAAAATGTAGTCAATATCACAACAAGTTATGTCACAGTAGGTATCTCCGTATAAAAATATATTGAAATACTAGCTTCGTACCTGCTCGAACAAGTACATGGGAGCCTTTGAGTACTGATGCAGCAGGTAGTCAAAGACGAGCAAGATGCGAGCCAGATTGAGGGGTACGGCTTGGAGCTGCGACTCTGCGTGAACTGCGACCTCAGTGATGGATTGCATGCAGAGGGTGAGGACAGTGTGGCGGCCCTTCTCCGAGAAGTTGTGGAAGATGAGCAAAAGCAGCTGGAGGTGCTCCACGTTGAGGTCTTCGTCTGCAGGCATCGCTCCTTGTAGTGTGTGTTGCTTAAGCGTGCCTATAAATCTGATAAAAACCGATTCAGGGTGATGAAGCTGATATCTGATAGCTACAGGTTCTCATAAGCGAATCCATAAAGTACGGTGAAAAAACATCCAGATTCAAAAGACAGCGATGATGAGGGTCTTACCTCTCCCAGACTTTCATGCATTCGGGAACATCTGGCTCTCCCTGCTGGCTGGCTTTATGCTGCCAGATCAGCAGTAACCTTGAGAGCACAGAGAGGGACTGAGGGTGGATATACATGGGCCACGGACCCTCAGAAAAGGGCGCAACTCCCAACTGCTGAAGAAGAGTGTTCTGAAAACAATTAAGACAGAACAAAAAGCATCACACACCTGAGAAAAATATATGTGCTAACTGTTATGTTTCTAGCACATTCATTGGAAACTACAGCTTTCCTGTAGCTCAGTGGTTAGAGCATGGAGCTAGCAACACCAAGGTCATGGGTTCCCAGGGATTGCACACACTTAGAAAACAATTGTATAGTATAATGCAATGCAAGTCGCTTTGGAGAAAAGCGTCTGTCAAATGCATAAATGTAAATGTACCTGTAGGGCTGGAGAGGGAAGGTCTGATGTCACCAATGAATGATTGAAGTGATACAGAGCTGAAGAAAACTCATCATCAGAGGAACCTGGAAACAACACAAGATGTCAAGACAATCTCATCAAAAAAATCTTAAGACGACCACATTAATAGGTAGAATGTTATAGGAATGTAATAGTCCTATTAAGGCCGTTTCACACTTCAAATTGTTAACCCTGGGTTATTCTAAACCCCGTGTAAACAGAATCCTGTGTTATCTGTTTCACGCTTTACACTGCTTATGATTTACCAGTGGTTAAGAGATAATGCAGATAAATACTTCAGTGTCAAACTGTCTGAGAAAAATAGTGCGTGGTCACTTTAAATAACCGAATACCTTGTACCTCGTGGACACAAATCCTTTTTGGCTGTTTTAAGCCTCCTTAGATGTTACTTACTATAAAAACTAAAAGGATCGTAAACACAGCCCTTTGAGCTCTATTTCCTTATGTTCTGTGAGCACTAGTGAAAAACCCTTCATGCTCACGCTTGACAGAGAATAGAATAACAAAATTGTCACCTCGTGATTTATGACCTGTAACATCTCTTTCTCATTCTCAACTGTGGTTTGTTTTTTCGAGTGTGACGATATTTTGAGTGTTTGTGCAGTTTTCTGCTGAAGAGTTCTTCGGGTTATTTACTCAAGCACTAACTCGTCACCTGAGTTTTTTGAAGTTCGCCCAGGTGGGAGGTCGTGCGAACCGATGCCAGTCTTCTCGAATGGGGCGCAAAGAGGGGAGTGAGCGGTACTTGAGATGATGCGCACAGCACACATAAATGTTCTGGAGCGGACTGTGGTGTTTCTTTCCCTTCCTTGCGCTCAGAGCGACTGAAGCATCCAGATCGACTGAACCTGTGGTTGTGGCCCCTGGGTCCACCGGGCCTCTCTTGGGGTCTTCACAGAGGGCCAGTGACAATGTTCTGAATGCCCATGCGGCGTCTAATCGAAGATTGTACTCGTGTAAGTGGAAGGTGTTTTGTGACTGATGTTCTACAAACAATATTGACCCATTACATTTTCCAGTGGGTTGTCTTTTGGATTTTCTGCAACACCTTTTGGATCTGGGTCGTTCACCATCCACATTAAAGGTCTACGTGTGGCTGTGTTAGCAGCTCATAGATATGAGTTTGGTACTTCTTCTGTTGGATCTGACTCAGTTGTTGCCTTTCTGAAGGGAGCTAATCGCCCGTGTCCTCCACAGGGCTTACGAAGTCCGATGTGGGATTTGGGTGTGGTTCTCGATTCCCTTTGCCAGCCGGTCTTCCACTTAGTAACTAACATTTCTGTGACTGAACTCAGCTTGTGAAATGAGGCAATCGCTGTTCAGTTTTTGATTGGGTGTCCACTGCTAAGCGTCTGGTCGTATCATTCTACAACCGCTTCGTTTCATACTGCACACACTTGGCACCTCAAAGCAGGGTAAGCCTTCTTCGGAGCAGGGTTTCATAACCCCGGGTAAAATGCGGGGATAATCCCAATTCAAAATTACAAGTGTGAAATGTAAATTTACCCGGGGTTAAAAGCAAGGTTTAGAATGAAGGTAACCGGGGGTTCAGCGCAGTGTGAAAAGCCTGTTACATTCCTATGTAATGGTTTTTAGCATCCTTCACAACTTTAAAAAAAACAAATCAAAACATACCTGTTCCGCATTTATTTGACAAACAATAAAAAAAGTGTGTTCATGCTCTTCTTTGCTTACTCCAGCTTTAATCCTCCTAGTGACACAGCTTTGTAAACTGACAGTACTGTTTAGCGTGTTGACAAAATGTTATATGCTCTACCACTTGTAAGTAGCTTTGGATAGAAGCGTCTCCCAAATGAATAATTGTAAATCTAGTGGAATTAATTAATAGGAATGTAATAGTGTGCTGGTCATGTTTTTTTCTAACCTTTGACATCTTTGTCAATGTCTTTGATGATGCTGGCGAGGGTGGCCATGTGCTGCTCTGTGAGTGACACGCTCAGGTAGTTGCGAATAAAGTTATTCCTTGACTTCAGCATGGAGGTGGTGATAAAGTTGAGAATGCTGGAGGCCAAACTCAAGAACTGGGGGAAAAAAATATTTCACATTATCTTTGAGGAGCTTTATGAGCAATTTACCCAAAGATTTTAACACTTAAGAATTTAACACTGTCTAACACTTAAGTTGTTCCAAATCTGTATACATTTCTTTGTTCTGATAAATGGATGAAAGAAAACTTTTCCCACTATTGTAGTCAATGGTGGCCAAGAAGTGTTTGGTTACAAGCATTCTTCCAAACAGCTTTCTATTTGTTTGTCAGAACAAAGATATTTATAACAACTCAAGGGTGAGTAAATGGTGACACAATTTTTCGTTGTGGGTGAACTGTCCCTTGAATGTCATGTGTTTACATAAAATCAACCATAACAAATAGTATTAGGCCTCACCAACTCCGGATCCTTGCGACTAGCCAGGATGTTTCCGTTCTCTGCTGTGTTAAGCTTGTTGGGGCTCTTGAGTCTCGGTGATGTTTCCAGAGGTGGCAGAGGAGGTGGTGGTGGGGGTGCCACCTTCTCCTTACTGGGAGAAATGGTCTCCTCAAACCACAGTCCCAGGATGGGCTCGCTGTCGTCATCTAAAAGACAAGTTGAGAACCAAATTCAGCGCCACATTTGATGTACTGTACTGTATGTAAACAGAGCTGCCGTTTCCATTATTCATGGATTTATCTACTTAAGATCTTGTTACTATTTATAGAACAATAAACAGATGCAAGTCACTACAATTCTGACCTAAGACAGAGAGCTGCTGACCTGAGAAACAAGCTGCTTTTGTCTTCTCCTGTCTTCTCTCTGCTGAAATAACGAACACTGTCACTAGCTGTGAAAGCTGCCGGGTCGGCGCAGTAAGCAGAACATGCTTTGCGTGCCACAGTGCTCAGAAGCAGGAGGTTAACTGACCTGTCTCTGATCTATGTTTTTTTTTTCTGACTGTTGACCTTCCACTGCTGTGTGCCGTGCTCAGGAACTGTCTGAGAAAGTGCCTGAATCTTCCCAACCCTGACACTAGCTCAGTAAACCATAAGCAAACCCTAGACTCAGCTGCGTGGAAAATAACTCATGCTAATGTGATATTAAATTTAGATGGCTGGTGGATCTCTCAGATAAAGTGGCAAAACATAAAATGACAAGAAGATGCTAATGATTCTATTAAGACTGGTATGTTTTCGTAAGGATTTGATTTGGTGTCAGGTACTGACAATTGTAATATTCCCCTACTGACATTTTTACTTTTGTAGTCTGGTGTCATACATCTCCCCCATTTTACAAAAGAAATTGTTTATACTGCATATAAAAAAACAAAAGATCGTTAAAGCTGCAATCTGTCATTTTTTGGTTACGTCAAAATCCAAATGGAGTTAATTGTGTTCAAAACAGTCTCCTATAACACAACACATATGACAATAGAGAAGCAAAAAATTCAGATTGCAGCCTTAAAACCTGGACATATCTTCCTGAGATTCACCCAGCTAAACATCTATCTAAAGCTTGGACACTTTCCATGTCTTTCTTCCTTCTCTTCTCTATAACAAGCATTTCATATTTCAGGGGCATTTCATTTGTCACTGTGGCTTTTATTAACAGGGGTAAACAGTAATAGATGTGAAGCATTAGTTACCCTGGCTGCTGTCTTCCTCTGTGCTGCTGAAATCATCTTCATAATAAGTGTTGGAGTCTGTGGAGGCGCTGGCGTCGCTGCTAACCGAACCCTTCCTCTGTCTCTGGAGCACGCACGCCTGAATCCAGCAGAACCAGAGGCACCACATTCATCAACCACACCAGGCCACTTCCTCATAGCAACCATGACCAAACCGTGAGTTCAAATACCTTCTTATATGAGGTGGAGAGCAGTGTGAAGAGCAGGTTGGTGAGAGGGACAGAGTCGATGAGTCTCTGGACTCTCTGGATGGAGGTGCTTTGCGCCATGATGTTCAGCTCAGCGGGAGGTCCGTCGCTGGCCCAGCCCTGCAGGGGAGAGAAAATGGTCAGTTTATATTTGCACTGTAAATATGGGTAGTTCAAAACAACATAAGCAAGTTGTGTTTAATCTTACTCTGTGTAAAGCCTCTACTTGCAAGTCCTGGAACAGTGATGTAAGCAGCTTGATAGAGTGATTTGCTAGGATGACTGACAGAACCCCAAAACCTTGGTGCCTGGTGGGAAATAAAATGAGTTGCAATGGGTTCTAAACAGCATAACCACTGATGATGTAATATGTTTAAATGTGGGAGGAACAATGGGATATTTAGCTCAACTTTAGCTTTTGAACATTTGCTCAAAACAATCAATGATAAAAGGCCTTTTACCCTTTCCCTGGGCCAAGTTTAGGAGATCCTGCTCCATCTTTGGTTCGGCTGGCGATGTCTCGGACCCTCAGCGCTGCCAGGGGATCTTTCTCCTTTCCCTTATCGGCTAAGGCGGTGGGGCTCAGATTAAGTATCAGATACAGGCTGTTTAATAGGCACCAGGCGCCCAAAAGCTGAAAGTTCTGATAATGCTGTCGAAACAGAGTAAGATGTCAAATTATTCTTGCTAAATCCAGGGGCTCTATGACCAAGTCAGAATTTCACCTACCTCTCCTCCAGCTCTACGGGAGGTACTGATGGCTTGTCCAATCATGTCATAGATTTCCAGCTGTTGAAAAGACCAAAGCACAAAGTTTTGGCAACTGCAATTCCAGACACTAAACTAGCAGATCTGAAAATATTCCACTAACGCATTTCTGCACGATGGTAGCAGCATCGTTTTCATAGTCTTCCTCCTTGGAGCCAGTGGAGGCTGTGCGAAGCTGCAAGCCACTACCCACCTGCAGTATTGCCATACAAGTTGCCACGCTCACACCTAAATAAAAAACACATATCTGAAGATACCTGCATACATCTGCACTCCGCAGCTTTTATTTTATCAGAGATAGTACCTGCATAGAGGCAACTCAGTGCTAACACAGTCACATCTAGTAGTCTCCCTGGAGTCAAAGGCTCTAGTACAGGCAAGGACAGTGTGTCCAAGGCCATGGTCACATCAATCACCAGGGAGTGAAAACTGTTTGGAGGAGGCAAGGTCAGCAGAGTCATTCCCACAGAGTTTGCATGATGAATATGAAAAAACAAGCTCTGCAGATTCATTACCCATTCCGGACAGCCGTGGCATCTGCCACGGTGGCCGGCATTATGAAGAAAGAGTTGGCTGAGACTGCGTCCTGGAAGCGGTTGATATACCGCAAGAAGTAGGGAAGGTTGAGGCACACACGCAGCAACTTCTCTGAGCCCCCTGTAATGATGTGAGATGACAGAACAGAATAAATTATAAAGAAATACAGAATCCTGGCACAATTCTGTCAATTGACTCAACAATCATCCTTATTGTACAATCATGTCGTAAGGTGAATTACCTAATTCCTGTAAACTTGACACATTTTGAGAGATGAATGCATTCTTCATTTTGGCTTGCATTGCCTGATCTGTCGTTGTCTGTTCATCACACTCATTTTCACCCTGTGAAACGCATGACATGGTGTTTTCTTGTTTGCACATATCATTTATTTACTCTATGTGATCTTGATGTCATTATATTTACTGACCTGCATATGAGCAGTGGGCAAGGCCAGCACGCTGATGTCAGGGTTAAAAACTGAAGTCAGCTGATTGAAAAAGTTCATTTGGACTTCTTTGTGTCGGAGTTCAGGGTTAAGAGGGGAGGGAAGCTCCTTCTGGTCCTCCACTGGAAAACAGAAGCACACGTAGTAGAATATCAACTAAAGAATATTTTCTTCATAAACATCAATAAATAAAGATCTTAAGTCTCAGCAAAAAGAGAACAAAGCTTCATTTTGATCAGGCTGACATTTACATAAAAAGGGTAATACACATTCATTGCCTGGACTGAAGTGTGCCACTTAGAATTTACAGACTGAGCTGTAAGGGATGTAAGTAGATGTCACGACTAACTTCCGATATTGAATTGTAGAAACTGGGTCATCATAACACCAGCATCTCAGTTATAAGTGCCAGTAACATCATAAATATACTAATTTAGTTATCAAAACAAAAAAAAACGTGTTACTGAATCCAACACTATATAATATTTTTTTTATCTTAATGTCATCATTAATACATTTGAAGCTAGGGTAGTGGGTTATTCAAGTAAACAACATTAAAGACCTGAGAGTACAATTATTTGCTTGACATGCATGCTGCATATGCTTTATTTTAAAGAGTCCAAACAGTTTGTAACCAAATGAGCAGCAATAAAGTGACACTGCAGCGTGATGCTTCATTAATTCAAGTGCAGCAGATGTAGCGGTAAAGGGCATATATATAGTTACAGTCTGTGTCAAGCTTGTGCTGCATCAGCATTCTATGAGAGTGCTATCAAATAAGTACTGAAAATGAATGACAGCATCCCTTTAAATAACACAAGGGTCACAATTTCAAGTAAAGCTTAAAAAAATGACAAACAAGAATGCTTTAAGGCCATCTACTGCTGCACTGATTTACAATGGACTATGTATCTTTAAATACAAGGCAACAGAAAGGCAAACATGAAAAGCCTACAAATGAAGTGACACCTCGACTCAAGCTGTTTACTTCCAAACAGCTGTGTGGACATGACAAGCAAGGTCTGCATAATGAAGACGTGGCAAAACTTTAGTACACCTCATCCCTATCCTGTAACACCAGGCACATGCTTTGTGAAATCACAGACATCACTGCACCCAAAACATCTCATCAAAACACCAAGCAGGATTTAAGGCATTTGCGCAAGAAAACTCAATAGAGATCAATGAACACGAGTTAATCATTTAAATCTTTAGGATAAGACCGGCTCTCACCATCTGAAAGTGTCTTGACAGTTTGGGGAAGTTTGGCAGACTTCATCATCGCAGTAAAGGTGATGATCTCTGTCCGATCCAATCGACTGCAGCCGGTACAAAGGCCTTTTATTAATAGGATCAGGTGCTTCTGTGGAGAGGACGGGAAACAAACATTAGCCTACAGTAAAACAGTTTAAAACAGATATACAATATACATGACAGCATGTGTCTTGAAAAAAGCATGTCTGACCTGTGAGACTGCACATGCTTCATCGGGGTTCTCCAGACGTAGCAATGAGAATTCAATCAATATTTTACAGGCTGCAGCAACAGACAGCAACTGATTTCTGGGGACTGAAATGGGTAAGAAAAATGTCAGTTTAAATAAACGGTTCTTTTTAAATAACCTGATACTGAAATAGTTAAAGTTATTAAAAATGGTGAGCTTGAAAATTGTTCCTACTTTGTCCACAAACTGTGGTGATGTAATGTGCAGATAGTGCCACAAAAGAGGAGTAGAATGGCTCATACTGTTTGTCATGGTGTAGAATCTCAGATTCACTATAAATAGGTGAAAAAGAAGAATTAAGCATTTCCCAGGTGCAATGGCACCTAGTTGCTTCATTGCGACCTCCATGATTTACTGATACACACATATAAAACTGTCCTGTGGTGATCATGTTACAGATGATCAACAACAAAAGCTGAAAACAAATTCCTATCGAAAGTTAAAACAAGAGTTTCTTGATATGAAAAACTCACAGAACAGAAATCTATGATCTGACAGCTAAAAGTGATGGTTCAACCAAAAATGAGAATTCTGTCATCATTCACTCACCCTCTTTTCATTTCAAACCTGTATTACTTTAATTCGTATGCATGATACAAAAGATAGTTTGAAGAATGTTGTTGTTAACCGGCACCCATTCACTTGCATTGGTTTTGTGTCCATTCTACAGAAGTGAAGGGGTGATTCATACCAACTTTCTTCAAAACATCTTCTTTTGTGTTTGGCAAAATAAACTCATACAGATTTAAATGGCAAGAGGGTGAGTAAATGATGACAGAATTTTCATTAGTGCGTAAACTTTCCCTTGCTTAGTTCAACGCATGTCAAGAAGTGCTAAGTTTATGTGAAGCAACAATGAAATACAAATGCATAACATAAGCATTCAAATCTCATTTTAAATCATGTTGAATATCAAAGTGTGTAGCGCAGTATCACCCCCACTAAACTGTATTCTAAAGAGGATAAACACACAAGTGTGTAGTCATAAAGTTCCATGTTAGATGACAATAAACATTGTGCGAAATACACAACATAAACAGATCCAAAAATCGAATTCATATGAATAACAATTAACCTCAGATGAAACTAAAACCATGGCAGGTTTAACCCAGTTCATCTCATAATCAGTCGTGATACTTTCATTTTCAAGTTGCTGGTTAAATAAAGACCACTATTCAAAATGGTTGTATGAATCACAACGTTTATTTTCCGTTCAGTTATAACAGTTCCTGTAGTGAGAAATTCGTAGCTGGACAGTCAAGTGACTGTGAAGTGTAAACATTTTCCGGCAAAAACGAAATTGATGGCGGTGCGCATTTCTTGTAAGACAAACACGTGATATCGAAATGCGACTGACCATAACAAAGGATGCTGATGTGTATATAACAAAACTCATAAACAACAAGCCAACAGCAACACTAGCACCAGCTGCTGTGCCATAGCTTGCTAGCTAGAGGCCACACCTCCCTTTCTGCTTTCAATAAAACTGCTGTCATTAAAACTTCAATGAATATTTTGCTAATGTGGTTAGTACTGACGTATAACGGACGATTTATATGCATGATCGTTTAAAGGGGCGCTGTGCGCTTATCTTGCCCAGAGCTGATAGTTGTTAGCAGGCTAACTAGCTGTGGTGTAGGATAATCGAGGGAACCAGCTTATTGAATGTCAATTTATTCACAACACAAATACAAAATCGTTTTATTGAGAGGTGGGTGCTGCCAGGCCACCTATTTCGGTTCCATTCCCTTAAATGTAAACTAGATGGTTCTGGGTTAATATGCATGCAAAGTGGATCTCTGGCCTGATGATGAAGCAGAATCTGATGTATCTGCTACTGTAAATGCACAGTAACACTGACGTTTACGTCCGTGTCTCAAAACCTTGCGCGCTGCCTACGTATAAAGCATTTTTGGGCAGCGAATGCTCGTTTGGCACATTCAAAAGCACCTTTTTGGCTACCGAAAGCATTAAAAGACAACATTTTCGGCATCACGAAAACACCCATCCTTTGCAACGCTGTCAAGCTAACGTTAGGCAGCTAGCTATGTTTTATAACACAACCTCAGAGCAACCATAGCATTCCAGCTAATGCGGAGTCACTCAACACTATATCGCTCTTCTGCGTGGCTCAAGTCAACAAACAAGTCCTCGCCTGACCTGTTTATGATGGATCCTATAAGCTGAGGTAGCTCTTTCGTTTCGAAAGCCGTGTAGGACGCTGATAAAAGTGGCCGTACGGCAGCGGTCCACTCGGGTTCTCCATCTCCTCCACTCGACGCCATCTTGAGCTTCTGTATTAGAAGCTAGTAGCGGAAATGAGGTTAATCGTCAGCCACCAAATAACAGGAAGTGCAGTCAGAATTCAGAAACGAACATGAAAAGTCTTGTGTAACGTTAATAAATGACATGTGGTTATATTGAAACACACAGTTGTGGTCATGAAATACAATTCAACGTTTTCAGATAAATTTGACGTTGTAATCAATTTACAATTCGTATAGTATCATAAAGGGAAACAATACAAAATATAAGCAACCAAAATACATTTTCACTTATATTTTGAATCAGGAGTTTTTACATTTTCAATAAAATCCAAGGGTCAACAATTAAGAATGGGCCATCTTTATTATTGGTTAAAGGGACAAAACAAATAAATTAATGCAGAAACAGCAGATTTGACACCAATTCAATTGTCCGTCCTGGCGTAACTAATATTATTAAACGATTCTTCTGACATCATTTAATTTCCAGCAGAGGGGGTTCTTACTTAATTGTTAAAGCATATAAACAGGCATGTCATTTACAAAAATCAAACAAAAGGAGAGGAAACACTTGACATTAGTAATTCATAAACGATCTGTAACAAGAACAAGACGAAAATTATGATATGGCATATTAGGATCAAGTAAGAAAATCTGCTTCAAACCATCCAGTGCATGTGACATACCACAAAATAACCAGGAACGACTTTCCAAATGGTTAAGAACCTTCATTAATGTACAAGAGAAAACAATCCAAGCATCTTCTGAAATTTCAGTTCTTATGTGAACTTGTTTGCCCATAAAAACCCTTGCCACACAACCCTCCACATTAGTCAATACATTTCCTAAGAGTTTAATAATTTAATTATTCATATCTATTCAAAATCCAATCACTTCACTGGATGGCGTCCCTTTGCAATGATCTTATCAATATTAATTCTGAAAATCCACCTAATCCACCCATTAAGCCTCCCAAAAAGCAGACTCATCGCACCATGAAAAATAAAATAGGGATACAGAGGGCATCCGAGATGTTTTGTTTCTAATTATGTTATTTCTTATAAGTCTACTTAAATCATGTTACCTCGTAAAGGCACAATAAATAAACAAATCAGACAGTGAACTGTTGAGGGGGGGGGGATGACCTACATCGTTACGTCTCTCTGAATAGGGAAAAACTATCATGGCCTTCTATGCACTTACACTCAAATAACCACAAGATCTCCAAGACAGCTGGTTGCAAAAAATACACCGAACTTATCAAATGATCTTGTAGTCTTGACATGGTCACCAGCTTGTCTCCTGCCATCAATGTGTCAACCACATTGCAGTGAGGACGAGAGCGAAGTCAATAGGCCATTATGATGCGTCTTATCGCCACGCCCTGTTGAGCAGTTTCACTTCTGCTAGACGTTTGCTAATCATGGTAGCAAAGAAGAGACCAAAGAGTACACTGCTGATCAGTACATAGTCATAATCATCCTTAAGGACATCAAACTGCTTGGAGGGAAACACTCTGGTCTGGTAGATGTCAAGACCATATGCAACCACCTACAGGGTAGAAGAAAAAGTAATTTTTGAGCCACACTAAATGGCACATTTCATTTAAAAATAACATCATGATATAATATGTATATTCAAAAAATCTTACCAAACAAGTAGACTCCAAGCCAGAGGGGGCAGTGTGAATACCTCTCAATCGTGATACGGTTTGGTTGTAGTTTATAAACCATTCTGTACGAATGGGCATTTCTGGAGCATATGGTATGAGATTTTCCTCCCTAAATTGCAAGATATTGTTCAAGATCAATTATGTCAATTATATCAATCAAGATTAATCACAAGATAGTAATTATTAGTTAAAAACTTACCGACTCTGTTCCGAGACCACCTCTGGTCTTCTGGGGTCCAGGAACAGCTTTGGTAAGGATAAAATGCTGCCTGATGGCAACCCCACTATAAAAATCCAAGAAGATTTCATCATATCTCATATCCACAACACAGATTTATAATATACATTTCTTATGCACGTTACTAACCCAGAAGATGGCGGCTGGTGATGCCTTTCTCTGTAAGTGTGGCCTCAAAGGTGCTTATAGCTGCAGGAAAGATGTACGACTGCTGTAACACCTGAGGTGGACGTGGTCTGTCCAGCGAGCTAAACACTGTGCTGTTATACAGCTCGGCTCCCTCAAAGAGCTCCAATACAGAAAACTCATTCCTCCGATACTTGGAGTTCCAGTACACATACTTAAGAGAAGAGTACCAAAAAAAACACAGTTGCATTCTGAACTGGCCAAAATTATTTTCTATATCCATAATGACGCTGTAAGAGTATTTTTAAACCAGATGGATTAACTTGTATACTAACCACCACCCAGTTTTCTGAGTGCACAAAGTGAACAGGTCCTCTTGCTTTCCTCTGCACCGCCTCATGCACAATACGACCGGTCACACCGTCAATCAGAAATATTCCAACAAAGCTACGCTCCTGATGGGTGTCTGTGCTCTCCGTCACCACAGCCAGGAGATTAGGGTTCAAGTACTGCCGACAAACAAAATTAGATTAATAAAACGACTTGTTCGCGCTAGGCCTATAAGAACAATGGGAAAAAACAGTACCTTGTAGAGCACACTTCGATCACCCATCACTCTGCCCTGGGAATGAACATGCTCATTCGCACGCTTTCCTTTAACAGCCACAATCTTCTGCACCTCAGTGGGGATGACCACCTCCCAGATCAACTCTGTAGACAAATCCTGAAGGAAAAAAATCCCAAAACAATTGTTACAAGAGTGACCATATTTGTATTATTTCCATGAAAATTGGACATTTGAACTCATGAAAAAAGCACCATCAATAATGCTTATGTGTTTGCGAGGTGGTGTAAATGGCTGGTAACCTTGCGCAGGCGGAAACCCGACAGCTTGCCCTGACTGGAGTCCACTAGATAGAAGAAAAGTGAGGATGCAGTGTCCTGAAGCTGCTGGAGGATGTTTTTAGTTGATGGAAATGCAGTGACCTGTAAAGTACAAGAGAAGGTACAGATCACATTCTCAAAGATTTACTGATCACCTGTCAGAAGAACAGAGACCTACCTTATAATGATCATCAATAAGAAGTAGAACTTTAGCATAGTCCTGGTCTATGATAGGCAGCAGCAGAGTCTGAAGGATTGGTCTGGGTAGAGCTGGAACACTGCTGTGACTCTTCTTTCCAAAAATCGGGTTAAAGACATGGAGGCTTGCGAGACTTGTGTCCTATAAATTGATTGATGCTTTTCAGTTATTTAGCAAAAGTATGTTCCAAATTAAATCAGAGGGTTGTTTAATAAGCAATGTCATAAAAAAATCACTGGGAATTAATGAAACAGCGTGGATTTTACAACCTCACCTTATCTTTGATAAGAAGTGTGCACTGTGGAGGGTGAGGAAAGTGAGCAGTCGTCCTCTGTACCATTAATTTGAAACCTGAGTTTGGCTGGATGTTTTCCAAATAGTGCCGCCACAAAATAGTTCCCGATTTACTGTCGATGCCAAAAAGCTATGTGTCAAAAACAAAAGTAATGTGTTATCGGACCACAACAACAACGGAAAATACAAAAGATCAGCTGTCTTTTCTTAACATACCTTGCCAGAGGCAGTGACCATCACCATCATCTTTTGCAGGTTGAACTCATCCCGAGACAGATTCTCTATGGTGATCTCGTCATTTTTCACACTGCTGCGCGGTTTACGGGCATCGTAGAAGAGTTTCCAGAGATGGGCCAACCAGGCCTGTAGTAGGATGAACTGGGAGGACAGGCGCTTAAGGACCATGGGTAACAGCCCGTCTGTAAATAAAATAATTAGTAAACAGAAATTAGTAAACATAGCAAAGCAAGCAAACACCAAAATATATAAGATTGCCCAGTAACATTAAATTAGTTAGTTTTGAGCAAATGCATAGTTTGAAAGTCAAAAGACTAAACTATTAAGAATGTTATAAAGAACCAAAGCAAAATAAAGAAGCTAAAAACGTTACCTTGTATGGCTGGATCCAAATGCAGCAAAAAAGGCAAAAGGAGAAATAAGGAAATAAATACAGACAGAAAGTGCAGAAAAGCTTCAACAACAGGACAGCTTTGTGAGGAAGTCGTTTCAACATTGCAAGAAGCAATTTATCCAACAACACAACAGCCACATAACAAACACTGAGAGAAGCAAAAAAACTTCAAGTAAAACCTGCTTGTAAATATTAAACAATGTTTGTGATCTATGTTTGCTCCATATTGACAGGCTGAAATAATAAGACAATAAACAAGAGTGCAACAAAGAAAAAAGGATGTGTTGTATTCTGATTCCAGTTTATGCTTTAACTTTACCAGCTTTCTTTCCAAACTCTCCCTCCAGCTCAGCCTGTGTTCCAGTGAGTGGCAGATCAACCATCTCCATGGTGACCACATCAGCCAGGGCCTCCTCTCTCATCCAGACTACCCTCCCTTCAGTGGGACAACAAAATGTTACAGAATATTAGTTTACCATCTCCTTAGTGCTAAGTAACAATGTAAAGTACCGTCCATACCAGGTTGCTGCAAAAACGTAAGCGTGTGATCTTCAGTCTGCACCATAACTCTGTAGCCCACGGAGTCATCTTTCTTCAGAAAAGCATGGACGTATAACTGCAGAACATACAAGTCAATTAACACCAATTAACAGCAATATTGATGGAAAAATCTCACATTTTGGAATTTGTGTTTACTTTGTCTGGCTTTCCTCCATTAGGGTCCAAGTGGTAGATGATGGTGGTGTCTAGATGTCTCCTGCCTGTGTCAGCGCTGAACAGGTTGATACTGCAGGCCTTGAGCAAAAACAATCACCAGTTTAAGGTTGAAGAACTGTAAGAGAAACATTTCAGTGTTAAGTTTTGAACGCTGACTCACAGTTTCATTCTTCGGTGACATCACTGCAGCAACCGTCTTCTCCCCAGTTGTGGCAAAAGCAACCAGATTTGACTGAAATAAAAATGAGATAAATACTCAGTTTTAAAGATGAATTCTAATAACTATAAAACATTTTCTTAAAGCAACATTTCAGCCAAAAAAGAAAGATCTCCCTTTATTTTTTAGCCGAACACAAGGAAAGGGCTGTGTCCACCAAGGCGTTTCTGCCAGCATACGGCCTGTTTTTCAATTGTTTCCAAAGGAAACGCAGCTGGCGCTTTTTTCTGTGGCTAGTGCCGGCGCTCAGCGTTTTCCCCATGCTCAGTACCGGCGTTAGACCGGGCGCCCAGAGTTGAAAAGAACTCAACTTGGGACAGAACACTCTGCCTGCAAAGGGCGTTTTCAGCCAAGCAAAAGCGCCTAGGTGGACACAGCCCCTAAACACAAAATAGTTGGCTTTTCATTTGTTTTAAGTAAAACAAAGTTATTCAAGTTGTTTTCATTTAAAGAAATACATCTGGGATGGCACGAAATTAAGTCATTTATAAGACAATTTTGGCTAAATAACTTTTTTAACAATTCACTTTTTTTGTCCTGCTAACATTGTGAATTTATAAGTAAAATTGAGAATGTTAAAAAAAATTGCCATTTCTTGAGTCATCACAACAAAACCCTTAAAAACGGTTCGTGATTTCCAACCACATCCATTTTAGTACATTCTGTGTGTTGTATTAGCTCTTACTAGATTGAAGTCTCTGAGCAGGGTGATGAGGCCGTCTTCAAGCTGCAGCAGGATGTGATGGTCTGGACTGAGCTGCAGGAAAAATTCAGCGAGAGGAGTCTGAGCGGGGTTCGGCTGAGTCGATGTCAGAACCGGCTGAAATCCTGAAGCCACCTCCAAATCCAGAGTCTTTGAAAAATAAGAGTTTACAGATCAATACAGAAAAATTAAGAACCAATGTATGTTGTTGATAAATACAGTGACATGCACCTGAAGGTGGATCTGTTTCATTTCCTTCTGCTCCACAGACTGCAGTGGTAGTGTATACAGAGACTGTGTGATCTGATCCACACACAAGAGGATCCCTGAGCTGATAACTGTGCAACTGCTCTCAAGGCTTGACATCCATGCAGCTTGAATTAATTTCTGAGTGACAAATATGTAACGTGAAAAGATTTACACATAATCTGACGACAGACCATAATCTCTCATCACATTGAATTTTGTATGACTGCTGAAATTACACAATAAGGAAAAATATTTGTGTTTTACTATATGAATGTTTATTGCATACAGTAAGCAATACCTTATCCATGATTTCCCCGTCTTCAATGTTGTATTCAACAATAACAATATGAGAGTTTGGGACAAGTCCCAATACAAACACCACTCCATTGCCTCCAGAATAAATTGTTTGATACTGAACAGTGTCACTATAGGATAAAAAGAAAAAAAGTTTTATATTTATTGTAGCATAAGGTATAGGAGTATTTTTTGTCATACTGACCATTCCTAGTAATAATCTACGAAAGAAAATGTTGCTATGCTAAATGTAAAGATCTTTTCACCTATCAGGCAGGTTTTCCACCCATATCTGGCCACCGCTGGAGAGGTCATGAAGAGAGATTGCTGTTTTTTTAAGCACAGCAACATACTTGACAAGGTCGTGAACTCCAACCAAGGCAGAAGCCTGAAAGCTGTGTTTAAACAATAAAACCAACAGCATTATCTAACCATTGAAATTACAAAAATTAGTTTAGCTATTTTTTTTTAGCTAATATTTTAACACAATTAAATATGAACAGATATAGATATTACCTTCCAGTATCTAGCACCGTCTCCCACTTCAAGCCACCAACTGTAGTCTCCCAGGAGCGAAGCAGACGCCCGTTCCCAACAACTACAACAGCATCTAAGAGACGACAAGTGCAAATGGGGAGGTGAAAATAAAAGAATGCCTAATGCCTTTCTCAACAAATACACACTTTATAGCGCATACCTACCTTGTCCATACATAAGAAGTGAATCTACGTGACCGTCTGGTCCAGTGTTATCCACATGACGCCAGACTGCAAAAGCAGGTATTATTATTAAATACCCATATATAATAACAGAAGTTGTTATCATTGCAGTCTAAGGGGATCAAAATATTACTCCTAAATTTTTCTAGCAATAGGATAAGATAATGTCAGCTATGTAAGGACCACGCAAATGTGTCATTCATACCATATTGTAATAATTCATTTACATATTGTAGACACATAGTTAAAAAACCAAAAATGTCCAATTATGTCAAATAAAATGTAATTCTGTTTTATTGCAACATTAAAAGGACATCAGAGGAATAAACTAAAATGCATCAATGCAATCATCTTCTGCGAGGCTGAAAAGACGGAGGAGCGTGAACACTTACACAGGTCGCCTGTCCTAGAATTGAGGGAAGCAAACACGTTCTTGTCAGTTGCCACCAAGAGTTTTTTGGACGCTTGGGAATGAGTATCGAACAAGGCAAAACGCACTTTGCCAATAAACTGTTGCCTCCTGAAAGAAAACGCAGTGTTTAATGACCTACGATCCTCTAATGACTAGCAATAAGAACATCAGCCTGGTATAAGGTAGCTGACACTAGTCAGAATGGAGTGCCGGGTACATTAACGGTCGCAGAAGTCACTCACACACGACACTAAATGTACATACAACACATTGGTGTAAAGTCCGTTTACATACCAATCAAACTTTCCAACTTGATCTTCAAATACCGCAGACGCAGTAAATAATAAAGACACAGATATTGCTAATCTGACTGCAAGCCAAGCCATTGCTGCAAAGGAATAGTTCCCACAATGCCGCGCGGCAAAGGACCCGAACAGCTAAATGTTAAAACAAGCAGACAATGTATATGTGTTATTTGCATCGTATATGATGTTTTATTTCAGTATAAAAATCTATATTTTAAAGGTTATCGTTATTATATATTTTAGATGGCATGAGCGTCTTCTCCAACATTTATTATCAGGCACTCGCGTGCGTTACCTAGACAGTTTAAACGTTCACCTGTTTTAATTGTTCTCTTGCGCGTCTTGTTTAGGATATCATTCGCTTCGGCGATCAACGTTTATATATTGAGGTTTAAAATATTTTTCCTTATTGAAAATGTCAGTGCGTTTATAATTTACAGTTAGTTTACAGTTCAGTGCTCCTAATGTACAGTTAATGCCGCTAGATGGCAGCAAATTGCTACAAAAATCCCTTCAATGTTTACAGCGTTAAGTTCACTTTTGGGCAGGTGCATTTGGGTTTCTTAGTATTTTTTAAGTATACATGTGTTTGTTCATTTGTTTGTATAAAATAATTTACAAAGCAATTGATTCAACTCTAGTTTTCTTTTTATTCTGCATAACATGTTTGTTTACAATAAGTAGGCTACGTTTGCAATGTAGTGTCAATGAACCAAAAAGTAAGATAAAATAATTTAATTAAATATTTGAACAGGGTGGATTGCACAACTTTCATGTACATTTATTATTTGCACATTATTCATTACTTAAATCTTTCAAACGATTTCAAAGGTATATGCTGCCCACCACCCCTGCTCTGCTACTATAAATGCGATCAGTTTGCATAAGCATTCAGCAGAACTTCATCAGACACACGATCCTACTCATCAATTTTTTATAGTCAATGAAATAGACTGAACATTCGCACTTGCACGTGTGTCGTCAGGCTCTGCACCCTTTCATGTAAGTAGCCTACCAAGAGAAATAGATTTTTTAGTAGAAAAAAACTAAGGCTATTACCAATATTCCAATGTAATGAAATAAGTGGATAAATAAGGAAATCAATAATAGCCCTCAGATATCATAATTTGAATTAATACGTTTAACATCTAAAAATCATGTAAAACAGCACTCAAATTGTTTTGATGACCAATATTTGTTAAGCTTCAATACATTTTAAACACGTAGAATGTATCTCATCATAACACCTATGTTTCCTTTTATTATTTCTGATGTAGAATTCACATTAAATGAGCCTAGACCATTATTTTGTCATTGTCCTTAAGGTTAAATGTTTGTGATCACAGCTGAGAAACAGCCTTGTTTGAAAGCTTTCACACTTATGGTAAAGGTGTGAAGGCAAAGCTGCACAGATCAGGCATTGCGTATGCATTATGAGAGGAGGTAAGTGTTCATTTGATAAAAGTGATAAAATGACATTTTAAAGAACCAGTGCATCTTTGGATATTTGGATCTTTATTTTGCATCATATCATAAAACAACTATAGCCTTATATTATGCTCTGTGCAATTTATAAAGTGTGTATTTGATGAGAAATGACGCATTCTTCATTCACAATTAAGGTGTTTTTATACCAACATTTTAGCCTTTTTTTAAGTCTACCCCAGATTTGCTGTAGCTTTACAAAACAGAGTTTTCTCTGTCCCGGGACAGATAGTGAGAGACACTATCAATAGCCTATTTACCCAAACAGCCATTTCTCAATGGCACACCTTTCAGACCTGGCCAACTTCTATCCTCTTTTGAGAATGGGCAGAGGGCAGAGAAAGACAGCAGTTGGAAACTGATCCTATTGCTGAGAGACGATGGTTATTAAGGGTCTCCGATGCTTCAGGATTCAAAAGGAAGCTCACGGCTCCCAAAGCCATCCAACCCCTCTGGAATTCTGGAAGATTGTTGAATAGCCCTCATGAAACCTGCACTGAACATGCCAAATGTTGCCATTGCACCGAACAAATGCTGAACTAATTGGGGTTTTGGGTAATCAGTTTTTTTACAAAATGCCCTCAGATTAGATTAAGCTCTTATACAATGAAAAACAGAGTTTCCTTGTTGTTTGCTTGAATTTTCTTGTTTCACAGTAATCACATCTTTTTGCAGGACTGCCTACTACATAGGTTAAAGACAAGTCTTCAAACATAACTTCAAGACAACATACAAATGCTGTCCTGGATGGTCTCAGTTGAACGGAGAAGCAGGCTGCCTTCAACGTAAGTGTTGAACACTCGGTTCTGACTGATAACACATCTGAACATAAAACTATGGAGCACATTACTGGCTTAGATTATGATTAATGACATCCTTTACTTCCCACCGTCTCAGTGAGAGGAATTTTGGCTTTGTTGCCACAGTTGATCACATATAGACTTTTTATCAGATACTCATTTTTAGAGCCGAAACATAGAAATAAGGAATCAAGAAGGTCCAATATGTTTAGGATGTCATATCGTTTACTAAATCCATTGGCACATGTGAATTAAAATACTTAGGCTCATTCACTGTAAAGGGGCTTTAAAATTCCGTAGAACTGTATTCATACTGTTTTCTGTTTCAGTTAATGTACACTTTCCTTTAAGGGGGGGGTTCAATTTGCTTTCATGGACTTCTAAACCATGGAAGTCATCCTAAACAGCTTGTAATTTAATTTTCGCATCCTTTTTGGATTTCTCAGTCTGTATATTATGCTTTACTCATTTAGCTAAATTGCTTAGTATTACCTCCAGGTGAATCACTAGAACATAACCACTGGGCTGGGCTGATGGTGCAGTTAAACCTATCTTCTTACACAACAGGCTCTGTGTTCCCTTATGAAAAGTTCTGTGAAAGTGCATGTGAGAATAAAGTCCTGGAACACAGTCAGGGCTCCCTGTGAAGTGATTTAGAGCGGGTCTCTGGGGTGTTCACGGGTCCTTCTGCACAGCTGCATTGTCTGTGTGGGTGGGAAAATCTAGCAGGTTACCAAAGACCTGCTGGCTGCTGCAGAAACTATTAGATGGGGTAACAGCCTGCTGTGTCCCGAGCCCAATGATTACAAAGCCAACTATGTGCAGAAATATGCTGCCTGAAGAATATTATAATATTTCGAAAATTACACACTGACACAAATCAGAAACAAAGTGTTGATATAGGAAAAATAATGAGACTGGACAACATAAAATGAGACAGGAAAACATAAGGATGTTGATCTTTGTTCTTAAATCCAAAACAGGACCATGTGTGGTGTGGTCTCCACTGCAATGGGTCAAATTCTAGATCACTCGTTTAGAAAGTGTAGTTTAGAAAGTAACTCTTTTGACAATTAAATAATTACTCTGCTGCTGTTTTAGATGAAGGTTTCCAAAACTGTCATGCTTGCTTCCAACCTCAAAACAATGGAATAAAAAATTGTTAGATGCATTCTGAGCGATGACACCTGTTGTTGTGGAAGGTTCAGTGAGAGTGTAATCTGATGAAATGTGCAAGTTGTTGGCCTGTGCAAAACATATAACAGACGTGTGTCAGAAGAGCTGACATCTTTTTACGAGGATCAGATTGGAGAATTTGGTATAGCAGCTGCAGTATTCTATCATACTTCAGACATCAGACAGACATCGGTCACCTCTTGGGTCAAGCTGCAAGATAAGTTTTGGCTAAATGTCAACGTAAATCCCCAAATCCCAGTTCTCATGTTTGCCAAGTGATTAATCAAGAATTATGCTGCTTTTGTGTCTTTTCTTGTCCATTTGTCTCTAAGAACATGTGAGATTTGTGTTCTTCTTTATTTGAAAAGCTATGGAATTACCCGTTTAATTTATGAGGTACAAGAATTCAATCTGTATGTGATAATTCATGACACTGTAAGGCAAGACCTACAGTTTATGAGTCTTGTAATAAGTTTTGTCCTGTTTGGAAATTTTTCTGAAATATTAAAAAACTTGACACAGCTGTTCAGTTACTTAAAACACGAGCTTCGGTAACTAATTTAACTTTGACTTTAAGTGATTAGAATGCTCATATTATTCTTGTACGGAAAGACATGAAAATGACATTATGAGCTTTCTCTCGTCAAAAAAATTATTGAATTTTCAGACAAATTAGATGACACTTTTACATTACTGCTTTTTTACTCTGTAGCTTCACCTAAGCCAGAAGTCGAATGTGTAACTGTTATGAAAAGATCTGTAAGTGCTAGGGATACTTACTCAGCATGGGGTAGAATTTGAAGGGATTACATTTTACAAACTACGTTTCATGAAAAACGTTTTGCAAAACCAAGCAGAGAGACTGCAGAATGTGCAGAGAAAGTAAAACAGAAAGCTTGTTAAATAGTTTTCGGTTGTGTTATTTATCTATTCAGAATTGTGTATCTGTGACACTGCTTTAATAATATACTGTCTCATGGATGCCTTCCTTATATATAGTAGAAATTCACATTTACATTTGTCATTCAGCAGACGCTTTTATCCAAAGCGATTTACAAATGAGGCAGGATTGAGGTCCTTCGTGATCTTATTCATTTTCTTTAGGTCTTGTGTAGCAGTACATTGTAACAGATCAGCCTGTGGTCCCCAAGACTCCTCGCTCTTTTGAGAACAATGAATAAGACTTGAAACGTGTCAGATTTATTCTCGGCAGAGGTGTCAGGTACTAGTGACATAGTGAAATGCAGAAAAAGCTCTGAATGTAATTTGTAATGGGCATTATTATGAAAGTAATGCTTTATCTTTTATGTTATTTTCAATGACCTATGCTAAACTAATGGTTATAACATTATGGTGCATGATGATGTTTTGAGGTTTTTTAAAATTGAGTTGGTTTAGGTGCAGTGGTGTACTGGATAAATTAAACTTTAAGTGGTTTGAGCCCTTGCATCAGCTTACATCAAGTAAAGAGCACCTTGAAATATTCCGTGCCCATCTGGGCAAAAGATCACCGGAACCCTGTATAAGCTGACACTTATCTCCCAAAATTCAATTTGTTGTTTAAAGATCAGTTCTTTTGGGCTAATTCAGGCCCAGAACTCTTTAAAGCTCGGTTGTTAGCTTTATAAGTAGCTACACAAACACCCTGTATGCACCCTGTCATTCATGAGAGAAGTGGCCATTAGCCAGACGTCCCGAAGCGATTCAGCCTGCCTCATTTATCTCCGACAGCTAAATATTTAGATAAGATCAGGACAGGGAGCTTACAAGGATATAATCAGAGCAAACATATTTAGATATGTAATGGCTCAGTTCAATTACAGCTAAAGATGTCTTGGGCTGTGCTGTTGGTAGTAAAGGCATTTTCTGTTCATTAATATGATAGTGGCTTCATTTTCTGAATGACAATGAATCGCAGATGTGTTAAACGTTTCGTTTTTAAGCTGTCAAGACACTGGAAAATGCAACAAAAGTGATATTGAATCAGAGGAAATGGGCTAGTTTTTCCTTCAGCAAACAAGGCTGTGTTGAAAAATGAAGGATCTGTGAGGCTGAGGTCAAAGTGGGCACAAAAGACTGTGGGCTAAAGCATTCCTGATTGTCAGTGGGCAGAACTTCAATGATAGCGCTTTTAAAAACAACTTGACTGATTTTATTGAACAGATTGTTTTCATGTCATGGTATCATTGTACTGTCCCTCCCCTAATACAGTAGATCTAATTTCCACAAGAATTCTTATGTCTATAACGTAGGGCTGTTAGTTTGAGATGTTAAAGGGACAGTTCACCCAAATGAAAAGTCTGTCTTCATTTACTCACCCGTAAGTTGTTCCAAATTCTGATAAACACAGAGAAAGATATTTGGAAGAATGCTTGTAACCAAACAGTTCTTGGTCACCATTGACTACCATAATAGGAGGCTTCTTAAATGTATTTCTTCTGTTGAACACAAAATAAGATATTTTGAAAAATGTAGGAAAGCAAACAGTTCTGCGACACTTTTAAGAATGGTACAATTTAAGAAATGGTTTCAGAAATGAATTCAAGAAATAACTGGATTCCCACTGAGCGTCAGCATCAATACTTCTCATTTTCTTTGAATGGGTGACGAACTGAATTGTGGGTCAGTCAGCGTCGCTTCACTGGCGTTGCTTGCGGAAAGAAGTTGAACATTTCAAGCGCCAACGTAGGTGTCAGCCAATAAGGTCACCTTATGCAAATAACCTAGTGCAGGCTAGCCAATTGCCTTCATGCAAGAATAATTTAACTGGCTGTTGTTCCCTTTTTTACGCGTAGGGGAGGGACAGCGTAAAGTGTGCGCAAAGGAAATTTTGTAATCAGAAAAGTATGCTCACCGCTGGTATCATGAAACATTTGTTCCTTGTGTGTATTGTGTCATAAAACATCACATTTGATATTTTAAAATAACTATGATTTTATTATGGCTAAAACAGTAAGAACTAGAATTGTTTGATTTCACTACCCATAGCCTCTTTATCTACTATTATATCACTTATCATTGGATTGCTTAATAAAATGGTAAAGTTCATTTTCACCTTATTTGTCACGTTTTTGTATTAGTTTTTAATAAAGAGCACAACACTGCTGTTTTCTATGTTTATTTATTTTAACGTTTAATTAAGTTTAATAAAACTATTAATATATAAAAAAGTAGAGCACCACTGTCTATAACATTAATTTAATCCGTTTATTCTCAAAAACACGGAAATAACTTTGATTAAAACTTCAAATTGGTTGACGGATGTACATACTGTATGTTCACTATGTTCATAGTTATTGGGTTAAGCCATTACCTACAGACAGTTCATTGACAAAATTTGTCAGATTAAGAAGGAAATTCTTCCGCAGTTTGCCATATTGCTGAGCCCCTGATATAAGACACACACTGGCCATGCTCTCACATTCCGAGATAAATGCTAGAAAATATCACTGGCATGTTCCATAGCTAAATAATTACAGATGTACAGTGTTCTTCTGAATGCATTAGAAGGACCAGCCGCGTGATTTATGACATGCATGCATTTCGTAAATGCTTTTGTTCAAGAAATATAAAATCACATATTTTTGAAATCATACTTTAAGCACTTATGTTGTTTTACCAGAATTTCACTCTGGTAACTTCACTCATACCTCACACTTTGTTTAGTAGCTCTAGTAATTTCATTCCCAGACTCTGTGCACTATGCACTTCCAGTAGCAGGTGATGTATTACAGAATGGAGATTCTACAGGGACCCATATATTTGTAAAACCATGCAAGTCAGGGTGATACAGCTTTGAGTAATGCTCCACAGCGGTTTTCATTAGCTTCTTTATGTATTATTTCTGTGATAGATGCCTTAAGGACCCCAAGGAGAAGAACCACAAGTGCTTCTAAAACAGGAATTAATACTTGACTGAATGTTGGATATACAAAATATATTGTCTATGCATTTTGTGTTTGTTCACATGTTCTTTAATTTACTAAGCATTTGAAATTTTCAAGGCAGCTTGGATTTGATGTATTTGGAATATGCATTCCTTAAAGTTTTAATATTGTACTATTGCTCTTGTATGACATATCGCTTATTTCTCCCTGAATTCTTTGTCAGTTACTTTGGATAAAAGCGTCTGCTAAATGAATAAATGTAAATATAAGTTGAAAAGTTCAGTAAATGTTAAATTCATTAATATATAGGTATCGCCTCTGTATGCCTGGATCATTTAGCATTTTCACTCATACTAATCACAATTCGTTGTGTCTAGCAGACATCTTTAAAAAAACCTGTTGAAAGATACGAAGATTAGTTTTTCTGAATGCATTCATACAATGAACAAAAAACTGATAAGAGACATATGCAGAGAAAAAACATATGCATGAAACACATTCATAAAGGGGAATTTAACAGGTTTCAAAGCTCGCTTTTCTGACTCCTCGTTACAAACCATTGTTCTTGTCTCATTACCTTGGAAGTCACTAGCAGTGAGGGAATTGCAGCAAGGAATTAAAGGGTCATATTGCCCAGATAATGGCTTATTTGGAAATCAGCATGCTATGTTGGCACTGGCTTAGGTGAAGAGAGAGGACAGAAGTTGTTTCCAGATTCTGAGAAAGAGATGTTCTCCAGCGGGTAAAATCTCAAACAAACACCCGTGAAGAAGTGCAGATGTGGCCAAGACAGTTGAGATTAATGCAAGAGTTCAGATCAAGAGTACGAGGATGAATAATAAATGTGAAAAAATATAGAAGAACTATTTCTTTCTCCACTGGTTTCATTTATAGAATACTAACAAGGAAATCTACTTTCAGTCTTGGTTAATGTCATATGGTGGGTATCTGGAGCTGTGTCCAGTCCAGGGCACTTAAGTAAGGTAGGCATGCAACCAGTTTTTCAATTTTGCAGATTTGTCTTAAGGCTCATTTTGTTCTATTGAATTCTAACTTGCTTTTTAATTTTTGTCTTCAGATTTTTAAGTAAATGTTCTTATAGTGTGCCCGTTCGTTCTGGTGGGTGCACGGACGGAGAGATTTGTCTTTCTTGTTGTCATCACACCTGTGTGGCACGGCCTTTAGCTTCTCTACTGAGACATCCTTTGTACCCACAGTATTTCAGAACATGATACCACAACCTTCCCTCTTAAAATCTGTACCTTCTTCTTTTTTTTCCTCATCAGAGCCGTTGAGAGAGTCGGGACAAAAGGAAGTTCACAATTTTCGCGTGGCATGTTATACATGGAGCCTTCAGATTAAATTCTTTATTTATTCTTTATTTTTATTTTTGCAATAATCATTAAATGACTTATGTCTTTAAATGGGTTAAAAGTTGACCTCAATTGGTCTGTTTTGCTGCAGCTCCACGCATTACTAGTAACTTTCGGGGAACTATATTGAGAGGCTCCATGAACCGCCATTGCTGTGAAAGAAACTGCTCAGTCGTAGTCAACAGAGTTGACGCAACTCTCTCTCTCTCTCTCAATGGCTCTGCTCCTCATAGTTGCCTGCGTTTAAAGGAACAGTTTTCATAAGAATTGACGATATTTCCCTATTTACTTACTCTGAAGCCATCCAGACTTTCTGAGATGATTGTCGTTACACAAACGTGCAGATGTTGCCCTCTAGTGGGAGCAATTTACACCGGTTTAATTGGTTTTAGACACCAGAGCTGATTACATTTATTTTAAAATGAATGGCAAAGTAAAGGAAAGGTTAAAATCAGTCTTCTGTTTTCTTCCATTGATCAGTGCTTCTTTTAATCATGCATATGATATATCTTTATTAGATATATTATACAGTACTTTATTACCCCAGTAAAGGGAAAGGGTTAGTTTTCCTTTAAAATTGAAGATATTTCACTATTTACTCACCCTGGAGCCATGCAGGCTTCCTGAGGTACCCTTTAACTTTAACACAGTTCAAACTGGACTACACGTACACACTGCACTAATGCAACAATCTTATCTGTTACCACTGGATACCATCCAATGCACATCCATGACACTCGCGTATCCAGTTTATGTATAATCTGCGGCACCATCGCATATTATGGTGTGTACATAATGTAGAATGTGTACATATGGGGTTTAATGTCTAATATATGTATGTGTATATTGCACACTGTCATACAAGTCTATATGTATGTAAATTGTACTGTCTAGTTGTAAATTGTTTCTGCACTTTCTGGAGCACGAACTCAAGAATTTCACACACCAAGGTGCTTGTGGTGTGGTGATGTGACAATAATAGTGATTTATTAGATTTTTGATTACTTGTCTTGAGACACATTTAATCCTGTTGTTTAACTCCTGAAGTCTAATCCAACTAAATTCTTATCCATATACCATCCAAAAAGCCACTTTAAAATAAAAAATAGTATGAAAAATATAGAATAAACGTGAAATGATATTGAAATTAAAATATCTCATAGGCTTTACGAGAATAAAGTCAAGGTTTTGAGAGCAAATCATAATAATAGGAGGAAGTCATATTTTGAGATATTAAACTAAAGGTTAGAATTACAAGAGAAAAGGTGTGCTGGTGTGCCAAAAGATTTCTTTGCGATTAAATATTTTCCACATGTATAATTTACCAAAATCCTCCCACGAGTTCCTTCCCATTTTATGCCTTATCCTATTATTGCCATAATCTCACTTTTTCATATCAAATTTCCCGTTTCTTCTTTTTCAAACAATACTTTTCAAATTTAAATCAATTCTAGAAACAATTGTCTTGACACCGTAGAAATGTATATATATATATATATATATATATATATATATATTTTAACATGAACATTTTGACCACTCTGTTTATTTAAATGGACCCTTGAATTCTAGTCAAAATAATAGCAAATATCATGTGTGTTAGGGATGTCACTCTGAACTTTAGTTGTAAAGATGCTAAACACAGAAACCCTAGGTTCATGGTTATGTGAAGTATTCTGAATCTTGATCAGAATATCTGTTGTCACTGTCTTAGTTGAAAATGTCTTGGACATTTTTACAAGGGACCTAAAAAGAGAGAAGTACAAGCTAAAGGGTAGAAATATACCTTGATGTGCACACTCACAGAAAGACCTTGCAGTTACTATAAATCACATCATATTGGACATGTCTTAATCTTTCAGTGCCAGGAAAGTAATGGAGCTGTATTGTATAAAACAATGACCTACTGTACATGACTTCAGTCCTTCAGCAAAATTCTCCTGTGTTGGACTTGACTGCATTATGATTATTTTAAATTAAATTAAATAATTTTCCCTACAGTGCTTTCTGCATTAAAATATGGGATGCTATAGGGTCATAGTCGACACGCAGAAGTATAACTATACGAGTTTGAGTCAAACGTCCAATTACAAAACACAGATGTTCACAGTTTTCTTCAGCCTACTGTTGGTGTAAAACACTTCAACAATTATTTTAAAGAGTCTATTTTTTTTAGGGATAATTCCAATTAAGATGTGTTTCACAAATTTAAAGTTGGGGCAAGTTGTCACATTATGTAGATATACAGCCTACAAAATGATAATCTGTACACCTTGATTGCTTCTCACACACTTTTGAGAAATCTCATTGCTATCTTTGTTAGCTGTTACAGAATGTGACTCAGTGAGAGAATTCTATGCTTACTTTTCATCAGTCAGGTATTATGAGCACAACTTCCTACATACATTATGATGCTCTCTAGAGCCTTTGTAATTTTTCTTGCTGCATAAAGAGATAGGAGGCGTTAAAGCTAAGTGGTAGCTCTCCTGTCTAGACCGTTTTGACTTGTTCATTTTTTTATCCAAAGATTTACGTCATTGAGATGAAGGTCGACTCTCATAATATGATGAACGGTGTTATTGTTGGATTGGTTAGATGTTTGGAAGGTGGAATAGCACTGATGTTTAGCAGAGATTAACTGGCAAGGCTTTGCTCCCTTGCACCCACTTCTCCAGGGTGAGGGTTTCAGCCCAGAAACACACCCAGCATTTGGAACATTTAATCTTAAATTGAATGGGATTTGTCAAGTCAGAGCAGGAATATAATGTGGGTCAAGAATAAATAGAATTTTGAATGCTGTGTTTGGCAATATTCATGTTGTTATTGAAATAAGAATTTTGTTTTCGTTCAGTTCAAGTCAGTTCAGGACACACTATCAACTTTGCACGGTAACTTTAATTTACATTATAAATTCTTCAGACCAGGGGCCTCATTTATAAAGCTTGCGTACGCACAAAACGGGGCTGAAAACATGCGTACGCCAGTTCCTGCGCAAAAGGTGGGATTTATAAAGAAAAACTTGACGTGAAAATATACGCACATCCACGCAAACTGTGACCCATGCGTACGCACATTTTGAAGACTAAGCAGTTTGGCGACACTGATGGTGAGCTGAGGGATTGACGGTAGATTAATGAAATTAAACACATTGAACTTGAAAAGTTGCGCATATAGACCTATCCATAAAACCATAAACATACTAATCACTTTCTACCCTCATTATGCGTCCTAATCATAAAACATGCATGTCCACAATTCCAATTTATAAATAAATGGTAATAATCTATCAAATAAAAGTGCATCAATTTAATTTATTTTACTTTCATTTGCTAATGATCTAAGGGTGGGCGTATGGGTTTACCACTCATTGTCTGATTGCTATGACAGGTGTAAAGGCTTGAATGTGATCGCTGTAAACATAAATACTACGGTGAAACCCCATCTACGACATGATGGATGCGCTGGCATTGCTGGAGGACTACGCCAATGGCAGATTTAGGAGGGAAAGGGTGTTTAGAGACCGCGAAGATTTTCCAGCCCACGATGATGACTGACTAATAAGCCGATTTAGATTCCCTAGAGCCATGCTTTTGGATCTGTGTGCTGAATTGGGGCCAACATTACAAAGGCAAACTACACGAAACCGCGCCATCCCGGTACCATCACAAGTCCTGTCAGTTTTAGGATTTTTGGCAACCGGGATTTTTTTCATGCGCAAAGCTTGATTTGGAAATTTATAATTCTGTTAATTTGACATAAGTCTGGGATTTCACAGCCATCACTGAGCTCCTTATGCCTGCTGTTTTGAAAGGGATTATTAAAATGACAAATCGATACATAAAGTTTCCTTACACTATTCGGGAACAGGCCAATATCAAAAGGCCATTTGCAGCAATGTCCGGATTCCCAAATGTAATCGGTGCAATTGACTGCACTCATATTGCTATAAGATCTCCACATGAGAACGAGTACATTTATGTGAATCGAAACGTGCATTACATAAATGTGCAAGTTGTTCGTGACGCCAATACTATGGCTACCAAACAAAATAAATTTCCTTTCCTCCACCTCAGTCACAAGAACCTCTCTGTTTCTGTGTCTGTGAAATTTCTCTTTTTCCCCTTAGTTTCCATTGCTGCTATTATCACGCATACAGAACCTCTTGCTCATTAAGATGCACGGCCATTCATGAGGTGATTTGCATGTGCTATATATGGTTGAAAAGGGGCGGGTTGAGGGCGGGGTGTCGATTTTTTTCACGTGCGCAAATTATCAGGTAGACTGTGATTTATAAAGTGAAAATTGCGTGCAGTTGTGCGTACGCACAGTTTTATAAATCTGATTTTTTTTTTGCGTACGCTATTTTTGGCTTTTGTGCGTACGTACACTTTTAGTAAGGTTCCTACGCACAGTTTTATAAATGAGGCCCCAGGACATTTATTTGTTGGGTTACTAGCATGTAGATGTTCGACATAATTCCTCCATCAAGGTTTGGGGTTTTTCTATGGAATTATTCCCCCTTGATGGTCTATGTCACATTATGGAGCGTTGTACATATTTCTCTGTTTCTCTGTTTCCTGTTACCTACAATCAGCCAAACACACTTTCCAAATTGAAATGACCCTATAGGTTTTGTGTAATGTAGGACATTTTTGTTTTTAAAATGTCGCTCGTTGTTTCCAGCAGTATTCCTATAATTCTACATGAAATAAACCAGAAAGTCTTTATATGCGTCCGACCCTTAATTGTATCCAGCTCTCTCAGGAGAGTGAGAATGCTTACTTTGTTCACATTGTACATTTTTATGGCTTTTCATTCTCAAAAGTGGGGTGGTTGGGGTGAAATGGCAGGGCAGCTTTCACACACCAACCTTCCAGTTTTGCTTACTGGAAAGGCTTCCAACCTCCACAGTTTTGATTTTCCACCGCTAGACAGTTTACACCTCTCAAAGGCCCTGCTGCTCATCAGCCGCTGCTGTATTGTATTACTCTATGTCTTTCTACATTCTATTCATGTCTTTTATTTTGGAACTATGTTTGATCTCTCTGTCTCTTGTAGAACGAACATGTAAATGAAGAATGTGCAGGTTTTTGTTGAAACACTTTTGGCAGATTATCCAGCATGTGTCTCTAACTTCAATAGCATTAACACTTTATAGCTAGAGAACGTGACAGGAGTGCTATGAAAATAACATTGGGGGTTTGCTCTGAAGTGGCAACTCCAAAAGCAGTTTAGACAATGCCTGTGATCTCGCAGATGTTTCTGTTCATGAATTTGGATCCGTTAATTATACATATTTTGTTATCATAGAGCAGAGTTTGGGGTTGTGTGCGTGCTGACAGTTATTACTTTATACAAAAGTTGTTTAATATATTTTCAGGTCAGGACATTCAGTAAAAATATTGTTGTTACTTTTACTACATAGCTGAAGCGCATTAGGACATCTGGAAGCATTTTTTTTTAGTATGGAAATACATTTGTGTCCAAAGCTAAATTCTTTGGAAACAAGTTAATCTTTAATCTTTATATTTGTTTATACGGAGTAGTATAGCAGGATTTGATTTTTAAGCATGAAATACAAATGTTATATTCCCACAGATTTATGTAGTATGATAGGAAGAAACCAAAAATGTTGAAGTATTTAAGACAGCTATTCAAGACATTTGAAATAATGAATTATGCAGCAAATTTAAAGCTATATTTCTTCAGGAAAATGAGAGCTGTTTTCTCTGAACACATGCAAATGTGCTATTGTTTCATATTAAAACAACTTTCCCTACACTCTGTTGTTATCATTTTATATGTGAGATGTTATAAACCTCGGATGTCCAAATTCCCAGCCTTTTTGAAAAAAACACTATAATTATTAAATACTGTGTTGTCAAAGTTTTTTTTGCAAAACCCAGTGACAAACATGACGAGTGACTAATGATTTATGCCGAAAAACAAAAAAATGAACATAAGAGGTTTCAGAAGGACAGCAGACATATAGCTGTTTGGGACACTTTTCAAAAGATTACAATAAAATTCAACATAACTTTCTCTTTGTCTGGGACAACTCCAAAATTTGTCGCTCCATCCCAAAGTGCCATTTGGATGCCTTATAGGGCACATTAAATCATTCATTTTGACAGTATGCTGATCGACTGCCTGTGAGTGAATCTGCTATTCATGTAGGTCAATAAGAGCAAAACCTTCTTCTGAATTTCACATTTGAGGTAAATAGGCCTTTATGGCAATAGCGTGTCTGTTGGATAACCTCTAGCATTACTAATAAGCATGCAGAAGTTCACGCAGACACTCCCCGTTTCCATTAGCTCTGCCTAGAAGTTACTTAGGTGTGGTCTGTTAGCTCTGGATAATGTCCTAAACCTGAAGTGTCTGTTATTAGATAGGACAGGTTCGGCTTTGTAATGACACTCATTGAACTAGGACATCAAAAGATGCTTTGACTGCTAACACCTCTACTTGGCCAAAGGAGATTTCCTGTTTAAGTGCCGGGTAAGCCACGTAGTCCACGGACACAAACAGCTCTCTGATTTATCTGTTTTTGCCCAGATCTTCATTCAATGGAGCCATTCCTCTGCCCTGTCTTTGTATAAATTGTGGGTTTACATTGGTTTTCTTCAGGACCTAGATTTAATCAAGCGGCACCCAAACACAGTGCCAATATTTTTTCTTGTGCAAGTGAATAAAATGTATTTTTAAAAGAGTTGCATTGTATTGGCCGCACAGTATTATTCTGTGTCACGTAAATAACACATTACACGATTAAAACTGAATGGGCTTTGCAGAAAGTAAATGATTCAACTACTGTAAATAATCTAATGAAATGGTCTTCGTCCATCAATCAGATCATATTTCCCTTTACAAAAGTCTGCTTGATAAATAAAGGTTATAAAAGCGGTTTCACAGACCTTCCACTGTGAATGAATACTTTTGAAAGCCAATGTTCATTTGTTCATGGAATGGTTTATTACCAATCGAGAGCATGTTCATTCACATCGGCATTGGTAAAGGAGCAATCCAAAACTACCCCTTTCCTCAGCTGACAGTCAAATAAAGTCTATTAATAAGTCCCGACTTTGAGATGTTCATAAATGGGGCTTTTAGATGGTATAATAAATCAAGATATTTCCTCTGGTTTGTATTAGCAGTTGGCATCACCAGGCAAAAAGGAAACGTGGTTTGTCTCCTCATTTATCAAGGGCTCAGTTGGCAGTGCACCACTCTATTATACAGACACTTATTGGATACTATAGCATTTTTACTTGGATACAATGCTCTGTTTACTGCCATGTGCTGATCCTGCTAAGAGAAGCCACAATTCTTTGGTGTACATACAAGCAACCATCGGTGCAAGATGGAAAACTTGGGTTTTTTTACACTTAAAAAGCTTAAAAAATAACTTAGTTTATAAAGATGAGATAAAAATCCAGCAACCTGAGATGGGTTTATTGTGTGTTTGAGGTTCGCTGTGTGAGCAGTGCAGTTGGCCAGAGGTCGGTGTCATAAATGTGAAAAACATTTTTCCTCTGAAATCTCCCTAGAGGACACAGATCCACGGAAAACACACAATGGATTCTGGGATGCTTCCAGCGCCAGAAGCTGCAAGGTTTGCATTTTGAGTGCTGAATTTAACCAGATTACTGACTAAAGTGAAGTCAGTGTCTTTACGGAACTTTAAGTGAGTTTATGGGCAGAATTACAATGAAACTGTTTGAAATGTATTTATTTCATTCTGCATCGCCAGTGGCACAAATATCACACAACCTTAAATTGTGAAAGAAAAGCGCAACAATACACCAATCAGATTCAGTATATGAAATGTAAGCTTGTAGACCAAACTGTGTGATAACTATAACAATTATGATCATTACATTTAAAAATTATTTTGTTCAAAACCACAAGAATGTGTTTTGAGCTGAAGTAATATTCGTCTGGGTGTGGCACTACCCTTTTGGTGTAGATAAATAACCTAATGGTTCTGAATAGTACAATTAATCGTAATGCGGGGAATATGTTCATTCTTCGAAAACTGACAAAGATCAGTTTCAGCATGTCAGCGAAAGGCCCACTGTTGCCATTGTTGCATTTCAATGTACTGTAATCCAGCATCAAGGGAAACATGCAGGGATGTGTGTTACTTTATGAATTATAGCTGTGTATTTTACGTGGATCACCGACAACCTGGCCCATCACTAGAGCTAAACAGTAATGCTCTAAATATTTAGCTGAACTGAAACTGGCAATATGTGGGACACCCCATCCAAATACAGCAGCTATGATGGATTATATAAAAACAGCTTGCTCTTTTCTCCCCTAACAGCTTACCTTCAACATCTGAGACATCTATCCCAATGATTTATGTTCAACAATTAAGGGGATATTGACGAAATGACGATTAAAACAATACATGTCCTATACATTGGGGCTGTTGAGGCCTTAAGAAATGCAGTTGAGTTTCATCATATACTGTATTTGGCTCATAATTCATTTTTGTATCAAGGATTCCTGAAGACACCTTAGAGTTTTGGAGTACTCCTGTAAAAACAGTTCTGCTCCAAATGAAACATTTGTAACCACTCTGACCATTCAACTCCTGCAGATTTGAAGCATTGTCCTGTATAGTATTATTAAATGTCTTACGGCAGGCCATGCACATGTGGCATGCGGACGCTTTGAGATCTGTGGAAGAGAATTAAGAAAGATGCACTCTCACTCTCCCCGTTTCAAACAGAGCCTGTATCTGTGTAATGCAGACTGCAGATAATGCAAACTGCTTATCTTTTGTGAATTCTGCTGTTTTAAATACAAACTTTAGTGGATGGTCACATTTCGACTCGACATGCCTAAAAACATAACATATGTAAAATATGACTGTTTTTATATGATGGATTTAATTAATAGATGAATTCAATAGACTAAACCATTATCACCTGTTATGAAATTAAAAATTTTGAGTGAAATATGTATTTAACATTATTAAATCAGTGGTTTGGCAAATGGTTCCTTTAGTTAATAAATATGTTTTACCAGCAATGTCCAAAGCAGTTTTTTCGTTTTAGAAATTTAAAATGTGTAAAAAACGTGCATATTGCAACATTCAGAAGAGAGTACCAAAATTGTTTTCCCACTTTAAGCACTGCTTAACCCTTTCATGCATTGAGGTTACTTGACTGCTATCAAAAGCCATTTTTGTGTTTGCATTGGCTTTGATAGAATAGGTGAACATCAACCACCACAGGGCACTTTAGTGCATCATCCTATACCAGTATTTCCTATGCCATCCTATAGCCCATTACCAGTGGTTCTCAACAAGGAGGCCTTGGCCCACAAGGGTTCTCAGCGGTTTTCAAAGGTGCCTCAATTGGACTAGTAATTTAAAATTAGACAAAATAACCATTGAAATACCATTTAAAAGCTATTTTAAAGTAATGCTATTGGATACAAAATTGCAATACTCAAGTTAAAAATGTGTTTAAGAAAAGTTAAAATTGTCCTTTTCATGGCCTAAAAGTATAATAAAACTGTCAGGATCCTGCCTTCTCATGTCTTATCATGACAAGAGATACATATATTGTCAGTTATGAGGGCCCCGCCCCTCTCGTTTCCTTGCTAGCTTCCCCTGAGTGTTTCATTACCCACACCTGTCCCTGTTGTTAATTATCCTCTGTTAGTTTCCCTATTTAATGCCCTCATGTCTATTGGCTTGTGCTTGTTCATTGTATGTGTTTCTATGCCTTGTAGCTCAGCGGTGTCTTGTTTTGCTGGTAAAGGAACCTGTGGTTTACCTTGCCCCTTGTGTGGATGTTTTTGTAGTAAGTCGTGTGTTGTCTTTATAGTATAGTAAGTCGTGTGTTGTCTTACCCGATAACCCCTTCACCGCTGCATGTGCCTGGGTTCCTCCTTCCTTTCCCTGACAAAAACAAAAATAAATTGTATGTTATAATTCATGCATGAAAAAAAATCATCTTTGAGGGGTGGGATATTTAGAGGCGTTTAAGAATCGGTGAATTTCATTGGTATGTTAATAAAGATAAAATTGTGTCCATACTCTGTTTGAGGGGCAAAACCCATTACTGTCTGTAAAACAAAAAGAAAAAAATCCTTTGGAAAACGTAAATATTTAAAAAAGAAAGATTTCTTTCCAAATTAAACATCTGCAGAAGAAGTCTTTTCTAACTGTCAATATATGAAAAATGAAGCCTTACTGACAGAGACAAAACAAAGAACCATGAAATTCTGACTTTATAATTTAAATTAACCAGTTTAAGATAAGCTTTTACTCACACCTGGCTCTGGTTTATCACTGAAACAAAGGCATCTGCACAGACAGTTAGACTCTGTGACCTTCTTTTCATCTGACTCACAAAACTCACGTGAAACGTATCCAGTTGCACCTTTTAAACTTCTCAAGCTTTATATCTTCTGAGGAAAAAACATGTGTAGCATGCCTTGCCTTTCAGTTTAAACGGTATCTGGAGGGTTGTTTGCACATTTGTACATGTCCTTGGCATTTTGGAAAGGTTCCTGTGTGGTTGGGATGCTGTGGTATGATCTCATCTTGTACTGTAAGCAAATATGCCAGCCACGCTTGGACTGGTCAGCCTCAAAAATCTTCCTTTCCATTACTTGTGTTAAAGTTTGTCTGAAAATTATTTTTCCATGTCATACTAGACATGTCAAAGCACTGTTTTTTTGCAACTCGTTCAGATACTGCATCTGCTCAGCCTCTCAAGTGTAAAACAGAGTTTTGATATGAAGATCAATAAGGCTATAACCCCATAATTCCCAGGACTTGTGACGGATGAGGCTATGAGAATTCAATAGTTCTTTTCTCTTTTTAATAAAGTGATCTCATGACAGCTGTGTGGGACCAGAATATGCATTTGATATTCAAAAGATCACTGCTCATATTTTGTGGTAGTTCAGATAAACTTCAATACCTAAGGGAGGAGGTGGGAGGAGCCTGGAGGGACAGGGGGTGGGTCTGCAGGGGCCTGAAGAGTTGCTGGGGACATAACGGGAGGTACAGAGCTACGAGAAACTACATGTCTTGTCAATGCAGAGAGAGAGAGAGAGAGAGAGAAAGTTGATTCTGTTTAAAAGCCAGGAAACATAGCTTATAAGTAGCAAACTCATTCCTCAAGAACAGTTGTTCTCTCTTCTGTTGCATAATGGCCAGACTGTTGTGTTGGTCTTTCTGGTTAAGTTGAGTTCTCAATAACACAGTGAGCTTTAACAATGTTGTCAGATTGGCAGAAGTTAGCGTTCTTATTTACCTTCTGGACTCAACTGGTCCTGAGTTTAGGCACTGGGAATTCACGTCACAGATATTATCAGCGAAACTGCTACACCTGCTTCAATGGATATCATGAATTCAACATGAGACACCCGAGCCCAGGTGAGTGCAATTCCATTTTGCTTTTTATTTAGCCGATGGATCAGAAATATGCTGTGATGAAGCAGAACTTCTGTGAGAGAGTGTTTGAACTGGAATGTGGTGGAACGCATTACTTTAATGACGGTGTCAGACTGGATCAGATCATTGGTAATGTCTTTGCTCTGGCAAATAAGGAGGCTTTATTCAGCACTAGTAATTCACCGTGAAGGAGTGGAGAAGATAATGCCTTCTGTCCACAGTGAACAGATGTCAGATTTGTAACAGACCAACAAAACAAATAATATAGTGGTATTTGTCAATAATTGTAGACGACGATGTTTTGTGTTCACTTTAAGAGACCTGAAATGTAATGTAATATACAGTATACAGTAACTATTATAATGCTAGCATCTTTCTCATTATGAAAGATGAAACCGCTTGTATTTTGACTGCGAGTACACTTTTAAGTGAGCAGTGCAAATATGATAAATCTTTAATTTAGATGGTCAAAATAAGAACTTATTTGATTTGACAGATCTTACTAAAATTAAACATTTTTCCAATAAAGCGATTAAACAATTGGAATTCATGCCAAGATTGTCTTTCTTAACAACTATAAATGACGTTTGACATGCTAAAATAAGGAATAAAGAGGTGACATTTGGCTTCCTCAAAAACTTAGATTCTGCCAGACAATATTCAGGTGAAGAAATGTAGTACTTACGGGTCCTAAAAATAAAGTTACCTATGACCAGTAAGTTGCTCATTGTCGCTTTCCTTCTAAAACCTCACATGTCCAGATTTTATGTTTTTCCGAAAGTGAAAAAAAACCACGGTACTTTTTAAATGATTACACATGTGTTGTCAAAGTCAAATTGTTGACAATCACCTTTAATTCTTCTTATTTGTTGGATATATGCATAACCCAATGACAAACATAAAGGGTGACTAGTAATAATGATTCATGGCAGAAAATAAAAATCACGAAATATGGAGATACAAGGTTTCAGAAGGACATCATTACAGTCATTATTTGATTTGAAATGAAATAAAAAAGTCTACACCTTATTTCCAATATAAGCATGACATATTTTGCAAAGTGAGTTTTGTAGAATTTGTTTTCAGACAGAATTAAGCTACTTACCTTTTTCTGTGTTGTTTTATATAGTCATAATTATTTGGTATGTTTGGAGATCTAAAACTTTTAATCAGAATGTATTTCAGAAAATGTAGATATCTTTTCTAAAGCTCAATGCTGGATTATGGAGAAACGTGTGTTGAAATAAATTGAAACTGTTACATAATCCGTCAACAATGCATATTTTGCTCTTTATTAATGCATTTTGGGTTGGCATTGATATGCCTTCCAACAATGTGGGCGACAGACTTTGATTTTGGCACTTCAGAAGCACACATATTGAAGTCTGCTAAGCATGCTTGATAATCTTTACACAAGCTTGTGGTCTAAATAATAAAGCAACAAGATTAAAGAGTAACAATTGCTTTCCAGCTTCTGTGCATGATATCAAGCCCGATCTTTTCTAAACTCCTAAGCAAAGGCTGGTGATCTCCATCCAATGTTTCTTTTGAAATCGAGGTTATCGTGATAAGTAGTTGCTTTCTAACCTGAGGACCTAAGGGGTTCAAGCTCACATGTGTCATTGATTTTACCTTCCGATTCAATTGCAAAAGGTACACTTCACATAACTGGAGACCTTTGAGGGCCAAGCAACCTAACCTTTGTTGAAGTGGGCAAAATGTGGATTTCCTTATTACCTCACTTACAGGCGACCCTCAGTGGTGATGCACCTCCGCATCAAAATGAATTGCTGATCGATTTTTTCCCAGCATTCTGCTTGATTAATTGCAGGAAAAACTGCAGAGAGCAATTGTGGAGACCTACGGGCTGCTACTGGCTCCACAGCTGAGCTCCCCGGTGAATTTAAAGTCTCGTTTGAAATCTAGCTGTTTATTTAAACACTGCTGCTGTGAATGGGCCATAGTTCTTCCTCTCTCTGTGCTTTGTTGTTGTGTACAGCACTTTTGTAATTGAGGTTCCTTCTGGCTATTCTGGACAGATGGTTTCTATTACCTACACAACAACCGATCATCTCACACAGTGGTGTTTTTGGCTGTTTAACAGATCTGACTTCACTATCATTCCATGCTGTGATGACTCTAAAGTGTACTTGAGTGATGCACACTAAAGTCAAACTTTGAATGAAGCAGAGAGAAGTTCTTCAGATACTAAAATCAGATACCATAAGATGAGCTGATGTTGCTGTGCCAGTGATGGTCAAGCTAAGCTACACAATGCACTCTTAAAAATAAAGTAGCTTACAAGGTTCTGTGAATGGCTTACAAAGTGCCATTCAGTCAAAGGTTCTGTTATGGATGTGGACAGAACCCAAGCGCAGGCAGACATGTGTCGAACAACAAGACTTTATTCCAAAGCAAAACCCTTGATGGGGAAAACAAGAACAAAACAAGACTAAGGTGCAAAGGAAAAACCTCCCACAAGGGGGACAAAACAAACAAAGTCCTTGAAATAACAAATAAACTATAATCCTCAAACTCACAAACCGGAACACTGGTAATCCAAACGATGCCGGACGGACTATGGCATGAACATATAAACAATGAACCGACAAGGGAACAGAGGGAAACTGGGGCTTGATAAAAGGAAACACTAACAAGGACTGATGACACAGGGAGAGTGGCCGCAGTTGACATGGATGAAACACTAAGGGAAAGCTAACAGGAGGATTGCACGAGGCAGGTGAGGGGACTGAAACACTAAGGGAAAGATGGACCAGGGCTGGAGACAAGACTAACACTAATGGACCGCTAACCGGGGAAACAAGGGGGCGGGACTAAAGGACGTGACACCGGAGAGAGAGCATGGCTTCTCAAACCAAAACAATGCTCTTTCTCCACACAAAACACATGGGACTGACATGATCCTGCCACAAGACTCGAAAACCAAGACAAGGAGAGGCAGGATCATGACAGGTTCCATCTCTTTCGTACTTTTTTTATAATCTGAAGAACCTTTTTTCGCTACAAAGAACTTTTTTTGAAACAGAAAGGTTCTTCAGAAGTTAAAGGTTTGGTAACCCTTCAGTATAGGTGGCAATTTTCACTATTAACTAGTTGTTATTATCATGCCTATTATTTGCATATTGGCTGTAATTCAGTACTTATAAAGCACATATTCTGAATGACCATATTCTCCATCCCAAATACACAATACCTAAACCTAACAACTACCTTACTAAGACATAGAAAGCAACAAATTATGAGTTTCTTGGGGGAAAAGTCGTAGTTAATGGCTTGTTAATAGCGAGAGCACGAATCTGCCTTATCTTAAAGAAGACCTGTTACGGCTTTGTCAGTTTGTAGTGTTGTTTATATCACTGCATTGTTCCTTATGTCAGATGACTTGTTTGTTCTAGTGAGATCCAATGTGGATTTCATCTAGCTGTTTGTGAGTACATTCCATCTGCAGTCTGGCGCAGTCCGGCATCAGAAGTGTTCTCTGTCTCGGATTTTTAGTGTTAAATACTTTTTGTCTGTCAAATTCTTTTTGTGCATGTAAATAGTTTGGAACAAACTTTATATTTGAATGCAACTGCAACGATTCAGTTTGTTTGCCCTGTTAGTTTGGTCTTTTATTTTGTATTGAAATTACGGTTCCTGTTTAATGTTTTAGTCTTTGGGAGTTCTTTTGTTCATTGGTTCTTGTTAATTGTTTCTCCCAGGTGTGTCTAGTTATCTTGTTCAGTTCTCAGTGTATTTAAACCTGGGGTAACACTTTATAATAACTTTCATTCATAAATCATTAACAAACATAATATAAAAAATAACTGTGCTAAACTACACTGACCTCAAAAAGGAACTCACCACATGAAACGAATGAACCAGCACAAGACAGATCACAAGGGCATTAAATAAGGGACCAAATCAAGAGGGGAACAGGTGTAGGGCAAGAATCAATAACATGGAAACGAGAGGGCGGGAACAGAGACGAGACCGGAGAGAGCATATGGCAAGCCAAATAAACAATAATTGCCTCTCTCCGCATTAAATATGAGGTTCTGTCATGATCCTGCCACTAAACCAAGAAAAACCTGACATGATATGGCAGAATCATGACAGTAATCAAATCATAGTCATCAAATTGACCCCTGTACACTGTTGACCCCTTAACCAACCCTTAAACACATACCTCTAAACCTGTCCCTAACCTTAGCCATATCATATTATCAAATAATGATCTTTTAATTAGGTATCATTAGGTCATGTTTAATAATTTTATTAGTAAATATTAACAAACACATTATCATGTTTCTAGCTATTTGAATCTATATTAACCAATGATCTGTTAAGCATTATATAATGTTTGTTAATGGTTTATTGATGAAAGTTATTATAAAGTGTTACCAACCCCGGGGTGTTCTTTTCTAGTGTGAGCCGTTGAATGATTGGCCTTGTTCCCAGTGTTCTTTGGAATATTTAAGTACCTTGTTTCTTTGTTCTTTTATTATTTTGTACTTTGTCTTTTTTTTAAATTAATCTTACTGCACGTGGATCCGCTGTCTCGTCTGGCCACTTCTGAGCTCCCTGCCTTGTCCAAGATGGCCACTTCTGAGATCTAAAAATTATTATAAACAGTGTATTCAGTAATGGCTAAAAGTGTTATCCAAATTTGTAGAATTGACATCTTTATTCAAATATTTTATTTTATACAAGATGCATTCAAAATTTGTTGTGTTTGGATTGTGCACTGAAATTCAGCTTTGAGAAGATTTTAGAAAGGCTTGGCAAAAAATGTAACACAACACATTTGCAAATTTGATAAAGACAGCGCAGAACTTTGTTGATTCGATAAAATATACAATTGTAGTCAGTCTACACTTTCTTTGCTGTAAGTTCTTATGCATTTCTTTGTATATTAGAATAAAATCTATATTATGCCGTGGTTTGGCCTAAAAAATGTTTTGTCCTATAAAGTTTGATGTTTTGTCCATTTTGTCCCACATACCTCATATGTTGGTTTAATCTAACCAGAGGTAGCATTAATAGCAAATATTTTACAAATATTCCCCCTTCTCTTTGGATATTATTGTATAAAGACTTTTTGGAATATAATACATCGATTATTAAAACTGGATTTAGTGCCTTCTGGAAAAAAACAGATGGGTGTCTCTCTGGCAACTGCCTGTGCTTGACATCATGGAGTAAGCTTTATACATCTTCAGCATATCATAATAGCCATGAGAGCACATCTTAATCTCCTAACGGCCTGTTGTTTCACATAATCAAAGAGTCTTTATCAAACACAAGTGCCAGGGTCTACTGGTCTAGTTAAATGTCTGGTTTTAAATAGACTCTCTTCAGACGACTCATTGTAATCAGTAGATCCATTGCGGTCTAGTGGACCATCAACATTTTGGTTAGTGGTGTAATTGAATTAGAGAAAGGTTTACCAAAATAAAATACATCCTGCTTACATGAGCTTCAATGAAAGTTGCCTATTAAACATTTACAGGATATTGTTTTAGACTCTGAAATTAACAAAATAAGCTCTGTGATTAACAAAGGTTCATGATGTATACACGTTTTGACAGTCAAGATAATCTTTACAAATTAACACCACATTTGGTAATTTTGAAACCGTAATACAATCATCAGAAGTGAAAAGCTAACACGATGCTAAAGACAGACTACACTTAAAGGTCCCGTCAGTAATATATAGCAGCAAGGTTGCAAATTGCAAACCAACCGTTTAATCCAACCCTCCCTTTTTAAACACTACGACGGCTGACAGAACAGGGCGAATTATGGAAGGGGACCTGTGGTGTATTTAGATAGAGCTAATTCTAAGGTAATAAAAACATAACGCTTCATTGTGTATGCCCTTTATACACCACTTAAGAGATCTTTCAATAGATCATCACAAAAATGACACACTGGACCTTTAAGGTTGCTCGATATCAACGTCACCACCACCAAGCCCCTCACAAATCTTTCAAGCATTATTAAAAATGTGTTGCATAGTAAGTAATCACTCCGTGAATTAATCTGCGTCTACGTTTTAAGTTATTTGTGCCATGTTGCAATATTTGTGAGCTTTATATGCGCAATGGTGTCTAACATCCCGACAAAGGAAGTTGTCACTTTTAGCAACTTGTTAGCAACCGCCGGTTTTATGACACAATAAGGCTTTAAAAAATCACAAGCGGGTTCAAATTGGTGTTTTTTATGTCATAAAATAAAACGTTTGTTTTCCACAGACCTTATTTCGGGCGATTGACCAAAAACCCATTAAAAAACCCCATAGATTTTGGAGCGATGGAACCGGAAGTCCTAAAATGCTAACTCACCTTTGGGTTTTGCATACAAAAATATGTCATCATAGTTGGTCGAATTTGAACTGTTCATTTGTAATAGTCTTCGTTTTTTCGGATTAACATTATTTTTTTTTATTATTGTCCTTTCCATTTAAATTTGTCAATTTTTGCTTTGCATCCAAAAGCTAAAAGTCTTTCTGGCTCTAAAACAACTGCATTTGAATAATTGTGTATCATTTGCACCGGTAATAACTCCTGCCTACAGAATATTGGCCATAGTTGTTATATGCTTTAAGCTGCGGAAATAACCCTTTAGAGTGCTACATTCATTTGTTAAAAAAATAAGGCAATCATCTTCCAAGATAGGTATAAAAAGTTTGATATAAATAATACAGAAGCACTCTTTTCACATGCCGCTTGGTCCAACATTAATTTTAAAATAATCTTTCTTGGAAAAGACATTGGAAACTATGGGATAAGCAGCTCTATATGAAGGGAGTAGTCTATATTGATTATTATAAATTACTTGCATGAACTGTAAATAAAACTGTATATATATTAATAATACCAAACATCAGTCACATATAAGCAGAGGATTTGTTCAAACCGATATAGCATTTAAATCTACTCCATATGAATGCATGCGAGTTCCTCGTGTCCAGCTATTTCTCTTTATATAATATCACTTTAATACTTCAAGCCCCATGTGGTGCATGAGTTATAACACACAGCACAGAGCACATTACTCACTGTCTGACACAGTCCCCAGCTGAACAGCTATTACTGTCTGTCACACAGCAGGACTTCACAGGCCTGGAACAGATCTGAACTCTCTCAGACCATCACTGCGCCTGAACTTCACATTTAACACGATGTGCTTACTCTTACATCTCATTATTAAATACTCCATAAATGTTATTCACTTATAAAATGTATTTGTGTTACTTTCAACTTAGCATACACACAATTGTTGTATGTTTAATTTTGAGCAATTTAAAGCCACATGGCCACATTCATACTCATAATTCTTGTAATACACAATATTTTTTCACTTAATAAGTATTTAAGCAATAATTATCAATTAACATCAACCAATATTAATATAACGCTGTATTTTCAAAATCTCAAAAAACGATTATGGTTGCTATATTTTCAATTGAATTTAATGTCAATGCTTTATACACACACACACTGTACAGTCAATTATGTAAAGAAAGAAAAAAAATAGTTTTCAACTGTCGAAATTGATCATCTCAGTTACTTACTTTTACCTGACCTTCCTTTTGTGGGAACAGCTCTATTCCTGAAGTTACATTAAAGAGAAAATGAACATTCATCATTTATTCACCCTCTTTGACTTTCTTTCTTCTGCAGAACACAAAAGAAGATATTTTGTGGAATGTTGGTAACCAAACAACATTGGCCCCCGTTTTTAACTTCCACTGTATGGACACAAAACCACTGAGACATTTCTCAAAATATCTTCTTTTGTGCTCCACAGAAGAAAGAAAGTCATACAGGTTTTGAATTACATGATGCTAAAATCAGTTTCAGCACTGTGTTTAGGCAACAGTACTTTAAAGGTCAGGCTGACGGCAACACTTTTGGAAGGTCAATAGAGACAACACAGAGAGGTTATTCACAGAGAGAGCTAAAGTAAGTGCTGATTGCTCATTTTCACTCTGGTGATGCATCAACCACATAAGTGCACTTTAAGGTTCCAATAGATTCCTAAAATCATGCTCACTGCTGAGTCAGCGAATGAACCGTGTCTCGTAGCTGTGCCGACTCTTTACTTTGGAAGTCACTAAACTCAGTTAAGAAGAATCTGTAAAGCGACTACGTGGTTTTGTGTCTGCTCTAGAGTAGATGAATTTATTCAGGTTCTTCAAACAGCATAAGGGAAACGACTTATGGTATGTTGTGTTTGCTTAAAGTTAGGTAAAGTTTCGTAAGAACCCAACCACGTTCCAAAGTCTGGTCTCGTGTCTGCTTTTTCCTCCTTAGATATTGATGAGTGCCAGGTACACAACGGAGGCTGCCAGCATAGGTGCGTGAACACCAGAGGGTCCTTCTACTGCGAGTGCAACCCAGGGTTCCGTCTTCACGTTGATGGACGTACCTGCCTCGGTGAGTCATTCGGAGGTCATGAGAGGTCAGTGACAGAGTTGACGGACTGGATTGCCTCCAAGGGTGTAGAGGCTGTAATCATCACAACCTAAGAAAAGTTTGCTTTCACAGAAGGGGGTTCTCTTCAAAGCAGGCAGCTCTGGGAATCAAAGAGCCCCTTGTTTTCCTAGTCGTGGAATTTTCGCTATAGTATTCTGTACTGTACAGACCTTGTCATTTTGAGTTTGTGATGGACTTTGGAGATAGACCAACGTCTCTGTCCATTGGACTCAACTGTTCGCTTTCCAGGCCCTGTTAACTGTTAAACTGTCACGATCATCTATTCAAATGTGAATATGATGTATAAAGTGTCAGATTAAACCCAGAAATTGTCTTTTGTGAACATAAAGAATTATTTTTTTACAGTTTTGGTTATCTCTAAACGTTTGATGTTGTATTTTCACTTTTTTTTACAAGCAACCAAGAGCATATCATCGCTGTTCTTTCGAAACCTTGGTTGTCCAAACATGCTGTATTTTAGGAAATGGAAAAAACACTGTACTTAAATGATTAAAAACTTTTTACTTTACTTTTTAATACTTTACACACTTTTTATTGGTATTTGCAAAACCCAATGACAAATTAAGACTGATTAACAATAATTTATGGCAAATTGCAGTATTTTTTATATATATTATATATTTCTACAGCATTTTATGTGAAATCCCTGTAAAGTAAAAGAGTATTTGTTTAAATTACAGTTTTTTTACAGTGTTGGATTACCACAGTTTATAAACCACTGTTTGGAAACGCAAGCAAAACCATACATTGCAAAAATGCTAATCTACAAGACTACCATAATATCTACAAAAATTTCATGTGACATTGGATAGCATGCTGCAGATGCTGTGGATAGAGTTGAACTTGTAATAAACATGGAAAATTCCTTTAAATTCCCAACAAATGCTGTTTATATTCTATTATGAATAGTTGCTTGGGAGTTCCACGTCCTGAAAACTGACCATCTGTTTACTTTTTGGAGAATCTAATACAGTAGCTGCGCAGGTAAGTGTGTGTTTCCGCTAAATCAGATCTTTACCCTCCCAGAAGTCTATTCAGCATCCTGGATCATTCTTCAGTGTTTTCCAACACCAATCTAACTCTTCTTCAAAACCACAACCGAAACCAACTCTGAGTAGGAAGGAACGTGAAGCTGTACCAGAATAAACCAAAAACAGATGCTCATTGATTAATTATGGGTTCATTCAGGAACTTTTGGTTTTGGTAAAAGTCCTTTGAGCCGGTAATCCAACTGATATCTCATTCCAGAAGCTTTTTAAATTGTGACTTGTGAAATTGAGATTTCTATTAGCTTTATCTTTGTCTAGTCTAGAAACGCTGTCATCATAATTTGAAACGTAAAGATTTGTCTTCCCAAAAGATACAGTTTCAACAAATAGTCACTATTCTTTGCAGATTTATTTGGCAAGTGTCAGAAGTGACATTTTTAAAGCTGTTTTTGGAGCATGTGCATACTGTATGCAAGGGTTTCTGAGGACAGACTTCACATCGAGTTTGACTGATACACTGACATGACAGTATGTATAAATAGTCTGCGTACTGATATACATTATAGTCTGCTTTAATATCCAACAGCTATGCAGCCAATGGCCCGATTTGATAAGATTTGTTACGTATGAAGGCATATCCTCCCTGTGAAAGTGAGACTGTAGCTCTGGTTGCCATATATATATATATCCCCATGTGATGGTCTGTTTACTGTACTCTGTGTTTACCTGGAGCTGAACTTTATCTGACCCCGTTTGATGAAAGAGGTGATTGAACGTTCCCAGAAACTCTGTCTAGTTCAGAAAGGGGGCGGAGGAGACCCATTAAAAGGACTCTGACACTCAATGTCTGGCACATAGAGATAATGAAAATGTGTGTTTTAGTCTATAATCTGCTATTTTAAATCATAGCTAGAAATTGTAGAAACGAAAAACCCAACCATCTTTCAAAATGCTTGGTTATTTGCAGCGTTGGGTCAAAAGGGCCAAACCCGACTGTTGCGGTAAATGTTCATATTTTACCCAACAATGAGTTTAAAAACAACAATATATAGGTCCCAACAGTTGGGTATGTACCTGTTTGAAAATAAACCAGCATTTTTTAGAGCGATCACCACATGTTAAATTCCGTTTTAATGGTGCAGAACAAAGCTTTTTAGTAGTTCTTTGGTGAATATTGTGATTGGTTTCTGTCCTGAGATGGATTTCCTCTTTGAAAAACAGAAGATCTATGATGCCTTACATCACACACCAAACACTTGACTATTTGTTTTTCATGTGAACCTCATTGTTAGTCTTCCAAAAATGGTCTATTTGCGGTGAACTGATTTCAGTCATTTGTTCAGTTTTATATATTATTGTGTGGTATTGTTGATGTGGATTATTATTGTGAACAACGTTATTGTTTACAGGAACATTCAATCAGTATTTCACATTTTATACTGGTATTTACAATAAATTCTTATAAAGTAGGATAGAATAAAGTCACCATGTTTCTTGTTGGATAGCTTTTTCAGTCACAATGGAAAAAAGTCATCTAAATAATAAAAAATAAAGGTGCTTAAAAGGTTCTTCACTGTGATATCATAGAAGAACCATTTTCGGTTCCACAAAGAATCATTCAGTCGAAGATTCTTTAAAAAAACATCTATTTTTTACATTTTTATAATATGAGGAACTTGATGTTACCAGTCATTGGAAAAAATTTTAATTGTTGAATTTCTTATTGAAATCTTTACGTTACATAATTATTATGTAGACTGTTACATTAAAAATAAGATCCAGAGGCGATAACTGTTACAGTTATAAGCACCCAACGAAGGCCATACATGTGCTCAGATTGAACCAAGCCAATACCACATCATATAAATAAAATGTATTGACTTCAAATGAAGCAATTAGCCCTGAATAAACTCAGCTGTGGTGGAAGCTGTGGAGTGCTTCTCCTCCGCAGGACTGGGATCTCTGGTTATGACATGAGGAATGTACGTTCTCTAAATATGTTTTGTTTTGGTACAAACCAACGGGTCTCTGTCAGAGCTCAAATTAATGAAGAATATGACCATTTAACACGGCAATGATCCAAAGGACACATTTAAATGAACCATACAAACATGTCCTGGAATGGTCTTACTCAGAGGACATGCTTCACTTCCAGGCTCTAACAAATTTGAGAATTTACCCACATCGGGTGTGCACTGGAGGACCTTTCACAAGGTCTCTTCTGAAAAGAGAAGTGGAATAAAACCATAAAATCCAGATGTTTTGGGTTGATAGAGTCCAATCCAAACAGAATTACTGATGTAATTTAAGCCAAAGGTGCTACCATGAAATACAATATGAACTGTGTGCTCTTATGAAAACAAAGTACTGGCAGTTAATTATTTTCCTCAGAAATTAAACATTTATTTTGCAACTAAATATCTTAGATGTAGATCTTATTAAAGAACAAAAACTCTTTGACAGAATATGTAGAATTTAATTAAAAGCACTTACTAAAACACTGAATGTAATTGGCTTTTAGCTTTCGCTTTAGGAGTGTTTGTCTTCGGCCTTTGGTAATAACGGTGATTTCTTCTGCCTTCAGCTGTCCTCTCATGCGCAGTGAATAATGGAGGATGTGAGCAGGAATGTGTTCAGCTTTCCTCTGTTCACTTCCAGTGTCGTTGTAGACGCGGCCACCAGCTCACCGCCGACAGCAAGCGCTGCAGACGTGAGTCCTGCTCTTCTTCTTATTTAGTTCAAGTTAAACTTTAGACATCTGAGAATGGTTGACCTGAATGAATTCAGAAGTGTGTTCAGTAGACAGTCGGGATAATGAAATGAGCCAAAAAAGATTCCAGCTGAAACACTGTAAAAAAAAGTTTTATGAACCTTAGAATGAATTTGTTTGCTTTTTAATAACGGTAAAGTTCAAACAGTAGCACCGTACTTACTTAACATGAGGTTGACCTTAATGGTGGGTTAAACTAAGGGTTCCAGTTTCAGTAGTTCTCTAGATTTTAAGTGAAGCTAGTGTCAATATTTTAAACTGTGCACTTTGGCCAGTTTCAAACAATGGTTTTCACTAAATAGTACTAACATTATTCACACAACGGCATCATCTTCTTGGCAAACCCACTGTCGGTTCCAACGTGCCTGCCAAAATTCACAGTATTCACTTCTGCCTGCCCCAAAGATCCAATGTCCTGACATTCACCAGAGACAATTGCTCCCCTGTGAAGTGTATGTTAGGTGAAGACAAGCAGTAAAGAGAGAAGATGTGTATCCCAGTGTGTAACTAATTTCTTTAAGATGGTGACATGCATCCCATTAAAGTGAAGGGTGGAGTAGTGCACTTCAGTTAATGGATTATTGTGTCATTTTATTTTTGTGATTTTAAATGGGTCCACAGGATACATTTCTTCTACATTTTCTACACATTTAAAATGGAAGTAAGTCAACTCTACAAATCTACAAACAGACCCCAGTTTATTCATCCAAGTGTGCTGTTTATGGCAGATGGAGTACATCATAAGATTATTGTTTTTTCTGTGTTTACTTTGGTTAAAAAATACATTTTTACCCCATTTTTACACTAATGTTTTCATGAATCTTTTTTCAAACGTTTCAAAAATTCAGTTGGCGGAAATGATCAGGCATAGGACAATTATGCAACAAATGTAAAGATATTATCTTAATATTTATAATACGGGACCAAAAATCCCCCAATTGAATTCATTTCTTTTTTCTTTATTAAAATTTTGGTAAATATACACTGTATATGTGTTTTGACTGTGCAGTATGTAAAAACAGCCATTATATCAATGTGACAAACAAACTTTCATGTTTAGAAAACAAAAATAAGCATCTGAAAAAAGACGCCACCGTCATCTGATTTGGGAACCAAATTCGGACTGTTTCTATTCTACACTAAGCTTGACAAGTCAGATGAAGCCTGTAGGAGTTGTTTGTGTATTGATAATACGTGTTTTCATGAGAGATAGACAGTAATGACTAATGAGATCCGACATGTGTTTCAGTGAGGAACCCATGTGCAGAGCGGAACGGCGACTGCATGCATTTATGCCACGGCGATGGCGGTCAAGCTGCGTGTGGCTGTCACCAAGGATTCGCGCTGGCCTCGGATCAGAAGAGCTGTCAAGGTAAATGCCTGTGACAGCAACACTGAAAGAATCTTCATGGTAGAGTTCAGTTTCGCTGTCATGGAAAGTATGGTTTCACATCCTGTTTCATTCTCACGGTATACTGTTAAAGCAGAGAAGAGTAAAGCACTGTGTTTAATCACGGGAAAGCTGAGATTTGTGGAACGTTTCTTGTTTTCTAAACACTGGCCAGTGTTGGTCAGAGACACTGAGCAGAGCTTTCCACTCTGACAGAACCACTGTTGCACTTAACACATGAGGAAACCTTTGGGTGGGCGTTGCAATCATCGAGGTTCATTCATGCGATTATATCAATCTCTTCTGTTTGTCAGATTGAGAGGGACTCAAGCCCAGGGAACTTGAAGATATATGTGACATTAGATATCTGTGAATACAGAATAAAAGTCTATCATGGGTGTGTTGCAGATGTGGATGAGTGTGAAACCGGTCAGGCGGTATGCGCTCATAGTTGCCGAAACACGCCGGGTTCTTTCTCCTGTGTCTGCAGTCCTGGATATGAGCTGGGCTCTGATAGCAGGAAATGCTACCGTGAGTTACTTTTTACCATTTGGTTGCTTCCGTTCTTCAACATATCTACATTTATGCATAAGAAATAGAGAGTGAATTTACATTTTACGTTGAACTATACCTTTATTACTCGATAAGATGCTGAAACATCCTTCTTTATAGCACAGTGTTTACATTTGTTCTAACACATGACTAACATGTTGTTTGCCTTTGAATAAGAGACTTTTACTGTGACATCTTAAAATGTGAATACTTTTCGGGCCTCCTTATGTTAAATGTTTGCTAAAGAGTGTTTATATGACTGTTGTTCTGCATGCATTCTTTCCTGCAGGTATTGAAATGGAGATTGTTAACAGTTGTGAATCTGATAATGGCGGCTGCTCACATCACTGTCAGCACGGCACAACTGGACCAGTATGCAGCTGTAATCAGGGTTATCAGCTCGATGAAGACCTCAAAACCTGCGTGGGTCAGTACTGCTGTTTTATATGTTATTTATTTGTATATTTGTTTTATATATACAGTAGGGCCTATACTGTATACTTGGATTCATTGTGATCCCAGCTGGACTGATAAAATAAGATCATTAGTCCGCAAATATAAACAGCTGCTTCCTGTTAAAACACATGTCTACCAGATGCATCTTAGCCTTTTTATTAGAACATGTGTTGTTCTGCCTGAAGTTTTTTGTTCTCAGAATAATTACCCCTCGCCATAACTGAAAATATGTAAGTGCTCGTGGCCTCACTTCCTGTAAATGTGACTGAACATATGGGATGAATTTCAAATGGCATTTTTTTATGCCATTGAAGGGGGCACTGCTTGTGGGGTCGTCCTCAATGAAAAGGAAACAAAATCCCTCACCAAAGAGCGTTACAATGTTAACTTTAGTCATCACTTGATGCAGATACTGTATAATTTCCTCCAAACCCTGAGGTAATTGAAGTTGTGGTAACACTTTACAATATGGTCGTATTTGTTAACATTAGTAAAAGCATATTTACGCATAACATAAATTTAACAATCAGCAATATAGTTTTTCAGCATGCTAGTGCAACAACAATCAAAAGACATATGGCATCATGTAGGTGAACATATGCTGTAATGCCCACAAAAAAACCTTAAATTAAATAACTACATAATAAGTACATGATCACTTTCATATGGAATTATTTCATTCATGAAAAGAGTTTGTGTGTTTTAGACCTGGAGGAATGTGAGGAAGGGACATCATGCTGTGAGCAGGACTGCACAAACTATCCCGGAGGTTATGAGTGCTACTGCAGGGCGGGATACAGACTCAACTCAGATGGCTGTGGATGTGATGGTGCGGTACTCGTATATTCTATTTACTACAATATCGGATTTGCTGTAACAGTGTGAATTATGCGTTTCTGTATCAAAGCACAAAAAAATGCAGCAGCGGTTATCAGAATTCAGTCATGTTTTCTAAAATGTTTTCTGCTTGCGTGTAGATGTGGATGAGTGTCTGTTTGATAATGGAGGATGTGAGCACACCTGCCAGAACACCGCCGGCTCTTATCAATGCTTCTGTCGTTTTGGAAACCGTTTGGCTGAGGATAGGAGCTCATGTGTTCGTAAGTTCACTTGTTCGCTAAGTGTTCATTCGATTTGCACAACTAACAGGAAACAATTGATCATGTCAATATTTCCCTTTGTTCTCTGTAGCTCTGGACAGAGCCGTTGAGGAATTGTCTAGTCCAGTGGTGGTTGAAAGACCTCTTGTTCATCTCACACTTCTTCAGGAATACCCACAATCCCTTGAGCGCTATAATGAATATGACGAAGACGGCTTTGGGGAACTGCGGGCGGAGAGCACCATCTCTGAGAAATTTGGTTTGTTGCCTAAAAAAGGAGACCAGATTATTATAGCAGTTATATTATATTATATTATAGCCAATGACACCGTAAGTAATACTAACTACAGTTTAATATTGTATGTGTTAATATCAGTGTGTCTGAATGGGACGTTTGGGCACGACTGCAGTCTGACATGTGGCGACTGTTCGAACGGAGGATTGTGTAACGTGGAGAGAAACGGTTGTGACTGCCCTGATGGTTGGACAGCGATCATCTGTAATCAGAGTATGTTCATGAGATCATGCAGTATTAACACAAAACATTTTCTTTATTTCTGTGAATTAAGTTTTCTTTGCTTATTTCAGCTTGTCCTGAGGGCACATTCGGCAGGAACTGTTCCTTCACTTGTAAGTGTAAAAATGGGGGTACCTGTGACCCCGTGAGTGGTAGATGCCGCTGCCCACCTGGAGTCAGTGGAGACCTGTGCCAGGATGGTGAGTAAGGATTAGAATTATTATCATTAGTGGCGTGTTTAGATAAAATGTAAACGATTCCATTCTGTGATCTTCAGGCTGTCCGAAGGGACTATATGGAAAGCATTGCCACAAGAAATGTAACTGTGCTAATAATGGACGCTGTCACCGTACATATGGAGCTTGTTTGTGTGATCCAGGGCTGTACGGCAGGTTCTGTCACTTACGTGAGTTTGTCAGTACTTCAGACCACATCTGAGACTAAAGACACTAAAGAATGTGATTTACCCAAGTAGGATTTTAATGGCAACATCATGGTTAAGCAATCATTATATTCAAATTTTCCAAAGAGTGCCTCTGTAAATATGTTGTTTCAGAACCAACAAAGATGTTGATCCAGGAAAATGTTCTATTTGGGTAAATCATGTTAGCTTTAAACAATCTGACAATTATCTAAAAATTGCTTTTTCAGCCTGCCCAAAATGGTCCTACGGATCTGGATGCTCAGCAGAATGTCAATGCATTCAGCAAAACACGCAGGAGTGCCACAGACGCCATGGAACGTGCATGTGCAAACCAGGCTATCAGGGAAAGACCTGCAACCAAGGTCAGCTGAAGAACTATTCACTCAACTAATAATAATTGGTGTCAATGTGAAATGTTTTTATTGTTCTGTTTTTTTTAAGAGTGTAATGCAGGTTTTTACGGTCAAGGATGTAAGTCAAAATGCCAGTGTCCAGCAGGGGTGTCCTGTCATCACGTGACCGGGCAATGCCAGCGTCAATGCCCAGCCGGTCTGCATGGGGAAAACTGTGAGCAAGGTGAAATTTAAGCTGGAATTCAGTGACATTGTACAGTCAAATTTAAAGGAGCAATGTAGAGATTTTAGCGGCATCTAGTGGTGTGGTTGCGAATGGCAACCAACGGCTCACTCCTCCCCCCTTCCATTTGAAGCACTACAGCACAGGACAAACATGTCTTTTGGGTTTTCGATTTTTTGCTGAAGGAGATAAAATGTTTACGAAAAATCTCTGTAGAGCAGTTTGTTCGTTTGGGCTACGGTAGAAACAACATGGCGAATTCCATGTAAGGTGACCTGTGGTGAATATAGATAGAAATAGCTCATTCTAAGAAAATAAAAACATAACGCTTCATTATTTAAGCTCTTTATACACTTCTGAAGACAAAGTAATCCACATCTGTTAGTCATTGTGTAGTTTCATTGTGAGATATAGCTGCCAAAGACTAGAATTGGGTGATGGAAATTCTTTATCTCCTTCTCAAATGTTTTTCATGAATATGATCCTGTATTTCATGTGAAGATCTAGACATAATATTTAACGCATGTTTAAAAATATTTTGAAAGCATTAACATGTTGACACATATCAATATTCAACACTTATTTGGTGTTAAGCAAAATCCAGTTTAAAAAAACATGTCATATTTATTATCCAGGTTTAGAAACTTCTATTTATTATATTAATAATATCAATACTATGCATATACTGTGTATATATATATATATATATATATATATATATATATATATATATATATATATATGTATTCAACTTGCCAATCAGAAACAATAAAACAGCCCAGATCCCGAGCAGCTCCTCCATGCCTGATTACCCCACTTGGCAGGGGGTACGGAAATATCCAGGATATTTCTACAGAAACAGTAAGCTGGCAGTCAAACATCACAAGCTGGAAGCCATTAAATGATCAGAGTACAGCGTCTGCCATCAATTAGGAACAGCGGCTGTGAACGGAATCACCTTAGCTTGTCTCTACATGTTGTTCATTGCCTCTGTGTTTCTTCTGTTTTCGGACCCTTCCATTCTTTTATTTTGGACTGTCCAAGAGCAAAGATAAAGAGAATGGAGCTCTCGTTTCAGCCATATCCATGTTTGTGAGCTTCTGAGGTGGATGCTGATATTTTAACCACAATGTGAGAGCAGAACCACCAGAATTAGATCTTTAGAGACATAGTTTACACAAAAAAAGTCATCGTTTATTCGCCTGCATGTCGCTCAAAACACGTAAAAGACTCTTTCTTCTGTGCAACACAAAAGAAGATATTTTGAGAAATGGCTTGGCGTCCATACGAATGGTTGTTTGGTTACAAATGTTCTTGAAAATATCTTATTTTTTAACATTTGTATTTAACTGATTTTAACAGAGTGCCTTGTGGGACAGTTTGGATCCGGATGCTCACACTCATGTCAATGTAATGGAGCCCCATGTGACCCTGCAACCGGACAATGCCACTGTCCCGCCGGGCAGACGGGAGACCACTGTGAGAAAGGTAACAAAAGCAGCGCTTCCGGTCCTTAAATGCTGCAAAACAGCATGATAAATAAGAAATCGCGGACCGAACGGGGTGCAGTGTCATGTGATATCATTTGTTTGCAAGCGAACCATCGTGTACAATGTATCCAATTGTATCTGAAATCCCCATTTCTCTCGGATGTGTATTAAACAAGCTGACAAGCTTAAACTGTGTTGAGGCAAGAGCTGAAATCTTTTTGCCATTAATGACTTTTCATCCTGTTCTGGTTTGGAGCAAATTATGTAGTTTAAAAACGGAGAGATTGCTGTGGAGGTCTATTATTAGTCACAGTTTGCTTAGCCAAACATCACAGACTTAAATTTGGTAATATATCTGTCCTCACGGGCCACTCGATTAGAGGAATTCTTTGTCAAATACACAAGAACATAACAAGACGAGAGCCAGGCCATGGCACTGGACAGTTAAAAAGCCGGTGAGGACTATTGGCTGTTAATGAACAGTCTGGGGCTTCCAGCTGATGTGTGTGTATTTATATATGAGGTGTGTTGTGATTGGCTCCTATTAGTGAGGAATATTCAGATTTAGCTTTTTAATCACCTTTCTGTTGTTCAAAACCTGTATGCTTTTCTATGCAAAACACAAAAGACTATATTTTGAGAAATGTCTGAATGGTTTTGTGTTCATACAATGGTGGCCGATGTTGTTTGGTCTACAACGTTCTTCCAAATTTCTTCTTTTCTGTTATGCTGAAGAAAAAAAGTCATGCAGGTTCGGAATGACACGAGGAAGAGTAAATGATGAAAGAAAATTCATTTTTACGTAGATTTTTTCACAAATTATAGGTAATTTTGCAATCCTTACACCCTGTAACTGTATAACGCTTATTTTCAGACTGTGAAGAGGGCCGTTGGGGTTTGGGATGTGCTGGGCTGTGCCCTGTATGTGATAACGGTGGAGTGTGTGACAGACAGAATGGAACCTGTGTTTGTCTTCCGGGATATATGGGAAACCTCTGTGAGAATGGTGAGCTCTACTTTGTTTTAAATAATATTAATTCATACAAATAATCTTTAATTTTGTCATCTATACTAAACATCCGTGATAAGTTTATAATTATGTGTCACACATTAAGGCAGAAACATGTGTTGTGTATTTTTGAAATTGAATTTTAGATATCATTACACTTTTGTAAGTTATTCATTGGATAAGAAAAGTGTCGGACATCACTGAAATAAGTGTTGTGAAATGCATTAGCATCACTTTCCCATGCACATGAAATATTGTGTAAAATATGAACATTAATCAATATTAATGTTATTTAAATTAAATTAAACATGAATCGTTATATTAATAGCCACTAGCCAGAACGATCAACAAACACAGTTTGTATGAAATACGTCTGCTTAGAATGTTAAAAGAAATAAAAAGTAAACTCAGATTTCGTATTTGTTTGTACAATCAATCGCACATTAGCGTACAGAAAGCAGTGTCACGTGTGCGCCAACGTTAAACCACATTTGCCTCTTTGACAGACGTGTGATCTGTTTGTTTAACACATAACAAATGTTGTTTAATTTCTTTTAAGTTTGCCCAGCTGGATACTTTGGCCTCGGATGCCAGTTGCACTGCTCTTGTGAAAATGACGGCTATTGCCATCATGTGACGGGTCTCTGTGTTTGTGAGGCTGGTTGGACAGGACCCAACTGCGGGAATGGTAAAGCCGCCAATGAAACCACATTCTTCTGCCTTTACTTTTCCATCACTTCATGATTTAAGAAAATATCATTAGACGATTACACGCCAGTCCCACCCACTTCTCGCATCCCCCTTCCGTGACTACATGACTTTGATCCGTATATATGTCCCATCTGTCTAAACCTCTGTGATCTCACACAGCTTCATTGGCAACTTGAAAAGCTGCTGTGAGATCTGGGATGGTTACCACAATCTCGTCATCGGCTTTCACAAGATTTGTCTCTTTTCACTTAACACCTCCCAATGCAAACTAATCCTGGAGGACCAGCTGACCTTTACTGATCTCATTTAGTCTTGCCTCTTCATGCCCCATAAAACCAAAGAATTCCAGGCCTTCCTACACTGCAGCACTGCCCAGCTCCTTCTTCAGGCTTTACTGTGGACTTATTTGCACCTCACCCAGTGCTGGTTGGCTCACCTAAATGAAGCTAAATCTTTAATCTCCTTTCATGTTGTCTTCATCAAGGTTCCTTGCTAAAAAATCATTTTATTCATATTTTTCTATTGAAACATCTTTCAAATTTGTGAAGTAAATTTGAAAATGAAATTGTTAAATTTGTATTACTTCATACATTTAAAAATAACATGCTTATTTAGTGTTTTATTTGTTTAAATTAAGATTGAAAGTTTCAAGTTTAAAGCAACAACATAAACAAACGTTACTGCGCGTGCACACTTTTGTGGCTCGAGTCCCCGTAGATTATTTCTAATAACAAACAAAATAAATAACAAGTAAATGACATTTGCTACCAAGTAAAAAATATGTCTAGTTACCCGTAGTAAAACCAATGCTAAAAAAACATTTTATATAATACAATTGTTATTCATTGTAATATTAATACAAATGAATATTAATATCAATTAAATAAAATATAAATAGTTATAATTTTAGCCACTAGCCAGACTGATCAACAAATACAAACTGGAAGTTAACATTGGCTGAGCCGCGTGCAAAGAAACAAAGAAACCGGGACTGTTATTTTTTTTCAAGAAACAAGACTAAATAAATATGTCTTTTTGCATATAAATGTGTCTTGATTCAAGAATTTTTTAATATTTGTACTGGTAAAAAGATGAATGAGTTTTACGTTGTAATGGGTCGTGTTTGATCTGTGACAGCGTGTGAGGTGGGACGCTGGGGGCCAAACTGTGCCCACCTGTGTGAGTGCAGGAGCAGTGTGGGAAGCTGTGATCCTGTGAATGGGCAGTGCCATTGTGAGGCGGGTTACATTGGACCACACTGTGACCAAAGTATGTTTCACTCCACTGCTCTTCTTACAACGTGTTGTTTTGCTTGAACAGTCCGAAAGCTTTAACCAAATCATCTGCAAATCCTTAACATTATTCTATTTCTATCTTCTTTTAAAGTTAATTTTATACTGATGATGTTGTTTTCCTGTTGTAAAAGAGTGTCCTGAGGGCTTCTTCGGCCAGGCCTGCCGCCACATATGCCAGTGTGAGAATGATGCAGCTTGCGAGCATGTGGGTGGAGCCTGTACTTGTTTACCGGGCTGGACTGGAACACACTGTGAAAAACGTAGGGTTGTCCAGTTTCCCCTGGCTGCATTACTCTACTATAAAGTAACCTGCGTGTATTTATGTGTACTTTACAGCCTGTCCTGAAGGGTTTTATGGTGTTGAGTGCCAGCAGAAGTGCCAGTGTTTAAATGGTGGTCGTTGTCACCCCATGACCGGAGACTGCCAGTGTCCATCTGGCTGGGTCGGGCCCCTCTGTGACAAAGGCGAGTCATTTACTGTCCGTACATATTTAATGTCTCCTATGAGGTATGTAATGTCCTGGATGTGCCAGCTTGGTTGTATAGGACTACAGGTCTGTCTTTGATATGTACACCTTGTGGCATTGTATTTCAGTGTGCATAGCGGTTCCCCCTTTTTTAAATACATTTGCCTGTTTTTTTTCCTGCCATAGCGTGCGAAGTTGGCACATATGGTCCCGGCTGCAAACTGACCTGCAGCTGCCAAAATAATGCCACCTGTGACCCTAGTGATGGCCGATGTGCGTGTGCAGCTGGGTGGAAAGGTCTCAGCTGTGAACAAGGTGGTGTTATCATCCTTTGATTCTGATTTGAGTGTGTAACGGGATAGTTCGCCCCAAAATAAGAACTCTTTCACCGTTTATTTCAAACCTCTATGACTTTCTTTCTTCTGCAGAACACAAAAGAAGATATTTTGAACATTGTCTTCCATCGTATGGCACCAAACCCCTGAGACGTTTCTCAAAATATCTTCTTTTGTGTTACACAGAAGTCAAATACACGTTTTGAATGACATGAGGGTGAATGATGACAGATGTTTTATTTTTGAGTGAACTATTATATAAATTCTCAGTCTGGGTCATAATCTCATTTCCACTATTCACTTGTTTACCTGTTTGATTCTACGCTGTCCTGGTGCTTCTTCCCAGAATGCCCTGCTGGCTTTTATGGTGTTGGCTGTCACCAGCACTGTCTATGTCAGAACGGAGGGTCATGTGACCGAATCAGTGGGCACTGCATGTGTCAAAGCGGCTGGACTGGAGTTGCCTGTGAACTTGGTGAGATATACACTAAAAATGTTCTGCCTCTTATAGCAACATTAAAACATGTCTTTGGCATGCTGTAAATTACTCAGTAATGTGTCTTTGTGTTTCATTTCCAGAATGTGCTCCGGGACACTTTGGCATAGACTGTCAACACAAGTGTGATTGTGAGAATGGTGGCATGTGTGACAGACAGGGTGGCAGGTGCTCGTGTCCGGCAGGCTGGATCGGTCTCCGCTGTGAAAGGGGTAAACAACCTCCTCCGATCACATCATAATGCTGCTTTTAAAACATATAATAAATATACTTTTTGGGACAATAATATACATTTATATTGCCACCCTGTGTGTTTGTGATCAGCATGTGGGGCAGGTTTGTACGGCCAAGGTTGTACGGCGAGATGCAGGTGTGATCATAATGCCCCATGTCACCACATCACCGGCAGCTGCATGTGTCCAGCAGGCTGGAGAGGACCGCACTGTGAGAAAAGTAATTCACCACTTACTATTCACCAGGAAAGCCATTGGGCTCTTCATATGAGCTTATCTCAGCATGTATTTTCTGTAAGACTGCCCTCTGCTGGCAGACTCAGTGTTACAAATTTTTGCTCTTACAGTTTGTTTGCCTGGTTCGTACGGCAGACGATGCTCTCAACGCTGCCTCTGTCCTCGCGACTCTTCCTGTAATCATGTGACCGGGGAGTGTGGCTGCCCACCAGGCTTTACTGGAAATAGCTGTGAGCACAGTGAGTTGTTATTCTTATTTCCTCATCCATGTTGTCTTTAAGATTCATGGTTTCTTAACTGATATTCTGTCTCATTGTTGCTCTGCAGGGTGTCACCCGGGCACATTTGGACTGAACTGTAATCATGTGTGTCGGTGTTCACAGGTGAACCAGCTCTGTCATCCTGTAACCGGTGTGTGCTACTGTGCCCCGGGTTACCATGGCAACAACTGTGATGCAGGTGGGCTCTTCATAATTTTGTTAGAAAGAAATCTTCACCTTTATTGATGCTCAAACTCTTCATAATGTTTGTACAGATTGACATCTACTTAAAGGGATAGTTCACCCAAAAATAAAAACTCTGTCATCATTTACTCGCCTCAATTTGTCAGTTCAAACCTGTTCATGGGTTCCGCCATTGTTTAAATGTTGTATTTTGTGGTGAACTATCCATTCAACATCTACTTAAACTGCAATTTATAACTTTAGCCTTTCTATAACTGATATTTTTTTACTTTTAACCAAAAAGTTGTGAATTTCAGCAATGCTGTGAAATGCACCTATTCTAAGTGTATAAATAAAGTGGTGACAAAGTTTAAAACATTACAGTGTTGCCTGAATTATGTTGTACCCATGATGCATTGTTTTAACTGTTGTAGAGTGTGAAGAAGGCCATTATGGACCAAACTGTGAGAGGAAGTGCCAGTGTCTTAATAACGGCATGTGTAAAACCACCACTGGCACCTGTACCTGCCCACCAGGATACATCGGACCAAACTGCAATATCAGTTAGTCACACTAAGCTACGTTTTAAACAATGTAATAAAGATGAACCAGTTACAGTTACCGATGGTTAGTTTCTCTGAAGCTTGTCCAGCAGGGCGTTATGGTCAAGACTGTGCACAGGTAGCATTATGTGGCGAAGGAGCCAGAAGCGACCCGGTCACAGGCAGATGCGTGTGTAGAGCTGGCCAGCGAGGGGAGGATTGTAGACAAGGTCATTACGCCTGTTAAAATATTGATGACAAATGCTTTAACAACAGATATCTGAATATCATTATCCTGTTATAAAATAGTTTATGGGTTAGTAAACCTGCGTGTGTGTGTGTCAGGCTGTGCTGAGGGCTGGTTCGGAGAGGACTGTGCTCAACACTGTAACTGCAGTGATGGAGGAGCATGCGATGCAGTTACAGGGAACTGCACCTGCAGACTGGGCTGGACAGGTGACAGCTGTGATAAAGGTGAGCTGATTATGCATCCTTAAAGAAACAGATTTGTGAAAAAAGTGTGAAAATACCCACTTTTGCACGTAACGATGAAAGTGAACAGGGATTGTTGAACATCAAATACGACAAAATCTTAAAGTATCCCATAAAGCCACAAACCTTCAAGAATTCATTGAGTCATACTTCAATCTTTTTACTGACCGTGCATAAAACCTTTAGGATAGCAACACATTATGGTGCATTATTGAGTTAAACATTTTCTTGTGTTCAGAGTGTCCCAGAGGCAGATATGGGGCTGGATGCCAGAAAGTGTGTGACTGTCAAAATGATGCTACCTGTGACAGAGGTAGCGGCGAGTGTCATTGTCTTTCTGGTTACTATGGTCATCTCTGTGAACATGGTGAGAAACCATTACATATTTTGTCATTTCTTCATGTAATGTAGTCAATATAATAGCATATTTTTCATTTTTCTTCAATGTTTTTTTCTCAAGTGTGCCCTCTTGGCTTCCATGGACATGGCTGCCAGCTTCTCTGCGACTGCCGTGGCAAAGCACCATGTGACCCAAGCACTGGCCGCTGCATGTGTCCTCCAGGTTACCAGGGACTCCGCTGTGAAAGAGGTGCAGTCTTGTGTAATGTTTTTGCGGTCACAGGTGGTTAGATTGTTTAGGTAATGGTGTTCTTGTTTTAGAGTGTGAGCCGGGCAGATTTGGGTCTAGCTGTGGTCAAAACTGCGACTGCGACAGAGGCTCACCATGTGACCCTGCCAGCGGCAGGTGTTTGTGTGCACCAGGGAAGATGGGATCTCGTTGCGATATAGGTATTTTTTTTCCTCTGAAACCATTTAATAAACCGAAATTTTCTGTAATATATTTTTGCGTTGAATTCACATCAGACTGTGGAGTGAATCGGTTTGGCCCAGATTGCTCAGAGGGATGCGAATGTCACAACGGAGGTCAATGCAATCCACGCAATGGACAGTGCACTTGTTTGAATGGTTGGGTTGGACCAAGCTGCCAAGAAGGTCATTATACTGTTATACAGTAGTTAAATCACAGTAAATTATGCATATTTGTCTCATCATATATCATATCTCTTTCAATACAGGGCTCACGTCTAGCTAGAGAACAAGCAGAAACACAAAGTAATGGACTCGTCCAGCATACCAGTATAGTAATCTTACAGTCTCATACCCAGTTCAGACAATACTGTATGTGACAGTCCAAAAAAAACTGAACATGGAGACTGTTGCTGAATGTTAACTGACTGGGCTTGATTTTGTGAGTACACCTTTGGCTAAAATTTTAGCCTTTTTTTTTACATATAGCGTATGAAGAACCAATCTGATTTCTGCACAAACTCGTGGCAATTCAGATGGATTTGCAGGAAAAACTTCATTATTCATTATTCTACTGGAAAAGTTGACAATAAAGACAAAATATAAACTTATCAAATTGAAGCTCCTCCTGGATGAGGCAAATACAGTTTGTTATGTTTTAAGCATCAGTTGTGCTCAGGGAGAACAGCTTCCTGTTGGGTTTTACTCCAACACAGATCAAACACAAACAACCAATCCAGGTCCCTGTTTCACTTGACAATAACAAGTCTTCCTAAATGCAGAAGACCCAGAAAATGAAGTGTTACTAAAATGTAACCCTTTATTTACCACCACTGGACAAGCTCACTCAAAAATGAAACCTTTCTCATCATTTGCATAAGGTGTCATAAGGAGAAACAAAATAATTTTCCAGATAAATCGCGCAATTGTAAGGTACTTGCATCTGTAAAATGGTAAGTGTCTTCCACCATTCAAAATGAACAATTTCAAACAAATTCTCTCTTTTTCAACTCTTTTTAGTGCAATTAATCTGATATGTAATATTTGTGTGTGTTGACATTGTCCATTTCTCAAGCATTATACATTGAACTATTTCCTGTTGTAGAGTTTTAAATCAAAATAATATGAAACTGGTGTTCCTATATATATATACTGTGTATGAATGTATGAGTTCTGTAAAGAGATTGCATACAGAAGTGTGTCTATACAATTTTGAAATGCATATAGAATGTTTGTTTAGATATTTGATCTACATTTACAGAATTCAGACTTATCAACCTCAAAGGGGAATGCGTGTTTCCAATATTTCTGCAGATGCGTCAGTACTTTTAAAAATAAATATTTTGTGCACTGTCAGGTTTTGTAACAGTAAACGTTTTTTTACTGCAGTTAAAGAAATCTTGGCCATGCCATTCTCTTTACATCATAAAGATGTGTTCATGTATTTTGCAGTTTGCACATGACTCTGATTAAGTAACAGGTAACTTTATTTTAAGTCTTTTGTTCGTGCAGTTTAACAGTGTTATATATTCCAAACTATTGTGGTGTATAACTTCATTAAAAAATATATACCCCATTATTACATTTATACGTATCAAGGAATAAAGACCAACAATAAAGAATTTTACTATAATTTATTTTCTTTTCATAGGTTTGAAGCTGTACATGTTTTCCTCAAGCAATGTCATAAGTAGTAGTTCTCAATGTAAAAATAAATCAAGTCTAATGTGATAATAGTACAGTAACTCAAATCAGTAACATATATCTAGATTCCGAATATATACAGGTCATCAAACCATTCCATTATATTTATATACAAAACTCTGCTTGTGTATATACAGAAACCATCATACTATGCATAACAGTAATAGTCAATATAACAGAACCGTCAGAATGAAAGTCATCTATTCTTATAAAATCAGCTTGAAAACAAATAAAAAAGGATAATTTCATGTACTTACAAGTTACTCCTATTTCGTTCCACTATTTCTACACTGTAAAATGTTTGGCTGTAGTCATGCAGCTAGTTCCCAGTAACTTACTGTAGATTTATATTTATCTAACGTACTGACAACAGTTTGTAAAAGATAAAATGACAGCCTCATGCAAAGCATTTAGGAAATCAGATATCCTCATCAACCATTTTGTCTAATTTTGGTTCCCAGAATGCTTGGCAAGAGGCTATTATTGTATAGCTTTTTTCTCTCTAAAGATAAAGACTTATTTATGTTTAATTTATCTTTAAACAAACTGTTGCCAGTAAATTACATAAATGAAAATCTACACTAAGTAACTGGCAAACTGCTGCCAGTAATACTGTTATTTCTACAGAAATTATTTACAGTGTACAGCGATATTTGTCCTTGTGGGATAACAAAACTCGCTTTGTTTTTAAAGCTTTACACTTTACACACCAACAGTTTCTCATTCAATGAGGCCTATCGTCTACATTAATAAACAAGTACACATGGTACATATGTCAGTTTCAGCAACTTCTACCAACAGTCGTGACTTCCTGAGCAAGAGCAAAACTATTCAAATTAGAGCAGCTTATACAAGGCCCATCACAAGATACAAATGTAGTGCCAACTTGATGTACTGTACAACTCAAATCCCACATGTAGATGCAGACAGATGCCCGAAATGTTTATATAACAAATATATGAACATAGACTAATACATCGAGCCTCAGAAACCGAAACAATGCCAATTTTATCATCAAAGCTTGTGTTATCTAACTATGGTCTTTGGTTAAAGTACTTCTTCAAAAAGCTGTATGGATTGTAAGAACTCATATCCGTTCTTGTTCAATACTGTATATGTTAATACAATAAAAACCTTCTTATACATTACATTCAATAAATCACAGCCAAAAACAGTTTTTTATATAATATCCACTGATCTACCTTTTTTCGTATATCCATGCGACTCTATAAAGATGTTTAACAACACATTAGGTTCAGTAAAAAAGTGACACTCTGTATGTGAAATTATTTTAGCACTGAATCTGTATTTACTATGACAATAATATAATAAAGATCGGTCATTATGATGACATATAAATTACTTTATAGCGCTCTTTTATTACCCTTGTTGTGCTTCTCCATTCATCATGGGTTTGAAATGCTTTAATGCATATACCATAGATCATTCTGTCAGTACAGATGAAACACATGCTAAATAAATGACTGTCAGCACTGAATATTTAGTGTTAGGCTTGAATGAGGCATATCATCTAATAACTCATTGACAGCATATCTAATACTGTCCTACTCATGGGCTTATCAGTTTCATGATAAGATGATGATGATTATGATAAGATTGACCAGTTTTATAAAGACACATGCGTAATGACATCACAAATGAAACAACTAGAATACACTTCTTTGACTGCAAGAATATAATAAAATTTGGTGTATAATATCATTCATTTAAAACAGAAACTACATGTAGGCCCTTATTGTTCAAGATTGTATTAATATGATGTTATATGGGTAGTTGACGAAAAACATGTCTCCTGTGGTGTGACGTGGCAAATCTAAGAAAACAAACTGTTAATATTACATTGTTTTATATAATTAATTTGAATATTTATCATATAGAATAGCATAAGAGATTGTTAGTTTTTTCCTTTCAGATCATAGGACAAATTTGCATATTAGCCTGTCAACTACCCATTTGTTGATGATTGCTTTATAGTTGAAGCAACCTCTTGATCAGCAGAGGGAGCCATTGGACAAGAACATAAATCATGTTGTACACGAACACACACACAATTGTTTTGATTTGGTAAGTTTGTGGGAACATTCTATAGACTTCTCTTCTTTTAATACAGTCCTAATGGACTTCTGTTCCCCTAACTCACAGAAACCTTGTGACCATTGTCTGGTCTCAATAATGTACAGCATGTGTATCTAGTGTTTTGTTATCCTTGTGGGGACCAAATGTCTGGCTAATACTAAAAAGTGGTGAAGTTATTCATTAACTATTATATCAAAACAAATGATCTTCGTTGTCTTTAAACAGCCCAACAGAAATTGAAAAAATAATCCAGCACACAAGACGATTTAAATAAAGACATACTGTAAAAGCCCCTTTAAATATGGAACATTAAGGGAAAGACACATGACAAACTATAAAACTTAAAACAACGCGTCATATCATAATCAAACATCCAAACCTTCCGATGTTCTCTTGGATGAAAACAGCAGTGCGACACAATTCTTTGGTTTCAGAATGAACCGGTTAGCTCTAATCTTCGCAAACACTGTATTAGATCATTCATCTTGGAAAGGGTTTGAAAAATAAGCCGGAGTGCAAACTATGGGTAAATGAACACTTTCAGATATTGCACATTTGTAGAGGCCTGTATTTGTGTAGTTAATATATTTAGTAAACATACGTTTGTTTACCCTATAACATTTACATTTAGTCGTTTAGCAGACGCTTTTATCCAAAGCAATTTACAGAGAGTCCAGGGAGCAATAAGCGATATGTCATAAAGGAGCAATAATACAATTGGTGCTTATACAAAGTTACTAGTTTCAACAACTAAAACAACTTTTTTCCTGTTTAGAACTAAAATGTAGCCATAGCTGGTTATATAAACAAGGTCCTGTTAATAAACAGAATATTTCCATTTCAAAACTATTGTGAAAATGACAGATGAATGGTTTTAAAACCGCTTTTCCAGTGATGTAACTTTCTGTTGTATCAGTAAAGTGCTTCATCAGTACTATTGCGAAGATTGTTTCGGGATATGTTTAAGCTTATGCTTTCCAACCTGGAGGGAAAAGCACATGCACTGGCCAGTGGATCACATGCATTTCTAAAAAGTCCTCATAATGCACCCCTTTAGTGTTTACTTTGAAGGGATGGAAGCAGGCAAGTGGTTTCTTCTAGTGGTAGGAGTGGCGTTCTAATTTGAGCCGGACTAGCTGTTTTGTTCGTGACCATGCTTCCGGTCTGCTCGTGCTCTTTTGCGATTCTCGGGCTTATATCCTTGTTAGACTCCTTGTTTTGTGCGGGTTGGCGTTTCCTGCGGGACCTGTGACAATGCTGGTCCCGTGTGCCAATGTTTTATTCAGTCAAAGCTCAGAATAAGAAGAAAGTCGATAGTCACTCACTTTCCTTTTAGGACCTGTAGTCCTTTTTATTGTAGGGTTTGTTGCCTAGGATACTGTCCACTTCATGTATAATAGATGATGATAGCTTTGGAAGAACCTGAAAGAGTGTTTCATTGAGACATTGAAGTTAATTTGTCTCATTAATGTTAACTGTTTTAAATTGAAAAAATAATGCAATAATGGAAGAAATGTTCAGCAACCAGTGCTTAAAAGGGAAAACTTTATTTAACCATCATTGATTCATCCTAATGTCATTCAAAACCTGTAGCATAACGCAGCTGTCCTTCTGAAACCTTGAATCTCCTATTTGTTTTTTGTGTTTGTCATGAATCTTTATTATTAGTAACCCTTTGTGTTTGTCATTGGGTTTAGCAAATACAGTATCTAACCAATAAAACGTATTAAAAAGCTTGTGATCTTTGATTACACAGTATTTAATAATTTAAAGGTAAAATGTTTTGTCCATTTCCTGAAAAACAGCGAATTTGGACATATGGTTTTAGAAGGACCCCGAGGATATAACATTGCTTTTGCTATACACAAAAAAAAGATATTTTGATCAAAGGTTTTTTCTACACCGATGTTGGTTACCATTGTTCTTCAAAATATCTTATTTTGTCCTACAGAATTTAAATGACATACGGGTGAGTAGACGAAATCCTTTTTGTGTGAACTATTTCTTAAAGACTCAGTTTTGGTATTGTTCACATCCAAATAATCCACCAGAATTATAATTACAGAAGAAATACAAATTTCCATTTGTATTTCATTGTCTTTGTGTCTTTCATTGAATAATTCCTAGAGTGAAAACTCAAATCCCATTCATTCGAATAGCTCTTGTACAGACATATACAGTAAATACTTATATATACTGTAACATTTCCAGTTTACAGCACATTACATAATGTTTATTCTATGCCAAAGCAAAAACTAGATCAACTGCATCTGAAATAAAATTTTGTGTTTCATAACATATGTCTGTGCACTGTGCATAATAATTCTGCATTTATAAACACATAAACATACATGCAAAAAAATCAATAAACGTTTATATATCATTTCAATTATTGGTAAATATAAATAAATATATGTTATAAATGGCAGTCATAGCCTAATGGTAAGAGAATTGGGCTCGTGACCAGAATATCGGCGCTTCGATTCTCAGTACCGGCAGGAAACAACTGATGTGCCCTTGAGCAAGGCGCCTTCCCCCACTTGTTTCCCGGGTGCTGCGGTGATAGCTGCCCACTGCTCCGGGTGTAAGTGTGTTCATGACTTGCAGTGCGTGTGTTCACTATTTACTGGATGGGTTAAATGCAAAGGTCACATTTCGGGTATGGGTCACCATATCTGACAGATAGGTCACTTTCACGTGTATTTCACGTGTTTTTTTCATGTGTATATAAATACTAAATGAATATGCACAGTACCCAGACATCTACTATGCAAACACAAACTCTTATTCTAGTTGCGCTTAATCGTTTGACAGCCCTAAAGAAAACACATACACAGCTTTTTCATGCATGTATGTTTCTGCCAGTGGCTACTGGGATTTGAGCTCTAAGATAAACATTTTAGGGGTTCATCCACTCACCTGAATAGCTCCGATATTCTCCATCAGTTGTTCAGTGCTGGAGGCTCCCAGCAGCACACAGCTCACCCCCTCATTCCTCAGACACCACGCTAATGAAAGATTCAATTTTCATCTGTTAATATTAGACAGTAACTTGGTACTGGACTGTAACACATTTTTTAAAGCTCAACCTTGATAATGAGTTTTTGTTGAATCTAAAAGCAATTCATGGACTATACAGTATGTTACTTAAATATATACATTAAACAAAAGGAATAAAGACAGGTTGGTATATTGAAAAGTGATACCAGCTAGCATTTATGGGCATGAACTTACTGTTTTGCTATAAGGATGCAATATTGAATTCTTCCATTTGTAACTACCAGCACTCAGCGGTAAACTTATTTTAGTCTCTTACTTTAGTCTCCAACTATTTCATGCCCTTAGTTTAAATGCTGACTGCATTACTAAATCTCACAAGTTGAATATTTGTTTAACACCCAGCAACAAAGCATTCAACTTATTTCAGAGAGATGTATAGCATACATCACACAACAAGGACAACCACCATGTGCCCTAGTTTCTGTTTAATGTTTTCTGAAAATGCATTCGGTCCACAGTTATCAGTCAACACTAACCTACTGAACCCATACAACATCTCCTGCGGTTCCCCTGACCTTTACTGCTCTATTAAAAAAGGTTATGAGATGTATAAATATAATCCTGTAACTGGGTTGTTGTGTCAAGGCCGGCTAATGATGAATGTCTGAAAGTGTGAAACACAAAACCTAAAGCTATACTGTAGAAGTGCAGTAAATGTACCTACTGTGACACATTTGACTTCTTTATGCTATTTTCCCTTCAATGAACAAATTAGTAGCCTGTTGTTTATTTCTACATTTAAATGTTATATAGTTGACAAATATACCGTACATGAGTACTATGGTAATACATGGCAAAAATATAGCAAAATACACATATATATTGTAATATATTATTTAATATTATACATTTTTATTTAAAACATAAAATAGCAGAAGAGTATAGTATCTTCATTGTTAGTTTTTTCAAAATTTTTGCTGTAGGAAACATTTAGGACCCACCTACATTTCTGTGCCCTTAGGTTGATGAGGGGGCGCGTTTTACGTCAGACATATCAATCGAGCACAGAGTGCTGGACTAGCTATAGGCGAAGCTCTAACATCACAAGAACATTTTGTAGCTTGACAAAATGACACGTGCTTTTGAGTATTAAGCTTAGTAAATGTATTTATCTCCTTTTGGCAGGTTTGGGATTCCCAAAACAGTCTGACTTTGAGACTATTCCCACGTTTGGTTGATAGGAATGTTGTTTCAGGAACAGAAATCTTATAAGATTTAACAGACACAACACTGTCCAATGACAGACTTCCAAACTTTACAAACAGACAGGACAGAAGCTGGAGACAGGTCCAGGGACAGCCTGCCCTGAGCTCCAGGCAGGCAAACAGACAGACAGACAGAAAGAGAGAGAGCAGCAGAGCCCGGGCAGTATTACCGATGGCCAGCTGGGGCAGCGTGCAACCCAGCCGCTCCGCAATGGCCTGCAGCTCTTTCAGCTTCGCCTGCTGACGGCGGCCTTCCTCACTCAGGATCTTATCCTTCATCCACTGGTAGCCCTGTTTCAAACACATAGCACACCTGCTCAGAGCCTCGCGCCACTGGCCCGCTAAACCAAAGGAATAACCGGAGGGATATTTATTGTGTTTGTGAAGCAATGATGGAATGGATGAAATCTGCACACATGTTTTATGAGGGGGTGCTGAAGGGACAGTGGTGGGAAGGGTTCAGCTGGTTCGGCCAAAATATTTCTCAAACGTTGTACAAGCCATGAGACAATAATACTGTGGTAAATTAAGTGTAAATGCACAAAACCACTATCATTGCATCTATTTACCAGTTTAATTTGCTAACTGCTCAATGGCTGTGAATTAAACATAAGTCATACCTTGTGACAAATGTGTGTGCCACGGATATTTTGCTGAAGCAATTGGTTTTAAAAGTATTAACAAATAATACTATATACACATGGGTACAAACCTACTGCAGGGCCCTCAGCACCCCAGCTTCCTGTACCTGGCAATATGTATCCATATACAATCAAAAAATGGATGCATCAGAAGGCAATGGCTATGTGTAAAAAAATGTAGGGGGGAAACACATTACAGCAAATTAAAGGGATAGTTCACACAAAAATGAAAATTCTGTCATCATTTACTCACCCACATGCTGTTCCAAACCTGTATAAAATTATCTGTTCTGATAAACACAAAGGAAGATATTAGGAAGAATGTCGGTAACCAAACAGATCTCATCCCCCATTATTTTGAGTTTGGTCACTGACATTCTGCCAAGTATCTTCCTTTGTGTTCAGCAGAACAAAGACATTAACACAGGTTTGGAACCTGATGAGTGAATTTTCATTTTTGGGTGAACTATCCTTTTAAAAGACGGTGCAGCATGTGTAGAACCGAAGCACTTCACACACTCTACTATATTAACAAACATACATTTCCTTGATACAAAAGAAACTCAATGTTGAGATGAAGGATAAAGACAGCTGACACGGTCAATAATAAATACCAACATTGACAACTGCCAGGTATGTAAATAAGACTGTTGAGGTGTCACCAATGGAGAGAGATAGAAACAGGAGTCACACAGTACCTTGAGGGAGGCTCGAGAGTTTGGAGGCACACCGCTGTCATACTTCCCTGAGATGATCCCACAGGCCAGAGGAGACCAGGTCATGGCACCAACACCTGTGGCATAATCACACGAAATAGGCACTTCTCATATCTGGGGCTGCAGGTCATGATAACTTTGTTTCCCTTTCTGATGTTTTCTTTCCTTGACAAATTTCAGATGGTCTTGTACAATGACATTCTTTCTCAAAAGATGATGTACAGGCGATGAAAGCATCTTATGGACAGAGAGTCCTGTTTACAGCTTCTAGTTTAAACAGAATTGCTGTAACAACTTTTTACAAATACTTTTATTTTTCTATCATGGTGAAAAACTTCCATTGACTTCTACTTTTTCAATAAACATTTCCGATTACTTTACTAACAATGTTTGGTGAGGATAGTTTATTATGCTGTTAAAGGATGGATAACAGTGATTTATTTTGGCGAAAAATAAAACGGAGTGTCTATTGACACCGAGTACAAATAGCTGTAAGGTGTAAAGTCTGTAGACCGGGGTCCAAATCCACCTCTCGTTGAAAACACTTCTTAACCTTTTTTTCACAGATCACAAAGTCACAGATCATAAAGGATACAACGTTTCAATTAAATGCATAAGGTTTCGTAATCACCAAATATGGAGATACAAGGTTTCAGAAGGACAGCAGCAATATGACACGGAAAGCGGAAAAGAAAATATTTTGAAAAATATGTTTGTGGTTTTGTGTCTATAAAATTTAAGTCAATGTATAGTTAAGTGTTCTTTGGTTACCAACATTTTTCTAAATATCTTCTTTTGTGTTTTGATGAAGAAAGTCATAATGGTTTGGAATGACATGATGAAATCTTTTTTGGGGTGAAATATGTCTAAGGTGCTTCAAGTGTAAATTTAAGGCACTGCTGGTTTGCATTGGCACGCATGCGCACACACACATACACACCTATCTTATGGAAGAGTTCAGGCAACTGTACTTCCACCTTTTCTCTCTGGAACATGTGATATTCAGCTTGCTCACAGATGGGTGGGATCAGGTTAAACTGTCGTGCCACTGAGTACGCCTCCTGAGGAACATTAACACACATTCAGTCACTGAATGAGTCACTGAAGACAGACAATAATGCTAAAGTGGCAAAATAATTAATCATATTGTGCAATAAGTAATTTACAAGACCCACCATAATCTCCATTGAGCTCCAGCGGGAAGTTCCCCAGTACATTGCCATTCCCTGGTTGATGACATGGGTCATCGCCCGAACCGTCTCTGCCAATCAAACATTCACAGTCAGAATCTGGACAACAGATTTGCACACTGAGGGGATGTAGAACAAAGGTAAATACAGTCGGGTGAGAGAGAGGAAAACAGAGCGACTGGAATACACCTAGCCATTACAACCAAGGCCGAATATAAGATTAAAGTCCTGGAACTGGAGCAGAAGAAGATTTGAGACAGGCTTAGAGAAAGAAAGGCCATTTGTCTTATATTCCTTTTATGAAAGTGACAAGGCATTCAAATTGTTCCTGAAGGTTAAGCACCGGATGCAAAATAAATAAGTGTGTGACATTCCCACAAGGCTGCATTTCATTGACATTTCACAGAGCAGCAATTTTCCATGATCCAGCCTACATCCTACCACTATTATAACTGCTATCCAGAATTACACCTGTGTCTACATTGCCTATTATGAGAATGAAACCAGAAAAAAGAAGATTACCACAGCTGAATGTTAATAAATATTCATAAAAATACATATGCAATATACTGTATATAGAGTAAATGCTGCAGGGGAAAAGACGACATTCACAAACCTCTTAAATGTACTGTATATTTGTAGTTAGACTAATTTTAACCGGTACAAACAAATAAACAAGACCAAGTGTTTATACTGTATGTTAGCATATCTCTAAACAACCAATTTAGGTCTTTAAATTCTGTTGATTAGCTTCTGTCTTTTACTAGATTTGTGAACAACTCTGCAACGAAGAATTAGATAGATAAGTGAATGTTACATAAGACTGATAAACACAAAGCAAAGGACAAACACATGCAGAGAAAGGCCAGAGAACAGCTACAGGTTTCATCATTCCAATTTCACATGCAGGGATGCAGCCAATCATCTTGCAGAAAAACAAATACCTTCAAAATACAAACATAATGCTCTAACATTGTATGTGGTAAAACGGGTAATAACATGATTGTATATGTGACTATGTGTATTTATTTGTCTTAAAAAAATAAAGAAAATTGGAGGCCTAAATATTTCTGCTCAGCATCTACTGTACATGACAAGTGCATTTCTAAAGATGATTATGAAAAATGAGGATAAATGAAAAAGCATGACAGTCAAAAGAAGAAAGGAAAACAATAATCATGGCTCAGTAAGATGCGGTGGCCTTCTCCAAATTTCAATTGCAAGATGGACAGGACACTCAAAGGAATCATTTCGCATACCAGATTTAAGAGGAATTTCTGGAAACCTTCAGCATTTTATGGACATGGTCAGGATTCTCACACCAGGAAAAAGGGCAGGCTATCACAAATCAAAGCCATAAAATGCTAATCGGTGACAGGCGGTCAAAACTCTCACTGAGGGTACCATGTACCTTCTATGATGAATGTTCTTGATTTTGAAGTGTTAAATGGATCTCCTGGTGATAAACAAACAAACAAAAGACTGTGAAGAAGTGTACCAGCAAATGGAATGAAATCTCTAAGATGGGAAAGCAGGAGCTCTGGAACGGAGTGGATTCTGACGGTCTCAGTTTAAAGGGAACACGCTTAAAATAAAAAACTTTGGGGTGTGTGCACAATTCATGACCTCAGGCCCAGACTCTGACCATCAGTCCTGATGCAAAGCTCTCACAGCAGTACAACACAGTACCTTGACAGCTAACTTATCCCACAATTCCCTTCTCAAATGGCTTTAGCAGATACCAGTATGACAGAATGACCATGCCATAGTGCTGTAAATTTGCATGTAAAACCCAATTGTTTCATGTTTTACAGCATTTTTTATAAAAAAATTAAAGTAAGACCAGCATGCAGTCTTCCTTACTGTACCCAATATCTGCATAATGGATGCATTTGCTTTAATGCAAACTTGAATAATCATGTTACATCTCAATGTTCTGGGGAAGACAATCAGTTATCCTGTATGACTTTGATTGGTCAATTATTACCTTTGTAAAAAATGAATGGTGTGAAACATGTAAACCTACAGTATTGTGAGATTTTAGAGATAGGGAAAACCTAAACTCCATATACAGATAGCATAAGATACTACACTTATACTGTTTGATGGTCCAATGGTAAAATTCTAAGTTTTGAACGATCCCATGTTCAAAATGTAACCGTGCATTTTAGTAAATACAAGTGTGGTTTACTTTACAATTGTATCTGTTAAAATTGAGCATAACAATGAACAACACTACAGCATTTATTACGTATTAGTTTATGTTAATTTCAGCATTTTCTACACATAATTGTAAATATTAACCATGCACTAACATGAATAACTGTATTGACATTAACAAACATCAACAATAATTCACACATGCTGAAAAACTATATTGCTCATTGTTCGTTCATGTAAGTTAACGTATTTACTAATGTTAACAAATACAACCTTTTTGTAAAGTATTAATGCATATGTTTATCAGAACGGCAGTCCTGCTCTATAGAACGCTGAAGAGAACCTTTTTTGAGCATGTAAACTGTACGTGTACTTCATTAACTGGAATGTGTATTCAAACAAAAAGTGATGTATACAGACAATGTAATGTGTGCACCAACTGTTCAGTCCCAATTTAACCCCTGCTGAATATGCAATTCAATTCATGCTTCCGCTGTATGTTTATATATTTACGTATATGTATATACAAGTTATTAATGTGCTGACATCAGGTGTATGACAGGTCTTAGTTTCACGCAAAGCCGTTAAAGTGAGACAACCAAGTGCTGAAAGTCAAAAATACAAGCACACAGAAAAGTCAGCTACAATGCATTCCAGCACACACCTACCTTCCATCGGTGTGTTGGGGTCAGGTCTGTTAGCAAACACCACATCCACATACTCTAACTGTAGCCTTTCCAGAGACGCTCTTAGACCTAGACGGTCAGAAACAAGGTTTTACATGATTGTGTATAAATAATAAAAAACAGTTAAAGAGACAGAGGAGAAAGGGTTAAAACGTGACTTACCCTCTATTATGTGTTTCCGAGACAAGCCTCTCTCTGTTTCTGCTCTGAAACACACACAATAAAAAGAGTGATATTCAAACTAAATAAAATATACTTTAAGGTCCGCAGTAGTTCTTTAGGGGGTCTGCCAATTATTGCTTGCTTTTAAACCAATACATATTTAATGATGACCTCGTGTCAGATCTTGCCCGTGGCCTTTAATTTACTCTGAATGAAAGAGCAGCTCAGGAGGGGATGGGAGGGATTTAATCTGGATCACAGATTAGACAATCAGAGCTGTCTGTTGGTCTGAAGTGAGAGTCTGCAGGACGCCTTTACTGTATACCACACACACACATACACACACCTCAGTCACACACTTATGAAGCAGAGCATCATTAACCTTATTCCCCTGTTGCTCTCACTACAGAGAGTAAATTATAGATCATCATTAACCTCTTTCTAACACACACACATGCACGCAACACACACTTACTTTCCACCCCAGTATATTTTGGTAGTGATGACCAAACTGGAACGTCTGTGAATGACAGGAGATTTAAAAGCAGAACAAAGGCAAGGACATGCTAGACTTCACAATGATTGTTGGGTAAACAAACGTGTGAGTTTAGGATTCATGAAATGTCACTGTATTTACTCAGTTACAGTACACAACACAACATAACCTGAGCCATCAAATGATTTTACATTAAAAAGAATGCATGAATGATAGAACTTTGCATTAAATTAAATTTAGATTCATTTACTGTTGTTAAAGTGACGGTTCACCCAAAAATGAGTATTTTGTCATCATTTATTCACCCTCTTGTCATTTTGAACCTGTATGACTTTCTTTCTTCTGCAGAACACATAAGACGATATTTTGAAGAATGTTGTGAAACCGAACAGCGACGGCACCCGCTTGCATTGGTTTTGTGTCCATACAATAGAAGTGAATGGGTGCGGATGTGTTCAGTTACCAACTTTACAGGTTTGCAAAGAACAAGGGGGACTTAATTATGACAGAATTAAAATTTTTGGGTGAATTATTACTTTAAATTTAGAAAAATATTTATATTTCATTAAATAAAAGAACAAAATTTAAATCTGTTCTTACTGTAAGCTCAGTTTAGACCTTTTTATGCGCATAAAATAGTTTTTTTTGTATGTAAATCGCATTCACTGCAGAAAAGGATTTAAATTAAGGTCATTTGTTGAAAGATATTAATGTTAAAATCTCAAGAGACTTGTTTTGGACTGAAATCGCAGTCATTTCAGTACCATGCAGAACTTGAGGCCAAAATTGGACATCTTCCCCTGAGGAAAGATTTCGCTTCAGAGCTCGCACACAGCACAGTGAATCGTAGGATGAATAAAAGCTGATGTCCCCTTTATGTGCAAATTCCACATTAGTCATTCACAAACAAACAGAAGCTGCAAGGTACAGCAAGTTTCCTCCCACTGAGATGATGTAAGCATTTCTCCAAACACCTTACTAAGACAAAACTGCACACAAACATGGCATAACAATTTAAATCTGAGTTCTGGTCCCTTTACCTCCATCCTTTCTTCTTGATGATACTGCCGAGAACCATTTCAGCCCTGTTAAAAATAAACAGACTCAATTATCAGGGTACTATTTTAGCTAAATCGTCTAAAAGCAAGCTCTCCCTTCATTGGGGATTCCCTGTACTCAGCTCCTGGAGAAATAAGCTAGTGAAGCGTTGACTTCACAGGAACTCCCCTTGTAAATGGGTGAAAGCTGCATTTTTCCCCCTCCATTTTTTTAAGGGGAGAGCACCCTTATGACAGATGTTACATTTCTGCCCTCAGGACCGATTTGTTCTTCATGACTGGTTCGCCAAACTGCACTCAGAGCTCTGGGAAGGGGAGTCTTGCTGACAGCTTGTCACAAATGAAGCGCTGTTATGATGCATGCTCCAGATGGCAGCAGATGTCCTCAGACGTTCTTTCAGAATTTCATCAGAATCCCCCTTTTATCTAACAGATGATTGAAACTGCTGTTTGTGAGGATCGAAAGGTTACAGTGACTGTTGACAGAGGCGTGTATACGGGTGCGAGCGATAAGGGACAGATTGTTTATTCGTGATGATGTGTTTATTATTCTTCATGAGCTATCAACGCTCTGAACCGAAGCCTCACGGCCAGCTTGACTTGGCATCAAATGCTGATGGTAAATGCTGTACACGAACACAGAGGCACGATAAATGTGAGGTTATGTGCATTTATGATAAAATATCGTTATGGATCGTTGGGTGGATTTTCACTGAGTCAGGATATTCAACATGAACTTTATCAGCAATTCTCTGCTGTAACATTTCCACAGCATTGCAGAAAAACAGGCGCTGCTAAATTTACTACGAGACGGCAGTTTTGTGGCAATCCACCTTTCTGTGAAATCTGCTTGCAGACTACAAATTTGTCTTATGTGGTGTTTTAAATATAGGTATTGGTACAGTAAGTTACAGTAAATGTTTCATTGTCTGTCCCACATTAAAAAATCGAGAGTAAAATGTAATCACTGTTCTTGAATGATTCATTTATTGGCTGTGTAATATAAGCATCATATCAATATTTAACAACATTAATGCAGCATTACGCACATGCAGTGGTGTAGTCTTTTGGACCATTGGGAGATATGAAACATAAGGAAATCATGAAAGGCAAGCATTTAAACTACACTATTTCTCAGTGTTTTTGTAAGCCTGCCCCTAAAGCTACTGGCTTTTACAGAAAATGAGCTCGACAACGAGGCTAATGCTACGCTGTATACGGGGGTCCCCCTCCGTCGCAATAGCGTCCTGGGGTCGCATACTCTGTTCTCCTGTGTATTTTACTTACTGCTGATAGCTCACCCCCACTTTTTAAACCAATGCGTATCTTTAATAAAATCAGGATATTTGTTATTCTAAGGGGATTGTTGGCATATGAAATTCTATCTAGCTTACATCACAAACATTAGTTTGTGTGGTGAATCAATAAATGAGAGAAAGGGGGAGATAACTTATACTACACTGTGGGCTATATAATTGTTTTAGATGATAAGAGATGAGACGACCTGGCAAGCCGTGTGACAGTCAGGCTAGAGAAGACACTGCCTAAATTTCAATAATAGAAATCTAGTTGTTAGTGACGAGCATCAGTTTGATTTTAACCATTTGTTTCAATATGATTTACTGTAAGTCTTTGACATGGCCTTAGTCAGTCAAAATCCAACTATATCAAAATCCAAAGATTATACTTTCACAGGATATTTGTAACATTATGTTGGTTACATTATAGACGCAGATGGGGATGAATTGAACACACAGTACATTTCCAATTCTGTAAAAGACAAATGTGTGGTAAATAATAGTAATAGTTATAGACTTAATATACTGTAATACTTTTTAGCAGGGTGGGTTTATGTAGAAATGGTATATCACAAATAAATGACTTTATAGCATGGGTCTTCACGTGGATCACAAATGTGTACTGAAAATTGCCAGCTGATAAAACCTGTGCTTTGGGGGTTGTATACATACAGTATACCATCTAAGGCTAAATGTAACTCATAACTGGCACATAAGTCAGACGGTGATTAATAAAACCAGCAAGTCCCCCCAGCCGTCACTGGCTTTTGAAATCTAGCTTGCAATAAATCTTTCAGAATGCTCTTGATGACATATAGAGGCATACTCTATGCATTTGTGAGTGAGGTGGTGCTTATGGGTTGTCGACCTGGGACGAGTGAGTAGGCTGGGGGGGATCAGAGTATACTCACAGCACCACTGCGCACATGTTCATGCTGGCCATGCTTAACATGCCATTTTAAATCATACCATCTGTCTCTGTACACTGAAGACGCCTGTTGTAACATATCTTAAATGAATAGCATATTATCAACTCCCACAAAGAAAGCTGGAGTAAGATGATGCTCTATAAAATTGATCTTTTGTCTAGATCACGCTCCTTCTATTTTTACGAAAGCGATACTGTAGCGAGGATATTGATCTCAGAGATAAATACTCTCAGTGAAATACGTATTGAATGCATTCGCCTCCTATATGTCTAAGATGCAACCGTTCTATTTTCAAGCTATAACAAAAGGTCTTTGAAATTGATTATCTAGAATATATTTTCAACCTCTTTTCTGTCTTGCATTCTTTAAAAGTTTCAAGTCTGAGATGCTTTGAACAGTGGGAAATAGAACACAGCATTATAAAATGAAAAAGCAGTCTTTACAGTCCTACTTCGAAACCAATACTTAATACTAATACTACTAATCTTTCCATATGAGCCTATAGATCCCTCACTTTGAAATGATGGGATATGCAGATTAATGTACTCACTTCCCTGCCGCATACACTTCGGCCGTGTCAAACAGATTGATACCGTTTTCATACGCGAGCGTCATAAGCTGCTCAGCTACCTGAGGAGAGAGAGAGACAGTGATGGGTGAGATATAATAGAAGTGTAGACTTAACGGACAGCAGAATATAAACAAAAAATACTGCTGCAAAGCTGTTCATTGGCTGTGCTTTAAAGGCCCAGTGTTTGAAATTCAGCAGCATCTTGTGGTGAGGTTAAGAATGGCAACCAATAGCTCACTTCACCCCTCCCTTTCGGAGCACTACGGAGGCTGACACAGAACTAAGATGTTTTCACGTATTCGCTTCTTTGCCGAAGGAGAAACACTCTCTGTATGGTATTTGTCCATTAAGGGCTAATGTAAAAACAACATTGTTCATCTAAGGGGACCCACGTTGTACAGTTTGCAGATAAAAATAGCTCATTCTAGGTTATTCAGGAGGTTATCATAACGCTTCATTTTGCACACCTCTTAAGACATAGTTTTGTAAATGTTTTGCATTTCTGTTAATAGATCCTCCTTTGTATTATTTTATTATGCTGGCTGATACAAGAATTTGGACTCTACGGACACCTTAGCATTACACAAAAAATATTTATAGGATACTTGTTTTCTGCTTGGTATGAAACCTCAACATACAGTAGTGACCTCTATTAGGGGTTCCAACACATGTACAAAACATTGTACGGCCTAGCTCGTGTTAAAGCCTGTAACATAAAGTAGTAATCTGTGGGGTAGGACTGACATAGTTTGTTTATGCCTGAGACACCACAAAAGTCTGATGAGTGCATGCGCTCTTCACAAACTCTTCTTTTAAGAAAAAAGTTTTAAAACACTTTACTTAAAAAAGATTTGTATGAACCAAGAGTTCACTAAATCCCCACCTCATCTGGGATCTGTCCACCAAAGGTCACCCATGTGCCTGAGGAGAGAATGCACAAGTGGAGTCAGAGGCAGAGATTTCCGGTGTGGCTGATTTTAAAGTATTATATAACAGTACAACATTCTGTGAGTGATGCAACCCTTTACTTTTCATTGCTGCTCTGGGAATCTTACAGTAATTCAACTTTCTGATACAGTATAACGATAATACAAACATTGATCTGCATGGTTCACTCACCCAGCCCAAGGCATGATACCCGTAACCCTGATTTCCCAAGATTCCTGCAAGACAAAGAAAACGTATATAAAACACTACACATCACATTCAATAACTGTGTCAATGAAATGCAGGCATTTCTTCAAGTTACATTAGATTAGACCCAGTCTAAAAAGGAATGTGTATGCTCTGTGGTCAGAGCATTCATAAAAAAACATTAAACATTTATCTATGAATTAATGGCTTTTTTTGTACTGTACAGTATGACTGTACCCTCTGAGGTAATACTCTTCTTTGTAGCTTCCACTCACAGAAGAAAGATTGAATTCTAGCCTGGAGACAGCTCCACTATCTACAACCAGATGAACCAATCAGAGAGCCGTTTGGGCCTTTTATTCTGCATCCTATGAGTTTGAAAAAGAGCCATGGTTACAGTGCTTGGCAAGCACTACATGACTAGAAAGTCATGGACGCACACTGCCTTTATAATTCCCTCTATTTAGAGGATGAGGAGCAATTTATAATCAACCCTGACCGACATCGAATTAATATGTTGCTTTGTTTCTAAATAAATTCATGGGAAAACCTTAAAGAACAGCACAACAAAGTGAGAAGGTGGAAAAACATTTCCCAGAAATAACGGCCACAAATGTGTCCTTGAAAAAGATTTGCATGTACCGTTATTTACTGTGTACATAACTTGAGGACTAGTTGTGGATAACAAATCGAATGTATAGACTATGAGACGAAACAAAATAATTAAATTTCAAGTTTTCAACACAATGCTAAACATTACATAAATGGTTGTGATGGTGTACATATACATCTCCAATGTTGAGACTTGAAAAAAGTGCAATGCACATCACATGAATTAACAAACATTGATACCAAAGACAGTATGTACAACATTCATTGATTGATAATGTATAATAAACAGTCTGAAAGTCACGAAGTAAGCCAACAGGGTAATGAGATAACACATTTGAAAATTATATAAATATGTTGTTAAGATCTGAATACAGCTTATTTAGTAATATGCAGGTAAAGTGTATACATTACATGTAAACAGGCTGACAACGATGTCACCTCTAAGTGGCTTTGAACAATAACCGGGGAACTTATCTGCTTAAATCAAATTATCAGTGAGCACTGAGGCTCCGAAAACCAGTGATGAACTTTTAACTGGTGTGATGGTGGTAGAGTTACAGGAAGGGAGATCCACTGACCAGCCAGTGAAGGTGAACCGTACACCTGCTGAAAGTAATGTGGAGAGCCCATAATCCTTTTCTGATCTACAACAGTATGGTCAGTATAATTTTCTTCGCAAATGGTTTAATAACTCAAGAGTGTATTATAACACTGCCAGTAGTGCAGCAAATCTAGAACAGCCCATCAGTATAAAAAATGTTGCATGCACTGCAAGCAAATGATCATAAAGATGTCGTAGGGTCTTTAAATTGATTCAGCACCTCTCTAGCAGTGGTGATGGTCTGAGGCAACAGAAAACAAATGCGGTGAAATATAAGACTAATTCGTGTATAAACCACAAATTTTATAGTAAAAATGAAAAACAAATATTGCAGATATATTTTTGATGAAAACCCTAGCAATGTAACATTGGCTGTTCACAAAGGTGGTTCAGCGGCTGCAACCAGAGAACAGACAGATATAAGAGTCAAGCACATCTTTACCCTTCTTTAATTATGGAACGCAGCAAACTGCTAAGAGAATCTGCATTGGAGAAAATCCATGTTTATGGTAAAATCCATGTTTATGGTAAAAACACTGAAATAAAAGTGTTTGATTTTACACTCAAAACACTTTTACTTTGTCACAAAAGGGACAAACCCTGCTGCTGGGTTAAATGAATGTTTAATTTGACCCAACTTAGGGTTAAACCAACCCAACAAACTCTAGGTAAAAACAACCAAACAAACTGTGGGTTAAAGCAACCCAACAAACTGTAGGTTAAATTAAAACCCAACGATTGCGCCTTTTCGACCCAGTGCTGGGTTGAAAATAACCAAGCATTTTACAGTGTATTTATGCAAAAGTATTAGTCGGTCATTGTTTGTGCAATAGGATGATGACTAAATATACGCTGTAAAATACAAATATTTTCAACACAGCATTGGGTCACAAAGGGAAAATCCCAACTGTTGGGTTAAAATTGAACATATGCTCGGTTGTTTTAGCATATTGGTGGATCAAATATAAACATTGTCTGAGTAAATTAATTTAAAGTGATATTAAAGTGAAAATTCTGTCATCAATTACTCAATCTCTTGTCACGTCAAAGCTGTATGATTTTCTTTCTTCTCCAGAACAAAATATAAGATATTTTGAAGAATGTTGTTAACTGGCCCAATTTGCTTGCATTTGTGTCCATACAGAAGTAAATGGGTGCCAGCGCTGTTCAGCTACCAACTTTCCAAATTTCCATCACTTTCACCCATGGCTGCATTTGTCCCTTTTTGACCCAACGCAGGGTGACAAAAAAATAACCCACTGTAACTATATTTAGTGTGACCTCCCTATATATGTCACCCAATTGCATCAATTATTTTGATAGAGATCATGCCACTGTGTAACAGTCACTGGCATGTTGAACACAGTTTTAACTGCTTTCAACTGGTCTCCAGGCTGACTTCTCTACACGAGTCCACCCTGACAGTCTGAGACTCCAGCAAAGATTTCTTCAATAGGGTTGGCCATGCTTAGTGAGGATTTTTAGGTCCTTTAAAAAGCAATTACCTTTAAAGTTATATAGTTATTGATTCACGGCCGTGAGCTACCTTAAAGTGCACCAATTATAAAACTTCTCTCCCACAAACCTTTTACCCTTAATTGCATTCAGATTCTCTATGTAATGTGATGTGTAATGTAATTAAAGGTTATCGCAATAAACATCTTGCCTTCGCGTCCAGTTATCTTTTAGATAAATCAGTGGCGCATTGTCCGCACTGACGGTATTGCGCTTAACTTAGCTTAAGCTGGTTTGCTGAGGGGTTTTGGCCACTTACTGGTCAGACTGAGAGAATAGGGAGACTAGTTTAAACTGTGCATATAAATTGATCATGCATGAAAATTCTAAACATATATTATGCAAATGCCTGCCTCTATTCTGACATAATAACAACAAGGGAGCATCAAATGGAAATACTTCATTAAATGGAATAAACCAACATGCAACATAATACAAACAGGCACATGATAATGTAGCTAACCACTGCTATCCACTGCCAGACTTGTGTGTCCAGTCCAAGCAGGACCTAAGCTCCATGACTAATTGTGGGTTGTCATTGACAGAACAGTAAAGCGGATGGTAACAAATGACCATCGGGTCACTGAAGGGCCCTTTACATGAGCCGCTACAATGAATCATGATAAGCTTCTCTCAAACATGATTTACACAAGTGTGCACATACTGACCTAAATAACAGTGATGCATAGTCAATAAAGAACGCCTTTGAGATTCAAGCGGTCGCATATATGCAAACTGAAGCCTTAAAGCCATGGGACTGCAGTAAAGAGCAGGACCTTTAATGGGAATAACCTAACTGGAACTAGGACTGACAGATGAAGGTTTGTATATGGTGTATTAAACACTGCAGCAGAATCCACACAGCTTGAAAGAAGAAATCTAACTGCATGATCAGCGAATCAAAAGAGCAGATTAGCCAGAGAACCTGTATCCAATGAGTACAAAACATGCAGGAAATCGATCACCACGTAAAATCTGCAATCCTTAATTCATCACGTCTTTAATAAACAAACACATCTTTCTTAGTCTTATGACTGAGCACTAAAGCTACCTAGCCGCATATAAGTGTTTAAAAGATCTGTTCACTTTGAGAGGAGAAACTCCTGAACTCAGGACCTCTCCAGAGAGCTGCACTTGGCGAGGAAATGCTGGGTCTGCTTTACTAATCGTTGGTGTCTGTTAATGGATGTCATCAGGCTCTTAACGCCGATCGAATTGGGTCTCTAACTGCCGCAAGCAGACTACCGCCAATACACTAACACAGCAGCTGTCAGAGATACGGTAACTGGATAATGCCATACTGAGCACATGCACTTATGATGTTGCACATTTGCATTGTTTATAATTACTGGAACAACACTGATAATGGCAGATTTTTCGACATGTTCATGTCATGACCTTCATGGTCAGGCGCAGTTGGGCCAGACGGGAAAACTAGCTGGATCTTCCCTCCTGCCCTACGGCTGGCACACACAGCAGATGTCTTAATAAGAGAACACACACACACTTAAAAGCTCATTAAAATAGCAGATGATTACCCTGAAGAACACCCCAAGCTTTTGTTAAGGGTTAAGGACAGAGATCACAAACAAAGTTCACAATACATTCACATGAATTTGATCCCACATGCGTACAACAAGCTGGCAGGAATTGCATCTTTTTAACTAAATAAGGTGTTATGTGGAACGTCAGGAACAACACAAAATGTGGTTACATAAGAAAGGCTGGAGGCACAGGTCATATGGTGAATGGCTAGGAGACTAAAAGTATGTAACTGGAACCAGGAAGGAAAGATCTACGGTTAACAAGTGACGTACAGGTACATTTTATCAGAATGAGTAACCTTATCTCCGAACACATGCAAAATGTGTACGCATTTTTCATTTCATTCATTTATTCATTTGGCAGATACTTTTATCCAAAGCGACTTACTGTACAAGTAGGAGAGCATATACTGTAAACATTTTGTCAACACACTAAACAGTACCGCTGGTTTACAAGGCCATGCTACTAGGAGGATTAAAGTTAGCAAAGATTTTTTTTTAAAGCTGGAGTTAGCAAAGAAACAAGACAGACAGTTATTTAACTCATAGTGTGTCTAAACATCAGCATGTGTGGACAAAAGTTCCCCTAAACAAAAATACTTTATGTGAATATACATTTCCGTATTGAAACCTTATTTTTCAATACATGGAAAAATTTGGAAAACTATTCTATACATGCATACCTGTATATATAATAACCGCTTTAATATTCTGACAGGTAATATTTAGTAAATTATAATTAATTATGTAGTATATATAATATAAATAATGGTAGTAAAGTGGATTTAGTGGATATTTAAAAACACTTTTCTGCATCATTAATGTAACCAGTACAGAATAAAATATATTACAAGACAGAATATCCATATTTGCACTTATCTGAGATATGCAGTATAAATTTAGACAAATGTTAAACACACGCAATGTTTTAAACTATGCTTTCATTGATAAAACACAGACACGGATGTACATAATTTTATGAATTACTGGCTTTCATTCCACCTTTCAACTCTGACCTTCTTCCAGTAATAGGTGCACACTGGATCCAGTGGTTTTACCCCAGTTAAATAAAGGGTAGATTGCATAACTGGCTGGCCAGACGGAAGTGGTCCGCTGTTCACCCCCAACTGTAGCCCATTTGTGCATTTATGTAATCATCACTTCAGTTTTCTTGCTGGGGATCCCAGAAAGGCACACGGTTACACAATGCCTCAACAAAACCCCCGTCAATCTCTCCAACTCACTCGCGCACTTAAACAAGACAACCACAGGAAACTCAATATGGCCCAGAGGAAAATGTTACTGCTCAGATCTTGCCCTTTTAAAGCTCAGGGGACGTAATGGAGGTCTTAATGGACTACATGGACTTAAATGGAGTTACAAAAGGAGACAATTGTTGGCACACAGAAAGAAGTCAGCGCTATAGAAATCTCGATGTTAAGAGATCATCTCTGGATGTCACTTACATTGTTTTACACTGAAACCACCAGAGCACTGTACAAGAAAACTACAAGGCAATGTCAAATAATCATGACAACATTAACGTCAGCTCAAATTTACCAAATTTGTTTAATTTATAATTTATAAATAAAGGTAATTTATAAAATATCTGACACCCTTTGAGGAATGAAGCTCGTCATGTTACATTGACATGGGTGATGCAATACACAGCTTTACTAACCAACAACAGGACAATTTGTAGTTGTAGGGATTTTCTATTCTTTTTACTAAAAACAATGAATCAGGTTGGAAAATGAACTGAATGATTCAAAATGACTTGAGTAAACTACCATTAAAATCTTATATGATATTAAGTCACTTGTAAGCAGTATTATGCTAAAATGAGAAATGAGAAATTTCATTAATTCATCTCAATACGGTATTTCAATATTTTAAGGCAGAAAATTAAAATGAATATAACCAATATTAAGTCACTTATTAGTAGTATAATGCTAATATATAAGCATTTTAATTGATCCTAGCACTGTTTTTCATATTTTAACGTAGAAAATGAAAGAGTAAAAGAATAGAACAAACATTATAAATTATCAATTTTCACAGTTATGAATTCTAACAATCGTAACAGTAATTCCATAATTAAAAGATTCAGCAAATTATTTGTCAACAACAATGTTATCAGAGTAATTCATAACATTGACCAGGTACAGTACAAACACAGTACACAGATCACGTAAAACACTAATCGAACAACAGCACCTTATAATAAATACTATGTGACCCTTACATATTCAAAGTTTTGAATTTCTAAGCCTTAATCATAATGAGAGAATCAGCTTTAAGACAACAGACGGCTGAAAACAGCACTTCTCAGGTACAGTATACAGTTGCAGATTAATCAGGAAGTCCTCTACATTACCTTTGCATGGCTACAAACTAAGTGCCTTTGATGTACAATTATGCAAATTACATTATCAAATAATTTGAAGGGAGGTTGAATTACTCTAGAGCTATACAGCGAACCCCATACCACACTGTACCTTAGGGTGGAGTTACAAAAGACCATGGGCCATATGTGTGCTAAAAGATAAAAGTGAAAGAGATGTTCTCCCACATTGCTCAGCAGTGGAATTTGATCATACACTATCATCTCAGTTACATACAAAAACCATGCTTTTTTTTAATGGGCAATGATAGGTTCTGCTGTTAGGAAATCTTCATCTCTCTATTGAAACTCAGACTAGCAGAACAATGTGTCCACGCAAGTTTAGTCAGTTTATCAATTGAAAGATTTGAACTTTTTGATGGAGTTATGGAAGCCAAAAAATGAAAATCTGCAGAAAATGTACACGTCATACACAAATGTGAACATTTAGAAGAGCAATAAAGAGACACCAAGGGGGCAACGGGTCAATGCATCATCATGATATTAGAATGCATATTTTATTATAATAAAATTATTTGACCCTCAATCACCACCAGCTTAACCAAGTTTACACCACACTTATGTGTCATTTAAACAATTTCGTACAATTTATATTAATTGCATTGCCAGAGGCAGGAGTGTAAAGAAAAAAATCTCTAAAAATGTTCAAGAAGACAAGGAAGAAACAGAGACCTACCGATATTTCATGCCAGTTCTCAAGCAGTGGTCAACAGAAGATGGCATATTTTGAACAGACAGCTGACCCAGGCTGCGGGCCACCAACGCAACTGCCCTGAACTTGCTTTTGGTCCCCAAGCTGGGGCTGTTAGTGTTCTGTCGGTTCAGTCTGTCTTCCGTGCTCCGGTTTACCGCTCGGTGGTCCGTGCACACAAACGACACCTGCATGCTGACGGCGAGCCCCTGCGGACAGCCTTACCACAACGTGAATTCAAACTCTTAGAAGAGAAGCTCGTTTATAAAATCTCCCAGAAGACAACAGTGGTGTGACCTCTTAAAGAAGAACAAATAGCTGATGTTGTGTTTCTTCAAGTCCTTAGGAGGTGAGATGTTCTTCTAAAACTCGATTAAATCTATTTAAAAAATAGATGTAGTCTGAAGAGCGTGTATCTGTCCATGTGCCGCCTGCATGAGCGTATTATAGGCGACTCCGTGCGTCTGTGTGTGTGTGTGTGTGTGTTAGTAAGAATGAATTCCAGCACTGTGGCTCAGCAGCAGCCACAACACAGAGCACAGGGGGAAATTCCACGTCCATCCACGTCACACTGCAGAACATCAAGCATGTTTAAAGGGTCTCCGGTCTGCACTCCATGATGAGTCGCTTGCCTTTGTACACCACTTTCTCTTCCGTCCTGGTGGCGTTTTACTGATGTTCCTAAACAGTTTTTTATACGTCGCTGTCCTGCTTAGATTAAAATCTTAAAATGTGAACCACTGTGTACTGAGCACATGCATAAATGGCAAGCGAGAGTGAGAGAATATATAAAAGAGCATGGCATGACAGCGTGTGAGACAGATCGAGTGAGAGTTAGATAGATAGATAGAGAGAGAGAGAGAGAGAGAGAGAGAGAGAGAGAGAGAGAGAGAGAGAGAGAGAGAGAGAGAGAGAGAGAGAGAGAGAGAAAATATTGGAAAGGACAGTGGGAAGGTCCATGCTCAAGCTATGCTGTGTTAGATCAGCTCGTACCTGATATTCCACACAGCCTACGCGTGACAGAATGTTCAAGGACGAAACACAAATCTGTCATGAGCCGGAGTATTTAACGCACATGCTCATAACACTATATCCTACCAACAAGGAAAAGAAACTACAAGGACACTTCATCAGAACAAATGTTTAACACATTTGCGATCACACATGTTAAATGTCATTTAAATATAAGAATTCTCACATTGTCCCGACTGCAGCTGCTCTGAGAAAGAAACTACTAAATTATGTCCATTATACAATATAGCCTGATCTGGAGTTACATTTATTTTAATGCAACCATGCAAATAAACTACTATACAGCTGCTGAAAAAGTTAAAAGACCATTTCAAAATTATTTTCAGTTTTTTATCATGTGTAAGTAAATTTGACATTGACCACATTACCTTGTTTTTAAAATGAAAACACCACAACAAATCGAATTGCATGAGCTAGAGAGAACGCAAGCAGTATTAGAAAGTGAGATTTATTTTGACTTGAACAAATAGCTTAATGTCTGCTTATCTCCACACTGTGTGAAATCATACTGTAGGATTGTCAGTCAGAGATCATAGGAAAAGCTTGAAATCTAAATAAAAAATATATGTAAGCTAACTCCTGCGTTCCTTAGTATTTATGCATACGACATACATGCCACCAACCGTAAACACTCTGATATAAGCTCTTAAATAATCTGACACGCAAATGACACACGTCCCCCCAGCAAATTACAGCTCGCTTGCGACCTAAAGCATCTCATAAACCACTGAGTGATGGAGCCACTGCCCAGTTTTCATGCGCTCGGGATTAGCCGAACGCATGTCATTCCACCTCTAGATGAATGGAAGTGGACATGTGGCTTAAGTGAACGTACAGTGTTTCCTGAAAGGGGGTTGACACGCACCTGCCTCAGGACACAAAGACTCTGACAGCAGGCTCGTGTGATGTGGCCCTCAAAGCAGCGGTCCATTAAAATCACGTAACAAAATACTGAACTCATTCATCCGACATGATGCAGTGTCTAGAGAGAAAGAAGTGCATGCGATGAGAAACTGTGTATCTTTAGATACAAAAGTTGAGATCCTTGGGCGGCCAGTATCGTCCCTTCTCCCGAGTCTAGAATCAGGGGTGTATCACACTTCAACACAACAGACTGAAGGTGTATAAGTATGCGCATTCTGTTTGTGTTGTTTCGCGGCAAAAACAGGCAGGACATTTTAATATTTTGCAGAAAAAAGAGGCAAAAATGTCAAATATTTGTTTTATTTCTTAAGGTTCAATACTGTTTAAGAATCTAGCTATTTGCAGGGTACTGATATTTCTGTCCTTGTATCGAATAATGCTCCTGTTCCCAAAAAAGGAGGAGAAGTTTCAGGAGCGCAAACATATGATCCTTTTGGAAACATAGCCCACTTACTGGCCACTGTGAATAAAAATGGTAGAGATTCGCACTTTATCATGATCACAAATGTATTTGTGTGTCACTGTGACCCTGTGCACGGATTAACCTGGAATTTACAAATGTTACATTTAGACAACAGCCCATAGCAATGTCCTCCTGTTAGTTGTTTCCCATTCTGCCAGTTGTTGTAAATCAAATTCATCTTCATCGGTATAGGTAACATATATTCATGAAATGTAAATGCAGTGGATGCACAACCCAAAATTGAATTATCAGTAGTGAATGGAAACCTTAGCTGTAGCCCATTATGTGTCGAATGGTTAAGTAGAAGACTGCTGCGCTCACCAGGAGACGTGACCTTTCTAATGAGAGGTGGGGTGTGCGAGGTGTGCGTAGAGAAGAGAAACCATGAACTGTTAAGCATGACTGTGTGTTAAGGGCTCTTGATGCAAAAAGGCAGCGGTATTAATAAATAATAATAATATATTGTAGAATATGTATACTTATATAATACATATATATATATACTGTATCATTTTGTGTAAAACAGTTTCAATAGTTTTAGATGAAGTATGCCATGTGATACAACCCTTTTTAGGGTCACTAGACAACACAAACAAGGGCACATCGAACCCCATCAAGCCGTTCCTGTCTTGTCTTTGATTGGAAGCTGAACTACCGACTTATCCACAGTCAACTAAGCTCTGGAAAATCCTCTGGAGTCGTTCAATCATCTGCCTTGGAGCAGAGCTCAGTCTCTCTCCAGTGAGCTTCACTACAGGGCTCCTGCTCTTTCATCACAAGCAAAACACAAGCAAATGTTGGCAAGAACTTCTCACCTTCACAAATACTTCCTTGACAGTGTGAAGCGCTTTCACATAAAAATCTGTTTCAAATGATAAGAAATCACATTTCTTTATATCTGAGATTCATACATTCTAAAAACAACACATTTCGTATTGAGTTTCTCTGACATTTTGTGTCACTTCACACAAAATCAACACACACACACACAGTGTGTTCAATAGCATAACAGCAGCAGTGTGTTAATATTAACACATCCTTTTCAAAGGGACAGTTCACAGGAAAATAAAAATTCTGTGAAAGATATTCGGAAGAATGTGTGTAACCAAACAGTTCTTGGACCCCATTAACTTCACCATAGTAAGAAAAATAACTTTATATTTTTCTGTTCTGTTGAACACAAAAGAAGACACTTTAAAGAATGGAGGACAGCAAACAGTGGCACTTTTGACTACCGTTGTCATATTCCCTACTGCGGTAGTCAATGGTGGCCAAGAACAGTCTGGTTAAAAGCATTCTTCCAAATATCTTTCTTGTGTTCAACCAAACAAAGAAATGTAAACAGCTTTTAACAACTAGAGTGACAGAATTTTCATTTTTGGGTGAACTGTGCCTTTAAGAGTGTACATTAAACAAAATCTCAGTAGACGTTTCTTTAAAAGAATTTTAATATTTAATGAAGTGGTTAATGCTGTGAATTAATACAGCAGAATGGAACAGAATATCGACTGAGCTTGAGGCTTTCGATATCTCAGCAGGAACCAACCAAACACTTTCTGTTTATGAGGTAAAAATACACAGTGAACTTAAATGCACACATTTTCTTAAAGTGACATAAATGAACAGTTTAAACATAGTACAGTAGAGGTCAGATTACAGTTAGTGACTATATTAAAAGCACAAGCAACAATCTGAATAAACAAAATTATTAACATAAAATAGGTATTGACATGTCATGCAGTATAACATTTCACGCTACACTCCATCTTAAACTATTTTGAACAGCTACTATATCTCAGAACAATTCATACTGTATAGCTGCGCATGTATATTTTAAAAACTTTATCAGAGCTCTGGAGGTTACTGTAAAAGACTCATCCTTAAGCATTTCCATCCAGTCAGATGACATCAAAGAGACTTAAAGCATCCAGCAGTGCACACTAACACACACACACACACACACACACCACAGCCATCTCAGAAAGTATGCCTGTTAATAAACACCACAAGTCAAAGCTAAACCCATAAATACAAGTATTAAAGTGCTTTTTGCAAATATAGTATTTCTTATTAGACTGCAGCATTATTCCACTCCATAAGCGAGGTTTCTAATGCAAAATCTAACTCTGCAGAAGAAGACAGCTGCTTTGCGTTTGAATTTAAACCGATGTGTTTCCTTATTAAAGCGGAATTTTGATGTGCTTTAGACAAGAGTCATGTGGACCGACAAATATGGGAATGTTTGAAATAAAAAAATACAATAAAAAAAGATATATATATATATATACTGTATATGTTTTAAACATATGTATATATAGACATTTCACAGTATATACTTCCCTCAATGTGTATGATCCATGTAAATATGTAATTGGAAGAAGTGTTTGATGCCTGTAACCAGGTGCAGCCAGCAGGTGGACAGCATGACAATTACTGCAGTAAAGCACTTACAGATATTACATCTACATATACCAGCGGCTGAAACTGAATGCTGCCTAGCTGGTCAGCAAAGCAATGTGAAGAGTGTGGTGATCAACAAATAATGCACACAGCATGCTATACTCTAATACCCACATCTAGAGTAAAATGGGACACCTTTCTGTTCCATCTGCTGTCCAAGGCCCATAACGATAATGATTTACTGGTGTGGAACAATTGTGGAAGTTCATCTCCCAACATCAGCACCTGACCTCCCTGATGCTCTCGTAACTGCTGACTCAACATATCTTCAGAGAAAATTTGCTATCAGTTACACACATCCAGCCAGCAACACAGCGTGTAGTGCTCTTAAAGGACAGCAGTGATATGGAGGAAGTGCTTTTCTACATGACGGCAGTCCCATTTCAAGCTGACAGTGCACTGCACGAGCAGCTTTGTTTCAGAACGCCTGGGGTTCTCTCTCCCTCTGTTCCATCACTCATCATCTTAAAAATGAACTGCACTTTGTTTAAAGCTAAATTAATAACGCCTGGCCTTTTACTAGGTAGGCACTATAGTCTGCAGTTAACTGCTTGTTCAACAGAACAGAGAAAAAAACATTGCTTGCAGTTATTAAACTATAAATGGTTTAAATGTTACGTGCACATTTAAAAGCAAATCAGATGCTGAATGCTACTGTACATCCTTGGAATCCATAGTGCATATTTTTATTTCTATGGCAACATATTTACAATTGCAAATGATGAATGTGACTACTTATTCAATGCACATTTAAAGTCAGTGTGTTGAATTAGAATTCAAGGTTAAGAATAACAAGCAGAAACTGTTTAATTCACTCAAGGTCAAAATGTCTGTATGTAGCCATTTTTTCCAGTACGAATGTTCTATATGCTTTATGGACAAAATCTTTGATATCTTTGGGTGAGATGAGGGCAAAATCTGACCTTGAACAGAACTGACATAAATCAACCAATGACAATGTGATGGCAGGTTTAGGAAACTGTTTTATGAGCCATTTGAGCTCTGTACTGCCCTCGGAAAGTATAAATCCAAAACAAGACAATATTTTTATTGTGGTGTTGAGATTAAGCAAGACAGCAGAAACGTACTGTACGTGCACTGTATGCATGTATGTATTTATTTATAATTCAAGCTGCAATTCTTCCCCCAGACTGTTACCATATGTAATCAAGAGTTTATGCCCTATAGGGACTAACACGGCCTAAAAAATAGAAGGGAAACACAGAAGGAAAAACAAAGAGACTGAATGAACAGCAGCATTTAATTAAAGAGGAAATAGAGCAGAAAAGAGATTAGCTCTACGACCACACCACAGACAGAGAGAGAGAGAGAACACCTCACCACTGCACTAAATGACTTATTAATCATTACTCTTATACGGTTAACACGTCCTGGCCTGACAGTTATTGCATTGTGTTTTACAGGACGGTTGACTGCATGTCTTAAATCCATAAAAATCTAATTTCAAGTGAATGTTATAAACGTATCACTAAACAACAACAAATGAAGAGTAACAGTTCCGCTTCTGAATAGAAACAAACTTTGCGGCACACAATGTCCAGATGATGTGCGTTTACTGCCATCTTGTGATCACCACACTGCAAAGAATCGAAGTATTTTTGTCTTGTTTTCAAATACAAATGTCTAAAACTTCTTGAATCAAGATGCATTTTCTTGATGAGCAAAATAATCTAAGAAAATAAGTCTTGTTTTAGACAGAAACTATGAAATTTCAGTAAATTTGTGCTTAAAACAAGCACAAATATTCTTGAATTTAGTGAATAAGAAAAAGGTAAACCTGATTTCAAGAATTTATTTCTTGCACCATTGGCAGATTTATGCGTGTTTTAAGCACAAATTCACTGAAATTCTTCTCTCGAAGAAAAGGCATCTTGAATCAACAATTTTTAGACCTTTGTACTGGAAAACAAGACAAATATACCAAGAGAGACATTTTTTTGCAGTATTCGATAATTTAACTCGGAAGTAGCATCTTGATTTAGTAACATTGAAACATTAATGCTACTAATAGCATTAAAACATTACAAGTATCTGCTTACATTAAAAGAAGACCATTCCATAAGGTTAAGGTTTAAGGCGGGTGTCCGATTTCTCTTAGCCGTTGTGAATGTTCAAATCACCAAAACAAACACACCCCTACCCCATCTTTCGCTTAAGTCAGCACCTGGCTCAACTAATGTCTGTCATGTGCACCTTACTGCTGGTTGGCTACAAGGTTGTTTTGGTACTCGGCCCGCTAAAGAAGCGTAATTCGGAGATCGGACACCACACCTTATCGAATGTCCGAGAGCATGTAAAGGCAGCATTATTTACAGTATGTGATGTTTTTTTTTCTTTATGTCGTGAACTTTTTAAAGAAACAAACGGGTTCTATCTACAGAGTCAAATGGAATGCAAAAACTTGAAGCTCAATATCTAAAAACTGCAACAACAATAACAACTGCAAAACATTTTTATTCCAAGGTGTTGATTTATTGCTGGGGTCCCCATTTCATACAGTCTGTGTGTAGTCATCTTATAACGGACATCAGAAACATATGTACAGCTGTCACAGTATTATATTTTCAATTCACAGGTATCATGGCCAAATCAAATAATGAGTCAAATTAATATTTACTTTAGTTCATTTTGTGTTTTCTCCTTTTCAGGCCATAGAGTGTATGCCCTTTAAGGATTAGAGAGAGCCTTGCCTCCTTTAAGATTGTGCCTCTTAAAGGAGAGATTTCTTTCTACTTTTACATAAATGTCATAGGGGTCCACAAAATGTGTCTGTCAAAATACAGCCCATATACAGCATATTGAATACCATGCTCTAGATTCCCAGTTTTGCATGTGAGGAGAAATGCGCTGTTTTGGTGTTTGTCTCTTTAAGTGCAAAAGAGCTGCTAGTCTCTGCCACCCTTTCGGCAGAAAACACAGCCAGGGCAATGAGCCTGTGCTTCCAATGACAAAACAAGAAAGAAGGGATGAAGCAAATGAGAAACGCTGTGTTTCGTCTTTAAACACCAAACATATTGTTTTCTATAAGCGAACAGACACTAAACAAAGGCGTCGCGTTTTCTATGTGCAAAAGCACACATGAAAAAACAATCCCGTACTTACAAACCATACACACTGCCTTCTATTCGTGAAAGTAGACCAACAGTTACCTAATAAAGAAGTGTCACATAAAATGAATGAGAAACAGCTGTGTCCACCAAACACATTGTTTTCTACAAGCATACCTGTCCCGGTCCCCGTTGGTGGGGGAGAGATTGCTCTCTTGTTTCCTTGTTTTCCCCTTGGGCAACAGGATCACGTGGGGTCCTAAAGGGGACCGTTTTCAAGTGGAGACTCGATTTGTCATGACACCGGTGAGCTTTTAGGATGCCAGAGTCAGCAGAGTAATTTCTGGTCGTATAACACTGTATGGGGACTAGATTTTTGGCAAATATGGGGGTTTTTTTAGACAAAAAAGATTGCATGACCACTGATCAATACAGTGCCCTCCACTATTATTAGACATCATTACATTTTCTTAGCACACCAAGGTGACTAGAAACATGATTTGTTCAGTCATGTTCTTGTTGCAGAGGACAATAAATATTAGTGAAAGGCCAAACCCCTTAATCATTCATCACAATGGATAAAACCAAAGAATATTGTTCTGATGTGCAATAAAATTTTGTTGAGCTACGCAATATATAAAATGGCTTTATGGAAATAGTTAAAACAATAAAAAATCTAATTTCCAACATCAGGGCAATGATCAAGACGTTTTAATGGACTGGAGATGTTGAAAATCAGCTTGAAACAGGATGTGTCTCTATTTTGTCTCAATGCACATGCAGCGAGGAGAAGAATTTGCGTGGCCAAAGACGGTCAGAAAGCATTTAATTAAAATAAAGGAAAACTGCACCTCCATCACCACAAGTTGTTTGAGACACTGTTCAAGAAACTTCTGCAAAAACAAAGTCCACCATATTAATCATCATACCGGAACTTCAACCAGGACTGGGTTCTTTGGCCATTTGAAAGGAAATTAAGTTTTTTTGGCAGCAATAACACAAGATAGGTTTGGTGCACACAGTGATAAAAAAATGCCCCATGTCCAGAGTTAAGTATGTCACCAGATCTTTATTGTGAACCTACTTTTATTCCAGAGGTCCGGGACATCTTGTTCTGATACATGGCATCATGTTCTATATCAAATACCAACAAATAAAAAATCTAAATCTGGCTTGCTCTGCTAGAAATTGTGTAATGGGTCGAGATTATTTCTTTCATCATCACACTAGTTAAAAAAAACATCAAAATCAACAAAAAATATGTCACTCGATGCAAAATCAAGATCCTGCCATAGCCATCCCAGTTCCCTGATCCGAACACTATAGAAAATGAATGAGATGAACTGAAGACAAGAGAGCACCAACATTTGAAAGATCTTAAGAGATTCTGTATGAAGAAATTAACTCGGATGACTTGCCATATATTCTCAAACCCTGTCATACATAAAACGAAAGACTCAGATCTGTTTTGAATACAAGGGTGCCAATAATTGTGACAAGGGTGTATTAGAGAAAATTCTTTTTTTCATAATGAGATAATCTCCCCACTTCAAATTGTTTTATTTTAATGTAATCTTGGAATATTGTATTTTTTTACAGCCTTCTTTGCTCATATTTACCAAGGGTGCCAATAATAGTGGAGGGCACTGCATAAATGACTGGATTGCTCATGACATCACTACACTGAAGCTACTACGCCGCCATGTTGGTATGCCCAGGGAGTTATCCCATGCATATTAATAAACAGTGTCACATATTAATGATAACAGTAATTTACCAGTTCCGGTTTTTATTTCTAAAGTCTCACAATACATTTTTACAACGCAAATGTCTTAAGCATGTAAATGGTTAATTATTTAAAGTCTAGAATTTTCACGTCTTATTAGATATAGAGTGAGTTACGTTCATTTTCATTACATTAGCTTACATATCAGATCAGCAGACTACACCTCAACATATGACAAATGTGCTTATTCTGAAATCTAAATACAGATAAATACAGGCAGTATATGTTCTAAAAGTAACAACTAATTTAAACACACATGTAATCTGAAAAATATTGCAGGCCTAATAAGCTGAAAAACGGGTTATTTTGGATCATCATTTTGACTAAGTCAATGGTGGTCTCTGTCTGTTAGACATACCAAGATGGCGGCATGATCGCTTATGGCTGCTTCATCTCCTGCCGTTGGTTTAATGTTCGAGGCGCAATCCTGTCATTTATATAGATCATTGGATATGACAGATCCTCTTTACATTGCTGATCACTTCGTTGAGCCTAAGCCAAAAAAACTTGAAAGTGTTATACGACCGGAAATTAGTCCGTGGACTTTTGTCAATAAGTATTTGTCAAGTACATTGTGACATCACTATGAGTAAAAAACACCTTTCAAAGATCTTACTGTATGTAATTAGAAAAAGGCATGAAATAACAAAAATAATGACACTTTTACCTACATGAGAAGGTATGGACACAAACTCTTGAAATTCTACAGCTCTTTTGTCAAAACACCAACCAACTGTCCTCGATCATCGGTGCAAGGACCTTCGGTCTCTCGAATTCCAAAACCTTTCACAAGGACCATGAGTTTAAATGGCAAGCTGTCATCTACAGAAGTAACTGACATACCTAGCATGTATTGACAAGTCACCTGACCATGTATAAAAGCAAAGCACTTAATCCAGGCCACACAGCTGGTCCAGACCCCTCTGTCTGTGCTTGCTATTTGCTCTGGATGACTCAGATACAACCCAAATAAAACATCCATGTTACTTCCAAAGTAACAATAACAGAGACACTGCTTCATTTAAAAATCACCAAGAACTCTATTAAAGAAATCACAGTTTTCCAAATAATTATTCATTATTCAAGGATTTGTCAAATAACATCAACCTCAGAATTTCCATCAGACACTTACCTATACCTCATTCCAGTCTGGAAGGAGATAGACTCTTGAAGTGACACTCCATTGGTTCTCAGGAAATCCTCCAGGTTTTTGAGCTGGGCGGCTGCCCGCACCTCTCTCAGGCTCCTTATCTCACCCAGTTCACCCCTGCTCTGCCGCAAAGGGCACAGGCCCTGGTCGGACAGGTAGCGGTCGATGTCGCTCCGCATGCTTTCGCTGAAGGACAGCGACAGCATCTTGCCGCTGGTAATGCTGCTGCTCCTTTGTACCGTGTTACCCGGCGGTCCATTCTTGGAGATCTGTTCGGAAGGCACACTCAGTTGGCGGCTGGGAAGGCGGCCGGAGTGGCCGGCGTGCACGACCCGCACATCGGTCAGACTGCTTCTGTGAGTAGCAAACATGCCCTGCCACCAGGTGACCCAGTGCCTGAAGCTGAACTATGAGACTGTGTTTCCCACAGGCACAGAGTGAAGCATGACAGAGACCAGAAGACTCGTGCAAGTCAGTGGCCTTGCTTTAAATAGCCCCCGCCTCCCTTGACAATCAACACCAAACTCACACGTCCATGCATTGTAATATGAGATAGTACAACCCACCCTTCATCTTTCCATGTGTGACCCAAACACGATGGCAAATGTAAAGTACGAGTTTGTCTTAAAAAAAAATTCTGTCATCATTAACACGCCCTCTTGCCTGTATGACTTTCTTTCTTCGCAAGAACACGAAAGAACATATTTTGAAAAATGTGGATGACAGAACAGCACAGCCCCACATTCACTTATATTGTATTGACACAAAACCAATGCACGTGAATGGGGGGCTGTTAACAACATTTTTAAAAATATCGATGACAGAATTTTCATTTTGAAGACGAACTACTCCTTTAAACAGAAAGATCTTAACAGAATGCATTTGTGGGCTCGGGATGGAAGCGAAACTGGTATTTTCTAGTATGCAAGCGTGCTCAAGCAACAGAAGTGAGTAGACATTCAGTCATGCACACGATCCAAACCCTGCTGCAGTTGCTGTGGAAGACACGAGGGCCAGATCTATTCAGCATCTACTCAGCTAAATCAACCAGGAGTCAAAAAATAGACTGGCACTGACCCCAACAAAGGCTGGAATTCTTAAAGCAAACGAGACATGATGTACTTTTCACTTATAATTATAATACAGCACAAATAGAGGCCCACTTGATAGGTCATATATATTCTTGTTACACTAGCAACGCAAAGGTCATGGGTTTAACCCCTAAAGGAACACACATATGAATTCATGGACTGAATGTACTTGAATTAAAGTGCGGCATAAAGGCCATTTCTAAACAGTGACACGGGGCTGTGCAGTCGCCTGCCAATGGCATCATATCCATGTTACTATTGTTACCGCCTTTACTGATGTAGAAACCGCACGACAACAGTGTCTTGGAGCATCTAGCAAGCCACTCGGTTATTTAAAGCAGTCACTTATTTATGGACAACAGTTGTTCGCAACATTGATACAATTGTATTACTTTAGCTTATCCGCAAACATGATTGCTTGTTCCCGTCTGATTGGTGTCCATCAGCAGTGGAGTTGAAATGAAATCGCAGTTTATATTCAAAATATTGGAGAGACAAGTTTAGACAAGTTTAGACAAGTAACGGTTCTTCTCTGTTTCTTTCGATTGTTATCAGAAATATTAAGCACTCTATTGTTTGTGAATGTATACCGGAAGCTCAGTTGGGGTCACAAAAGTGTGCATGCACAGAAACGTTTGTTTATGATGTTAATGTGGCGATGGCATACGGTGAAAGGAGATTAATCAAAGCATGAGCCGACTACGCCACCCCGGATAGGGCCAGGGACCCAAAATTAAGTAAATCACCAAAAGCTCACAGGTTCGTTATTGGCTGAGACAGGTAGCAGACAAAAGGGAAGCTGGTAAACAATTTATTTCACACACACCATCTAAAATACAAAATCACATTTAATTAAAGTCATTAAAAGAAACAGGCCATCATCTTCGTACAAAGCATACACACACTTAAAACGTCCAACCCAGAATTGGGGAAAGTCGTCTGATTGATCCGACAACCGTTGTGCTCACTCACGTCACCACACGCCAAATGTTTCGATATTGTGGACACTACAAACAAGTCAACCACAGCACCACATACAGAGGATCTCGACCGCGACTAATTCCCCCTAATTCTGGAACGAAAAGAAAATTAATAAACTCAATCCCAAAATCACTTACACAAAACAAATTAAACCAAATCACTTAAACAAAACAAATTAAACCAAATCACTTAAACAAAACAAACGAAGTAAACAAAATCACTTAAGCAAAACGAAGTAAACAAAATCACTTAAGCAAAACGAAGTAAACCAAATCACTTACACAAAACAAATTAAACCAAATCACTTAAGCAAAACAGATTAAACCAAATCACTTAAGCAAAACGAAGTAAACAAAATCACTTAAACAAAACCAAATCACTTAGGCAAAACGAAGTAAACAAAATCACTTAAACAAAACGAATTAAACAAAATAAATTTTAAACAAAACGAATTAAACAAAATCAATTTAAACAAAACAAGTTACGCCCAAAATGACATCGATAATAATAGCTAGTCCGGTAATCACCAGTCCTCCGAGAAAGAGAGCCAAATGTCGTGCCTATAGACACGCAGAACGCGATATCGAAGCACGTCAACAGACACTAAATGGTTATTATACACTGGAAATAACTGCCAGCTAAATGGGAATAGATCCTCCACACCAACCGGGACAAAGACGCTGTCCCAGGCACGGCAACGAGTGAAAGAGCAAAAACGGAAATAAACACGACTCTACGGACTGTCCACTTCGGTCCGGAACAGTCAGCTTCATGCATCCGCTACGCAGTGAAATGAAAGTGGAAGGTAAATTAAGCGTCGCACTAAAAGTAACGGGTCTGGAAACAACCCGGTTCAGGAATCCACTAGGCAGTCAGGTAGGAGAAATGGTAAGTTGGACGAATCAGTGCGAACAATAGTGGCACTGTCTATCTCGGAAAACACTCCAGTTCAAGCAGTCGTTATACATGCAGGTACAATAGCGCTAGTCCATAAGGGAGAATCACAGCCCCAAATAGCGCCGGTATCAGCCTGCGAACTGGCGTCGGTTCAGCCTGCTGCAACACCTCCAACACCCAAAGTCACTGCAGCTAATGACCCGTAATGCACCACGCACTTGACGCGGACTTCACTAATGGCTCTCGAAAATACATGGCCATTCACAAATGCCCGCAGTACTCCTCAACCACACTCTTGGACGTGTAGCCCAACCCACCGGAAATAAAGGTACTCCCGGAAGCCCTATAGGACACACCTGTGTGACATGCCAGTCCTATCTACCTTTATACCCCCGGACCGTACCATTTCCTCAAACATAGGTGGGTCAGGCAATCGCATCACCACAATCTACCCCCCCCACAAGTCATCGTAGTCCCGACGATGAACAACGTAGCCTCAAGGTCTGAAAGCCATAGCACGATTTAGCCCTGAAGTAGACCCAGCAGAAATCTGATGAGCCTCAGCCCCTACGGTCCGTGGTAAATGGTACAAATTCGTATGCTGCCCGGCCCTAGCACGTCTAGGTCTAACGATCCTTTCGGAGATACTAGACGGTCCGATAGAATCTGGTACTACGTCTAATGGTACACTTACACTCCTCTCGCTCCCCCCAACTGCACCCCCAGGTACCGCAGGACTCGCCCTTACCTCTGGCGATGCTCTATTCACCCCAATGCTCTCTGGAATTTCTGATGGGGCCTGGGTCACCACCAAGGCTAAATCCCCATCCTCAAATTCCTCAAAGCCTTCCTCTCTTACTGAAGGTACTGGCAACTCCGGCCAATCCTTAAAGGACTCGGTCGGCATGGGATCCCTTTGAACTCTGGGTTTTAGGGACACTCTATGCACGTTACGGACTTTAGTGAGATCTTGCACTGGTGCTACAGAGTACACCGATCCCCCATCCCGTGGCACTCGAACTACCTGATAGATGATCGAGCTCCACAGATCCTGGATCTTATGGCGCCCGGAGAACCCACGTTCTCGCAGATAGACCCTTTGGCCCTCTTCTAGCGGTTGCTCTTTTACCCGTTGATCATGCTTCGCCTTGCGATGCTGAGCTGCGGCCTGCAACCGCTCACGGGCACCTTCGAAGGCCACTTTAAGGCAAGCCTGATGCTCTTCCATCCAATGATGGACTCCACCAGCCACTGGTTCTTGCACCCGACCAAGCAAGAAATCCACAGGCAGTCTAGGCTCTTGCCCGAACATCAAAAAATAAGGACTCTCACCGGTGGCTTGATGGGGAGTGGTATTATAGCAAAATACCACCTGGGACAAACAAGAGGCCCAATCCCTCTTCCTTCCAGTGGGCAAGGTCCGCAACAAATTGTGCAGGGTACGGTTAAACCGTTCACACTGGCCATTACCAGCTGGATGGTATGCGGTAGTACGAGACTTACCCACCTGGTAAAGGGTGCACAACTGCTGGATAAGATGCGATTCGAAGTTACGTCCCTGGTCCGAATGGATACGGCCTGGGACCCCAAACTTAAAGAACCATTCGTCAACCAGGACGCGAGCCACAGTCGCCGCCTGTTGGTCCCGAGTAGGGATTGCCACTGTGAATTTACTAAAAATGTCTGTCATTATTAACACGTTTTCATGCCCCGAACGAGAAGGTTCTAGGACCGTAAAATCAATGGCCACTATCTCATTTGGACGGGAAGCTAACAGATGGGCCATGTAGCTTCTGGGGACTGGGGCAGCCTCTTTGGCTTGCTGGCACCGCTCACATTGCTGTATCCAACGGGCTACATCGGCCGACATCCCAGGCCAGTAGCACCGCTGTCGCACCAGTTCCAAAGTGCGCTCGGTGCCTTGGTGCCCATGACACTGATGCAGTTGGGTCAACACTTCAGTCTGTAACACAACAGGCAGCACCAGCTGCAACACCTTTGCACCACCATCAGGACTGCAAACCCGTCGATATAATAGGCCCCCCAGTTCCTCCAACCGCTCCCATTGCCGGAGTAACACCAACACTAGCTTGGGTAACTGTCGTCGTTCTTGGGGCCCTGGGCCTTGCCCTTGGCGCCAAAATTTAAAAGCTGAACTGATAATGGGATCCTCCTCCTGTAATCGAGCCAACTCTGGTCTAGATCGATTTGGCATCACCTGCATGGCCCTCACAGTGGTGGAGTCTGCCCGATCCACCACTCCAGCACGCCTAAGCAGTTCAGGAACTAATGTTCCCAACGAGCCTTCCCTTTCCAGGTACCGTTCCTTAGGAGTCATGCGTGATAGCGCATCCGCATTCTGGTTAGATCTCCCGGATCGGTACTGCACTTCGAAATCAAAGGCCGCTAGTTCAGCTGCCCATCGCTGTTCGGTGGCACCTAACTTAGCAGTCGCCAAATGACTAAGGGGGTTATTGTCTGTACGAACGATACAACGATGGCCCAATAAGTACTCACGAAACTTTTCAGCCATGGCCCATTTTAGAGCCAAAAACTCAAGCCGCATAGAACTATAGGTAGCAGTGTTATGCTCTGCAGGACGCAGGCTACGGCTGGCATAGGCCACTGGTCTCACCTTGCCCCCAATCTCTTGAGACAGTACAGCACCTAACCCTACATAGCTGGCATCGACTTCCAAGATAAACGGTAACTTAAAATCAGCATATGCCAGGACTGGTGTGGTGGCAAGCTTAGCTTTCAGGGTCCGGAATGCTTGTTCACACTGTTCGGACCATAACGCATCCAACTCCTGTATCTTAGTTCTCCCCTTCCCTTGTCCTACCTCCCCTACCAGCCGATGCAACGGTGCTGCTATCTGAGCAAACCCTTCCACAAATCGCCGATAGTAACTACCAAATCCCAGAAAGGTACGTAGCTCTGACACAGTCTTGGGGCGTGGCCACTGCGCCACAACCTCAACCTTTGCCGGGTCTGTGGCCACTCCTTGGGGGGATATTACGTGTCCTAAGTACTGCACCTTTTCTCTAAAAAATGCACACTTGGCCAAGTTTACCTTAAGATCAGCAGCCCGCAACCGTTCCAGCACCATCCTCAACCTCTGTAAATGATGTTGCACAGAGGAGGAATAGACAATAATATCGTCTAGATACAGCAGGAGAGACTGATGTTGCTGGTCGCCAAACAGCCGTTGCATCAACCGCTGGAAGGTGCCTGGTGCGTTACACAAACCAAAAGGCATACGGTTCCATTCATATAAACCAAAAGGTGTACAAAAAGCTGTTTTGTAGCGATCAGCCTCTGCAACCGGGACTTGATTATATCCGCTGGCCAGATCTAGCGTAGTGAACCAGCGAGCCCCTGTCAATGAATCCAATGTCTCATCGATTCGAGGCAGTGGAAACGAATCTTTCCGAGTTTTAGCATTGAGTTGGCGGTAGTCTACGCACATGCGTAGGCCACCGTCCTTCTTCTTAACCAATACTAATGGGGAGGCGTACGGGCTACAACTTTCCCGGATCACTTGGGTGTCTAAAAGCTGGCCAATATGAGTCTTAACTAACTCATATTCAGATGGAGGAATCCGTCTATAGCGTTGTCGAACAGGCGTCTCGTCGATTAAAGGAATTTCATGGGACAGGAGGTCGGTACAACCCAAGTCTCCCTCCCCAGCAGAGAACACCGCCTGGAATTCCTGAAGGAGAGCCCTAACCTTGCCCTGTTCCTCATCCGACAGCCCTGACAGTTCTATGTTCTCGACCTGTGCTGCCTCAGGGGCTGCCATCATATCACAAGTCACTGTGATAGCAGGAACCGCAGATACCTCAGTCAGTCCGGCAGGTGAATCCACCAGATACACTTCCCGCAACTTCCCGAGGATGGTTTTCGGGTATAAAACAGCGTCGAGAACACCCACATTGACAACAGGCACCCAAACCAAACCACCGTCGACATACACTAACGACGGAGAGGCCAATAAGCCAGCAGGCAGACCAGTGTCAAGGGGCTCGAATAACACGATCTTATCTCTAAACATGGACGAACATGTTGCTGTTACAAACTTCATAGTGCCCCCTGGAACGCGACAAACCCGATGCCCACGGACTCTTACATTGCCCCCGTATGCCAGAACGCCATCTACTTTCTGACAGGCTTGGAAGGCCCGAGATATTCCCACGTCTTGGGTCACTAATGGTAGCTCAAATAGGGTCGGTCCGTACTGCCCGAAAAGCTCACGATAACAGCGACCAAGAACATTCATTCCCAAAATCCCAGGAACACTAGAATTACCCCCAGGTGGATCACGCACAACCAATATGCCACACCCTGATACCACACGATCACACAGTTCAACGTCCAATTCCATATACCCTATATAAGGGATTTCCAGTCCATTGGCTGCTCTAAGCTGTAACCAATGACAGTTTTGTAATCGACGCTGGCCCCATGGTTCGAATCCAGACCGAAAACAACTCTCTGTAATGGTCGATACCATGGAACCAGTGTCTATCAAACAGGGTATGGGCACACCGCCAATATTTGCAACTAAATGTGGGCATGAGGAGACTAAACGAGGCACAGAACCGCTGGCACGAAAATCACAAGAGCCATTCTTACCTCCAACCGAACTGAGACTCTGCAGTCCGGTGGGTACTAGTTTTCCGGCTGGTTAGGGACACTTGACCTAGCATCACGAGATATCAGGTTACTCCGGGAATGGTTTTGAGGGCCAGACGAATGGGGCTGCCACTGACAGTCTCGAGCAAAATGGCCAGGCTGTTGACACCGTCTGCAAATCACGTAACTAGAACGCAGTGGCTGACCACGAGACTGGGGACTATGGTTACGGGCTAAAGTCTGAGAAAGCTGATCAATTTGCTGTTGCTGTCGAATCAGCATGTCCTTCAACTCCCTAAATTCCTGTGAATGATGTCCCTGCTCAGGATTTACCCCAGAATCATCTTTAACGCCACATTGATGTCCCTGCACCAAAGGAACAGACTGACTGCGCCCCCGTACACCGCCTGGCACTCCCTCTCTCTCCCAGCGAATTGCTTCCCCTCGGACATCTAACAGTGTTGCAGCAGGCTGACGCCTTACCAATTGTTTCAATTCTCTGCGCAAGGCATTATCCAACACACATTCAATAAACTGATCCCTAACTACCACCTGCGCATCTAAAATGGCATGCGGAGACTGTTGTTTAAGCTTGTCAAATAAACTCAAGAGCGCCAGGGAGAACTCTTGTAACGTTTCTCCCTCCAACTGTCGCCGTGAGTAAAAGGCTTCTTGAAGCGTAATATAGGACTCGAGACAGCCATACACTTCACGCAACGCAGAAATAATCTTCTCAGGATTATCTTTATCAGGGCTCGGCCGATATTTAATCTCATCCCGAGCCTCTCCCTCAAGATGATCAAACAAAAAGAAAGCCTGCTCGACAGCCGTCATCGTCCGCATGCGCATGCACGCCTGAGCTTCTTCGACCCACTCGTCAATGCCTACACCAGACCTACCATTAAATTTGGGACAGCGCCGTTCACGAGGAACAAAAACAAAGCGCTCAACGGTGTTAACATTGGATCCTACAGATATAGGCGTTAATGGCCGTGACGCACTACTAGAGCCTGCGCCAGGATCAAGCAACTCAACCGGTGTCTGCTCCTGTCGCAGTCGATTGTTATCGGCCTTCAACTGAGCCACAAGGTCTCTCATTTCCTGTAATTCAGCCTCCATCTCTACACAATATAAGGGGTAATCACCAGACGCGTCTCCACCATATGGTCAAGTAGAAGAAAGAAAATATATATATGTGTGAAAAAAAAAATACAAATCCCTACGTCTGTACCCGTACAACAGCCAAGACCCTGCCGACTACGCCAAATGTGGCGATGGCATACGGTGAAAGGAGATTAATCAAAGCATGAGCCGACTACGCCACCCCGGATAGGGCCAGGGACCCAAAATTAAGTAAATCACCAAAAGCTCACAGGTTCGTTATTGGCTGAGACAGGTAGCAGACAAAAGGGAAGCTGGTAAACAATTTATTTCACACACACCATCTAAAATACAAAATCACATTTAATTAAAGTCATTAAAAGAAACAGGCCATCATCTTCGTACAAAGCATACACACACTTAAAACGTCCAACCCAGAATTGGGGAAAGTCGTCTGATTGATCCGACAACCGTTGTGCTCACTCACGTCACCACACGCCAAATGTTTCGATATTGTGGACACTACAAACAAGTCAACCACAGCACCACATACAGAGGATCTCGACCGCGACTAATTCCCCCTAATTCTGGAACGAAAAGAAAATTAATAAACTCAATCCCAAAATCACTTACACAAAACAAATTAAACCAAATCACTTAAACAAAACAAATTAAACCAAATCACTTAAACAAAACAAACGAAGTAAACAAAATCACTTAAGCAAAACGAAGTAAACAAAATCACTTAAGCAAAACGAAGTAAACCAAATCACTTACACAAAACAAATTAAACCAAATCACTTAAGCAAAACAGATTAAACCAAATCACTTAAGCAAAACGAAGTAAACAAAATCACTTAAACAAAACCAAATCACTTAGGCAAAACGAAGTAAACAAAATCACTTAAACAAAACGAATTAAACAAAATAAATTTTAAACAAAACGAATTAAACAAAATCAATTTAAACAAAACAAGTTACGCCCAAAATGACATCGATAATAATAGCTAGTCCGGTAATCACCAGTCCTCCGAGAAAGAGAGCCAAATGTCGTGCCTATAGACACGCAGAACGCGATATCGAAGCACGTCAACAGACACTAAATGGTTATTATACACTGGAAATAACTGCCAGCTAAATGGGAATAGATCCTCCACACCAACCGGGACAAAGACGCTGTCCCAGGCACGGCAACGAGTGAAAGAGCAAAAACGGAAATAAACACGACTCTACGGACTGTCCACTTCGGTCCGGAACAGTCAGCTTCATGCATCCGCTACGCAGTGAAATGAAAGTGGAAGGTAAATTAAGCGTCGCACTAAAAGTAACGGGTCTGGAAACAACCCGGTTCAGGAATCCACTAGGCAGTCAGGTAGGAGAAATGGTAAGTTGGACGAATCAGTGCGAACAATAGTGGCACTGTCTATCTCGGAAAACACTCCAGTTCAAGCAGTCGTTATACATGCAGGTACAATAGCGCTAGTCCATAAGGGAGAATCACAGCCCCAAATAGCGCCGGTATCAGCCTGCGAACTGGCGTCGGTTCAGCCTGCTGCAACACCTCCAACACCCAAAGTCACTGCAGCTAATGACCCGTAATGCACCACGCACTTGACGCGGACTTCACTAATGGCTCTCGAAAATACATGGCCATTCACAAATGCCCGCAGTACTCCTCAACCACACTCTTGGACGTGTAGCCCAACCCACCGGAAATAAAGGTACTCCCGGAAGCCCTATAGGACACACCTGTGTGACATGCCAGTCCTATCTACCTTTATACCCCCGGACCGTACCATTTCCTCAAACATAGGTGGGTCAGGCAATCGCATCACCACATTAAGATGAAACCGTCTATACAGAAAATGTATAGCAACATTAGCAGTTTTATATTCAATATTCAATAACATTACATGAATTAATAACAATCAGAAAAGTTAAGAAATATTAATTTGATTAATATCTGCAAAATGCAGATATCACTCAGTATCAGCTATCCCTTCGTTGATCTCCTTTCCGCAACTAAATGTGCACACCTCCAAACAACAATAAATTGAATGGTATTTATTCAGAACTATCTACCCTGTATAAACTTAGAAAACTATAAAAAAATTATAATTTACTTGACATGAACATCATAACATCCTCACAGCACTGATAGTTCACAAAAATGTTTTAATTCTTTCATCATTTACTCACCCACTTAAAACTTATATGACTTTCTCTTATCTGCAGAACACAAAGGGAGATATTTTAAAGAATGTTTGTAACCAAATAGAGGAACCCATTAACTTGCATTGCTGTTGTGTCTATACAGGTTTCCAACTTTCTTAAAAATATCTTATTTTGTGTTCTGCAGATGAAAGAAAGATTAGAATAAAGGATTAAAATGGCTTGAAAAAAAGAAAAATAAAGTTTTGAATTACTTGAGTGTGTGTACACCATTTTTGGGTGAACAATCCCTTTAAGACTTCGGCAGAATTCAGAGCAACTTAAAGCATACAGTAAAACTAACACAATCATGCCTTCAAGCCTAGGACAACATGTACAGTATATGTCAGGTCTCATTTGACAAATTATAGCCTGTTTGTTCAAATCTCAACATCTCAAGACAAAGTACAACTCATGAGGGTCTCGAGATTCAGTTATGGGTGGAAAAAAGATTATGTTAGATTGGATTCAACTTTATTGTCATTGTGCCGAGCTAATAAAATGCAGAAGATTAACAATATTCTACCCTCAGCTCCTTCTCCGAAGCTTAAGAAGTCTTTTCCAAACCGTATTTGTTTTTCCTCATAACTAAAACATCCCGGTGCAGAACAGTAGACCAAGACTGCTTATTTGAATCAAAGCCCCACTCACCGCACCTCTGCCATGCATATTCCCATAACCCAGGACGGGGTTGTGGTTGTGAGCAGAACCACCATGCAACATCTTCAAGCAGGACTCATACCCATCTCAAGTTCTGGCTTTGTACTCACCCGGTTCCGTGGAGGGCGAGTGACATACGGGTTTTGCACTACGCTGCTCATCTGGAACCTAAAAGCTGGTCCACACACTAATGAAGACTCCTGTTTTCCACCAAAACTGAGAGCACCTGATATGAGACTAAATGACAGCAAAGCTCCACCCCTCAACAAAATCAAATGGCAACCACTTTTGGCGAATGTCGTCTCTAATGCTTTCTGAACCTATTACGGTGCAAGAATGCTCTGCAAACATTAATTATTCAGGACAACTTGTGCTCTAAAAGCCTTTGATGTTAGAGCACAAAAAAGAGGACTAAAAGCCATTTTTACTCCTGTGTTTTGTGCGAGTACAAAATTAAGAAGATACAACCAAGCGACTGTGCAGAAGAGAATCAAGAACAAACTGAGCAGTGACCAAGTCTTACAAGATGAGATGGATTGTACTGTAACAAAGAATATGTCAGATAAAACCTACTTAAAAAAGGGTATTCCTAACCGGTATATGAAAATGGACAGAAATTCCACACTGTATATACTGTAGAATAGATAGACTTCTGCAAACAAAGGACGGAAACTACTCAAGTGAAAATTAGTGTGCTGAATGCAGATGCTTACTATACATGTGAGTGGAAATAAAACCCAGAAGGCAAATTAATTCTTCAGAAAGGAAATGATGAGTGCTGAGATATGATGCCTATTACATCAAAAAGCACATTAGCCTTTAATACATTTATATTGCTTGTGTTAATTACAGTGAATATTGCATACGTTGCTGTAATTTCTTATTTAGTACTCCAGGCTCGCCTTTAAAACAGTAGCATCTATTATTTAGCCGAGACCATTTCCCAGTGAAGTCCCATCCACTATAATTACATAACTCATTTCATAGGCCGGCACGTATCTGCACTCTTTTTTTTAAGACTGAAACTCTACCGGAATGCCAATATGCATGATGTTTCATGAAACTGAACAGACCTAAATCATTAAGAAATGGCACCTCCTGTTTTCAAGATGTCTGTGACAAGAATAGCTCTCACACAGATTATCAAAGTCAGGAATAGCCACAGTATTGCTCGTCTGGAGGAAAATAAGTACGTGTAACTGTGCAGAATGCTGCTGATGATTATTGAAGGAATGGCCTGACTCACAGGAATTTGTTACTATTTTACGAGTGGCTCAGGTGATGTGAATCATACAAAAACATACAATTATTAGAAACAAGCCACATTAAAGCCGCTCCCATAACACCACACCTAAACCCAACGTCACTAATGTACAAATGAGATTGAATGAATTGATGCGAATTAGCCACCTCGTAAAATAGTTATGAATTGCTGTGATATAATTGTGGAAGGAACACTTGTAGCTCCCTCAAAATCTATACAAAATGTAATCGTTTTTCTGTAATTAAAGTGATAGTAAACCCCACAATAAAAATGCTGTCATCTCACCCCTGTATCATTAGAAACATGTATGTTTCTTTATTCCAAATAACACAAAAGAAGATATTTTGAAAAAAGTTGGTAACCGAACAAGGGTGGCACATATTCACTGGTTTAATGTCCATACAATAGAACTGAATGGGTGCCCTTGCTGTTAGCTTACCAACTTAAACGTCTTTTGTGTTCTGCAGAAGAAAGAAAGTCATACAGGTTTGTAATGACAAGTGGGTGAGTATATAATGACAGAATTCACATTGTTGGGTGAAATCACTTTATATATAATTATAGACAGTAGGTTAACCAGGAGCCTCATAGTCTTATAGAATAACTAAGTACTGGGAACTGGAGAGACAGATTACTGTATACTGCTGTAAGTAAGTCGCCAGCTTAAGTTCAATAAGTGCACAAGTTAAATATGGTTACTTATAATCAATGAGAAACATTCATGGCCTAAGCATGTTACCGGAGAGTAAGCGATATTACAATCCAGCTCTATCACCACAGTGCCCTTGAGCACTTAACTCCAGGATCCCTATAGGGACGTTTTCTGAGTTTAGTGGACTGTATATAGTGCTCTGGATGAAAGCAGAGACGTGCTTATATTTACACATGAAGAGCTGATGTACAGTACCTGTAAAACGGCAGCTGCCTCTTTGGACTGCCATATCGAGCTCTGAAGCAGACGGAGAAGAAGAGGACAGATAAAGAATGTTAATAAGACGAGTAGATGTGAATGTAGTTTAATACAATTTTGAGGAAAAGTCCACACACCTTTGTCCAACCCTGATTTAACTTCATTTAGTGGCGGTTAAAAAAATTACATTAATATGCAGCTCATGTAAAGCAACTTTGGAAAAAAACATCTAATGAGTAAACAAAGAAAAAATAGACATCTTTTTAATAAAATTTAGATGACTACATTGTGGTGAGGAAGGCGGGACAAGAGGCGTAAGGTTGCAATCACTTACACCACCGGCCCCGCCTCCCAGCTTTTTTTTATAGATTTACATTTACATTTATGCATTTGGCAGACGCTTTTTTCCAAAGCGACTTAGATTTCATTATACTATACATTTGTTTCTAAGTATTTGCAATCCTCTGGGCTCGAACTAAAACAACAGGAGAGCCAGTTCTCAAAACTCCTCTCATGCACATTCACCTCTCAGGAGAGCCAGTCGGCCGGGTGGAGAGACGGGCAGGAGAGTCCGTGTTAGTTTCGGGGTACATGGAGCCGTGAGGGAGGTGAAACCAGCTGACCGGTCTCACTCAGATTCTCAGCTTCTGTACAGGAAGAAAGTTCACCATAATTGCAACTTTACTTTTTACCAAAAAAAAACGATAATTTATTCATTAAAACTGGATGTAATGGACATTAAGATGAGGTGCACAAATAGAAATAGAGTACGATGTAGGTCATCTGTGTAAAAGAAGCATGGCCAGTAGGTGGCGTCAAACACTCGTTTCCCAGATACAGTAAACGCACAACAGTCAAGGAGACCATCAGTTAGACTTCATAAGAGCTCACCATCTTTGTCTCATTTCTAATTTGACTAGAATCGTCCTGCCATACAGTTCTGTGCCATTTTGTTCCTGAAAGCAGACAGCTAAGCCATACTAAACTTTCTTATGTTGACTTCAAATCTTGTTGTTCTCAAACAGCTTCTAAGTTATTGAGCTAACATAAAAAAGATTTGTTTTCATGAAGACTGACTGCAATAACTACAAAACAATTGTGCCAAACAGCAACACGAGGTGTCAATCCTTGTGTGTTATTTCCAGCATACTGCTTTTATCAGTAAACAAGCGTGAAACTGCGGTGGAAAGCCTGATGGGGTCCACCTGCTGTCTGCTCACACCGCTTAGCCAACTGGCTCATCTCCAGTCTGGCGCAATTTCACCAGCGGTGCATTATAATCTGCAGAGCTGAAACCTGCAGGAAGGTGAAGTGAGAGAGAGTGAAGAGTGGACACTTTACACAGCTCTGTGTGGCAGGTGGCGTATAGAGATGCTACTGCAAAGTGATGCAATGTACCAGAAGAAACAGAGGAACAAACAGCGGGCCAGTGAGGATTGTGGGTTATAGACACTTAATGTATTCCACTGGACAACAATCACATTAAAGAAGTTCCAGAGTCAAATTTACGAATACACAGAGAAAAGCATGTTTTAACCAATAACGTTACAAAGACCAATGCAACAACTTAATATTTCCATACTGTAGAAATCAATATATTTAGCTGTGAATTTTGACAAGCGTCCATTCCAAATAAAAACTATTTGTGAAATCCTGGGTCACACCCCAAAGAACCTAACTCGACCTCCTGAAATGCACACGGACAATTAGGTACATTTTACCAGTCTTTATCGCATCACTTATCTCGGGCCTCTTGTATCAGAATACGTCTCAACCCTGTGGTCAAATGCTGAATTCACCTTAAGTCTGATGGTTAACTCTGTGGTTTTGGATGACCATTTGACAAAGAGACAACAGGTTCAATCTGGCCCTCGATATGTTTGCTGAAGCATCCACTGAGCTGCCAGGTGGCATGAGGTAGCAATCACCCCACATGACCTCAGTACTCACGGCATCAAATCATAAAAAATGTTTCAAAAGATGAGGAATCATCAGCATCATAGAGACAAATTGTATACACAATACTGTGTCTAGTGTACAACCGGGCTTAATGTGCTCATTCCATAACTATGTGTGTTTAAATACATCAAGAACGTTCTACAGATAATCCGATACGTGCACGTATAAACAATGTGTTTAGGCTATGGGTGATTTTATTTGGTATTTCAAAATAAAGGGGAATGTAAATAGATTTATAATCTCAAGATCACATTTCTGCTGTCTCATGCTGCTAAGGGTGGCATTGTGCGGGAGGCAGAGGGAGGGGGTTGTATTGGCTATAACAGTCAAGCATGAGCATTACTCTGCACACATTCACACACACAAACAGGTCATCTGTGATCTATGATGTTTAGAAATGTGAATGCAAACGTATGCTTCGGACATGAATGCTGATTCAGTAAAACCAATTCAAAATTCATAATAACATCTACTCTACATACAGTATTTCACAAGTGTACCGTACATCAACAATATACTGTATGTCTTTAAATACAGTTTTGGAAATAAAGAATTAAGACAATGAATTCAACAGCAAAATATACAGAATACATACTGTAAGTTTAGGTCTCTTATCTTTTTGACAAATACAGAGAGAGATGGGGCGGGTGCTTTTTGAGATCATAATGCAGTTGCCTCTTAGGGATTCTGGGCAGCTTACTGCATTGTCATCTCTCTCTCTCTCTCTCTCTCTCTCTCTCTCAGCAGTATCCCTGTAACTCCGCTTCAATAGCTTCTTGCTGTGAGGTGAGTGGTATTCTGTGTCAATAGTAGACATTCACTTCCCCAAAGGCTTTTAAGAGCTAGTGCAAAAGACACGAAGTGTTGGTTGCACATGTGTCAGTTGTCTTTAGGAATGCATCCAAGATGTTGCTTTCCATATCTTCAGTTAACTACTAAATCAATCATAATTGCCCTGTTATAGTGTTCTGTAATGTAAGAAATCTTGCAATACTTGGCTCTTGGCACAAACCTCAGTTCTTCTGTGCCTATAAAAGAGTTAGGAGGACCTTATTCCGTGCATGGAAATGTCCAGCAAAGTTATCAGACATGCTTTGGAATTGGCTCTAACTAGTTTTCTTAGGGGGATAATTAACCCCAAAAAAAATTTCTAAGTGTTTTGCTGAAGAAAGTCATACAGGTCTGGAATGACTTGGGATGCCGTCAAACAGAAAAAGTCTGTTAAGTCACGTATGCACTACTAGTTTGTGTTACACCACCTAACCCTTCATATGAAAACTTCCCATTAACTTCCCATGAAGTTTTTAAAGTTGTAAAAAGTTTTAAGTTTACCTTAGACAAGCAGATTCATTGATTATATTAGGAGCAATCTAGCTTTTCAGTGCTTGCTTCCAGTACAGATAACTTAATAGAGAAACCTGACGTACGATTTCAACTGCAAACCTTGTAAACACAGAGAAGCTGAACTCACAAATCTGAGTCTGTACTTTAAAAACATAATGGACTTATGAATTTAGCATGCAATGGAATAAGTGGGCAAGGTGTACTAAAAGTTTAGCTACAGCCACTGAAACCCAGCTTCACATGCTCCAGGGAAGCAATGTTCAGACAAAATGTTTTGAAGCAGAAAGAGAGATATTTCAAGATATATTTTCAGAGTTTGAACCAAAGCCAAACTGTGTGAAAGTAAACAGTTATCACCCATAATAAACCGCACATACATGTGAAGGATGCATAAGCATACATATAAACATGAAATCTTCCTCAGGCATTATCTTACATTGCCAATACAGTTTCCCCCAAAACAGGATACGATTTTAACACCCGTTGCATCGTAGAATGCAAGGTTTTGTAAGTGTTTTGCTTAAAACACACTGTTAGCGATTTCTGTAAATAACACAGTATTTAACTGTAATATGAACAGTATTTTACTGTAGAACAGTTTTACAGAATGTTACTGTACGCTACTGATGCATTGTGGGAACAATCTTCTTTGAGGCATTGAAGTACAGTAAAATACAGTAAATTAATTTACTGTAAATCAAAATACAGTAAATGTATTTGAGCGCGAAATTTGACCAATCACAGAAAGGCATGGGTGTCCGCCTGAAGAAAGAAGCAAACCAACCAAAAGCAGATGCAAGAATCTGACAGGTTCAAAGGTACCAACAGATGTTCCTGTTTTATGAACATATTTGATATTATGGGTTTAGTTATTTAATTTAAAAAAGTGGGCGTCACTTCATGTCGTGAAATTACCTCATGCTTATAATGTAGTTTGACGAGCGCGCAGATAGGTAGAGAGCTTTGAGGCGAAAACTCGTTTGTGGACTGAAGAAAAGTAAACTCTGCCGTAGAAAATGTAAACCTTGAAGAACAAACATAAACCGGTCTCTGTCTCTTGGGGTTGACCGAGTTGTGAGCAGGTGAGTGTTTGTCTGTCAAACCGAGCTATTGTTTGATAAAGCGAAGTATTGTGGGTTTGGTTTGAAGTTGTGTTCTGTAAATCATATAATTGCTTGCTGTTAAATGATTACTTCATGTAATTGTACAGCTTACATTTACGTAAAACCCGCAATGTTCGTGTGTAAACACTGTGGCATCTCTGAGGAGACATTATACACGTTTAATAATCATGTGAAACGGCACAAAAACATGGCGAACTTCAAGTTCTCGTGTGCAGTTCCTGAATGCCCATGCACGTTTCAAAGCGCCTCTGCACTTCAGTCGCACATGTACCGCAAACATAGAAGGCCCGCAGAAAAACCGAACAGATCTGAATAACATGATGTCAATTATAGATGCAGTGTTGAAGGATGTACATTCGTGTCAGCTAAACTCACAATCCATCAGTGGCGGCCGGCCAATAGAGGGCGCTAGGGCGCCGCCCCCCTTAAGCCACAAAAAAAAAAATTAAAACAATTAAAACAAAAATAGTAATAATAATGAGAAAAACATTAGTATGTCAATATTTGTGTGTTTTAAATATGGAATGCACCCAGTAATACATGTAAAATATGATACAAAATCATATTTGCAACCTTTCCTCTGCCTGTCTGACCGCTTCATCAGCTCTGGGGCGATAGAGAAAGCGCCCCAAGGAGGCGGGTCTATGTAGCAGTTAAGCCAATTGCTAATTTAAGATATGAATGTATGACATAAAATTTAGCCAATCAGCGTTCTTAAATAGAATCCAAGAAGGGCGATCATTTTATCGCCCCAAGCCCTGATAAAATAAGGACTGGGCTCTAGGGGCGCCATTTTTACTAAACGACAATGGCGACCGCGGACGTTACTCCTCCAAGACCCAACCCTAACTCGGTGAAATCTCTCCTCCAAGATCCGTTTGAGAGGAGAACTTTGTCGGAGAAAGTTCGGGTGAAAGAGCTGGGCCCAGATCAACCTGACCTCTCAATCAAACAGCAGGCTAGCGAAAAAGGGAAGCAGTATATGCGCGGCTTCTCCCGTAGCTGGTACACCAGGAAGGCTTGGCTAGCTGGGTGCACCCATGCTAATGCTTTATTTTGCTTTCCACTCTGTTCTGACAGCATGCATATTGTGTTGCCTATTTACTACCAATGGCACCAACAGCCTTTCCAAAAGATGTTACTTATATGTAGAAATAGTCAATTGTTTACAAGTTCAGATTTAAATGCAAATAAAAGGCTTGTGTTTGTGCATCATGATGTTTATGTGTTTGTGTACGAATGCCTCAACTTTTTAATATTGGCATTAAATAATTACTGACTATTTCACTGAGCACTGCTGTCCTGCAGTTTGTGTTAAATTTTATTGCGATGGTTACGGAAACAAAAAAGTATGGCACAGCCCCACCGAGAATATTTTTCACCAGCCGCCACTGCAATCCATAGCATCTTTCTGCATTTGCTGCTAAAATACTTTGGTTGTCTGGATAGATAAAAATGAACATGTTCTGATAATGAACCCGTTTTGTTTTATGTAAAGGTTAATTGTGAGGATCAACCCCAACAACAGCAAGTGCTCCTCTAAGTTCCAAGTCAGCAAACGAAGTGAGAAGATGGTGCAAAGGAAGAACACTTATATCGGTTATATTGATCTTGTAACAGTTTTTTATCAATTCATAAACATATTCGTAAATGTAATTTTTGAAGATAGATCTTATGACTGAATTTGGTCATGAATTGATTTTAAATCTCTATTGTGTTTGTGTACAAATGCAGTTTTCAGAGCAGGTTTGAAACAACAGTTGCGGTTAAGCAAACTCAGGAGAGTCTTTTTTACTTGTATGTTTTGAAGATTGGTTTTAAGACTAAAATTGTTTATGAATTTATTTAAAATACTCTGTCGACACTGTTATGTATAAATGTTTGAAAACAGAGAAAAAAGTTTGTGGAAAGAACTGTTGCAATTGAGTAATAAAGTTTTAAAAAGTGACTTTCTGTCATTGTTTATTTTTATTTACTGAAACACGTTACAGTAAATACAGTCTTTTAAAATGTGTAGTTTTACCAAAAATGTTTTTTAGGTTTTACAGTAAGAAAATACTCTACAGTAAATACCTTTACAGCAAATTAAATAATACTGTGAATAACTTTACAGCAAGGTAATTATTACTGTAAACATTAATACAGTATTCTTACTGTAAGTATAATTTACAGTAAATTACTGGCAAACTGCTGCCAGTAAGTTACTGTAAATTCTACAGGAAACTTCTAACAGTGCATGAAAAAAGCCACAACATACAAATAGTCTCACTCTCTAGATGTAGAATACGGTATAAGAACACACTGCGGTTCAGTACTCACCGGTGTCTTGCAGAGCACTGTCCGATAACTCCAGCTTAGTTTTGACAGTAGAAACGCAGATGGGCTAAGCAGAATCCTCTCTGAAAGGTGTAAGATATTGAGAAAAGAAGAGACAGACAGGGAACAGAAAGAAAGGGAGGAGTGCGCTCAGGATGTTGCTGCTGCTTTGGCTTGCAGTAATGTATTCCTCTCCAAGTTCAGCAGTCTGCTACCCTGGCTATGCAGATCATCAACTCTGTGTGTCTCTGTGTGTGTGAAGATGTACTATCTGAGGGTGAAATACACAAAAACATAATAAACAATGCTGATGTGCTTGTCTGCGTGTAAACTAAAGAATGAAGCCATAAAGCTATTGGACTGACATTGGAGAGTCATTCTACAAAACCAATTTAGTCTCTTTTATACCCTGACAACAAAAATGCAGTAACTTATTTATAACTATAATTTTAGCTTTTTGGCCTGTCCTGAGTCATGTCTTTCCAAATATGTCTTGCCATATATGCGAGTACATTTTTAGTGTTGGAAACAAAATAAATGGAAATAAAGGATTCTGCCTTTATTCTCCTTTATTATTATTGATTTTGGAAATATGAATAATGATCAAATATTAATTTAGCACAATGTTATTCATTCAAATGTACAGTAAGACTACTGAATGTTTAAAATATGTACTTTATAAAAAATATATATACATATATTATAAAATGTAGTCTAAAAATGTATTCAATTTGTATTCAAATAAAGACTGCTGAAATATTTTTTTATAAATATGCAGATAAATAATGAAATAAAAGAGAATACTGCTTGAAAGTAATGATACAACGCAAATGTATCTTTTATGTTTTTGCTCTTTTAACTCTTTTAACCTAGAAAAGTTTAAACACAACCCAGAGCCTAAAACATAGAATTTAAAGTTACCTTTGGCAGAGCTTTTAACTGCATTTCACAGAAAATACATATGGTGTGTGCGCAAACTTGAATCATCTTACAGGTTCCACCAGGCTAAACTATCAATTTGCCTCAGGGACACAGAGGTGAAAGAACACTTTCTATAGATAAGCTCTGGTTTCTGTCTGCACCGTCTAAAGTGACGCAGCATCACAGTGTTTGTTCCATCCAACTAAACATTCAACACTTCACTGAAACTCTCTCACCCAAGGCTCAAAGAGCATCACTTGAAATAGAGGTGATAGCTGCTGAAGGTGATGGCAGGCTGAGCTTACAGGGATACTTCACCCAAAAATGAAAATTCTGTCATCATTTACTCACCTTCGAGTTGTTCCAAATCTGTATAAATGTCTTTGTTCTGATGAACACGGAGAAAGATATTTGGAAGAATGCTTAGAACCAGACAGATTTTGTCCCCCTATTGACTGCCATAGTAGGAAAAAATTACTTTTTTTGTTCTATTGAACACAAAAGAAGACATTTTAAAGAATGTAGGACAGAAAACAGTTCTGAGTTTTGACTACCATTGTATTTTTTCCTGCTATGGTAGTCAATGGGGGGCAAAATCTGTCTGGTTATAAGCATTCTTCCAAATATCTTTCCCTGTGTTCATCAGAACAAAGACATTTATACATAATTGAAACAACTCGAAGGTGACTAAATGATGATAGAATTCTCATTTTTGAGTGAAGTATCCCTTTTAGGCCCTGTCCTTGAAGTAGAGACAGGAACGTTTCAGTTCTCTCTGTCACTTCGGCTCACACCGATCTGTGGTGATAGACTTGCTGGAAGCATCCGAAGTCTTTCATGTCATGGCACTTACGTCACACAAAAGGGAGAATGTGATGACTATTCTTTGGAGCTGTAAAAGTTCAACTAAATATGTATGCTCATCTAACCTGTAAAACACAGATTTATTCTGAACTCTTCTGCCCACAGTCAAAGGATGATTTAAGAGAGCCTTGCATTCTGTATTTTGTTCCCAAAAAACATGTGCAAAAAACATTGTCCATGGTTTATCACAGTGGTTGTGCATAATGCTGCTTTAGCATGGGCATTAAATGAGGTGCTGAATGGACAGCTGCTTTCATCAGTTTTCTCTGGACCAAGTGACTTAACTGGCGATATATTTTTACATTCTGCATGTCATTGCAGATTGAATTTCAGTTGGAGGTCTAATACTGAAATTTTTAAATGGCTCTGAAATCTATTTACAGCATCTATTGTTAAAGGGATACTCCACCCAAAAATTCTGTCATGAATTACTCAACCTCTAGTTGTTTCAAACTAGTTGTTCTGTTGAACACATAGAGATATTTTGGAATAATGTTAGCAACCAACAGTTCTGAAGCACAATTGACTGCCATAGTAGGAAACATTTAATCGTAGTCAAATGTGCCCCAGAACAGTTTGTTTTCCTACATTCCTCAAAAAATATTTTTTAGTGATCAACAGAACCAAAAAAATGCCTGAACATTTTTGCCTACTATGGCAGTCAATGGTGCTTCGGAACTGTTGGTTGCTAACATTGTTCCAAATGCTATTTCTTTGTGTTCAACCGAACAAAGAAATGTATAAATGTTTGGAACAACAAGAATTTTAATTTTTGGGTAGAGTATTGTTCAAAGTGGAAATGAACAGTCCAGTCAAGTTAACATTATTATTAAATAGATTTCCACTAAAATAAAAAATGATATAGTAAACCAGATTAGTGTGAAAACTGTCATGATTCTCGTGGTGAGACACGGAGAGAGGACCCAGGTGCAGACAGCGGGTAAGGGGTTAACATATTTTAATAATAAACAATAAAACATAGACCCACGTGGGGGTAACAGAACAAAACAGGGATACAATAACATGACAGGACTAAAACTAACTACACTTAAACAAGACTTAAATTAACTTTTGACATGAACTACAAATAACTACACTGACAAGACATGAACTCACCAACCAAATCACAATGAACCAGCACAAGACAGAAGACACAAGGGCATTAAGTAAGGGAGCAAATCAAGAGGGAAACAGGTGTAGGGCATTAATCAATAACGAGGGTAACGAGAGGATGGGAACAAAGACGAGACCAGAGAGAGTGTCTGTAAGACCATAATAATTGCCTCTCTCCACATTAAACATGAGGTTCTGTCATGATCCTGCCACTACACTAAGAGAAACATGACATGATGCAGCAGAATCATGACAGAAGCCTCTCCTCAAGGAGCAGCAACCTGATGCTCCTCAAGGCACAAACAAGACAAGACAGACTGTGACACTAACAAAACAGAGCAACATGATAATAAAATAAAACAAAACAGGGAAGCACAAGAGTCCAAGGGAAGGGGCACACAAGTCCAAACAAGGGGGAAGTCCAAACAAAAGTCCAAAGACAGGCAGACACGATAACCGGCATTACACAGACTGGATTGCCAGCTGAACTGCCGGCAGACCCACGGACTGGGATAGCCGGCAGACACACGGACTGGGATAGCCGGCAGACACATGGACTGGGATAGCCGGCAGACACACGGACTGGGATAGCCGGCAGACACACGGACTGGGATAGCCGGGCGGGAATGGCCGCGTGCAACGGGCTGGAATGGCCGCGTGCACCTGCACCGACCGGGAATGCCCGGCTGCACCGACCTGGAATGCCCGGCTGCACCGACCTGGAACGCCCGGCTGGGGATCTTTGGCGGCCACAGGATTCCGGCGGCTTCGACCCTGGAGGGAAGACTGGCGGTCTCAACCCTGGAAGGCAGTCCAGCGGTCTCGGTCCCGAGCGGGAATCCGGCAGTCTCAACCCTGGTAGGGAGTCCAGCGGCCCCGACTCAGGAGGGAGTCCGGCGTTCTCAAACCTAGGAGGGAGTCCGTCGTTCTCGACCCTGGAAGGGAGTCGGGCAGCCTCTAACCCTGGAAGGGAACCCGGCGGCTTCGACCGCTGCCGCATTGATCCCTCTGTCTGCTGGGTCCGATTATGGCTGGTTCATTCTGTCATGATTCTCGTGGTGAGACACGGAGAGAGGACCCAGGTGCAGACAGCGGGTAAGGGGTTAACATATTTTAATAATAAACAATAAAACATAGACCCACGTGGGGGTAACAGAACAAAACAGGGATACAATAACATGACAGGACTAAAACTAACTACACTTAAACAAGACTTAAATTAACTTTTGACATGAACTACAAATAACTACACTGACAAGACATGAACTCACCAACCAAATCACAATGAACCAGCACAAGACAGAAGACACAAGGGCATTAAGTAAGGGAGCAAATCAAGAGGGAAACAGGTGTAGGGCATTAATCAATAACGAGGGTAACGAGAGGATGGGAACAAAGACAAGACCAGAGAGAGTGTCTTTAAGACCATAATAATTGCCTCTCTCCACATTAAACATGAGGTTCTGTCATGATCCTGCCACTACACTAAGAGAAACATGACATGATGCAGCAGAATCATGACAGAAAACAATGTATAGGTTTTGTAGCAAGGGCGCCGCCATCTTGCAGTTCCGCTGATGGTGATCATCCGGTTGGTTGCCTACCCAGAGTTCATCAAACACAATGGGAGAGACACTACAAAACAGTGGAGGACATATAGGGAAAGATAACAGATGAGACCATGAAACATGGAAACTGTAAAGCTACGGGATTGGAATATTTACACTTAGAAAACGAGAAATTAATAAAAATTTAAAAGGGGTGTTATTGTCGTGAAATATGACAACCTAGGGAAACAAATGACCAAAGAGTTTAAATACAATGTTCAACTTCCGCTCTAATGTATAACTTCACTACACACAGGAGAGGTGAGGACAAGAAATGTTTCCATAAATTATCATCGTTTTGCAATCAGGTGAGCTACGCATTACATTGAATATAAATGGCGCTAAGACTCCAATGCAGTAAAATGTTCGGGCTGTTTGCCATAGGCTATGCATAGTTAAAATTCACAATCACTGCAATAATGATGAATCTGCAACAGGTCCATTAACGTTACTTCAGAATAGTTTCAAGACCATTTGTGAACCTGGATCACAAAATCAGTCTTAAGTAGAACGGCACATTTTTAGTAAATGCCAAAAATCATGAGGTTATTATGTAAAGATCATGTTTCATGAATATATTTTGTATATTTCCTGCACCAAATATATAAAAACTAAATTTTTGTGGGTGGATGCCTGGCCTGCTACAGTGCCTCTGATTAGCAACTTCTAAGGAAATTTTCTCAATATTTTGATTTGCACCCTCAGATTCCAGAGTTTTAAATTATTGTACCTCCACAAACGTTACATCAATTGAAAGCTTGTTTATTCAGCGTTCAGTTTACGTAAAAATCTCAATTTGGAAAAATTGACCCATAGGACTGGTTTTGTCGTCCAGGATCACATTTATCACCATTGCTCGTTTTTTGGTAAATATCCTGGATCATACAAAGAGGAATTCAGGTGGGCCCATTTAGCCAAACGTTAAATTAAAGGTAGAGTAGGCAATCCTGTCCAGAAAGTTTTTGTCATGCTGGTAGGAAGTCTCTTAACATCCTGATAGCAATCAATAAGTAAAGTGAATTTTTATAATTATATATCGTCTGTGAAAGGCATAGGGTCAAAAAGCGTTGGACCAATTACTGTCATCAGTCCGAGGGCAATGAAACGTCATGTGTACATTTTCAGTCGGCGTATGTTGCATCACAGTGCACCATACCTGTTAACCCCCCCGTTTTTCCCGGGATTCTCCCGTATTTTACCTTGCTTTCCCGCTATCATCCAGTTTAAATATTTTCCTGTATTTCTCCCGTGTTTTTTATATTTCTATAAAAAAATCAAATTAAAAAAACACTGGGCGCCAAACATTTAAGCGGACATCCCGGCCTGCAGCTAATTTCATTGGTTAGGCTTATAATGACGGGTAGGTTTATGGATCAGTGTTTGGTATAGGCAATCAGTACTGTGATTCACATGACCAATAAAATCTTTAGAATCGGCTGCAGGGCGGGATTTTCCGCTGAAGTAGTTTTGGGGGAAAATTTGTGCGAAGAAGAACAGCAGCATCCCAAGGATGGACGAACATGAGAGAGATGGCATTGGAGTACCTGCAAAAAAGCCGAAAACTTTCTGCAAGTCATGCTTTTTGTTTGAATTTATATTCTGTTTTGTCTTCATATATATAATGCAGGGTGGGGGGGTGGTTTCTTTGGGGCGGCCCTGAAAATGTCCCTTATTTTCAAATCTCAATGTTGACAGGCATGCTGTGCACCCTGTTCACGCAGACATCCTACGACATCATGCACAACGGTGGACAGAGAGCAGGTACCTGGAGATGTTTGTTATTTTAGTAATTCACTTTGAAATGTAATGTTTTCTCACCGGTGAATGTGAAATGACTTCACTGGAACCGATCCAGCAGCTTCTGGTCTGTGTGTGCGCGCGCTCGTGTGTTTTGGAGGAGGCGTGGCTTCGGATGGGGATTCGAGAGAGGGAGGGATCGTAAATTGCATTGCTAGCAGGCAAAAGTTAGCATTTTCAAAATGATCTACTCTGCCTTTAAGTTACACATTTTATATCTAACTGCAGTTTTCTCACCTTACCGATAGAGTCTGTCTGTGAACATGCTCGCATCCTCGTGCACGAGCAATGTCTTACCTTAACTGCGGAGTCGTATGTGAGTTCTCGCCTGTGCGCCGATGTCGGGGAAATCATCTTGCAAAACAACACAAGTGGCACTGAAAACATATCGTACCGCTGTCATCTCGACGACAACCCTACACCGTTAAGTGTATGATGCCTTTAGCAGCTGTCATATGGACGTCAGAAGTGAAAAGCAAGCGCGCAGTTGTAAACGACACCATTGGTCATAATGGCTGTCTATGTATGGCAGGCCGAATTAGCTTTTAATCATCATCAGGATATGAATTTTTGATATCAATAATTCAATTTTACTAGTTAAAATTATAATTATTGATATCAATATGCCCCAGTATAAATTTCAAGTTTAAGTTTTAAGAATTTTTTTATTTGTCAGTGTAATCATTTACATTGACAATTGCTGCTAAAACGGATAAATATGCAACGTAGAAAACTTATTCACACTTGTAAAGTGACGCAGTCATGCTGTACCTGTGCGCAGAAATCCATGTCCGCGCACATCAGTGTGTTTCCTTGTCACAGCATTGGGCAAGGGTGATGACACGCGACGGAGGAAGGCTATGAAAACATGACGAAATTTAAGTAAGTTTCTAAGTAATATCGATCATCTTATTCTGGCTCTATCATTAATAGCCCCTGGACTTGTTTGTGCAAATCAGGTGGAAGCAGAAGGGAGTTAAGACTTGATAAACAAACCACTGTACATCCCCAACCAGTCAGGTCTCGGACATCAGAGGAAAATGTCTCAGGAATAGTACGTCAAAATCGATCCTGAATCTAATCCTGGCCCTCTGAATCGATCGTGACCAAACGATTCCCACCCCTAGTTTTTATACATTTTCCACCAATCCTAAATAGCTTAACCAGGTAAAGTAAGCTTAGGATATATGTAGTCTAGTATATGACAAAAAAGTATTTCCTAACTCATCCAGTAGATGGTACCATATGCTTGTTTAATATTGAACTTGGTTCAATCAATGTTTTTATTTGTGTGATGAACACACTATAAAAGTATACATTTTCTTAAATAAATATAATATAGCAAATAAATTAATGTGTGAAAGGTGTGTATAAAACCAAGGTCAAATCTGTTTATTTTAGGTCAGAAAGGTTAGTCCCAGTACATAAGCAGAAAGTTTAGTTCCATTTTGTTACATTGAATAAACACAGTTTTTATGAGATTTTATAGCCAAGTGCTTTATCATTCATTATATGAAACAATGTAAAAATGTATCTTGTAATGCAATAATGTAATAATGATTTAAAAATCTACCTTCACTGTGACGAACACTGAAAAAGGCATTTGGGCTGTATATTTTCATGAGCTTATGATTTGCATATAATCATCCTCGGGTAGCATTTAAGAAACTTGCTTGTAATGCAGGTAACCTCATAAGAATGCGGATTAGATTGAGAAACACTAACGATGCAAATACCCGCGCTGTGCCATCTGTATAACGCTGCAAACTTAAATCAGCCATAGCATGCCATTCATCTAAACATTCAACTTTCTCTCTAGTCTGCTTTGTTGTCGTAAAGCAGGGAAAAGCCGCTCCAGACACAAAGAGGGAAGAAACAAAAAGCCTTTTGTCAACTAATTACACTCTGAGCTCTTTTCCCTTGCAAATAAAAACATATTTTTTATGATTAATTCAGATTTGTTCTCAATGAATCTGACTTTGCCTACACAGCAGAAACAAACAATTCATTGCATTATGCAGCAAGCCCCAAAACTTTCTCGTTTGTCTTTATTTGAGAATAGAGATTTTATTTCATTTTTTGAAGTTTTGGGTTTTCTTTAGACTACAAAGATTTCACACAAACACTCATCAAAATGATCGATCACACTAAAACAGTAAATTAACTACATAAATAAGGCTACTCTGAAATCTGAATATTTATATCACTTAGCTTTTGGCTGGGTTAAGTGCTAGCTGTTTGGCCAACATTTGGGAAGACATGTTCAGAAAACCATTTTGACTATTATAAGTTTAGGCACATTCATTACACACTTTAATGTTTTACACTTCTAACAAACTAAAATGAATATCCAACTGTTCATGTATGATACACACATTAGTCCCCTAACATAACTTACTGCAAGAGTTTCATGGAGAACCAGCAATAAAAAGCACTGCGTGTTTTCATAACTGGGTGTTTTCATAAAGCTTTCAACATGAGTTGCATACAATATGCATGACATGTACGCCTGTAGAGGTTTGATAATTTCTTTACACCAGACCACGTGCCTTGTATCACTCTCACCTAACATCAAATCAGCGACTTCAGCTAGCTGCCCTCGGCCTCCATTACAGCACCGCGTGGAGAAGACAACTGATCCTGCTGCAGTGCACAGCTGTAGGAAATGCTGCCGTACGATGTAATAAAGACACAGGGATTAAAGCAATGACTCACCGCCTCCCTGCTCATACTGTGTCCCTCCTTCTCGCCATCATGGGAGAGACTGATGTCTTTATGAGGTGATGGTGATGAAATGTTACATAGCTCAATTTTTTCGAACGGAGAAACAAGTGGGGCCATTGAGTAGGAATCTGAGGAGGGCTGGATTTACAGGGAGACAGTATAAATCAATTGGAAGCAATAGGACACAACATCATATAGAGCTGACCCTCATTTAGACATTATTTATACTTCTGATTCTATCTTGTGAAATTATTTTTTGTGGTTCATAGAGATAGAACTTACAGAATGTACAGACCACAGGTTAGCAAAAAGTTAAACATCAATACGGTTTGTCCTCTGATAGACAGTCATGGCATCTCTGACTCTTGTGATACACAGTAGTATTTGTTGCAGGCTGCATTTGCCTTCATCTGGTAGCTGGCTCAAGTTTCGGAATGCCATTTATAGAAGATCCTGACCGCCATCAACATATGGACTCCATCGATTTACCATACCTTACTCTGAAAACCTCAAAATCCCCTTACAGACGGTAGATTTACACCCAAAACATCATGGTGTAATGTTTCCCTCTATCTCTCTCTCTCTATCTCTCTCTTTCTCTCTCTTGTTGTACTCTTCCTGACTTTTATACCCTGCCAACCTGTTTGTATTTGGGCTGTTGGTCATGGTACTGTGGATTCACAGAGGTTTTCGGTTAAAACTTGGCTTGGTTTACATATTTATTCACACCGCATTAGCCAACAGAGGTTTTGCTCGAAAAACCATGTTTGTTAAAAAAAACAACACACATCTTTTATCACATGTGGACACTTCCTAAATACACTGGTTTCTATGTAAAAAGACAACTTATGTAGTACAATTAAAGTGAACTCTTTTAATGTTGCAACGTTTCTGTGAATTTCTGTTATATTAATACAAATGAATATGAAATATCTCAATTATTTTATATATATAAATATATACTGTATATATATAAAATGTCAAATAGTTCATATTTTTACGTTTTATATATATATGTTTTTATAAACCAATTAAACCATTGATTATCGAATATGATTAAAATGACAAATTCATAAAATGAGTGAGTGAAAAATTTGAGTGAATTACCTAATAAGATTAATTTAAAAACGATTAAAGAATACACTAAAATCCCTTCATAAAATCAGATCATATATTTTTATGTGAGAATGCAGTGCACTCTAAACAAATGTAATGTCCATCCTGATAAAGGGTAGAACTACCATTAAATTAATTTATAACAGTAAGTCACATTTCTGTTTATTTAAAGTGAACTAACATGTCAGTTATAGGTTTAACATGTAATCGCTTATATTCTGAAATGTCAAAATCACACATTTTAACACAACTGTCACGATAAATAACAAGCTTCCAACTGCTTTCTGGTATCACTTATTTCAACCAAACATCCAACCACAACAAAATCAAGAGATCACTTAGTCCCATTCTTCCTGTGAAAAATATTTTCTCCTTTCCTTCACTGAAGACCAATGAATTTAAAACAAATGTGCGAAGGTGTGGGTTTGATCCACCGATGCATCGTATGGACTTCATACGCATAATTGTAAATATGCCATTCTCGGTCAGCCACCTTTACCAAAACATGCTGTAGGCTACTATATTTAACTGTGACATTCTATATTCACAAAATTGTTTGGACAGACTATTGCTCATTTAGTTGATAACTGATCTAATTTTGGACTGAACTAAATAAGAACATTCAGCAAAAATCAAATGTACAGTAACCACACTCAATGTCTCCCTCTAATAACTACTTGAAACATCCCGTAATGTTTGTTCTAATCCATCTGTGGTTGAAAAGGCTTCCAAAAACACTCCACACTGGGTGCCCTCTTAAAAGGGTGAATAATTGATGTTTCAGCCAATTGACCAATAAAGACATTTGCAGTGCATATGTGTCATGGTTGCAGGCGCTGGATGTGATGTTTTAATGCAGGTCAGTGGAGCTGGTGTCCATCAGGCCTCTTTCGCACAGCAGATGGAGCATCGTGTGTGCTTTGTGGGAGTCACTGGAAAGAACTTAGCGGATATTGAAGTTTGCCTATATTGAAGCTTCTGTATGGCCACGTATACCCGTACAGTTAGTTACTGATGTCTTTGTGCTACTGATAGTTATTTTACCATTAAACTGTTGTGCTGTTTAGTGATCAGCTTGTTTTAAGAAAAAAATCTTTAAATGCTTAAGTTGACTCCGTTGCCATGGACTTTTACTAAATCTTGGAATAGTTAACTAATCAGATTTAATAATAAATATGTATTTCAACTGATTATGGAGCAATGGTCATGACAATATAAACGTTACAGTATATGTGGACCAAACGGAACTTCCGGTAGACCTCTCCAAAGAATCAATATAAAGTAATATCAACATAAGTTTAATATAAAATAAAATTATAACCAACCACAGATCGAAAGATAACCGCGCATATGTGTGCGAATTTAGTAGAGTGAAATGCGTAAATGTAAATAATATTGACGACACTTTAGATTCTCTTTCGTGTTGAATAGAAACAGTTGCAATACAACATCATGTCAACAGAGGGCATCCTTATCAATTATTGGGTTCTCCAAAGATCCTAGCGCAGACCCAAATATGATCAGGCAGGACTTTTCAGCCTATACAGTGCACAAAAAACCTCTCTAAAAGATATTCTCGCTTGCTTAAGGAAGTATGTACCATGTTCATATGTTTTCCAAGCTATAAAATTCATGCAAGCTTTATTTACTGCGTTCTTCACAAAATATGTGTGTGGTGCACATCTTCCCGACATAAAATATTTAACTGGGTGATCACAAGGATTTTTAAATTCTCGGACTTGTAGAAACAGCTGCACGTCAAGCAGGTGTTTGGACGAATGACACAGTAAATGTTGTTGATATTGTACCATGAGAATATCTTTAACACCCTCCCCAACCAAACACACCGCAGTCCTCAGTGTATAAGTGACATAGAAATAAAAACCATGTGCAAAATACCCAGCTAGGCTTTTGCACGGCCATGAGGAGAGCTAACGACAAGCCGCTTGTCTATCTTTATTAGCCAAATCCAACGCTGAAATCCTCTGCTTATCAGCATGCCCAGTGCTCACTGTGGCTGTTCGCGAACCAGAGGTCAGAGACATGACACCAAATTATGGGCACTGTAGACTTATTATATTGATGGAGAAGATGAAGGAGAGAGAGATGGGGTAGAGGGAGGTTGTATAAGAGGATACTGAAGATTATGAAGGGAATTGCTGCAGTACACTGGCTGCTTTTGTGAGCCCTGCACTGTCCGAGGGGAAAATATCTCCCGAGGCAAAAGCAGTCTGCCACAAAGCACTAGATAGTACAACAACTTGTTTTCAGACTTGAGATGAGATGGCATGTTTTGAGTGGTAGTTTGGAGAGACGGGCATGTGAGCAAGGTCATGTAAAATCATTTTGGGACACAAATAGAAGCGGGGGTATGTGTTTACAGACAAAACTGTCAAAAACATTAGCTGAAGGGAGATTGCAAGTGCTGCATCTATGTATGTGGTCTAGACAACTGGTCAGCTGTTTGATCAAACATAAAGTAGCATGGTATGGGTCATCCAAAAATGAATAACATTTCTGACATTTTATACTTTAATTTCAATGAAAGTGAAATGTAGAATAGTAGTATTTTATTTTTGTGTAAAGGGTGTAAATAAAGGTGGTATGTAATGACAGTTATTTTCATAGTGAATCAGAAAAGGTTATGTGGTGCTTACCTCCTCAGGCAAACGTGTCAGTTTGGCAACAGGTGACAATATGCACTCTGACTCACTTTTAATCCTACTTTATTGTTTTCTGACATGCTTGAGGTCTCTTTGGAGGACAAACGTACAACGTGTCGTAAATTTGTCACACTGAAAGACTTGTTATGACTTGTATACAGATAAGCAATGCAAAGGCTTATGTTACTGATAATCACATTAACAAACAAGCAAAAAGTTTATACACGGTTTCAGCTGCAACAACATAAACATCATGTGTCCCAAACTTAACTTCCAGTAGACCTCTGTAAATAATCAATAACTGTTGAGTAGTTGTAATTACATTTATTACAATGAATATACAATAAAATAGGAATACAAATTAATAATAATAGAAATTAAATATAAATAAATTGTTATATTACCAGCCAGACAGAGAAGTTAACTGCAGGACAGGCGCCTACGTCCAATGAAACCGTCTGTAACTGTTTATTAATATTCATAGGTAAAGTGTCTCAAATGATTGCAAGGAAACCTTTTTAAGATTGAAAGGTAGGTTACAGTCTCTGGAGGCTACTTTGTAATGCTCCACTTATTAAAAAGCAGCGCTGGGGTCCCTGAAGTGGCCCAGTATGGTCTATACACACAGGCACAGAAAGAGATATGTTTGCTTTACGTGGTTCATATTAGCATTGGCGGTGAGCTAAGCTCCATAACGAAGCCTCAGAGTCTCTCCCAATAGAAGGGCCCTTCACAAACACTCACATCACAGTATGGTCCTATCAGACCTATTCATCTCCTCAGAAATATATGATATAGATCTGTGAGCTTTCTCCATATGCATTCTCTACAGGAGAAAGATTAACGTTGAAGGTAAAGTTGCTCTTTACTTGAATTCCTAAATTTCATAATGCACCTGCTTTTTTGATAGGAAACTAGTATGATCATTATGGTGAACATACTATCTGTGCTTGAACAGCATCTAAAACAGTGCATGCACTGGATCCTAGTACAAGTGAGATTTAGATACCTGAACTGTCACACACATTTATGTGAGCAAACCAAGATTACAATTATTGTGAACCAAGATAGTTTATCCAAAAAGGAAAACTCTTTAATCATTTACTCACTCTTATGTGTACTTTTATGGAATCTTTATTCTGTACCGTTGATATCCATTTTGGACACAAAAACATTTATCAAAATATCTTCTTTTGTGTTTCACATAAGAAAGACTTTACAAATGTGTACAACATGAGGGTGAATATATAATGACAACAAGTATTACTTTTAATATCTGTTAATATCTGATATCTGAAATATATGTTAATATCTGGCAGTAGCGTAACTACCTGCATAACTCTCTCTCCTGCTCTCACGCTCGCACACTCTCACTGTGTTGTCTACTGGGGACCAGCTGCCCTCTGATGACATCACACTCCCTTCCAGCTGCATTACGGCTGGTGATATGAGCAGATGTTGGCTTTTGGGGGGCCTGGCAAGCACAACTTTCTCTGCCCACCCCCAGTTGAGGGGAAGAAAACTGTTGACATCTGCTCTTAGCATTTTACTCATAATAAAGCTAGCGGCCAGGACTAAATATGCTGGAAACAACCCTCCAGCTTGCCCTGTCCCATGAATTTTTTGTTAAGTTAAGTTTGTTCTCATGATGCATCCCAAAATGCATTTAAAAAGCAAAGGGGTTTCAATTCCTGAGTGTCACATGGTCATATTTTTTGGAAACTGATCATATGAAGCCTATTGTCCATATTAAGAAAATAGAAGACCAGGATTTGTGTTTGTTTTATTATTCTAGTGTGACATAATACAATAAAAATACAATTATATGATAAGCATGATTTCTGTATGTTGAAAAAGACAAACCACATCATTTTGCTTATAATGCTCCTTATACTTTTTTCTTTTTTATGCACCTCATGTTGCTTAAAACTACTGTAGCACAAGAAAAGAAGCAGTTATTAAAATGTCAAAGTTCTTTGCTCTTCCAAACACCAAAACTGAATGGTGACAATGGCTGTCAGGTTGTCAGATTAAAAAGGAACTTTGCTCCGTGTCCAATTTACCAATTTTAATTTACAAGTTCAATTTAACAAATGTTTTTAAACTGTAGTACAACATGATTTTTTCATGTTTAATCAACAAACTTAATCCATTAAAGTTGGTACTACTTGAATGATATGTGTTAAAATAGAATTGTTCAAAGTGGATAGGGGATGTCCAGTTCCCGCATGCTTTACACAAGACTGAAAGAACTATGTACTTATAAGTCAATTGTTATTTTATGGGTTTTTCAATAAATGGAATAAACAAGTGTTTAATGATCACTTTAAAATGTAGAAGTTTGTTATATTCTCTAATTATTTTTCTGACATATTGGAAAAGAATGACAATATTTTGTGAAATTTACCTAAACATACAAAAATCATGCTCGTTAATGAACTAATTTGGCAACATTAACATGGATGCAATGCAATACTGATTAAATAAACTTTTAATGTGCAACCAATGTAGATATATTTTATGTTAATCTAACGTATTTTTTTCTAAAGATACACTGCTAGGCTACCACATTTTACACGTCGGTAAGGAACCAACTATACACCGAATGAGTCAGAACAGCCATTGGTGCCCCCTCCAAAAACAAAACTGTGATTGCATCCCACCCTTTCCTGCTGCCATCACAGGCTGTCCTGTGGCTTTATATAGAACCCAATCAAGACAGAAACGAGAGTGAAATGATTTTGACATGTAATCTAAAGTCAATCATTCCTCTTACACAGAAAACAACAAGAACTATTAGCATTTCAATCAAAAAGAAAATCTGTGTACACTGACAGTGAAGATGAATCGCAGAGCTTGCGGTAGTCAGTCACCAGGAGAACCAAATGTGCAGTCTCCCTCAAGCATGGCGGCCTGGGTACCCGCACCAACATGCGGAAGGAGACGCAGCTGTTCGTCCGATCTCTCTTTATGTATATGGGAGAAAAACATTAGGCAGAAATGGGCAATCTCCCCACTTTTCTCATTACACAACTTTCCCCGTTCTGGCACAACATCACAACCTTGTCTCCCTCACACACATCTGCGGGCACAATGAGCTGTCTCTGACCTAAAGGATGGGGGGGAGGAAAGAATCTCAGCTGTTCTAGTTGTCAGAACCCTGGGAAAGTGTTCTCTCCTCTTTCGTTCCTCTGTTCTTCTCCCTCTTTATTTTCTCCCTCTCTATTTCTCTTTCCCTCCCCTTCCCCCTTGTCTTTTTTGATGCCCTTGTAACCTGAGGCCTTCCCTCTGATCAGGATTTTAAGTAAGACTCAGTGAGGGAACAGAGAGAGGTACCGAAGGCTTAGAGCAACATTTATACCAAGGCACGAGATCCCTTCATGAGTGGGTGATTGTGAGTTCTGCTTTGAGTTGTGATGTTGATCCCACCTCGATCTGAACAGGCAGATCTGTTTGATGGGCGCTACAGCTGTACACATCTTGTCAGCACTACGTCTTATGTAGACTACAAGAATGTACAAAAACCAGACGAGGGGGAGAACTATTGAAGTATTTCATGTTGGTTTTAAGAAAAGAAAAATATTGTTTTAGTCTAGTCACAAAAAGTCTACATCCTTCAAACAAAAAATATGAAAATATGGAAAACGTAATGAAATATAAAAAAAACATTTACAAATCGTTGTTGTCCTTCTGTAACATTGAAAGTCCAAAAAAACTTTTCAAATGATTTAATATTGTGTTGTCAAAGTTGACAAGCACTTCTCAATACTTTTTATTGGTTAGATGTTTGCAAAACCCAATGAAAAACATGAAGGCTGATTAATAATAATGATTAGCATAAATACAAATAAGTGATCTTTTCTTTTCAATATTCAAAAATGCCTTATGTATTATTCAACATTTTCAATACATTCAATAAATCGTATTCTTTTATATATATACAGTATATATATATAGATATAGAATAATTTAAGGTATTAACAGTTTATATATAGAAAAATACATTTTCTTTGTGTAAGAGATAGTTTGATAACTATACTAGAAGAAAATATGGTGGAGAAAGTTGGCTGTTTGATTCTCATGATCCCCATAACACAAAAGAAGATATTTTGAAGAATGTTGTAAACTGGGAACTTAACTTAGACGGGCCAATTTATGAGATATTTAGTGAAAATCTTGATTCATTGTGCAGCCCTACATGTTTAGAGGATACAAGGGTTTGATGACGTAATTTTCGTTTTTGGGTGAACTATCACTTTAAGTCCATAATGTAAATAGGCCAAATTTTGCCATACAGATTTCATTTAGCCATAGCCATACAGCATTTCATTTTGTATGCATTTTGCCTGTACTGTCATCTGGCACAACGCAAAGAAAAAGGTTTGTCATAGTATTATTTCTGTGGTTTCTATGAACGAAGTAAAACAGTATTCTACTGTACACTGCTGTTCTGATCCTTTACCAGCATTATTGGAACACCTCTCGTCCAATCACTAAAATGAACCGTTAAATAGTTTGTAATATATCATTCTTCCTAAAAAAGCAAAGTTTTGAGGTTTGATATACCAATTAAAAAATGAGCACACAAATCTTAATAATCCAATTGTGTTCGGAAACCTTTGACAGCATCATGTACAATCTGGCTGATCTCTGTGGCTCTAATCCTTCAAATTAAAATGTTCTCCCCCTTCTCCGCTTTTCTCAGATCAGTACCAAATTGCCCAAGTGTGCGATTGTAATGAGGGTGGAGAATTCTATAACTGATATAAGGCCTTGTAATCCCGCTCTCGTCAAGATGTTAAATTCATTTGTAATTGCCATTTCCCAAACATACGTCTGCTTCAGATGTTCAATATTCCCCTGACTGCATGCAGGCACAATGAGAGGCGGATTTCTTATTTTCATCCCAATGAGACTCCAGAGAGCATAATAGATTTAATACAGGTGTTAAGCAAAGGAGACAGACTGCAGCTGATTTACCGTCTCAAGGATTATCATATTCTTAAACGGTGAGGGCCATTTTGAATATGTTTTCATAATGAAACAGTGACATAATGCATACGGAAGAGGGAACCTTCGTTCGCTCATAAACCGCAAACTACTATTCGTGTTTCTTTGTCTATTACTCAATTCATACACAATAAAGATTAGGCCCTCAACTTATGAACAAGAAAGCCTTCTGATATTATTCATGTGTGTGTGAATTCATGTTCTTAATATGACTTGTAAGCCTCAATATTTGCAAGTTTTCCAAGCAACTCAGAACAATGTGGCTCAGCAAAAAAATTGGGACAAGAAAAGATCTACACTGAATAAAGAAAATACTTAAAACTCTTCATCTCTCAACACTAGAGGCTTTACAAGACATATGGGACCCTCATCACAAATACTCTTCCTTCCATTCAAATTTGCCCTCCCCAAAATAAAAGAAACACACTCATGTAGCCTGGAGAACTATTGCTACTGTTGTTTCCACACATTTAAAACTGCTGGAAGACACGGCCCCAATGTCCAAGAGTCTGTTGGTGTTACACACAGTACCGTCCCTCCAGCATGAATGCTAATAAAAACAAGCCCCCGAGCAAAGACGCAGAGAAAGATTCCTCGCACTGGCAGAGGCTTACTGGCACAAAACAAGCACCTTTTATTACCGTCATAATTAATGACCCGCAGTGTCGCGGATCTGAAAGGGGGCCAGTCTTCCTATAGGAAATTAAAAAGAGCAAAATGACGGCCAAAAAGAGCTCAATTAATAACAAAGTGAGCATGGCTCTGGAATAACATAACAAACAAGGCAGAACATCAGTCAAATGCAGAGACATGTTGGATAAACAAATGCTCGATTCATTTCTTTGGGCCGATGGGAATGCTGTTGAAATTAGAAAGCTCAAGAAGCGACAATCGTGCTGGGGGATAAACAAAATACTGGTGTATGTGCTCCAGGGGTAAAAACAGAAACAGAGACACATTCAATTATGTTTAATACAGTTTCTAAGCATTATTTGGGTCAAAGCTAAGAATATTAAATAAAAAGTTCGGTATTTGTAAACAGGGGAAATGTTTACTTGTAAAGACATTAGTGAAATCAAAAAAATATATATAATTTGTGTGTCCAAATGATGATCATTTTGATAATAAATTAAAAAAATTGGAGCAATTTGCCATTTCAATTTATGTATGTCAAATATAACTTGATTCATGTGCTATTTGTCAATAGACATGTAATGTAAAAATGTTAATTTATCAAAATGTATCAAATTTTCACGAAAGTTCAATTGGGGATTTATTTCACTGTAAACAAAACAAAATATGCATTTGCATTACATTAAGTTACATTCAATTTACATTCAATAAACAAAAAGTTAATCAACCAGAAAATTGAGTTATAGTAACGTTTTCAGGTAAAATGTGATAACTTGGTAACAGCGAATTTAAAGTGTCTTTTTTCCCCAACTAAATTTTCTTATGACTAAACAAAAAAAATTACGAAACTTTTTTTGTCATTATTTACTCACCCTCTTGTGATTTTAAGCCTGTATGACTTTCTTTCATCGGCAGAACACAAAAGAAGATATTTTGAAGAATGTTGTTAACTGGCACCCATTCATTTGCATTGGTTTTGTGTCCATACCACAGAAGTGAATGGGTGCCAGGGCTGTTCGGTTTCGGTTACCATCATTCTTCAAAACATCTTCTTTTGTATTCTTCAGAACTCAGTCATGCAGGTTTGAAATGACAAGAGGGTGAGTAAATGTATAGAATTTTCATATTTGGGTGAACTATTACTTTAAAGGTATATTGAAATCAACAAATTATTATAAATGATCACAATTGGTCTTTGAAAGTTATTTGAGATCAAATGCTATTTATTTTTATTCATTCATTTATTTTATTTTGCCATTGTGATATTGCTGAAAACATTCCAAATTTTGGATGTTAATTTCTGCAGACATCATGCTGGGCTTTTCATTCTGTAGGGTTGAAAAGCAATTTTATCCAATAACTGCCTCTTATGTCAAGTTTGCCAATTTTCAAATAATATGAAGGTCGTGACTGAATCTGCATTGGATTGGTAGCACATAAGGGCAACAGAACTGTAAATTGTTTGGGGAATGGGGGTTGAAGTAGAGGAAAATACCCTTTGAGCACTAGTAACACTGAAGAATGGAATACATTTTTCGTCTTGATGTGTCACATTAGATTTCCAGAAGTGCTCAATTGCAGGTACATGTCATTACTTGGAGTAACAGTTTTGATTAAAAAAAAAAAAAGTACAAAATATCTGCTTCATGCCTGTATAATGTGAAAGAGAACGATTTTAGGTCATTATTACATCATGAATAACAAATATTTTGTATGTTTTCCATACAAAAACTTATCTGTTCATGCAATTTATATTTAATAGTGCAGAATTTTCTATCTTTCAATATTTTGTCTTGTCAATTTCGTTTTCTATTCTGTGCCCGAGCATATTCAAAGAAAAAATCTATAAGTTTGAAAATAAAACCATCAAAACCGTGACTCTGTTGAAAACTGAAGGTCACAGAGCCTCACCCTGTTTTTAATACCTTGTTTCAGATATGCCGCAGAGCCCTGTTCTCCTCCGGTTTCTTTAGCCTTCTGGTCCTTGAGTTGAGGTGGTCAGGGGCTTAAGCTTTCAGCGGGAGAACGTCGACATTCCTCTAGCTTCCAGCAGCCCAGTTCTTGGTTCGCCCTCTTTGTAGCTCACAGTGTGGTGGGGTTAGCAGACTGCCGCCTGAGCTGGCCGGAGCCCAGAGCTGCGCCCTCAAACAACTCCACTGTTAATTTCCCTTTCATCTTGTGTGTGAAATTGCTGCTGGTGTGGCGCTGACCCCTAGCATTATGAGGTCAAGTGCTGAAATCTGATGTGCGCCTTTCAGGCGGACGGCGCATGGAGTGGGTGGGGAGGTACAGGCGGGGAAAGGAAAAGTCTTTACGAGTTCTCTCCTGGCATTGTTATAAGCTTCATTGGGTTAAGAAGAGAGGGAACAAATCCATCACATCCTCCGTCGTATCAGCCAGACAAGTGCTTATATGAGCCTTCTGCCATATTCAGAAGTGCAAAAGATGGGCTGTTGAAGCTATAAAGGAGAAGATGTAAGGTCAGGGAGGACATATTTTGTATGTGAGGTGGTGTTGCAATATATGTTTCAATTTGTTCAGAGAACAGATTTGTCTGCTTTGAAGCAGTCACTTTCAATATGTCTTTGCAGAGTCATTTTTATTATTGTTTAATATATTTGCATCAATATCCTACACATTATGATATAAGCAGTGCTACCTGAGACTGGATTTGCATTTAGATGCCACCCGGTCATTGGCATGCATCTATCCCATCGTGCCTTGCACACCTCAGAATTACACGCCTTTTCCTTTGTGCTGCCTGCAATTCACCGTAACTTTCCGAACGAAATGCACAAGTTAACATCTTTTCTTCTAAAGGTATTCATAATCATAAATAAATGCAGAGAGGCAGTGAAACATTTGAGCGGATAACCATTAGATATGATTTTCACGATAAGACTCTGTAATTTGCCTTTTAGAGATAACTCCAGGGGCTGTTAGGCTGAACGGCAGCAATTTACCGTTTGTTTTATTCTCCCCCGTCCTTTTTTTACACATTTTTATCTTTCCTGTCAAGGGGCTTTTTATCGTCGATGATTTTCCTTTTTTTCTGGCTCCAGAAGGTGAGATCAGAAAACTGGCGTGTTTTAAAGCGATGGACAAAATACAAATATTTGGGAATGTATTTCATGGTAATTATGTTGGGTTTTATGGCCTGGGCTGTGCACTGAGGTGCCGCCTGAACGCCTTGATTTGTATCGAAATTGTAATCATTTGTTCATTTCAAGGTGAAAATTGCATTTTTTAATTTAAAGTGTATCCTGCGTGATAGGCTTTTATCTAGAAAATAGTCTTTGTGTATTAGACTCTATACCCAGGCGTCAACCTTGTTATTAGCTGACTGGTTTTCAAAAAGAAGGTTTATGTTTGTATTTCCACAGAATGCGCCTCATTCCCGTTCTGTAGTGTTTCAGCTCGATTGCATTTTGGACCATTAATATGAATCGGGAAGCTGACGTTAGATGTCTCGAGAAACCTGAAAACATGTCTCCACTTATCTCTTGGATTTACAGCTACATGTTCACCTTAAAATCCCTCCTGTTTCTTCTCACTGAGGCACGAGTGGATAGAGGAAAACAGACGCCTGGGGGACATTAAAGGGAGATACGTGTGGTTGGAAAAAAAAGTGTTGACTGCTCCAAGACTCCAAGAATAGAGTGTATTGAGAGCGAGCGAGGTTAAAACTCCCAGCTCCCTCACAGCTTAATTTTGCAGTGATGCTGGAGTGTAGAGATTAGAGGCTGGGGGCAAGGAGGGGCACACAGAGGCTTGGTTGAGGGATGCCAGGGTTACTATGGGGGACTATAATCTTGTATTAGGTGCCTAGAGACGGCAAATGAAAGGCTGACTTTAAAAAGGGAAACTTCGTAGGAAATACAGGGAGAAATAAAATTGTCTTAGCCTATTGACATCTGTACTAAAGAAATCCATTTTATTAGCGCACAATGCTTTAGAGGAACAGAATATGGCGAACAATGGAGTCTGTCAAAGGGATACTTCTGCTAAGCACTTTACCAATCCAGGTTATTAGGCAATCACGCGATCTGTCTGTGTAAGCTGATTGTAGGAATGTGGAATCCCTTCGGTGAAGATCAGACACCCGGGCTCAGGTACATAATGTATCCTGGAATAATTATGGGATTTAAGGAGATGTAAGGCTTTGTAAGTGCTTTCTTTGTTACATTTTCCAGAGGTTGACACTGCAGAGTTTCTTAAACATAATAATAACAGCTGAAGTGGTGGGGTGGGGGTGACGGTTGAAATTCTTTAGACATGTTAAAATCAGTCTGTACCTTGTGGCATGTTGCTTTCTTGAAAAATACTGCGCGAGTGACCTGAAATACCCATTTATCAAGAAGGTACACTTTAAACCTTCGAAATGCTTGCACTAGACTTTTTGATCCATTGACATCCATTTATATGCACGTGAAAGTGCAAGCTCATGCAAAAAAACGCATTTTAATGCGTTCCTTGGGTCAAATTTGGTGAACTCGACTTGCGAATTGGTTTCACATGAAAGTGTGTGACCAATAGATCACTGATGTATTACAGCTCGACCTTTTTAGGTAAAAAGGAAACACTGAAAATAACAGTATCAAACAATGGCATTTGGTAAAATACATCTTTAAAATGACAAGAACAACAGTGCAAATATGTAAAATAACGGAGGTTTTTTATCAATGTTTCTTACTAGTTGCATGGAAACAACCGGACATGTCTGCATAGATATGCCACATTCTGACAGTCATTTCGATTGAATCACAAAATTTTCCTCTTTTTATCGCGTTTTGGGGCTTTCACTGTCACCGATTTTTCACTTACATGTATTCATTTGGCAGACGCTTTTATCCAAAGCGACTTACAAATAGTTTTTTACAGTGGCACATTACTGCAGAGCAATCATTGGTAAGGTGCCTTGCTCAAGGGCACTTCAGTCATGACCTGCTGACACTGAGATTCGAACCAGCAACCTTCTGATCACAAGCCCAACGCTCTAACCAAAGCCGATAAAGCATATGAAGGCCAAATAACTCATAACCATTGTGGCTCTTTTCAAATCATACAAAAAGCAAGTTTGACTGTTTTCAAATCAGCCAAAACAGCTGTTCCCCCTAATAGTAACATAGCCAATATCTGAAATGTTATTTGATGACATCATACTCCATTTAAGACAGCTGAATCATAAAGCGGGATTCCTGAGCGCAAAATCACATTCCAGAAACATTTCCTAACTGTGTGCATCTGTTAAACGGACCCAGATGGCCACACTCTTGTTTGCATTAATATTCCTATGAAGTTCATACTGTAATAAACAGGAAAAACTACAGACTGAGTGTATGTAATCCATCATCAGAGAGGTGCCCGTTCTGAATAGAGCAGCGCCACACGCCCGCATCTTCCTTATCACGGCTCTTTAATGCCATTATACTGTACATTGGATAGTATTCAGTGCCCAGACTGTGCCCCCATAGAGAGAAGTGCAATAAATGGCCCCGGGGCCCTGCGGATCACACAAGCCTTTTGTGAACGCAGTGCTCTGAGGGTCTCTGTTGTGGCACTGCCTGTCTGTAACTCGTCACTATTCAATTCCAGTGCAACTCAATTACTTGAAACTGATATTTTTAGTATCTTAAATCACCACAGCTGTCATGATGTTCTTGACTTCAAAGGGGCTATAAAAATACTGCATTGTTAAGATTGGGATTAAATCATGATTATAGTTGACAGCGACATCAAAGCAATGCAAAGACTGTATGTTGTAAATGTCAATAGATTTTTATGTTTTAAGCAGTATTGAATATAAATATTTAAGATTAAAAGCGTGTAACGGAGCTGTGCGAATTAAGAACTATACTGTAGGTGGTAAAGCAAGACAACATGATACTTCTGGACATATTTCATCACGGAGTGATCTATTTATCGCTTGCATGTTTATAAATAAAAAGGCATGCTTTTAACATATGCCTTGAAAAAACTAAATAATCGTCATGGGATTAGTGGATGATCCACATGCTGACGCGATTTATCTTAACTTTCAAATAAACATAAATGAGGGTGTAGCGAGAGAAAGAAGGCAATTTTGTTTATTTCTCCAGTTTTTGAGCTTTAATCCATAACAGATATGCCAGTGCTACAGAAAAGACACCAACAGGCTGAAGGTAGTAAATGCCAATACAAGTTCCCACTACGCTAGTATTTCATAGAGCTGAATAAATTATTCCATGATAATATACACACATGCTGAACGAAAATATATCAAAGGAAATTACATATGCAAAAAAAGTAAACGATGAAAGAATAAAGAGCAACTGAGGTTGGCAAGATATTTGGAAAAGTTGTTGTACCCCGTCAGATTTTAGTGCTACACACTAAAAACATACTTTTTTACATCATTTTTTAATAATTTTTTACATTGTCTTTTTTATCTACTACAAAATGTCGGAAGTGTTAAAATGGAGACGTCCTCTGTGTTTTGTTGGCACAGGGCTGCGTTATGTTTCAGCAATTGTCCTGAATGTATATGGCATCACAGGGTATATCCAGTGTCGATAGAGCATTCGGTTCAATCACAGTTTTACTTTCAGTTCATCTTGGTCACAAAAATGTCAACCCCAACTCTGAGGTTAAGAACAATAGAGGAGATAAAGTAGAAAAGGAGTCAGGGTGGCAAACAATACATTTAAACAGAATGAATGAATTATCTCCATCCCTCAATTTTATGTTTTTGAATAACGTTACATTTTTACGGTCTCACACTAATTTTTAAAAGCTGCCACAAATAAAACTTTCTTAAGACAACATTAGGGAACATCATACTTTTTGAAATGTAATACAGTAATGGGAAATACCTTAAGACATCGAGTCCCATGAACCCATGGTCTTTGCAAACGGTTGATCCAAAAACACCCGATTCTCATTTTACATTTGAATTCACGTTACTACTTTACAGCGACATAAATTAAATTCCTCATCAACGAAAAGTGCTACCAATTTTTACTTTACAGAAGTTTGTGATTTGTGTTTGAGCTAGCTTTTCAGTGGCTGATATTTGAATGTTTGTTGAAGTTTTTCATTCCTACACTTGCTATAAATGGCACAATAGCATACTGGAAATCCCTAAAATTCCATTACGGGCAAAAATGTAATTTGCCTGTAAGGTCTCTTGAAGTTTTCATGTCATTAGAGAGATCAATGGCAATTATTGCGGCCACAGAGAATAATGTATCTGTGTTCATCTGTACGTTTTCATTGCAAAATTACAAGAATGTGAATGATTGCGATTTGGTCATCATATTTCAGGATAATGTATATTTTTAGGAAAACTAAAAGCATAACAGTGATAATACACCCACACAGGGAGGGTCAAGGTTTTATCAACAGGACCCAGTGACACAAGTCTTTTGGAATGTGAGGTTTAGGATTAAGATTAACAAATTATAAGCACTGTATCTCTGCGCATCTCCATCAGAAGTGTAATGTTACAAAGCAAGCCTTGTTGTTACAATAAAAACATGAACTAAGCAAAATTGAAATGAAACATGTAAGCAAAGAGTAATTACAATAGTAAATGTAACTGCAATAGGAACAACCACATTATAATATGACACCATCATTTTGAGTCTTATAAACAACATGGTCCAAACAGTTTGGAATGGGCAAGTGGCAATGGAACTGTTGCTTATGTGTGCTAAAATTGGAGGAAGATGGTCAGGGTTTTTTCCTTTGCCTTTGTCCTCAAAAGAACCTCAAAGGGTCTCTTTGTTGTGAAAGAGAGCGAAAACAGGGCATATAAGCAGATGCGGCACATTAGCGTCCGTTTTTCTTTTGGAATGGCTTTTGTGTTCACGCAGCCATAGTATAGTCTCCCATGCCCGTCGAATTGGCCTCACGTGGGCACTGCGGAAAATGGCGGGATGCTGGTGAAATAAATGGATGTGCAGATTCATCAATATGCCTGTCCCGTCTCCACCTGTAGCAATCCGAGCACAGCCGAGTGCTCCCCCAGCTTCATCCTTCTCTGCGTGGACAAGCTCACATTTTTAGCCAGATAATCCACTGCAGCTGCACACAGAAACAAAAGCAAATTAATCTCTCAGAGATATAAAACAGATGTATAAGAAAATTCATTTGGGTTTCATTTGGGATTAGTTTCAATGTAGAAGTGATGAGATCTGTGATGAAAACATGGGACAGTGTTAAAATAGATCACCTGTTCCCCACGGTCACTTACACTGGACATACAGTAGTTGGTTTACCTAAGTTTATTTATGTTTGTCAACCCTGTTCATGCATGTCCTTCCCGTTATAAACAACACAAGTTCCATTCAATCATCATCTTTTGCAGGTAAAAACTGTTCATCTGAAACTTTTCCAGCTGTGCTGAGTAGATTTAGATAATGAGTCCTCAAAATTTTCTACGCTTGTGAAAAACTGTTACTGTCGATTGAGATATGCATCTGTATGGCTGCACAAGATGCAATATAGAAGGAAAGGGATGGTGGAAGAAGTGGAGAGATTCCCACCAGATCGGTGTAGCACACAAAACGGTGTGACTAACACAGCACCTGAGGGCACAGCTCTCCTTGCATTGATCTGGAGTCTGGTTTGCTGGGAGATCTTTATCAGGAGCACGTGTCGGCTCTATCCTGCGGGCTAATCCAGGGTCAGAGGGCGCCCCGAGTCTCGCCCGCAACCCGGGACCTCTTCATTGATCCGCCTCGCATCTCACACGGTTTCAATTTAAATACATAAGCGAAATACATTAGAGACATTCGATTGGTGGAAAAAGACGAGTGAATTGTGAGGACAAACCAAGGACAGGATGGAAGCGGTGCGTGCAGGGGCGAAAACCGGGGAAGTTCGAATTAACCCCTCAAGCCACTTTCCTTTTCAAACAGTAAAGCAACCCAGGCCTCACTTGCTGTTTTTCCTTGAGTCAAACTGGAATTGGGTAACTTATTAAGTTAGCACCGGGCTAGCTGTAACCTTCAGGTAATTATTTGCATAAAAATATCCAACCCCCTTTCTCAAACCCAAAATGAAGAAATGAAAGAGGGAAACAGCCAAGCGGGAGGTTAAACCTGAGGGCTTAGCATTTTGAAACTGACAGGATTGAGTTTTCGTTGCGTTTTTTTGCGTTAGCGTCGCACCTAGCGCCGCTCCTTTTCCAACAAGCGTTAAACATAATGATCATTCGATCAAAACGTCAACAATGATGACAAAACGTATCATTTGAAGCTCACGACAGAGACGTCTGTGATTAATGGAAATGAAAAAGGCTTCTGAACGAGAGCATTAGCGTGCTGGCATTAGCTGTTGGCATGTCATGAGTCTCTGATGTTTTTTTGGTCTGGGGCCCTTTGATTATTTCGACTGAGGAGGTGTTATTTGAACCTCTCCTTCCTTTATTCTTCATTAGCAGAAGTGTTGGGGTGGAGCAGAGCGAAGGTTTGCGGACGGTGCCAGACATCTGTCAGTGTGACAGTAAGTGCCGTGCGTTAGCGTCTGTAAGCAACATCAGAAAGGTAACTGTCAGGGACTGGTGGCATGTACGGTAGCAGCCGTGCACCTGTGGGTGGGCTAACTGTCTGTATTGGAGACGTTACCGTTGACAGCTAGCAGAGAGAGTAAATCACAGCTCATTTAACCTCTCTCCTGTCAGACATGTTTTCTTCATAAATCCCACTAAGACTGACTCTTTTCCTTCCGTTTGCGAAAGGAATCTGCTCTCTGACACTCACGGTCACAGCAAACACTCAAACGTGAGCACAAAGCGCGCCCTTAAGCCCAATTTCAAAGAAACAGTAGACAGGTAGGGTATATAATAATATGTTAAGCCATTTAGTTTCTAATGTCGAGACACTTACTCTGGCCATATTGACTGTATTGGTAGCCCGCAGTGACGGGGTCGACGCTGTAGCTGGTGGTGCTGTACGTGGGGTGGCAGTAAGACTGGGAGGAAGCAAGGCTATCGGCAGTCTTGATGGGCTCGGTGCGCTGGCTGCAGCTTGCCGAGATGGGGTTTGAGGCCTCGAGGCTGCTGTGCAGGGGGGAGATGGAGAACTCATGCTGGTGTTGGGGAGCCACGGCACTGGGGTTGCTGAGGATGCTCATCACCTGGTGGATAAAGAAATGGTGTGAGTCAAGACATGGAAAATACTTCAGCAGGCTTTTTACCCTCATGTTAATCAGGCATAACACAATTCATGGTGATCAAAAAGTTCAAGGCATCAACCCTGATAGGGGTTAAGCATCTTGGCAACCCGAGGGAACGTTTAGCATTATATATACAATGTCAGACTATATGTGACCCTGGATCACGAAACCAGTCTTAAGTAGCATGGGAACATTTTTAGTAAAAGCCAAAAATACACTGTGTGTGTCAAAATTATTGAATTTTCTTATATGCTCAACATCATTAGGATATTAAGTAAAAGATCATGTTCCGTTATATATGATATTTTGTAAATTTTCAACTCGAAATACAGTATATAAAAACTTTATTTTTGTTGGTGGATGGCCTGCTACAGTGCCTCTGATTAACAACTTCAAAGGCAATTTTCTCAATATTTAGATTTTTTTGCACCCTTTGATTCCATAGTTTTTCACTGTTGTATCTCTCCCAGATATTGTCCTATCCTAACAACCCATATATCAATAAAAAGCTGGATTTTTCCGTTGATGTAAAAATCTAAGGGGACCAACATGGGGCCTTGTGGCGGTTGGGCGGGGGTGTAGTCCTGAGGCTGTTCTAATAACAAGCTCCCAGGGAGAATTTATTCCGGAGCCTTCAGCCATCCCACAGTCTCAGGCCTCATGAATGATTTAAATAATAAACGTTCATTTTAGATGCCCCCAGAGATCGGGAGATCAGGCAATCTACAAGGTCTGTCCTTTCTTTATGCAGTATTTGACATCAAGTGTCGACTCAACACACTACAAAACTTGTTTATGGTACAACAATAAATCAATTTTTATGGGTGTAACAGTATATTGTGATTCTTAAAATGTTTTAGAAATATATCGATTGACCTGCAGCAACATACAGTATATATTTGTTAAATCTTTAGTGCCTAGTACATTTTTTTTAGTCTTTACCTTTCTAATTCCTTTCTTAATTTTAATTTTGTGTCATAATTTTGATTACCATTGTAATTTTCTAAACCATGGTAGTCAATGGGGGCTAAGAACTGTTTGGTTACAAGCATTCTTCCAAAAATATTCATTTTTCATTTTTGGTTGAACTGTCCCTTTAAGGAGTGTATCATTACACCCCTTCAAAATACAAAAATTACTACATAGGTTACTACAGTGTGTGTGCAAATTATTGACATAAATATTGACTAAATTAGAAAACTGGTAATTTTGCAAATGCATGAGGAGTAACACGTATAGGCCAAACATTTTTTATTAGTTTTAGCCATACTACTTTATAAATTTGTGCCAAAATACCAATGGTCCTTTATTTTCGCTTTAAAATCGTATTACTCATTTTAAAGAAACCATTTTAAAGTTTGTCGAATTTTATTATTATTACTCAGCCATGTTTTCCCTGCGCTTTTAAGCTCAAGAGATGTCAGTTAAAATGGCTATACCCCAGAAAACTAAACAATGCTGAGATGATAGTAATATTTAGAAAACTATTGAAAACAAACACTGACCTCTACTAAGAAAGACAAGTTGAACCATTGTTTGTGTGTGATAGGTTAACATTAGGGTCATTCAAAACTATTTGAAGCTGATTTAAAGACACCGAAGAGGATGTACAGATGTACAGAGACGCTGGTAGTAGATGTTGCTCTGCCTGCCACATGTTGTCCATCCGCAGACAGAAACAAAGCATCCTTCTGAACATCAGGTTCACGTTGTGGCTCTCTACGCCCCGCTGCCCTTTGGCCGTCTCAGGACCCAACCTGCTAAACCAATTAGTCCTTCAGATAGCTGCTGTGAGCAAAATCAAGCCCACATGCATCATTCAAACAACATCCATGGGCTATTTGTTGAAGTCTGACACAAGCCGGCAGTTAACAGAAGACTTCAGAATGGTCAACAGGGTGTCGTGAAATAAATCACTCTCCACTCTGATTCGTGGGTTAAACAGATAAGTGAATTTTGACTAACAATCTCTTCCTGATGTTTCCAGGAAAATGAACAGCACTTGAAACATATTAAATACATAAAAGGGCACTTGAAACCGAGCATGTTCGACTACACGAGTGCGGAAAGTCCCTCTCCTTCATGTGATATTTGATATAAACGGGGGAAACAGACTTCCTGTGATGAAGGTGGTGGAGAGAGAGAGAGAGAGAGAGAGAGGGAAATGTGTTAATTAATGGGCCAGCGCACGTCGGGCTGTCACGCTGCTGAGCGCTAGTGTATGACCCTGGACACGGGGCGCTGGGTCAGGGGCAAAGCGCCCGCCCGACAGGGGGCTGAATGGGCAGCTGGAGAAGAGACGGTCTTCACAGGCGCTTAATCGAGGTCTGATTATATGCAGCTCTTGCGGTTAAATTAAACGCCTCTCTTAGCATACAGCACTATTGTGTTGAATGTGTGATATGCAGAGTAATCTTGGTTTGTTGTATTTTAAAATGTTTAAAGGAGCATCTTTTGACAGAAATGCAATGTAATATATATAACTATGTCTTCAGAGATGTATAAAGACCTTACATAATGAAGCGTTATGTTTTTATTACCTTTACATTAGCAATATCTTTCTACAAACACCTTCCCTTACATGGAATTCACCATGTTGTTTCTACACTAGCACTAAACAGACAAATTGCTCTACAGAGCGTGTTTCGTAAAACCTTTAAAACGTGACGACAACTTAGCAGCCGTACTCCTTCGAAAGGGAGAGGGGAGTGGTGGAAGAGCCATTGGTTGCAATTCGCAACCTCACCACTAGATGCAGCTAAATTTCAAACACTAGACCTTTAGAGAAGAAGTAGAATCGAGATGTTTGTTATTTTTTCACAGGTTGCAAACATGTATGTTGTTTTTTTACTTTATTACGCTCCAAAAGGAAATAAAGTCAATCCATAACAATGCAAAAAAATAGATTTTGTGCTTAACAGAAAAAAATTCGTTGTAAGGTCACGTTTATAAAAACTAAGTTTTTATATGTTTCATAACCTTACCATTTAAAGTTTTATTTCAGTCCCTTTTAACTACAAATAGAATTGCAATGAAGTCATACCATTCCATAATCCTCCATATTCCCACATACTGATGTTTCACTGTAATATGTAATAATTTGAGTTAATACTGAAGCTTGAGCCTATGTAAGTTCAGCATCTCTGCAGGAGTGGGCTTTCAATCAGATGAGCGGGGAACGCAAACACAAGGGGTGTCAGTCCAGAATATGGGCAAAGAGGTGGGCGGGGGCCGGGTGCCTGACACCTCCATTCAGCCCCAGGTTTAAGCATCCTGTAGCCCGGGTGATACCATTATTGTGCCGGAGTGCAAATTATTAAAATCTTCAAATTTAGCATAACCTTATTGACATCAATTAAAGGGGCAAACAGAGAATATTCCTGCACGGCGAGAGAAACAGCCTCACTTTTATCGAGAGAGGCAGCACATGGTGAAGCTTTTGTCAGCTCAATCCTCTTGCTGTAAAGCACACCACGTAGAGAGGTCTGCTTTAAACCACATCTCCCAGCCAACCGTAATTAGGACATTTAACTTAAAGCACACAAAGAGCCACAACACAAACACTAACAAACAGCAGGGCTGCCTGTGAACTCTTTACATGGGTTACTGCACTCACAGTGGGATAACCACCAAAACAGAGGGGCCAAAATCTGGATCTGTTTTAGAGAGGACTTCATTGATGGCCACGTTTTAATCCAGAAATTCATATTGCTTTGTAAATTAAAGGGACAGCTCCCTCCAAAATGAAATTTCTGTCATCATTAACAAACCCTCATGTCCCAACATTGCCTCCCATTGACTTTTATTGTATGAACTCGAACCACTATATCATTTCTCAAAAATCTTCTTTTGTGTTTCACCAAAGAGTCATATAGATGGTTTCATTTTAACAGCATAAACAAACGTTACTGTGCATGCGCACTTTTGTGATCCCACCTGATTTCCTGGTACACATTCACAAACAATAGAGCGCCTGTAGATTATTTCTGATAACAATCAAAAGAAACAAATTCAACAATCGTTTCTTTAATACAATTATTACACAGTAAAATAATAATACAAATTAAAGGGTCAGTTGAAAGGGTGTATATAGGTTTTGAGATTCAAGAGTAAAACAAGGAACTTATTTAACCTTGCCTGAGGTAACAACTGAGCCATGAAGACATGGGAGTAAGTGGATCGACAACCCAGCCAGAAAGTTGTAATCTATAATTTCCCGCCATACTACCATTGCTAAGTAAAAATCAATATTCTTTCCACATGTCTAACCTTTTTTGTATCTGATACGGCTGGTTGGAAGAAACCAGAATGTTTGCCAATCATCCAGTCTGACAAACAACATCCCCGGGCAGTACGACCCTCCAGGTCCACAAACACCAGAGGACAAATCATCCCCCAACACACACACCACAATAACCAGCTGAGACACACTTAACTTTCTTGAGCCCTTTCAAAGTCCCCCCCACACACACCATTTCCTCTTTCTGTCTTGCTCAGTCCGTTTCTCTTACGCTTTCGTTCTGTGAAGCTTCCCCCCAGTAGCTATGCTTTCATATGGTGTCGGTCTGTGTGAGAGCTGCAAGAGCAGATAATGCCAGGCAGGATCCAGTTTAAAGGACATAGCTCCAGGCAATTCTCTACTCTCGCTTTTTCTCTCGCTCTCGACTGATAGATAACTTTATAAATAAGAATATAAAGTAATTAATTCTCTCAACTTCAGAGGCCTCTAGCCCGCAGCGGTGTGAATGTAAAACTGGAAATTGATACAATGTGCATCCTTTTAGATAAACAAACAGCGCACAGGCAATGAAAAGAGGAGGCTTTTCTCACCGCCATAATTTCCTGAACTGTCAAATTATATTTTTTGTCTGCTTGAATGTTTGACGCGACTTGGGTCTTTGTTGGGATTTTTTGCCGAAATGGAACCAAGCTCATGCTTAGCTGGAACAAAACTAAAATGTAATGACAATGATCTCTCTCGCTCTCCCTCCTTGTCTCTCTTTAAATGGGAAAACAGAGAGGCTAAAATATTATTCGAACTGTAACTAAACAGATCCATAGAAAAAGACAATGCAAATCACAATACACATCTATAGAGAAAATTTGAGCTGGGGTTTCTAACAAAATGGGATTTCACTTATTTTACATGCCAAAGATTGATAACTGAACGTTGAAATTAAGCTGATTTTACTAACATGAGTTTTACTGTGGGGTTAGGTGAGACTCAGAGCTGCAGTATAATAACAATAATGATAACAAAACAGACTCTCAGAATCTGAAAATATAGCCCAGAATCTGAGAGAGAGAGAGAGAGAGAGAGAGAGAGAGAGAGAGCAATATGATAAATGTGGGTGGAGACTCTTGTGTGGGTCTTTGGGCAGGCTATAACTCAGCCCAGCAGCTTCAAACACATACACAATCTCTCTCGTTCTCAAACAAACACACACAGCTTAATCGGTCCAAGTCTGGATTTGCCAGAGTGTAGGACACCAGCTCTTTTTACACTGAAATTTAGACAAACAGATGCCTGAATAATGTGAAAATGTCACCTGCGCAGGGAATGACAATGGTTGATGTCATATCTACACCACAAATGGTTAGATCTCCAGAATTCATATCAAACTTATATATAGAAAATCAGCTGAAGTAAACAAGATGGTTTACGGGGGGTGGATGCAGTATGAATAAATTACACACATAAAAAAAGACACCGCTTCCAAATGATATTGGATTTGAGGATTAGGAAACGGAGCACAGTGTTCTTTTGAGTGACACGAGTATAAAACCAGTCACAGACTTTGGCATCACATTTCAAGGCCAAAATCTGATGCAACGCGGCTGTAATTAAAGAAACGCTGACATTCTTTGTCAGGAAGTTGCTTTTCAATGAGTCATAATCCTCAAAAGACACCCCCAATCCCAGAATCTGCCAGCAAACAATGTCAAGGCACAAGATTGTGAACATAAAAAGGAATATGGACATTTTAGTGCCTTCGGAACGCCATGATGTTTGTGATGCAATTCCACCAGGATTTAGGCAATATAACAACAACATTGTGACTCAATGCTGAGTAGATCAGAAATGAAAGATGATTTTGTTATGCCATCAGTATCAAACTGAATTTCAACTGGGTTTAAAGTCATTTTGTCAATATTTATGTTTATTTATGTTTATGTTCAATTACTGCATTGTTAAAAAATTATTATTGCTGTTATATAATTATTTATTATTATCATAATTTAGCTTGAATTATGGTGTATTTTGGAAACACATAATTACATCATAACGTTTGGGTCAAGGTGAGCAGACTAAAACACCATCCCACAGACAAATATAACTTTTTTTAAAGAAATACTATTGCATAAAATCAATTACAGCTGGAACTAAAGGTGGATAATTACAAGTCCCATCTATTTACAGCAATGATCTCTCTCTCTTGCCCTCCTCCCCTAGTGGCAGAGAGCAGATGACAAAGATGATTTCCTCTGCTGGCTCTGTGTCACTGCGTTAATTGGCCACAGCACATTAATTGAAAGTGAAAAGAAGAGGCCGCCAAAAATGAGGAGGGTGTGCTGGCGAGCGGGGAGGGGATGGCTGTGAGAAGGAATGGCACAGTCTGTCTGTTCGGGGAGACTTTAATTGTTTCAAATTAGGCATGTGATTGACAGTGACAGAAAGTGGGCATTGACAAGCTGGGCCCAGATGAGAGCGATTAGCTTGCAACCAGACAAGCTGTCGCTTTCCGCAACATGTTCGCTGTAGGAAATATCATGCATATGGCTCTTTCAACCCTGTGTAGCAACCCAAGGCTTTGACAGCAAACTCTGAACTGTGAATGATGGGAATCAACATGCTAATATGAAAGATGACATATTAAGAACAGAAGCTAGAACACAGGAAACAAAGAATATTACACGGAAACGTAATATTAATGTTAATGTGAGTTAACAGATGTCAGTATTGTGGTGACCTTAAAATGTGACACATTGATCACTTAACGTATAAATCTATCTTGCTATTTATATTAATAATATAAAACAATATATTATTAACAGTTGGCTTTCTGAAGTATTGCTGTCACACCATAGGACACATTTACGGTTTATTTGTCAACTACACATATTTAAGGCTGTTAAACAATTAATGGCGACTAATCGCATCCAAAATAAAAGTTTGTGTGTATATATGTATGAATATATGTCTGTTTACTGTGTATATTCATTTTATTTATAAACACATGTATATGTTGGAAAAATATAAAACATAACAATCAAAATATGTTTCATAAAATATAAAATTATAATTTATATATTTTAATTTGCATTAAACAAATTGAGTCATCTACCCAAAATTCTCAAGGATTTGCGGCAGCGAAAAACAAGCAGCGTTAGAAAGTTTTTTCATGAACGCTAAATGTGCCAAAGTGTTACAAGGACTCGAGCTAACCAAAGGTTAATGTTCATATCGGTCTCACAGAGGAAAAAACTGTGAGGTGCAATCTGATTATTTTATTCAATGTCTGCGGATGTGTGAGATGGATTCAGTCACATTGCAAAAACATCCCCCTCTGACCTCTCATCCCACCAGCAGCTCTTTTCACGCTGCCTTCTCTTCTGCCAAATTAAACGTCTGCTTTGAATGATTTCACGAGGAGCAGCTCGGCAGCAGCCGCCGCATCCAAAAATAATGCAAGGTGGATGTGAGAGTTGGCGGAGGCAGCGGGTGAAGGGGAAGCGGGGGTGTTTGTTTGCTAAAAACAGTGGGACGCGGGTCTGGTGAGGAATGTCAAGTCAAATTGTTCTTGACACTGTTAATATCTGCACCTCATAGGGATAATTACATGTAAATAAATAGTGAAATAGCTCTCAGCTGGAGTCTGAGAGGAAAGTGTGCGCCAGTTAGCATCAACCAGCTGGGGACACGAGCACCACGGATGGGGGTGGGGAAAGAGTCAGAGACAGAAGGAAAAGACGAAGCAATAGCCTACAAGATGCTGTAAAACCGCATCACAGCAACTGTTGAAGTTTTAACTTTACATACAAAATCCAAAACATTGAGACAAGCTCAGAAAAGTCAAACATTTATGATAACTGCAGAGAGTGGGCAGGCACTGCGAGTGGTACTTTTGCTAGGCTGTAGTATTAATCATAACTTCACACCTGTCAGATTGGCATCTGGAACTAACGGGAAGCATGTGCAAGAGGCCGACCCCCCAACTTTTCCTGTTTTGGGCAGGTTAATAATAGTTGGAAAACCTTTTCTCTGTTCATACCCAATAATTCTGCATACTCTCTCACTGCACACTTAAGTTTGCACTGTCACAGCCGAGTGGCATTGTGTACAACAATCCGTTCTTCAAATACATAAGATAGTAAGAAATGGCAGGATGTGAGCTCACATGAGACTGCACCTGTTCAAGGTGTCAGAAAATCTACCTTTGTGGATTTAACCTATATAAGTGAAACTTTGTTTATATGTGAGGTGTACAAGTATTTTTATTGACAAATGCCCAGTGCTGATTTGCGTGTAACGGAAACGCTCTAAATAAAAACAAACCAAATATCAGACTACATGAATGCGTCAAGTAAAATAATACTTTACATTTTATTTACAGTAGGCTATGCCCTTTATATAATTAGACGTTTGAGAATTTTACTATTCACAAGCAAATGAGTTTAAAGAATTATTAGATCCATGTTATGGATTTTTTCAAGAACACATTCCTCAAATACTGCCTTGAACCCACAATGCAACGTGTGTATCAGTCTCAGCCCGCCCTTACTATAAATCCTCATCTAGCGGTATTAAATTAATCTAACATTGGCTGCTTCAATGAGATAAATGTAAATCACTTTCCCTCATATTTGTATTTATCTAATAGCATCAGTGCACTCTTTGAAATTTTTTAACAAAGATCCTGCTCTGTGTAAAAAGAGGAAAGAGTTGAAATTGTTTAAATGAGATCAGAGATGATGTTAATGAAGAAAAGCCATACATTAAATAAACAAACGTCCTTGCTTAAAATTTGAAATACTGTATATACTGTTCATTTAAGAATAATTAAATCCTTAAACTAAAAAGTAATTTACAGCAGCAGCATGCCAGCAGGAGACACTACATGTTAATTTTACACATCTGTGACCTGAGAAACATTTTTATCAACACACACATACACGTAAGACTCCAATTTCACTCAGTCTGCACTACAGAAAAAAGATATGAAGAGAAACTAAATAAATGAATGCAGAAAACATTCTGCCAGTGGATATGATTTAAATTCCCCTGATTTTCTAGGCAGCTTCTGAGCAGGTCTTTTTTGAAAGCCTCTTACTTTTTAACTCTTGCCAAATTGAAACAGCATCTGTATTTAAGACGGGTTCTAATTAACAAGTATTTCTCCTCTGCACTCGGAGTACGGGGTGATGTAAATAAGCATTTATTTTGTCTTTTGATTGGTAAATGGAGACTCGTGCCAGCTGAAATCGTGCCCGGCGAGCGGCTTAATACCGCAGGTTTAATAATAGCAGAAACGACACACAGATTCATTGATATTCAGGTGCACAATGTCTTCCTTCAGAAAATAAGTGAAAAGGAGAGAACCAAAATTCAATCTTTTTCCCCCAACCTCTCTCTCTCTCTCCCCCTCACTCTCTTTCTCATATAAATTTGTCTTTTTTGGCAACCCCTGTGCAGGCGTCTTAAATATAATTCATCCAGTTTAAAGTGGCTGTTGTGGTAATGGAAGAGAGGAGAGAGGTTGGAGTCCCCATCCCTTATCTCTAGCAGACAGTTGTCAGGAATCACTGGTGAGGACTGAGTTGTGCGCGTGGCTCAGGCAGGGAGGCCTGGGGATACGGATCAAAGGAAGTGTTGGTAGGCGCCGCTCTGCCTCTGATCCCCCAGTGCTGAAACCCAGCCTATTCGCTCTCCCTTCCTTACATCAAATGCTAGCCAGAGTCCTTCATTCCAAAACACAAATCTTCCAAGTGCAATGGAGGGGCAAAAAAACGACATTTAATATTACAAAACAATATTCCTTTTTCCTTTTCAACCCTATTACAAGTTTATGGTTGTGTTTGTACAAGTGTGTTCTTAAATTGTACAAGTATGTTCTATTAAGCTATTTAGTTGTTTTTTTGCGTGACAATTTTGCATTGATTTTTATGAAAATGTATGTTTTAAATATTAAATTATGGATATATTTTGGAGTATTGTTTATTTATGTGAATGAATTATTTCGTTTATTACAAAAGTAATAAATAATATATATTTATCGTATTATAAGAAATGATACAAATACTTTTGTATGTTTAATAATATTGGGGTTTTAAAATATTTATTTCAAAATATAAAAAACTAAACTTTTAATGATATTCATGTGAAATTTGAAAACAATTACTTAAAGTAATTTAATTTTTCATTTGATTTAATTTAATGAATACAATTAAATATCTGAAAATCAGTAGACTAATGTAATAACAACAAAATAATTTTAATGTACTCAAACAATTTCAGTCATTTTACATTTAGAAGGACTCCCATTTATTGTCATAAAAATCATTTTCTGTCTAAAAGAATAAAGATAAATTACTAAAATAACATAATTTTAATTTGTTAATATTGTTAACAATATGTGGACAATACTGTGCCCCAGTTATCACTTGACACAGACTAATGCAATAATACTGCAGAGAGAATTGATGTAATGCTCATTAATACTGGCACACTTAGTTTTTTTTTGCTAGCTGACTCCAATGCCTTCAGGCCTGGTGTTGTTGCTAAGGGGCCCACAACAAAAAGCTTCATTGATTCTACTGAATAGTTGGTTTCAGTAAAACCTGTTCATTAAAAACGGCTGTGGATTGTTTTCCTCTCTGATTACGACAACTACAAAAAAATGCACATGTCAGACACAAAGCATCTGCTGCACAAGCAGGAGTGATTGTATAGAAGCAGCCTACAGCGTTATTAACCCCCTCCATTCTTTCTACATGTGTCCAATGTTTGGACCGGTCTCAATGTCCACCAGAAGATGAAACATAGAAAAGACATGCAGTCAAGGCCATAGAAATCCCTTTATGGCTCTGACCCGGTCCAAAAGTGGGTTTAATGGGATTAGGTCTGGCATTGCGTAATTTTTATCCACACTGAGCTGCAGTGCAGTTTAATGTGTTTTCCAGAGGTGCAGTGAGAAAGCGCTCTGCTTGTGAGGGTGTGCACCTGTTGGTGTTGTGAACCCAGCAGGGTTGGATTTCATTCTGGCGAGCTGCCATTGCAGCAGAATTCACTATAACCCACAGGTCTTTCTACACTCGGTAATGGCCATAAAGCAGTCCATCGACACAATGCATGTTTTTAAAAGTGCATCTGAATATCAGCATACTAGATGTCATGTCGTGAAAATGCTGCTCATATTTTTCTCAACTTGTACAGCAGGGTCATTTATATATAAAATATACTTTTTATGTCGTACGTCTGAATAACAGATAAAATATTAGTCCCAATTTATAAAGAAGGAAATCATAATAGTTTTTTCGTACAATGTAACAAAAAAGTGAACATGGGGTACATTTTAAAATTACAAACAAAAAAGTCCATTGGTGTCTGGTTGTTAAAAAGTTCAGCTTGAGACTTTCAATTTTTAGTATGTAAATAAGCAAGTTTTACTTATTATTTAACTCATTTATTAAAAATAAATACAAATTATACATTTTAGAAATATAAAGCATATCAATTTTTTTGCCTATTGTCTCACTAACAGACTAACAGTGGTTTACGCAGGTATGATCGATTTTAAAGCTGGGTTGATACTTAATATTTAAAGACTAAAAATAAAAGTTCTGAAGGAAATTAAAAGTGAACACAAATGTTTCAAAAAGAAAATCCTGAGCAAGGATTATTCTAAAACTGTCAGTTAGATGTGTCACAAAACGATGCAAAATCTATTAAAAACAGTGTCAAAGGGGATTTTGTTGAAACAAATAAGTGAGGTTTTACACAAACAACTTTAGGCTATAGAGCTTTTCAAAATGGCTGGTGGGTTTTCCCGAGCAAATAAACCAAACAATTGCTCTCTGTGCATTCTGCCGCATAGCCCTAATATCGGAGCAATAGGAAAGATAAAATGAAACCGAACCGTTCTGCAACTACACTGTCAAACAAACTCTGCACCACACAGATGTTTATTTAACAATTAATTAATTAAATTCTACATATCCATACAGAATCATTTAGCACACACAAAACATTTGCATTCATTTGAATGAATTGTCTTCATTGAAGATTAAATTAATGAGCTGAAATAAATTACCGGAGGGGGTGATTATAAGTAAAAGAAAGCGAGTAGATCAGACGAATGATGTACAAAATCATGATGTACAAAAACAAGCTTGTAAGGTCTGCCTGTAGCTGAGAAGAATTGGGGGGGTTGTCTTGCGTAGCACTGGCGGCCCTTTCATGGACATTGAGGCACAGTGTGATGCTGGGGTTGAACTATGATACTCCTGTCAAAGAGAACATTAATTTTTCCTACAATAAGGGCCTGATGGAATAGCCACATGTGACATGTGGAACCGGGTGAGTGAGGCTGGATTGCGGTGGAGAGGTTAGGGGGGCTGAGGAGGGGTCGGATGAACCATCTTCATTTTAGTGTGAAATACGAAACCCACCATAAAAAATTATTGCCGCTAAAAAATTTTATCTTATTACTTATTTTATAATGAACTATAAATTCTATAAAAGCATCCTTTTTAATTTTTTGTTCATATACTTTTTATGTAAATAGCAAGCAGACTACTGCAGCAAATACAGTATATGCAGTTGAAATAAACTGAAATTGTAAACGTATACAATCATATAAAACATAAAAAAGTTGTTATTGTACATTTGATCCTTTTTACAGCAGAATATGAAAAGACACTTTAACCCAATAAACGACAACCATGTTCTATGTTATTTATGCAGGTTTGCAGCGAGAGCATTAGTACTTAAAGCCCCTCCACTACGATTAACAATCAAACATGCTGAGAAACGCTTATGTTATCCCCCAACTCTGCGCTACAAGAGAAAATCTCTTTTTTGTCATCGAATCCCTAATTCTTTCCTCTCTTTGAAAAAAAAACGAGAAAGAGAGTAATACCAGTTTCCAATCTGCTTTGAGAAATATTATGTGAGGGGGGAGAAAGTAGCCATAAAACGTGTGAACAAGAGGGTAATTGTGGACAAATGCAGTATTGAATTTCATTTTCAACTCCTTACGCACCATTTCAATCTTATTTTCTGCCTGTTAGTCAGATCTTCTTGGTTGTGGTGGGCAGAACTGCCCACTGTTGGTGTATAATTGCTTGTAATTGACTCTTTACCAATGATGAGAGTCAATGGCAGTCCTTTTTTTATTTAGCATTTAGGAATCAATCCTTGTATTTTTTTGCTTTCATTGCTCAATAGCAGGCAAGGAACGGTATATTAACAATCTTGTTGTACGCATAAACCAATATTCTCTATGAGACATCCCTCCTAGAAACACATAAATGAAACCTGTCTACATAACTTGATATCATCAAATGAAAGAAATGTTTCTTAAAATTAAATTAACAATAGGCTAAATATATGGTAGTTCATACTTATTGAACCAAATGACTTATGTCTATTTAACTCTAGAAAACATACATCTGGTGCGATTACTTTCTCCTTTCTCATTGACACACAGGACTAGCAGGTCTTTACATCTATGTCTCCAAAAAGCCTTTATTATATCCTCTATTGTTTTAAACTCCAGCTGTAATTGTCTCTGAATCAAAGTATTAAATCATTATTTTAATTAGGAGCGTGGATGAAACAAAGGACTATTAATTAAAATGCATTATCTTACGAACACTTCACCAACAAAAGGGAAGAAGTCAATTTCTCAGTACACATGAGACGCATCTAATCACAATATGCACAGTAGCGAACAAAGAATATGCAGCTTTATCTTCAGAGAGATCTCGTAATTCCACTTGAAAGACTACTTGACATTTGGCTATAGAGAAGAGCTTTTAAGCACTGTGGCCAGTGACCCTTACTGACCTGTGGAGATAGCCCATTGCTCACTTGGTTCATGTGATTGCTGGATGCTGATTGGCTCATAAAGGTATCGGTGTAGCTAGAGAAACCATGGCGGTTGGACGAGAGGCCGTAGGCAGAGCTGCTGTCGCCGGTGAGTCCGCCCTGATGCATGGTGGAGGGGGGCAAGGGCTGTGGACGATGCAATGTGCCGCCAACATCTGGCATGAACAACACATTTAATTGCATTACTAAATGTCTCTTATAGGCATCAAGGGAGCTTTAAATCAGTCATGTTCTTGTGTCATTTATTGGAGCTGATTAGAAATCTTCACACATAAAACACAACAGTGATGACATAACTGGTTTACTTACCTTGTGGTATTGTTGCTGATGGGTAGGTGGACTCTGGAAGCTGGTATGTTGGTAAAGTTGGCATGCCTGTGGGTGGGAATCCTCCAGGTAACAAGTGGTTAAACGCTGCCAGTTGATTCGCTCCTGCTTGTTTACGCCACCTGGCTCGTCGATTGCTGAACCAAACCTGGAATTTAGAAAAAATCCAAATGTTTAGAAAGATTGTAAAAAAAATTATAAAGATTATAAAAATACAAAAGAAAAATAAAGATTAAGCGTTTCTTAGTATTTTGTTTATTTTTTAAAGAATTCACGTGATTTGTTTAGACAGATTATAAAAAGTATTTGAAAAGATTATAAAGAAATACAAAATAAAATGTATATTTATGTATATATAGATTTTTTAAAGAATTCACTAAATGTTTAAAAAGATTATAAAAAAAGATGATTGAAAAAGATTAAAAACTTAGAGATGAAGCATTTTTATTCTTTAAGGAATGTTCCTATTTAATATATTACAGATTTTTTCCAATTGAAAAACCCTTTTAATTTATTGTAATGGATTTAGCAAAAAAGAAGCAAAGCGCCTGCCACATTAAGACACATTTTCAAAGTTTATTCTAATGTGACTGGCTGAAAGGGAGAGCATGGCCAATAACCTGCACCTCTCAGGGGCCGAGGCGCTGGCCCTGTGTATGCAAAGGACTGAATGACATTGATCTATGCCTCAGATGGGCCATTCTTCAGACTTTAATACACTGGCAGTGCAGTTAATCTACTGTTGTTTTTCAAATGGTCTCCACCATTGTGAGTGGAAGTGAAAGAGGCTGACAATGGTCCTTCAATGAGTCAGAGCACAAAGAGAGGGCGTCCCTTTTTAAACAGCTCCTCAAGAATGAGGCTTTCAGCCAGGGCATTGATCAAGGGGCTGGCATAGACATACTGTATGAGTACACGCTCTTTCCCTCTTTATCCTCCCAGGCTCCCCTTCAACCTTTGTATACAAGAGGAGCTGAATTAAAGATAAAAAGTGTCATTCAACATAAATTCTCAAGCAGATTTATAGTATCTTTGAAAAGGACGACGGAGACCAGTCAAAATATTTTGATAAATGCATTGAAATCAATTGTTTATATTTTTTATAGGATGTCCAAACGGTGGTGCCTTGATTTATTAAACTTTTAAGTCAAAAATATTTAATTAATTCAACTGGTAATTCCCAAATTGATGAAAACAGTTCCATCCGTGGAACCGACTCAACAATTATGAGATTCCTTAAACATCATTCCCATCAGTCTAATAAAGATTAGGAAACACCTTTAAGACCTGTATAATTATCCTTATTAACACACCAGGAGACTAATTACTGCTCTGCACATGATTAGCCGCAATTTTCTACTTGCACACGCATACCATAAACACCCAACCTGACCACAAATCTCACAGATCACAGAAATCTAAAATGACTTATATCGTAGCGAACTGAGATTACGGAAAAAGTCGCCTGCTTCTGATTTTTCTCTTGGGAGAAATGTAATAATAATCATGAATGTTCCCCATACAGACTTTCAGATTTGTTCTAAGGGTAATCTCAACGGAACCTCATATCACAAACTGTGCTCAGATGTGACAAGGAAAAAAGTTTGCTATCAAAAGTAGTGCAGATGTCAACATAAGATCAATCACATTTTCCAAAAGCGGTGCCTTCCACAATTTTAGTGCTCTACATTGTTATTCCAGTTAATCTCATGTATTGCTATTTGTTTTTTCCTAAAGCGTTTGAAAGAATACTTAAAATATTTCTATAGACCACTTCGGAAAATGTAAGCAACGCTAATCCAACGCTGGTCCAGAAAAACAAAAAAAATAAAAGAAATGAAACCATAAGTGCTCCTGGACCAATGTTTACATCTTCCTCAGTGATCTATAGACCATAAAATATAATTGGGTTTTAAAGAGGTTTGTTTAACATTTTAGTTTAAAACGTTTTGTTGGTTGTATTTTGCTCCAACGTTTGCGTAGCGTTAAAGAACTGAAACCGGAAGTGCTTCTGTTCCAGTGTTGTTTTATGTCTTTTTATATGTCTTATTTTTACTTTCCAAGGAGATTTTTTTATTAATTAATATGTGCAAATAATAAACAGTTATTAAAACAAAAGTTCACATTGTGGTGTCACACCACCCCCCATTAGCTTCTCTTCTAACAATATCGCAACGTATCATTGACCCTTCACAGAAACCCCAAGTCGAGCTGACACGAGCCCCATTACTTCACGTGTCTTATAGAGTGGCTTCTGGAATTAGCGAGTAGTAGACATACCCGAGGCATTAGAAGGCACGTATCTCAGTGTTAGAGGCTAGAGTGTTTGCCGCCCCGCTCAATGAATCCCCATAAGAGGCTTGCTGTGAGCAGGGGCTCCTGAATGCTCCATTCTGGGACTCGGTGGCAAAGGCACCTTGAGCATGGATTTTCTCTCTGCTGTTCTTTTTAATTCCCCACTCTTCTCATTCCCAGCTGGAGAGAAGATACAAAGCATACTGCCCGGCCGAGATGGCCGACTCGTTTCGTATTTCCAAAAGAGTTTGAATAATTTCAATGGAGCCACTAGGCAAAACATTTAAGAGAGGAGATTTCTTTGAGCTGTTGTCTGATTGTGTTCGGTTTGGAGGGAATGGAAGTCAAGAAATTCAATATACTTTCAATCTCCCAGTGATGCCCAATACAGGGAGAGAGAAAGACAGAAGGAAAGTGGTAAATGTAAGACAAATCTGATTTCACAATCACACTTGAGAGATTCGAGCTAAGACGGAATCTCGCGTGCTCATCCGATATCAATCATCTGGCCACCCTATCTGTTCCTCTCCCCATCTGTATCTCTGATGTTGACAGTCATACGTCTTTCTTGAATTTCCATTGCCATCCACAGGGTCGTTGGTGAGGAAGACGAGCGGTAAAACCTGGATGTGATTGAATTTCACAGCAAAAAAGTAGAACATAACAGTGGTTGAGAGGCGTAAAAAGGCCGACATCGCCAGCACTGTGCTGAGGGTTGCTGGACAGGGACCGTGGATGGGCAGTGGCACAGGATGAACTGGACGGGGTCAGGATGAGGCCCCTGAAGGTAACGCTGCGGCCAAACTTTGTAAAACAGGGCCTCCCTGCAGGAACATCTGCAGAATTCTACTTTTACTGCACCCAGATGTTTATGGTATAGATAACACACACTCTCTCTTCTTTGTTTAAAAAATCATCCATGTAGATGTACATTTGTGTATCCATAAATATAAAACACACAAGCTCATATATATATATCTTACCCTGTTTATTGAAAGCTCTTATTTTATAGAAGGACAGGAGTGCAAGATAGCACAGAATTATTAGCTCCAGATTTTGCCAGGACCGTTCGCATGTGATACGACTTACAACAGTCAACTGTGGGCCGACACTTGTGGCCTGGAAGTCTTGTTTCCAGATTGGATCAAAGGGTGCTAGATTAGAGGGGGAAAGTGGAGACATCTTCACGTCTCCTTGTGTGGAACATGTGGAGGACTAACAGTCCTTAGTTACTCAATATCTGACAGCAGAACTGCTCAGCATGAAATAAGTCAGGTTTCAGATGGTCATGTTTAGTGGATGACAATTGTTTACATAAGAATAAAAAAATATTTTAAACTAGTTCATAGTAGTAATACTAGTTCATCCTGATACAAAAAGACACATAGTCTACCCAGAAGGAAAAAGTTTTGTCCATTGCGTTGTCTTTGGGTAACTTAGGAGACTTAAAGGGGATCTTACTTTTCCATTTCATGTGGTCACACCATCAAACATGATATTTTAGCACATCACCACTAACTCAGTGACATAACTGCCACTGCTTAAGAAATTCACTGCAAATCATCATTAATTCATCTTATGGTCATGACTTCCTCTAGTTTTACTAAGCGCAGTGAACCAAAAACACAGCAGCAGTGCTGTAAGACCTGGAACCACTTAACCCTGGGCTTACTCAGATATGGATCACTTCCCATGAAGTGTCACAGACGGCAGTAAAACAGTGGAAGCAAAAGTGAAGTGTCTGTGGTTAAAAATAACCACACAGTGACTTGCTCAAGACAGATCACTGATCTTATTAAGGCACCACAAATATAAATGTGAAAAAATGCCTTTGACATCATCACTGATCCATGTCTGACTTCCCTCTCTCACTTTCTCCCTCTCTCTCTCTCTCTCTCTCTCTCTCTCTCTCTCTCTTTCATACATCTGGATACTGTGTCGGTGCAGCTGCATTCAAGTGGGTTGACACTGGGGCCGCGGGGTCTGCCAAAAGCCAACAGGGTCAAACACCTTCCCCTACAAAAAAGCAATGATCCCAGAGCCCTGGCATATCCATCTGAGGCATCTCCAGCCATAGAGCTGACACACACGCAAAAAAAATTCTCATCTGTTCGGCCTCTCAACAACCAACTGCTGGGTTGTGGCAGCGCTGAGAAAACAAAAAGCAAAGTCCTCGAGCCAAGACATTGAGGTCTCGAATGACTTTTACTATGACTTAATTTTGTATGATCTTTGAAATGTGTTCTCTTGTCCAATCCAGAATGTTTGGCAGGAAAGTACATTTTAATTTACGTGTTGTTAAATCTTAATTTTTTCAAACAATAATTCAGTCCCGACACACACTTGTCTGGCTAAAGGCCCCTTCAGAACTGATGTCACTTTTCAGTAATGTTTATTCACTTGTCTAATTAGCATCTGTTGCCATAAACACACAAAAGCGCCAAATGTCCCATGGGGCCGCTTACAGCTCAGGGACCAAATCACTGACATGGCAGAAGAGTCAGCAGGGTCTCTGACACTGGCAATAAGAGAGAAATTTTCATTACTAAAAAGCATTTCACAAGGCCACTGTGAGCCAACTATTTCTAAATGGAGCCATTGGGTAAAGTTTTACATCAATCATCAAAATTTGAGCACCAGCATCGTTTGACGTTTTCCAGCTAAATGTAAAAGTTGTCATAAAAAACTGAAAATACTTGTTAAACGTCAAAAAAAAGATCTGCCGCTTCTTTTAGCGAAAATGATACAGCTACCTTTCAATCATGAAATCATACCATCTGACATAAAACTACTGAAAAAATGAGGGCACCATTCCAAATTTTGACTTAATCATAATTTCTAGATGTATTATGGCCATTCCTGTCCAGTGTCTGTTGAATTTCAACTAACTCAAACCTCGGGAGTGACAAAGTCATCCAACAGCAATTTGAAAGTCTGACAGCATGACAAGACACATGAAAACTGTGTAAAAATCACGTGAGGTTATCAAATAATTTTTTTTTAACTTATCCTAAATACACGTATGAATATTACTTGTGTATCGCTTAGAAGTAAATATGAAATGTTTTCTTTGCAGTATTTGAGGCCTGAAAAATACAAAGCATCTCTTCTGTTAATTTGACCTGTTTGCCAGGTTTTCGTGTACTGCAAAAAAAATATCAGGAAAACGTTTTTATTTGAAATTTTGAAGAAATGTTGTTTCACAGAAAAATGGTATCTAAATACATATCTACAAAAAAGGAACATAATTTTGAAATAGTCTCTTCATTTTTTTCACGCTTTATAGAGTGGCTATTTATTTTAAATATGATTTACCTTATCACAAAACTAAACAACTAACACAGATTGGTTTTACAGGATTGCCCTATAATTGACAATACATTACAACATCAGTGTCCACAAGCCCAACAGTGTTTTTTTTATTGATAAACGTTACTGGTGAAGACGGATTTCCGTGAGTGAGTGTGGGATGCTCTTAGTATACCGCAAATTTTACGAGAAGCCGTGGTGGGCTTGAATGTGGTGGGAAGAAAAGATCTCGGCCAAAAGCTGAAGTGAGAAATCCACCAGGAATGTGCTCTCGATCTTTTTATCCCCCTCCCTCTGCTCCCAACAGCTGCTGCCATAACTCTACTGTATTTTCCCTCCTCATTGTTTCAAATATCCACATGGTTGAAGAGCTGTCAGGACCAGAGTCCAGTTGAGGCAGCACACACAGTACTACAATATTTGTGTTAGTTTAGACCAATTAAATTATTGTATTTAGAATAAACGAAGATTAGCAGTGATTTAGAGGTATCATTTTCTATTCAAATGCGTGTTAACAGAAGAAGTGCCATGTAGGCCACATGATCGTGTTTCTGTCTTCATGGGCATCCACTAGGACACAGCTGACAGGAAGGGGCCTACTGTGCTGTTCTCTTGCTCTCTTTAAAATGAGCGGTCGCATTGTTACACGCATCATCAATCAGAGGACCTCAGTCCAATGGTTTTAGTGACATATCAGAGCTCTATAGACCTCTAAGCTGAACTCCGACTGAGCGCTCATTGTGAAATAGCATCTAGGTCCCTTCTACAAACTAAGATCATCAGTCTTACAAACCTTTGACATCCCCAATAACCTGCATACAGGAACCATTTTAAAGAATAATGACGGCAATGACTCTTGATGCAATTTGCATCACATCCAAACCATGTGCATTGCAGGGAGCATTGCTGCGTAGCGTCCTACCTGCACTCTGGCCTCGGTGAGCTTGGTTCTCTGGGCTAGTTCCTCTCGGGTGTAAATGTCCGGGTAATGTGTCCTCTCGAAAGCCTTTTCCAGCTCTTCCAGCTGCTCGGCTGTGAAGGTCGTCCGACTTCGCCTCTGTTTCCTTTTCAGGGGCAGATCTGGTTCTGACTCTATATCCGAGCCATCATCCATTCGACCTGCCGCAGAGGACAACAAAAATAAGTGTGCTGTTCGCGCAACTAAAAGATGAGCTTATCAGAATGCACCCTGCTCACAAACACTTTCATTTAAGGCATTTTGTTGTTTCGGAGTGAGCGGGTGCCAGTGAGTTGAGATGATGTGTATTCATGTGGCTTTTAAGCAAACATTATTTCAATGCACAGCTATTTATATAAGCGAGGCTCTGAATACAATCCCACATCGGCACATCCTAACTGGCCCTGAGGCCAAATAAGAGTTAATCTCTACAGACCACCTTAGCGTTCCATGTACCAGCATTCCCCAGAATTAAAACTGGCACTTCCAATATACTGCATGTGTTTATTTCATTAAATGGCATTTGCAGGATACTTAAAACACCCACGGTGGATTATCTGTCGAATGCAGTCAAGTGCAAATAACTATTGCATTGCTGTTTACTGGATAGTTGGATAGCGGAGGAAGAATGAATAGGTTCCCATCTGATCTCATGCAAACCAGACGTCTGTGACTATGGGTGGCATAGAAATGGCACAGAGCTTATTTTTGCTATGCTAATAAAAAAGTCTTAATACAGGTGAATGCAAATACTTGCAAAAAGCATTGACATTTTCCTGTTAAAGCATCAAATAACTTAGGTTTAAAAAGATCTACCTTCCTCCCTTTTTATTCACAACCCTTTTTATCATTAGATTTTAGTTAGTTATTTCCACTTAAATACGACGCATAAATCTCTTCAGCGGTGATGGGGGTCTAGCTCCACAGACACTGGCCCTAATCCAAGCCATGACTTCCCTCTAAATTGAAACAATTGTACATTAGTAATGGGGGCTGAACCCTGACTTCTTATTTGCCGGTATGGACTTGATGGCTGCCATGGCAGAAGCACTGTATCGTATACGCTGCCGTGGGCTAAATCCAGAACCCTGTACACCTTTTCTTTAAGAATCATAATTATTTTATCACTCATAGCGTCAATGTTACGGACAGTAATAGCAACAGAAGAGTTCAGGCCTAGTCGTGGGTTTAAAAGAGCTATCTGTCCATAAGCCGCAAGGAGAATGATTGTTCCAAGTGATACCATTTAATTAATCTGAAAGGTAGATGATGGATCTGACCGCATGTGACATTTCCTGCTCATTCAGTTAACCCTTCTTCAATGCCTGACACAGTTCTAGAGTAACAAGCCCAAGGCATGAGAAGCATAAGAATGAGAGCTGAGCTCATCTTCAGAATTGCACATCCTAAACACCTTGTTTCTCCATCGAAGAGGTGTACACTAAAGAACAGTTTTTTCAAGTCAGGTGAAATATAAGAGGGATTTGAGAGGTAATACAAGGTAATACATTTATGAATATGATTGAGTGTAACCTTCATTTGTAAATCAATTAAAAATTATATTTTCAATAAATGTCTTTTTTATACATATAATTTTTAAGGTCATTTAAAGGAACAGTTTACCCAAGTTGTTCCAAATCTGCATACATTTCTTTGTTCTGATGAACACAGAGAAAGATATTTGGAAGAATACTTGTAACCTAACAGCTCTTGGTCAACAACAAAAAAGAAAACGCAAAAACAACTAGAGTAAATGATGACAGAATTTTTATTTTTGGGTGAACTGTCGCCTTAAGTGTTAATAAAATGTTCTTCAGGTACCTGACATTGGCTTGATCACAATACTAAATCCAAACAAAGTCAACACCAGACTACCAAGTGTGCGTCTGCTTGTCTCTACAGTGTTTGTTTACATGTTTTTGTTTGCCTGAACAAAGGCTGGACATAAAGCTCCAAAAGCAACCACCAAACAGAAACAAAACAACGAAAGAGCTATTAAAGGGTCCCAGACTACAGGCCAGCTCTGTCTTTTAATTAAACAAGGAATTAGGGGATTACTGAGAGGTTCCCATTACAGAGCACTTGAGGAGTCCTCTGGTTGATGTCTTTTTGTTTCCCAGTGCTCACGCTCAGGAATTCTCAACGGATTACATGTGGCCGTAGGACATGAGGCCGCATTAATTAAATCAATTCCTTTGCTATTTCTTTTGGCCGAAACTCTCCCTCCGCCACAACACTGTGGCAGAAACCTCAAGTATACATATATATTGGAACTCATCTTTAAATCCTGATTTTGAAGAGATCGGGACAAAGTGATTTGCTTTTGACTTGCCATGAAGACACTTGAGACCGGAGCATCACTTTCATTTCAGAGACCGCATGGAATTTATTTGCTATCCTCAACATGCTACTAGATTTAAAAGGCAGATTCTGCTTGGCCTTCTCACATTGCCCATGTTTTTCTTTCAAACAGAAAAAAACTAAATCAGGAGAACAAATTTACAAAAAAACACAATTTGACAGGTTCGAGTCGCGACACAGATGCGGCCGCATGACTGATGAGTATGTATTCTGCCACATCCCATTCTGCCCACGTCACAACAATTACAACCCACAAGCTGCTCCTCAGCGCAGACAGAAAAATACTGAATAAGTTTGACAGCACTCTCCTACTAAAGGTCAGCATAATGGAGACAGGATTATGGAAATGAAACAGACGCTGGCGAAGATACGTGTCTAAACCTGGACCTCATCTTTGTCTCTATGAGATCCCACGATTGACATGCTGAGTCGCATCATACGAACGCGACCATGGCGAGTATCCAGACGTGTCAAATGTGCTGCGGCATAAACATTATCAAGTAAGACATATTTTGTCTGAGATAACCCAGAGCAGACAGCAGCGAGTATGCGATCTTTTGAATAAAGGTGAAGGAATCGAAACTTATTATTTTAAATGTTTTAAAATAATGAGAGCTCATCTCCGAAACTCAAATCAGAATTTCAATTACAATAAGAGGACACTCAAATATATAAAATGATCAAGGGATGTTGATAAAAAAAGTGAGCTAAAGATTTCCTGTGAATACATTATTCCTCTATTAATGTTTCTCCAGGGATCGTGCGATTGTTCAGTTTGATGTTTCCGACAAAAGGAAAAGGATGCAAACACTGACATCATTTCATAATCGAACTACATAATCTGACAGTAAATGAGTGTTTTCTTTCTCACAAGCTTCGACAAGTTATGCATACACAAATCCGACAGTCATCCAAACTTAAAATCGTCTCCCCGCATCCAATCAGTTATTGACAGTAACTGCGCCCCATGGGTTCAACCTGATTTGTACTGTAGCACTTACACTTCAAAGTCAGTTAAACAAGTGAGATTTGTTCTAATGTATCTAAAATATGAATTGAATCGAAAGCCGTTGGGTTAAACTGAAACCAAAAAAGTAGCCAACAATCTGAACCGATTCACTCTATACAGCCAACCTGACTGATCTCGAGTTGACAGCATGAGGGTAAAACTCTACATGCTGGACAGTGATTAAACACTACGGGTGAGGAGTGACTAAGGCCACAGAGAAGTCATGACCACCCTACATAAGATCTTCTCTCAACATAAGATCCCCCAGACCACTTCCATCACTGATGATCCAGTGAGCAGATGGGATATTCATCATCACGGCCACACTCAGACCTTCTTCCCCCTCTGTTGCATTTTTTCGCCGTTCTCTCTTTCTTGTTCCCTCTCTCGCTAACCTTTCCTGTCACAATCTGTATAAAGAGCGAACAGGCCTGGGGTAAAGTGGCCCTCCACAGCTGCACATTCCACCAAGCTTAGCATTGTAGAAAACATTTACGCATTTGTCTTCATCAGAACTGGCTCTCAAAACAACATTATACCCGAGTAGAGTATTGGAGGAGGCATACAATTGGGTGCTTCATTTTTTGACAGTCTGACACAAGAACAGTTAAATAAAACTTTCATCCATTTAGCCTCAATAAGATGTGTAGTCAAGGAACAAAATGATCAACTTGATTCATTTAATTAAAGCGTTATAGCAGAGTGTCCTATTTGTTTTTAAATTATACCTTTATTCTCAGATTGCTAAAACCAATATAATTTTTAATAATAAATAATACAGAGCTATTAGTGCGTACTACTAGTTTTGCTAAATAGTTTATTCAAGCTATGAACAAATTCACAGACGTTAACAATCTCTGGTCTCATGACAAAATAATGTATATATCATTTTACTCTAATATTTTACACATTCGCCTGCTTATGTACCACCTCTGTGGTTTCAGAGCTGTCTCTCTTGCCATTATTTCCTTCATAATGCAAAGCAACTACGTATCGCTGCTGCCCTTTGAAACCTCAAACTCTCTATAGTTTCATTTTTTATTGTTTTATTATAAGTCACCCTTTATGTTTGTCAATGGGTTTGGCAAACATCTAACCAATAAAAGTTATTAAAAGGTGCTTGTTTACTTAAAAAGTATGATGTTTTCTCCTTTCCTTAAAAACAGCGAATTTGGACATACAAGGTTTCTAAAAAACAGTGACGATATTGTGTGTTACCTTTTTACCGACCTGCTATGCTTAACTTGAAGTCAATTCTCTATTTAACATTTAATGTTTATTAAAGACGCATCGAAACTAAATATCTCCACTGATGCGATAGCCGATTATTCATAGTGATATCTTTCGATTCCGATTATGAAAATGTAATTAATATTTTTTAACTTTCTGAATGTTATTTATTCATATAGCGAATGACTATTAATATTGAACCGATAGCAGCCGATAGTGTGATTATTGCTTTTATTGACCGACACCATTGGCCGATATATCGGTGCATCTCTAATTTGTATTTATTTTTATTAACACAAACACCATCACATAACATCTAAACCCAACAGACCTGTGCACACACAAGCTTCATTCTTATTCACTTTCCACTCAACCTTGGTTTTTATCATTCACTGAATAAAGAACGGCGTCTCTGAAAGAAGCGGCAACGGTTGCAAACAGAGACAGATTAAGTAAAAACGGAGGGAACGCTTCATAATTTTGGCTCCCACAACAAACAATTAGCCCTCCTTTCTTTTTTGCAGCATTGAAAAACATTTGAGAAAAAAAGCGAGAAGATGTGAGGGAGAAGTGATGGGCGATGTTCTTTTGTACATCTCATCATGTGCATGAAGGCTCAGAGGGCTTTTTGTCCGCCGTGTCTGTGTGAGAGTGTGCTCACCTTAAACAACAGAGAGACTCAGGGGCCTCCATGCCCTTTCAGGCCCCATAGAAGACACACCTTAGGGGGCCATTTAAGCCTGAAAAGAGGCCTGACAACCCTGTGCAGCTCTGTGGGGCATCAATAAATGCTGACATATTGACTCTCTGTGCCCAAGCGCCAGTGGAAAATGCTGCCTGAATATGAATCCATTTAAGGGCAGGAGGGGGTAGCTGCCCTGAGAGAGACAGGGAGCTAAGGATGGCTTGTGTCTCTTATGTTTGGAATGTTCAGGAATGTGGAAACTTAAAGAGTTTTGATAATGAATCTTTTGATATAAGGCTAAACAACAGGGGAAAATATGAACATATAATGTGTTTTGATAGTAAATATACTTAAGGGGCAATTCCGCGAAATAAATTGAATTTTGCTGAAGTTATCAGATTGAAACATGAATGTGAATGTCACATCTGTTCTGCTGCATTAGCTGAATTCCACTTTTTCGCTATTCTGGAATGAATCTGAAATGGTTCTTAAAATATCTTTAGGCAGTAAGGGGAAAAATCATTTGAATCAGTTTGAAAGAAAGTGCTGACTTGGTCAACAGAAGCTGAATGGAGTTCTAATTCTGATTCGAGCTGTGAGAAACTGAATACCAGGTGTCCATTTTCATCCGGTTACGTTATTTTCTTTTTCAACGTTGAGTTTTCATTACCTGGAGTTGAGATCTTGTTAATTAAGGTCAAAAGCAATCGGAACCGTGGAACTTAATCAAACATCTAAAAGGTGAGAAAGACGGCAAAATCAGCCGCTTAAACTAGCATGCCGATAGCTTATTAAACTTTAATGTGTGTGTCAGAGAACACCAAGAGGCATGAACATACTTCAACCTTCAGCAAATTTCAGTCAGACGTGTTAGACACAGACGGCTCTACTTTTGATAAAATGTCATTGTGTCTAGTTAAAAGAGCAATTCAAAGCATTAAGGCGGCTCTCACAGGCTCTCTCACGTTTTTGCCGGAGAAGATAACGTTTTTATGAAACACTCTATTGAGCAGTTTATCCTTTTAGGGCTACTGTAGAAACAACATGGTAAATTCCATGCAAGGGGACCCACTGTGTATGTAGATAGAAATAGCTCATTCTAAGGTACTAAAAACATAACGCTTCATTATTTAAGGTCTCTATACACCTTTGAAGACATAATTATGTATATTGCATTTTTGTCAATAGATCCTCCAAAATATTACACACAGTATCTTTAACAAACACAATACAGGGACATGGCAGATGCAAGCATATGTCAACCATTAATGCAAAAAGAACTAGCAAAGTTCTGAATAGCAAGTACATTTCTGGGGAACTTTACGGTACTTCATGTGAGGCCTTACTGTAAATACAGAGAGTAAGATTGCGGCTGAACTAAATTCCATCCTCACAAGGATGTTTGCGTTATCATGACTTTGTGTCTTGGCAAACTACCATTTTTCTAAATGCAAAGCTTTTATCCGCTTTGGGCACTGTGTCTCGTTTTGAGATAAAAGTTGCATAAACAAAAAAAGGCTGCGTGTCAGTTTTACCACTGATTTAGCTTATGGGAAATAAATCTTAATATAAGTGGACAGCCTAAGGCTTAAATACAATCGCCGAAAGAGAAAATAAATAAATAATAGCAAAAGGCATAATCTTATTTTTAAAAAAAGAATGAAGCATTGCGCGGATAAATAATCAAAGATGAAGAAAAAGTGATTTGATGTGAATCCATACAGTGCTTCTTAAGGAATGGGTAAGCCGTTCTTCAGAAGTCTGTCAAAATGTGGCCTAGTATAAGAAGTAACCCTTTAACATAAATTAGATGCTGTAAACAGTTTAATGGGGTCCGTGATAACCGAGCGCTGAGACCAGAACAAAAAACTAGTCCAGTTCGGCTGTTTTTAATGACAAATCTCATATCAACAGATCCCCAAAAAATAAAGAAAAAACAGTCGGCAGTGCTTTTGTATACTGGAGGGAAATAGGAAAAAAGTCAGTGTGAAAAAGTGTTGCCTGAAGAGAATGCAACAAAGGCCGCATAAATAAGCCCATTAGTTAAAAATGTACGACAAGTGCCCTGTTTGATGCCTGTGTGGGGAGAGGGACGCCGGCAGACTCCTTCACAGCTGCCTGGCCCCTCTTCAGCTCTCACACTGCCCGCCACATTCACCACTTAAGTTGGTGGAAAAAATCTGAGCAAATTTCTGATTTGCAACACTCTAGGAACATGTTTATTGTCTTTGTGCGAGTGCAAAATACACATATAAATAAAGCTAATGAAGAATCTTGGGGTGAGGCCGCTGAGGAGCATAAAATGGGAAATTTTATGGCCATAAGTAGCGTGGGCTGATGGTGATTTCTAAGCTTTTGGCCCATGTTGTTTGGCACTAATTATAGGACCGATGCGGTACAATTTCCCTCGCCACTTAATTACTGTTACCTATTACATGGGCTATGCTTTTATTGTCATCTAAATTGGTCTTAACTTCTGTGAGGTACATCAATTCGTAGGGTTTATTTTGCAATATGCTATTTATAAGCAGTTAGGGTCTTTACAGAATTAAAATCTAAGCTCCATCATGAGATTTCTATAATTGTTTTACTTTTAGACATTTTTAGCCAACTGCCAATTTAGCACAGTTCATTCATATGTTCAGTAGTGATGCGATTTGAGTTAGACGAGCTCTCACTAATACATCAACAAATTTGAAGGGATAGTTCAATTACTTCATCATACACTGAGCCCTCATGTCATTCCAAACCTGTATGACTTTCTTTGAAGAATGCCCGTAACCAAAAAACATTGCAAGTCAATGGGTGCCATTGTATGAACACAACCAATATTTCTTAAAAGATCTTAATTTGTGTTTCACAGATGAAAGAGTCTTATACAAGTTTTTAATGACATGAGGGTGATAACAACACTTTCAGCCAAAACTAAATTGGTTATAATCATTTTTAAACAAAGTCTTCACTGTGGGTGAGAGGTAATTTAGACTTTTTCTGCCAAAATTAAAGCGATGTGTGCACTGACCTTTCTTATCCTGTCCTTAACAATAAACTTATTTTAGACATGAATACAAAACTGGCCAAGTTATTAGGCGTACTTGTAAATAACCCCAGGAAGGCAAACAAACTGCAACAACCTTCTGGTATTCTGGTTCCTTCTTTGTTTGCAAATCACCTCCTCACCAGTAAATACTTTAGCTGCTCTTTGTTTCATCTTGTTACTTGGTACAGTTCGTAACACTTTTTACTGTATAGCTCAATGTTATGATGAAACATATCTACCTTTAAATTAAAATTATAACTTAAAATAAATGAAGATTAAAAATCACAGAAGAGTGCTAAATGCAAAAAATTATTAAATAATTGCACGGAATTTTGTATTTTTAACAAGCATGGTTCGGGCATTTGAATATAAACGTCATTGAATTTGATTTTAAATATATATTTTTTTATCCATGCAGTGTTTGATAAAATGTGTAATGAAAAAATTATAAAACGATATAAAAAAATATCTCTTGTCCACATTTTTGAAAAATGTTAACCTTTCCATGGAAGCCCTGTAAATCCTATTGCCACATTAAGACAAACCCTACAAACAGGCAATTTCAAGTCATTCACTTGGAAAATGCTCAGTTTAAAATGTCAAAAGGAGGGTGACTCTTTTCTTTCGCGCTTAGATTACCATATATTCTCGCAGCCTTGTGACACCTGCAACCCACCGAGGGCGTGCAGAACATAGGACTTTACTTCAAACAGCCTAAAAGGCTGTGGGTTCGTGTATTGAGTGGGACTGAGCCTGTCCAGCTTGGACCCCTCCCACCGCAGATGTACATTAATGCAGAAAATACAAATCTGTGCAGCCAAAAGAAAGGCCGTTCCTTTTAACATGCTGTTGTCTAGCTTGATCGTGTCAGTTTGAGAGAGCACATTCAAAGGTATTCATGCATCTGCCTTTGAGGGACAATAGCAGCTAGTTTATAAACTGTCTCTTTGGGCTGCCTAAAGCCTTTAGACTCCATTGTTTTGCTCCTCTTAATAAACTTTTGGAAGAGTTCATCAACTTGCCTGAATAGCCGACGCAGAGAGGCCAAAGACACAAAATAACAGACGGTTCCCTTTTCCCTTTTCTTTCTCTCTTTAGAAGTGACTGTCTTTAAATCAGGAAAGAGGGCTGTCGGACAACAGAATAATTTTTAGTCAAACAAAAAAGGAACCCCTAAAGGAACAAAAGTTAATTCACGCAAGAATGGAGGACTTGACTTTTTAAATAAAACTGATAAAGGTACACCTGAAACACATTTTAGACTCCCTCAAATCTCCCCAACACCACGTGGTGGACTTGTTCTTACAATTATTAATGAGATAAATGAAAATGAATGGGCAAGTCTTGATGGGATTTTTGTTGCTTGAAATCAAGTAACTACTTTACACATGTGGCAAAGAAAGGTTTGACTGCTTGCTGCAAGCCTGTAAAATATTTTTACCATTCCTTAAAAAATAATAAAACAACAATAAAAAACAATAGAATTGAATTTAAAAAATATATATGAACTGCTTGCTGCAAGTCTGTTAAGACATTTTTTTACATTTCGTTAAAAAAACATAAAAAACAAGAGAAATGAATTGAAGTTCAAAGCGATGTTTTATAATAATTTGTAACCTATATTAAATACACATTTCAGTCTAAATGTTATGATAAGATTTCTTTAGATTACTTAAAGTGACAGAATCTGGGCCTGGACAAATTTTTGGGGGGGCAAAGTGACACTGGAGTTATTTATTTTCATGTACACGAAAACCTGCTGTGTGGCTATTCCACAGCCCAGGCAGGTTCTCAATTGCACAAACGCATATGTGTGCCTATATGTTTCGACATTTATGTTCAAAACGTTAGATGAGCAAAAGGTTCCTTTTCCTTTGGTCTGTTATGAGTTCCCTGAACCACGATTGGAACTCCTGCTTTGTGGATGGATTCCCTTTTGTTAGCTGATCAGTATCCCATTGGGTCTCCAGACAGGATTCTTGGCATTTGTCGGCAAAAATGAAAGCAGGATTAAGGAATGGCTACTGAACACTCCATGGTAAAGGAGTGGGCAGCAATTCCCCAAATTCACCCCCCCCCCCTCCACTTTGGTAACTCCTCTTTTCATATATTTGTATTCCCAAAGAGGCCATTAAAGCTGGTTTGAAAGCGATACGAACAATAAGATCAAAATCAACAAGTCAAGTATTATGTTGAAGGTTTGTTTGTTTGTTTGTTTCCTTAAACTGCACTTACGTTGAGTTGAATATATAAAACATTTAATATAATTTTTGGTTGTTTATTCGGTATTTGTGGTTATGAAATTATGATACATTTTGTTGGATAAAATTTTACTTCATTGGATAATTGAATTGGTCAGTTCGAACTCATACGCATCTATTTAGAAATAAAATGTACGTAATATTACTAAAACTTGCATAATGTTGTTTTTAAATTGAAAAAGTATATTTAGGATATATATAATAATACAGATCCAAGCCTTCATTTGGGGTCACCAAGAGTTCCGTGGACATTCAACTTTAGGGACAGCGTTCAGCACTAAAGAGATGGCCAGGGCATCAAAAACACTTTTGTGACATCATATAGGAAGCCCGGAGGCAATACTTTTAATAGTGTCAGCGGGAGTTTTCCCTAGTCGTTTGCTCGTTTTGTTCTTTTGGTCCAACAGGATGCCCCCGCCCTACAACACAGTGCCCATCTCTTCAAATGACATGTATTTTTGACCACCTAATTGTTCAATTTACACGAAATATCGTAAATTTGGTAGGGCTTGTTTACAAACCTTTAGGGGGCCTTTATATTTTGGACAAAGAAAAACGGGATATCAAAGTGGATTTTTCAAACTACGCGCTTAAATACGAATATGTTAATAGTATTTTGAGCATTTTACTACAGGCCAAAATGGGAGATAGACACCTTCGAAAGAGCCATTCACATAGCAATATGTGCACGCCGGAGATAGTCCTAGTCCCGCATGGCCATACTTTAATTAATAGACAGGCAGTCTTGAAAGCAGCACTGCCAGTCTGTAATATGATGAACTCCCATTGTCGTGGTGTCACCACAAATGTTTCTGATAAGAAAAAGCACCCTAGGATCAAAGACTATAAGCCTCTCAATTTCCTCCAGACGCCTCTACTTTTCTGAACCTACTTTTTTCTTTCCTCTTTCCCTTAAACATCTGAAACACACAAGAAAATCCCCTTCATATAGCATAGGATCTGCCCCAAGTTAACAGGTCAGCAAAGCTGTTGAAAATAATTGCATATTAACATTCTGTGCAAGAGGACATGCGCAATCTTTAGACTACGCAATTTCAATGTCACTCGTGAATTGTGATTTCTTGATTAACTGTAATTTGTAATGACATGCTCCGACACATTGTCCATTCGTTTTTATTATCATTAAGGTATAATGTTTTTGTTGTTTTGTTGTAATTATAAGCTACGTTTTATACCATTATATCCAATAACTTTTGATTATATTATAGGCTATATAATAAAATATTGATCATCCATTAGGAATTAGGGAGCTTTTCCATCCTTTAACCAAAGCGGATCCAAGAGAGTAACATCCAGATTGAGTGCAGGCCTAGATTTGTATAACATTTATCTTGAGCGAACGTTTGGAAAACAATTTACACGACAAAGTTAACTAGCATGTAATTCAGTTACAGTGCAAATGTTTCACAAGGTCATGATCTCGGATTGGCATAGTTCACACAGAGTAAAAACTAATGATGATTATGATGACCTCCAACGAGATGTTCCATTACTTTACATCATTGTTACTGTCCATCATACCCCCAGCAATCTGTTGAGGGCAGACTGAAACTACTACTAATAATAATAAATAATAATAATAACAAATAATAAAAATATGTCATTTATATGACTTTTTTATAAAAACTTTGCACCAAATACTAACGAAATGTGTTGGGTGGCAGTGCAAGGGAAAGGGGAGGTTAATCCGAGTTTAATACATTGATGCAGAGCGCAGGACCGCGGCTGTGATGATTGTGTTATCTCTTCCCAACATTTGGGTCTCCCTCAATTTCAGCCCAGCCAAATAGCTGCAAGAAAGTGGAGATGGAGTGACTCTCGATGCCCGAGGAAAAAATATTAATAGCTAAATAACTTCCTCATACTTTCACTAAATCTCTCTCTCTCCATTCCAGATGGATTTGTTTGAAGTGGTCTCCGGACTCATCCCGTGGTCCCCTTTCTTCAAACGAGACTTATTTCACTGTGTCTGAAATAACTTCAGTTTCTCTTCAAAATATACGGAAACTGCCCACGTTTAATTCTTTCTTCTGCAGCCTTCTGGAAACTGCATGTGTTCATTAAAATGCGTTCATTGCTGCCAATGGCACGATGCGAAATTAGGTTTTCATTTATTCGATTTCCTTCGATGTGTCCCGTTTTTATGATTTTCTAAATATTGTGGCTGCCATGACTGAATATGTTCCTTTCACACTTTCAGCATGGTCACTTAACATGTTAATTGGTTAGTGCCAACCTAAAAAAACGTTGACAAATCATCAACATAGTTTATTAAACGCCCTTTGGTTTAGTAAACTGATGTCAAATAAAAATCTGGGTTGTTTTGGACCCATCTTTGGGTAAAATATGTACAAAGCTGTTGGGTTGAAAATGGCAAAATGAAATGTTGTTACCCAATAGTTTGTTAAAAAAACGCACCATATGTTTTTCTTTCAGAATCAGTAAATGCTTTTAAGAGAACAAATATTTTCGCCTTTGGTTAAATGGGACGTTTAAATTGGTTGAGTAAAGCACGTGTGGTCCAAGAGTTTAGCATATTCCAGAAAAAGGCAAAGAAAAGCATAACAACATCAGCACAGGGAGAGAGAAAAAAATCCTTAAATGCATCATCTAAGGTAGCCTACGCTTTGGGAACAAACCCTATATTTCAGCTCATTTAAAAATAGCCCGTGTTTTAAACCTTCATGATTATGAACAAACATTAGTAAGGGTTTTGTTCAGCAGTTTATTCCTCCCTGTAATACAAAAAAAATGCTCCATTTGTTCAAATAGTGTGCTTGGAGTCTTATTCCTTTTCCATTACAGTTTGCGCGTCGAATCAACTGTCGAAACAATATTATCAAATAAATATATGAATCCCTAACAAGTGTGTGCAAAACGTAAAATCTCATAAATTTGCGCCGACGGCTAACCAGCCAGGGCCGTTTAAAGATGAAAGAGAAGAGAAAGAAACGGCTCAATTTAATCTGCTTTAAAGCCCTTCAAAATAACGTGGTGCTTGAAACTCAGCGAGTGAGAGTTGATTGGGGATAAATAAGTTTCTTACCATGCCTGTGAGCTATTACACCCGTCTCCAACACAGGCGCTTGTTAAAAAGACACGTTTTCATTACAAACTCTAATAAGTCTTAACATTGTTAAATACCAGTCGGGTGATCAGTGAAACAAGCACCGAGAAACGTCCTAAAAAGATTGCATTTTAGCTCCATCTCGTTGGCATGACAGAGTGGAAAGACATTCGACAAATTGTAAGACAAATGTGGAATGAACTTGCAGACTTGAGATGTAGGCTAGGTAAACATTACTGATATTTACGCACGTCCAGATGGTTGTTCGTGGTTCTTGGCCAAAATACATGCATCAGTTATATGCTTTCATGTTCCTAATACACTCAGTGTTTGAAACAAATCTAAGGCAGTGGATGAAATTTCCAATCGTGGATTGTCAGTTCGTATATCCGTAATCCAATAGCAGCGACTCTTTCTGCGCTCAACGCTAGTCCATGTAATGAGTCCGCTGCGTTTAGGCGCGCACGCACGCACACACACACACACACAAATTGGGTTTAGACAATGCCAATTTTAGAAACATTTTTAAACACAAGCAAATTGTGCTCAAATGTTCCAGAGAGATAATAGGCTACAATCACAAGGTAAAGAGAAGTCACAGTGCAACATGAAACTGCAGCTTCTCGTTATTGTAACACATCAAAATGAAAATCATCTGTCGTTTTTATTGGGTGCGATGACACGAGGGCTCATTAAAACTGACCTATTTCCATCGAACTGATGTTGAAATAGCATAAGCATAACGACAAACTGAGCACCCCACCTCTTAACCACCTATCCAAACGTCAGCTATGAAACACAATAGTGATTTCCAAAAAAAGAGCAGTGGGTATTTCCAAACAAGAATAAAACATTTTGCACCCTCCAAATCTCATTCTATTCCAACAGACGATTCGATAATATTACAAAACTATCTACCAGCGGGGTGTATTGAATAATTCATCTCCCTATAGTTCCCCCCTTGGCCTTTTGTTACAAAGTTTTCCCCCCTTTTACGGAGTTTTGAATGTGAAAAGACGGGTTCATTCCTCCATCTGAAGCCTTGCTTTTAGGCTTTACTTTGTAGCACAGATTCTTTTCTTTCGCTCAAAATAGCTTCAATGAAGCAGAGATCTTTAGACCGAAGTTCATCTTCAAGTTTAAGAATAAACTGGCACAAAATACCGTTTTAAAAATAATGTTTTGTAATATTGCTTTGGATAAGCAAACAATACTGCCGCTCAGGTTTTGTATGATTAAAAAATAGCCTAGTGTGGCACTCTGACTGCGAGTGTCCACATTGGTAAATATATATTTAGTTACCGATATAGCCCACTTTAAACATGTGGGGGAAATTATATAGCATTACAACATTTGTATAAAAATTAATAACGGGTTGAAATCTTAACGTGCAAATAAAAGGTCCGTATTATTCCATGAATCAGAGGGCAATGCTGAACCTATGGTCTGTAATTGAAATTGATTGCCACATCGGTCATCTGTCAGTTACCATTTTCAAGGGACCGTTTACTCGGCGTCAAATGAGTGTGTTGTACAAATAGATCAAGGCCTAAATACCATCCGTCAGGGCCAGTATAAATACACACTAAATCGAATGACTAAATTGTCATTTAACAGGCAGAAAAATCGTAGCCAAGACGCTGAATACAGACACAAAAAACGATTTAATGTGTAAACCTCCAAATAATGTTTAAATAAAAAATAATTTAAAAGCATCAATAGGTAAGCCTTTCCGCATTGTAAACTCAAAAGAATATTTAATTTATTTACCTTTTTCTCCCAGTATACCGTCAATGCTGTGCTTAGTCTTTTTCTCCCCACTTTCATCTTTTTTGTCGAAATCGTCTTCGTCGTCTTTCTTGCCGAACCTCGCACGCAGAACGCGGCTAATAGAACTTACTGATGAAACAAAAAACTAAAATTAACAATCACGAGGAACAAAATAATAATAATAACTGGAGTTCAATATTAAAATTAATTGAATCTAGAAAATAAAATTGGGGTTTATAATCTAGATCATTTAAATTGGAGGTTAATTAATAATAGTTCGTGTTATTATCCATCAAATCCATGACAAAATAAATGTGACGGAAACTGCGCTTGAGATCTGAGCTGAATGTGATGTTTGCATGATAAAAAAAGGGTCTGCTTACCAGATGAGGCCTCACCTGAGGGAATTGTACTTCTGTCACAAACACCGTCCTTCAAAAGTTTGTCACGAATCTCCCAACTGAACATACCGGGATTTTCGCGTTTATATTCTTCGATTCGCTTTTCCACGTCGGGTGCTGCCACTTGCTTTTGATGTTAATTCAGCAAGAAAGTACATAGATGCGAACAGAAAACAAAAAAGAGAAGAATTGAGAGCACAGTTAATTTAACTACAATAAATAAATATATCTCCCTGTTTATTTTTTTACAATTTATCGACACTCGTCTGTGTTAAAAAGATATATAGTAGACTACAATAAAAACAATCAAATACTCACTCTTGGTTTACTTCCCCCTATTGCTCCTGGGCGGATAGAGCCAGTTTCTTGATACCGGCAAAGGATTTTGGAAACGCAGCCGTGGGAAACGCGAAGTTGTCGGGAGATCACACAGGGACGGATGCCGTGGTGAGCCATCTCCACTATTTTGTGGCGGATATGATTTGGCAAAGGCCTGCCATTGATGAATACTCCGCCAAGCTGATTCACCCGACCTTGACCCAGAGGAGTTGAAACTGTTTGGTAAAGAGATATGAATTAAATCTAACTTTTCCAGCCTATACTCCAGATTTCGTTCATTATTATCGTCTAAAACACACATGCAACTTCGTCAAAAGAAAGGTTAATATCATACAAAATCAAGTTCGTTTTCTTAAAGCATATGCTATTCTGTATACAACACCTCAAGAGAATTTTTGGTGCAAAAATACTATTACTGAAAGAACGAAAATGTTTAAGTACAATCTTATGATTTAAATTTTAAAATATAAATTGGTTTAAACATTTTCCATTTTAGAAGTTGTCCAATATGCAAACATGTTTTTAACAGATTTCTCTTGGAAATATCTTAGAAGCCATGGACGCGTCCTGCTTTTTTATTCGCACTCATGTTGTTCAAATATTAGTATAATCCTTTGATATGCATTCTGGGTTAATTTGGCCAGTGGACCACTTCAGTAAATCCTGGACTGACGAGAGGCAGAAGTTTTATTTGAGCCACTTAAACACGAACCTTGCCTGTAAAAATGCCTAGATAAAAATGCATGCGAAATATGTTACTTAAAAGCTCTGTGTAGTTTAATAAAGTAAAAGAAGATAATCATTAAACCATTTGGGTAATATTTTTAACCTGTAAGAAACGAATTTGGCTATTGCGAACACCACAGTCTAAACAGGCGCTTGCGTAAGAGTACAACAAATGTTAACATATTTGTCAAAAATAAACCAAAGTATAGGCCTACCTGACTTGCAATATTAATTACAACTTAACAAGATGCATCCTACACCTGTCCAACAAACCTTCCAGGGGGAATCCTGTGCGAGGATAGTTCTGTCCTGGAGCCGGTCGCATCATTCTCGGTACTGCACCCGGTATAGATGACATTCTGCTTTTAATAAATGACGAGGCACAAAAAGGCTGACGTTTAAACTGAGAAAGCCAGTCCAGGTTTGATGAGTGTTTCCCTGCTGACTAAAATGCATTCAAGTCCTCTCTTTTAAAAAGAGAAAATATAAAAAATATCCAACCAGATTACTGCGCAAATAAGAAACCTCCCAAAAAATCTAACAAAGATAAACAATTCTGCCGTCTCGTGCGGAGGGGGGCACAATAACTACTGCTGGAACAAGATGCAGCGCGCGCCAGGGAGGGGGTACACTCCAAACGCTCTCCAGTGAACAAAGGTTACTTAATTCTTTGCAGTGTTTTCTTAAAAGGTCTGATAGTTTTGGATGGCAAAGTCTGCTTAGGGGTTGGGAGTAGCTGAAGTGGACAACTTTAGCGTGCGGTGTAGGAGGGGTGTCGCGCGCGCCGATAGGCTCATGCGGTCTTCTTTTATTCATGTGGGCATGGAGGGGAACGAGCAAGTTTTTTCGACCAATCACAAAAAGCAGAGAATAAGACAAACATACTCGCAGTGCCCAGCTTTTCATTCACTCTGCCTTTGTGCAGAAAACAATTGACACTACTGATAACGTCAAAGTAAAGAAAGTTGTGTTATTATAAAATGTAGATACGCGTCTTTATGTTAAGATATAGCCTGTAATGTATTGTAAACCATTAGTTCAAGTCAAAGCAATGACACTGCAAATTGTGAATGATTAAAAATATGTATGCGGAGGTTTGTGCTATCGAATTATACAAAAATATACAAGTACGCCATCATCTACATTTGTACATTGGGAACCTAGAATTGTTTAGCACAGTAATGGTTTTTGTAAGTATTAGCTAATCGTGCGTAAAAGTCGATTACGCATTGGTCTATAATACAAATTAAACGCCAACCTTCATCAGAAACGAATGATCGTTGTGTACTTTAATTCATATTGACTACCAACTATTAGAAAATACATTCCAGGTTCAGTCAGAAAGTGGAACTCCCAAAAGAATTCCACGAATGAATATGACATTAATAAAAACGTGGACGAACATGCAGGGTAAAAATGATCTTGTTGCATACAGGTGTCCAAAATAAATAATAATTGAATAATTGAATCAACTGGACTTCGTAAAAACTTAAAAGATTATACACTTATGTAGGCTACATCCAAACGCGTAGTAAAAAATATAGACATTTTGTGACATGTCTGTTAAAAGCTATAGCATATGTTTTTGTAGTAGTGTTACTATACATACAATATGTTTTATTCTTAATGTGTAACCAAAATTAGTTGTAAGGTCCCCGCATCAGGTTGTGATACTGTCCAATCGTTACCATATTCCTGTTGGTTTTATTTTAAGTGTAAGGAGGAATCTTGTTGAATTATAATATTTACGGTTCATTTGATTAACTACCGGCAAAACTACAATTAGTAGCCTAATTGACAAGAACAAAGGGGTTGTTTAGGCGTGCCTGTGTGTGCCAAAATTGTTTAAAAACCTCAAACGTGGCCATTCAACTTTAAGGACAGGCAGCAATGACTTGAAAGCGCTTTGTTGTTCACAATGCCATCGTTAATTTGTGTGCATTGCTGGTTAATATATAGGCTACTTCCACATGACTACGCATGTCACATCCCAAGGGACCAACAACTTGAATGGCTTTGTGGTCAGTTAAATAGACAGCAGAGTAATGCAAGATAGCCCGTGCAGATGTGAAAAACTGTTGTTACAAGTTGGGCAAATAGTTTCTATATTTTCAAAAAATCAGTCTGTATGGATACAACCAATTTGGTTTAGATAACACACGAGGTGTCACATTTAATGTAGACAATTTAGTTGTTGAATCGACGACTAGGCTTTTCAGGGTAGCTTTTTAGCCAATGTCTATTTAAGCCGATTTTTTATAATTCTTGACAGCCTATGTCTAATTTGGGTTATAATCAATGGATAATGAATGAATCCGTTTTACCCCATTGCTCAGGTACACCGAAGTGTTTTTCAACTATTCTTTATACTGATAAACAAAAAGCTAGTTTCTTTTTGGACATGAGCTGAATAAAAAACTCAAGGTTTTTTGTGAAGGTCTTGCTATGTTTGTAAGATGAAACATTTAATTGCATATGCTTTCCTGACATAATATAAGACAAAACAATAGTATGCACCTCGATGACTTGCTACAAACTATAACCTGAAACACAGAATTGAAAAACACGTCTTGGTTCTCAAGAATGATATAAATATGAAAAAGTACAAATGTGTGTGTATTGTTGAAAACTTCTCAAAAGAAGTCATTTAAAATGACGGCCACATAACTTACCACTAGATGGCAATAAAGTACCAAATAATACAATTCGGATACAGATAAGGTTTTATTTTTTTCTGGACTGTTCCCAGACACAACCTTTTAGTACAGTAAGGATACTGTGAATCATGTTTGATCTAATAACCAGCTGTTGCAAAACAAACGAAGATCCACTTTGTAAAGTCACACATAAAAATAATAACAAATGCAGGAAACATCGGAATCCCTCATTCACAGACCTTCCAAATTCTTGTTAATTAATATTGAAGATAAATTAACATTAAACACTAAAAGTCTTTAACTTTACTGAAAATTCTTAAAATAATAATTGAAAATTGACTCTCCCAATGCAGGATGGCTGGCTGAGGACATAAAGAGGAAGAGCATGCAATGGAAGGGGAGCGGTTAGCAGGTGCACCAGATCACACAAAGCCCACCAGACTGATGTTGACTTCCATATGAGACTTTTAGTATAGAGGCAGACTCACATTCCAGATGGAAGCATTTAAGGGTGTTAAATCACTTGCTCGGTAATGACATTTTGTTCCCATACATCAGTGAGGTCAAGGAAAGGAATTTCTGTAAAATAAATTTTTTCATGAGCATTCCTACCCATTTCAGGCATAGTAGCTCAACAAACTTCCCTTATTTGGGTTTTGATGTAATAACATATTAATAACTCAAATGATCCAAATACGCAAACACTGTTAATATAAAAATAAGAAACAAATATACCCTAAACTGTTTAGAGTTATTTGTCAGTCAGGCCCCCAAAACTAGACATCTAGATAAACAAAGATATTTATTCACTGAATTAAATATTTCAGATTTACTGTTACTTCGATGTTATATGGTAGACGGACAAAAATGAGCACATGCTAATGAAAAAAAAGACTACAACATATTCAGCCAGACAGTCAGTACGATTTGGTGGAAAGAAGCTTTAATGAATAAAAAATGACCACAAAAACAATAAGCAAAGTACGTTACCATCTGCTAACAAAAAACATGTGGAACAAAATGTCTCTCGAATGCAGAGAAACTAGCTTTTACAATAAAATAAATAGAATTTCAATTCAAGTGCAATGACAGATATATTATTCTCTTCTCCCCCATCTTTTATTCACACATAAAATTCACCATGAAGGCTCTCGGGATGCATCCATATGCCAGGCATGTGATTTTGTCAAGCAACACCAAACCACTGCACCATGAATTCGTGTCTGTTCCTCTCACACGATACCTCCTCTTTTGTTCAAACTCTTTCATGTGCTGGTGTGCGCTGTGAAGTCTGATGGGGAGACATGTGCGAGCGTGAATAGGTCATGACCGGGAAGGTCATGCTACGTGGGGTGCTGCTCTCTGTCTCTAGCGTTCTCACTTAACCCCGTATACGCAGGGGCTATTAACTCCTCAACGCATACAAACCAGAGGTCACGTTCAGACATTAAAGTAACCCGAGCTGATCCACAATCACTCTGTGCCATTCAAAACCTAGGTAGGGTTGCGGCAGCCATTCGCAAGTTCTTTCTAAAATGTCCACACTAGAGGCTTAGTAACTAGTAGTTTGTAACTAACTCTGTACCTTACGGGAGGCTTCCGTAAATATTTGGTTCATACGTAACGCTTCGACTAAGTTGAATGGTCCAACTCAAAATATTTAGTAGTGCTTAAGTTGTAACTTAGTACGCGTTTAAGTCAAAACTAGGCTAAGTTGTAACTTATGCACAGCTGGTGCAACCAACCCTGATGGATTATATCATGTAGCTGATAGTGCTGGGCCTACAGATCAACATAGTCCACTTAGTCCACAAAACATTAACTCTTTAACAACAGTGTCTAAAAGTGTTTGAACCAATTATGTATTTTTGCATATTGTTACCACGGAATACCATTTTTACACTGATGAAATGTTTAACTAATCCTGTAAATGCATTAAACTGACTCATCATAAACAAAACACAGAGATTCATTATTCATTCATTTATCTGTCCTCAAGTCATTCGTTCTTAAAGTGAACAAATCAAAATATGTACCTTTTTGGTTGACACTGGGTTTGCTAAAAATCATTAAAATGATTCTTGAGTGTTTCGTTCATGAAGAATCATAGTTATGTCTTCAGAGGTTTGGGGATGGAAGCTCTGATGACACAATATACAGAAAACCAGACATTTTAAAGAAATCACAACTGTATGATAGCATCAACTATGCAATGTTTAATAAATACGTTCGTATAGTCCACATTAAATATTTATCTATTCCTAAATTGTCAATATGAATCTATTTAGTGTGTATCGGTATGGTAAGCTTCATACAGGTCTGAATAGATGGCTCAGTATCAAGTGAGTGGAGGTCACCGCCCTAACAAGACGATTCTCAAGGTTTATCAGCATGTGATAGACTGGACGTTTTTGTGGCATAATCGGTTAGTCCGGACCTTTCTAGAAAATGTCAGAGAAGAAAGAAGTCTGTTTCATGTGGATGAAAGTAACCTTCCCAATTTTACATGCTGCCCCAATTGGTTTCACTAAATCAATCCGAAAGACTAACGCATGAAGAGAATCACTTGATGCCCCTTGTGGCTCTCCTTAGCTCTGACTTTTGCCCCTTGTGTATGTACTTGCTCCTTTTAAATAAAAATAATTTAACTTAAAATGTCTGTCTGAACTGTAAGGAAAAATCATTACACAAGATACCTATAGCTGCCAGCAACAACAGAACACAAATGTTTATCTGTCAACTTAAATTTTTATCAGTTTAGAGAATTTCGCCGCATTACAACAATTGAAGTAATCGATTTTTAAAGTACACCAACTGTGATCTGTCTATAAAACCTAAACATTGTTTTTATTTCCCCTTTTTATTCGAAATTAGTCTGAGTTAGCTGGCAAGCATTAAACAGGGCATCAGCATTGAATCAAATCAAATTACTTGGCAACATTTGTCTCAATTTAGTTACAGCTAACACTGAAACACAAATGTTGGTTTAAATGATAATCTAATTGAAATAGAGGAAATGTTTCTCCATACCGCTCAAGAAGGCCTCAGTTCATATATTAGAGATGAAAATGATGGGAGGTTCCATCCTTTTCCATTTTTGTATACAACATTCCTTAAGTGCTTCATGATGCCAAAGAACCACCATTTTCAGCTGAATGATTTAATTAGGAAACTTTAACAAGGTTCCTAAGAGCTTTTCTGTTTCATAATGGTTCTTTAGATTATAAAAAGGGGATCGCATTAGAAGAACCTCTAAGGAATCGGTTCTTTGGGGAACCAAAAATAGTTCTTCTATGCCATTGCTGTGAAAAACCTTTTTTTAGCAACTTTTTTTAAGAGTGAACCTTGAATAGATATGATGTTCTAAAAATGGTAGTTAATCCCATTATTAAATACAAAGAAAGTGTGTAAATATTTCTCTTGAAAATTACATTTCAAGTTTACCAACAATTAGTTTAACACATGGGGCTGTTTGCAGTATAAGCAAGTAAAAACAATCTTTACCTTTCGAAATGCTAGTTCACTTACTGTTTTTAATTATATTATGCATATTCTTTGGGTCCACACACAAAATTGAAAAGTTTACAATTTTTTAATCTCATAAAAAGATACAGTATAGCAATCAGACTGGCCTAATAAATAATAAAACAAATTCTCTAGCTGGTAAAACACACAGCCTTGTGTTCGTAAAGGGTTGTAAACATAGCTAATTTAGTATGGTTGGTTATTTTTTGCACTTGATGAAGCGTTATCAGGTCATCCCAGCATCTCTAACTTGTTTTTTCATAGATGATTATGACTGGAACAGACAGCTTTGGAATCCAGAAGAGCATGAGACCTTCATGCGGGGATGAGCCACCTCCGAGATCAATGTCTGCATTTTGTCTATCAAGGACTCCAGATCCACCATGCAAGATGCATTTTGTTTGCTAAATAATTATCTGAAGTCTCTATTCATTTTCAGATTTTTCACACAAAAACAGAACGCATGATAATGACGCTGTATGGTTGAATAACATTTCTAGTCTTTATTTGGCACAATAGGTGATTAATGGAGTAAAATCGCTTCTGGTAATTTGTCTGCATTCATTGACTTTAAATGCCATTTACCACTGAATAGAATGCAGTAAAGCCGTTTTTCAAATCTAGAGAGAGTTTAAAGGATGTCAACATATAAGATCATGAAGCTCGCCTTAATATCCTAAATGAATTTCCTTACCTTGGGTATACCTACTTTTGATCAGTAATTGTGCAAATAGCATTCATACCACTCTTAAAAGTTTTGTGTGCCTTTCAGCTTCATTAAAAACAATATAAAAAAAGCACAACCTGCATGGTTTGCAAAAAGTAATACTTCTAAGTTTGTATATACTGTGAAGTTTTTATTATGACATTCTGGACTAGCAGTTTACATGTTTATCAAAATGATAATTGTAAAATACAATATTTTTGTAGACTTTCATTCAAAACAACAAATCCTCAATGGTCTAAAGCTGATAAAAGTCAACTAAATGTTCAAAAACTTTAGTAACAGTTTCTAAAACATTTGTAAATATTTATTTATTACTACAAATATTTATTATTAATAATGTTTATAGTTGCTCGTCATAAGCGTTTTTCTCAAGAATCGGGAACTAAAAGTACCTCCCCCTACAGATGAAATCCCATTATAGTAAAAAAGTTTGGCGACTTTATTATATATTTAACATGAAAGTTAATTTGTGCGTGTATCTGTCTTGTGCACTCCGACTGCTATTCATATAAGTGTTTTGAGTTTAAACACCCTAGCAGGCGTATTATAACCTCTCTGTAGTATAAGAAATTACTTTTAAAAACTGGCAACTTACAGTGTTAACAGAGTGTAACTTGTTAACGTTTGTTTGTAAATAAGTAGCATAAACTGCCAAGGTAAGGTTTCTTTGTTCATTAAAATTACAATGCTTTGTTCATTAATAATAGGCTACCAAATGTAAAATGTTATCATTTAGATTGTGAAAACCTAATAAACTTAGGTTAGTAGAACTTTAAAATTAACCAAGGTTAAGAAATTAAAAATATTACTTTGCGCATAAATTATAGCCTACCTTATTATAAAATGCTTACCATAAACAACTGCATTGTCCTTCTCCAATCTTTTAATGGGTCGCTTTCAATACTGCACAAAAATTTTAAATGTTCCTGAATAATCATGGTCTTCTGATTATTTTAACATAATGTATAGGCTACTTAAAAATTATTCTGTACCCTATATCACATTATGACAGAGCAGACATCATAAAACGATGATCCAATGCTCCCGCGAATAAAACGTCTGATATTATACATTTTCTAAATATGTTTGATAATGTCTAGCGAGAACAGACAACAGAAGATATTTTTTGTAATTTCCTGAAACAGAAAAAGTGTGATGCGAGTCTGACGGAAGGGATTGGGTGGTTTCTTTCCAGCACAACGCGCTGCATTTACTGTAACATTAGTTTATATTATCGATATAATGGAGGATCAAACCAGAGAGACATACAAGATTAAATGAGTGGGATGGTTTTAAAAAAATTTAACCGGAAAATCGTTTACCCTGCGTCGAACGATGCGGAAGTTAGAAGCCGGAAGCGTGACAAAAAGCGTCTGGGTAAAAGTTTCGTAAGACTTGAAACGCCTTTTTTTTTACTCAAAACCAACAAGCCACGCCCACGGATCTGACTCGAAGCTCAACACAACGCGGAGCAAGTAAAAATAAAGGACAATGTTTTACCGCCATCTGCTGGAAAAATCGAGGGCTACATTTACATATATTCAACAAGTTGCTTTGATGCATTTAAGCAAAACCATGCTTGTCCAAAAACGATTTAACCAGGCCGTCAAGTTATTTCACAATAGAGAAACGCGTTCGGACGTTTTCAAGTATAGTGGATCGAACTGTCAGGTCAGAGCTAAATTACCTTTACAGTTTAATTAAAGTGGCCCAAGAAGATAACATTTTATTGGGTTCACAGTACCAAAGACCTATAGCAGAAATACAAGTATTTTTATATTATTATGAAATAAAACTGGGAAAAGGTATGAAAATTGGTTAAAATTGTTCTAAACATAATGGAGGGATGAACTAAACCAGCACGCACATTTGTTTTTCAAGAAACAGTAATGTAATGGCTGTATTTGACTTAAATATGAGTCAGTAAATTAAAAGAACAGGGAAATACAATTCTAAAAAGTTTACGAGATTTTCCTAATGTTTATTACAAGACATTTAATGTATAGAAATTAAGCGGTTCCAAAAGCAACCTCGTAACTCTAATTGAGTTTCCCGTCTACTAGAAAATGAGAATATAAAATGAACGTTACCTCATCCGAGATTAGTACGCCCAAAGAATGATTCAGATGTCGACTTTTGTCGACACATGTAGGAAATCGACGGTGCAGAGACCTCAGCAAGGCTAGCACAACTGCAACACAAAGTCAAGTGTTAACGGCCCTGTGGATTGAAGTCAATTAACAGATTATTTCAGAAAACAGAAAATGGATCATATCCTAACCCAAAATGCATCTGTTCGGTTGCGTCGACGTTTTGCCCTGTATGCAGAGACGGCATCTACCAAGTTCAATGATCAAGTAGAACAGGCCTATGGTTTAAGCCAAAGTCGCCCTGTTTGTAAACACCTGTCACTGTATTCATGAAATGTCTTGTTTATTAACAAAATCTATCTGTGTATATAATTTGCTAATTAAATGTTCATTACCGTTATAGGACTAGTTTTGAAAGTGACATGGCAGCATGGTTCGCAAACAGGGACCCATGTAAGTAATTTCCTGTTACTTTTAGATTTTCTACATAATGCATTGTTTACAGCAAGTTGGGTTTCACTGCAAAGACAGGCACAGGATAAAATGGTCAATGGACTGTTCTACAAGATTTGATCATTTTACTGATCTGATTTTAGATAGCGGTTGAAAGCATTGAGTACTTGAGTCTTACTCTTTATGGTGGAAAACTTTTGCATTTGCATTGGAATACACGTTCATTATCTTTGTTTTGGGCTAAATTAAAAAGAGCTGTATCCTCATCTCCTCATCATTCCTTCTTAGCCTAGAAGTAACAGGGCAACCTGCTGAATCTTCTTGTACTCCCAGGCATGTCCCTGCAGATAAGCAGACTATTGGACCAAACAGCTCATCTCAATGTTAATTTAAAACACACTTCTGACCCCACTTGAGTCACTATATGAGGGAAAAAGCCGGCAATATAAACACCCTGTAGTTCTTAAAGTTAGGCTTGTGTGGTTCTGACAGGGTGAAAGAACACAATGGAGTGTTTAAGGAAACTTCAATGGCAATTATTCTAAACAAAATCTTTACAGGCAGTAGGAAAAATCCTTGGAATAGGCGACTGAAAAATAAATCTGTTCATTTACATACAGTGAGGGACCTAATTATTTGATCCCCTGCTTTGAGTTTGCCTGCTTACAAAGAAATTAAGGGTCTATAATTTTTTATTTTAAAAGATGTATATAAAGGTTATAAATTGATTTGCATTTCAGTCAGTGAAATAAGTATTTGAGTTTGGAATATCAACCAGCAATAATTCTGGCTCCACAGATTGGATATGTGCCTATATGGATCACAGATTAGTCCTGTTTTAAGAAAGTACTCCTGAGTCAGATTGTTGTGTATATAGAAGATGCCTGCCAATAGAATATGTATCTTCCATTTCAACCTCTCCACCACCAAATGGTTTCAAAGGATGTCAGACCAGACGTAGACCTGCAAAAACCTTGAATAGGCTTGAGACAGAAACTTGGTGAGATGGAGACAACTGTTACAGACGCTTGGTGAGATGGAGACAACTGTTGGTGCGATTATTTGGAAATAGAAAAAATACAAAATAATTATGATTTGCCCTTGGTCTGGAGCTCTCTGCAGACTCTCCCTAATGGGGTAAAGATGATCATGAGAAAGGTTAAATATCAGCCCAGAACTACACGGAAGAAGCTTGTTAATAATTTCAAGACAGTTGGGACCACAGTTAGCCATTGGTAACACGCTATGCCACAAGAAGCCTCGCCTGGCTCGTCTAAAGTTTGACAATGAACATCAAAATGATTCAGAAAAGGCTTTGGAGAAAGTGTTGTGAGACCAAACATGACTCCTGTTTTTGGAGAGAGAGAAATGCTTACTACAGACACAATTCCTACAGAGAAACAGTGTTGAAATTATTATTCGGGTACAGGATGACGCTGAGGGACGGGCCCATGTACTGTAAAATCTGGGACAAGAACCTCCTTCCCTTATCACTGAAGATGGGTCGTGGATGGGCGTATAACATGACAAAGACCCAAAACATATTGCCAAGACAACCAAAGAGTGGCTTAAGGAAAAGCACATTAAATGTCCTAGCCAGTCTCTAGACCCTATTGTCCTAGAAAGTCTGTGAAGGAGGCTAAAACTCCAATTTGCTGAGCAACAGCCAAGAAACCTTAAAGATTTTCAGAGGAGTGGACTAAAATGTATTCTGACACATGTGCAGACGTGGGGACCAACTATCAGAAATGTCTTAACTCTGTGCTTGCCAACAAGGGTTTCTCCTCCAAGGACCAAGTTATGTTTCGCTCGGGGATCAAATACGTATTTCACTGACTAAAATGCAAATCAATTTATAACCTTTATATAACAGTTTCCCCCTTATTTTTGATATTCTGTCTCTATCGGTTCAAATAAACTTACAATAAAGATGATAGACCCTTCATTTCTTTGTAAGCAGGCAAACTTACATATCTGCAGGGGCTCAAATAATTATTTCCCTCACTGTATGTACTGTATGTATATATTTTAGGTTGACCAGTGGCCACTTCTATTCAGAATAAATTACAATCCATTTCCTGCCCTTCCTTAAAATCCAATATTCTTGCAGATGTTTCATTATTTTTCAAAACGTGACACATTTATATGTGACACTGATAGAAATTAACAAAAATAAAACATTAAAATGAATATTATGTTCAAAAACATATTCATCAGAAAGGTTTTCATGCAGATTTCTTTTTCTTCAATTCATGCATTTTTATTTAAAGTCTGGATTGTACATAATGCTGGATGCCCCATTTGACAATTGTAAGTATTAGTATCATTTTCAATAACTTTGAAAATTCTTTAACATAACTGTACTCCACAAAACATATTATATATAACTTTTGCCTGTTTACTCTAACAAATTATTTTGACTTTTATGATGGGCCTACTTTTATTCTGATAACATGACACATTTCAGACTTTAGACAGGAGGTGGTGCTGTTAGACTGTTTCAATCAATCTGACAGAGCTCAAAGCTCTCGCAAAACCACTCGTGCTAAATATTTTATTGAAATACAAAGTATAACCTTCATGAATGTTAACTTGATTGTTAGAATAATCAAGTCCCGTCTATAAAAGTCTATAAAAAATATTTTTACGCCCATTAGTTAGGTGGTAACATGCAAAGTAATGATTGTCAGTTTAAAGAATAAAAAACAGTGGTGACTCAATGTGGGTAAATTTCTTTAGAAATATTCCACTTCTCTGTAATATCTGATATATTGATTTGTTGGTACTTTAAAGGAAGTGACTTAAAAAGATTAACATTAAAATTTTCACTGCTTAGAGGAAACACAGCAGAGATATGACACACAGTATCCACAATAAAGCTGATACCACCTGTGAACACGTCCACCATTCTGATCAGGGAGCGTAGTGTGATACCTAAATATCCATAAGCAACTGCACAATAAGTCCTTTCACTAAAGGTCCAATGTGTATTTTTTTGGAGGATCTATTGACAGAAATGCAATGTAAAAATACGTAGTTATGTCTTTAGAGGTGCAAGACCTTAAATAATGAAGAGTTGTGTTTTCATTACCTTAAATGAGCTATTTCTATATGCAATATTTCTATCTACGTAGGCCTACATCACAGGCCCCTTCACATGGAATTCGCCATGTTATTTCTACAGTAGCCCTGAAAATGATGGCTTTGTTTTATACACAGATTATGTTAAGCACGATGTGTCTCAGTAACTATTGCTCTTTGTATGACATATCGCTTATTGCTCCCCGAACTCTTTGTAAGTCGCTTTGGATAAAAGCGTCTGCTAAATGACTAAATGTCAATGTAATGATCCAAGATTTTGAAATCTGGAAATATAGCCTGCCATTCATCTGCCGCTCTGATTCCACTCGCAACGCGCAAAACAATGCAGGCTCATTCAAATCCAAGGTACCAAACGCTATTATCGCTCACATGTGTTTTATTGAAGGAAATACGCTTTAATCGGCTAAAGCGCACACGCAGGGATTGGTACCCTGGTGCGCACCCGTGTCACAGATTTTACATTAGCGATTTTTCATGCAAACGGTTCCCCGTTGCGGACTAAACTGCAAGAGTGAAAGGCATCTGAAAGCAACCTAAGGGGGGCCTCACCCAAAGATCAGCCTATAGGGCCCCTATAACCTTAATCTTCCCCGGAGCCATTGGTTGCAATTTGCAACCTAAACGCTAGACGCCGCTAAATTTCATACAATGGACCGGTTTTGAAAGCTTGTCACAAAACTTAAAATACATTGCACATGTATATGCACTGTGACTTAAAAAGGAAACAATGTGTGTATAAATAAGTTACTTTATTTACTTAAATAGATTGATGGTGTGAAAAACTACACCAATACTGTACATTTTATAAATGTTTCCTCTGTGTTCGAGACAAAGGTCAGTTAACAATAAGCATTACAGAAATATATAATAATAATAGTAAACTGTAAACAGTTATTGGTTTGATAATTGTCCAATTCTAAAAAGGGTCAAAAAGGACATTTGGTGAGAAACAAAAACACAAGGTCAGGAGCGCATGGCCTTTCTAACCTCCTTTCATAATCTCTTCTTCAGTAAAACAACTTCATGGTAAACAGGTATGAAAATACAGTAAAATACCATTCGTCAACTCATTTATGTCCAGTGTTCTGGACTACAGATGGAGCAGTGGCTGTACGGCCCTTGTAACAGACGCAACTAATGAAAATGATTTTGCTCTTAGCAAACATAGTATAGTAGTGCTTCTGTCACATCTGAGTGGTGAAAAAAGCAGCAAAGCACAAAGATATCATAAAGAAAAGATGCGATTAACAAACCTCACTGAAAACGTCTAAAAATCTAAAACTATCCAAACTTGTCTAGTGTGCTTTTTTTAAACATTCCAGATCAGTGCTATTGGTACAACTTTCAAAAATAATGTCAATTGTGTGCATGGTCTTAATAGAGACAGCTTTTTAATTCACAATAAGACCAGCTTATACTCAGGGTACCCAACAGTGTTAAGAGTGTAACAGAGTATCCCATTCCTTCATAAATGGATACCGCACACTCAAATGTAATACAAAACACACACACAAAGTGACAAGTCGTACATAAATGAAACTTCTAACTGAGCTGCCCTGCAGTTTCCAGCAGTGGTAAACTATCAATCCTTTGTATTTTTTCTGTGTGTGTCGAGGCCAAGAACACACTGTTCAATCGCCAAAAAGGCCAATTAAGTGAAACACTGCAAGAATTAATTCAAAAGTCCAACATATTTTAATCCAGCTTCTATATCCTTCTATTTCAATTCTAACTGTTCCACTTGGGCTTATATCCATTATGAGTAGAGTCGGACTCTTTGAAAAACCTTTCCAACTTGTCCAAGTATCCGGGCCGATGGGGAAGGAGGAAGTAATGGGTATTGCTGACTTTTTTCCCATCTTCAATGATAGGCAGTATACAGGGGGTACGGGGAGCTGTCAGACCCTCACAGCTCGGCTTTTGTTGAGCCTTGCTGACGTACTCAGGATAGGGAGCGAAGCTCTGAGTCGGAGGCATTACACCGTTGACATAAATGGGGAGACTTTTTGGACTGGTGGCACGTGGTATGACTTGAGGGATGGGCTCCCTGGGTGGAACTTCAGGGGGTTTGTCTACATCATCGTCATCAGCTGATGGTTGTCCACCACCCGTGCGCTCCCCAGGGCGAGGACGGTATGGAATGCGAGGCGGTACGTCGGGTTTCTCATGTGGGTGGTTGTGAGGCGTGTGGTGCCTGAAGTTGGCAGCCTTAAAGGATCTAGCAGGTCCAGAAAGGGAGCGGTGTAGCCTGCACGGAGGTCTTTCATGAGGTCTGTCTTGGTCTTCCGTTACTGTCTGCTCCACTTTCTGATGTTCTTGTATCCCTTTATAATAAGCAAAGTTAACCTGTCCGCTTTCCCGGAAACTTCGCCTGCCCAGGAAGCCGTACTGGAAGGATGAGGTTTTAGGGTACCGTGCGGGCACCAGACACTGGTTTTCAGAGGTGCTGGAGAAAAACTCTACCTCGCTGTCATCGGCTTCATCAGGGGACAGGTCGTCCATGTCTGGGAGAGGAGGGAGGGGCTTGGTGCTTCTGGGTGAACAAGAGGGTATGTGCTCATAAACAGAAAGTTTCTGTAATGAGGGAACAACCTGGTCTCCTGCAGGTGGGTGGCACTGGGAGGAAAACAAGAGCTGTGTAGGATTTGACGTCTTGGGAGACAAACACGGAGGAGAGCACGAGCCAGACATCCCTCCTATCAAAATACAGAGAGAGAGAACATAAATGAAAATTCAAGTCAATGTATTGACACATTTGGCAGACAATTATATCTGAAGAATGCATGAGCTTGTGCATTCACTGCAGGGTATCAAACCCATTACGTTTGGTGTCTGTACTGCCACGATCTACCAGTTGAGCTATAGCATACTGTTCTGTAATGCCCACACAAACCAATCGAGCCATAAACATAATTCCAGCTGCACCCTATCATGGGAGTAATTTTGCAACGGCTTTATCTCCCAAGATAGTGTCAGCCACAGCAAGGGATTTATCAAAGGATTTGTTTATCAGCAGAGCAAATTACAATCTTATAACTATAACCTTCTCTGCTTCCTGAGATACATCCGCACACATGCTCCGAGAACAGAGTGTGACTTGACTGTGATACGCAATATTAAAGCGCTGATATGATTTAACATCAAGTAGCTACTTACTTTCAAAGCCCACGGCTGTAGAGCCTTGCTGATACATTCTCAAGCTGTGATCCATGGACTCAAAACACAGTCTGCAAAACACCACATTGGAAGGCTGTTAAAATATTGCGGTGACTAGAGGGAAAGGTTCATAGAGGCTCATTGTCATAACACACACAAACTTCACACCTACCTGTCCATGGTGTCATGTTGTTGATCCCAGTATGGTTGGGCAGAGGCCATACCGTTGAAGAGAGTGGACGATAGTTCTCAAATTGGCAGAACTCATAATCTTCCCATCAGTAAGCAAAACAGTCCTTATATACTCCACTATTACAGCAGTTACAGTATCTGTAGGTAGAGAACAGAGAATTATTGTACAGACAATGTGATACATTTAGGTAAAAGTTAAGCAAAAAGTCAGGTAAGTTCAGATAAAAGTTAGCATTTATTGACGTGACAAAACCTCTCGTGTCAGTCTAAAAAACGGGATCTTTTTTACTTTAAAAGAGACAAGTTACCCCAAAATAGGGTTGTTAACTTTTATTCTGAATGCGATTAATCGTTTTTCATTTACATAATATATGTCTGTGTACTGTGCATATTAATTTTGTATTTATAAACACACACATACAATCTAAAAATAAAGAAAAGTTTATATGTGATTTAAATTGTATATAAATATTAATATATACGTGTATGTATTTCCTTTCATAAATACAAAATAAATACGCAGTGCACAGAATACAGACATATATTATGTAAACACAAACGTTTATTCTTGATGCTAATAATCGTGATTAATCGTTTAACAGCCCAACCCAAAATCATATTTTTTCAATTATTCACAATCACGTCATTCAAAACCTGTATATAATTCTTTCTTCTTTGAAACACAAAAGATATGAGAAATGTCTCAGTGCTTTTGTGTCCATACAATAAAAGTTAATGGGGATGCATATTTTCCATAATAAATTATTTTTGCACTTTTCATGACGAGAAAACATTTATATTCATTGTAAAACAAATAAATAGCTTGATTTAATAACCAATTCTTATTGAAAACCCATCAGAAGTTTGTTGAGGCTACCTGGTCGAGAAGTACTGATCTACAAATCATGCTTCCAAAAATATTATTATTAATAGTAACATGTGTACATCTTTAAATAATAAACTATGTGCAGATGTATTCCTTGTAAAATATGGGCAAGCTGATATGATAAACTGCTGAGCTGAGGCTTCGGTGACGCAAAATCAGTTCTTTAAGACATTACACCCAAACACAATAGGGCATCTGTGTTAGAAAACAAAACCATTCATTGAGAAATGTGCTGCTATGCTGGGCACAAGTCAAAATATAATCAATGAAATACCCATCCAGCCTCCATTATGCAACACATCACATGTTGTGCCCCAGTCAGAACCGTGAAAGGCAGAAAGTAACAATCGTCAATTCTCCCAGTAAGGACCTCCATGCAGATGCTACGGTAAAGCATAAATAGTCCTTTGTGCTTTTGTTTTTCAGCATCGGGCAGCTCTTATCCATGAAAGAGGTGTGAGGTAAAACGTCATCGGCTGCCTGAGAGAAGAGCCAAAATGGACACACATCCACTGTTGAGTTGAACAGCACCTACAGTCTGCCAAACGATAGGACGTTGTCGTCACCTTAATTAAATCCTTCCCTTTAATAAATACGTAATGCTATAATGACATACAAATTCATCTTATAAACGCGTCCGGAGCACATGACCGTCCGTGACACCCACATCCAGAAAAATGACACAAATGCAATCCCGTCTGAAAAACCACACCGACGGACTATGAGAATTCATTTTAAACGTAATAAATTCATTTCCTTTAGCAACATCATTAATGGTTTCATTATAGTAAAAGTGCGTACGTGTCGATTAGCATTTTATTGCCACAGCAGTTTTACTACTACACTAAATGATACATTTGCGATTATGGTTTACTACAAATATAGGCCTACTATCGTTGATGTAGTAAATCGTAGTGATTTCGTAAGATTAATACACAACACAAATATATGTATCGCCGTTTATATGATTTTCGTGTTCTGTTAAGAATTATAATCGTTTTACATTTCCAAGTAATCTGCTGCTGTAGGAAATGAAGATTATAAATGTATGCAGAAGAGCAGAATCAGTCCTGTTTCGCAAACTCGAGCTATCCCACTGTAAATAGTCACAGGTAAATGATAAACTAGGCTACTACAGAAAGAACAGGTCGTACTCATTCACGCTGTCAGTGGTCTTGTAAACAGATCCCTGGAGTGACGTGGGACATGTACGAATCGCAGTGCCAACCTAAAGATCACTCTGATATGCGGACAGGTTGTCAACATCTACTCCGACACACACCCACTGACAAACCCTTTCTGCCGCGTCTGAGTCAGGTGCGACTCATCTCGACTTTATTCCAGTCCAAAGAACAAGCTCGTCTGAACAAACTCGAGCTGTGCATAACTTGCTCTTCTTAATATGTTGACAAACGTCTCTGAACGCATCAAAACCCATGTACAAAATGAAAGTATACTTACTAGTGAAGTAATTCTTAAGAGGTTTGTTTCTTGTGTCTTGCTTATATCGAGCGTACAAGGGACGAGTGCTGTGGGTAATCCCAGCGTATCGCTCACAAAATCAAACAAAACGCACGTGTGAGCGAAGGTACTGCCGCTCCACTTGCCGCTTTCATCATGGAAAGCTGCGCGAGCTGGAAATTATTTATATGAGCGTCTACGTCAGCCTGGAAGCCCCGCCCTACGTCTTAAAGGTACCGTTTAGTGTTTACTTTACGGCATAGAAATTGGTATAGAAATACGACGCGCTGTGCTTTCGGATGTGTGAAATTGTTTGCCGAACCAAACAACCGTGAGGACGTTTCTTTGAACAACCCATTTCAAACGTTTCACGGGAATCGGTTAAGGTTCACAGTTCACACAGATCTGTCAAAACACGTGGGCGTGGAGAGTGGGCGTGTGAGGGTGGTTCCGTGGTGGTTACGCGTTTCCGCCGGTTGCGTCTGTCTATGAAGATGTGTGGTCCTGAATCACCGCTCTAAAACGCAGGCGAGGCGGAATTACAGTTATTTTAAAACATCTCCGCGATTAATCTCATAATAAGTCTTTACATAACCGACTATTAAGCGTGAAACATTAGACACGCATTTGTCTCATAAAATTATTTAAAGGTCCACGTGGTCTGACAATTATTGCATGGAGAACATCATTCGTCAAATTGCTAAGAGATACTTCAATGTAACGTAACAGAAGAATGTTTGAAGTATAGATCATGATGGAAAAACAACCCCCTCATCAGGAACTTGATGTGCTGTACTGCTTGTGTCCATAAAGCCTGTGATGATTGTTGAAAGAGGTTGAAAGCCACAGTGGGACTGAACTCCCAAAGAGAGGGTCAATTCATTTCCTGTCCCTGGTCCCACACAGCTGCTGGTACCATGCGTCCCAAGTGAACAGTCTCCACAGATATACTATATCAAAGCAGACCTATATCGGCTTCAGTTAGAGAGAGTGGACAAAGTTCCTATTTTCTTACGCTTGATAAAACATCACTGGTTAATCTTGGCATTAAAAGGGCGATCATAATTTAAAAAATATCTAGCAAATACATACATTAAAATAAAACAATAAATAAAACTTATGAAAAAGCATGTTTGAAAGAAGTTTTAAAGAGCGAAGGTTCTGTGACACTTTCATGCGCAAAGAAATGTTGCAAGTTTTAACAATAGGCCATTTCTTGTGATTTCTGGTATAAATGAAAGCAAAGGATAAACTTTTTTACCAAAAATGATAATTTAGAAATAGTCTTAATACTATCACAACCTTGGGTAACAAATATACAACAGTAATTTATATGTAACACTTATTTTACTGTGTCATTGCATTGTTTGTGTTAGATTAATCATATTATATTGAAATAAACTTGAATATCAAAGAACTTTATCTTGAAAATTTGTGACACATGGGCTTGTAAAAATGACACACGTTCCTAAATCAGGAAATTAAATTGTTTTATTGACGAGGAAGGACTGAACTCTACAATCAATGGTCAATGTGAATGGGTTACGACTTGTGATCTGTACATACATTAACTTAAAAGTAACCTAAAAGCTTTCATGGTAGTACATAATGTAACTGCAGTCTCATATAACTCTCCTAGCAATTGTAAGCAGTATCCCGCGTGAACATCGTGGTCTTTGTGACTTTAGCAACTTCCTGTGAAAGCCATGAACAATATAGGCAACCCATATGGGCCTTATATCAACCCCAAAATCAGCCTTCAGAAACACCATATCTGGAATATCGGTCCTTTCGGAGAATAAGCTGTGGGTGTGTGGTCAAAACGAAGTGCTCCCAGGTAGGTGAGCACATTGCATGCCTGTCTCTAAAAACCACTAATGATTTCTCAAGGAACTAAATATTTAAACATTATGTCCTGATACAAAATGAATCCAAATACCAAATGTACCTGTTATGTTGAGCACAAACATTAAATCAAAAAGTTACAGGTCTTTCAGGGGTAATGGAGGAATTACGTGCAATAAACTGCAAGGCGAATGTATTGCAAAGACCGCTCTCGATGCATGTTTTGTCAATTCACAAAGTGTTTCCCTCAACATACATGCATCTTTTTAGTTTATGTTCCAGATGTTCTAGCTGAGTTTTCTGATGCATGAGTGATGGCAGCTGGAGAATGTTCTGAAAAGGGCAAAGGGGAAAAGAACTTCCAGGTGACCAAAAGCATTTCCTCCAGCCTGATTTTGTGCTCTGGAGACATTCTTTATCGCTGAGGCAAAGCTGGAGCAACAGAAAACAACTGAATGGAAATGACATTATAGAACAGTATGCATGTGTTATAGTTGAATAACTATGTAAAAGTAAACATCAGGTATTTTAACTTAACCCTTTTCCTCATATACACTTTAGTTGCTTTGCCGTATATTCGAAATGCAAACTTGATTATTTTTTGTTATTATTTTATCAGATTATAAAATACATTGTTTGCTTGTCAGGATGTCACCATCTATCTGTTTTAAAAGAAAGAAAGCATTTTTTTCCCATTTTTACTTCATAGACCTGAGTTGGTATAGGTGGCTGAACCTGAAAGGGCTGTTGAGTAGCTTTTTGTCTTGTTGTTTTAATAGGCCGCAGCGGCTCAGATCACCCACTGCATTTTTTCTTGAGTAAGACTCTTTGTAACCGAGCACACCAGTAAGCTTCAGAAAGGCGAAGTCACGCAAAGACACTGGTTGCCCCTGTCACTCCATGGCACCACTGTACTACTAAATATCTGCTTATGTACACACACACATGTGTAAAGAATCTATAAAAAAGACATAAAATGGGTAAGAAATTCAAGAATGCCATTTAAAGAATATGGCAATTGTAAAGACTCCTCACTCAATTCATACTAATATACTGTATACTAATGTATATAAAAACAAAAATACTGTATATAATGTGATGATTTCAAAGGCTTGACTGTCTGCAGTGTTGAGGAGATCAATTCAAAGGCTCTGTTTAACGCTAGAGACAATTTGCAACTCACGTGCTTTAAAATAAACCCAGGACAGGTCAAATTAGAGTGCCCTTATGTGCTTTTAGTAAAGAAAAACAGCACCACATTCAGGATGTGATGTAAGACAAACAATACAAAAACTAAAAGATGTTTGAGATGTTCTATGAGCCAAATCATTTTTGACCAGAATAAAACAACGTTAAATACCAAAAGACTTATAAATCTGTCCAATAACCGTTTTTAATAACATTGTGGGTTGCATGTAGGTTGATAATGAGTTACTTTCATGAATAAGCAGTTTATTAGGGGAGGATTTCCAACGTCTCGGAGTCATTCAGATGTGACCTTGAGGGAGGCAGCTGCAGTGACAGTAAATGCTACAATATCAATCATGACAAGGAGGACCAAAGAGCAAACGGAAGTATATATGTTTATTTTTATACCAAGCAGCTGTTATATAGATAACAAAAATAAACTTATTGGTTTCCTCCTTTGGTTAAAATATTTTACGTTATAAAATCGCAATGCCCGTATAAAAGCAACACTCAATAGGAGTTTAGGACACACACACAAACACTGAGCTCCAGTCACACTAATACAAGGCCATCCATTTTCAAGTCACGCACTCTTTCCCAGGATGCTGAGGGAACTGAGACAAAGAGAGTCATTTAATTGAATAAGTGTGCTAGGAAGGAGCAAATGATTTGAGATAAAAAAACAAATGATTTCATGGTAACAGAAACTATGAAAAAGCAAATAAAAAGTAATTACTGCTGTTTGCCATGGGATACGGCAATAGAAGAACGGGTCACTCCATTACCCAAGGGATCTAGGCAACAGAGGGGGCAGGAGGTTTACTCACCCAGAGGGGTGCCTTCCGCAGTGCATTGTGAAGAAAAGGCCAGCACATTAATCTTCTCAAAAAGTGCCTTTTTTTTCTTTAGGCTAAGCTCCAGAGACTCAGAGCTCCAGAGAGGAATACAAAAGAGGCACATATAGAGGAATTAGAAAGCAAAAGAAAATACCTGGGATCATTTAACGGAAAAAATGTACTTGCACGTGTTGTGCTTGCCAAAAAGCACACATTGTTTAAACATTATGTGGTGATGCGATTGCCTGACCCACCTATGTTTGAGGAAATGGTACGGTCCGGGGGTATAAAGGTAGATAGGACTGGCATGTCACACAGGTGTGTCCTATAGGGCTTCCGGGAGTACCTTTATTTCCGGTGGGTTGGGCTACACGTCCAAGAGGTAAGAGCTACCAGTGGCAGTTAAAGTGTTGATATTTAATGTCAAACAGGGTAAATGGAGATGCATTTAAATTACAGTGTGGTTGAGGAGTACTGCGGGCATTTGTGAATGGCCATGTATTTTCGAGAGCCATTAGTGAAGTCCGCGTCAAGTGCGTGGTGCATTACGGGTCATTAGCTGCAGGTGTGTTACTCATTTTCACGTATAGGGTTGTGGGAATGTATTTTCCCTCTAAATTCATTTGCTTGTTATATTTTTGCAGTGACTTTGGGTGTTGGAGGTGTTGCAGCAGGCTGAACCGACGCCAGTTCGCAGGCTGATACCGGCGCTATTTGGGGCTGAGATTCTCCCTTATGGACTAGCGCTATCGTACCTGCATGTATAACGACTGCTTGAACTGGAGTGTTTTCCGAGATAGACAGTGCCACTATTGTTCGCACTGATTCGTCCAACTTACCATTTCTCCTACCTGACTGCCTAGTGGATTCCTGAACCGGGTTGTTTCCAGACCCGTTACTTTTAGTGCGACGCTTAATTTACCTTCCACTTTCATTTCACTGCGTAGCGGATGCATGAAGCTGACTGTTCCGGACCGAAGTGGACAGTCCGTAGAGTCGTGTTTATTTCCGTTTTTGCTCTTTCACTCGTTGCCGTGCCTGGGACAGCGTCTTTGTCCCGGTTGGTGTGGAGGATCTAGTCCCATTTAGCTGGCAGTTATTTCCAGTGTATAATAACCATTTAGTGTCTGTTGACGTGCTTCGATATCGCGTTCTGCGTGTCTATAGGCACGACATTTGGCTCTCTTTCTCGGAGGACTGGTGATTACCGGACTAGCTATTATTATCGATGTCATTTTGGGCGTAACTTGTTTTGTTTAAATTGATTTTGTTTAATTCGTTTTGTTTAAAATTTATTTTGTTTAATTCGTTTTGTTTAAGTGATTTTGTTTACTTCGTTTTGCCTAAGTGATTTGGTTTTGTTTAAGTGATTTTGTTTACTTCGTTTTGCTTAAGTGATTTGGTTTAATTTGTTTTGCTTAAGTGATTTGGTTTAATTTGTTTTGTGTAAGTGATTTGGTTTACTTCGTTTTGCTTAAGTGATTTTGTTTACTTCGTTTTGCTTAAGTGATTTTGTTTACTTCGTTTGTTTTGTTTAAGTGATTTGGTTTAATTTGTTTTGTTTAAGTGATTTGGTTTAATTTGTTTTGTGTAAGTGATTTTGGGATTGAGTTTATTAATTTTCTTTTCGTTCCAGAATTAGGGGGAATTAGTCGCGGTCGAGATCCTCTGTATGTGGTGCTGTGGTTGACTTGTTTGTAGTGTCCACAATATCGAAACATTTGGCGTGTGGTGACGTGAGTGAGCACAACGGTTGTCGGATCAATCAGACGACTTTCCCCAATTCTGGGTTGGACGTTTTAAGTGTGTGTATGCTTTGTACGAAGATGATGGCCTGTTTCTTTTAATGACTTTAATTAAATGTGATTTTGTATTTTAGATGGTGTGTGTGAAATAAATTGTTTACCAGCTTCCCTTTTGTCTGCTACCTGTCTCAGCCAATAACGAACCTGTGAGCTTTTGGTGATTTACTTAATTTTGGGTCCCTGGCCCTATCCGGGGTGGCGTAGTCGGCTCATGCTTTGATTAATCTCCTTTCACCGTATGCCATCGCCACATTTGGCGTAGTCGGCAGGATCTTGGCTGTTGTACGGGTACAGACGTAGGGATTTGTATTTTTTTTTCACACATATATATATTTTCTTTCTTCTACTTGACCATATGGTGGAGACGCGTCTGGTGATTACCCCTTATATTGTGTAGAGATGGAGGCTGAATTACAGGAAATGAGAGACCTTGTGGCTCAGTTGAAGGCCGATAACGATCGACTGCGACAGGAGCAGACACCGGTTGAGTTGCTTGATCCTGGCGCAGGCTCTAGTAGTGCGTCACGGCCATTAACGCCTATATCTGTAGGATCCAATGTTAACACCGTTGAGCGCTTTGTTTTTGTTCCTCGTGAACGGCGCTGTCCCAAATTTAATGGTAGGTCTGGTGTAGGCATTGACGAGTGGGTCGAAGAAGCTCAGGCGTGCATGCGCATGCGGACGATGACGGCTGTCGAGCAGGCTTTCTTTTTGTTTGATCATCTTGAGGGAGAGGCTCGGGATGAGATTAAATATCGGCCGAGCCCTGATAAAGATAATCCTGAGAAGATTATTTCTGCGTTGCGTGAAGTGTATGGCTGTCTCGAGTCCTATATTACGCTTCAAGAAGCCTTTTACTCACGGCGACAGGTGGAGGGAGAAACGTTACAAGAGTTCTCCCTGGCGCTCTTGAGTTTATTTGATAAGCTTAAACAACAGTCTCCGCATGCCATTTTAGATGCGCAGGTGGTAGTTAGGGATCAGTTTATTGAATGTGTGTTGGATAATGCCTTGCGCAGAGAATTGAAACAATTGGTAAGGCGTCAGCCTGCTGCAACACTGTTAGATGTCCGAGGGGAAGCAATTCGCTGGGAGAGAGAGGGAGTGCCAGGCGGTGTACGGGGGCGCAGTCAGTCTGTTCCTTTGGTGCAGGGACATCAATGTGGCGTTAAAGATGATTCTGGGGTAAATCCTGAGCAGGGACATCATTCACAGGAATTTAGGGAGTTGAAGGACATGCTGATTCGACAGCAACAGCAAATTGATCAGCTTTCTCAGACTTTAGCCCGTAACCATAGTCCCCAGTCTCGTGGTCAGCCACTGCGTTCTAGTTACGTGATTTGCAGACGGTGTCAACAGCCTGGCCATTTTGCTCGAGACTGTCAGTGGCAGCCCCATTCGTCTGGCCCTCAAAACCATTCCCGGGGTAACCTGATATCTCGTGATGCTAGGTCAAGTGTCCCTAACCAGCCGGAAAACTAGTACCCACCGGACTGCAGAGTCTCAGTTCGGTTGGAGGTAAGAATGGCTCTTGTGATTTTCGTGCCAGCGGTTCTGTGCCTCGTTTAGTCTCCTCATGCCCACATTTAGTTGCAAATATTGGCGGTGTGCCCATACCCTGTTTGATAGACACTGGTTCCATGGTATCGACCATTACAGAGAGTTGTTTTCGGTCTGGATTCGAACCATGGGGCCAGCGTCGATTACAAAACTGTCATTGGTTACAGCTTAGAGCAGCCAATGGACTGGAAATCCCTTATATAGGGTATATGGAATTGGACGTTGAACTGTGTGATCGTGTGGTATCAGGGTGTGGCATATTGGTTGTGCGTGATCCACCTGGGGGTAATTCTAGTGTTCCTGGGATTTTGGGAATGAATGTTCTTGGTCGCTGTTATCGTGAGCTTTTCGGGCAGTACGGACCGACCCTATTTGAGCTACCATTAGTGACCCAAGACGTGGGAATATCTCGGGCCTTCCAAGCCTGTCAGAAAGTAGATGGCGTTCTGGCATACGGGGGCAATGTAAGAGTCCGTGGGCATCGGGTTTGTCGCGTTCCAGGGGGCACTATGAAGTTTGTAACAGCAACATGTTCGTCCATGTTTAGAGATAAGATCGTGTTATTCGAGCCCCTTGACACTGGTCTGCCTGCTGGCTTATTGGCCTCTCCGTCGTTAGTGTATGTCGACGGTGGTTTGGTTTGGGTGCCTGTTGTCAATGTGGGTGTTCTCGACGCTGTTTTATACCCGAAAACCATCCTCGGGAAGTTGCGGGAAGTGTATCTGGTGGATTCACCTGCCGGACTGACTGAGGTATCTGCGGTTCCTGCTATCACAGTGACTTGTGATATGATGGCAGCCCCTGAGGCAGCACAGGTCGAGAACATAGAACTGTCAGGGCTGTCGGATGAGGAACAGGGCAAGGTTAGGGCTCTCCTTCAGGAATTCCAGGCGGTGTTCTCTGCTGGGGAGGGAGACTTGGGTTGTACCGACCTCCTGTCCCATGAAATTCCTTTAATCGACGAGACGCCTGTTCGACAACGCTATAGACGGATTCCTCCATCTGAATATGAGTTAGTTAAGACTCATATTGGCCAGCTTTTAGACACCCAAGTGATCCGGGAAAGTTGTAGCCCGTACGCCTCCCCATTAGTATTGGTTAAGAAGAAGGACGGTGGCCTACGCATGTGCGTAGACTACCGCCAACTCAATGCTAAAACTCGGAAAGATTCGTTTCCACTGCCTCGAATCGATGAGACATTGGATTCATTGACAGGGGCTCGCTGGTTCACTACGCTAGATCTGGCCAGCGGATATAATCAAGTCCCGGTTGCAGAGGCTGATCGCTACAAAACAGCTTTTTGTACACCTTTTGGTTTATATGAATGGAACCGTATGCCTTTTGGTTTGTGTAACGCACCAGGCACCTTCCAGCGGTTGATGCAACGGCTGTTTGGCGACCAGCAACATCAGTCTCTCCTGCTGTATCTAGACGATATTATTGTCTATTCCTCCTCTGTGCAACATCATTTACAGAGGTTGAGGATGGTGCTGGAACGGTTGCGGGCTGCTGATCTTAAGGTAAACTTGGCCAAGTGTGCATTTTTTAGAGAAAAGGTGCAGTACTTGGGACACGTAATATCCCCCCAAGGAGTGGCCACAGACCCGGCAAAGGTTGAGGTTGTGGCGCAGTGGCCACGCCCCAAGACTGTGTCAGAGCTACGTACCTTTCTGGGATTTGGTAGTTACTATCGGCGATTTGTGGAAGGGTTTGCTCAGATAGCAGCACCGTTGCATCGGCTGGTAGGGGAGGTAGGACAAGGGAAGGGGAGAACTAAGATACAGGAGTTGGATGCGTTATGGTCCGAACAGTGTGAACAAGCATTCCGGACCCTGAAAGCTAAGCTTGCCACCACACCAGTCCTGGCATATGCTGATTTTAAGTTACCGTTTATCTTGGAAGTCGATGCCAGCTATGTAGGGTAAGGTGCTGTACTGTCTCAAGAGATTGGGGGCAAGGTGAGACCAGTGGCCTATGCCAGCCGTAGCCTGCGTCCTGCAGAGCGTAACACTGCTACCTATAGTTCTATGCGGCTTGAGTTTTTGGCTCTAAAATGGGCCATGGCTGAAAAGTTTCGTGAGTACTTATTGGGCCATCGTTGTATCGTTCGTACAGACAATAACCCCCTTAGTCATTTGGCGACTGCTAAGTTAGGTGCCACCGAACAGCGATGGGCAGCTGAACTAGCGGCCTTTGATTTCGAAGTGCAGTACCGATCCGGGAGATCTAACCAGAATGCGGATGCGCTATCACGCATGACTCCTAAGGAACGGTACCTGGAAAGGGAAGGCTCGTTGGGAACATTAGTTCCTGAACTGCTTAGGCGTGCTGGAGTGGTGGATCGGGCAGACTCCACCACTGTGAGGGCCATGCAGGTGATGCCAAATCGATCTAGACCAGAGTTGGCTCGATTACAGGAGGAGGATCCCATTATCAGTTCAGCTTTTAAATTTTGGCGCCAAGGGCAAGGCCCAGGGCCCCAAGAACGACGACAGTTACCCAAGCTAGTGTTGGTGTTACTCCGGCAATGGGAGCGGTTGGAGGAACTGGGGGGCCTATTATATCGACGGGTTTGCAGTCCTGATGGTGGTGCAAAGGTGTTGCAGCTGGTGCTGCCTGTTGTGTTACAGACTGAAGTGTTGACCCAACTGCATCAGTGTCATGGGCACCAAGGCACCGAGCGCACTTTGGAACTGGTGCGACAGCGGTGCTACTGGCCTGGGATGTCGGCCGATGTAGCCCGTTGGATACAGCAATGTGAGCGGTGCCAGCAAGCCAAAGAGGCTGCCCCAGTCCCCAGAAGCTACATGGCCCATCTGTTAGCTTCCCGTCCAAATGAGATAGTGGCCATTGATTTTACGGTCCTAGAACCTTCTCGTTCGGGGCATGAAAACGTGTTAATAATGACAGACATTTTTAGTAAATTCACAGTGGCAATCCCTACTCGGGACCAACAGGCGGCGACTGTGGCTCGCGTCCTGGTTGACGAATGGTTCTTTAAGTTTGGGGTCCCAGGCCGTATCCATTCGGACCAGGGACGTAACTTCGAATCGCATCTTATCCAGCAGTTGTGCACCCTTTACCAGGTGGGTAAGTCTCGTACTACCGCATACCATCCAGCTGGTAATGGCCAGTGTGAACGGTTTAACCGTACCCTGCACAATTTGTTGCGGACCTTGCCCACTGGAAGGAAGAGGGATTGGGCCTCTTGTTTGTCCCAGGTGGTATTTTGCTATAATACCACTCCCCATCAAGCCACCGGTGAGAGTCCTTATTTTTTGATGTTCGGGCAAGAGCCTAGACTGCCTGTGGATTTCTTGCTTGGTCGGGTGCAAGAACCAGTGGCTGGTGGAGTCCATCATTGGATGGAAGAGCATCAGGCTTGCCTTAAAGTGGCCTTCGAAGGTGCCCGTGAGCGGTTGCAGGCCGCAGCTCAGCATCGCAAGGCGAAGCATGATCAACGGGTAAAAGAGCAACCGCTAGAAGAGGGCCAAAGGGTCTATCTGCGAGAACGTGGGTTCTCCGGGCGCCATAAGATCCAGGATCTGTGGAGCTCGATCATCTATCAGGTAGTTCGAGTGCCACGGGATGGGGGATCGGTGTACTCTGTAGCACCAGTGCAAGATCTCACTAAAGTCCGTAACGTGCATAGAGTGTCCCTAAAACCCAGAGTTCAAAGGGATCCCATGCCGACCGAGTCCTTTAAGGATTGGCCGGAGTTGCCAGTACCTTCAGTAAGAGAGGAAGGCTTTGAGGAATTTGAGGATGGGGATTTAGCCTTGGTGGTGACCCAGGCCCCATCAGAAATTCCAGAGAGCATTGGGGTGAATAGAGCATCGCCAGAGGTAAGGGCGAGTCCTGCGGTACCTGGGGGTGCAGTTGGGGGGAGCGAGAGGAGTGTAAGTGTACCATTAGACGTAGTACCAGATTCTATCGGGCCGTCTAGTATCTCCGAAAGGATCGTTAGACCTAGACGTGCTAGGGCCGGGCAGCATACGAATTTGTACCATTTACCACGGACCGTAGGGGCTGAGGCTCATCAGATTTCTGCTGGGTCTACTTCAGGGCTAAATCGTGCTATGGCTTTCAGACCTTGAGGCTACGTTGTTCATCGTCGGGACTACGATGACTTGTGGGGGGGGTAGATTGTGGTGATGCGATTGCCTGACCCACCTATGTTTGAGGAAATGGTACGGTCCGGGGGTATAAAGGTAGATAGGACTGGCATGTCACACAGGTGTGTCCTATAGGGCTTCCGGGAGTACCTTTATTTCCGGTGGGTTGGGCTACACGTCCAAGAGGTAAGAGCTACCAGTGGCAGTTAAAGTGTTGATATTTAATGTCAAACAGGGTAAATGGAGATGCATTTAAATTACAGTGTGGTTGAGGAGTACTGCGGGCATTTGTGAATGGCCATGTATTTTCGAGAGCCATTAGTGAAGTCCGCGTCAAGTGCGTGGTGCATTACGGGTCATTAGCTGCAGGTGTGTTACTCATTTTCACGTATAGGGTTGTGGGAATGTATTTTCCCTCTAAATTCATTTGCTTGTTATATTTTTGCAGTGACTTTGGGTGTTGGAGGTGTTGCAGCAGGCTGAACCGACGCCAGTTCGCAGGCTGATACCGGCGCTATTTGGGGCTGTGATTCTCCCTTATGGACTAGCGCTATCGTACCTGCATGTATAACGACTGCTTGAACTGGAGTGTTTTCCGAGATAGACAGTGCCACTATTGTTCGCACTGATTCGTCCAACTTACCATTTCTCCTACCTGACTGCCTAGTGGATTCCTGAACCGGGTTGTTTCCAGACCCGTTACTTTTAGTGCGACGCTTAATTTACCTTCCACTTTCATTTCACTGCGTAGCGGATGCATGAAGCTGACTGTTCCGGACCGAAGTGGACAGTCCGTAGAGTCGTGTTTATTTCCGTTTTTGCTCTTTCACTCGTTGCCGTGCCTGGGACAGCGTCTTTGTCCCGGTTGGTGTGGAGGATCTAGTCCCATTTAGCTGGCAGTTATTTCCAGTGTATAATAACCATTTAGTGTCTGTTGACGTGCTTCGATATCGCGTTCTGCGTGTCTATAGGCACGACATTTGGCTCTCTTTCTCGGAGGACTGGTGATTACCGGACTAGCTATTATTATCGATGTCATTTTGGGCGTAACTTGTTTTGTTTAAATTGATTTTGTTTAATTCGTTTTGTTTAAAATTTATTTTGTTTAATTCGTTTTGTTTAAGTGATTTTGTTTACTTCGTTTTGCCTAAGTGATTTGGTTTTGTTTAAGTGATTTTGTTTACTTCGTTTTGCTTAAGTGATTTGGTTTAATTTGTTTTGCTTAAGTGATTTGGTTTAATTTGTTTTGTGTAAGTGATTTGGTTTACTTCGTTTTGCTTAAGTGATTTTGTTTACTTCGTTTTGCTTAAGTGATTTTGTTTACTTCGTTTGTTTTGTTTAAGTGATTTGGTTTAATTTGTTTTGTTTAAGTGATTTGGTTTAATTTGTTTTGTGTAAGTGATTTTGGGATTGAGTTTATTAATTTTCTTTTCGTTCCAGAATTAGGGGGAATTAGTCGCGGTCGAGATCCTCTGTATGTGGTGCTGTGGTTGACTTGTTTGTAGTGTCCACAATATCGAAACATTTGGCGTGTGGTGACGTGAGTGAGCACAACGGTTGTCGGATCAATCAGACGACTTTCCCCAATTCTGGGTTGGACGTTTTAAGTGTGTGTATGCTTTGTACGAAGATGATGGCCTGTTTCTTTTAATGACTTTAATTAAATGTGATTTTGTATTTTAGATGGTGTGTGTGAAATAAATTGTTTACCAGCTTCCCTTTTGTCTGCTACCTGTCTCAGCCAATAACGAACCTGTGAGCTTTTGGTGATTTACTTAATTTTGGGTCCCTGGCCCTATCCGGGGTGGCGTAGTCGGCTCATGCTTTGATTAATCTCCTTTCACCGTATGCCATCGCCACAATTATAAAACATATTTTTTAAGTTCTACTTACAAAGAAGATTATTGTGATGCTTTGGAGGGCATTTAATGACCGTCCTTTATGATATATTTGCATCCTTTCACAGCTTTAGCAGGTAAGCGTTAAAGATTCTGAGCATGCAAAATATAAATAATCTGAAAGATTTTTCAAACATTTTTGCAGCGAGGTGAATTAATATATTTCACTCACTTTATTACAAATGCAGAGCAACAACATTGTAGATTTAAAATCTACAAAATTTAAGATGTTACGTAAGCACCTTTCCTCTACATGACTTCAAGATGACAAAAATTATCAGAGTAAGATTTATCACATTTATTTTCTAAGCATGTTTATGCTATTGAAGGCCAGAAGAGATAAGAAGTAAGGGAGTGAATAGTCATGTGTGGAACTGACTGTATCCGACTGTAAATACGGAAGCAGTCTGTCTGTTTAGTCCTACAAGTTTCCTCTGAGGTCCCAGCCAGGAACTTGTTTTGGGATCTGAGGAGGCGACTGCCTCCACTCACCCCACAAGCTACATCCTGTGACTCACCAAATCAGAGTCATGTTTAACAGTAACTCGATTTCCTGGCCCTGATTTTGGCTGATTCCATCATCTCGACCCACATAAAAAATTACAGATGCAATTTTTTTAAATAAAAAACAAAACAAAAAAAGAAACGGCAAGATACGAAACCGATCTTCAACAAAACTAGGCTTTGATCATGCAATTTCACATGACTCAATACATTTTTGTGCCATCACTAAACAAAACTATGCATGCATGTATAACCAACTCCAACTTTTCAAAAATCTGCATTTCCAAAAATTCTTCTTTTGTATGAGTCTACAGCTATGTTTGATGAATCACAATGTTCTCACAGCTGAGCTCACAATGATACATCCTGATTTTGGAAATCATTTGGTCTTGGCCACTCAGATTGGTTTCTGTGGGCTCTTTGGTAATCATAAAAATAATCAAATCCATCTTTGTAATGCTCATGATAAAGGTGGGAGCTAAGCCGTCATTTGATTCATTGCTCATTCAGTGAGTTAATGTGTGTACCCACCTTCACAGTCATAACAAAACTATGCAAGTTGTAAAGTGGCCAGTGAACAGAGTGACGCAATGTGGCAAATCCTGTATTATAAACGTTATGGCAAGAAGACAGCGTAAATTTGTCAATTGATCAAAATGCTTGAAGAGGTGTCTTGGCTCTCAAGAAACATAAAAGGACTGTGACAGAGAAAAAGCCATAATAAAAAGAAGCATAAAAAATAAGTACAACGAGTTCCAAAAAACAACACATATTGTGAAACTTTGATTTAAGAAATGTGTGTGTGTATTTTTTATACTTCAGACCTTATTATATATTGCCAAATAAAAACTATAAAACAGACAGTTATACACTTTTGTACCCATGGATGTCTGATTTGTGTAACATTTGCGTAATCTGTTCCACTGAGATAACATGCCCACAGAGGCTGTAAACAGACAACTTGAACTGTGTGGACATTCTGCAATGTTGTGACTTCAATATGACCTCCTGACTGTGACACTAAAACTCACAGCCTTGCCAAAAATCCCCTTGCTGTTGACTTCTTCCATACCATAGAGATTTTCATCACTGATATCTTTGGGGAAATAGTTTGAAGAGCATCCAGTGATCTACAAGCTAACAGACTTTGTTGTATGTGGTGCTAGTTCTGCCATCTACAGGACAATAACAACATTACAAATACAATGGATTTCATAAGTGGCAGGAACAAAACAGTTGATTTTCTTCCTTTTAGTCTTCTTATTTAGACATTTAAATTTTCTATACAAATGAAGTATTGGAGGACAACAACCAAACATGAATATAATTTTTGTTGATCAAATGTATTTTACTTTTCTATGATTCTGTACATCTTAAATTCAACATTTGAACAGCATCTACAAACTATTAAAATGTGATGATTACATTTATTGTAACTAGTATATAATACCACCCCCTTCATTTTATTCAGCCCACTCATGATTAATAGCCTTGTAACTGAAATATGAAACTATTTTGTTATTGCCTTTATAGGCCACATAAGTAATGTTAATGGTTCAAATGTTAATTATGTACTACACCAATACATTAAAATATCTCCATGTTACACAAAACAAGAAATGTTATTAAAAACGTAACTTATTTTGTTTAAAGTAAAAAATATTTTGATTACATTTGGTCCATTTCTCAAATCACTGAAAAACTGACAGAAGTCCCGTAAAGTATGTTAACAAAATGAACGAAGGGCAACAAAGTGAGTGATTAAAGAGTATAAAATTATATATAAAGTATAAAAAGCTTATCCATTCATCAGCTCTTCTGCTCATCATAGAACACAACTCTGTTCTCCAATCGAGCACGTTCAGCCGCAAACACAAGTTTATGACTTGCTAATGTCTCCTCAGGACCGGATCGAATCCGAGCTGGGTCTTTATTCTATATTGATAAAGTAATCATTCATATTTAAATATAAGGAGTGAACAAATTACACAAATTCAAGAATAAAGTATTTTTAACTATGACAGTTAAAACAGTTCAATTATAACATGCTGAACTGATTTATGAAATTAAACAGGACACTAACTTGTAAGGGTAAAATAAATGTGGGTAAATCTTACCATCACAGCTTCAATAAAGGAATTTATCAGGTGATAGTCTGCAGACCCGTGACCCCCTTTGCTAAAGTTGCCTGGAACGTTCATATCCGCTGTTTGCTTTGTGGTCTTAGACGTGAGGAAGTCAAACACTTTGATCTCATGTCCATCATATGTCAGTTCCGCCTGGTGTGAGGATAAGAAATACCACAGATGTTAAGCATACTCATGATGAAGTGATGACATTGTTAAACATGATACTCACCTTACTACCATAAATGCTGGTTCTGCGTTTACAAATTTCTTCTGTAAATGCTACCATAGTTAAAGCAGCAGTCAGGCCTCCTTCAAATTCCATGTTTACCACCTGGAATAAAGCTGACCATTAACATTTACTTTGCACCTTATATTCTTTGTTTATGTAACACAAGTTTACATTTATACGTAAAAACCAAAGGAAACATTTGCTTTATTATCTGATAAGAAGCAGAGAAAGAGGGATGATCTTCCAACCTGATTTGAGCAGACATCATTATCACATTCATAGACACAGCGCCCATATGGTCCGGTTCTGAGGGCTTCAGTGACAGATTCAATATCAGGAACTGAACTGGAACAGATCACTGACACTGGCCAGCCAATATGGCCCTAATTTATCATTATAAATATCACTTATTGAACTTCTTCTATACAAAACCAATAAATTCTTGTTTTCTTTTCACCATATGTGACCCTGCCAGCGAAAAAAACCCAGCTTGTTCGGTTTATGTTATCATTTTTGTGGTTTATTGTTTTGTTCATCAAAGCATCCAACATAATGTAAGTAAAGTTAAATATTAAAATCACAGTAAAATGAATGGTTGAAATCAAACTTTGATGCTTGTTATCTCATAATTAGATTATGAGACATTTGGGCTTTCAAAGACAGGGTTACATATACAATGTGTTGATGACATTTTAAAAAGCATGCAGAGCAAAGAAACTTATGCATAATAACTGGAATAAAATATATATTTTTACTTTTTTCACTCGATCCAAATATATTTTCTTTGCAGAGTATGCACAATCACCCTCTAAAGGGCAGTCTAAACACCGATTTCCTGCCCCTGCTGGCTAAATTGACAGAAAAAATGGTCAAAAAGGCTCACATTACAAGAAGAATTTTATGTTTAATACTTCTTGACATAAATACCAACCTTGTTCTCTTTTCTAAAGTGGCTAAGGGATCCAAAAGACGAAACTTTGATACACCTGTAATAAAAACATTTCAATATCAAAACATATCTAAAGATTCCTGATGATCATTTGTGGCAGAAGAAACAGATCTTGAAAATCTGAATAAGCCATTGCTAAAACTCATATCGAACATGACAATCCATCACACAAAAAGCATCAAAATATTTTCTAAATAGGCTAGGTAAGATCAGCACAGCACAAAACCACACTCTTTTTTCTTAAACATGCACACGTCATGTTAAGCGCACCTTCGTCCACCAGCCCAATGATGAATGAGGTCCAAATCATGGCAGGATTTGGCTAACAGAGCAAAAGAGCTTTCAGCCTCATTTCTCCAGTTCCCTCTGACAAATGAGTGAGCAAAATGATAAAACCCCACCTTTTTAGAGAAAGCAGACTTAACATAAACAACACTGCAAGAAGCATACACACTCACACCACAGGTGTAGTTGTGCACATCCTACCGGTTCCAAATGCTGAATGTGGATGACATCTCCAACCACTCCACTGTCAATCAACACCTAAATACATGAGGAAAAACATCAGTACATCTTCATCTTTTTGGTCATTCCTTAAAATGTAGAGGAAAATGTTTTACTTTAATTTTGTGAATGACAGGGTCGTATCTGAGGACATGGCACACTGTCAGCATGACTTTACTCTGAATGCAAGTCTCTACGATCTCCGAGCAGTCGTCCTCAGTAACCTCAAAAACACAGTATAATAGTACACGCGTTATAAACAAATGTTTATAATGTGTTCATAGTGTTGTGTCAGTTCATGGTTTTACTTACAGCCATTGGCTTCTCCAGCAGTATATGATAGCCTTTCTTAGCTAAAGCAACAGCAGGGTCCTGAAGAACAATAACAGTTGGACAGTGAGTCCAAAACAGACAACTTGTCGTGCAAGATATTTCATTACCAAGATAAGAAAAGAGCTTTGTATACGATGTTGTTCTGCCTGACTCTATCGTGTGAACACTGACCCAAAACACACGTCAATGAGTTCAATGTCTAAAACTGTTTTCAGTTTTGCCCTAGACACATACCTTGTGAAGGCGATCAGGAGTGCAGATCAAAACAGCATCTGCAAATTTCTCTCGCTCCACTATACGACGCCAATCTGTAAAAACCAAACAAGCACTTTAAAAAGAAACAGATGCAACAAGTTTATGTACAAAAACAAATCGGGGCAGCAAGGATTGAACATACCATCAAACGTGTTTTCACTGGCAACTTTGTGACGCTCCTGGATTTTCTTTCTAGCAAAATCCCTTGGGTCAGCAACTCCTACTACCTATAATAAAATTCAAAACAAAATGTTTTTATTCAGGTGATGATGAAATGACCTTTAAAATTTGACATTAAATCCTAAAACTTTTAAATGATATGAGACACCATAGAAGTCATACCCGCATGCGGTCAGGATAAATCACAGCATATTCTGAATAGTTTTCTCCTCTGTTGCCAGCTCCAACCACTATAACATTCACAAGTGAGGACATCTCTGCAGAATGCTGCAGATTTACACGACAAAACCTTAATATTTCAAATGTACAAATATTGCTGTATAAATAAGAGCATGTGAATGCTTACCATGCAAAACGCCTTTTGCGAATCCAGGCTGTCAATTTGGTTGTTTATAGGTTTTGGCTTTCCATTAACTTCACAGGAATATAAAGGTCAGTGTGAATCATGTCATGATGGTGCGAACACTAGTTACCAGAGTAAATCATTAAGTGAAACGTGAAAGCAGCTCTAGCGACGTGATATTTATGAAACAACGTTCAAACCGAATCTTAGTAAAAAATACAGCATAAAGAATAGCAGGAATATGAACAAACGAAAGCTTTAGCAATAGCAGTAACACCAGTCTTGTTGATCATGCATCTGGTAATGATCCAGTGAACGCGTCATTACAGAAATGTCATACGTTGCGATATATACGTATATGAAGAGCGTCAAATACTGTATAGACCGCCAGCGATTCAAAAGATGGGAGCGCTCAGCTCACAGACTAGTGCATCAGCTACTTCCTTGTTTACGTTTGCGCGATGACGTTCAGATGACGCAGTACCAAAGCTGGAACGTAAAGCTCTTTTGACCTCCAGTCAGCGCAGACGCACACTCTGCCCCCACACTTAAAATAAAATAAAACATCGTTTTGTTGGCAAAAATCCATGACGTACCAGACACTGATTGAATTGGTTGTACTTAATTCAGTATATTTGAGGCGTAAAACAATTATTGATAACATTTATATTGCCAGTATGCCATTTTACAACAACTTTATAAATTGTTTATTATGTTGGCTTGAGTGAGCCAACATACTGATATGCTAAATAAACATATGAATAATAATTCTTCCGACAAAAAATCTCTGACTGCTACTCCTCCTAGAGCTTTCTAGCTACAGCCACTAAACTTCCCACACATCTTCAGTCTGGTCTCACTCGAGTTGCTATATCTTTTCTAAGGGATTGGACTTACGGTTTTCCTAAAAATGCCGATCAAACTCTCCAAAAAGTCCCATTGACTTACATTGATGGAATGTTCAGGGAAGATGCTTACGTTCAAAATGTTAACTGCCAACTTTGAAACATAAACATTCACTCACTCTCTATAAATCTTTGCATTCATCTCTACCTACCTATCTACCAACTTATCTTTTTATCTCTTTATCTTTTTATCTATAACACTAACCTCTTTTTCATTTCTATCTCTTTTCTTAAAAAAATAAAATAATAATTTTGTCGCTTTGGAATGATTTCTTTTGTTGCTTTGGATAAATGCGTCTGCTTAATGACTAAATGCAAATCTGTCCAGCTTTCTATCTGTCTGTCTACTTACCTACTTATCTTGTTTTCTAATTATTTATTTATCTTTTTATCTATAACACTAACCTCTTTTTCCTTTCTATCTCTTTTCTTAAAAAAAAATTGTATTGCTTTTTATAAACATGTCTGTGTTGTTATGCCACTGCAGGGGCGGACACATTTTTTAAAATATGATTTAATTGATATCTGATTATATAAAAATGTGATGTGATAAAATGATGCAGACATAGGACAGCAACACAGCAAGCATCTATATTTAAAAGATCCCTTTTACAATCACAAAACACAAATTAATATGTCAGACAAAACCATATCGACCATATAAAACGGTGTCAATGAAGTACTTATCTATAATAGAATAGGAAAAAAAGATTTTAAAAAATTGTTAAACATTTATATTCCCATTCAATCGGTCTTTGTCATGATGATGTCACACTTGCGAGAATCGAAAGTGCTTTAAAGGTATCACCGCCATTTGTCAGGTATCTTCTTAATTCAATTTCACTTCCTTTTAGAGATAAAATGGTACGTTCTTGTTGTGTAATATGTTGTAATACTAAGACAAACAATAGAAACAGCCGAAAGTTTCACCACTTAAGATTTTTTAGGTTTACCACTTGGAAGAAAGATTACGGACAGCATGTAATAACACATTCTGTTATACATTTTAAAACAGATTTTTAACCCAGTGTTACTTTAATAATAAAGTATTTACAATTGAAATTTCACAAATGTGTTTTGGATTGTTATCAGTATTTCTTGACAGCCAAATCAATTACTGAACATTTTCTTACAAACAGGGTAAGGTTTATTGGTAACGTTAGAGATTTACATAAAGAATATTGCTTACAATCAATTATATGTACTGTTTTTGTCTACAATGTACTGTATTGTTTGTAAATGTTGTTTTTATACCGTGAAGAAGAACCCACGTGTCTGACAAAGACCGATTCAATCATCATACATTTTTGTGGCCATAACCCAAAGCTGTTATTCTCATCATCATCAAGGGACTTTCCATTAGCTATCATAATGAATCCTCTCAGTATGTGTAATCTCTAGTGGACTGTACATGGACCTGAGACCTCTCGTTTGATTCTAGCCTTCAGCCTACGCAGTTCTGCATGATCGCTCTCTACTTTAAGTCCATTCTCTGTCAAAAGCCAAGCCTTGTCAAGCTGCTGCTCTCCAAAGTGTTGCAGGGCAAAGCGCAGAAACATCTCAGCAAGCCGTTGTCTTCCGGGGCCAGCCTCCACACACAGCAGTGCCTGTTCCTCGTGCAGGTCCAGGGCTTGGGAAAAGTCTTGTAAGCCAGACTCTTCACGGGAACACAGCAGGAGACTGCGGCCTCTGCGGCACAGGTCCTCTGTGTGGATCACGTGTTCCTCGCCGTTGTCATCACTGTGACCTTCAATGACCTTGTTCAGGTCGGACACAGCCCTTTCGTGAAGGCTCAGGTGGGCCAGACAGGCTGCACGCTGCCTAAGGTAGCGAAGCTTCTTATCATTGACCGCTCGTACTGCCAGCGTCAGCAGGGCTAAAGCGTGTTCCCACTGGCCGCTTTGAGAAACACTGCTGGCCTGCTGAGATGCTACCTGAAAGGCCGCAAATAACAATACTTGGCATTCAAATGGTCCTTATCCAAATCATCAAATAAATGCATGTGTGTAATATATGTTCGTTTGCACTTGTGATTACCTGTGCCACTCGTTTCCTTTGAGACATCTGCATAAGACCAATCAGAAAGTCCAGTGTTGCTGGTTCTTTCTCCGCCACCTTACTCAGATAGTTGGCTGCTAGTGTGTAGTTCTGGTGCCAGGCCTTTATCACACCCCATCTGGCTTTAGCTGTGGCATCCCTAGGCTCCTGACCAAACACTTGCTTTAGATGTGCACCTGCAGCATTCACCTCCCCTTGGTAAAGGACAATAGATTTTATATCAAGTTACATGCTTTGTTTTCTATACGAGTGACATTTATATCTTGTGTACCACTCACCTTTGGCAAGTAGTGTGTCTATGTATAGGAGGTGCCACCTGGGTTCCCTGCAGTGAGTCTTCATTAGTGCTCCACCAATCAAAAAGGCCTCGCGAAGATGCTCCTCCCTGCAGGGTACAGGGTTGGACAATAGGATCTCTGCCAGGCTGCTGTGACAGTGCTGGCCCAACCATTCACTTATGAGTTTTTGGGCTTTGTCTTTAAGGGACAGCATGCTCCGAGTGACCTCTTCAGCATCAGACTGTAGGGCCACCAGTATGTCTTGAGTGCATTGCTAGAAATTAACAATGAGAGGTGACCATGAGTTTATCACATGAAAATGCATTCAAGCTGTGTACTTTAATAGTGTGCGCATGCCCTGGGATCTTACCCATGTGCTTGGCATTGGCACGGTCTGCCAGATGAGATGTAAGAAACCTATAAGTATTACAATACCTTTTGCTGGTTAAGCATAAGATAAGTGAATCCTCTGCCACACAAAGCCTGCACGTGATCTGGGTGCTCCTTTAGGATGGAAGTATAGTCAAAGATTGCCGTCTTCCATTGGCCCAATAATGCATAACACCTTGCTCTCTCCAGCAGTGAATGTACTGCTCCACCACCTAAGGAATAGACAGTAAATTAAATAGACATGCATCTTTAAAACAAGTTATATTTTCTTTTTTGTTTAGTGTGCTATTTCTGTTTACTGATTCATGAGACTTGCATGAAGTGATTCACAGTAAGAAACAAAATAGGGCTTTGACAGACTGACACCAACATAAAACAGGGGAGAAACCTCCTCCCCAAGTTTTTTTGTTAATGCTATCTAACACTATACAGCCATGGAATAATTAAAAGACCATTTCAAAATTAATTTCAGTTCTTTTGAAAATGTCATGATATACGGATAGAAAGCGCAGATAGAGGCAGTGGAAAACAACGACTTTTATAAAAAATCCCAAAGCAAAAAACCCACAATAACAGAGGATAATGACACACTGGTATGACAGAACACAATAGACTGACTAAACTAGACTAAAACAACACCTGACATAAACTAAAACTGAATTGACTGGCTTTTGACTGGACTTCGTAGTAAATCTTCAGCGCAGAAATTGCCACAATGCCATAAAGCAAGGCAAAGCAAAATGAAGCTGCACAAGACAGAAAACCCAAGGAGACAAAATTAGGCGGGGAACAGGTGTAGGGCGTAAAAACATACATAATCAATAATGAGGAAAGGAGAGGGCGAGGGCGAGGACAAAGACGAGACCGGAGAGAGCACGTGCCACGCCAAAACAAACAATGCCGTGACTCTTTCCACACGTGGGTACTGCAATTCAGACACAAGACTAGAAAACCTGAAAAAGGGAGCAGAGGGAGGAGTTCTATTTAGATTTATTTGCAGAATATGAAAACTAAAGAAACAGGTCAAAATAACTGAAAAGATGCTCTGTATTTTTTCAGAACTCAAATATGATCAAATACCACCTATTCACTGAGCAATTTTAAGTGATAACTTTTTAAACATTTTAATTAGTTGTTTATCTTTTCATGCATTCAGTTTTTTACATTGCTGTTGGATGCCTTAATGTCACTCCTGACGTTTGAGTTGGTTGAAATTCAACAGACATTAAACTGGAATGGTCACAATCCATCTAGAAATGCTGATTTAATCAAAGTTTGGAATGGTCTCTTAATGTTTGCCACAGTTGTATGTTTAATTCACTTTAATTCTAAGTCTATGTACTGATGAAAATTATTTATAAATAGTCCTGAGAATCAATTCCAGCAGACGAATATTTATGATAAAAAATATCATTTCCGACAAATATTAGAGCTGAAGAGGAAACTATGTTTCACAGAAAAAAAAACTCTGTTATTGAGATAAAATCAGTAGTGTGAATTCCTGTAAGCACAAAACTGCACTTTTTTCTGCGCTGGAATACATGAAGTGCTACACAGATTCAAGTCATGAATATACATGTTTCCCTGTAAAATCATTTCATTAAAAATAACATATTTCTAACATATACCTGAGGCCATAATGGCTATGGACAAATAGGACACAGCTTCCCTTATGGCAGTTTCTGCTTGTTGGCCACACAGAATACGTTTTGAAGCAGTGTGACAATGATTTTCCAAAAGGGCTCGGTCTTGCGTAGATGTTACAGAGAAAAGTGAACGCAGACAGCTAGTGTCTCCAGAATGAATAAGTTTTTTCAAAAGCTGTAGGACGGAAGACAGGTCATTATAAAGTGGACAAACCGATATATTTTTGTCATGGAAGCACTTTATTAGTTTAAATTTGTGTTGCTGCTTAAGAAAAACAATGTGCAACCTGATAGGCATCATAAAGGAAGCCACGATGCAGCTGCAGTATCGCAAGGCGGGCGAGAACAGGAGGCCGTGGAGCTGTGCGCTCAATGTTGAGAAGAAGCCGGTAAGCCTCATCAACCCGACCCAGCTGGTACAAAGCATCTGCTGTGAGAATCTGAGGTCCATCTGCACCAGGTTGCAGCTCAGTTAGGAGAAGTGCGAGAGCGTGCACACCAACCGCAATCCTGAAGCAAGCACAGGAAACCAAATAAGAGATAAGACAACAGAGATAGCGAGACGTTGAGAACCTCGTGTACCTTTGATTGTTGTTGCTGTGCTCGGGTTCCTGTTCCTGTTCCTGTTGTGTTCTGGGATCTGATTCAGCTTTCTGCTCACCGGTTCCCTCAAGCATAGCTCGCCCCTGTTCCAGCAATACGGTGCACAGCAATCCGCGGTAATTCCACGGTACCAGGCACCTCACTGTTAAAGCCGTGTCCTGCAGTTGTAACCGGCTCGCTGTGATATAATCCAGAGCGGTCAGGTAATGTGAGCCTCCCATCATACGGAGGATACCCCTACCACATAGTGCACGCACGCAGCTGGGTGGATGAGGAGCATTGTGCTCAATTACAGCCTGGAAATCCTCCAGAGCGCTTTTTTGGTCGTCGGTGAAGAGATGGGAAAACCCTCGGAGAACTTGCACAGTGTTCTGGTAGCTTTGCTGGGCCGAGGCTGCGGTAGCTAGCTGGCTGCTTATGGAAAGGGATTCTCTATGTTCCCCACGCATAAGGAGACAATCTGCTAAACGTACCCGCAGTTCCCTACCTCCTCCACCCGACTCTAAGTGACAGAGAGTTCGCAACTGTGCAATGACGGGATCCAACAACTCCACTCCTTTGGTCGAGCGCAGGTCGGGCCTTGTAAGAACAGCTTCTCTGAATTCTGATACACCTTTCTCTGCCTGTTGACGTAGTTGGATGCAAGCTGCCACCCCTATGCCACTGTCAGAGAAAAGGCTTTGGAACTGCTGTCTCGCGGCCGCTGGGTGAAGTCCAAACGCATCACTGAGGTCTTTGCAGACTTCATCTGCTCGCCCACCTGCTGAGAAATAGGCGGCTGCTCGGCCCACTACTAAACAAGCTCTTTTCTCTGGTGACATTGGGTGCTCCACATGGCCATTATATGTGTTTGTCTTGGTTTGGGGTTCATCCAGTTGAAGAGCCAGGGTCAAAGCATCCGCACTTTCCGCGAACCTTTCTGATGAAAACAAAACTGCTGCTTGAAGCTCTCTTATTTGGATGTCATCTGCTGAAACGGCAAGCAAAAACTCAACCGCCTCATAGGGATCAATACGTTGGCTTTCTTGGGAACTTTCCAATTGCTGCTTATCACTGAAAATACAATATCTCTGCGACATTTGCTGGTAAAAAGCTTTAATTATTACAGGCACATGCTGCGTTTGCCTTTCTTTAACAAGTCTAATGGTTTCTGATTTATTTCCATGAAAGGCCTGCAGATAGAGCTCAGGACCTTCGGGATTTCGCAGATCTGTGAGCAAGCAGGCCAGAGCTCTTGTGAGCTCCAGAACTAGCCGAGTTTGGCCTCCTGGTCTGGCCATTTGATTTCCCTCTAAAAGTGTGGAGCACCGAGCAAAGATCTCAACCGAGCCATGACCTGCTCCCTGCAGGACAGACTCCATTTTAAAAACAGAAGCAGAAATATTATTGGGGCACAATGTAGACAGAAATACAGCCACGAGACCTTTGCTAAGGCCCTCAATTGAATTAGGGGAAACTCCATCAAGCCAGGCTTCCAGCATCGAGATCACCTTCTCCAAACGGCACGGGTCGAGACCACGCATGTGTGTCACAGCAGATCCGGCATGGTTTTGGAAAGCATGGGTGTACAGAGCTGCAGCTTTTCCAGGATCACCAGAAAACAATATTTTGTCGCCCTCTCTGCAAAGTTTAGCAGCTTCTTGATGGATGCCATTCATCTCTTTTCTCTTTTATGCTATTCAGATTTGGATAACATTTCCTCCAAAAAGGTCCTGGAACAACTTTAATTAAAAGTACATCATTAAAAAGCTTTTTTGTTAACACCAATTCTGAGATGGTTAAATGTTCAAATGAATGCCAAATATCATTACAATAATATGACATAAACTGAGATACACACAATTCAACACCAGTTTGTAACCTGATACAGAATTCGTCATAATACAATATTTTACTCACCAATGGGGTCTGTGGGAAAAAACTATCCTTAATTCATAAAACATGTTCTGTGACGTCAGAAATATGCTGTCCTTGTCGAATAATGGTGTGGAACTATTTTTAACATCGGTAAGAATGACTGTTTGGTCAGGTGACGAATACGAGCTGAAACTCTATATGCCGACCCCATGAGTGAACGACGATGAGACAAAACAGAAAAAAACGTTTACATCGAGAAAACAAAGTTATACCCATAATGTTGACATATTTGTACCGCGTTTGTAGCGTATAAAAACACCTCTGGAATTCAAAGTTTTCTATTAATGCACGTTCACTCCCATATACAAATAACCTAACTCGAGACAATTACAGTAGCCTGTCGTAGCTATCCGAATGACAAAACTTGATGAGGAACATCGCTTTTCTTATTTAGTCACCTGTTTAATACTTTGTCACATCCAAATTCCAAAAGCCTTGACTACAGGAAGCACGCGCTCCAGCCAGCATGTGTTCACTGGTTGCCATGGACACGACAATATAACGCTTCCCTTTTCTGGCGTCAATTCTCGACATGATGTCACTCAAACTATCTTCAACCGAAAATTCGTTTCCAAGAAGCTGGCTGAAATCATAGATGATTTTTTCCATTATTGTATTGATGTATACATGGAAATATAGAAAGAACGAAACTTAAAAACAACTTAAACAAACAAAAAAAACAAGAGTCAAAATGCTTTTGATGTAGACTGTGGTTTAAACAGATGTAAGATGAACCTCAAAAGGAGGGGAATTTCCTTCTGTATAGTTCAGAGGCCTCAGTAATTGAATGCTGACCTTCAGCAAACTTAATGTCAGTACTTTTCTTTATGTGCCAAACACTTTTACTGTCCCACTTTCCACAGAACTATGTTTAAACTCTTTACTGTCAAGATCTGAGCCATACTAATTATTCATCAAGTGTCTTAGATTTATTTAAATAAGTAAAAATATACACAACGGTGGGGGTGAGTATGCGATACTGAAGATATTCATGGATACGTTCAATATGAAGAGAACTAATGATAACATTTAAGCACCTGTGTTATCCTGAAAACCATAGTCTATAGTAGTCTAAAAATACAAACATTTATTTCTTACAATGTTTTTGCTTATTGTCTCAAACTTTGAACCATTCGATTACTCTTTAAATATTCACATTTGTACAGTACTGTGACATTAACTGACACAAAGATTTTAATCACTTAATACAAAGAACTGAAGAAACATCACATTAGAATAGCGGCAAATAACTTAGAATCATGTGACCTGTAAATAGCAAAGCATCTAACACCTGTGGGAAAAAAATATTTAAATGTAGCTCTCACACATGAGGAGATGAGGTCAAGATTACACACTTTGAAAGCTGTAGTTGCTCCAACTTTTCTTGCAGTTTCTGAGCGCAACCTGACAGGTTCATGTAGTGTAACGTTGAGTAAATGTTCTCTAGCTTTGCGCCGATGCTCTGACTCCACAGACGAAGCATCATGTATTGCTTTTCTAAATAGGACGGGCCTGCCTCCAGTTCAGCTCGTTCTATCTGGTCATCGGACACAGAAAGCAGACGCAAAAACTCCTTCCAACGTTGCACAGGGATCTCTCTTATGATAGTGTAAAGCACTGGTGCTGGCCACAACTCCTTCTGCAGCATCTGCATCACTGAGGAAAAACATATATGTTTGAACTTTAGATAAAGACATATGGTATAACTAAAATAGTGTGTGAAAAGTTACAAAACATGTGTTATGTCAACAGTGTCAGGGCTAATGCTCCTACGGAAAAAAACAAACTGAAGTCTACACACTAAAATGGCTGGAAATACACAAAAACTACAATAAAACTAGAAATGAAATGGAATAAATTAAAAACAATTAGGTAATATTAAAACTAGCTAGATAAATAAATAAATGTAGCTAATATTAAAAAGATCAAATGTAAAATTAAAGAAATTCAGAATATTATTGAAACAACAATAATGACTATAAATCTGCTCAAATCTGATTGAAAGATCTCTCACTAGGCAAAATCATGAAAAACTGAAGTGTTGGAATCTTTTTTTGGCACCTAGTCATAATAAGTAACATTTCAAAGATATTCCATATAACCTTATACGATAAACCCACGTCGTTTTTTCCCATACTTTGAAAATTATCAGTGTTATTTAATCTTCAAGCTTTAATGTCATCCTGTAAACGTGATGCTGTAGCCTGTTCACGTGAGACTTATAAGAAGCTTGAACCCACAGCCCTATCTGATCAGACAATTCTAAGAAGTCCTTTGACTATGAACAATTTGACCTGCCTACATGATTGTCAAATGGATAAGACTTAGAATTGACAAGCAAGACTTTTCTTTACAACAATTGGGAATAAATTGGCTATTACAGCGTAATGTTAAAACAGACAATACTACATCTACATCTACTTCATGTTTTGCTTATATAAATGTTTTATTACATTTTGGGTCTCCTTTTGCAACCAAGGGAGTCATGATGCTGTGCAGATCTTCATTAAAGAGGCTGTGTGGATGGCTGGTGGCTGGATCTCCAAAGTAGGTTTTTAGGGGGGGTTCTCTGCAGGCTGAGTCATCTTTCACCTTTAAGTACAAGCGAAGGGAATATCATCAAACAACGCTTTTTTCATCAAAAAAGTCAGAAAATATATACCTCCTTTTATTCTACATAACAAAGAAAAACATTATTACTGAAAATACAAACCATTGCTGAAGGAACATTGAACAAGTCATTAGGTTGATCTGATAAAACAAAGAAAGATCAAATTCACTACAACACACATATGAGCCCATACAATATTTGTCTCAAAACCTCAAAACACAAAATAACCAAGCACCTCACTCATTTAAATAAACTGCATGTGATTGTATTCATACCTGGTTGAACCTGAATGCCAACAAGGCAGTTTTTTGCTTGCCAGCAAAACCTTCTCCGTTTGCAGAACCATATGAGGAGAAGACACAGAAGGATACCCAACATGACCACGATTATCAAAGACAACAGCAAGAGCGGGTCAGGATAAGATGGCACACCTAAAAAAACACAACATTGCACCAATTGCTACTCATAAAATGTGCTTGCTACATAATCAAATACTATTTCTGAAGGGGTACTCCACCCAAAAATGACAATTCTGTCGTGAATAACTCACCCTAAAGTTGTTCCAAACGTGTATACATTTCTTTGTTCTGTTGAACACAAAGAACAATATTTGGGAGAATGTTCTGAGGCACCATTGACTCATTAAAACGGTAGTGCCCCAGAACGGTTTGCTTTCCAAAATTCCTCGAAATATCTTCTTATACAATAATTTTTTCTACCATGGTCAATGGTGCCCCAGAATTGTTGCTTACATTCTTACCAATACCTTTTTTGTGTTCAGCAGAACAAAGAAATGTGCAGGTTTGGACTTCATGAGTAATTCATGGCAACATTTTCATTTTTGGGTGGAGTGGATTCTTTAGGATGTTATGATTGTTACCTTGTTTAATACAAAATGATTTGCATGCCTCGCTCTTACAGCCAGATCTGAAATATCCAAGAATAAAACATTAACAAAGGCAACTGAGTTCAGCGCATCACACTGTTTATAGTGCTGGTGAAAGTGCAGAACGTAGCTGCTTGACATAATGTTGATGTTTTGTGCATTTTCGCGAGTTATATCATAACTTAATTAATGTTATAAGGTGTGCTGGATATTGTCACATTCGGTCGCTATATCTTGGGTGAATGTTGTGAATAGCAAGGATCTGAAATACAGGAAATTCTGATTTGTATTGCGCTAACCTTTGCACAGGAAAGGCACAACCCAATAACCTATATGCTGTTAACTGTAAATAATCAAACCGAAACTTTTGAAGATCATTGTTCTTGACATATTCCATTATTTACTAATGAATTCTGTACTTATACCGTATTTAGATTTCTATAATGTAAATATAAAACTAGCTTGAATTGTAAAACAACATACTTTGTACACTCCTGGCACTGTCCGTCAACCAGAGAATAGCCAGCCTTACAAATGGATGGTGTGGTAGTAAATCTGTTTTGCAGATTGCATTGAACTCCACAGCTCATACCTGAGGGATATAAAAGAAAATCACTTATTTAGTTTAATGTCCACAATAGGTTCTTCTCAGCATATTGTGTATTCACAATACAAGTGATCGCTTTCCTGTGGCTAATTGGTTGGAGCATGGCGCTGGCAACGCCTAGGTCATGGGTTTGATCCCAGGTGATTGTGTCAGAAACAAATGTATAATACAATGCAATGTAAGTCGCTTTGGATAAAAGCGTCGGCCAAATGTATATACATTTTTCATTTTGTACAGTGTATATACATGAAATGATACTTACATTCTGTGCAGTTCTGACACTCTTCACAGGATTTACAAAAAAATGAAGATGAAGTTTCATGGATTTTATAATATCCAGGTTTACATCCGCACTCTCTGTTTTGTGTTGATGTACAAGGTAGAACTTCTATTTGATCAGCTGTAAAACCAGAACACTCCTTTAAACATCTAACATTCTGATCATTTTGTCGGTTTTTATCATTTTACATGAATATGCAAAAATTGCATTTATGCGACTATACAAAAATAACAAAAAATGTTCAGGCATCAACTAAGTGTGATGTTCAACCTACCACCGCTGTCACATGATAGGCAATCCATACAATTACGTGCTGAATTTTTAATCTTTGTGTAAGTACCATTCCTACACAAACGACATGTATCTCCATTTAAGTAAGATCCTGTTAAATAAGGCAGATTCAATCTTTAGTACTTTTTGGAAATAAAAAACATGATTGAAAAATGTATATGTCAAGGAGGTGGAGGTAAATCTTTAATGAGTGTTTCTTTCCTGTGGTTTTGTTATTATTTTAATGAGTTCTTGAAGACTCACCTGCTGGACAGGCAAGCAAGTTTTTACCATGACATTGAGAGGTTACAGATAGTATGAATATCTGCAATAAAAACATAATAAATGGCCATGAAATAACACAATGAAAACGTGACTTTAATATGTAAAGAGACATTTTTGAGAGAAAACACAAAAGCTGTGGCTTTTACATTGTGTTTTTAAAAGCTGACAACGGCAATTATTTATATGAAATATTTCATATCCTGATCACATTTTAAATGTATGCTTTTTTAACACTTGACAACTTGCTTGCCAAAAAAATACAATTTGGAACACTAAAGTTCAATTTTGACAACTGATTTGTGAATTCAAACTTACTATGCTTAAACACACTATTTAAAATGACAAGTTCCAGTAAACCAAAACAACGAATAAAACTTCTACCAAATCTCTTCCGAATTTTTTTACAATAAAATTCTACATACAATCAATGACTTATAAATAATACATGTTAGCACACATTAACCATTGCATTTGCAAAGGACTGTTTCAATTCATCACATTTGGCAGTTTAAAGACAAAAATGATATCATACAAATACACAGGGTTGGACAAAATAACATAAACACCCATTGTTTTAGGGATAAATAAAATGTTTGTCATAGAGGTTGTATGCCTACCATACATTTTAAACAAGTTGTGTTTAGCAGTGGTTAGTAGCTACAAGAAATGTATGAAATTGGTGACTATCATGCGAACTGTTGGTGCCAGTTTCACAAGAGCGTTTGCAACATTTCATGTTATTTTGTCCAACCACCATGAAACAATACCAAAGTTAAAATAGCCACACAAAATCCTGAGAATAGAATAGAATGTAGTGAGAGCAAACGACACTATTCTTAGTGCACCTCTCGCAAAACAAAATTCAGCTTGTATGAGGAATCGAGTTTAACAGGGAGGATGTTTTAGAGAAAAGAAATATGGGATTCAGACTGATTTGAAGCCTAAAATAAATCCAATTTTTTTTTTACAAATACTAGTAAAATTCCTTAAAATCTTAATTCTCAAATCTAAGTTCTCACATACCCTCTTTCTCATCCTTCAGAATCAATGTTGTTTTAAATTTAGCCCTGTGTAACGTCATTATTGTGTTTATCTTCTAAATACCCTGGACCATGGATACAATTATTTGACCATAAAGGAGTCATTAATTGCCTTTTCAGTTTTGAATAGAGATTTAAACACATTTATTCAGTTTCAGCTGAACTCTACAGATGATGATTTCACACACAAAAACTAAGTAAATAAATAATATTACAGAAACATGATTTACTCTAGGTATATATTGTTACAAAAGAATATGTCCAAAGATATGATTATATTTCATGATTCATATAAACATTAATAAGTTAGAGATTAATTATAATATATATATAATATTTTATTCATGAACAATACTAATACTTGAAACTGTACTTTCCAACTCAGACATAAAAATGTGTAAAATGATGAATACAGACAGCATTGCAGTATGTCTCAGGAATGGTAATCGCAACGAAGCTGTTAAAACAGGTACTTACCAATTTAAGACACAACGTAGACACAGTCATGATCAAATAGTGGTTTTGTTTCAGCTCAGGACTAAATATTGATTATGATTTTTCAGCTTTATAACCTGATACAGACATGGAATAATCAAAATCTACTACATGTCAGCATCTTTGACATTCAGATCGGTCTCACTCTCGCACAGCATCTGTTCAGACAGGAAGTAAAGTCAGCAAACCAGAAAACTTTAGGTGGAAGATAAAAGGAAATGTGAGTGATATGAAACCAGAAAACACGTCACACGAATAACCTCAATATGGTATGGCTGTGTACGTGTTTCATTTACAGTATCCTATATGTCATATAAAGTAAATACAAATCATCTTACGTGCATTCTATATGACCTTTGCATTTACAATATAGCGTAACAACAATATAAAAACAAAATAATGATTAAACACTGAAAGAACACACTACACGAGTTGAAACAGTGACATCCAGTGGGAAACAAGAACTATCTACACTTTTTTTATTGTGTTGCATATTTAGGTGAGACATCAATATTACAAATGCTACCACTTGAATGTGTAATGTTCTACTGTGGCAAAACAAAAACAATAGATTTACATGGCCACAAGACCACTGGTGGCCACCAAAATGGTCTCTGTATTGGTCTGCATCCGTTCATTCTACTTTCACACTGAGTAAACAACTCGGAAGTGAAGAATGTTGACCACATGGTGACTAAAACACTACCAGGAAATTAGTGAGTAGCTCAAAATCTTGCCCCAAAAAAACCATTTTAGTTGCTGCCTATGAAGCGAATGCTAAATCAAATCAGGGGACCACATTATGAGGTTCATAAATGATCCTACATCACAAGTGTCTATTTAAATTGATTGTTTGTTTTGATACAATGAATCTAACCTTAAAAGAAAATCACAAATTACTGTGAATTTACAGTACGGTAGTAATAGCAATTTTATCTAAAAAAAAACATGCTACAAATAAAAAATTGGAGAATTACACTGTTTAAAAGACGAATTTACAGTAAGAATTGTACTTATTGAACAGTAATATAATATACGACTGTAACTTTTGACAAGAGAAAGTTCCCAAATGTGACAAAAAAGGAGCAGGAGCTCAGTGCACAAGGAATAGACGCGGAGAAACCCCACAAACAAGTAAATCTCAAACCAAAGCACCACGGAGTCACAAGCACAGCCAGCCCGAGATCTCTGCTAAATCGAGAGATTTTGGTGTACAGTACCCAGAAGTGAACAGGCTGACCCGGAAGCTGTGCTATCTGGAGGCGCACAGAGAACATCCAGCCTCTTTTCTGCTCTATTAAAGCATCTCCTGCAAAGAAAAACACACTGCGATCGCTACACAAGGTTTGTGCACACATGTCGTCTTCTTTTCTTATGCCCGCGCCGGCTCACCGTGTACATTCTGCACGATACAACGAGTGACTGTCTTGACGGGCGGCAATTTATCGCCTTTGATCACCACAGGTTACGAGCAGCGGAACATGACCGTATAAGTTACATTTCATTTCGCGAATGCATCGTGCATCAAACTACGTGTGTGTTGGTTAGAGAGCTGTTTACGAAGCAGACGGAATTGTGTGTGTGTTGTGAAATCAGACAGACGATCGCCGCTTGTACGACGTTTTGCACGGCATGATTGTCGGAAGTGTCATTTTTTTTCAAAGGGGGGCCGGGCAATTCAAAGGTGCTTGCCTTCATAAACAAACATAACCACAAACATCTCGTCGAGCGTGAGCGATCTTTTACGATCTGGTTAAAAGCGACCGAATGTGAATTCTAGGGTCTGCAGAATATGGCGCCCTTATGAAAATATAACAGGCTGCCATTTTTGTTTTTTCTTTTGTCTGAAATGTTTTTGCTTAAACTGCAGGAATAGGCATTGATGTTAGTGTTAGTCATAGAGCAATACTGACTGTGCGGCTGCAGGAGACGGAAATGAGAAAGTTTCTCAATTGCCGTTTTCCTCGTAATAAGCGAAATGAGTATTTTGTTTTAGTTTAGATGTCGCGTGCCAACTGATAAAACAATTGCTTATGGTTTAATGTAACGCTTACGTTAGAAAGTTTTGAGAAATGCAAAAAATTGTAAATGTATTTGGTGCTGTGTCTTCAAATCAGAATAACTTGACTAACTTGCATATAGACATTACCACAACTTTTAAGTTAGACTCTAGTCAAATATTAGGATTCTTGACTTCTTTACCTTATACATCGAAACATTTGTTGGCAGGCACAGAGTCATAATATTTATAGTTTTTATAGCAAAATATACGAACTACAGTTACAGTACAACTGTTTAACTGTTAAGAATGTTAACAACTGAGATTTCCGGGGCACAATTTACTACCATTAATATTGTCTAAGGTGCCTCAGAACGGTTCGTTTTCCTCCTTCAAAATATTTTCTTTTGTATTCAACAGTAAAAATAATAAAATAATTATTTATAATATGGTAGTCGGTGTCCCAGAACTGTCAGTTGCTAACATTATTCCAAATATATTTCTTTGTGTTCAACAGAACAAATACATTTATTGAGGTTTGGAGCCACTTGAGGTTGAGAATTTTCGTTTTTGGGTGAACCATCCCTTTAAATTTAATCCTAAATAACCTTTTATGGGTTTATCTTCTGGAATTTGCTTATTTGGCTATTTAAACACGTTCCAACTGGACAATAAACCTGTAAAATGAATATTTTAACATTATATTATAGATAATGATTTACAAACATCACTGGTGTGCATTTATCCATTACATCGTGGTACTGAAGATGCAAAACTAATATATACAGTACTGTGCGAGCCCCAAAAATATTTTAAGAGCGCTATTTGTACCAAATGAGAACGTGACTTGCGCAGTACTGTACATGTTTATTTACATAAACATGTCTTTATTTTAGTTAGAACTAATGTATGTTGTTGATGTTAGATATACTACATTTGACACCCATTCTGTTTTTATTAGAAAGATGGCCGAGCCTCGATTCAATAATCCATATTTCTGGCCCCCTCCTCCCTCTATGCCTGGTCAAGTGAGTACTTTGTATTTTGTTTGAAGTAGCAAAATTAAAAATTAATTTCAGACCTTTACTAGTTTTCTTCAGAGAGGAACAATATAATTGTAATAGTTCCTGGATGCAAATAGTTATACATTATATCAGCGATTTCATAATGAAACATCAAATCATAGTAGCCAGAGATGATTCTTATGTTTCTTATTTATCGTGACAGAAAGCATGTCGTAGACATGTTTGCCATAAGGTTTATATTGTACCTACCAGTGTGGTTTACCAAAGTGCATATTGAAAGTTCCCCTCCAAACTTTACCCCATGTTCTGCCTGGTACATTGTCATGACATGATAACCTTTCAAATGTAAACCATGACCTTTACAGCTGGACAACCTTATTCTGATCGACAAGATCAAAGAGCAGCTGATGGCAGAGAAGATAAGACCTCAGCATTTGCCACCCACCACTCTACCCTCTCAGCAGACCCTCTTGGGATCAGACGGGGGGCAACATGTGATGTCCATCCCCAAGCTGCAGCAGTTGCCGGGTCTTCAGGCCCACAATTCCTCCCAGCCTGACATCGCCCTGCACGCCCGCCCAGCATCCAGCACAGTTTCAGGTATTGATATCACATAACTGTGTATAGAAGTATCATTTATGCATTCACTAACTGTTTTTACTGCATATATTTAGATCTGAACATTGATGACAAGTCAAACGTAAAGACGAAGGGATTATGGGAAGACTGGCACATGCGTCAAGCTGTGGATCAAGCCAACCGAGTAAACCATCGCTCAGGTGGACAAACACATATAAACACAAATAAGTTTATAGTGGGCTGTAGAAAAACTGTAATAACCTTCTTCTTTTGCTTTTCTATACAGGTCTTACTTTGTTATCCCGCACAGAGAGCCACAACACCTCCGAGGCCATAACGCCCACCACCCCGACATCAAGCAGTCAGAACCGCTTGGGCGGAGCACCATCGCTAAACACTATCTCCGGTCTGGCCTGCGGTCCTGGAATGGAGCTTGTTAAAAGCGGAAGCCTGGTGGGGATGTTGGGACCACAGCCCAAAGCTCCACGGGGTCGCAAGAAGATTAAAGCAGAAAACAACACGGGGCCCCTGCTGGTGTTACCTTACCCGCTTCTGGCCTCAGGTCCCGACCAGGCAGTTACCATTGCGAAAGAAGGAAAAACATACAGGTTTAAACTCATTTTATTTAATGAATCTCGTCAGCAGCAGAAGGTGGAGAGAGGGTCAATGTAATTCTGTTTTACGTTTCATGCAGGTGTAAAGTTTGTCCGCTCACTTTCTTCAACAAGTCAGAGATGCAGATTCATTCCAAGTCCCACACGGAGGCCAAACCCCATAAGTGCCCTCACTGTTCCAAGTCTTTCGCCAACGCCTCGTATCTCGCACAGCACTTACGCATTCACTTGGGCATTAAGCCTTATCACTGCTCTTACTGTGAGAACTCCTTCCGCCAGTTATCACACCTCCAACAACACACCAGGTAAACAGATCTGAAGGGATCTTCACATCTGAAAACTAGACATGTTTTAGATTTGTTGTGATGATATATTTATTTTTAAGGATTCATACTGGTGACAGACCGTATAAATGTGCCCAACCTGGATGTGAAAAAGCATTCACACAACTCTCAAACCTACAGGTGAGCACTTCATAAAACTTAATTTTGAATTCCAGGTTGTTTGGTTTGAGTCTCTAATAGATGGTTTCATCTTAACAACATAAACAAACATTACTGCGCAGGCGCACTTCTGTGTCCCATACTTAACTTCCGATAGACATTCACAAACAATAGAGTGCCTGTAGATTATTTCTGATAACAATCGAAAGAAGCCAAGAATAACCGTTACTTGGCAAAAACTTTCTCTCCAATATTTTGAATTAAGACTGCGATACCAAGCTCAACCACTAGATGTCAATGTACCATACAGTTTGTTTAAATGCAAACGAACTGCAGGCCCTATTCAACAAATAGTTTATTTAATACAATTATTATTTTACAGTAAAATAATAATACAAATTAATATGAACATAAATAAAATTAAATATAAATAGTTATATTATTAGACAGTAGCCAAACACAAACCGGAAGTTATCTCGGGGTCAGGTGCGCGGGCGCCAATAAAACTGTCTATATTATTTGTGCTCCGTTTAGTCTCACCAGAGACAACACAACAAAGACAAGCCATACAAATGTCCGAACTGCTACCGGGCCTACACAGACTCCGCCTCCTTACAGATCCATCTCTCAGCACACGCTGTCAAAAATGCCAAATCTTACTGCTGCAGCATGTGCGGCCGTGCATACACCTCTGTGAGTACTGTTATATCAGAACTTGAACTATTGTCTTGTTGTTTTTGTCATGCGTTATTATAACGCCGTGTTCTGGTTTTTAGGAGACGTACCTTATGAAGCACATGTCTAAACATACGGTGGTGGAGCATCTTGTAAGTCATCATTCCCCACAGAGAACAGAATCTCCTGGCATCCCCATCCGCATCTCACTCATCTGAGCTTCCCTGCACTTCCTTGCTAGGTTTTTCTTCCATTTAGAGGTATTTCATTCACGCGTCGGTCTTCCGTCAAGAAAAAAGAAGGCCATGTTAAGTTGGTGCACAGCACCCTAGACCTCAAGAGGAGACATTGAGTCTTCTGTTGTTACTGCCCACTAACTGTTTGATGTTATTATCTGTCACAGCAACGCCTGGATAGAACAGTTCATGGCAACAAGAAATTAACTTTTCCAAAACAAATCGTTTTCTAGTTTTATTTTAAATGTGTGTAAGGGAGACTTCCAAAGATACTCTTGAAGCACTTTTCAACTTAGCGGTTTTTGGGAGCGTTTTTTAAAATGGGAGCAACTTTCCTCGCTTTGGGCAGCTATGAGAGCTCCGACGGCTGTTCATTCGCCTCCACCTCACATTTTCTTTAACGTATTATTTTATTTTACAGTGGATGGGCTTCCATTGTAAGTTTCTTTTCTATCCTTTATAATGGATATTAGGTCATGACTGAATAATGAAAATGAATGTTTGCTGTAATGTGGCATCAGTTAAATGATTTTAAGGCCGAACCTGCCGTTAGGATTTGACAAGCATAGTCATTGCCCCTTTATTTTTATATTGGCAAAGCAGACTCCAATTTGAGAAATTCTGAGAATGTTTTGCTTTGGAAAAAAAAAGAGCGTCAGTAAACGGCACTCTCTAAAAGAGTAAGTGGTGTTTTTACATCACGGACGTTTTACTTGTTTATCTTCATTTTTTTGTGTCGAGGTTTTTGTGCAATGCCATGGGAATCTTCTAGATTTTACCTCCCCATCCAATCATATACTGAGAAAAAAAGTGTCCTTTTTTTGTCCGTTTTTATTATAAAATATAATATAATGGCATAAGTGCATCATGATGATGTCCATTAAATGGGTGTTTGTCATGATGTTACAGCAAAAGTGTGACACGGAATCAGTGTCATAAACTGAATCACACGTAACAAGTGACCTCACAACTTCAAGTGCTGATTACCTCTATTCCTTCACTAATACGACGCAGAAGCACCTTGAGACATGATCATGACAATGTTTAGATTATGAACCAATCTGTACCCCATAATCTAATAGCAGTGGTCTAATTCATGGCTGAATCGTCTTTGTCAAATTATAAATCTTTACAAAAAAATCTGTAATGTTGTTTTTAAATTAAAGAGTCAAGTGAAGTCTAATTATTGTATTTTACAATCAGAATTGAGAATTTAATGTAGTCGAGTTCAGTGCTCATCCAAAACTAATAACTCGTACATGTTCAACAGATATTTTTGTTTATATCAGATTCACCACACATGCTGATAAAAATAAACAGGAGTTTAACATTTTTCACCGAATGAAAGCACACATGGTCAATTGAATTATTGTCAAATTTGATAATGTACTTACTGTCCTTGTGTGACATTGACAGGCCACAACACTGCAACTGTAGAACATTAATTTACTTTAGTATTCATGCATACCAGTCATTTGTTAAGCTTCTTCTTTCATTTATTTGTGGAAAACGGCCAAAAGCTTTTTGTTGTTGTTTTTTTGCAAAGGACCAAGTTGTTGCTTTGAAATGCTTTTATATATATTGGCGATTTGTTACACCATAATGGTTTACTTAGTCAAACAGGATTTTTAAAAGCAGCATTCGAAATGTGACCAATAGTATCACAATTTTAGGTGACGGCAGTGCGATAAGAATTTCCTTCTTGGTGCTTTTATGAGGAGGACTAGAAAACCAAGTTGCCAGAGATAGATTACAGAACAATCCTGGCTTATTCAGCCTTAAACCCAAATCAGTAAAATGTGTACATTTACTATAAAATATTCCCTGTATTCATGAATAGTGAAAACTGCAAGGTTTAGATACTGTATATTGTTCATTTTTGTATCCGTTTAGTATTTCATCTTATTAATATTTGTTTTTTTCTGTAAGTAGCGATCATTGTTTTTCTAGACACCCTCCTTTTTTTTACATGTACGCCTTCATTTGAAAGTCTGGTTTCTTTATCTCCATGTCAGTGTTTTTCAGTATTCAGTTTACTTAAGCCATTTTTCCACATGGAACACAGTAATCCTGAATTATTATTATTAACTGTTAACTTGTATTACAAATGACATTGTTATATATGTCCTGAAATAATTCACATTTTCCTTTGTCTTGCATTGTGGTTCCATATAAAGATTTGTTTTTATGCACAGACAAGACTGATAGATAAACTAAGAAAATATCAATGTCAAGAACACTTTGTATCTCTATCTTGTTTATTAAATTCAGACTGTTATACCTGAGACTGTGTTTTTTACATACAAAAAATGTGAGGGTTGTCTTTGGAGCATTTTTAAGGTTTATAAATATAAACAAAATGACACAAAGAAAATGTAACAGTTTATTAAGAAAATACATGCTTTTTCAAAGTGTACCATGTACCGTAATGTCTTTTTGCTCGTATTAGCCCTATATGTAGATTTTATGAACGTTGCATCCTAATATTATATAGCAGCAGGACACAATAACGTACAGGCACAACTGCAGGAATTTCATCCATATGCCACAGTTCAGAGTGGTATTACAATATTTCTTCTTAAGATTATTTTGCTCCCAGATCACAGGTCAATTCATTCTCTGAAGACTACATACAAAATAAAATAAAAACTATATAAAAACTTCTTATAGAAGGATTCCTATTCACCTTACTCAAAATACCATTGGGCTGATAATGCTACCTGTTTTATGATAACAAAACAAGCTGTGTGTCTGTTTTGATCAGTAGCCAAATAAAACCCACAGACTGGCTAGTTTTATAACTCATTATCGTACACCACACCTAAAAGTAACATTAACTATATAGCAAGTGTGAACTTGTCACACTAAGGAACCTCAAAAACATTTTGAGAAAATGCTGATTTTAACAACTGTCTCCCAAATAGAAAAAAGGAAGCTTTTGTCTTTACACAGTGAACTAAACAAATCCCACCTTTATGGCCATCTCAGTTTTCACAGACACCGGGCAAACACAAGGTTTTTAACTTGATCTGCAACATTTGTAACCTGCTGGCATTTCTACCAGATCTCAATGAGACATAAACACTCTTCATTACAAATACTTACGCTTATCCAAAGGCAATAGTGCATTTCATTTGTAAACACTTGCAGATAGTTCCATCTAAACATCAGGTTAATAGTGCTTTAAGTGCTTCACTTTAGTTGTTCCATTTTAAAGTAAATCTGTACAAAATATATGGCATCATAGATGTGCCACAGGAAATCATTTTCCATGCCGCTGGCAATGGCCAAACATCATTTTCTAGATTATATAAAATCTCAGGCGTTCCACTTCGATGAAGAATCAAATACAAAGTACCATGGTTTGATGGTAATAATACATGCATCAATACATCGTGGGGCCACAAAGGCAAAGCAAGATTAACTGATTTCAACCCTAGTCATACAACTAGTATATGAGAGTTTTGAAACCTTTTCGGATTTACCTTTTCAAACTCTGTCAGACACTGTAAGTCTCTTAGGTCTCATCGCTGGTGGCACTGAGACTCTCTCCCTGCTCTGATCTGGGGTTGGGAGCCACAGGTGAGGTCACGTTTAGGTAACCCACCTCAGTGGACTGTGAGATGGGAACAGGTGAGATCTCCAGGCTCTTCACTCCAGACTCGCCGACTTTGCGAATGGCATCTAATATTCCCCACGAGTCACAGAGCCCATGTACTGGACTACAGTAAGATATTGCAATGTAAGAAATTAATGTGTCAGTGTATAAACACTGTGTAAGCCCGAAAACTGAAACCTCATAAAAATGATGAGATCATACCTTGAAGAGGAAGTCCGCAACAGACCATCGGCTCCAGAAGGAAACATTTTCTTCACCTCCTAAGACAGATGTGCACACAACACTGTATCGCCATTGCAAGCCAAACAATGAAGAACATTTCTATAAATCAGAATATAATAACATCAGTACCTCAGCATTACACACAGACTGAAGGTTTCTCAAAGCACGGTCTAAAATTCCAATGTGATTGGCCAGTGTTAGTGTTTTTTCTTGCAGCTGTTTATTCTCTATCTCCAGGAATTTCACCCTTCAGAGAAAAGAAGGATACGAGGGTTAGAAATCTTCTGTGCTTGCTCATCGAGTGCTGAAAAGTGCATGAGATATTATACCTCTGCTGGATGGTAGTGGCTGTTCTCAACCCATTGTTTCCCATCTCCTCTGCCTCACTTATACGCTGCAGAAGTTCTCGTCTCTCCAGGAGAAGCTGGTCGTTTTCTTCCGTCACGGTCCTAATCCAGTCCTTCTCCTGCTCATAGTGTAACACACACTCGAGGTGAAATAAATGTGGCTATGCACAGTATTGCAATTAAAATAAAAGTATGTATTTAATGTGCTTTTTTAAACTTGTATTAAAGGTCCAGTGTGTCATTTTTATGATATATTGACAGAAATGCAAAATAATATACATAACTATGTGTTCTTAGGTGTATAGAGACCTTACATAATGAAGCGTTATGTTTTTAGTACCTTAGAATGAGCTATTTCTATCTACATACACCGCGGGTCCCCATGCATGCAATTGACCATGTTGTTTCTACAGTAGCCCTAAAAGGATAAACTGCTCTGTAGAGTGTTTCGTAAATACTAGGGATGTAACGATTCACTGTGAGCCGGTTGAAAATCGATTGTAATATGTGACGATTCAAGTCGGTTTAGATGCTAAATGAAATGTACACTTCTATCCACTAAATTAGCTCATTTAAAATGTAATACCTGCTACAGGTCTATAAAAGTTGGGACGGGGGCAACAAATGGCTAAAAAAGCAAGCAGTTTTGAAAAGAAAATCTAAGGACTAATTAAGTTCATTGATATCAGTTCTGTAACATGATTAGCTATAAAAGGGATTGTGGCGAGCAGGACGGGACAAGAGCCGTGAGGGACAGGCGCAGGGCCGGTCACGTGAGTGATAATGAGCGTTCGCTGTGCGTGCACCGGTCTCACATCTCTCACGGAGGAGCTCAGGAAGCATAAGAGAGGAGCGACAGGAGTGTATGACGAGAGAGGACCGGGCCCGGACATGTGTTAAGTTTGTGTTTATATTTTATGGCTTTTACTTCTGTGTTTATTTATTTAATTAAAGTTTTGTTGAATGTTCGCCGGTTCCCGCCTCCTTCCTTCCCTACATCTACGAACTGTGTTATAAGGATGTCTTAGAGAAGCAAAGTCTCTCAGAAGTAAAGATGGGCAGAGGCTCTCCAATCTGTGATAGACTGCTTAAAAGATTGTGGAATACAATGTTATCTATGTTCTATTGTGAATAAAACATTGGCTCGTGTGATTTGAAATTCCTTTAGTTTTCATTTTATTCTAATTAAAAAAACGTCCCAACTTTTCCGGAATTCGGGTCGTAAAGAGACTTTGGTATTATTGATTTGTTATTTGATTTGGAATACGTTTTAATATTTGCAGTTTAACAAAGAAATGTGCAGCATATGAGAAATAATAAAAGGGCAGTTGTCGCAACTCTTTTTGTTAAAATAAATCGCGACTAAATCTTATCGTGAATCGCATCGCGAATTGTTACATCCCTAGTGAATTCATTATATCCTTCAGCAAAAAAAAAACCATAAATGTGATGACATCTTTTTTTTCCTGTGTCAGCCGTTGGAGTGCTTTGAAAGGAACGGGTGGAGTAAGCCGTTGGTTTCAATTTGCAAACCCGACCTCTAGATGTCGCTAAAAGCTCCACATTGCTCCTTTAATGCTTATAAGTCAAATATTTCTTATTGGGCAGAATAGTGACCAGTGTTCTCTAAAAATAGTATCTTTTGTTTACTGTAAAAAATGGGTATGGGTTTGAATTGAGCAAATATTTTGGGTTCTAAACCTCAAAAATAAGATCTCACCTTTTCTGAGAGGCTTGTTGCTAGAGCCAGATCATTCTCCAGCTGCTGAATCCTGTGTTCGTGTTGCATTACTGTCTTCATGAAGATCTGTTTAGCTCTGCGTAACTTGGTTTTATTTTGGGACTGTTTCTCATTGTGTCTCCTGCCGAATAGTAAACATAAAAGTGTAGTTAATCTGACATTATACAAAAGAGCATCTTGTGTCCTTTTTACGCAATCGCACAAAACATTAAATAATTCTTAATTTCGCATCATAATCTTTCTTTTCCAAATGCTTATTCCCTACATTCCCTACTCAACAGTAGAGTGAATATATTTATTTACCTGATGTTAATGTCAAGTTGCTGGACGACCATTTTTAGTTCCTCTTGGAGTCTCTCAAACTCGTGCTGAGAGGAGAGAAGTTGCTCTTCGAGCCTATGGCAGCTCCTCTGACTGAGTTTATGCTGCGGAACACATGGGGATCCGGTCAGAAGCTTCACTGACACACTGATGTTGGCTATCATATTAACACTGCTCCAAATGCACTCTGGGATTGCACTACATACAGCGAAACCGTTGAAAAGAGTTTTTGGAAAGGTAGCATAATGTTGCCTTTAGTTCGTGCTTTAAGATCTAGAGCAGGGTTCCTCAATTAGTTTTCACCAAGGGCCAAATTCTACTAACAATAGCAAGTCAAGGGCCACCGACTATAATTTGATAACTACAATGTTTGTTCTGCTATTATTAATATTATTGTCATTATTATTATTATTTATTTATTTTACAGTTGTTTATTTGTTTTAAAAAATCATCACAATATAAATATGTTTTTTATTAGTTCTATTTCCTCAGTTTTGATCAAACAGTAACAATATATTCACAAACTTTTTTCAGCACACGACGAGCTCGGAAACGACGATGTGGCAGACTCGAGCTCTCGCGAATAAAGTTTACCAGCCTCGTGACTGCATCCATCGTCTCTTTCATTTTTCAACACCGATTTATGAAGCTAGTGCTTATCATGCCTTTTTAAAGAACTCCGTTAGTTCGTTAAAAAGTATTTCACCGGTTGTGCGCCCATGCATCGGCAGCAAACAAAGCAGCTCTTCACGGAAATCCTTCCCATAAAAAAATCGGACAAACACCGCTGTGCAATGTCGGTTAGTTCGCGAGACGAGTCTATTGCGAGTGATATGGCTTCTGCTTTCTTTATGTCTTATAACAGATTAGACAGGCACTCACCCGCCAATGGCTCCACTCTTCTTGTTGCTGTGCAATCAGATAATGGAACCTGCTCCGTTACCATTTTCTTTATTTTCGCGTCGTGATTTAGAAGTTTATCCACCATGTCAGTTGCACAGGTTTTAATTAATTCGGCGTCAGTGAACGGTTTTTTGGCCTTTGCCAGGTTCCAAGCCACACGTAAGAATGCTGCGGTTACAGGCTTTCAGAATGTTCCGGATAACTGCATTTGAAATTTCTGCGCAATGCCCCGAAATGCCGTTTCAAGTTATCATTCTTGCAGACCGCCACGGTCTTGTGCATAATAAACACGTTGGCTTTGCATTGTGGTGGTCAGGCAAAATAAAACAAAACTGTTAAGTCCATTCGCTTTTAAATATTCTGTGTCTACCTTTCTCTTTTTTGCAATCGCCATGATATCGCTGTCAACCCTTGTCACTAGCTGTCAATGAACCTGCGCCGTTTGCATTTTCGCGCCAGCATTGTGATTGGCTGATGGAGTACCGCGAGAGCTATGTGAGATCAGAGTGCTTCGTGTGTTTTCGTGCGGTGATGTCATGCCAACCCAAATGAAACTGAATACACTTTTATTGCATCAAGCGGGCCAAAAAAAATCATTTGCGGGCCGGATGTGGCCCGCGGGCCGCCTATTGAAGAGCCCTGATCTAGAGGGTTTGCTCACTGGGTTTTAAAACATTATAATTATAACACATACACTACAAACCTCATCTCTGGTCGTGTTGAGTTCACTCTCCAGCACCTGCAGCCGAGTCTCCAGCTCATGCACGCGATGAGACAGTTCAGAGTTGGCACGTGTCAGATTCGCCTCCTTCGCCCGCAATGAACGCACCTGCTGCTGAAGTTCCTCAACTTTCTGCTCAAGCAATTTCCTGTTGGAAAACACAAGTGGAAGGGAAACCGTAAAGTCATTAGGACGTAGGACGTCACTACACTTCAACTGTTGATGTGAGCTGACCTCTGCAGCTGTTCCTCTTGCATTCTGGCTCTGAGGGCAGAAAGGCTATCAGACATATCTCTGGTGTCTCTTTCCAGTTTGCTGGTCTCTCCTGCTCGGGCCTCCTCCAGACGCAGCTGGTGCAGGGTGTTCTTCAGCTGCTGCTGCAGATCTACAACCTGCAGAAGAGTTAACAGAACTATGAAATGATGAGCCACGCTTGCACAAACATATCTATATAACCGCTGTTAATGAACCTTCTTGTCGGCAGCGATCACATGTGCCCTCTCTGCATTTAGCTCCTCCATCAAGCTACTGTTAGTCAGTCTGCTCTGAGAGCTTCTGGCCATCTCCAGCTCCAGATCTCTGGCCCTCTGCTGTAGTTTCTCCAGTTCTGCCAGCTGCTCTGATGTACTTCCTTCCAGCTGGGACGCTTTGGCCTGGGCCTGCTTCAGCTCTGCACACAGCTGAAGAACACAGGAGATACAAGTTACTTCCCAGTAAGATGGACAGTTACCTACTTTAAAGGACTCAAGTTTTAGGGTGCGTTCATATTTGTACTTTGGTTACTTTGGTCCGGACCAAAACATAGAAAGATTAATGTAGTCCTGTTCCCTTAGTGTCCGTTTTAATCGAACCAAACATGGCATATATGAACACACCCTTAAACAATAATCGAAATCTGGGATTTAAAAGCCCATTAAAACCTAGAAACAACCATTTTAAAATCCTTAAAAAGGCAAAACAGCAATGTGAGTTCTACCTTGAGCTTCTCTTGCTCCAGCAATGCATTGTGTCTCTTGAGATCTAAATTTTTCTCTCTCTCGTAGCGTAGCTCTCGTTCAGCAGAGGTGAACAGGTGCTGGATTCTTTGCGAGTCTTGTTTTAGCTGTTTGTTCTCCTCTCCCTTCTGCTGCAGGAGCGAGTCTTGAGCCTGTGACGACCACATAATGTTAACATTAATAGTCACGTTAAAGAAAATAATAAAACAAACATTTAACAATAGATATACGTTATAGGAGCGTTATAAAAATGTTTAGTGCATGTATTTTGTACTCTAAGTGTTTGTATGGACGTTGGTGAGCAGGCTGACCTTAGCCCGGGCCTGAGCTTCAGTGATCTGGGCCTGCAGGGCCAGCAGGTGTTGGCCCGCCAGCTGTCTCTCCTCCTCCAGCGTGGAGTTGAGTTTACTCATCTCTGACTTCACACAGGCCAGCTAGAGGAACAGCAAGACGACACAAAACAGTTTATGCATAACTTCAGCTAACACCCTGAGCACTCCACATACAAATCACCACATCAGGCAATTGTTGGAGAATTGATATCGTCTCACCTGACACAGCCCCTCATTCTCTACGATGGGTATAAGGTTGGTCGTGTGCTCTTGTGAAGGTCTGGCTATCTGGTGGAGCTGCTGTTTAACATGCTGGAGCTCCAGAAGGAGTCTCTCCCTATCTCCATCGGTCTGAAGCCTGTCCTGGGCTTTCTCACTGAGCTCCTTCTGTAGCTGCATCACATGACCCCGCTTCTCCATCAGCTCATCCCTAACACACACACAGCACATCTCATTATATGCTTTTCTCTATAGACTATAAAGTATTGCAACTATTTATGGTTTCTGGAAACCAGCAGTCTGTAAATAAGCTGTTTTACTTATTTCACATTAGAGAATCCATTTACATATAAAAGGTACAGTAGCAAAACATTTTTCAAATGTTAGTGTCAGAGAGATGGTGGAAGAGTCACCAAAACATTACATTTTATTCTGATTTTATTCTGATAAAAAATGTAAAGTACCTTAGTCTGTTGTGTTCCTTCTCCAGTCGGGTCAATTCTGTTCTCAGCTTTTCCACCACTAACTTCAACTCTGCCACCTGCGCCCTGCTCTCTATGAGGTCCTCTTCGGTCCGACTGTTCTCCGTCTGAAGTGTCAGGTTGTCTTGAAGTCGCGTCTGAGCGCGCTCCAACTGGGCCACCTGCAAAGTGACAAACACGACGTCAGTGAGGAAATTTGCAGGTAAGATTTATTCACACATAGACAAACACAAAGTCTACAGTTCCCATATAATGATACATTACCTTGTCTTCCAAGATTCCCTTCTCTCCTTTAATCTGTGTGAGGTTTTTGTTAAGCGTCTTGCCCTGTCGACATTCTGCCTCCAGTCTCTGAACCTCCACACGCAACCTCTTCAGCTCCTCATGGTCTCTTTGCATGACCTGTTAAGAAAAGAAGGAAGCAATTGCGTTTTGTTTGCATTTTGCCACGTCAGTTCAAAGTCATCACATCATTTGATAACAAATGTTCTAAACATCTGAATAATGCAAAATGATTTCAATGACCTCTTTCTCCTTTTTAAGAGCAGACTGAGCTACGGACAGGTCCACCTCAAGCTGTTTCCTCCAACCTTTCTCCTCAGTCAGCCGACCTTCAAGAAACTGAAGTCTTTCTTGAACGCACTCTTTAAGCTTTTAGATGGATAAACAATGAAAATGACATGTAACTACACACTGAGAGAGTGCACAGAAGTATGGTGTTACAACATGTCCTGACCAGGCAGGATGTAATCTTGTCGTGGCACGTCCAAGATATGTTTTGCTATTACCTCTGAGCCAAAATCTTTAACCTGATCTTCACTGTTCTTCTCAGGTTTCTTAGTATTCCTCTTATTCATCTCATGTTCTATACTTTTAATCTAGGATAAATACAGGTCCCACATTAATGTTCAAGCTGTCATTCAATCAATCGAATGAATCCCAGTGTGGGAGACATCACAAAAGCTGTGTAAACGCAAACTCACCTTTCTCTGTAAGCCCTCCATCTCACACTCATGTTGCTCTCGCTCGGCCTTTGCCGCATTCTGCGCCTCCCCCAGCAGTGCCTCCAACTCCTCGTTTCTCTCCACCAGCTCCTCTTGCTCTCGCTGCTGTTTCTGCAACCTCCTCGCCAGCTCCCGCAGACGGCTGTCCTTATCTTCAGACTCCCTCCGACACCTGCCAACACATCACGGTCCCATCAGCATCATTACAAAGCAATGGCGTGCCGTAAAATGATATGTGGCTGGAAAAATAAGGTGGGGTGAGCCTTTACTTTTTATGAAGTATCTCATCCTGAGTAGCTGGAGAGGGATCTGGATTGACAATATTCTGTTGGTTCGAGTGCATCTTGGATTGTTCAACCTGTGTCATATACAACTTATTATAAATGTGCAAAGTTGTATAATTTCTATGCTTGCATTGACAGTGAAAATACACATCTAAAATATATTTATTCTTGCCAGATCAATAAGAGTCTTCCTCTCTGTGTCCAAGGAGCGAACTCTATCCCGCAACACTCGAATCTCCCCATCCAGTCTTTCATTGCGTTCCTTGGCCTTCTGCAGCTCCACCATATCTGCCGAACATTTGGGTTTAGAACCAGAACTCATTTTATTTGCAAAGGCGAATGTGAAGAGGAGTAATCTAGGATGTATTGATGCAATGAGAAATAGTCTCACCACAATGTTTAAGCTTGTCCACTTCCTCTTTCAACTGCTCCACTTCCTCTCCAGTCTTCTGCAGGTCAGGTACTGAGGATTTTATGTTAATAGAGCTCTAACATGAAATCTAACAAGTGACCCTGGACCACAAAACTAACTCACCCCTGTTGTCATCCAAGATGTTTATGTATGTTTTTCTTTAGTCGAAAAGAAATTAAGGTTGACCCTTATGACTGGTTTTTGGGTCCATGGTCACATTTAATTAAAGAAACAACAGTCAAAAAAATTTAATTAAACCTACCACACAAATTCTTGTTTTTACGAGCCAAATCCAGCTCATCCGTCAGGTGGCGAATCTCTTTATGTGCCATAGCAAGACGATTTGATGCCTCTTCCAGATCTCGCTCCAACCTCTGACTCTCTGTGCACTCTCTATTGAGCTCATCATTGTGGGTCTACGAGAAAACAATGAAAAATAAATCTATCGGGACTTAGTAGAAAGTGTGTCAGGATCCATGAGTGGTTTACATGCAAGTGCCATAGCCAAATGTCAAACAAAATGTTTCCTTATAACCATCAGAACTCTCAGAAGACAAAGACCTTCTGGTTAGTACCACCCTAAAGCAAATGTGGAGTTGTTAGTGTCCAGAGTGTTAATGTGTTCATTCCAGACTCAGCACGTGAAAGCCATTTCCAATTTGATTAACCATGATGCAAGACATGCATTATTTCATGAGGTGAACACAGAGATGTCAAAATATGCATCAAATCGATCATCCAGTCTAGAAACTCTCTACTGAGTCACATTTCTCTACGGGTCATGCCTTATTTGCGCATCATTAAGAGAGAGAGAACAGATATGACGGGAACATACAGGAACAAGGTTCTGTGCTCTAAGTGTAGCCTTGCGCACACCAAAGAACTTCCTCCAAGGACTTTGAACTGATGATTCCTGTCCATTTAAGGAGGAACACAGAATTAGCACAAACTATGATGCAGGAAAAAGAAGTTGAGTCGAAGTGAGACACTGTAAGGACAACACAATCTTTATTGCAGCTTTTGGAAGATCTTCCGAAAGATCTCCTCACCTTGTTTACATTTTCCTTTGCATGCTGCATGGTTTGTCTTAGTTCCTCTTCCATTGTGTGACGGATACGATCCAGCTCCTCCTGATTTCCATAAGTGGGAGATATCAAAATTACCATAAAACCTGTATGCCACCTGTGTTCACAGAAACTGTTTTACTTCCATATTGATATCCATTATTACCAGTTGTACTTCCGATTACTATCATATTAATATGTACGCTTACAATTTACATTCATTTACGTTTCTATTCATTTTAGTTGTGAAAAATTGAACTAAATTCAATTTCATTGTGAAAAGCGCTATATAAATACAATTGAATTGAATTGAGTGCTGTCAATTCGATGAATGGATTGCAAAATAAATGTTTGTGTGCATACAATATAAATATAATTGTGTGGCATGTTTATATACTGTATATGCATGTATACAGTAAATGCACAAACATATACAGTATGTATATAAAACAGATATTTACATAAATATATACAAATGTATATTCAAATATTATTTACATTATGCATAAACATAACTATAACTATATATTACTCATATGTGGCCCAGTCTGTTAAAACCAAACTTAAGTCCCAAAATCTGACTATGAGATAACAAGCATCAAAGTTTGACTATTAAGGATTTATTTCACTATGATTTCAATCGTTGACATGGCCTTACTCAGTTAATATTAAAGATATTAATGTTATACTTTCTCAGACTGTTCTTATCCTGATGTAGTGTGATTTTATGTAGAAAAAAGTAAATAACAAAAATGACTTAAAGCGACACTATAGAACTTGATGCTGCTCAGGTAGCAGCGAGAGAAGAATTCTTCCGGTTAAGAGTTGTTCTACCACTGAAATAATCTTAGAGACATTATTTTAAGGTCGAAAAACTACAAAGCGTTGCTTTAAGCTGGGTTTTCACAGACTAGGTCACACATTTCATTAAAATGTGTATGTTTGTGTATTTATATATACATTACACATGCATACATCATATAAACACAAACATTACATTTGGAAGCGATTAATCACGATTAATCGATTTGACTAATTTTACAAATACTTTTATATGGATTTGTCAGTATGCATTCAAGATGACCAATAGCATGTACCAGTTAAAGTTAGCACAATATTAGATTTTCACAACATAATTATCGTGGTAATAATTAATATTAACAATATAATCGTGGTATCCATTATTTTGACATTCATTTTGTGTTTTCTCTTTTGTCAAAAAATCACACTCAAAATAGGGAGGCATAGAGAGAGATGCTTTGCAACCATTGTGACTCTTAATGTTAAACGTGTGCAAAACTGCCACCTGCTGCTTCAACCAGATACTGGCGCTGAATTATATTCAATATTAGTATGTGTAGTATTACCACAATGGCAATAAAGTCGTTTATTATCATTATATATTATTATTATTCGTTTATTATTATCATGGTTCTTATCAAGTACTATTACATTGTGACCACTCTTACGTGTTCTCTGGGAATCAAACCCATGACCTTTGTGTCACAATTGTCATGCTTTACCTGCAGATGCACTTCTCTGAGGTTGCCGGTGAGTGTCTGAGTGTCCAGCTTTCTCTCAGCAGCATCCAGTCTCTCCAGCAGAGTAACTCTCTCTACCAGCAGATAAGCCACCTGCTCACTGGCGCTGCTCTGGCTGATCTCTGCCAGACCCTCCTGCTCCAGCATCTCCACCACCTCCTTACACTGAGAGTCTAAAACACACCAGCACGCCCAAATAAGTATATTCTCATCGGGAAACATACCGGACACAAGAGCTGTTACAACCAAAAAGTCACCCTCACCCTGCTGGTGTTTCATCTGAGCAAGCTCAGCACGAAGCTGTTCGTTCTCGCGCTCGTACTCCGCCGTAAGAGATTCACGCTCCTCCAGCATGCCTCGAATATGCTCCACGTAATTTTCCACCTTTCACAAAATCCATAAGACAATCATACGCCACAACAAAGGCACAGCTACATAATGAGTTTATTTTGGTCAAGAAACACAGTGATCATGTTACAGCGTTGATAAGGTAGACCATCATTAGCTATTCTTCAGGATATCGGCGCCGCCTGACATATGCTGGCTCACCTCTCGCATCTCGCTGGCCTGCTGTGTGCGTGAAGCTTGTAGATCCTCGGTGGCTGAGGTCAAACTGCTCTCACTGCACTGGAGCAGATGCCACAGGTGGCGCTCACGCTCCTCCAAGGGAGCCTCGGGGGACAGACCGTCCCTGCGCAAACGGAGGCTGATCTCCTCCAGCTCCTTTTCCTTAGAAGGAAACGATACAGTCACATTTTGTGTTCTGAGCGCCTGAGATGATGTTAGATAACGTCTTGAAAACACGGTCACCTTGTCAACAGTGCGTCTAGCATAATTGCTTGGTGTAAGGAATGAGAAAATGTGTTCAAGTTTAATGTACATTGACATTCCTGTGTCACAAAGGTCTTTTATTATGTTTTAAAGGGACGGTTCACCCAAAAATACAAATAATGTTCGGTTACCAACATTCTTCAAAATATCTTCTTTGTGTAATATAGAATAAAGAAAGACATACAGGTTTGGAATGACGTGATAAAATATTTTTAACAAAGTGCAGATTACTACAATAACCGTACAACAAAGAGTTTTCATTATTTCAACATGAACAATACACATTGTTATAACAGGCACATCACGTGTTCTTATTTTTTAAGTATTTTTATTCGTTTTTTGTTTCAGAGATGATTGACACATACCTTTCTTTGCTCCATGGCCAGTTACAGCACAACTGAAGTCCGTGCATCACTTGCAAATTAGCCAAGAGTGTTTGTGAGAACAAAGTTCAGACTGCGGTTTCCAATATTTGCCAGCCAAAGCGCCCATGGCAGCCTCCGACCTAACCATCACTTTGGAATAGAAACACATCCAACACTAGATAACTGTGTTACGAGCTATTCAAGTGCGCATGAATTAAGACGAGCACAACTACATACTGCATGTTCAAACTCCTTAAATATATTATGAAGAACGGCGACAAACGGCTCCGCATAATGTCAAAAAAACACGCCCTCAACACCCGTCAATCAAATGTTGTCTTTTTAATCCGTAATGTTGCTTTGGTTGCTGAATAAACATAATTCCGTTCTCGTCTAGTGATTAATAAAACTAAAAGTTTTCTGACCTAAGTGTTGGTCCGCTAACTTTGGCTAACGGGCTAGTTGCGCGAGCGTCAGCTCCTAATCCTCCAGACGACTGCTGAAAATAAAAGCAAACCTGATAGTCGTTGTGCTTTAATGTCGATTTAACACTTAATGGTGACTATTGGCTTGCAAATACAGAAGAAGCGCCCGCGTGATCGAGTCTACTGAGGCCTACCAAGTATTTTGTTGCTGTTGCATGCAGTAGCTTGGCTCGAGCACCTTGGCAACGGGTGAAACCATCGTGACCGCGAGGGGGAGGCTGATCGAGGGGCTTGACCTTTCATAATATTCCAGCAGATGGCGCTGTTAACGATGTCTAAACAATGACTCAATGCACAGGCTCTCGGAACAAGTGCTGCGACTTACTCAAAAAGTAAATTATATAATTATTTTATCCCTTTAACGTTTGTGCTTTTTAAAGGGATATTTTAACAGATGATATTAAATCTGTCCGTGTGCCCAAATTCCCTCACAAACGCAGGTCTGTTAAAATAATTCACTTCTACAGCTGTTCTTTATTTGTTTGTTTGTTTATTGTAGTTGCATTATTATTTTAAATTAGCTTTATTTTATTTTCATCTAAACTAATTTTTCGAAGAACACCTATTTAGGACTATATTTTAGGCTTATTTTAAATCAATTAACAGAAATTAGTTTAATAGATTTAGTTTAATAGTCATAGTAACCATTGACTATAACTTTAGTCAGTTGTGTAAAGTATGCTTTTATTTAAGAATTTTAAATTATTTAAAATTTAGGGTTTCCTGAAGATAATTACAAATGGCTACTCAATACATTTAAGCATTTTTGTTTTAAATACAGATTTTATTGACAGATTTTGTACATCATTTACCTGTTTTCTCAATTAAATCACATCGATAAAATCCAGGTATTCACAAAAATAATATTGGTGCAATAACATGTCTATAGATTTTTTACAACAATGCTATCACATCAGATTTTGAAAAATTTAATCGGTAACATGATAAAAGTGATAAAAACTATTAAGATAAAAAGACCAAAAAGCCGTTTAGATCTTAAAATCATAGATGTTTTGGTGCGATCTGAAGCTTTGCCTAACAATCCTTGAAGTCTCCTGCAATAACAGATGTCCTTGCGCTTCATTTTCTGTGGACACTGCAGCTTTTAAGTTCATAGAAGAGAACATAAGCCTGATTGGACTGAAGTTTCTCCTCCTGTATTGTACTTACACTGTGAGGAAAAAACAGAGTGTTAATGTTTGAACATTATCATTTACTTTGAGAATGATCCTTGATAATGACAAACATGAGGTCACAGTGAAAGCGCCACCCACCATGAGTCATTGTAGCAGCACCAGCCCTCCTCCTCTCGACATACAGCTGTGTAGTGACCCATATTAACAGTTCCTGAATGATTGCACACTGCATACAGATTATACAGCACTGGACCTAAAAGAAAACATCTAGGCATGTTGCACAAACCTCCAAACGGAACATTTATTACTAGTATGTGTCCTCTATGTCATTAAAGTAACACAGCTCACCACAGTCAACTGGTCCAAATGGTCCGAGATCCAACCCGGTCAAAGGGAAGGAAACGGTCACTGAGCTTTTACAGATTGAATATCTTGACATGGTAAATCGGTTTAAGTCTGTGATATCAAGTGAAGTCAGGGGTAATAAATGTCAACCTTCAAAATGCAACACACACAACAAATAATCGCCACTAACTCTATATTTATGAAGGATACGTATCACAAGTATTCTAGGGAACTTTTGAATGGTCAGTCTTTTTGTGCTCTCAGTACGACGATTACACCGGTCGCACATCTAAGACACATCGTTTCACATGTTTTACTTAAATGTCCAAGTTTCGTGCAGGCATATAAAAAACGCAAACACATTGTTAATTTTCTTTACTTACTGGTGAATTTTCCTTATCAAGTTTTTCCTCCTGTGAGAAGAGATCTAAACACTCCTTCAGTGTGACAATTCGGCCATATTCACTCTTCTTAACAACAGACAACATCATCATATAACTTTGCTCTGTATTTATACAGCATGTGTGTGACACGCATATGCATAGACACACATCATCTGCACACACCAGAAAGGACGTGAAGAATGTTACCTTTGGGACGGGAAGTGACAAGTCACAAAACACGTCAAAGGTGTCGGAGTAATGAGAGCAGATGGAACAGTGCAGGGAACTGTGCAACTGACCTGAAAACAAATCTGTGGTAGTGAAAATGTGTGAAAATGTCAGGTTTTGAGAAGAAAGTTAACAGGTTAACAAACACAACACAAAGTGTAAAACATCTTCATACCAACAATCTTACTGTCATCCCTGTCAAGATGTTTCTGCCACATGGCAAAAGCCTCCTCTGATATCCTGCAAAAGAAAACAGAAGAAGTGATTCTTAGCCGGTATGTCGCGACCCACAAATGTGTTCAGAGATACAGTACAGTACACATACAGTGAAACAGGATAAAAACAATGGTTTCTGCTGAACACAAACCAGGCTTTGCATCTCAGGCATCATGTACCTGAATCGTGAGTATGTTGGTTCCTTATTTGGAATTACTGCAGGACGTTGGGACGGACGGCGGTTTATTTCTGTATGTAGTCTGTCTAGAAGGAACCGTAAGAACTCCTGGGCATCTTGTTGACTGTGTGAGAGTGTAAAACACATTATAAAGGATTGTAATATTTCAGGTAGGCCTATATACAACCATTAAAAATAATGTTAAAGGGACAGTAGCACAAAAATGAAGATTCTGCAATAATTTAGCCATCATCAAGTTATTCCAAATCTGTATACATTTCTTTGTTCTGATGAACACCATAGTAGCAAAAATTGCTTGATATATTTTTATTTTGGGGTGAACTTCACCTTTAATAAATGTTAATACATTTACAAACACAGTATTTCCATTAATCCAATTTGCTGAAGCTTTTATATAAAAGGACAAAAACTGCATTAAAATGTATTTAGTGGATTAGCTTGTGTGTTCCTTAGGAATCAAATTCATGACTTTGGCGTTCTCTTATGCAAGTATAAAACTTGTACATGTGAAGTACAACAATAAAACGAATTAAACTGGACACACCTGTAGCCACTGAAGTAAGGTACGGCCTCTTTAAAAATGCGATAAAACTTCCCAGGGTTCACTTTGGAATCCCCACTGTCACATTCCCACAGAGCAGCCAAAACTTTGGAAAATTCTACATAGAGGTCACCCACAAAATAAACAAAGACATAAACAAATGATAACAAACATTAGAAAATAGCTCAGACATCGGCATGCTACATTTACATCTAATCTATTGCAAAACTGAGCCACGTCAGCAAACATTAATTATAATATTGGGTGGATCACCATTCATAAGCACAGGCTCTTGGTTGGAATGCTTGTCCTGAAGATACGCCTTCAACAGACAATAGTCTCGAAGACCACGAGTATGAGAGAGACACTGCACAATTGCATTGAGGAAACACTGTAAATGAATAATGATATACATAAGAATTTTAAAGAATATCAAGTGTCTTTTTTGATAGAGACCGCAACGAAACCCTATTTTGTGAACCGAGACATACTGTGTTTCCAACGTTGCACAATCCAACTTGTCCAGTCCCCAGCTTAAGCTCTCTCTGTAGAAATACAACAGTAAGTATGACATGTTTAATAACATCACACCACTAGCAGGTATGTCCCTACATGCTGTGATTTATTGTTTATTTATAGGGCTCTTATCCAATTATAGCACAGCAGGGAGGGAAGACGCTGTCATTTACACCACCAAGGTTAAGACCAGATATACTCACCGGAGAACGTGAATTGAATAACACAAATCTTACTTTTTTGTATCAAAACACACATGGAGTTAAGTCATTATTTCAATAATGCATTCTCTTACCTCCTTCTCTGTCACCAGTAGAAGTCCCATGATGGATGTGTATAGTACAGACTGTGATATGTCCACGTGTTCTGGCTGTAGGCCATTTTGAGTAACTAAAGCGCGGCACAAGGCATGACAGGAGTTGTCCATTGGAGTCTTGGCATTAGCTAACCTGTGCACCAAGTGACCCAGCCTGTGAATGAAATGATATCTGTAATAAAACAATATGGATTATAGGCCGCATGTTAAAAACCAGCTATGCAATATACTCAAATGTGTGGTGAATACAAAACATTTCAATTTTAAGGTTAAGCTCAAGAGAATCATTTAGCAACACTATATAGAGGAAAACATCATTTAATTTAAATAAAAATGTGTGAAAAGGAAAATAATACATTTACCTATATGTTACAAAATAATTTTGTTAATTCCAAAGCATTTGTTTGCTCACCCTTACGGCCGCTTTTGTCTTCAACAATTTTCTGTGAGAACCAGTGCTTTTGTTGATCCAAACATCACCACAATTGTATGATTTCAAAGCGTTTAGTTCCCTCTCACCACACCAGTTGTATTCCTGGCTGTCCTGTTTGCGAAGCTGCATTAATCATCGCTAATCTTTCCTCACTCCTTTCACGGCCTTCTATTTATAGCCATGTCTTTGTTTAAGAAAAGCTTTGGCACTAACCACTTACTGTCATTATATTAAGCAACAGTTAGTAGGACTATATATATATATATATATATATATATACAATAATTGGAAAACATGTTCCATTGATTAAATAGCGATCTTAAAAAAGCAGCCCAAAAATTCTTTTCTTACCTTCTTGTCGTTTCAAACCTGAAACCTGTTTCAAAGACTTTCTTTCTCCTGCCGAACACAAAAGACGATATTTAGAATAATGTTAGCAACCGAAAACCGTTAGTCCCCATTGACATGCAATTGTTTTGTGTCCATACAATAGAAGTCAATGGGGACCAATGTTTTTTGGTTAACAACATCCTTCAAAATATCTTCTTTTGTGTTTTGCAGAAGAATGAAAATCACACAGGTTTAAAAGGAGTGAGTACATTTTTGAAGGTGAACTATTCCTTTAATCACAGTTTATTAATATAGGAAAACATAAGTCAATGATCTACAATAAAAAGACATGTACACAGAAGAAGGTCTCAAGTTTATGGTGCCACAAAACTAAACTGGTTTTATGGAAGTTGTCAGTTTATTGAAAACCAAATGGTAACCAATATGTATCACAGGGGGAAATACCTTTTGAAAATATCTCAGAGGACGCTTGAGTTCAAATGGCAACAATAGCAAAAACCAGTACATCTGAGCTACATTCAGGTTGTATCTACAAAAAACAACAGTAACAATTATTATCTCTCATACTGCCAAAGTGCAATGATGACAAGCATATACATACGTATATAACATCAGATACCATTCAGACTGAATAAACCGTTTATCATCCAGATTCTTATGACTTATGATCACATCATTCACAACCTAAATTATACAAAAGCTAGAAGCACAAATCTAATACACAGTATGTCCTCAATAAGACGTCAGGCACCAGCACACATTTGCATATGTGAAACATGAATACATATTGCTACACATTCTCTAAATAAGGTTTAAGACGTCATCTTTTGTCCTGAGTTGGTTGTCACTGTCACAATACAATGTGTTCACTGACTCAATGAACCAGCGAGCATTTTAAGCCTCGGCCTATGTGTCTTGCATCTCCACATCAGAGTTTAAGTTCAGTTCAGCAATGTTGTTATAGAGTGCAGGGTCGGGGCTTAAACGGTCAGAGGGTTTGTAATGGCTGGCTTGAGCCTGTCTGTCTCGTGATTGGACCATTGCTTGGCGCAGACAGGAAATCCATTGCTGCTTATTGAAGGAATCGTTGGCCTGCAGGCTGTGAGACGGAGACTTGGAGCGTCCTGTGGTGCTTACACGGAAACAGTTCTTCACTGAGGAAATCAGAAACAGAAACGGGAGTTGTGGAGGACGGAGAGAAATTGGCATTAGATAAAGCAATTAGTAAATGGCCATATAATAGGAAAAGTTCACATGATATATGTTTGATTTCATTTTCTGTAATAAAAACCTTTCTTTATAAAAATACCGCCATTCCTTTCATGCATGTGTGACAACAGAAAGAACTTTTTGTCACAATTTATGTCACAATACTTAATGTTAACAACACCACAGAATGCCTATATAATTAATATATATTTATTGGATACAATTGAATAATATATTAAATATAATAAATTAATTGTTAAGAAAATACTAAAAAGATATATAGATAATGAGAAATAAAATAAAAGCAGTACATTCTACATAGATGCCAAAAAGATATCCTCAAGATTGTGCACAACAACACATATTTTTTATCAATGAACACTAGCTCTGATGTAAATGTATTAGATCAGTTTTAGAACAGTCTATTTACAATGTGGCATTCGCTTCTATTTTTAAAACTAGGTTAGCGACCTACTTTATTTTTTACCTTTTGATTGTGTGTACCTTTTGACTGATACAACTGACTATCCCTCTGAAATTCTTGTCATTTATTGATTTGTTTTTATTTTTTATTATATGCTTTTAATATTATATTATCTTTTTTTTCATTTTATCAAGTAGTTTCTGAACTGCATAGTAGTCAACTGTTTTAATGTGCTTCATACATAAAGTTTGACTTGCCTATAAATCATCATCCTTGATTAATGTTCTTGCCTTTCTATTTGGATTAAATACTTACAGTGATACCCTGAGGCAACATCATGCAATAGATGGTGAAGAGAAATATATCCCACAACGTCACTATAGTTTGCAGAATTGCTAAGCATTAGAAACACTGTGATTACCTTTATCATTTCCACTAAAGGCTCCACGAAAGGATCCAGAACTGCTTGGATCTCCATCGGGTAGGTCCTCCAGATGGAGGTGAGCGGCGGGGAGGGGCTGACGATAAACTTGAAACTGGATCGGTCCTTCCCTGTCCTGTGCCACCGGTCGAGTCAAAACCAACACCAGCTCAAAGAGGAACACATGCAGCTTCTAGAGAGGGAAAAAACAGAAAAACAATAAATTCTTTCTAAATGTATGCTTCAAGTGAGTATAATGTATGCATTTACTAGGAATAAAAATATAAATATATATATATATATATACAAGGAAAAAAAAATATCTTAGGAAATTTAATTACATGTCCTTTAGTGCTCTTCAGTTCACCATGACAGTACAGAAAACGAGAAGCCTGAATTTCCGGAACCCTCTGACTGTCTTCTGAGTAACACAGCCCACGTCTGTAAAACTGACACTCCGCCTCTCCAGTCTTAAGATTTACTTCAGTTATGATCCTTTGGATAAGATCCATCTGAGGGGACACATGAAGAGGTACATGTTGTGATGTCATTAATATATACTACATAGTATATATACTAATATATACAATACATACTATGATTTTAAATATTAACAATTCCAATTTATTCATGGGATATTGCAGTTTTTGTTACAAATACCTTATCAGTGTGTGTCATTCAAATTTTTTTAATTCATGTGTAACCTTTAAAGAAAATCTGAAAATGCACTTCTGCCCTCTAGTGGCTATCCGTCTCAGAATGAGGTCAGTTAGACGGCTTGGGCAGGGCAGTTAACTCCTCCCCTTCAACTGTCAGTCTGATGCATGTTTCATTTTAAAATGCATTGCCAGTTTTTAGAAATCCAAACGAATCGCAATGGAAAACACAAACCACGGCCAATATTTTTCTCAGTCGATATTCCATTGCACTCGGACATGCGTCAGAATATGGGTGTTAAAACGATAGCAACTTCCGGTTCACAGGGACTTAAAAATACAAATAAAGTTCCTCAAACATTCTAAAGGGCTACTAACGGACTAAATCGTCTATATAAGCATCAAACTTTATTCCAAATATAACAATGGAGACGTCTAAACTCACAGCCTGTGGCAAAGCTTCTTCATCCGGATGATCAGGTGGAGTGGTCTTCTGAATTTCCTTTAACAGCAGAGGATATTTTACCAGCCTGCTACGAGGCAAGTCCAGAAAGTTCCAAAGATCCAGTTTTCTGCTAAATGACGACTCCTGGCACAGCCGTAAGAATTGCTCTACACGACGGTCCTGCTTTTTCTGATCCAGCAGAGCTTTTGCCCCAACCTGATTACAGCAATATGTGATATACGCCTCCAAATAAGGAAACTGTAAAGAGGGCGCAAAGAAGAAATGTTTCAAGTTGCGGCCCTTATAATAATACGGTTTTCAATTTTCATTGTAACACTGACCCAATCCATCATTGTCGGGCCGACCTCCTGCACAGTCTTCTCTGCTCCACGAAGACCTTCAAGACGGGCTAAAAGATCTAAAACAACCGGAAAAATTGTGCTGAATACATCAGTACAAGGAAACATCCATAGTTTGGGTTACAAAATAAAACGTACCTTCATGAAGGGGTATTAAAGAATCAAGGGTTCCAAAAATCTGTCCCAGTTCACTTTCTGTCAAAATGTCTAGTTTTAACATAGGCTCATAGTATACCTGTAAAAAACTGTACAGATTAAAATCCTGTCTGTAAAAACACCATTGAGTACAATTCCAGTAACTGAAAGACAAACCTTTTTCACTAGACTCAGATCTTCAATGAGCTGTTTCTCTCCCTGTGTCAACTCATATATGACCTGCAAAGAGATCATCAACAAGTAAAGCTAAATACAAGACAGTTTGTTTTAACCCCAAAGGTCACGTGATCATATTAACAAGCACAAAATTTCCAGATTGAGGTGAATATTGTAGTTAACACATTTGTCTGGTTTACGAAACTGATGCGATTTTTGTAAACTGGCACATTTTCAAAATAATTTTCTGCATGTCAGCTTAATAAAGTTCTGGCACCGAGTTCTGGCAGTCGGGTATCTCAACCAAACACGCTTTGCATTGACGTCTTTCTCAAATGTAAGGCAACACGCAGGTAGAGCTAGAGAGGAAATTCTGCGACTGAAATAGAGAACATGGCCTCACATGCCAGCTCACTTCCTGTTTCACAACTAAGGTTAGTGAAGACAGAGTCGGGCAGCCGAAAACTCGCTGAAAAGGTAAAAAGTAATCCAACACTTGACACTAACTCCTACAAGTACATAATTAAGATGCTTTTTTTAATTACAACATACCGAAATAATCTTCAAAGGTTATAAATTCAAATTCAAGCAGTTTATCTCACCTCCTGTCGCTTGATCTCTTTGGTACTGAGCTCCTGACTCTGACTGCCCACTGTATCACTCCACAGCTGGCTGCTCCGCCGCCGTGGAAATGACGAGGCCTTCTGACGTGTTCTTATTGGCATTGGGGGCAAAGGTCGGGCCTCTGTTCGAAAACTGATGGAACGCTAAGGGTGGGGGGGTTTAAAAAGAAGACATTACTCATTTTCATTGTTAGTCAATGAAAATGCCTTATAACGCTTACGGTTCAAAATGGGGGTCCATATTATAAGCCACACAATCTGAGCTGTGTACATACATGATACCTCATATCAATTGGAGAGATCAGCTTTTGGCTTTCATACCTAAAAACCGTTACCTGGTTGACAATAAAACTGCAAACCAACAAAATCCCTTTTACATTGCGGGAGGGACCCAAGCCCTATTAAGGGAGCTCGAGGTGGGATTTTGCGACCTGGGCAAGGCAACCACCTTGCAACACACTCAGCCATACAGTAACACACTATTAACAACTGTTAAGCATTAGCATAACTCACCTGTATGGACTGACCCAAGCGCTTCAGAGCAGGGGTCTTCACTGGTGTTATGATACCGGTAACTGAAGAACTTTTGTCAACAGGTTTGACTCGTTTGTTACAGGGACCCTGTAGGCCAACAACAGGGAACAAGTTTCCGTTCATTTAGCGCAGTAGATGCATACATTACAAAGATACCTGCCGAAACCGAGAAAATTAACTGACAGCTCTCCACAGACATTTGAACTTTCAATTTCATATAGAGGAAAACGAAAAATCATTAGGCAAGGATCGAAGTTCTTTGACTTTCATTGTGAGGTTTCGGTTAATGAGATACAAATAGCATATTTTGAGACGTTCCATTTAATAAATACAATATATTATAAATGAATAAACAGTGACGTCTATACCTCAGAATCCTGTGTTAGCTCATCGATTGGAAAGTCGTCATCTTCCTGTGAGAGATGCGTATAATAGCACAGAATTTATGGTACGTCACCAAAGGCAATTAAAAAAGTAGGTTAACATGTAAGGAGATCAAAATATACACATCAGAATCAGTTAACAAATAATAAAACAAACAGCATGTCTGTTTTAAGAACAATAACAACACACCGATACAATCATATTTCTTCAACCAAGTTTAACCAAAAGTCTGGCCGAATTATCTGTACAGTATCATCTACCAAATAGTGAATCAGTATCTTAACCATTTTTAAGATAAAATATGATACAAGAAACATGATATGCGACGAAATATAAAACAATATTGAATTATTAGTATTTAATTAATTCCTACTATTTAGGATGCATGAAATACTGGAATTAAAGTTAGCCTTGGCAAGACAAAAACATAATTTTAGCCATCAATATTTTGAATATTTTTCAATATATTAAAAGTTTTACTACTGAAAAACTAAAAAAATTAAATATCGCTGGTCTCCTTCTGAAACCTTGTACCTGTTATTTTTTGCCAAAAATAATTACTATTCGTCAACCTTTATGTTTTTCACTGTGTTTTGCAAATATAAATAAAGACGAATAAAAGGGCTTGTCGACTTAGTGTTTAATTATATAAACCGTACAGTCATTTTTTCTTTTCCTGAAGGTTTCAGAAGGACAGCAACGATATATAAATGGTACATGAAGCAATGAAAAGTGAAGCAAGATCACTTAATGGGGCAAAGTTGATGTGTTCTGTGAGATTTTGTACGCATGTGTAGTCATCTTTCCGGATTGATACAGGAAATGGAGTTGTAAATGTCTTTGTGAGCTTTTTACTCACAGCTGAGCACTTCATTCTTTAATGTATGGCTGTAACCGTCCGTATGAATATAATTCTCTTGATTGTCTTTTGGATTACAGATATGTCCAATGACAATGAACGCTACAGATTGTTAGAGAGTCAACGAGTCTCAAGATTCTTTTAAAGACCACATACAGTTAAATAACAAAGTGCCAAAGTGTCACCCTCCTTCCACCATTATCAAACATTTAAAAAATAGAAGATTGAGGAATTTAATATTCAACATCAACAACACCATAAACAATATTTTCGACATGATAGTTTAGCACTCATTTGATAGACTTTGACATGAACTACAACTTACACAGTCCTCCAAGATTCGGGATGAATTTTCAGCATCATCTGGGTCTTGTTTTCTTTTCTTCTGCTCAATAAAACAACAGAAAAACACGTTAGTGTCCCTCAGAAGAACATGGTCTACAGGTTAATCCAATAGAATTAGTTGCGATTTAGGATTTAAAATGAAATCTTACCCCTGCAATATCTGGAAGGTTGGCACAGGTAATGAGTCTTTCTCTAGATATAGGAGACCTGAGCGAGACACATATCAAATAGAACTATGACATGAATATACAAAACTTCAGCATAAATAATGGTTGAATAAAGCAACTTCAAATGATTATATATTCGTAACGTTTCGTCGTGTCAAGAGACTCTGAAATAAAGGGTGTGTATATATAGACTCTAAACAGTTGATCAGAATGACGTTAAGACAAAGACTTAAGTTTGTGCAAATAGTGCCCAAAAAGTCATACCAGGAAGGTACTGAATCAACCTCCGTGTCCTTTGGCTCCATCTTCGCCTCTCTCATTGCATCTTCAAACACGTATATAATAAAAGCTCCGACAAACAAAATGAAAATTAATATTCCAAGTCAGATCATAAATTTTTGAAACACCTGCTCCAACTTTTAAAAGAAAAAGATTGCAAGACAAGAAAATCTATGTGCATCCTCCCCTCTTCTTCTCGCACGTCTAAAACCACATCCTGTGCTGAAAAAAAGTTGTGCTTCCTGTTGTCAGGCAGAACGAAGCCAAACCACCTCTGTTAACAGTGCAGATCTCCACAGATGAATTCTCTGTAATAACACCTTCCGGTATATAACACCATGACTGAAAGGGAAAGGGCGGTTTACCTGACCTACAGTTAAGTTTACAGCCCAACTGATCTGATCGTGTCTGGATCAGCAACACAGACAGGAGAAAGATACCCATGACTCATAAATTTGGCCAAAATGTTTCTAGATGTTTTGTTAAAACTGTTGCATGCTTTCACAACCACTTGAAAGAGAAGTAGGAAGAATGTTCTTTGATGTAAACCATTTTTGTGGACTTAATACTGTAAAAACGCATCACATGACGCAAAGCACATCAGTAGCAGCATCACGCTTTGAAGAGGGTTCCTCGTGGTAGTGATGAGGGATCAAAAACGTCAAATGTGGTACAAAGTGTAACAAACAAAATTACAGTAAGACGAGCAAAAAAGAAATGCATTAAAATTAGAAAGTTTAACGTCCTGATGTCCCATTTAACCAACTTTGGACACATTTCAGTTATTTTTTATTCATGTTTTTGTTTAAATAAATGTATTTCTTTTTATAAATCCTGATATGTCATTGATAATTTATACAAAATATTCATAGGGCTGTTTTTAAGATAAAAAACTTTTTGCAATACAAATTTAAAACAACGTTCTATATTATAACAAATGGGCTAGTTCTTATCGGTAGTCTATTGAAGTAGGTATTTCCTCCAAAGCAGTAACACCTGTATATTGTTTAAGTCCTTATTGCATGTATGACTTCAGACTTGTTCTTAACATTGAAATATTGGTAAGAAGCATTTGACAGTAGAAGTTATTTATTAGACTTATAAAGGTCAGAAACATTTTCAAAACAATGGTAGTAAAGAAAAGACAAAAAAAGCAAGAACGTTTTCCAACTTTATTCACTAACACACTAAGTGCTCCCATTACAGAGTAAAACCACGTTTTGTACTGCAATGTTTGTTTTGGAGTTTAACAAAGTAGAAAGAATACAGAGTTTATGTTCTACAAGGTGTACACCAGAAGTCTGCCAAAACATAAAAAAGGAAAATAAAAAGTTATGTGCAAGTTCCTGAACCCCAACCCAAACAGAAGCCAGAGAGGCAAAGGGATATTCCCACTGGAAGAGCAGGAGTTCAATAAACCAACTCGCTTTGAGACTTCAACCAAGAGCTTTTTAATAATACAATCCATCATCAGCACGGTGACAACATGCCAATGCAGTGAATTTGTAAAATAACCAATCTGTATATTTTGTATGTTTACCCCATCATTCAATATTTTATTCAATTCAGTGTTTTCAGAATACAAAGCAAGATGGTGTCCACAAAATATATCATGAGGGCAGGAACAGAGAGCAGTGTGTGTATAAGATGATTGACAATCAGTTTACAGATAAATTCATACACTGAAGTTGTGTGTTAGAACGACCGGTTTAAATAAGTTACAGCCAAAACTTCACATGCTCCCCGTGAACATTTCACCTTCGCTCCTAAAGCTATCCAGCCTAAGATTGAACCATACCCAAGAGAGCTCGACCAATAGGAAAGAGGGGTGTTTGAGATATAATACTTGTATTATCCAGTAACTGATTAAAAAAATAGTATCACCCCTCTGTTGGTTTATCTTTGGGTTCTCCAAACATACCGATGCTCTTCAAATGGCTCCACATCCCCAGTGGGCCCCCTCTCACTCCTCCAACCCGTCCCTCCCGACCCCAAGAACCTTCTCAGCGGATGGTGTATCTGACATAGGGCACCTCCACGTCCTCTTCTGTGTCATCATTGCAGCAGAGCTCAAAAACTAGCGCTTTAACGTGCTTGCCCAGTTTCTTCTTGGACACCTTGGTCACGATCTCAGTCATCCTATGAAAAACAAAGGACAAAAAATGTTAGCATTGCTACTAATGCTGGATATCACTTCTGACTCAAGAACAAAATTATGCAGACTTACGGCAGCTCTAGCCTTTCTTTCAGCTTGGCTGCAGGCATGAAGAACGAGTAGAGCATTGAAACTCCCTGAGACAGCATTGTGATCTCCAGTTTGTGTTCATTCTAAGGACAGAGTAGAGTACACAAAGTCAGAGATAAAACAATTGTAAGTATATGAAGCAATTTAACACGATTTACATCAAACATAACTTGCCTTGAAATAGTCCAAGAACTGTCGCAGTGTCATTTCCTCTCCGTTTGGCTGAATGCCCTTCACTTCAAACCGATCCCAAAGTGTCCAATCAATGTCATAGTACTGCAAAAGAAGGTTAAATGTTAAAATAATTCAGAGAACACTGAAGATCATGTTTAAGAATGCTGCCAATTCGACTACGTACCTTGTGCTTGGGGGCGGCTATGGGCTCAGAGAAGGCGAAGAAAGGCAGAGCAAGGTTCATGAAGCCGTTCTTGTACGACTCAAGCTTCTTGTGCCTCTGAACGATCTTCAGCAGCTCTAGACACACAAGACCCACCACGGCAGCTGTCGTCGTGGCAATGGCTGGAATGATTTTTCCAGCAATGAGTTTGCTCTGAAATGGAAAAAAGGAAATCAAGGTTTAGAATGGGTGGATTTAACATTCAGATAGTGTACAAAAATTGTTAAACGCACCTTGTGTTTATTTGCAGGTGGAATGTCATAGTTCTCTGCTCTCAGATTGGAAGCCGCTACAATGAAGTCCATGTGGAAATTTGCATCATCGTCCTGATGGAGAAAATGTAATCGGCATAACTAAAGAGTTCAAGAAAGCTCTAAAGGCCTGGAAATTGGGGAAAGCTATAAGTGGTACCTTCTCAAATTCAATAGGACAGAGTTTGAACTGAGAGGTCACTTCTGGGGTAGGCAACAGCGTCTTCAGTTCTTCAAGTCTCGAGTCATCTAAAAATGGATAAATTGGCATTTGATCAACAAAATGTAGTTATCAATGCTGTTTAATGGATACAAGCCATGCAAAGAGGGTAAAAACGTACACATTAAAAGCTGTGCAATTCTGCAAACAAAAAACAACTTGGCAACCATTCCATATCAAAATCTGCCCACACGATGTTCGGCACCCGCTCTCAACTTACCAACAGATGCATTGGCACTCTGCAGCTCCTGATCGGACACGTGGATCTTGACTCCTGACCTTGGGGTGAACTCAGGCACTTTGATGTCCTGCAGAAGCTTGGCAAGAGCCACCCGGTCGTTGTTGCCCGGCAGGCCGTATGACTTGGCATACAAGTTAGCCCCTGCCAAAACGTAATCCATGTGAAGATCCTGTGAGTGAAACACAAATTCAAGATGCATGTTTATTTTGCCTTGTTCTCGAGATTAGCCTGTCTGATTCATTTATTTATTTCATGGTGATCACCTACATTGCTAGTGCTGAATTCTAATGGATGAGGACATCTTTTTGGACCAGACCAGAATGGTGCCCCGGAGCTTGTAAGCTGTCAAGAAAGCCATTCAGATTTTTTTATAGTTTTAAACAAGAAATTAGACAATTCATATTCAAGCGCATCCCCTACTTGACTTAATGCTCAATATCATGTTAGGTCAACTAGGAGCTGATCTAAAGAAAACCACAGACAGGTCTCACCTGATTCGGAGGGAAGTTGTGAAGCAGCTGACGGATATTGTTGTTATATTGACACTGCCAGTGGTTGCGGGCCCAGGTAATGCAGTCCTCCCAGCTTCGCGGGTAGTCAGTCACCAGGCATTTGTACACGGCCTCCACCACTTCCAGAGGTTGAGCTCCAGGCAGCTTCAGTGTACGCTCCATAAACTTCGCATCTCTGGAGACGGATGACAACACTGCATATTAACCTCCAACTTGCCAGAAAGTCCTTGGGGGTTGTTTAGGGTGACTGTTACTTACGTCAGATACTGCAAAGCGTTTTCAGCAGGCTGTTTGAAAAGTCCCTCAAACTCATCACGTGCCCACTGAGAAAGAGAAGGCAACAATAAAGCTACACCTCAAGAGTCGGGCGACAGTGTGTGTACATCAGAATATCAGTTGTTACCTGCAGGGTGTGTTCAATCGCATTGGGGAAGTTCTTGAGAGTGCAGATAGGAATTGACTTCTCTGGAGGATCCTGACTGGAGCTGTATGACTCTGTGACGAAAGGAATGACCACCTGTACATTTCCTTTGGTGCCTAGAGTACCAGACTCCAGCAAGGGCTTACAGTAGTACACGCACCTCCGGTCCATATACATACCTGAGGAAAATGTCAATAAGTCATTCATTTCACACAAGTTTGACCAATGATTTCTGCATTCTGAACTACTTAACCTATTAATGAAAGACTACAATATGTAACAATTATGATAAAAAGTTTAAACTGCTAGTATAACAGCTACCTGTTTTTCCTGACAAAACACTTGTGGTGATGTTCTGCAATCTAACTTACGGGCATCAACATTGTCAAGAGCATTTGCCACCCCATCAAGGTTATCGAAGAAGTCATCATCATAGACCTTCTCTGTATCAGGTCCTACACGGTTTTGATGGCTCGTCACGCGGACTGACGGGTTCATCTGTTTCACAGCTGCAGCAGCTGTGTCACTCTTCATCTTCTGCTCAGCAAAGAGACATTGCAGTCAGCAAAAACTCAAGATCACAAACACTTGTGACAATCAGCGTGAATCAACAAAGCAATCAATTCACACGTGATGTTTGTATTCACAATAAAAACACTCACTGAAACATCCCATGGCCTGAAGAGAAACTGACGATTGAGATTTGACTTCTCTATGGTGTCCATGTCTGTCACTATGATCTCTCCTTCACCACCGGCCAGGCCCATCACAGCAAAGTTCTTCAGAAGCTCACAGCCAATGGCACCAGCACCGACCTGAACACAAAGACTCGAAAATTCCACATCTACAAAAACTAAAGGCAAACCATACAACTATGCTAAGTGACGGGACAGTAGCATTGTAAGTTAACAGCGTAAACATGGACTCAATACAAATTTTCAAAAAGAAAACACAGATTACATGCTGTATGCATCACCCATTTTCAACACAGTCAACCTTAGTTCCTTACCAAAAAATACCGCTGTTTGGCTAACAGGTCCTGCAGCTTGGATCCGAAGACAGCAATCTGACCATCATACCTGCAGTTTCTCTGTAGAAAACAGACAACAATAAATAAATCTCTCTGCATCAAGCATTTTGTGAGGTATCAAAGTAGCTTCACTGGAAAAGCCATTCAAATTATGATATAGATAACCATGTAGGTTGGATGGACTCACAGGTGCACACTCCTCCTCTGTAAGAACGGCTTCATTCTCAGGTAAACACTCCAATGCATCGAAATACAGCCATTGATTGATGGGCATAAATTTCCCAGTGCAAGCCTGTGCATGTACAAGACGAACAATAAATAATATGCCATGACAGAACAGACGTATCAAAATCCTTCAACATAGATGAAGGTAAGGTTAAAGCAATAGCAGGACACGGCATTACCTTCATAACCTCCTGGGCAGCAAGCCCACCAATGAAAGCATTGATAGGTGCCAGGTCTCCAGCAGCCACACAGGACAGCTTTTTGATGACGGCCTGATCCAATTGCTCCTGCTTGGCAGATCCCGTCTGTATGGCATTCACCTCTTCGGCCAGAGTCACAAACTCATCTGCATCTGCCTGCGAGAGAGAGAGAGCGAGATGAGGCTCAGCTCTCAAATGTCATTAAATGTAACACCAGATCATTATTTTTGGACCACAACCTTGTATTTGGCAAGACTGTCGCATTTCTTAAGATTAATGCCTTCAATTAATGAGTTTAGAAAGTACAAGCCTATAAAATGTCTGAGGCATATAACACATTAAGACAACCTATCTGAAAATAACAGCCTCCATTCTAATTGGCTGCCTGATGGAATAAATCTTAAGATACAGGATTGCTAAATGACACAAAATCAAAGTTACCCAACCTTTAATTTAATATTAAGACAAATTTAGACAACAACAAACTTCTGACTGAGTCCTACAATTGACATGGCCTTTTGTTCCATTATGAAATTTCTTCAAGCGGTCAGGCATAGTTTCTACTATGCTCCGTGCTCACCTGATTCCAGGGCTTTGGAAGACGGCTGTGTTTCTTCTCAAAAGCATGTAATGCCCGAAAGCCTATGTGCAGTTGTCCAGGCCGATCAAACTTTGCAAAATCAGTCAGCAAGAACTCTGGATCGGCCATGGAAGAGGGGAGGGATTTCTGGGACACGAAACAAGCAAATTAATCAAACTTAATATTCACTTTCAATATACTTGAAAGTGTCAAGGTAGGTATCAACTCACAAATTGGACCTTCTTGGGCATCTTGACCTGTGTGACAATACCACCTCTCACGTAGTCTGTAAAGGAGCTAGTGTCACAGATACTGAAGGTGTAAGGACCTGATGACAGAAGACATTACAGCTTTCAACACTTGACTTTAGATCAACTTATGTAAAAATGCATGCTTCACAAAAATGAGCTAGTTATTAAAAATAAATAAGAAAATATCAGCTCATACCTACATTAGCACACTAGGTAAAATGCTAATGTAAAGTAAAACTGTTCATGAAAATAAAGATTTAAGATTAAAATGATTCATTACAACATGTGCACCACAATTTTGTGCAAAACCTGATGATTCATGTTATTCACAGTATGATCTGAAATTCTATTCTCAGAATTTAATCATAAATCAACCATTAAAAATACATTTTTTTAAATGGTTTCTTTTTCACAATTTAACACCATGCCAGGTCTATGCCTAATTATTTAAATATGTATTAAGGTTTTAAATGGCTAATTAAACCTTAAAACCTAATGTGAACAAATCCCTTTTGAAAGAATCAACAGAAAAAGTTATTCTTGTGAGTCTTGACGGACACACCAGTATTGTGTGTACGATCTGATCGATATGCAATTTAACATTTGGATATCTACAACATACACTTATGTTGTTACTTAAATACGGACAAATTATTTTTTAACCCTCTGGTGAAGATATAGTGGCCGATGCGATCGGTATTTGAACTAATGATTGTTGGCTGTCCAAGCAAATATTTTTAAAAGGTCGGCCTGCATAAACTGTAGCAAATGCTTGAACGCTGCCAAATAAAGTCAAGAGGTCCAGACGTCTGGAGCTATTGCACACTGGCCAAGATGATGACGCACATGCTTCCGAACACACAATGAGAAAGTTAAAAGTTTAAAAAATATCCAAGCAACATCCTCTGCCCTGAAAATAACCACATGCCGTTCTGTGTTTCCCAGAGGATTTTGATAGACTTGTGGCGCTGGTGACGTCACAAATTAATTCGCATATTTGTGACGCCATTGTGTCACGTTTGCATCGTGTTACCACTTGATATCTGTTTTTCTTCTTATCTGTGATCCATCACATTATACTGTATTTTACAACTCAACGCTACCAGAATCACTTTAATCACAGCTAAACCCTGATTTATAAACAACATCGTCAGAAAACACTGTACATCTACATTATAGAGCGGCTATGTGCTGTTTGCGCTTTCTCAATAATGCGTTGCTGTATCATGAATTTTAAAAGCAAGTGACAGCTTAATACGCGCAGACAAAGAGGCCGAGGGCTGGTGCACACATGGAGCTCATCGGAAGAGGCCACGCCATTCACAGCAAACAAGTCAGAAAAGAGAGAAGACGCGGAAGTGCTGTTTATCCACTAATCGATCGCAGATATAGTCATTATCATGGCTGGATAAAAAATACAAAATGTGATGCCAAATATACTTGGACGGCCTGCCCAAGTAAATGCATTGTATGAGAAACGCTGGTGTTGTGTAGATATTGTTAGAATAACTCCAACTCACCCAGTGTCTTGATCTCTATTGGATCACAGTTATTGAGAGCTGTCATGCCCTGCACCTCTGTGAAAGTGACATAGTCCCCGCTCTCGAACCCATGGCGTGCTTCATCCAGACACGTGACCACACCAGCACTGTCCTTTACACATGCACAAAGAAAACAGCAAAAGGTTCAGGTGACTTTGCACTAAGATTTTTCATGAATACAGGCAAAAAGAAAAATGAAAGGTCTATCATTTTTATGGTAGGTTTATTTTACCTAATGGAAACCAAATATCTCCCTAAAAAAATCTTTGAAAAATGTATATAAAGGTTATAAATTGATTGGCATTTCAGTCAGTGAAATAAGTATTTGATCCCCTACCAACCAACAAGAATTCTAGCTCCACAGATTGGTCATGTGCCTATATGGACCACAGATTAGTCCTGTCAATTTAAGAAAGGAGTACTAAGTAGTGCTGGGCGGTATGACAATACATTTATAAAACAGTATTTTACAGATTTATACCGGCTCCGGTACACAACGGTATTAATTACCATATATTGATTGAGAGAGGAAATATTGCAGTGGATGGACTTAAAATGCCTTTTATACGGTCATACGGTGAGTCAATATTGTAGAAAAATGCCACTTGTCAGCAAAATGATGCGGTTTATAAAGAGGTTGCATTCATGATGAAGTGAAGGAATCAGGACGCATGACAGTTGCAGTCACAATACAGAACCTTTTAATTTTGCAAACTACTTCTACAATGTAACTACATAATGTAAACAATACCCTTCCCCTATTATAACAGCAAAGTTTAGACTACTTAAATAATGTATGCAAGTTACCTTTGCATGCTATTCAGTTATTAAAGTAAATAAATAGAGAAAAAAGCTCGAAATTATCTTTTTCCTTGGTAGCACCATATCTATGGGTAGCACTGGTGCTCCCAACTTCCAAGAGAATTTCCACCCACCCGAAAATGTATTCCATCCGTCTGAATAGATTAAAAAAATAGTAACAATTTTACCATTAAAACATGCATGTGAGGTCTGCTGTGTTTATATAGTCCAAATGGTTTCAAGATTTCCAGAATTCATATTTTTAAATCATCAAACGAAGGCTTAAATTAGATATGTGAGAGGAAATCGATGTCATCACACTGTCAACCCTCATAGCATACAGAGAAACAGAAAAACTAGTGAAACATGTTATATGCTTATATTGAGCAGTTATGAGGGGAACAAGAGTGAATTGAATATAACGTGCTAGTCATCTGCTGTTCAGCTGTGCGGTGCGCGCTCCCATTTCAACATGAACAGCATATGTAACATTACTGCTCATGCGCAAGACGCATGCGAACATCCAAACGAGTCCATTTAGCGCATGTTTATAATCGAAAAATTAAGATACAGTAGTACCGCGACATAGAAAGACGCATTCTGTATGAGTGGCCGGTCATAGAACAACAGTGAAAAGGGACCCTGCTGAAACAGTGTTGAGTATGTAGTAAAAAAAAGATGCCTGGACCTGTATCTTACATTTCACCCTCTCCACCACCATGTTCAAGACCAAATAGGTTTCAAAGGATGTTTAGCAATTTATAACCTTTATATAATGGTTTTTCCGCAGATTTTTTATATTCTGTCTCTATTGTTTGAAATACACCTACAATAAAAAGTCTTTAAAAGACTGATTCACACATAGCAAAGGGGTCAGACCCGCCTCCTCAATAAGATAAAAGTGAATCAGGAGCAATCTGAGAGCAACTCTGAGCAAAGAAAAGAAAAACACTTAAGCTAACACTCCTATGTAAAAGTTAAGCTAAATTACAAGCTTTCTTAGACGCTTTAAGAACACGGCCCAGGTGTTCCAATGTCTGAAAAGTAGATTGTGGATACCTTCAATATCAACCATGATATAAAATTGTCAGATTGAGGCTCAAGCTGACAGTTCTTACCTTTGTGATCATTGAGATCATGGCGCTCAGAGGCTGCTCTCCGTTGGTGTCCAACACAACCATATCATCTCCGAAATCACAGAACAGTTGCCTACACAATACAAACACTTTAGTAAAAAAAAGAAATCAACAGACACCAGAAATGTCTAGCAAACATTTATTTAAAAACTACTCAACCAATACAGTTGATTTTGACATTTTATAGCGGATCCTTATTAAGAAAACACTGCATACTTCTGAAGCTAAAATGAAAGAAACAGTAGACAACTTAATGTTTTTTGTTTGGGTTCAGCTTTCCTAATTCTTTCTTTAACTTGGGCTAAAATTTTATTTTCAGTAAAACACAGGTTAGAGTTTTTTGTTAATTAACATACAGGATGTTCAATGTTTTACATTGTTGTATGAAGAAGCAAACAATTTTTGGAAAATGTTCTTAGAAATAAATTTCTAATAATTCTATTGTATCGTAAAACCAGAATTGTGTATCGTAATAAACCATGAGCTAAGTTAATGGTTACACCCTTAGTGGAAGCTTTTCTTACCCAAACAGCCCGCGTGTGTCAGCCACTATAAACTTGATGTTGTTACTGTGGCAAAACTCCCCAATGCGCGTCTGTTCTTCCAGACTGCAGCTGGTCAGCACCACAACCTTGCCAATTACAAACACCAATTAAATCAAACACCGTTCATCATTAACCACTGGAATGTTATTTATGCACGTGGGAAAAGTGTCCACGTGTTCCACTGCGTGAATACTGCAGTACCTGAAACTGGGTCAGGTATTCATTGGTGAGGGTGCCAGTGTAGGCGGTTACGGGCACATAGCTGTTGAGTTCTGCCAGTCGAGTCTGGCTGACCTCGGCACGGTTCTTCCCGAGATCGTCTTCACGCAAGTAAAACTTAAACACAAACACCATATTAGTCACACACCATGAACAGAAAGCTGTAAATTGAGAAGTTTTGATAATATAGCCTACATATTAGTGGTGAAACAGATCGCATTTAATCCGTGATCTATACGGATTGTACTCTACGGTTCAGTATACACGTGACCCGTGGATTAATGAGGTTTTCACCATTGAGTAAAAGATAGTTTTGGCACACACACGCTCCCTCCCTCTCATCAGTATTCAGTTTAAGTACAATTTTAAAAGCGCACTCTCGCATAACGTAACTACTATGGTTACTTTAACAACTTTAAAGTATTTTTTTTATTCAATTCTTTAACACCTTATATAAGCGCCCCTATTTTTGAGCATTTTATTGATTGCAAAAACAAGTTTTTATAGTCATTATAATTAGAGATGCACCGCTTGCAAACTTATTGACCGATTCCGGTTTCCAATTCAGTTTTAAGTAAAACCTGCCGATTGCAATTTTTGCCTGTTTTAAAGTTTCTATCTACAAACTATAATTGACAGTACAAATATAAAAGCATTTTTACATTTCGGATAATTTTTTTACACATTGAACGACTGGAACAAAAGTTTAGCATCACTGTTAGCATACATACCAAGTATAATGAGCAATGAGAGATGAACTACCATGCAACTTTTTGCATGTGCACGCGTGCATTCAGCAGATATGAGAGACGCGTGTCAGTCAGCGTGTACGGTGGACCCACATGAAAGTTTATACGAGCCGTGAAAGACAGGCTGTACACAATCACATTTACATGTGGCTTTGAATGTACTGACGGCAGTGACGCTATATCGCCTGGCAACAGAAGATCGGCTTGGAATCTGGAAGACATGAGACTGACTGGCCAGTCACAGGTCTCGGCTAATCATGTCATAAACTGTCCAATTCCGGTCTCTGGCAAGTCAATCAGTGCACCTCTAACTATAATAATAAAACTATAATGAGCATTTACATTAGCTGATCCGAAAATGACCCGATCTATGATCCAAAATCTGTCAAATTGAGTTTTGTGACCCAATACTACATTTCTAGTCATTGTATTGTTATTAACACAACAATCACTTTATGTAATTTTGTTGTCTCATTTTGTGTTAGTCATTTAAACATGCTTGCAATGTCAAAATGTTCAATGAAGCATCTGATTCACATTCACGTATTTATGCTCGACTCATGACTAATTACTGACCTGTGATGAAAGGTCCCTCCACTCGGCCATGCCCTTGTCGTGCACAGTCACACTCTTGACTCCGCCCAGAATTACATTCTTTGCTATCTCTACACCCAAACCTCGCTGCCCTGAGATCAGCACATTGGACTTTTGCATGCGCTTCATAGCCTCATGGCCCAGCACATACCTGAGACAAATGTTAAAATTAGCAACCGCTCATGACCAGGTCTCTCTTATTTATTTGAAAAGAACAATGATGCATTAAAATTAGAAAGTGAAACCCACAGTTGTCTGGAATACAGGCCCTCATCAATCTCAGCATCATTTCCATTCTTAGCCATGCCCTACGGAGAACAAATTAACAGTTAATGCACTATAGTTAAACATGCGCCCTCACAATAACAGACAGACATTCAACAAGTCACATCTGATGGTCTGATTGTGAAAAGATTTATATGATGGGTAGTGTGGTTTGATTTAAGTGAGCATACGTTAGCTGGTGTGTGTGACTGTTCGGTTCTGACAGAGTTAGAGGAGGAGCAGTGGGATCCCGTCTTCGTCTCTGATCCTGACACGCGACGCTTCTTGGACAGCGGCGAGCTGGACATCTAAAGAGAAAAACTGAAAACTCAGCTTCAGTATTTTCCAAATTGATAGAATGAGCATGTAATGTCTGATTATTGCATACAGAGGCTGCAGATCACATGAAACCTGCAGATAATATAAAGCAGACTGTGTATTGCAGCACACTTAATATAATCAGTGCTGGTTTTTAATGAAAGAAACAATCAAATTAACATAAGGAGAAATTACATTCAAGCAGAAGCTTTTGTCCCACTAAAATAGCAACACTTGGGTGGTACTTTAATGTGCACACATCTGGATAAAAATAGCACTACAAACAGTTTATATTATAGCTGAAACTGCATTATTAAAAGGTACATATTTTAGGATCTTGCAATACAATTTGAAGGGCATACAAATTCTAGTAACATTTTAAGGGTCTGAACTTTTAAAGCACAAGCTTCCATTTCCTTAAAAAAGGGCACAAAACAAACAATGACTTATGTCTTAAGGAGAGCCATCTCAACTCCATTTGTTGGGTATTACTGCCTCTAGTTTGGATATAGAAAATACATCAATCAAAAGCATGCGTCCGTTTTTGTCAAATCCATAACACGTGCATTTCCCTCATCTTAAATAGAAAGCATGTATGATTTTATCTTTTTCTGATGTCTGAACTACAACAGGGATTTAGGAAAATATAAACAGTGTTCAAAATATTGATGAATAACATTTCACATTTTGGCAGCAGATATCACACTGATAATGCTGGAATTACCCTATTAAGCTTATAATAATAGTTATAAATGTAGTGTTTCAGCACTGGACAGTTCCTTTACAATAAAGAAAATAAAATAAATTGTACCACAATGTAGTTTAGTCAGTCTCACTCGTCTATAAACCAAGGCTAAAAATTTGAAGAAATGAATGACAGTGTCACCTACAGAAACCAGCAAAAGAAAAACTGACCCAGAAAACACCAAGCCAACTTCAAATAAAAAGTCGATTACGTATTAATTTGAAAGATCTTGTCTTCTTTTTTTTCCCAAAGTGTATTTGAAAGAAGGTGATTTGCCTTTACACAACTACAGATTTCTGCCGCAAGATGAAGCTCCTCGGCTATAAATAGCTCACGGGCCGAAGCATCGTGTTTATTGTGGAAAGCTCGTGCATCCACTGACTCGCCCATTCAGCCTTTAACAAAACCGCTGATTCATTAAAACACAACTGCAGTGTGGCTTTTCCACAAACACAAGCTTTATTGTGCTTGTCATTCATGCTACGAATTTGATCAAATATCAACGCATGGTGCGATTAAACGCACTTTTAATAAATCATTTACTAAATTCACTAAATTTGGGTGGGCGGAACACTGGGAGAAGCGCTGTAGTTTAAAATGCCGACATCAGAAGCGAAACTTACTTTTTATTGCTTTATCGTTCAACTGTACGCGAAACATACAGTAGCTTCTAGAAACGGTCCAACCGACAAGCTGGCATAAAGCGGAAATTCCGCATGCCGGTGCAAGAGTGCACTCGTTCGGTATAATACCGTTACAAGATAATGCACATTTATAACTCAACAACGTCTAGAAACAACATTACTTTGCGTAACGTTAGTTAATCACCTACAGCACGTGACTTTATAACTTCTCTATTAGATTAGGATTTTTAAATGTATAAAATTAACGCTCAGAAAGAAAAGTTTGATGTAAATTATTTTTGAAACGTTCAAGGTTAAGTTGAACTAATGACGTAACTATTCTTAAAATAAACGAAAATGCATGTCTTGAATAAGTCATGTTTCAATGGCGCGATTTTTTTTCAGTCGCCCACCCTCACCTCACCGAAATCGAAAGAGGAATAATCCGAGTGCATGACATAAGCAAAAATATAACGTCTAACGTTACGAGAACTGTTAGCTCAACGTGAGCTGTAAATACTGCTCGGTCTTACTCAGTTCTTCGCTTTTATTCAACGGGAAAACTGCATATGCTATATGTCAATACATCAAATATTAAGATCAAACCGAACATCAAACGCTTAGTTTATTTTAAATTAACGTTACCAGGAAGATCATCTATCAAGAGGGTTTCTTGGACCCCTACGGCACTGTTAGCTAGCCTGCTATATGCTTTGTATTAGTTGGTGCATGCAGTTTACACAGCCTGGTTTTAGGCCCAAATTAGCTGTCACAATTCGCATGCTAATGACTGAATGAAAGAATTCGGCGCTTGTACAAAAGAGACGATCCGATAGGATTGTCAATTATAACACCTGGACTACACGGGTGCTGTCGGGGAAATAAACCATAACAACACACATTTAAGTAACGTTAGGCAGCTGCTCGCACTGAGTTAGCATGTTGAGAGGAATGATTCGGCTCTTACCAATAATCCTTCTCAGTCCACGCTCAGTGTCAGCAAACCGCTCCTCGTGTGAAACTAACTCGCGGATTGCAGGCTGATTTAGATGAGATGATGAAACGAAGACAGCACGAAAAGCGCTGGGCGAGATGCTGTGATTGAATCCCCTTAACTATCCTGCCGAGTCACTGTCGTCCGGTTTGCACCCTGTCTGTTTCGCGTTTCTGGTTTTGTTTCTGCGAACGGAACAAAACCAAAATGGCAGCTGTGCTACGGGGCGGAGCCGCTGGGATAAAAGGAACAGGAAAAGGCGGCCTCGCAGAGTGTGCTGCAATCCTCTGCGGTCACTCATTGGCTAGCCTACCCATGACATTACGGAAAAACCCGCCCACTTTAAATCCTCACTGAATATGCTGGGACACTTGAGGCTAGTGTGACCCCGTCTCAACTGAATATAACTTGCCCAGAAATATCTTTAAAAACATCCGTGCCATTGTTTTGTCTGAAGACGCACAACAGTAATGTATTATTCTTAGGCATTTTTATTAAAGCAACATAAATATCTCAATTCAACTAAGGCGTAGTCCTGTCTGTGAAACCGGGCCTTGAATTGACACTTTGGTGCATATTGAACTGAACCAGGCAATCTATCGTCATAAATCTTCCAATAAAACACTCAGCCCAAGCTATCAAGCTTTATGGAGTCATTTGGCTGTAATGAACAGACACTGCGTTTGTGTACAGCATTTTAAAGAATAATATGGTTTAAAGACTGAAGAAAATAATTAACTTATTTGACTGAATTAAAAACGGCACCAAACTGCATGCCTCCTTGACAAAAACACATCATCTGCAGGAAGTTAAAAGTAAGATTTATTGGATGGTTACAATTAATTGCCAAAACAAACTGTTGATAGTCTGTGTTCTTAACTCTATATTTTACGAGCTTGTGAGAAATAACCATCCAAATAAGCAGAATACCAGCAGGTTGCTGGCAGAGAAATCAATGCTTATTGGAAGTTCAACAGCCATTCAGTGAACAAAATGAACACTAAAGAGGTTTAAAGCGTGTTTGACTGTTAACATTACCAAAACCTCTGCTTGTTGATATGTGACTGTGTAAAGTAGGTCACAAATATTTACCAAGGAAGGAGCAGACATACTTGACAAGCCACGAGGGAAAACCATTTCACTCATGCTGGTGGTGAGAGGAAACGAGTGGATTACATAATGAAACATGACAATGTAATGATTGTCTGTAAAAATCATCCAAAGTTTTTCTTTATTAACCCCCTTACTGCAATGATGCGTTAATAACTTCTAAAGAGCTCTCTTAAAGCCACACGTGCAAGATTTGTACCTGCATCAATAAACCGTAAAACTGTCTCTTGACAGGGGCTGCTAAATTAGGGCTTAGGCATGGGCTTCCTTCTTGTTAATGAGAGGAATAACCGATGGGGGATGGGATGTTACCTTGTGACAAAGGCCCAAGTGGGCCGCTAATTCTCGCATTTGATGCATTAAAAGGACAAACGTGCGAGCTCACACCCTGCCCGAGTTCACTGTTAAGCAGGTACAAATAATGTAGACAACCCACAACACCTTCCTTCAAGGCACCTGCACTTGAGAGTGGAAATGCCGCACGTTGTAGTGTGAGCCATTTAGCGCCATGTAAAACACCTTCTTGAGATGAAACTATCAGATTTGAAAGCTTTCAACAAAAACAGCATCGAATGATTTCATAAAGCGTCATTTATGAAATGAAGTGTATTGCAAGTATTTTTACAGAACAGACTACTAATGCCCAAGGCCACACAAACTGAATGAGGTTTGATCAAGCCTGAGAAATAACGCAGTGAGTACCCCATATTCAGACAGTTTATTGTATAATTGTAAAGCTTTAAATACTTTTTAAAGACCGTCTTTCTAAGTACTCTAAAGATTTGGGACCAGCTTGCCAACTATGTGTCAGATTATCTGGCTATCTCTCAAAGCTGCTAGCTCTGGGAAACGATGCGAGGAAGCAACACTGGCATGCCGTAGACGTTGTGCGCGGCTCCACTGATAACATTAGCCTGTGAAAAACGAAGCTCGTTAGCTTAGCACACTCTTCCAATGCATGAAGGGATTCTGAAAAACAAGCCAAACCATATGACGTGAGAACTTTTCGCAAACATGATGATATCTTTTAGCCTTGGCTCATAATACACGCATGGAGGCGCATTGTCTTGAGCATGTGGTAAACTGGCTCTTCTTAAAGTAGCCAGTGCAGATTTATAGCCAAATTGTTGCGTATGGTTAGCCTACCGTAGCGGCAAAAACTTGTCTGTTGCTAGCAGCAATAGTTTTCTCATGGACACGTTAGCTATTTAGCATTAGCTAGGCACATAAGTATGCAGAACTCACCACATCCGATATGACTTGGCCTCTCCACGGTACTGAATACGAAATACCTCGCAGGCAAAAGATAAACAACAGAAAACGTCAAATCAAACCGTTTCTATAACTTTATCCCTGGAAGTGGCGGGAGCTCCGTGACTTTCCAGTCTGGACGGTTGCCTAACCGGCTATTCCATGTACCGTTAACAGTACTCTCTCAGTTCACGAGCGTAGTACCAACATGTGCAGAGTTTGAGTTGAGAATGTCCTATTATTTAAGATACATGGATGCAACACAAACGCGTTTTTGTAGTTGACGGTCAAATACAGTCCCTCGGCAGCAAACGAGAGGCTAAACGTTTCACGTTTTTAGTTGAAACAAGCGAAATCGTGTAATTCTTATGAACATCGACCTAGTTTGTGATATATCTTAATTGCATCTTTGAAATATCCCCACGAAGTTACACAATGGACTCGCCCGGAGCGTGGCTTACGCTGTGGACTATGGGAAAAGAAGTTTTTAGACGCTAAACTGCTAGTTGGAAATCATATTAAACGCTATACCTTTATTGTGTACATCAAAACGATGCTACTCGCAGAACGCGCACGAAGTTTAGATTTTCCTGTCTGTGACTGTGTTTAATAGATTTTAAGGACACCCTAAACTCCGTGAATGTAAAGTAAATAGCAAGCGTCTTTGTGTTAGCCCTGTGCACGGTGTCCTAAGCAAATGTAGCACACTTGCTGAAGAATGGTGTAAGTTGAACTTGACGATGTTCGTTACAATTGTCATTCTTTTACCAGAGTTTACAAACCGTGCCAAATAAACAGTCTATAAAACTATATGGTTTGATCAGAGATTTATTGAAATTTCCACATAGAGTGCAAAAATAGCTTGAAAGAATATTCACATCACCAAAACTATAATATTTAGGAAAGTGGAAGCAACAGTTACATTTCACATACATTTGCAGCATATACAGTAGATATGAGATATTTTAAGATATATTAGCAAAATTACTATTATTCATCATCATTTGAGAAAACATAGCAAGGGGGTTAGAATTAAACACAGAGATGGACAATTATAACTGCCAGAATAAATAAATGAAAAATAAATAAAAGAGCAAATGCTACTCTTCTGTTTGCCTGTTCTGTTAGAATTGTTATTTCCCATCAATAAATATTGTTGTGTATGTCTGAGACTTACAGAAAGGTCTGTACAATTTGAGAGTATGTAGACTATAGATTGAATTGTCATTGAAATACTACAGAAAGTAGAAAGTATGCACATGCACTGCTTCGAACTTCACTATCTTAGAGCAAAAATCCAAGACGGATGAAGTGAGAAAATAAAAATATCCCCCAAAGTCACTGCTTGGTGAAGAGAACATTTTTGCTGTTTAATTAAAGGTTATGTTTTTACCCAAATTGATCTTGCATCCAAGTAAACCGTGTCAAGCTTGCATTCTCAACAGGACATAAGAACTATGCTATCATCAAAGATAGTGTTGAGTTATTCACAACCAGTTAAAGTAGACTTTACTGTTGGATTTTATAATAGAAAATATTGTTCTGCCTCAAACCTCTAAGACACTTTCCTCTTTAAACATAAAAAAGCTGCTTATCAGTTAAACAAAATCTCCTAATATTTCAACTTGAACCCCAAAACATTGTACAGCCCCCAAAGGTATGCTCTAATTTCATGTCAGAAACCCTCAGGCAAAAGATTTTATTTTAGTTGGTTGACCTACTTCACTGTTGAGTCTACACATTCTTATAACATATTTACAACCCCTTTCCTCACACACTTCCCTTTGGTGACTGGCCAGGCCGCATTGTATCCCGTTGGCCATCACTGTTATCTTCATCAGTGGTTGGATGGCTGTGACCCTGGACTTGACTGGGTGGAGAGGGTGGTGGGTAAGAGGGAGGGGGGATAGTTAGATGTGGTAGAGAGGGCATCGTTGGACGTGGTGTCGTAGGTAGAGGCGGAGGGGTGGAATGATGTTGTGTTCGAGGTCGTGGTGAAGGTGAAGAACTGGCGCTCCTGGCTCTCGGCAGGTTCTCGGGATGATCGCTGATCTGCTCTAGCAATGAAGGCATGTCTCCCTCGATCTTCTCCAACACGGCAGCCATTTGCTTTTCTATTTGTTCAATTACGCTGTCCATTTGCCAATCAGCACTGGCTCCACCCCCTGGTTCGAGACCACCGTACACAGGCCCGCCACTAACAGAATAGGTTGGACAGTATGAGCTCCCATATCTAGACGCACCGTGGATCTCTTGTACATCCTGCATAAATTCTTTTTTGTCACGGCCAAGGCTTGATGACCCGAATCCTTCATATGTACACTGGATGTTTTTCACTGACTGGCTACCCTTGTCTGTTTTTGCTTTCTTTAGATCTTTTCTCTTGGGGTTAACCTCTCCGACAGCCCCAACTTCAACTGGCCTCTCTGCTACTGCCTCTGGAAGTTGTGTTTGACACCAGCTGCTCGGCTGTACATCTGACACCGTTTCTGTCTTATGCTCTTTTTTAACAGACTGTTCCTTTCCAGTTGATACCGTAGCAGTTTTCACATCAGAACATAAGCCATGATCCATAGAGAGATTGGCAGCCATTTTACGCAGATTTGGCGTCTCAGGGAAAGATGACGATTTCTTCTCAACATTGCCGACAGGAACAGTGTTCTCTCTGCTCAAGGTTTTCATGGGCTCGAATGGTGCTGATTTCTGGCTCACTTCTGCTGATGCTTTCTTCTGGCCTACAGCAACGTCCTTTTCGTGAGTTCCTTCTGTAGACTCATCTTTCTTCTGCTCCTCTCCTTGTTTTAAAGAGCTGTGTGATTTGGCAAGTGGCTCTGCAAGTTCTGAAGGCTCATTCTCTGCTTTTCTGTGTCCTGATTTCGCTTCTTGATTCTCCCCGGGTTTGCTTTCAACGGACACCTCATGTGACATGTCCACAGCCGAGTCTGTTTGTTTTCCTTTACCGTCTAATGGTTCTGCTCTGACCCCTTCACCTTGGCCCTCTACCGCTCCATCAGAAGATCCCATTTCTGAGGCTCTGAGACGCTGCATGAATGTGGTGACACGAATTGCTTTCTGTGAATGAAATGAAGAACCCAGACACTTAGTATTCAACTGATTATCTCTATAATATTCTTTGCTATAGAGTTGAAATGCATTGTTAACATTTTAGAAGTCTGTGGTACTCTTGAAAAAAAAAGAATTCCTCAATAGTTAAAGGGATACTCAAAAAATATTCAGTCATCATTTACTCACCCTTGAGTTGTCTAAATGTCTTTGTTCTGATGAACACCGTGAAAGATACTTGGAAGAATGCTTGTAACCAAACAGTTCTTGGCCACCATTGACTACCATAGTGGGAAAAATGTCAATGGGAGTCAAAAGTGACCCAGAACTCTTTGCTTACATCTTTAAAAATATATTATTTTGTGTTCAACACAACAAATAAACTTTCCTACTATGGTAGGTATTGGTGGCCAAGAACTGTTTGGTTACAAGCATTCTTTCAAATATCTTTCTTTGTGTTCATCAGAACAAAGACATTTATACAGATTTGGAAGAACTTGCGGGTAAGTAAATAAAGACAGAATTTTCATTTTTGGGTAAACTGTTCCTTTAATAAGCATTCTTTCCTTGTTTTCTTATACAAATATATAAAACAATCATAAATCAAGATACTTTATACTAACATGACGAGGAAAGTTACCTAAGATATCTAGTCTTGTTTTATGAAAGAAAATGTCAGAATTAAGTGAGTTTATGTTTAAAACAGGAAGAAAATCTCCCTATTGTGTAAGCTTGAATTTAGTTTTATTCAGATTTTTTGCCTGTTTTATACATAAACTCTCAAATGTTTTTGTAGGTGTACTATAGGACAAGACAAAAATGAAAGAAATACACTTTTTGCAGTGTAGCAATTTTCACTCGCCGTATCTCATATGAAATATTTGATACTAGTTGGATTGTTCCTAGACCTTAAAATGAGTTATATTCCCAAAGAAAGCACACATACTGATAACATTTACTGTATATCTTAAATGGACTGTAGGAATAGAAGCATGTGCCAAATGCATAAATGTATTTTTGCTGTTGCATCGCATATAAATAGGAAATAGCGGTATGAGCGTTGCGTTTTTTGGCAACATGTCAAGTTCAAACTTTAAATTTTAAAAACCTGTCTCAAGACCCTCAGTTGTTTTTGAATAAAAATAAATGACCCTCCAATCCAAAGTCCTGTCCACCTGATCTTGATCACTGAAAATGACTCCCTAACCATCATGAAATTAAATATGAGAGCACTTCCTAACACACAAACACAGGGACAACTCCTCATACAGACACACACACGTGACACTACAATGAATATTCAATTTGGAGATTTGTTTGAGTGAATGAAGGACTGACTGGAGCTCGAGCTGGAATATTGAGGACACTGTGAGTTAAAGCCAGACTGCGTATGATTGAATGCACATGGGACCAGCTGGGCAGTGATAAATTTGTTAGTTACTGGTGTGCAGATACAGGGAGGCTTAAGTACAGGGAGAGTCTTTCCAACAATCAGACTTGAACTACATATTTCCCACGTGTTGTTTGTAGAAACAGGTCAGGCCATGAGACACTAAAGCCATGATGCTAGAGGAAATATGAGTGCCCAAGTGAAAGATTGTACTGTATGCGAAAAGAATCTCTGCCTCTAGGCTGACCCGACAATAACAGTACCTTCAAGTCCTGGGTTTCACATGCAAGGAAAAAGCAAACATGAATATAATAATAATCAGAAGAATTTTTGTGAAATGAAACAACTGATTTATTGGCAATACCATCTTTACAGTAAAAGACCTTATCCTGTGGCCTACAACTAATTGTCCTGTTTGCAAGAAAAGTAAGTAATGCAATCATTCAAGGAAAATGGCAAACTGCAAATGACAGTTGTGTGATATTAGCTTTGTCTTACCCTCCACTTGGCCTTTGCAAAATTTTTCTCAAATTGAGCACACACGCCTGCCTTTAAATTCTTTTCCGAAGCCCCATTTCCAGCGATCCTGTTTATAATAAACGCAAAAAACAACATTTAAATCAAGCTTTTCTCAGTACACTGCAAATATTGCATTTATTTGTGAAAAGCACATACTGTATATGTGTGTGCTCTCTGGGTGTTCACATGCTTTTGGCCCTGGACTAGTGTTAAGTATTTGTCGCCTTACCATTCATGCAGTAGCGCATTTTGTGCAGTAATTCTCAGCATCTGGTCAACGTCCATCAGTCTACACACCAGCTCTTTTGCTGTGCCACACGACAAAGAAGAGATTAATGTTTAAATCACCAAGAATGATTTGAATTATTCGCAAAGTCAGGAACTTCTCAAATCCCGATCATAATACCAGCAGGTGAAATCTCGTCCCAATACGGCGAATCAAATTCAAATTCTCCACCAACAATACGGCAGAAGATGATCCTGTTGTGCATGTCTGTGTTCTCCTCCTCCGTTTCATCATAGAAGGGGGGGTTTCCAGACAACCTAAAAATCAGTCGTCTGTGATTTGTACTGTGTCCTGCTGTTTTGCATGACACATTCTCACAGGCATCATTAAGTGTTTAATTATGTGTAAAGACGTGCTGTAGAATTTGCACATAAACTTTTTTGAAAATGTTTTAAAGGGCCAAATAACAGAACAAATATAGCTGAGAATCCTATTTACAGTAATACAACTTACAGTATGTACATAATGACCCCCACAGCCCAACAATCGACAGGCCTTCCGTACCGATGACGAGCCACAACTTCAGGGGCTGAAAGGTTAAGAAAGAGTTAAGTAAACCTGATCTCACCCTATATACAAATAATTTGCTAAATAACAACATGAGATACCAAGGTACTCAGGTGTCCCACACGGCTCCGTGATCGAGCCGTTCTCAAACCTGGACAGGTAGAAATCCCGCAACACAACTTTGTTGTGGTTACTCTCTCTATAGTACATAAGGTTCTCCAGCTAAAAGGACAAAAAGCCAAGGTTTATAAAATGTTTATTTAAAAAATCTATACTTTCATTTACAAGTGATAATAAAAGGAATGACAGGGCATTAGGCCAAAGTATGATTGAATAAAATATCTCTGCATCATTTTTACTTTTTTAGATGGTCAGTACAGAGCAGGAACGCATCCCTTCACCTGCTCTCAGTGCAAAGACAGAGCTTTACTATAACAATATCCATTTCTGAAAACACACTGCCAACCATGTGTAATAATAAAGCCTTGCTTAGGAAATTTCAGGCTCATAAACCCTGCTGTTGCTCTTAGACAATGATTCTCCACTTCATTGTATTATGTACCCCTAAAGCCCTGTAACACTCAAGTACCCATAAACTCACACCAAAACTAAAATGTGTTTCATTAAACTCCTATAATACTGGATTTGCATTCAAAACAACCATATGTTTATATCAACTTGATTTAATTAAGATTAATATAACAATCTTTTGACTGCTGTTTAAGCACCCGCTTTAACCTTCTGAAGTAAAACCCTGTGGTACATATACAAGCGACGCTGTTGCACAAAAGGAATGCAAATATTGCAGAGCAACAACCTACATTTCTGACAAGAGAAAATATTTGTTATTAAACTAATTAACACTAGGGTTCTGAATACACCATGTCTCATAATCCATCTCCATTTTTGAAATTTAATCAGATGCATGCATACAGTATTAATAGAGAATGTCTGATACCAATATTCAACACAGCATGATGCAATTGATGCAGGAATGATTGCTCCATCTTTGTGCACTAGAGGGCACTACAAACACACGTTGTCTCATGACAAACAGCCTTATACCCTTAATGACTTTAGCATGAAGCATTAGAACCACAGGGGAATGCAATACTGTGTATTTATTTCAAATTTGTTTTGCACATTAAGGACACCCACAGGGAGAATCTGCAAGATTACAGTCATACAGTATTATGAGTAAAAGAGGATTAGGTGTTTGATTAAAAAACCTGATTGCATTGAATGGTTTGCAGATCGGCACCAACATGTACACACAAAATAAACACTAACATGTGTAAATGGATAACTTTGAGATGCAATCGCTGAATCTTTGCATTAAATGTGCATAAAATGAAAACAAAGAAATGCTCTGCAAATCTTTTTTGTTTTATTTATGCACCCAGTTTCAGTTCAGTGAATATCTTAAACATTTCAAGTATAAACAACATAACTGCAAACCCACCTTTAGGTTTCTGTGGACTATGTTGAGGGAGTGAAGATAGGCCACAGCTTCCAAGACTTGACGGATTACATTGGCCGCATCTCTCTCTGTGTAGTTCCCCTGATCTAATATCCAATCAAACACATCTCCACCTGTGGCCCTGTCACGAAAAAAAAAATTATTGCAAAGTTTCCTTTAATGCTTCAGTACTCATTATTTTTAAACACAAGAAATATATCATATATAATCACAATTCAATGTAACAAAGAGTTCAAGCATCCAGGTTCATGTTTCACTTTATGTTCAGGTCATAGAAATAGCACATTCTAAGGTAATAAAAACATAACACGTAAGGTCTTTAAAAGGTCTTTATACACATCTGAAGACATTTTGTGTATAATATAGCATTTCTGTCAATAGATCCTCCAAAACGTTACACGTAAATACTTTTAATTCCTTAATACACATCAAATTTCAAAACTTCCGGTATGTTATACATGTGAATCTGGAGCTTAATATTTTGGCAGAGATCTGCATGTGAGAAGCAAACGCACAAATGTAACAACTGACAGAACTGTGATAATGCTCTTAAACTGTCAAGATTTTTTCTTCTCAACAACACATGAATCCTCCCTAGAGAAAACAAGAATAAAACAGATATTTAACGTGTAACATCAGCTTTACAAGTTCACACAACCGCGTAGTTTTTATTCCTGCTCCAGAAGAATGTGTATCACAAAAATAAGAGACCGCTCCAAATTGTTATTGTTTTGGGATTATTATTGCTGTTGGATCATTCCTATGATAAGTTTTGATTAGAGAGAGAGAGAGAGAGAGAGAGAGAGAGAGAGACAGAGAGAGAGAGACAGAGAGAGAGAGACAGAGAGAGAGAGACAGAGAGAGGAGTCCTTGGCCTCCTGAAAGAAACTGTAGAAACATGACTTATCACAGCAAACAGAGGTCAGACTCACAGCTCTTGTATGATGAAGAACTCTTTCCTGGTCTCGAATGCATCAATCAGCTGGAGAATGTTTGGATGTTTGACCCTGAAATAAAAACATCACGACAGAGAGTTGAATAGACTCTTTTTCATGAATTTGTCGAATGTCTCTCAAATTTTTGCACTGCCAAAACAGTGAGAGAGGACATGGACAAAAATCACACCAAGGGCAATGCATTCATACCTTCTCCATATTTCATACTGTCTCCCTCTACCCTTTCTTAACTATCATGTTATGTTCCAATGGATTTAATATAAGTGGTCCCAGAGACCTCAATGGTGTGTGAAAAAATAATAATAGCAGTTAAAATTTTAGTGACTTAATCAAAACCCAGCAGGCAGATATTTTTAAAGCCTTTCCTCACTGTTGTACCACAAAGCATATTTATGAATAATATGCTTCATTTTAACATGATTCTTTTTTCATTCAATTGTTTTTTTACTGATCTAATAGATATCTGATTATAAACAGACCAAATGTCCCTCCAAGAGTCCTCAGATGATCGCCACAGGAGGCGCATACAAGATGTGACTCGCCCAAGTGTAAATGCATCTGGTTGTTCAGGCAGGAACAGTAGATTTGTTTTCCTTTTGCCGAATCACATTTGTGCATCCGAGCGTTGACAGAATAGCAATCTGATCAATCAACATGCATGAAGTGACTTGTGCAAACCGTGCAATTTTACCGTAATAAAGAAACAATGTTGAAACAGTACAGGAAATCTAAATAAACAACAGTTTATGGAGGAGCGTTCTTGGTAAACACCTGTCACAGAATTCATGACATTTGTTCATAACCATCCTCTCTGAGACCCCAAACAGATTAGGAAAACTCATTAGGTATCATCCAGACACCTCAATGTTAAAGATATTAAAATGGCCTTGAGGTCCGTTGGACCCAAACACAACATGAGGATTGAAATCTCCCAGCTGGTGTCTCAGATCAGCCCTCTAACAAACTCTGCATCATCTGCTGATGCTTCCAGTTCCCCCACATACATTTTCAAGATCATGATCTCGTTCTTGGCAGCCTTGCGCACTTTTCTGCCATCCTTCTTCAGGAATTTCTTGCACACATAGACCTTGTCCGTCTGCCGTTCCTTTACCAGACACAGCTCGCAGAATTCTTTCCTGCAGAGAGAGAAAGGACACGAGTGACGCATTTTGCGCTACAGTTAATGCCAGACAGTTCTTAATAATAATGTAATTCATTTAAATCCAAACACATTCTAAGTAAATGTTTAATGGGGTCATTTGTCTGTAATTGATGGATTGGCTTTTTTAAGGATATGATGACAGATCTGCATACTCACGCCTTGAGAACCTGTCCAATCTCGTATTTGTCGGTGATCTCAGACAGGCTGTTGTATGTCCGCCCATCTCGCAAAGCAAGGCACCCAAATGGCATGACAGCATCCACCTGTCCAGAAGCAAATGCACACACATACAGATCACTCTCAATATAACTAATGTCAGTCTAGAAGCGGACAGCCTGGCCTTGCGGAGACGGGTCCCAAGCAGAACTAGTGAAATGCTATTAAATGCTATTTAAGTGATATTTATGGTGCAACCCTGTTGGTGAAATTTGAGTCTGTCTGAATACAATAAAATGCATCATGATCCTATTAAAAAATGGTGTATAAATTGCTTGAATTTTATTAACTGGAATGTTTAATTGTTGCAGACATTTAGACGTACACTCTGGCATTTATCATCTTTCAAATACACTTAAAATTATACTTTTAAGACATATTCTTTGTTAAATAGTTTTCCTAGCATAAATTAGCTAGACAATCTCTCATTATTTGTGTACACATATGTCATTCCAAACCTGTTTGACTTTCTATGTTCTGCAAAAGAAGATATTTTGAACAATGTTGGTAACCAAACAACACTAAACTCCATTAACTTCCGTTGTATGGAGACATTTCTCAAGATATCGTCTTTTGTGTTACACAGAGGAACATTTCAAATGACACGAGAGTAAATAAATGATGATAGAATTTTTTGTCTGGACTACCCCTTTACATACCGTATTTGTTAAAAAAGAAATAAAAAAAAGATCAAAATAAAATAAATCTCAAGCAACAATCAGTCAACTCATTTTTGTATCATATTCTCCAGAATTGATCTGATGTTTGTCACAACGGTCAAGTGAAAATGGTTGAGAGCGACGAGACAGATGGTTGCGATGATATATTTCTCCGTGCAGGGCAGCAAAAGATCTTTAAGATGGCAATGCTGATGGTTATCAGTGAGAAAGAGGCTGATAGGAGTGATGAACGGCATAGAGAGCCCTGGACTGCTGGTTGTGTAATCCAGCTCCTGCCTCTAATCCCTAATCCCTCACATGGATCTATGCAAGGAAAGGACAGAATACAGTAAGGGAGGTTGGGAACTAGTAAAATATTTCATAACCCTAACACTGGAAAAATACAGAATTTATCTGATATGAAGCTCTGAAATGTAAATGTTTTGTTCTGTCGAAACCGAAATCGTAAAGGCAAATTACAGGGGCACTTCTGAAGTTTAGCTATCCAGCTGTTCATCCTGAGGCAATAACAACGAGGCGTTCTCATAACAATTAGTTGTTTTTGCATAGCTATTTATGTTACCTGCCTTCTGGTGGCACAAAAACAACCCGATAATGGTCAATTAAAATGATGGTCATAATTTGAACGTGACAGGCGTGTAAAATGAACATGACAGACAAGTCCTGACAATGATGCCTTAATGAAGACCGCCACATTATCAATTATATTTATTTATTTTACAACTTACTTCAACTTATACAACGGATACATTTGATCAAACCCATGCCCATGCTGCTAACATCTGTAGCAGCAGCAAGAATTGAACTTGAACCACACAAGAAAATACAATAAACTGCTATGGGCTTTACTTTGAAATGGGCAAGGCATATATATTGTTAAAACCACCAGGTGTTTAAAACGTGTTAAAACCACCAGGTGTCATTTTTAGGCACATTTTTACATTCTTTACATATGGCATGAATGCTGACAAGAGACCCAGGATTCCCTCCGGATTGCATGCAAATACCGGAGGTGACATGCTTATACATAAGGGTTGTGATGCCCATGTTTTGATGTGAGCGTTGGATTGGAAGGATGGATCACATGTGACAGCCCTTTCCCATCCAGAACAAGCGTTAGCGTTTTGGGACTCAGGTGCACAATAAACACAGGTGTGAGATCAACCGACATCATTTTCTCAAGTGAACCTTTTTAGGCAAAACTTAATTAATTCTCCATAATAGTATATGCACAAACGTGACAAGGGAATGAAGAATAATGAGCGATCAAAACTTCTCAGATCAGTTACGGCAAAACTGGATGTAGTTTTAATTGGGGCTCATCCATATTCATTATGGCAATTTTTATGTAACTACTTACACATCCTCAGCGCTTATACACACACGTACACACACCCATGTTTCACTCCGAAATTAACATTAGAACATTGACTGTACCTTGAGTCAATGAAAGTGACAAAGATGCCCCAGATATTTGAAAGACGGAAGTAGGGCTGGGTGCAATGAAGGTGTATTTACAATTTTGTGGGAATAAAAATTCAACCGCAACAGATTTCCTTATTTTGTGTATACCGTGGTGTGTACTTAAGTGTCCTTGGCTTACTCACATTCTCAGTCCACCCCAAAAATATTAACTCAGGTTTTTGGTAATAGACGTTTCATCGGACGTACGTGCCTGGCCCAAAGTTAAATTCAGGTCTGTGTTTGTTGTTTGGTCTGGCTAGAGGCTAATAATATAACTAAAAAATAATATTATTTTATTTTATTTTAAATAAATACTAACTTAAATCAATATTTTATAGTATAATAATTGTATTAAATAAACAATTTGTGTAATGGGTCGTGTAACTTTGTCGCATTTAAGTTAAGCCAAGTAAAGGTTCTCCTACTGGTAACCCATAATAATACTGGCTAGACATACTTTTAACTTGCTAGCTAATGTTATTTACTTTTTACTTGTTTTCAGAAAAATTGGCAGGGACTTTATTCTTTGCGGATGTGTATCAGACGTTATGCACATGCAACGTTTGTTTATGTTGTTGCTTTGAAACCATCTATATCACCTGCTCTTAGTTGGAAGGAAAAAAGGAAAGAAAAAACATTTTTTGTAACATTTTAATATTTTATAATATTATTTTGGCCTAGAGTTTCAATTCATGTTATAGACAACATGCTGTGTATTACAGCACATCCTAACCGAGTTTCAACCACAAACCAAGTCTTTTTTACCAATGCTTTAGTCCTCAAAGCTGCAGCTGGTTATGTTTTATATATATATACATTATTAAATGTTTGAAAAACCTTCATAACAGTATAAATGCATCTAAAACCCAATTCCAGCAGGCAAATACTTAATGAAAGCTGTAGTTTCATAGTCTGAAAGGCAACGCATCCACCAGAGACCGAGTTCAAGAAAGAGATGGAGACAAAGAAATTGTCAGAAGGCTCTGGGGATGGGGGGTGGCTCTTCTACAAAGACCAGCTCACAACAGATGCCTCCCTCCATCATTAAAGACCATAAGAGCGGAGAAAGGCATCCTCACCATCACACTTCCCCAGGTTGCTTCTCTGTAATGGTGCTTTCTTCTCTCTCCTGTCGGTTCTGCTCTTATTAAAGCAATGAATCTTCATCTCCAGAGACACACACATTAAACACCAGTACCAATCCCACAGGATGGATGAGAGGAGCCCCGCTGGTCTGGAAACACATCGGAACCCAACAACACACACACATCCACAAAACCAGTAAAGCAACAAGCTCCTGAATGTCAAAAGTCACAGCGTGAAGAGAAGTTTAATTTTCCGTCGTCTTCCTCGATCCTAATCTGGTGGTAAATTACAGCACGCGGTCCTGCTTTTTTCTACCTCTAAGAGACAAATATCGTAATCATTATCATCCTTCTGGATTTAATATGCATTTGGTTTTCTGAAACAGAATTTTGGCACCACACAATGAAATATTTGCCAGAGCTTTGGAAAACGCTTTAGAAAATATTGCGAATTTACTCATAAGCAAATATTCTGCATTCAGATTATTTTGTGGTGGCAAATGTCCACCATGAAAATCTGTAATCTAAATATTGAGAAAATTGCCTTTAACGTTGTCCATCAGAGGCACTGTAGCAGGCTGTTGCTTGTTTTAACGTTAAATGCATCCATTTTCAAAAATTAAGTTTTGATATATTTACAAAATATCCTTATGGAACATGATCTTTACTTAATATCCTTATGATTTTGGCGTAGATTAAAAATTATTTTGATCCATACAATGTTTTTTTGGCTATTACAAATATGACTGATTTTGTGGTCCAGGGTCAAATATGGGCAATTCCAGAGTTAAGGATGTTCATGGATATTCTGTAAAAATTTTAGATTTAAGTTCTCAGAAAATGTATTTATTAGCAATATACTGAATCATTTGTTTATATTTTACTAACCTCCGATGACAGAGTTCAGACAACAGAAAAATATCAGTCGATGCATTTTTTAGATACAACATTGCTAAATGTATGTGAATTAAAATGGAGACGGCATGCTCTTCCAAGATCACAAAAGAGTTACTATATTTAAATTCTTAATGTGTTGATTTATGAGGAATATGGACCATTATGGATGTGACAATTCACTTACCAGACTTTGGAAAACTAAGCTTTAAAACCCCAAAAGTGCTTTAAAGAATTTAAGAAAGAGACCAAATATTGACATCCGACCTATCAGTATGATAGAAAACTTTGCTTGTTACGTGGAAAGTCAATACATATACACTTCCAAATCAATAATGCATTCAACCGCATGGCAGATTTCATGGAATTAGCCGTAGTTTGTGTGTATACAGTAAAAGGGGCAGTATGAACCCCACCCAGACTGAGACAGTCCAGCTGGGCTAATGCTATAAGAGCAGCTGGATGCTCCACACATCAGGAAAGGGAGGGGGAAATGGATCTCATTCACAGTCAAGATGCTCATCCAAACTGTCTGCTCCTCAGGAGGGAGGCTCAGAAATCTGGAGCTGATGCAAAAGGACAGTCTCCACACGGGGCACCGAAGGCCTGCATTAAATCAATCTTTCACCCTTCGGGTAGAATGATACCAATTGAAGAAAACTGATGGCACATACGTGATGTGTGTGACTGGAATGTTACAATGTATGCTGGCAAAGACTCACAGAAAGCAGCACAGAAAGAATAAATGCATCTTAAAAATTACCATGAAGTTGTATGAAAGCTAAATAACTTTAGACGTACTTTAATCATTTTTTATGGGTGATTTATTTTTATCTTTTTCAAGGAAAGTTATTAAAATACTGTAGGTACAAATACAAATTTAATTCACCAATGACAGAAGCCATCAATGCTTTCAATTATCTCTCACACTGGGAATTCTGAGTCTCATTATCTGTAATAGTTACCTGTGATGACACAAACCCATTTTGTGCTTTGGCAAAATTTATAATAAAGCACTCCTGTGTTCCTGTCCTCTATGCAAATGTGTATTTATCTTCTCTCTGCATGAGAATGTGCCCTGCCCATTTTTAATCACGATCTCAAACCAGTTCATAGATCCATCACCACCACGGACCCGTCCGTGAGCAGAAAATAACTCTCACTCGCTTTTTTAATAAGCAAACTTTGCTCACTGCAGCAATATAAATGTACGACACCACTCTGCGCATGGAACGCCGGTGCTATATTTTTGTCTGAATTATGGACGTATCTTGAATCCTAGCTGCGAAAACATGCAAATGAGGCCTGTAAATGGATTGCAAACTAAAAAATTATAAAACTAAGCTCGAAGACCCCAAACTGTGAATGAGCCCATGTTTTTGGCAATGAAAAACATTTCTTTACTCACATTAAACCCATTAGAGCAAATGAAATGTAAACGAACCCATTTAAAGCTGCATGATGGTCTTATCCAGAAACTAGTACAGCGGGAAACGCGACTACTTCACCCATTTACCATATAAGACGATTTTAAAGCATGCTGACAGTCTGGTAAAAGAGCCCTTCATGAGACCCTTCTTTCAGCAATTCTGCCTGTGTCCTGGCTAGTAGAATCTAAATGAGGTCCCTGGGGTCCCGCTCATCCAGGGCTACGTACAAGACATCCGCATCATTACTTTTCCCTGTTTCTCCACAGTTATAGATACTGTATATCTCCCAGTGGGGAGACAGCAGAGCTAAAACAGGAGTCTGAGTGTGTAACCTTTGGTCAATAGACACCTGAGGATAAAAGCGGTCTCTGACTGAGAGCAGGGAGCGGAAATCAATTTGACTAGTGAAGAAGCTACAGCTCAAGACAAAGATATTGGAGGAGGAAGGGTACAGGAATGATATATATGCTGAGAACTTTTTGCAAACGTCTGAATCATTCATTTTAGTTTGATGATTAACTGGAGTATTTAGTTTTGATGGATTGTGAAAAAGGACAAAAATACTGTAGGTTTGATGGAGTTTTGGTGGGGTAAATGTGTGTTTGTTTGCAATTGTGTATGATTCATGCATCAGTATTAAGTTGATTATGGCTGTAAGGCGATAACTCATGCTTGCGAGTTGTAGTGAGAAAACTACTGAGATTATGCACAAACCTTAGGGTGGCTCTGTGTTTTGGTTTGGTTAAAGGATAGTTGACCCAAAAATAAAAACATGTAATTTATTCACCCTCATGTTATTCAAAACCTGTATGCGTTTATTTCTTCTGTGAAATACAAAAGAAGATATCTTATTAATTAATTTATATATTTATTTAATACAATGGAAGTCAATGGGAGGGCCAATGTTGTTTGGTTACCAGCATTCTTTAAAATATATATCTTGTGTTCTGCAGAATAAAGGACATCATACAGGTTTGGAATGGCATGATGGTCAGTAAAATTATCGACGACAGAATGTTTGTTTTTGGGGGAACTGTCCCTTTGAATCTTATTCAATAGAAAATGTTCCCAACACAGCTTTGCACATACTGTACATACAGTCAGACACATGGCCATGGATAATTTGAAAGTCTGGTTTGGTGTATTGTAAGAATAAACATTTTGCAGTCAGATTAGCGTGGTTATGGGATCATATTATTTATCGTTTTACATTTTTATGTTTTTTCCCTGTGGATCACTTACTGTAAGCTATGTCCTTTAGTTTTTTAATTAATGAATCATTCCACATTCTATGACTAAATCGGAGTCAAAAACGGAATAAACTGTATTTTACCCAAAATATTATACCAACAGCAGCCATTTTGGCATTATTTAAGACTTGTGTAACGTCTTGTTAAAAGGACATGAGTAACAACACTTACATATGGGTTGTGGGTCTGCTGTCAGATATAATCGGTGCTCCCACATCTTTCAATTACAGTCTATTTGAGAAGCCTATTGTGACAGGTTCACAAAACAATTGTCACTGGGATATGTTTTGAAAACTGTAAAGTTTATCTTCAGGCATCTTGCTAGTCTTGTTAGTTAGGCATCTTGTTAAAAGAACGGTTGAAGGTTCAATGCAAGTTAAAGGGATGTTGACCCAAAAATTTAAATTCTGTCATTGAGTAAATGAAGACAGAATTTGTTTTTTTGGATGAACTGACTTAAAATCTGAATGACATATATGCTATATATGAATATGCAATGTTTTTTTTAAATGAGGGATTAGTAGAAACTGTATGTGGTAATCGATAGCAGACATAAACATTTTTGATAGTGCTTAACTTGTTTTAAACCTGGAATATTCCTTATTATTATACAACCTTATTCTAATGGTTTCTTATGAAAAACATAGCTTGTAGAATGCAGAGACTGGCCAGTCAGAATCGAGTATTCCAGAAAGTAATGTAATAAGAGATAATGACTTTAGCTTGCACAATGTGTCAATATTCCCTCTGAAAACACCTTATGGAGTAATGCATCTGCTTACAGAGGCATTCATGTGGACACAGCCCCTTCGGCTGTGCTCGTCTTAGTTTATTGGTCATTTCAGAAACTATAAAATTGGCCTGCCAGCTGATATATTTCATGGCAGATTGGAAAAACTTATGGTGTAATAATTATTGATTGTCTCTGGAATTTATGAGAACATTCTACAAAACGTAATAATGAGGCTCATTGAACAACTATTGCATATGTGCATGTAAAATACTCAGAATACCTACAGGCATATCACATGCACACACACACACACATTCACCCTTCTGGCACTCTCTTTCACCAGCTGTGATTCTAAACTAACATTGGAGACTGTTCAAGATTCTGTTTGAAAAATGCTCAAGCTCTTCCTCTTTCCACTAATTTATTATTTTTATGGAAATTTCACTATTAAAGAAGAGGCGAAACAAATCAAAGCCCAATTAATGAATGCATTCTAAACAGTTTGTATACATACTGTATTTCTATGTTTTACTCAAGCTTTGATCCTTCACACTGTTGTTCATTTCCCCACCTCGACCTCTCCTCTGGTTTGAAACGTGAGAGTGGAAAGAACACACACAATGCTAGAGAATAAAACACAAAACCTGGGACGCTACAATTTTCAGATTCAAATCAGCACTAGACAAAGGCCTTGTGTTGAACAAATGTTACACAAGGCGAATCTGGCAACAGAATCGAAGAGCATCTGTTACGCACAGCCAATTAAAAACTGTTATGTCATTCATTGTTTGCCACAGTCACAAAAATGCTAAACGAAATGGTCAATAAATACATTACAGCACACCCATGTTTTAGGCTAGAATGAAAATTCTTTAATCATTTACTCCCCTTCATGTCATTCCAAACCTGTATGACTTTATTTCTTCTGCAGAACAAGAGGATATTTTTAAGAATGTTGGTAACCAAACAACATTGGCCGCCATTGACTTCCATTGTATGAGCACAAAACCATTTGCATTTCTAAAAGTATCTTATTTTGTGTTTGAAGAGGAGCGAGACACATACAGGTTTTGAATGACCTGATGATAAATAGATGCTGACAGACATTTTATTTTGGGGTGAACTGTCCCTTTAAAATCCAACCATAATGGCATTAGAAATCACCACCGCCCATGATTCCATCAGAACAGACCCATTTTTGGGTTGGAACCCAGAAAAAGAAAAGCAGTGCTCTAAATAACCCTTCATCTTCACGATCCAACCTTCCCATCCAACAGGATCTTACAAAGAAAGCCAATGACAAACCTGCCAACAAACCAGAGCATCTGATCCAATAAGAAATCAAACTCGCACCCGGAAAAACTTTTCACCGTTTCCTACACTTTGGTGCAGCTGCAGTGAATTCAAAAATAGTTTTCTGGTCAGTTAATGAGGCCAGTCGTACTGACCTACAACAGATGATAAATAAACTATGTGTTTTCATATGTTGAGGTGAATCTGGGATACGAAAGCTCCCTCTTATTATGCGAGTTTGAGAAATGTGTGTGCCCATTTGAGTACAGCCATGTCTTCTGAGGAGAATTAGGTCAGTCAGACTCCTGGGAGAATCAGAGGGAAACGAGAGAGAGAGAGAGCGAACAAGAACAAGCAAGTCAAAAGAAGACAGCAGGGACGAGGGACGGAGTGAACAATGTAGAAGGTTATAAGTGAAGGTTAAAAGAGAAAGAGAGAGAGAGAGACACCTGGAATGATCATTGAATGGTACCAGGGGAACAAAACCTCAGTTGCAATGCTTCATTAATGCTTCAATCTATTTACAAGACTGAACTTTAAAAACCATGTGACTGTGGAAGTGTTGTGTTTAAAACGGTGTAGACAGGGTCCAAAATAAATGTTGTTGGCCACAGTCCACTATGGGTGGGTGAATAAAAAAAAGCCAATAAAACTGTAGTTTGTGTTAATACCTTAAAATAGTTTTGTCACCATCTCTTTGGAATTATTTCTCTGTTAGCTATGTCTACAATGCCGTTCATTATTTTAATGTGACTGGCAGCATCATATTCTAGTCAGTCTTAAAGTGAAACGGTAGTTACAAAACCACAGAGACTCATCTTGATTTTGTTCCTGGTATTATCTTTTCTATGGTTTCATGCCAGGAATATGTCTCCACATGGCACGACAATACTTCCTAATGCACTTCCTAACTAAACCACAGATTTGATGTGGTGTGCCATCTGTATGTTTTCTATTTTGTTGGGTCACATTGAGTATTTCATTACAATTTAAGCCATACGTTATTTTACGATTTATACAATGTTATTGCCAACTGGCCAGTGAGTCTGTTTAATTGACTCTACTTGCCAAATCCTGTTTGTACTTACATTTGGAAAGTGTTCATTTTGGACCTTGTTTGTAGAGATGGGAAAGATTCAAAAGATAAAGTTTTGAAATCAGGCAAAATGATTAGACACCACGACGACCAGACACACAACGCAGTGATATGTTGATATATCGAACATTTTACCGAAGGTTTTCACTGTACTGAAAGGTTTAAATACCCATGTGAAGTGTTTTTAAAGCATGATTTAACATAGTCAGGTGACTGAATGTTCACCTCCATAATGCTGGAATTAACCACCTGTCAAAATTTCATTTTTTTCCACTATACTGTAGGACAGGGGACTTCAACTACTTTTCTTTAAGGGCCAGATTCCAAAAGTATAAATAGGATGAGGACCAGTTTTTTTATCATCATCATTACTTATGTTAATTTGTTTATCTGTTATTTACAACATTTTGTTCCTTTTTTACTTTTTTGTTGCTGTTACATATAGGTCATATATTAAAACATGTACATAACTATTGCGTCCAGTATTTGTGCCTTTTCAAGATATTTAAATTCAAAGCGATATTGTCTTTTAAATTGTATTCTATATTCCTTTCTGCGTTTACCCAAAAATGAATTTACTCACCCCCAGTACTTCCAAGAGGTGGGTGGGATTGTTCTTTTTTCCTCAAGAATATATTTATGAAGGTATTTGGTTGAATTAATGAAAGTCAAATGAATGAAAAAGCGAATCAATTGGTCTGTTCAAGAAACCAAATGCTATTGTCTCATCTTCGGGTGAATTCCAATCGCATTCATGTGCCCCACGCACTTAGAAGGGCAGATCCTTTGAAGTTCTGGAGGGAGATGAACAGCTGTTTAAATCATACATATGAATGCAGTAATAAAAACAACAGGTTTTCCCTCATCTGAGACAACAGTTCACGTGGTGTAGTGCCCTTCCTGCAGTTACCTTCAAGGGCACAAGACCTATCGCATACGCAAACCGACTGCCTGTGGCTGTGAATTGCTGATTATAAAGTAGTAAATAACATTAAGTTTCTTAGACATACCGATCAAATCACTTTATAAGATGCAGAGGCGGACAGAGTACACAGCTTCATTACTTAAGTAAAAGTACAGATACCCCTTGCTAAATTTGACTCAAGTACAAATAAAAGTACTACGTAAAAGTACTGAAGTACATGTTTTTAAAAGTACTTGAGTATCAAGAGTACAAGAGTACATTTTCTAAATATTGTATTTATACTGCCACAGTGCTTACATTTATGTACAGAAACGTCCTACATGGAGTTATGAAAAATGTTAATGTTAATACCTTGGAGAATGTAAAAGGAATTTAAAGTAAAATCAAGTCATTTTAATCTTTTTACCATGTTGCTTTATTTAACATTTTCCAATTGCCAACAAGGCAATAGCACAATGGCAACGCTCTGACAAACCTCTGCTAGAGTTTTAATGGATTTTTGCACCCACATTTGAACCGAACCGTTTTAAACACACCGCATACTCAAGAACATCAAAGCAAATACTCCGGTTACATCAATGTGTAATATTAGAAAATAAAATTCAGCTAACAATTGTGTGTACATGTGAGTTTCTCTGTTTTTTCATCAATCAGTGGTGGCGTTTCATCAAAACCTAGGGTATCGCGAAATTTCCTCAGACCATAAAAAAAGGAACCACAACGAAACCAAATGATTCCACATATATGTAACCACAAAACTTAAAGTAGTAAAAAATAACCCACAGCCAGATGTTGTCATAACCACCACCAACGACTATATAAAATATAAACCATTGATCAGATTCAGCAAACAAGATTAAATATAATTGGATTGTTAAACCTTGATTCTTTTCATTTTTAAGATAATCCTGGCATAGCTAGTGGCAAATCGCAAAATCGTGCAAAAATACATAATAAACTGCGACTGCGCTACAATGTCTTTCCGTACAATATCTTTTTTTAATTTTTCACAGATAGCGTTTTACATTATAAATGAAATACAATAACAATAGTGTAAATTATTCGATTTATTAAAGTTATTAAATGGATGCCAACTAATTGGGAAAATAAAGACCTCCCCTACCCCTAACCTCACACTTGATTCCAAAACCACTGTTAGGCCTTTTGTAAGCAGTTTCTTTATTTTATTGAAAATAAATGCCTGTATATGATATTAAATGTGGAAGATGCAGACAAACGAGTTTAACCAAAAAGAGCTTCGAAGCAACATTACGATGATGTCACGTCAAAACTACATATCTCCGGTCTTACCGACTACGTCAATGAAGCTATGGTGAATTAACGGTGTTTATACATTCTCAAATACACATGCTACATGTACAGATCAGTGTAAAGAAGTTGAATTATCTTTAATGAGTCTCATGCACACGTACTTTGTTTCAACAATTTTTCTGAACGCTATGGCCATACGCAAACGCCGCCCCTGAAATCAATATACCTAAACCAGCAAAGAAGGCAATATAGCAATGTTCTGACACACCTCTGAACCTGGCCGTGTTATTCACGCAGCATAGAGCAGAGAAGAGAAAATAATAATGATTGAAGAAAATCAGCTGACCGGTCGCGATGTTTTCAAGTCAAAAAAATATGTTATATTTAGCATTTTATATGACGCTATGGCTACCCTTCCCTTACCTTTATTCTTTATTCATATAAAAATACCCCCAAATCGCATGAAAATAACACACAAAACACATATTCTTCAATCGTGCATTTATTAGCTTCTTGTTTTGGTGAAGAAATGTCACTTTAGCTTTATCACGGATGTCCTGAATGAGGAAGTGTACACAGGACGTGTCATGCAGACGAGGTCACGTATGACTACGTGAGATGATTGACAGCTGTACAGCAAATGATAGAGCTCTGAGGTCTGGGTGATTGTTGCTGATAGGCTGTCCCAATAAGTGGCGCCTGCACAATCCAATCACGTTTGAGAGGGAAAAAACAAATTGGTGGTTTCCGAGATTTTTCTTTTTTCCTTTTTAGAAGTAACGGCTACTTGCGGTTATGGATAGAAATGTAGCGGAGTAAAGAGTACAATATTTGCCTCTCAAATGTACTTGAGTAAAGTCATGAGTACTCCCCAAAAATGATACTCGAGTAAAGTACAGATCCCTCAAAATTGTACTTAAGTACTGTACTCGAGTAAATGTACTCGTTACTGTCCGGCTCTGATCAATCATTATGAGCCGTAGGGGTAATCTTTCATATTCAATGTAGCAGCATTTTGGACTTTCAAAGATGTGGCGTCTCAGGACGTGCATTTCTTAAATCACACCATTCTTAAAGTTTTGCCACTTATTTGAAATGTTAAGGCAGGCCATGGAAAAGATAATTGGCGGGCCGCCAGTTGACTATCCCTGCTTTAGGGCTTGAAGTAATTAGTCAGTGGCTGGAATAGATGTATGAAATATTTAGTGCCCTCCAACGGGACTGATCGTCAAATGGAAATCTCTTTGACCTTCTGAAAATGCGCCAAGCAATAAAATGTATTAATGTGCATTTTAATAAGCCCCACCCTCATTTTAGTGCTTGTCCACAACAACCAATAAAGATGGGCACTGTACAAATGACCATCAATTCTCCCTATAGTTTCCTCAGCTGAGGTTTTACTGGGATTCTGTCACAAATGACAAACGTCAAATTAAGCAACAAGTATTTATTATGATTAAAACGACTAAATTATTTGCAAAACTAAACCTTCGATATAAAAGGCGGTCAATCTGAAGACACAAAATCAATAGTGGGTTAAGAGAATGTGAATGTTTTTCTGAGGCGGGACTTGCTGGTAAGGTCCCCAGCAGGAGCTTCAGAGATTGAGGAACAGGGAGGCCGTAAGAAAGGCAGCAGAGCGGGGGAAATGAAAGGGAAGAAAGCAGAAAGGCGATGTGAAATATTCAACACTGAAATCCACTCCCTGAAGAAAGAGATAATGACAGAAATGAAGATAATGCGGCCACGTTACAAAAACGTAATTTATCCTCTTCGTGCCCACCGAGTGAAATCAGCCATTTGCGCCGAACACTTCCCCACACCGTCTTAAAGCATACTTACCAAGTCATTAACTTCTTGTAATACAGATTCTGATGTTTGCCCCCTGATGTTTGCGTATCGAAATGCTTGCCTCGACATGCCTTCTTTATGTACGTTCCATATGCAAATTAGCATTTCGATGAGAGGAAAACACAGCGACTGGAAGTCACAAGTGCGGACCGAAGAGGAAAATGAATCAGCAGGCGCAGACGAAGGGCCAAAGTCATCTCTGCCTTCACTGGAAAGTGCCCATCTGGAGACTTTGGCTGCCTGCTCTCACTGTAAACTGATGGAGCCAAAACTGCATCTGTCACATCAACACACAAAAACTCCGCTAACAGATTATGCATCACCGGCGAATGGCATTGGTTATAAAGCAGTCAAATATAGGATTTATGGGCGACGATTCAGAGTTCTAAGTAGGTGGATTATCAGAAATCAGGTCAGCCAAAGGCATCGCAGTCTAATTTCTCTCGACTTTCTGTTGCATTTACTCGATACTCTGATAATCTGTTGCGCAATACATCCCCTCTTTGTTAGAACATTGCGACTGCAGTCTATCGTCTCTGCCTTCTCCTTAACTAGACCGTCAGATAAGACATCAAAGGTTCGGTTATTTAAAGTACACCCAGAGAGGGACAGAACGCAGAAGTGTGTGTGCGTCGAAGGGTGAATGGGTTTTAAACAGAATACATTAACAACAGAGCGTGTGTGTGAGCATACCGCGCTACAACAGTCGACTATCATGGATTTATGCTTACATCCCAACTGCCCTTCTTTGGAACGAAGGTGGTTAGGAACGACGGCAGAAAGGAGGACAAAAGAAGGAGGGAGAACAAAGTGATAAAAAAACATGGAGACGCGAGGCCGAAGATCTGTAGGAGGGCTGAAAACATGAGTCAGATTCTGAAAACGATGAGATGGTACATTGTTTGACCGTACACAGTCACAGATATATTAAAATCATCTATCATTTCTTTCTACAGTTGACAGGAAATCGTTTCGTAGTAATTTTCTTCGATTTTTTGGCCTCTGTATTAGATCATTGAGTCAATAACATTGGTTAAGAACATAAAGTCAGGTTTACTGCTGTTGCGTTATTCAGATTGCAATGGAGAGCTTACACGTTACTGAATTAGCTATTTTTAAAGAAGGAATGTAGTGGCACAGACTCAAAATTAAACTTAAAGTTCAATTACTTCCCAGTGATGTCTTAAAGGTCTGGAGTGGGATCTATAGCGGCCACTAGCGGTGAGTTTGAGAATTCCAACCAATCTTTCAATCCAAACACAACGGTGGCCACCACAGTACAAAAAAATGACGACGGCTGAGACAGCGTGTTTTCTCATGTTGACGCAGGGAAGAGATCATGCGGGCATTAGAAAGATTGTAGAAAGAGGGATGTATTACATAAAGTAAACTGTCTGTGGACTTTTAAGGATAAAAGTCAGGCAGGAGCTAGGACCTGCGTTAATATTATAAAGACACTCCAGCAGAGATGCGTTAGGACCCGCAGCGGTACTAAGGCTTTTAGCGGAGATACTTATTAGATATCTATGAAGATACTTTCCAGCAGAAAGAGGTTAGAGAGAAAGATCGTAAAAATCACCCCTGCGAATTAAGGTTGCTTTGATTCGTATCTGTATGTGAGTAACATCGTTTTTTCTGTTTGTAAGAACCAAGATATATTGTTGTAACGGAGCAGTTTTAAGCATCATTGCTGCTTTTATATACTTGTGCCGTCTTCGCTTATTTTATTTATTTGCATTATTATTTGCGTGGTCTAAGCTATGATAAAGCTTAGCATTTAATGCTTGCATTGCACAGCACGTTTGAGGGCAGAGCTAGCTAACAGTAAATAGCAACGCCATTAAAGTACTTTGATCTGACAGCAATATAACAGTTAGGAGTAAGTTAGACACCCCCCCCCCCCTTTTTAAAGTCAGGGACAATTTTTTGTCTTTTATTCAGCGTCACGTTGTTCGAAAACTGTATAACAGTTTTTCTCTGGAACACAAAATATATTTTGAGAATTGTGGTTTTGTGTCCATACAATGGAAGTCAATTCTATGTTGTTTGGTTACCAACATTCTTCCAAATATTTTCTTTTGTGTTCCGCAGAAGAAAGAAAGTCATACAGGTTTAAAATGACAATATGGTGTGATTTTTGCGGTAACTATCCTTTTAATTACATTCATTTTCCACATAAAGACATTGCAACAAGGGAGCAAGGGAATTATATCATATGTCTCCCCATAGAAATCTCTGAAAAGAGTTGTGCAGTCACTGAACCTTCTAGGTGTATTTCGGATTAAACTCGCAAAAATGAGTTAACACCACAACACAAAACATTATTTATGCAGTTATTAAAATCATTTCTGTAGATTGCCAACTTGTATGCCATTAAACTGAAATTATTGTCACTGTGAAAATATTTACAGATGGACATGAGTATTATAGCCTTCAGAGAGTTGCCCATAAACTTTAATGGATAAACAAAACCGCAGAGACCTATCATTTTCTTTCTTGTGAATCATATATAGAATTAGACTCGCAGACAATCATATTATAAAGGGGGAAAAAAACACTGGTAATACAATTTCAAATATTGCATTATTTTTTATTTCCTCTTCAGATAAATAAACAGGAAACTGGAAGGTTATTATTGAACAATGCTAAAACAACAAGCTTATTAAAAGCAATAATACGGATGAAGTATTCAACAGCGAAAGCTTCATCGCTCTCCATTTCCTTCTCATTCTGCATTCTCTTTTCGTTATCCCAAGTAGAGAGTTACGGCGGACAAAACAGGGCTATTGGGAAGAGTCCTCATCACTGATTTATTTTTGCTTCTCCGTCCCCTATGTATTTACTACACTGTGAATGCAACAAAAAGCATCACAAAAGCGCCCAGCGTTGTCCAAAACCTCAACATATCTCACGTACAATGCCTTGTTTCCTGTTTCCTACTGCCGTATCGCTTTCTGTTTATCGTTTTGTTTTGTCATGAATGGTGAAGTGGATGCTGCTTCTATTGTCACCTGCGATCGGAAAAAAAATTACGCAGAGGAAGGTGGTCAAGCGCGGTGAGACGGTAGACAGGCTCTCACATCTTTCTCAACGAGTCGTCAGAAATTATGTAATGTGACTGATTAAAAGTAATTTGATGGAGAGAAAGAGAATGTGCGCGTATCACGATTAGACTGTAATTGCCAATCTCTACTAATTTCTGTTGAAGGGGAAGTCGTAACAGTACCTTGCCTCATGCTTGAGGGACAGCAACTCATAATCTCTACCTTAAGACTGCATATTAGCGAGAAATAATTACATTTTGTATAATATGTTTGTCAAGAGTACTACAGGGGGTGGAAATGATTATCAACATTGTTATAATAGACTTACAGTATGGCACCTGAGTAATGAAGTCATATAAAAAAACGTTTGTGGCCCCTGGAGAGAGTTCACAGAAAAGCTGCGGAGATAAGCCTCAGCTATTATGAAAAAGGACAAGCTGGGATCAACAAGTAACAAATTCTGGACACATACTTAAATCTACCAAAAGTCCTAATCGACCAATATTCCTAAATCTCTCTTTATTTCTCATACATACACATACAAACACTGTACTGACATCACACCTACAATATAGCTATACGTGTTCACACAGGCTACACAAAACCCTATGGGAATATGTTTCACAAACATTTGATAAATCCTTCTCCCTTTGTCATTATAGATCGACTGTTTGCACAGATCATACAAATCCATCTTGAAGGAGAGATCATTAGTTACGGGCTAATGCCATTAACATGTGTGTACTTCATTTAAACTGCGAACAGCACATCAGAGATTTTAAAGGAATATTGGACAAGAGGCTTGGACACCTGAAGTACAGTACACCCAAACGCATCTGTAGGAGGTCTGTACTGTAGTGTGTAGGCAAACTGTATGAATCTAACTTGAAAGTGTGTTCTATATGTAGTGCAGAATCATGATGTTCCAGAGTTGTTTAAAAATATATTTACAAAAATAAACGGAAACAGAGAAAATGCTGCGTGAACACATTATGAACTGTGTATACGAGTGGTTGATATCAAATATTTTTGTTTAGTTGACAGACACTCTAAAAATGCTGGGTTCTTTTAAACCCAGCATTGGGTCAAAAAATTATAAACCCAAACTGTTGGGTTATAAATTAACCTATGCTGGGTTGCTTAACACACGGTTGGGTCAAATATTAACATTTTGTCCCTTTTTGACAAATGATGGGTTCAAAATAACCCAGCATTTTTAGGGTGTATCGTCCCTGCTGAAAAAAACTACAGAAACCTTCATTGAAATAATTTAGTCATTTAGCAGAAATTCCATGGTTTCCATTAAAACAGCATTATGAACCATTAGATTTTTCCATTAACGGTACAATGTGTAATATTTTTGAGGATCTATTGACAGAAATATACATAACTATGTCTTCAGAGCTAAAGACCTTACATAAAGAAGCCTTATGTTTGTATTACCTTAGAATGAGCTATTTCTATCTACATACACCACAGGTCCCCTTACATGGAATTCGCCTTGTTGTTTTTACAGTAGCCCTATATGGACAAACTGCTCTGGTTGGTTTTTTTAAATATGTCATCTCCTTCGGTAAAGAAGCGACGACATCTTAGTTCTGTGTCAGCCACCGAGTGCTTTGAAAGGGAGGAGTGAGATGTGAAGCGAGCCGTTGGTTGAAATTCGCAACTTCACCCCTAGATGCCACTAAATTTCATACACTGAACCAAACCTTTCAAACCATAAAAAAATTCATTTGTTTGTAGTGTGTTGGGTATTATTCCAATAGGACATCCCACCAATAGAATCCATCACATACCATTAGCCACCTTTAATTTCCATTTAAACCAATACGATTCCCATTATAACCATGAAATCCATTACATTTTCTATTGTGTTTTGGGCAGGCTTTAACACAGAATCCTGTTGTTTATACAGGCATGTTATCAACTACCCATTCGTGCGTCATTTTCGCTGAATATATTTTTCCAAAGGATATCTTCTGTGATGAGTCCCCAAAATTAAATAACTTCATTGGCACCATCCAAGAAGTGACAACAATGTTGTGCGGCACGGTGCTAATGGGCATTAACATGTCTATAAATAACCAATTCCATATAGACTAAATATGACTCATTGATTGTGATCTCCCTCCACTACTGTTACAGAAATGCAGTACGCGTGCCATTTAAAACGTGTTTTTCCACAACGTGATAACAGCCTTTTCAGAAATGTGTGGTGGCGTTGCTCTAGCTGAGTTTCTTCACTGTCTCTGCACTTACTCTCATAAGTGCTCTAATTTGTTGAGTATACGGGATGATAGAATAAGAGGGTTTGAAAGCTGTATTGATTTAGTTTCTTCCAGTAGGAAAACAGATAATGATGCTGACATTCAGCTCTGGGTGCCGTCTTTTGTGCACATTGGTTACTTATATAATGACAAGGACAATGCATTTCTTTCGATCAAGCCAAATGTCATCTTTTATAAAGTAAAAGCTGTAAAAGCTGAAAGAGAATTTCATGGGCACTGTACCTCAGCTGGACTTTTAATCCTGTGTGGGTGAGGAATAATCAAGGTATGAAAAACCTGCATAAATATAAAAATCACAGAGAAAACATTTAGAATTAAGGGCTTTATTGCTACTTTTGTATAAGACCCCCCAATCGGACCACAGGCAACCTCTCAAATAGTTGATTTGTTTTGAAATAATAATATTATTGCTCCATTGTTATCTCCACAACACCGATAACTATATTTGCATTTCACAAGAATACTTTTCTTTTAAAACCGTTTTATTCTTGCAACACAGTTCCATTACAATCAAGCTAATCCAAATCCATACAATCTATACAGTACTAGCAACATTTATTGGATTTGTTGGAATATTATTTGCTTATCCACCATGTTCCATTTCCTCTCCCGCTCAACCCTATTTTGGCACATTTCAAATTGGAGTCCATCAAAGCCATTATCTATTATAACAGCATTTGTGAAATGCTGTAAATGAGTGTTAGCTGGGAAATCCTGCATCATGCCGCAATGTGTTAAGAGGATGTGCAATATTTCAGTCGGGTTCACAGCTCACCTGTGGGTGCGTCTGTCACATTCACAAACACCTTTCTGGCTGCAAAGACTCTCTAAGTGTGCAACGGGGTAAAACAATCTCTGTTTCACGAGCTACGACCTGCAGCTGCGAGATCTAGAAGATTCTTAAGAAATCTCTGCGTTCAGATATTACGCTGTGCTCATCCTTATATAAGTAAGCAAAGCAAACTATTTTCTATGAAGAAAAACAAAAGCATTTTATGGTTTTCATTTGGGAGTACGTAAATCTCACTCACAGCTTCTGTCTGTCTACAAATGAATCATTTAATAATAATTTCAGTATGCCTGACAGTCGACGGATTAGATAAATACGGAACCAGATGTGCAACAGCATGTGTGTTTGTATTGGGGCCAAAGCATTAGAATTAATGTTAAGTGATCAAAACCTCACTTTGATAAATGGTAAAGAGAACAACACGCAGGACACAAGGCTTGACAAACACACATATTTGTTTGATCTGAATGTTACAAAACATAATATTCTACAAATACAATTTAAAACACCATCAAAATGTCAATGTGTGTGTGTGGCAATGTCACAAGTAACACAAACCTTGCTGTAAGGTTCATTGACCCTGAATTTCTCTTTACCCTAAAACCTGTTCTCTCGAGTTAAGCCTACTTGTACAATATATTGATGACACTTGAGTAATGAGAAGGACAAATGAAAAACATGCGAGAAGTGGACACTCGTGATGTATTTGGATAACAACTAGAAATAAATTAAACTAGATACAAAAATTAAACAACATTAATAAAATCACATTTCTCTCTCTATATTCTGTGAGGCTATTGCAATATTCTCTGAGAATCTGCTTTCTAAACATTTTTCTAAATAATTGTTCCACACCAACATATGCAATGTCGCAAATCTGAACCGATACTCTATGTAGGCTATCTAGTTTATTTTCGTTTTAAAGAATCGAAGAACCCCGTCACACAACTTTTAGCTATAGATGCGCTAAGAGATCTCATTATTCCTGGAATAACGCACAAAACAAACACAGCACGGGAGGCAATCGCTCACAGACAGTATATCTCTACCTCGTATGCCCACGATCGACAGGTTGGATGCTGAACTTAAATCCATAAAGAAGACATAATGTTCCTGTCCCGCCTATTCCCCGTTATATGTTCAGATCTGAGGATAACCGTACACATTTAAGACGGCATATCAAAATGTCTAAACTTGGTTTACCTGCTCGGGTTGGCACAAAGTACGCGCGGGCTGTGTAAGAAAATCCAAACTTTGAAGACTGGAAGCCTTCGATCGATTGTTAACGTCTCGTGAATGACAGACGCATCAGATCGGCGCGCTTCTGTCAAGACTGTCGGCGTTGAATGCTGCTGCCTGTCCTTCCCTCCCTCTTTCTACCCCTGAGAAATAAATAATCTCTGCTTTCATCTGGGTCTCTCTCTCTCTCTCTCTCTCTCTCTCTCTCTCTCTCTCTCTCTCTCTCTCTCTCTCTCTCTCTCCTGCTTCTCTCTCGCTCACTCGCGCGGGCACAACACGAATGAAATCGCCAAAAACGGCGCAGGTAAACAGGTTTGTAGAAATAGATGTCGCTCTGAACTCGCGTTTCGGAAGAGATTTCAGCGCGTTAACAGGTTTGTTGCACTTAACCATCGCATTGAATAGGCCTGCGTCGTTTTCCTGTAAACCACCTGGACGCTGTGATTTTGCAAGTATTTCATACTTTCTAAACGCGGTGATTTGCAGCGACTAGCAGATTGCGAGCGACGGGATTAGGCCTACTACATCGGATTAAACCGGTCCGCATCGACCATCATTTCATTATCTGCGCATCAGCATGGCGCAGTGATGAAAATCTCTCACGCGCCGTCCAGCTTTATTTTGATAAACATGGACACATTTTATCGCCCCATAAGTGGTCCACGGTGGCACAGTAACAATTGGTCAATGTGATCGGAGTTTCTTGACCCTTTGTGGTTCTGTGGGGTTTATGATGTCTTTATAGCTTGGCAAATGAAATAACACTGGCTTCTCAGCGTGTTAAGGCTATTTGCACGGCTCCACACCATTATGAAGTTCATCAGTCAGTAAGAGGGAGAAGAAGGGCCGGTGTCATCTTAATGGGATGAAGCATTGAACAACACAGAGATCAGGGCATCGATGTTCTACGGGGTCTTTAGTGTGCCAACGGGATAGGGACAGATGGCTGTGTAATTACTCAGGAAATATCCCCATGTATGCGCGTGCCGCCTCCTCTTTTTGAAAGCGATGATGTAGTTGTAAAAATTGACCCATTCCCCAAAGAGTCTGACCTTGATAGTGTAATCTAAAGAAACTCTTTTTAGACTAAGATGATATTTATGTATACTAAAAAGTGTGCTTTCTTAGAAAAACACCAAAAATATAATATAACAACGCTTAGTTAAAACAGTCTCGTCTTTGACCCACTGTCCATAAAATAAAAAGCTCTATAATTAGCAATTGGTTTTTAAGAAGGGAGAAAATGGCCACAATGGCAGGCCTGTGCGAGACAACCTATAATTGGACAGTAGGCACACCCATCGAGCCCGCTACACAGTGTCCCTGCATCATGCCTTACCATTTAATTGTAATAATTAAATTGCCCAAATGAAGTTGCAATACAATCCGAGTAAGAGATCACTACTTAAATGACATTATGTTTATAGAAGATAAATAAGAATGAAAGCTTTCAGTATGTGGAACGATTTTATTTCTATAGGCATTGTTTTCAAATATTCGTCACAAGTTTATTTGCTGTGCTGGAACTAACAAGGATTTGTCTTTTCTCAGATAGCCTTTCATGGTGAAATTTGACATTACACAAGTTCATACTGTGGTCTTTTTCTCAGAAAGATACATCCTTTAGAGATAATACAATTCTACAGTAACTGTGAAAATACGGTGAGGGAAATAATTATTTGATCCCCTGCTGATTTTGTAAGTTTGCCTGCTTACAAAGAAATGAAGGGTCTATCATCTTTATGGTAGGTTTAGTTTAACTGATAGAGACAGCATATAAAAAATAAGGGGAAAATTGTTATATAATGGTTATAAATTGATTTGCATTTTAGTCAGTGAAATACGTATTTGATCCCCGAGCGAAACATAACTTTGTCCTTGGAGGAGAAACCCTTGTTGGCAAGCACAGAGTTAAGACATTTCTGATAGTTGGTCCCCAGGTCTGCACATGTGTCAGAATACATTTTAGTCCACTCCTCTGAAAATCTTTAAGGTTTCTTGGCTGTTGCTCAGCAAATTGGAGTTTTAGCCTCCTTCACAGACTTTCTAGGACAATAGGGTCTAGAGACTGGCTAGGACATTTAATGTGCTTTTCCTTAAGCCACTCTTGTCTTGGCAATATGTTTTGGGTCTTTGTCATGTTATACGCACATCCACGACCCATCTTCAGTGATAAGGGAAGGAGGTTCTTGTCCCAGATTTTACAGTACATGGGCCCTTCCCTCAGCCCCTCGATGCGGTGAAGTCATCCTGTACCGGAGCAGACAAATAGCCCTAAAGCATAATGTTTCCAACACTGTTTCTCTGTAGCAATTGTGTCTGTAGTAAGCATTTCTCTCTCTCCAAAAACAGGAGTCATGTTTGGTCTCACAGCACTTTCTCCAAAGCCTTTTCTGAATCATTTTGATGTTCATTGTCAAACTTAAGACGAGCCAGGCGAGGCTTCTTGTGGCATAGCGTGTTACCAATGGCTAACTGTGGTCCCAACTGTCTTGAAATTATTAACAAGCTTCTTCTGTGTAGTTCTGGGCTGATATTTAACCTTTCTCATGATCATCTTTACCCCATTGGGGAAATCTTGCAGTAATCTCCAGACAAAGGGCAAATCATAATTATTTTGTATTTCTTCTATTTCCAAATAATCGCACCAACAGTTGTCTCCATCTCACCAAGCGTCTGTAACAGTTGTCTCCATCTCACCAAGCGTCTGTAACAGTTGTCTCCATCTCACCAAGCTTCTGTCTCAAGCCTATTTAAGGTTTGTGCAGGTCTACATCTGGTCTGACATCCCTTGAAACCATTTGGTGGTGGAGAGGTTGAAATGGGAGACAGATTTTGTTGGCAGGCATCTTCTATATACACAACAAGCTGACTTGGGAGTAAAGTGACAGGACTAATCTGTGGTCCATATAACCAATCTGTGGAACCAGAATTCTTGCTGGTTGGTATAGGATCAAATACTTGTTTCACTAACTGAAATGCAAATCAATTTATAACCTTTATATACATTTTCCCTGATTTTTTGGTTGATATTCTGTGTCTATCATAAAAAATATAGACCCTTCATTTCTTTGTAAGCAGGCAAAAATACGAAATCAGCAGGGGGTCAAATAATTATTTTCCTCATTGTATGCGTATGGTTGGTTAAATATAGTCCATATGAGACAAGACAAAAACAAGTTAAAGAGACCTAATTGTCAAGATGATGCTTTTTTTAACTTGCATATTGCAATGAGTTCAGAGGGGAAAAGGGTTGGCTTGATGTCCACTGCAGTTTCAGATCTAGAGAAATATATTTTCTCAGAAAATCAGATTTATCAGATTATTTGTTGTGGATTGACTTTCATATACACATTTTTTACCACAAAATTTTACAAAATATTATTTATTATATTATTACATTTACTATTATTTTAATAAACCTGGGTTTAGTTTTATGTGGACTATTTATCCTATGGCACGACTGCAAAAATGCACAACAAGAAAACTAACAGATATTATGTGATATTCATGTTTATATTGTAATATAAAATAGCATATGCAAAATTTGTCTTCATTGATTTTTTCAAAAGTTTTGCTATGTCACACCATAGGACACCTGCAGTTTATTTAGTCAAACATAATACCAAAAGAAGCCGATCTAGACCTGAATGTTTCCATTTAGAGCTGTTGCCTCTGTACAGAGAATGATAAATATTACTCCAATAAATCCAACTCAAAACAATGAATGGACAAAGAATCATATTGACTTATACTTATAAAGTTTTCTGATTGAACATTATGGAATCCCTCCCAGGCTAATGGGTGATTGGTCACGTGTACTAGATGACCTTAATTATGAAGCTATATTTGAATGGGGATGTAGGGCAGGGATTACTCTTACATTAACAGAGGTAAATCATAAAATGATACATCCTGTGTCACTGTAGTGTTAAGATCTGTGCTATAAGATCAACCCTGATCCAATAACCGAGCACATTCACAGTGTCGTATTGGTGTAACTTTCTTAATTGGCTGTTCGATGAGCGTTTATTGATTGTATAGAAGTGAGCTGTGCAGGCTCATTATTCACACAGAGGGAAGAGAAGTTCTTAGAAAAATGGGACAGGCTGTGATGGCGGATTTTTGGGAAAAGATGACATTTATTTTGAACACTCGATATTTTGTCTTTATTGGGATTTGTAAGGCTATGTGCAAAGCTGTCTCATCTGCAGACAGGGGTCTCCAATTAGCCTGCTCTCTCCTCAAAGGCCTTAGAAATCTACAATCTTACTCTACACGTATAGTGTATGTGTGTGTGTAGGTTTTTGTGCCTTGCACATATAAAAATGTGTGCTAATACGGGCTCGTATGCAGGCTTAGCCAACCAGAAACACATTCAATTTGTTCATTTCTGTTTTGTTGCATAGAAAAAATGCAGGAGACCGTAGATAAGAGCATTATAGCTTTAACTTACGTCCACATGGGGTCTCTGACAAACTACTCTATTGGTTGATTTTTTTATTTTATTGTAATACATTTGTTTAGTAAAATATTTAAAAAAGTAATGAATGTATTTGTAAATGTCGTTTATTTATTAAAACAATATTCAGTATATATTTATTTTACAACAATGGATCTAATACTCTTTTTTTACGTTTTAATAATCATTTATTAATTTTTATGTGCAATTCTTAAAGTGATAGTTCACCCAAAATTGTATTTATTCACCCTCTTGTCTTTCCAAGCATATTAATTTTCTCCTTCTGCAGAACACAGAAGATCAGTAAAAGAGTGAAAAGATATTTTGAAGAATGTTGATAACCGAACCAAAACCAGTGGAAGTCAATGGGAATCAATGTTGTTTGGTTACCAACATTCTTCAAAATATTTTCTTTGTGTTCTGCAGAAGAAAGAAAGTACGTAAATGGTGACACATTTTTCATTTTTGGGGGAACTTTAAATTGTAACAGCTGAAACCTGTTCCTGTTAAATTCCCTCATCAAGATCTGCAAAGAAAGCAGAAGAAGTAAGAGACTAGAAATTAATGTATTTATAAAATGACTGTATCCATACCCAGAGCAGTCTCTCTAGATTTTAGAGGTCACTAATAAAAAGAGGATTACCCTGAAGAGAGAACATCCAAACTGGGTCAGAGTGGAGGTTCTTTAACTTCGTAAGGTGCTCTTACAAAGACTGGCAAATATAAGAAAATACATTCAGAAACCCACAATTTGTATTGATGAAATGTTTAAAATACTACAGGGATTTTCTGCACCGTTGTCTCTCTCTCTCTTCAAATACTCTAAATACAACTTCCATACTGTAAAAGTATGTAAAACAGCACAAAAATCGAATAATGATATAACATCATGCATTAAAAGACAGGCAATAAACACACATTATATTTAAATGATTGTTGGTTTTGCACAGGCATCAGCTTCCCTTTTATTACACCTCATATCAATTTGTCAGTAACAGGTTTCTGGACAAAAACATTTCCTTCACACGCGTCCCACTCAAGGTTCTTGTTTTGTATCCAGTCTGGCTCATCAAATTTTTTGCGAGAAATGTCAGCTCTAACCTTTCACTCGTGCGCACACATGCACACCATCGGCACCTTCTTTAGTGTTGACTGAAGCTACGGCGTACGCTTTTGTATGTTGTCTCTCTCAAACTATTCTGCTGACCTTGAGTTTGTATTATCAGGGGAATAAAAGCTGTGCTGAAGATCTCAGAGTCATGGTAAGGTATGAGGGCGACTGATTGAAAGCGGTTTCCATCAAGCACCGAGCTTTAATAAGTTTGGACAACAGGCACGCAAAACCTATGAACTAGTGAGAGAAAGAGAGAAAGTCTAATCTATAAAAGTATTCTAAGGACTGAGGCCTTGGATACTGTTGCTGAAATGAATGTGTTGCCTTAATGTCAGAAGCAAATGCAAAATAACAAACGTGTCTATTGAGAACAAAAATCTGAAGGTGGGAATCTAAGATCATGTCTTAGTTACAGCCCGAAATTATGCATTATGAGCAGAAGCGGTGAAGACTTGAAATAAGACGTGAATATCATTCCTGACTCATAGGTCCGGGCTAAATAAATAAATATTTCAGTGTGTATGGAACAAGTTCTTGTAATGCAAAAAAGTGTCTAGTGAGGGATCAGATCTCACCAACGGGTATAAATACTACAATTCCATTTCAATCCTTTGCACTCCTAGGAATGATGTGCAATCAATAATCAATAGGTTTGAATTAAATGAACTAAATTATTGATAAACAATAAAACAAATTGATTTCCAGTATGAATATTGAGATGTTTTATTTGAGTAGGTAAAGGGATGAACAGACCATGTTTACAGTTCCGGCCATTGGGACAGATCAGGGCACAGATTGGTCTTGTGGCCAGGGACCAAACAGAAGCAGAGTGAAGAATGTTCCAACTGTGTACATGTGTGGCCCACTGAGATGCCCCCTTACATAAGCATTCAGAAATCTCTGACCTACAGTATATTACACCACTAATTGAACCTATTACATCACGCTCGTGCCATGTAATCCAGCCTTGGCGTATTACGGTTGAAAAGTTGGAATTTTCTTCTGAAATATCTGTATCTATTACATATGATTTGTTAAATTCAACAACACCACAAAATTGCCTATTGAGTGCAGCTTTCGGGTTCTGTCTAATGTGTTTCTCGTGAGTGATGGACAAGCAACGTTTTTTGTGTGTGTGTGCCAAGAAAGGCCAGCCCGTATGTGGCTTTAAAGCCAAATGCTACAAAACTGCAGTTTTGAGTTGATCTTGTGTGTGAACAGCAGATGTTTTTAATGAGGACACTACCGGCACATATTTCCAACACCAGCTCTTTCGTTCAGTGGTATTTTTCACTCTGTGTTATTTTTGGCTTTAGTTTTCAGGCCAAACTTGCAGAAGCATCCTGTCAACGGGTGGACAACACCCTTTTTATAACACTGCCATCTAGTGATGATAGACAACTAGCTCATCGTGAACCTAACGTTTTAAAATATCCAGCAACCCTGTTCAGTTCCATTATATTTATGGTGATTTGCTTCTGAAATCTTGGATGTCCAAATTCGAAGAAACTGTACTTATTAAATGATGTAATACTGTGTAGCACTTTTTTAATCCTTCGTGTTGGTTTGCAAAATCCTGTGGCAACATAAAAATCACTAACTGTGGAGATTTAAGGTTTTAAAAGGATAGCAGCGATATGTTAAGCCATTAGACCAACCAACACAGAATTCTGCAGAAAATGCAACTTTGTCATTTAAATCTGAGAATTAAGAATGAAAACATCAAAAACAGACTGTGACTTTATTAACACAGTAATACATTAAATCATTTTTAATTAAAACATCTTATTTAAAATGTATTTACGAATCTAAAATACAAAACCTCTCAGACTTTTGCTCCATAATAAGAGACTCAAATGTTGACCCTGACCCCAAACACATAAAAGCTTTTTTCAGCAGAAAAAGCTTTTGAGAGATTTCATAAAATAGTATGGCAGCTAGCAACCTTTGGTTCTATGTGAGGCCTTGAATGTTTTGTGAAGTCAAAAAACCTCTTTGCATTCAGCAGGGTTTGCGCTGTGTGCTGACTTTCTTGTGTCCCACATTAGCGCTGCTCTGACCATGACCACAGGACCACGGTTTATGTTTTTATCTACAGGTTATTGTTTTCAAGACCACCACCTGTCAAAGCAAGACTGCCAAACAGTCATATTGTTAAATGGTCAGAGTAACATCAATAATTCTTTAAGCACCTTGTAGGTCTGTTCGCTCTGAAGATTATAAATAAAAGCAATGCAACTAAAGATTAAAATATATTCACAGCGCATTTATTAATCTTTAACAAGAAATTGTGTGTGGATAAAGGTTTCTTGTCAAGGCAGTCAAAGAGCAAACACCCATTACCTGGATGCTTTACTGCTACGTAATTCTCAGTATGCACTGGATGGACACTATTTAACCACAAGAGCATAGCCAAATTCATAAAGGCAATAAATTAAAATAGTGGAAAACTCAGCTGGGCAGATTTCTCAAGTGTAAGTGATAGAGGTACCAAGAAATGTATTCCCTGTGGTTTTGTTGCACTTGCACCATACTCCACAAGCATCATCTGCAGGGGCAAAGCTCCCCTCCGCCTGCAGGGGGCCCTAGATAGTCAACTCGAACTGTCTCTCATGTCCTCTTCCTAGTCAAACTAATTTCCCCTCCCCCATTTTGATACTGCTCTGAAGATGAGCGCAGGCCTCCATCAGCCTCTCATAGTTCTTTGTGGGTGATGTCTTCTCTCATCCACACATAAATCTAATAATGACAGAGGCAACGTGGGCTGCTAATGATCTTTTGAAGTAAAACTATTGAAAAAAGCTACACTAGATGTTAAAATATAAAATCCTCGCTGCTTAATTTAAATCCCAAAATATGCCGTGTGATTTAATACATACCTTTTCTCTTTTTCCATCACACAAATGTGGACAGTCAAAGGAAATGAGAGATTCTTTACAGACTTGGTGGACGCAGACTCTATTTGATGCCATCTTTGGAGGCTGCATAAAGGCATGTCCTAACAGAACATCTCTTTGTTGTCTGCTAGGATGACCTCTGGTACTGATATAATGATCAATACATAAAGACAGCCATCTTTCAATGACAATTTAAATGGTATCCAAGAAAGTGGTCTGAGTTTTCTGAGTGGTCTATTTTGTAGATATTTACAGAGATAGTATGCCTAAAATTCTTGAATTCTTCACTCACCCTCATATCATTCCCAGCACGAAGCAACACAGTCATCTATAATATAGGATAGCTAGTTTAAGTTGCATTCTATGGGTTGTTAAAATATATCAGTGAAACTGGCAGGCCACAACCAAGTACACTAAGAGAAATGAGAGAGAAAAAGACAAATACAGTCCAGGGTTATAGCATTGTGAAAAGCACAATACAGCAATTTATTCAGAAATGCTTGCAGTGACAAAAATGTAATAAATGTGGGAAAACAAAACAAGCTGGAGGTCACGTATTTTAACATACAGAAAGTTAGACTGAACACATGTTCTGAATTAAGAGGTCCATTTAGCCAAAAAACCTTCATCAGATGCTGAACCAAACACAGTTCATTCTACTTAACACAATGCTTCAGGATCAAACAAAGTAACATTCTCTCTGTGTTGGGCTGACATGGATGTATGAAAAGCAGCTCGGAACGCAAAACACAACTTACAAGATTGTAAATATATTCATTAAAAAAGACACTTTAAATAGAAACAGGCAAAATAAAAGCAAGAGATTATGCTCTCCTTAAATTGAAATTTTATACTTGTATATATTCTTAACAAAATGCTATACTTTAAATAAAAGTAAAAAAAAATATATAGACACCAAAGCCACATCCTTTGTCTATGTAACCAAACAAACATCTGACGATTAAGCGTGAGCACCAAAGAAATATTTTTACAGTGAGTACACCTACACATCTCTTTAGAAGACTGTACAAATATACACTACCTGTTCGACATGGTAACATAATAATTCAAGAATACCTGTGGCTCCAATAAACACTCCGCTTGTCACATAATAGTGGCCGAACAAACTGGTTATGTTAAAGAAACTAAAGGTAAATCAGTATTTTCCTTCCCTATGCTCAAAGAAAGAAGACCCCCAGCTTCACAATCTTTGCATTCATAACTGCTAAATATGACTTTTTTTGCCTTTTAAATGGCTTTGAGGAAGGAGCATATCCTTATAGCTACCGTCTGCAACCGAACGTTCAATGAGGCAGCATTGTTGGTGTACGTTAAAAGACAATGTGCATTTTAACAACCCTGTTTTGTAATCACACCAGTCGCTTGGCCAGGCGAATCTGATTGTTCAAGCTCATTTGCGATAAGTGACTGGCATTCGCCTTTTTGATGCTGTCTTTTGCTTAACACGTCAATTGACCCATAACCGTTTTCGTTGTGGGTTTCCTCCTTGATGTCGGAGTCACTCCCATCCACTTTATTATTAATCTCGGTTTCTTCACTTTTAACCAACTGTGTATTTATCCTAGAATTTTCTAACTGTTGTACAACATTCTCATTATCACGATCTGAGTCTACATCAGTTGGTTCTGACTTGACGAGTGCTTCCGATTTGATCTCAACGATGGCCTTTTGACCATTCGAGTTGAGTGAAGCTTTGGCAGACAACCTTTTTAAAGCCCCCTGCTTCTGTTGTGGGTCACCGTTGGCTGTCGCCATCTGCTTCAAGCGAATGGAATTTGCAGATCGGCCTATACGAGTTCTAGAAGTTCGTCTTATCGGTTCATGCTTGTGTCCCTCAAAATGCCACTTTGAGTCAAAGTTCATGGGATGACGCAAATTTACAACGTCTTCCATTTTAAATCCAAGTAAAACGCGAGCATTTAGCGATTCGCAATTAAGCGCACAATTCCTCCGACGATTTGAGAAGTGGCTGGCGATGTCTGACTTCCAAAGCCAGAGGCTAGACGCAAGCTTCTCTACCTCTCGTCGAGTAGGGTATGGCTGCCTATTGAAGTACTGGGTGAGGAAAGCTTTACGAGCTTCATACGACTCATTTTCATGACCCTTTGGGTCCAAGGCGAAGACCACAGTGTCTTCTTTGTCTGTTGACACCGGTGGGCTTTGCTCACTTTGGTCATCTGTCCCAACTCTTTTTTTCTTTGGCTCAGTTTGGTCAAAGTTTGCTAAACCTGCACGTTTGAGGCCAGCCCCCTGGGCCTGCGTGACTCTAGGAGAGGGAGCGGGTCGGCCGTTCTGAGCTTTGCTGACACCGCGGCAATGCACTAGATGCAAGGTGATGGTGGAAGCCGTCATGTTACTTGTATACACCCCAAGGCAGTGGATACACTTGTAGGTCAATTTCTTCTCCACAGGATGAACTGTTTGTATAACTTGATGCCTTTCACGCAAATGGTGAGCTAGAGAATCTGTGATAGGTCCCTTGAGAATCGAGAAGCAAAGCGGACAAAGTGTTTTGCCGATATCTTTCTTGTAAGGTACAGCCGTTTGAGGGGTAGTTTTAGGTGGCATTGCATCTGTTGAGGCATCTTGAGGTATCTTTGGGACTTGTGGCGTAACATGTTTACACACTTGAGATGATGGCAAGGTGTTATTTTGCGCATGGAATGCCACCGATTCCTCAGGAGCATCACGCATGTTATACGTGGTGACGATCAGCTGGACGTTCTTCGGATTTCCCTGCTGGAGTGTGAGGTCGAAAGTAAGCGGAGAGTCCATGCGTGGCTCGACTGATTCGTTGGGATGCACCCCTCGCATGTGTGTCACCATTTTTTCGACATCGTTGAACGTGGCTCTGCAGTGCGGGCAGGAAAGGCCATGAATCAGCATGTGGTTAAGAAGTGTGTCGCTAGGTAAGTACCGGTTGCAGTATAAGCATTTGCTTGTGAAATTGTGAATTTTCATGATGTAGTTGGCAACCGCCGGCACCTTTTCCGCTTTATGCTCCTTTTCGAAATGCGAGCTGTACACGTTTTCCGGGAAGAGCTCATTGCAGATGGTGCAGATCTTCCATTTCTGAGTATACGATGTGCCAATGATGGAGTTTACTTTCTTAGGGGTAACAGATGATATGGTGGTAGCCGCTGCCTGAACGCGTGAGGTCAGCTGAGGGATCTTTAGTATGGTGGATGCTGATGCAGAGCTGCGCAGACTGCCAGCAGGGATCTGAGGTTTGCTTGTTTGAGACTGCTGTGGTATTGAAAGTTGCACCGGTTGTCCTCCGATGGTCAAGGACTGGGTAGTCCCTGGCTTTAGACCAAACGCAGCCGGTTTCAGATGAACACCTGACAGTAGTCCGGTTGTGTTCAAACTTCCTTTTGGAATGACAATTCGACTGAGCTGTTGAGCGGATAATGGTCGAACCCCAGCCGTCACTACGGCACCCCTTGGCATTATACTAATGACACCCTTATCCCCTTGAACTTTAGGGGACACCATAATTACAGGCTTGGCCCGGGGTACCACTACATTTGTATGTCCAATCATGGCAGTCACCTGGTAACCAATACGTTCGTGGTCTTCAATGACATGCTGCACAAGGGCTTCATAGGTACGTGGAACAAACAGGCATCGTTTGCAATGGATGGTTGTGTTTGTATTGTTGGCACCACCAGCACTGCTATTGGAATTGGCATTGCTCACTGTCCCATTGGTTGGGGTGGTCTTCTCACCTGGCCTTACCAAGTACGGCGCCGCCACATGTTGGAAATGTTCCCGGTAGATATGCTTGCGCACCACATTATATAGTGGGTCCCTGTAGGTGCATTTTTTACAGTAGTAAACTGCCTGTTCTATATTATCCCGTGTCTTGTCCAGGCGAGCACCATCCTTCAAGCCAGCCCCTGTACCTCCAGCATTCTGGCGCACAACATTAGGCATGTGAAACAACCTAATGTGTGTCTCCAATGTCTTTTTGTTTCCATTGTAAGTGCAATAGGGGCAGTTCAAGAGAATGCGATTTTCAAAGTCCTCACTGTGCACATTGCGAAAGTGACTCTTGTAGGCAGAGAAAAACTTGGAGGAGAATGTGCATCCTGAACAACAGAAAGGCTTTGAGCGGTACTCCTGGGAAGACAAAAAAAACAATAAGTCATTACAATTGGGATTTGCCCATGATCAGAAATCTGACAAAAGACTATGAAAATATTCAGCTTTACAAGACTTTAACTTACTTGTGATTTGGTCAGTGAGGGATCCCACATGCCAACATCGTCCCATGTGGTGTTCTTAATGTAAAACTCATTAGGAACATAATCTTTGTAGTCCTTAAGAGGGGGAAAAGGAGCACAGAGTGAGAAAGAATGTAGAATGTTGTCTCATCACAATAAGATCAAGGCTTCATAAAATACATATTTTGTGCATATAAACAGTGTAGTACAATGTGTAAAAATGAAAAGTAACAAAGACTGAGAGATTGCAAGTATGTTTATAAATTTGTGCAGTTCTGTATAGAACTTAATCTTTGCTCTGAATAGTTGCATATATTGTTGCAATACTTTTTCTATTAAGGTTTAAAACAGGTATGCTGTTAATCAGAAAAATGCCGTTATATGATTTTGCAGATACTGAAACGAATAATTATCAATAACAAAACAATAATTGATTAACAATAACAAAACTTGCCCAAAACTCTATAAGTAATAAAGCTTTGAACTCAATGTATTACAACATAAAATTGATAACTTAAATAACTTAGAAAAGAAAACAACACTATGCAGTTACAGAACTACATATTGGCTGTGGTCTTTCAAAAACTTAATGAACCAATGACAACAATAGTTAATACTATATTCACAAGTATAAAGATTTTTTTATAAGACTTCAATATAAAACCACACAGCTCACAAAGACATTCGTTCACCGTGGTGCAAACAAGATATTATTGAAGACAGCAGAAACAGTCAATGTGCTTACACACAACTATGAAACTGACAAGATCAGAACAACACAGGATTAACACTTTTGTAGACACGGCGTAACATTTAAAAATGTGCTTGATCTCACACATTCCACATATTGTTAGACTGGAGGTAGCACAAAACCATTTATGAGGCGAGTCAGATGGTTCATTATTGTATGGATGTAGATCCCTGCTAAAGTAGACATTTAACTTGTGTGTATTAAACATCAGACAGACTTACATCAATATGCTCCTTGCAAAAGTCCAAGCCAATGTCGGTCAGCACTCTTTTCACATTTTTCCTCGATTTCCTTAGACTGCTGAGGTTGTTGACTGGGAGTTGAAACATTCTGCCCACCTGGAAACAAATGAATGAATTCATTAATTTGGGCACTTAATGGAAAAGTTCACCTCACAATCCAAATTGTGTTGTTTTTGACTCACCCACATGACGTTCAAAACTTTTTAAGACCTCCAGGCGTCTTCGGGGACACAAATAAAGATATTTTAGGCTTCCTTATAGACATCATGGTCCAGAAAAGTACTAAAGACATTATTAAATTGGTCCATGCGCTCATAGCGGCTCAATTGAATACTTTGTGTGTAAAAAACAAACCAAAATAACAACTTTGATCGATATTTCCTCCTCTGTCTTGCAGCAGGAGCAAGTTCTCCTGTCTTGCAGTCTATGGTACGCGTTCAAGAGAGCATTCGGTTTGAGAATATACCGATAAAATTGTTATTTTGGTTCGTTTTCGCATATAAAGTATTCTTGTCACTTCCAAACAATTCAGTTGAGCTATGAGTGGATGGACCAGTTTAATGATGTCTTTAGTACTTTTCTGGACCTTGACAACAATTATAACCATGATGTCTATGAGGAGGCCTGGAAATCTCTCGGATGTCACCTAAAATATCTTTATTTGCATTCCACAGATGCTTTGAGGTCTTAAAACCTGTGGGTGAGTTAAAAATAACTAACAATTTTGAGGTGAACTTTTCCTTTAAACATGCTTCAAATGCAATACTCATTACCATAATGAACATGTTCAAGCCATGTTTGGCATAATATCGAATAATGCCAATTGTGTATGACAATCTTGTTACACGGTGGTGATGGTCATTTCAGCGACCTGTGATCTGGTCATTTCAGTAATCCAGATAACGCTAAACGGTCAGTCTGCGATTGCATAAAGATCATACAGATGCCTGTCCATTGTTCATCAGAAGTTCACAAGGGTCACTAAGATCAAACAAAAACACTAAGGTCTGAAGCAAAATAAACGTGTCATTACCTTCTAATTACAGCTTGTGTAAATGAGCTTTTTACTAAATACAGAACACGAATGCTAGCTTACTATTGACACACCGTATCACTTCCATTCTTATGACCGCACACAAAACAAACCCATCCAAAGAAGTCGTCACCACAGAAATGGGGTCAAAGATCAGCAGGGGTCAAAGGTCACGATCAGAAAAACCTGAATTAGCTGTTGGGCATACACATCACCGTCTGCTCTGCATTAAGAAGAAACAGCAGTTTTACTTCAGAACCAAATTGGGGGCTCTCTCACATTGGATGTGTTCCTTATCTCCCTGACTGTATAGATGGCGCTAGAGAACTAGTCCTTCCTCCATGTTATATAAGCCTCTCCCTGTTCTGCCTGCCCTTTTTCCGCTCTCTTTTTTTGTGCGCTCTTCTGCATTATAATCCTGGAATGGCGCCTCCTGTTGAGGCAGCAGCAGAGGCCAGACTGTTGTAAACCAGATCTTCACTTTGCGTTAGATGATGGTTATGTTTTGATTTGAATATATACAAACACACAATGAAAACTCAAAACAGCATATATATCAGATATTATAAAAAGGTATTAGCCGTTACATTTTCATAGTAAACATAACCGAAGGTCTTTATTGACGTCCTCGTGGACCCCTTGGATCCAAATAGTAACGAACTTAATGTAGACAAACAAAACGTCATCAGCATCTCAATGAAATCTATGGCATAACAAACACAGCTTCCAGAGTATCACTGCATAGGTTCATATTTGTGGAGAAAAACAACGACATAACACGAGGCGTCTAAGCATTACAGTTTAGCTCGCTTTACTCCGACTTTGAATGAAGCCGTAAATATGTTACAATCTAAAGTATATTTGATCACATTGACCGTTTACAGTTGCATACACGCGATGCATTATAAACCAACCACACAGAGCAACAACAACCAAAGAATGACAACACACCGACGAGCAGAGCAACGCAACGCAGATCAGTCGACTAATAACAGAGCAATAAGAGTCGCACGTTGGTTTGTTTAGTTTGTTGACATGTCAGAAGTGACAAGACCCTGTAACGTGCCGCCTTACGTTCTCTATTAAAACACTACATACGCTGAGCTGACAGGTCTGCTTGGTTAGCGCATCATTCAACATTTCAAAGCAATGAGAGATGTAACGCAGTAAACTCACGTCTAATTTAGGTCTGTCTATGACAAAGGCTAGCAAAGCGCCCCGTTTACAGTTAACTGTCCAGAAAACTTACATCACCAAGAACTTTAAATCCGCGACCTGGTGCACCGTCCAGCCTTCATCCCTTTAACTTGCAGCAACTGCATGAAACGCGACTGGCTACGTTTCATTTTGATGTTTCCCTACTACGGAGCGTTCAACCGGGCTTTCGTGGTTAATTTCTCCCGTACGGCTCTCCGCTGTTTAACTGTATCCCACGCGCGTGTCCGAAAGAGACTTTACCTGACTAGCACAAAGCAGACGCCAACAATCTTTCCCTCTTCTCGACCCGAGCGACTCACGAGCGGACACACCACGCCGAAAGAGGGAGCCCGACTCCTGTCACGGGCCGACCCGGAGCTGTCTGTCTGCCGGGGATGAGCTGCTGCATCTAGCAGCTCCTGTAGTGCCTGTGGTTGTCTGAGGGTCTCCAGGAGGAAGGGGGAGTGTGAACCGCCGAGCGCCCGCTGCGTTTCCGACGATGCACAGTCCACCCAGACGCGCAATGACGATGTAATTGAGAGCAATTAACGCAACCCGCCATCCACTTACAACAATACGACCCGGTCCAGTACCTATACGATCCAAAATGGCGTGTGAAAAAGGGCGGAAGTGACATGTGTGTTTGATTAGCATAAAAAAGCATTGTGAGCGTTGGGTCAGAGAATTTGTAATGAGAGGTACGTGGTGACCGTCAATCAAACCCGTGCAGTCATCCAATTACTTACCTGAATTTCCCAAGGCCTCCCACAGAGTGTCTATTTGCGCATGTGATGTTATATACAATGCTTCCAATACTGGTGTAAACAGCCCCTGAGTGCAGTTACATGAAAAGAACCCATAGGGGGCGCCACGGACTGACAGTTGATTGGGTAGAGGGCCGATGCGTCAATTCTGCATCTGGTATCTACCCCCGCAGAGAGTCGGATGTATACAGGGCCTCAGTACCCAACGAGCGTCGGACTCAGTGCTCAGGTGGTGGCGCTGTAGCGCTTGTATACATAACTCACCGGGACTACTTGTGAATGTGAAGTGCTGGGGTTGCAGACTGTGTGCGACGGTGATTTCCCCACCCACTGGGCCTTCAGCACTGAAAAAAAGTCCCCCACCACCCCCTGGGCCTTGAGCTCTTCCTCCACCCTCCCGGTCCGCTCACCTTGATGCTGGCAGCATCAAACTCATTCCGAGTAGTTCTTACATTATGATACATTCATTGAGTGCCATGCGAATCTGCACATTGTAAACCCATGAAGAAGAGAGTAATATGGTAGGATGTAAGCATTTGATTTTGCAGTGACTCTGGCGCAAGTCCAAAATCTTTACATATCATTACATTTTTAAGTATGCTTCATTAACAAAATATTTTACAAGACATTTTTATTTCAGGGCATACATCTCTAAGATACAAAAATGTTTCTCTGGAAATAAAACACACGGATAACTTTGAAAATGTGACAGAAATAACTCAATATATATGAAATTAGAGTTTAAAATGTTTCAATTTGGTCCATTTGGTTAAATTTTAGAAACGATTGCTGACATTTTTGATGTATGTTTCAAAATACAGTTTATAACCATGTAATTAACAAAGACAAATGCACAGAGCCATAAAACAGACTTGCTTTTAAAAAAATATGGAACATCATTGATTATACAACTACTTGTTGTTGAACATGTATGTCCATTACATTGCAACGGCGATAAGCACTGATCTAAACTAACACAAATGAGAAGGTCATGTAGTGGCGAACAGAGTGAGCAATCCTTTTAAAAAGGAGACAATTTCATTTCCACCCAACTTGGACTCCCCATAAACACGGTCCACAAATGAAATAGGAACCTAAGTAACAGATAAAACCACATGTCATGTACATAATAAGAATAATAAATGTATATGCAAAAGTTATATAGTAATTATGGAATAGAAGTCTTATTATAGTGTAGTGAAATATATATATATATATATATATATATATACAAATTCTTAAAAACATATGACTTTGTTATTTAATAAAACAAGCAATCTGACCTCTCCAATTGTATAGCCCAATTGTCTAGCACGGACAATCATCTCCATTTGAAAAACATAGCCTTTTGACACACACCGCGCTACCAGTTTTTCAAGCACCTCTTTCTTATACAGCCTGAAACACACAATATTAATATTATACGACTATTAAATACATTCATGTATGTGTTATTATTATTAAAAAAACATTGACTTGGTTAACCATACCTAAAGCTTCCTGTAAGATCAGATGCTCCTGGTCTGAGCAGCACTTGTGTGACGAAGTTTGCTCCTCGACTAAAAAAATAAATAAATGTAACAATGATTTAATTTATTCAACAAAACTAATTAAATGTCACAAAGTCATAGCTGCTAGACATCACCCATATACCCAGTACTTCACCCCCGACTACAGCCATGGATAAATCATTACTGTGATTACAATTGTTATTTATTCATGCGCCTGTCAAAAATCACAATAGCTGTATTATTGCACTTTGGGCTCAAATAGTATGTTTTCAAAGCCAAGATCATGACTTTGTGTTAGAGAACGTTCAGACGAAAAACATTTTTAACCACAACCCTTTAAAGGTGCTGTGTGTTATTTTATTTATCTTCAGAGGTGATTAATACATAATATTGAAGCATTATGTTTTTATTACCTTAGAATGAGCTATTTCTATCTACATACAACACTGGTCCCCTTACATGGAATTGTCCATGTTGTTTCAACAGTAGCACAAAACGGACAAGCTGCTCTACAGAGCGTGTTTCGAAAATACGTTATCTCCTTCGGCAAAGAACCAACAACATATTTGTCCTGCGAGAGCCGCCATTAGTGCTTGATAGTGAAGTGTGGAGTGAGCAACCTCACCACTACATAAGGCTAAAATCTCCAAATTGCTCTTTTAAATGACATTTCCCACTTCCCAGCTATCCCGTTTGTTATTAATGCAGGCACAAATTGTCACCTTAAATTTATAATCACATACCTGATTAGTTTCCTTCGCAGGTCCCAACCATATACGCCACCATCTCCTCTGTACCTTGTGCCAGACACCAGGTCATATCCACCTTCTTTCTGTTTTCTGAACATTTAACAGATGCGTATAAAATTCTTGCAGCTAAGCCATGAGGCAATAGAAAGACAGTTACTTACTCGATGAATTGCGGGATAAATTTTGGCTGCAAGAACAAAAAACAAACATTACACAAATTGCACACAATGTTTTGCTTACTAAAGGTTCACACAGAAAGGCATTTTAAATCCCCCAAAAGGAACTTACATGATGTGAGAGGTCTGCATCCATAATGATGACAAAGTTTCCAGTAGCATGTTTAATACCGTGGATGTAAGCCGTTCCTGAAAATATAGTATATAGAGTTATATAGTTAACTTGACTCCTTTCCCCAAAGGGCTAAATAAACAAACATACACAAATGTACCTAATCCCAGTTTTTGAGCACGCGGTCTCAGGATCTAGAGAGAACAAAGTTTTAATGATTTAACTACACACGCAAAGAGATGGAAACGAAGCGTCACAATCGACTCACAATCTTGTCAGATCCGTAAATCTCCTGCAACTGTTCACCGATCTGCAGGGTTCCGTCTGGACTGCCATCATCAATCACTATAATCTCGTAGTTGTAACCACTGCATTAAAACATACAATGTAATAAGACATTTTACGTCTACGTGAATGGAAAAATGAATGTTTTAAAAACCAAACAAATAACTTAATTCTCATAATTTAGCGTAGCGAAGTTTGGCGTAACCATGTTGTTGTTATGATGTTGACACTGACAGCTCATCACAGCAACATCTGTAACATAACTCATTCTTTCTCCTATAGACAACACCAAACAACACAATTACCTCTCGCCGAAGTACTTCACCAACAACCACACAATCAACGGTAGGTTTTCTCGTTCGTTGTAGGTTGGCAGCAGTATAGAATACTTGTCAGACTGCAGCTGGGTCTTCGCATTGCCTCTTCGGCTCGCCATGTTGGCGTCTCCAACGTCAAATAAACACCGGAAGTGTTGCTTGCAATGTTGTCCGTGAAATCCACCAACTAGTTCCTTTGGTTCCGCTGATATTTCTAGTTTTTTTAAACGATACAAGCACTGTGAGCGAAATATAAAATGAGTATGGTAATAATACTACTACTACTACTAATAATAATAATTATATGTCATCTATTCTGAAAGACTTTGCCTATTTTTAATAGAGATTATTAGATACGCTTTTTATAGTGAAGCATTGATTTGTTTTAATTTATTAAATCCAGTATTTTTAAATTAACATGATAAAATAAGTAATTTGGGATTATTAGTGTGCATGGTATATATGTAATTTTGCACGTATCTAGTCAAATATTAAACATGTACATTTTAATAATAATTTTATTACAATTTTCCATAAATCAGAATAGTTATTGCTTTTACTGGCACAGTATCAACAGAAACGACCACAGGTTTTCTTGAACAGTTCCATTTCGTACAATCTGTACATAAACACTAAACAGAAAACGTAAATCAACAGAACAATTCACTCTGTATGATCATATAAAATAGCATGAACAGCATGTGTAGAAAAGTCAAATAATACAATATCACAGTGTATTTCATTTTGACAAATTGCTCTGGCAAAATATTGCTTATTTCATATTACAAAAGTACTTTATATAAAAATCCCAAAATAAGAGATAAAAACTGGAATGGAAAGTATTTAAACCAATATGCCTTCAACAATATAAACACATACAGTGCATTAAATACAATAAAATACAAAAAGTACAATTTTAGGAACATTCTTAGTGCTGATTGTAGTTATTATTAGGTAACACGCTAGTTACTCAACACTAGTTAACCAACACGTCACGTTTCCCTCTATAAAACAGAGTCTGGGTGTGTTGTGACCTCATCAGCTTCAAGCGGAACATCGGTGCAGCACAAAAGAAGTTCTACACAAGAATCTGCTGTTGTCTTGTAGCAAACCGAATACTGAGTAACGTCAAGAATGATCAGTGCTTTGGTGATTTCAGTTTGAATGTATGATCGGTTTGGAGAGTCTATTATGCAGGCTCATTAAAAGTCATCCCCTGGCAGAATCGGTTCATATGTTACTTCCCACAATTCCTTTCCAAAGTCTGGGGGCAGAGATGATACTAAAAACGTGGAAATACAACCAAGTCTTCACTGATTCCTCTACTCAAGGTTGGTATCCAAGGTATGGGTCCTCTGTATAATGAAATAAAAAAAGCAGAAGAAATTATAGATACATGAGCTACAGATCTGCATGGTGTACAGGTTTTACATTTACCTGCAACAGGGCCTCTTTGATAACATCCACTGCTGTCACACACACCAGGGGGGCCAATTTCTCCTTGCTGTCCCGGGGCACCAGGAATACCCTGAGGTCCAGCTTTACCATCCTCTCCTTTGGGGCCTGGTTCACCTGTTTTGGTTTCACCTGGAGGTCCTGGTAAATTACAAACACAGTGCTGCTGACAAACACACTTTACTATTAAAAGACTTTAAATGAGATTATCAGTGTGTGAAATGATTGCAATACCTGCGAATCCTATAGTTCCTTGCGCTCCCAAGACATTGTCTCCTTGATAGCCCTTCTCACCAGGAATACCCCTGCGTCCTAAAAGTTAGAACAATGCAGAATTAAAAGTGACCACACCTCACATGTGGAGTTTGCCTAACATATAACATATCTAAAAGCACAGAGACTTACCCTGCTCACCAGGATACCCAGGTTTCCCAGACTCCCCTCTGTCTCCTTGTCTTCCCTGAGGGCCTCGTGGTCCAGGTGAACCCCTTCCCCCTGGTATGCCAGGCTCTCCTGGTGGCGCTACCGGTTCCTGGATGGGCACTGGCTTCCGATTGATCTCATTCAGGAAGACATCCAACTTCAGCACCTCATCTAGAACACGATGAGCTATTATAAACTGCGTCTGACTGAATGAAACGAATAATAAATGGATGCAGTTTCCTACATACTGTGCACAAGCTTTTCACAAGCTTGGGTAACAAGCTGGTAGATCATGGCAAGAGACTGTGGCTCTCCCTAATGAAAGAAACAATGATCAAAACCACAAAACTAACCAATGTTTATTTACAAATAACAAACAAAAAAATATTAACGTACCTTCTCTCCTCTATCACCTTTGCTTCCAGACAGGCCCTGCGAAAACAATAACATTGTGTGTTTAACTCTCTGGAAGATCAAATACACATCACATTGTCAAATAAAATAATTGTAGTGTGAAGGGGCTGTACTCACTGTGGGCCCTACAGGACCTAATGGCCCTCTCTCTCCCATTGGCCCTGGATGGCCCGGCATTCCCTGAAAACCCTACAAACGGTATGAACAGAAATATAAAAACAAAGTTTAAAATGCATACAACAGATATTCCTTAAATGTGTGTAAGTAGGGCTGTCCTACCCTTGGTCCTGCAATTCCTGGGGGTCCCATGTTACCCTCTGGTCCTCTGATGCCCTGTGAAAAAATATATTAAAGATTAATGACAGTCTGAACATTCTGAAAATCAGACACCAAAGCCATGGGGTTGAATCCTAGAGAACACACCAAATATAATTTGAATGCAATAGATAAAATGCATGTAAATTGTTACCTTAGGACCAGGGTTGCCCTCTTTACCCTTTGGGCCAGGAGGCCCTGGTAAGCCCTGTAGATGCAAAATGAAGAAACAGTTAGTAATAATATGAAGGGAAAAATGCTAGAAACTTGCTTTGGGCATTGATAGGCAGAGAAGGTGGATGTTAAATCTCACTTGACTTCCAGTCCTTCCGATGTCTCCTTTTTCACCTCTTGCTCCTGGAGAACCCTGGTACACAGATGAAAACAGAGGATTTCAATATACTCTGCATGGTTTATAGATTACTGTATATACAGTACTTAGATTGGGTATACATAACAATCGCTAACATACCACTTTTCCCATTACAGTCATTCCCCGTGGACCTGCGGCTCCAATTGCACCAAAGTTTCCCTCAGGACCTGATTTGCCTGGTGGGCCCATTTCACCCTAGAAATGGAAGAAATACAAGGATGTAACTTACATACAACTACATACATTGACTCCTGATGCCTTTCTAGCTGTGGTTATTTTAGATTTAAATAATATTTTTCATCAAATAATAATAAAAAAGTTATAAGACACCAAAAGCCTCAATGTACCTGGTGTCCCAGCTCTCCTTTTTCTCCCTTTTCCCCTCGAGGACCAGGTTTTCCCTAAAAACCAAGCATTGGCCTCAATTTATATCATTGATAAGTCCAGCAGCTTTTCCTGTTTTGTCACAAATGCACTGTGTCATTGACTCACAGGAGGGCCTGCATCTCCAGGTGCTCCGGGCACATTGGTGGTACAGGTGCACGCATAAGCAGGTTCTGGACAGCTCTCCTCGTCCCTCTAGAGGATAGAGAGTGAGACTCAAAAAACAGCCGCTACATGTATGTGCACCCTTAAAACTTTAATGAACGTGTGAGTCTCATGTACCTGTGAGGGCAGATCACAGCATCCGTCTTCTGACGGCCACGTGGTGTTGCACACTATCTCAAAAGACTGCAGCTGGAACTAGGGTACAAACACAATATCATATCACAAGCGTTGAGGTTTATTATTGGCCATATGCATGGCCCCAGTAAAGTATGTGTCTTTATATAATGTTTGTATGATGTTTATGACTCACAGCTGCAGATCCGCTGTGAGGTCCTCGTGTCCTTACTAGCTTGCCCAGCATCTCAAAGCCATCAGTAGGCAAAGTTCCTAAGGGACGAGCAGGTCTCTCACCTACCCGCTGACAATCTACATACAGCGATACGCTCACCTGATTGACGGACAAATGGATCTGCCAATAACATTGAAGAAAAAGATCAGAGATTATCAATGGACATGAAAAAGATACCCTTTATCGTGTGTCATTAGGTCACTTTGCATCATAAGGACATGGTGTTGGGATTTAAAACCTTTCATATGGTTTTGAATGAAAAAATTGTCTGAACTAATAATATATGCACAGAATATCTGTGGTTTGCCTGACATCAATAATACACTTTCACAAACCTTATGAAAACTGCCGTAAAAGAGAGAATGGACTTGTGATTGGTCAAAGGTCAGTTCTTGTATCTCTCCTCTGTAGTCCAGACTGAAATACAGCAGCACCTTCTTTTCAGCTGACAAACAACAGAGAAAAATGAATCTTCTGAACCTGACTATGGATACACTAACAGAATCAAATAAGGATGCATTACATTTTTGGGGGAATAGTTCCCCCAGAAGTGAATACTTTTTATCATTAACTCACCCTCATGTACATTTACATTACATTTATTCATTTTGGCAGACGCTTTTATCCAAAGCGACTTACAAATAGTTTTTTTACAGTGACACATTACTGCAGAGCAATCGGGGGTAAAGTGCCTTGCTCAAGGGCACTTCAGTCATGACCTGCTGGCACTGAGATTTGAACCTTCTGATCACAAGCCCAACGCTCTAACCACCAGGCCACAACTGATCCACTTATGTCATTCCAAACCTGTGTGACTTTCTTCTGCAGAACACAATATATATATATATATATATATATATTTTGGAGAATGTTGGTAACCAAACAACATTGGCCACTGTGACTTCTATTGTATGCACATAAAGTCCAAAGTCAATGGGGGCAAATGCTGTTTAGTTTTCATCATTCAACAGCTTCTTGTGTTCTAAGTCATACAGGCTTTGAACAACATGAATGTAAATAAATAATACATTATATATGTGTGTGTGTGTGTGTGTGTTTTGAAATTTGATTGATATTAATTGGACTAATCAATAAACATAAAAAATATATAGTTATTATATATCTATATCTATATACAGTTTATGATATTAATTCTGATTAATACACTAATGTAAACCCAACACTTAAATTTGGACAATTTTGGACCAAATTGAAACAACTCTCGATCATTTGCACAAGTCTAATTTGACAGTTTGACCTCCACTTACGGTCCACCACCACCCCCATCTTAGGCTGGAAGTCATTGTCTGTGAGCTGCCAAAGTGCAAAGGGTTCCTTTGTTGAATCCCGCAGGAGCCTGAACACTATGCTGATGGTGTGTTCTGGAGCAAAGCCAGACGGGTGGATGAAGCTGAGACACAGATGTGCACAAGTGAATGTGAATATATAATATGAATGTGCTCATGTTTAAGCATACATGGGCTTGTGTTTCTCACCCTGTGCTCTGGGTCAGTTGTACGTCCCTATAGAGGGTATAACTGGGTAAGGTGCTGAAGACGAACGGTTCAGCCGCAACACCCTCAATAGTGGAGTGAGCTCTCTGAGTCAGACCAAATGCCTCCATCATGTTGAAACCTGGAATACAATACACACAGACGTTTGATGGAGTTTTTGTGTTTTAAAAAAGCCAACATGCTACAGTCTTTGATGTTGCCACGTGTGTGCAAGAAATTAAAACTACAGACTTTCTGCAAATCTTACCTTTAACTACACGATTTCTGACCGCCATCTCAGGACACACTGAAAGAGAGAGAGAGAGAGAGAGAGAGAGCAACCAAACAGCGTCAGCACCCATTCACTTCTATTGTATGGACACAAAATCAATGCAAGTGAATAGGTCCTTGTTAACAACATTTTACAGAATATCTTCTTTCGTGTTCTGCGGAAGAAAGAAAGTCAGACAGCTTTGAAATTGAAATTACAAAGATAAGTATATGATGACAGAATTTTCATTTTTGGGTGAACTATCCCATTTACTTTTTTATATCTTACCCTCCTTCTGTATGGGATGCAGTCCAGGGGGAACTTGAATTCTCACTGGTGCCGTTGCTTTATAAAACAATTACATGCAACAACAATTAAGCAAAAAATAACAACAATTGTACTTGATGTATGATGTATGCCCTTAGCAGGATTCTGACCTGTGGGGTGAAGAATGGTGACAGCGGCGCCCTCTACTGTTCCCAGACGAGAATGAACACTGATACGGTACACTGTCTCAGGCTGTAGCTCTAAGAAACAGTAACTGCTGCTGGTGGCGTCCACTATGTTCTCTTTAGTCTGTTTCTCTGAAGTTATACATACAGAGAAAGTGAAGATGACGCTTTGGAGGTCCAAAAGACCACATAGGTAAATACAGGAATTCAATCGAGAAATTAAAGTTAGGACATAAAATAAGCAAGAAATAAATCCAGGACTATTTTTAGGTACTTGTGATATTGTTGGTGCTTTTTGGTCCCAGAAGTTTCAACGGTACATGTTAAGGATTAACAACTATTTGTGGTGTGTTTTGGCAACTGTGGTACCTCTGAGAGCCTGGATGACTATACGATAACCGCTGACTGCAGCTACAGGCCTCCAGGACACACAGATGCTAGCGTGATCAGATCGCACAACACTAACGCTGCTCACCCTCAGACTAGCTGCATGTGCAGAGATGAAAATACATTAAAATGTAGTTAAAATACGATTACAAAACACTGTCATCAGAAGGCAATGCTGGCCATTCATGGCTTAAATTGTTAAATAGGTGTGTGACGTACTGGTCTTCCCCTGAGCTGTAGCACTCCCTCCCTCTCTGTTACGGTACTCGGCAGTGACCAGAACACTGTACCGAGTGTCAGGCTGCAGATTCTGAAGCACGACGCGCTTCTCACTGCCTGGCAAAGACACCTATATACAGATAAACAACAAGACTACATTAGGGCAATTCCAGTGTTATGGACGTCACATTTCGGGTTATGGAGATGACACAAAAATGCTCAGAGAATGATTTTCTTACGAATATATTGACCCATCCGTTTATATTTTACTGAACTCTTGTTGATAGAGTCTAAACATAAAAAAATTCAGTTATCTATTTAAAAAAAGGGATATAAACATGCAATATGGATGGGACAAAAAAAGGACATGTTTTTTGGGAGATGACAAACTGTAGGATTACTGTGAAATAAAATGCACAATCCTAAAGTAATAATACCCAATGAATGGAGAAGGGATGCCTCTTTATTGAAAATAAAATAGTTACTTTATTTTCATTTCCATGTGTTAATTTATGAGGAATATGTAGCGTTATGGATGTGACCATCCTGAAAATGGCACTTACCGGACTATGAAAAATCATGCACTAAAAATAAAACAAATGCTTTAAAAATTTAAAGAGAGATCTCACATGGGCATTTGAACCACCAAATGTTAATACATGTGCTGTTAGCATAGTAAAAACCGTTGGAAAAAATAAATGTCTTTATGGTAAGGTTTACTTTTTTCTTGGAATTGCCCATTACACTCTTTACAGCACAATTCTACAAGTTGACCTTTGTTGTGGCTTAAAGTGATTGTTCAACCAAAAATAAAAATAATTTATTCAAAAAACAGTATGACTTTCTTTCTTTTGCGGAACACAAAAGACATTTTGAAAAATTTTGGTAACCAAACAACATATCCCCCCATTGACTTCCATTGTATGGACACAAAGCCACTCAGACATTTCTGGAAATTAAACTGTCTATAGAAGCCACTCTATTAAAGGACTCACAGTGTTCTCTCTTGCATCTCCAGTGAGGGGTGTGTACAAAACACGGTACTGTAGCACATGAGCGTTAGGGGGAACCCATGTGATCAGCATACTGACTGGAGTCTCCTCTGAGATGGATAAACTGCTGGGACCGCCTCCTGATACTAACACAGCAAACGTACCAAATATTACGTTTTTCAATGCTTTAAGGTTAGCAGGTTTACCTTGAATGTGTGTGTATACTCACAAGTGCTGTATCGTATTGCCACTGCCTCGCTCTGAGCTCCATCAGCATATAGTGCAGACAGTGAGACCTGATATTCATTATCCTCCTCAACTCCTTCCAAAATGGCTCCCTCACTCTTCCCATCTACTGTAAGCTGGAATATAAACAAAATTCTAATCATGCGAACTACACACTCTTTGAGAAATGAACACAGGAAATGCTGGGAGCAGGAGCTGACCTGCCTGAGGTCTCCTCCACTGAGGGAGATCCACTTGATGAGGTACGAGACCACGTCGTCCGCCGCGGCTTCCCATCGCACGGTGATGTCACTGCCAGAGAAGTTAGTGACTCTCAGATCTGAGGGAGCCGTTACCTTTACTGCGAGACGAATAGGTGTCAAGCTTTACATAAATGGTATAATGGAATCTCAAGGGTGTCATGGATATGCATGTAACTTACATGTCGTGACATTGGCTGTGACAGGAGTTGACAAGCCTTTCTCATAGAGCGACTGCACTGACACCAGATACCTGGATAATGAAGAGAGATTCTGCAGCAAAACCGTGTTCACATTTCTGACTTCCACCTGAGAAAGACAGAGAGACGACAATAACAGCGAGATAGGAAACAAAAGCATTAAGGCGGAACAATATGGAATAGAGAGACTTGATCACCTGCTTCACATCACTGCCATGATTGGTGCTGTAGATGATGCGGTGGGCGGGAACATCCACAGCTCCAGGGACCCATGTGACCTTCAGAGCGCTGTGACTGACCATGGGAAACTGCAAACTGACAGGAGACGGCAATCGATCTAGAGAATCGTTTTTGAGAGAATAGTGGGAGTGAGCTGAGAATATACAATAGCGGCACTGCACTGTATTACAATGAAACAGTTTCGACTTGACTTTGTATATTTATTTTGTATTTATTTTATATGTAAGTGTTGATAATGAGTTTGTATTTACAGGTGGTGCCGAGGGCAGTGACGGGATCACTGGGGTCTTCGTCATATAAAGCATAAAGAGTGACTGAATAATCTGTGGACGGCATCAGATCCACCAACTCCACATCCGTCTGAGCAGGTCCAAACTTCACCTGCCACAAATAAAAACAGGAAAGATATAACATGATTTTAAATCTGTAAATCTAACTAGCAACACATCATATCGACTTGCCTCTTTGGCATCATCAGGTTCTCCATCAGTAAGCGCTGAATACAGTGCCATGTACTGTGTGGCTCCTGCGGCCGGCTGCCAGCGCACACGCAGACTGCTGGGTGAGGATGCTGTGACCTCCAGAGCCTCAGGCGTGGCCAACGGCACTGGAGGAGAGGATTTTTATGATAAACTGGAACAGTTATAACCCTTTTACCTGCCCACCGTAGTGGGGTCCAACAGTCTAATTAAACTCCACTATTGAAAATGCATTTGAAATGTTTCTAACCTAACCAGAGACTCACGTGTAGTAAAGGATCCTCTGAGAGCAGAACCGACATTGTTCTCAAAGACAGGAAAGATGGACAGATGGTACTGTGTCTGCGAGGCCAGTCCTGTCAGTAGTGTTGTTGAATATGTTCCATTCACCACAACCTGACCATCAAAAACATAATCACATGCATTGCGTTAATACATAATAACACAGTGTTAACTGACAATAAATCAGTCTTGATACGTTTCAAACAGCAACATGAATCAGCTGTCTGCAAATCCACGACCACATTATGTCAGGGCAGTCGTAGCCTAATGGTTAGAGAGTCGATCTCGCGACCAGAAGGTTGCCGGTTGATTCTCAGGGCCGGCGGGTAACAACTGAGGTGCCCTTGAGCAAGGTACCTTACTCCTACTTGCTCCCGGGGCGCTGCAGTGATAGCAATGATCCCACTGCTAAGGATGTATGTGTGTTCCCGACTTGCTGTGCATGTGTTTACTACTCTCTGGATGGGTTAAATTCAGAGGTCACATTTCGAATAGTCGAATAGTCAAAGCTGCGTTTCAATTTGAAGGCTGCATCCTCTGACAAGTCTTCATTGCTTTCTTATTTACATAAGTGCATTAGTCCTTAGTCTTCTGAATAAAACTTGTGAAATTCGGTTCGGATCCTGTCTATGTATTCTTATGTACGTACATTTTTTACCAGGTGATAAAAAGTCGTACAAAATAATCAGAGCTCTTATTATTTTCATTGGAATAATATATGAAAAAGATTAAACTTAAGTATTATATCTGTTTTCTGTCTAATAAAGTTGACACCCTAAACATTTTGGGGTGAATGCAACAAAAAAGATGAATAATAGATTATTTTTCTATTTAACTGCGTCCTCTGACTGGAAGATCACATTTGTCGGGAGCACACGTCATCGAGGTTTATTATTTCAGGTTTTATTTGAAAAAAACAACCGTTACATTTCAAGATAAGAATGAAACTAAAGTGATAACTGTACGTCTCATAAATTTGAACTTTATAATGTTTTTTTACTGAAATGAGATAACTTCAATGACGTATGAGGATGACAAATGCGACTTCCGGAAGATGCAGCCTTCAAATTGAGATGCAGCTAATGAAAGTTCCAACTATCCAATTATTGATAAATATTGGATATTCAAAGTGATAATAAATCTGACAAAAGCTTTCAGAACACTTTAAAAGTAAAACAGCGTGGCTCAATTAATAGTTTTTATAGATTATTTTTTTATTTAGTCTCAAAAGGAGTGCAAGCGACTTAGCGAGTTGGCTCACCTCTTTTAGACTTTGTCCTTCGGACGTGTGAAAAACCACTCTGTACTGCTGGGGACTTTTGATGGGAGGGGTCCAGCGCAAACGCACCTCCCTCGAACCAAGTGCCACGTACTGCAGATCAGTTGGGCTGGGGTAGGACAGAACTGGGTCCTGAGTGGGACGCTCCATTCCTTCTCAACAAATAACGCACACTTCCATTATATTTAGAGTATATACAATATTTCTACAATTTAGGGTGACAATATTTGTTGGAGGTCTGTTCATTTCACCAGGTTTCACATGTGTGATTGACTCACTCTTGGCTTTAATGCGATCTTCAATCTTGCCACAGAGGATGCGGGCTAGTCTTCCCACCAGTTTGCTAAGCAGAGGAAAATCATTCACATTATAGACATTCAGCTCTAGAGGCTCAGACGCCACCTGCCTCAATTCTGCCTCATCTGCATTCTTTACACCTGGATGTGGGCAACAGAAAAAATATTTCATATATAGATACAATGTAAATAGTATTGTATAATATGTAATGTATAAATATTATAAATATATATATATATTACTGTTTAAAGGTTTAGGGTCACTTATTAACTCTTGTAACTTATTTTTCTAAATTTTATATTAATAGTAAACTCATTAAATCTATGAAATACCACAAATGTAACAATGGGAAATTCCCTAAATCCTTAAAAACCTAAATCACAATTTAACCTTCAATGTAGTCTCTCATTTACTTGAGTTTGTATATACTCTCCACCAGTGCTTTAATAGAACTTAAGTAGTTCCCATCTATACTGGAGTCTTACTGGCTTTTTTCTTCATTATTCCATAAAGGTAAATCAATAAAAATCGAGTTATATATATAAATATATAATTTTTTGTCTACAAAACCAATTTCAGACATTTGTGAGTATACCATTAGTTCAAAAGGTTTGTTAGGTCAAGGTAAACTCGCTCAAGTAACCCTTAACTTTCACTCACATTTTAAGATCTGTAAAGAAAATTTACTAGAATGAAGTTGCATTGCCAAAACTAACACTGTTCACATCCATTAAACTGATGTAGTAATGAGGATCCCACCAATAGCAATGATCTCCACGCCAGCATTCTTCAACCTGTTGGCTGCAGCGATGGCATCATCTTGAGATTTGCCATCGGTCAGCAGCAGGAGGAACTGTGGTGTGTTGGGTCGTGCTCCAGCCTCCTCCTTTAGATTGTTCTCGAGAGCATGAATGAGTGCTTGACCTGAGGTACACCCATCATGATGTTAAAAATAAGAGGTCAGGTGTTCACAAATGTTCTTTAAATTTAGTTTCATATAATCAAAACAAAGCGTGTGACATCTACACTTACCTGTGAAGGTGTTGCCTCCCTTATACCGGAAGTTCCTGATGGCCTCCAGGAGCGGCTCTCTGTTTGTGAAGTTATTAAGGTTCCACTCTGTGCGTGGATCTCCGCTGTACTGCGACAATGCTGAGACCACAACAAAAACTAATTACATATACATTATGCTATTAAAATTTGTCATCTTTTTGTATTTTACGTGGACAAACATTAATGTCCTTTGTTATTAACCAGTCTATGTATGTGATGATCTGTGCATTTGTGTTTTTAAAGAGGATAACAGACGTTTTATACCTGTGCTACCTGTACAACTGTTTGGCCTGTGCTACAAAACTTCAAACATCTTTAGAACCAGTGCTATGTGCAAAAAACTTAATGTACAACCCTGTATTTCAATTCAGATCGTGGATGGAGATTCTTTGTTATAAAGATCGTTATATGCTTTTTTTGGGAAGATCGCCCAGTCCTACATCACACCATAATGTGTACTGTTTCAATGTCATAAATCTTTGACATGACAATATAAACACCCATTAAATAGCTAACCTATCTGCACGCCCTCCGGGCCGATGTGAAAGGGAACCGCCAGGCCCTCCAGGAAGTCCCGCACCTTTCTGAAGTTGGTGCGGCCGATGCTCCAGGATCCGTCCACGAGAAGAACAAGATCTGCCCGTGCGCCAGCACCGCATTCAAACGCCTTCTGGGTGGATGTGGCTGAGACCCACCCATAAGAACCAAATGGACAGGTTGACAAACGATAAAGCATTTTAGGACATAGAGGATTAAGATCTTTTAGTCTGTGCATGTTTTTAAGTATATATTGCTGTGATTGCACAACTCGATTGTTACTTGCACATTTGGGATATTTAAAGAACTTTTCTTGTTTAAAACTTTTAAATGATTAATCGAAAAAACAATCGTTCCAATTATCAAATATCAAAATTGTTAGTTGCAGCCCTAATTTATTGTGTATGTCTGAGTATAAACTTTACCTACTTTTACTACTTTTGACTCCATTGTTAATTACTTTTCAGATCTGTTATTTATCTTTTCACAAGAAGCAATGTTTATGTTTATGTTATATATGCAAGTGTGATTGTCTCCTCCACATGATTTATAATATAACTAGAATAACTCCAAAGGTAATTTTCAGTTTCAGGCCTGAGGGCCCACATGGTCTCTGATAACAAACTGAACAGTGTCATTAACTCTATTTAGTACCTAATTCTGCTTTTAAGCCTGATATGCAGACTCTGAGGGAATTTAAGCTTGTTCACTTCACTGATGTTAGGTTTGGGAGCCTTGCAGTGCACATGTGATGAGGATGTGATGTTATGTGTTCTATGAGTATTACCTGTGACAGGTTGGGTTGGGGTGGTTTTCCTTGTTTTGTCAATGTTGGTGATCTCCTCTCTTACGGTCTTTAGTTTGTTTTCCTCTGGATCATTTTGATCTTCAGTCCGGGTTCGGTTCTTGTCTTTCTTCTTCTTCTTGTCTTTAGGATTCTTCTCAGCCTCTGGCTCAAGCTCAGGAGGAGCTGGAGGTTCTAGAACAGCACAAATGACAATCAACATGCACTTCATTGCTCAAATAATTTCAGTAGTCATTTGGTCTTGTGTTTCAAAAAGATGCCTAAACATCCTAAATCCTTTTTGCCTATAGGTTAAAACGTTTAATTCAGCATAAGGGACGAACCAATAGGAATGTTTTGTTCGAGAAGACAAACTTGTCAATTCTGATACTGATAATACAAAGTAAATAAGACAACATGGCAACCTTCAGAGGTTAGTTCTAAAATCAAATATTTCAATTACATGTTGGTTAGGCAAGTATTTTATTACTTTGCCCAATAAAAATGTTAGATTATGCAACCTATATAACTCATGCAGTTCATTAATTAAAATTGATTTGTTTGATCAGTTTTTAATGCTATAGCTGATTTGCCAATGGTATCAACTCAAAATAGTATGCCGATACATTGGTGCATTAATACGCAAAAAACGTAATGTACACATTGAGTTGCTGACACTTACATAATGTGGCTATAGAGAGTCACAATGGCTGGTGATTCTATCGGTGTTCCCATACCCCCCCCCCCCAATTGAAACTGCCCACTCAGCACAGATCTATAGAAACCCCTTCATGTCCTTTCCTGCCCCCTGACCAATTACTGAAGCACTGATTACAGGTGTTGGGGTGAATGGACTCTTATTAATAGGTTAAGTCAAAGAGATGGCGCCAGTCCAACCATTTTACGCTCCACCACCAGTAAAACATGTATAATAACAGGGAGACAACAGGACAGAAGACTTGGAGATGTTTTGGCGGTCTGTGTTTGCAGGTTCTCTACCTGTTGTTGTTGGTTCTCTGTAGAGCACCGTGGGCAGGGCAGCTAGAGCCTCTGTGATGTCATCCACCTCCCCAGAGCCAGAGCCAATGGTGTGCGTTTTCTTCTTATGGTCCCTGTTCCCACTACGAATCAACTCCTCATCACGCAACCCATCAACTGGGACATGGACGGGTGGAGGGGGAAGAGGAGGAAATGATATTGCAGCATCATAATTATCATGATTAATAGATTATTAGATAGATAATATGTTTAAGTTTACCCAACATGGGTTTATATATTTTATTTATTTATTTAAATGTAATTATGTATTGATAATATCATCTAGTAATCCTGTGAAGTTCTACACAAAGAGTTAATTGAATGGCAAATTCATGTGGAAAAACGGTGGATGCTTTAGTTAACAACGGAATAATCTGACAAGCAAGCAAGGCCCTCAAGCAAAACCCTACAACCGGCCAGTCCAGACCTGCCTGGCTCGACAAAGTAACCTACTCTCTCACCCTACACGCAACCTTTCATCCCACGGCATCACAGTTATTTGGGATTATCTGCACGATGAGATCACCCTCACATCACAAATGTCTGCCTAGAATAAAACCTGATCTCCCATAATGCAAAGCTTCAATCTCTCTCTAATTTAAGTACATTAACAGATGTGTTGTCATGAGGCTCAGACAGCTTCTCCCCTAATTTCATCATCTGATATAAAGTTTCTTTCAGGGTGGTCGCTACGGTGGGTGACTGGCTGCTCAGTTACAAGGGAATTCCAAAAGTGTCCCGTTCTTGTAAAGACAAAAGTATCATTCCAGAGTTTTCCTTCACTGTGTTAGTCACGGCCTGTAATCCGTCAGGAATCTACCATTAGACACTGTCAATTACAGACAGCGACCCCTTAAACACTTTGTGTCGGTAAATGTGTGTGAAAAGAGTTTCATCGGCATACCCAAAGGATTCTAGTCTAGGGTGACTGTGTGTTGACAGCTCATGACCGCTGGGAACTACTTCAACTGACGTACAGATTTCTGTTTCTGCCACAAATACTGCACTTAACAGTGAGAAAATCACCCCACCTCCAAAAAAATCTACAAAGAGTCGAAAGGGATTTAAACAATCCTAATATAAAAAGAATAAAACTCTTCCATTTTGGGTACAGACATAAACGATACATTGAATCTTGCAAACAACCCACAATACCCTCACATCCAAAAACAGTATACAGTCAAGCAACACATCTTTTGGATAAATCCTTAGATGTGTCTGAACCTACTGATATGCATTGGTTAACGTTCTCTAAATCTCTTACTGTTGAAGCGTCTCTTCGCGATGAGTTTCTCCTGCGTTCCATTGAGCACCAGGACTTGCAGGAGGTATTCCTGTCTGGAGTCCAGGCCTGCCACCGTGGCTCGGCCGCGTGTGGTCGTCAACATCAACTCTGGCTGAGGAACCTCTGGAAAAGATGAATATTTTGAGCTTATTCAGTCACGTTTGGACGTGAACATAATATATCACTGGACAAACGCAAAATAGCTGCACCTAGGCTCCATGAATCTCATCGGGTGTTGCGTGTCTCGTGAGATTTATGGAGACAGGAAGGACGTCATATACACATTGGATGTGTAAACTATGGATTACATTTTATTTTTGGGTGAAAATAAATTCCTTTAGCAACTCCCAATAAAACATGGAGGGTTATATAGTAATGTTTGTGTGTGTTAAAGATAATTTACTAAACTATTCTCACAACCACCACAAGTGTCTATGTTAGTAAAATTGTACAATCCGGTTGTATTTTTAACTAACATCACACATCCCTCTGGAATACTTGATTCTGATTGGCCAATTCCAATTGATTTATGGTTTGTTAGGATAGGAGATTAAACTATTTGAAAATTTGGAATCCGAGATGCAAAAAAATCTAAATTTTGAGAAAATCGCTTTTAAAGTTGTCTAGCATATTACTTGCACAAATAAGGTTTTGATATATCGGTAGGAAATTAAAAAAATATCTTCATGGAACATGCATTTTAGCAAGTGCTGAAATTAACATGAACTAGAATTAATAAATGCTGAAGGACTATTGTTCATTGTAAATTCAGGTTAGTTAATGCATTAACTCATAAAGTCCACCCCGGAAGTTGTGATCGTTTTTACTTTTTGACACAAAATGGAATTACTAATGAGAAAAATAGTGGGTTTGTCTTTCTCTGCGATTTGATTGGTTGTATAAAAACTGGCAGCAGACTGACAGTTGAAGGGGAGGAGTTAACGGATGCTCAGCCCAAGCTGTCTAACAAACGTCATTTAAGATGGATAGTCATTACAGGAAGGAAGTTCATTTTAAGATTTGATCTAAAGATTATGAGGGCACACAAATTTTTAAAAAGAGAATAGCCCACATTGATATACTATTTACAATAAACGCTGCAACATTTCATGAAAGAATATGCATTGCAATTTGTAATTTCACTGGGACTTTAACAAATGCAACCTTATTGTAAGTGTTGGATAATTCCTTAGGAAAAACAAAATGTAACCTTTTAAACATTATTTTACTTCAAACCACATTTTTAAAAGGCCAATTTAAAATGTCACAGAAAATCCAGAGCCTGGAAATGGGTTTTTGGAAACAATTTTCCATGCTTACAATTTAGTGTAATAATAGAAAGTACATGCGATAAATAATTTCTCAAAGCAGACAGTACAGTCTGAGAGTTTATTACTACACATGATAGCTGTCAAATATGCTGTAAAATGTCTGTTCTGTCAGCACTGTGGGGCATGTGCCGGGTTTGTTTAACTGTGTGAACTTTTTCAAAACTGAAACAGACCTGTCTGGACTCACCTAGCCAAGAACAGGGGCGGAAAAACAGATAAGAAAGTCAAAGAAAAAAGACAGAGACACCCACACAAGAGAAAGGGTAGGCAAAGATAGAGACTGAAAGAGGTCTGCCATGACAAAATTGGTTTGCCATGTCAGACAGAATTGATATGGACTCATAACAAAGGTTATGGCTGACTGCAGGCCCCATTCCATCATTGCTGAAAAATCCTTCCATGCCATTCCTTACCTGTTCTGAAACACTTACTCCGTGACATAGGAATGTACTAGAAAGAACGACAGACAGAAAGAAAGACAAAGTCTCTTCGGGAGTGGCTGGTGGGAGTCGGAGGGAATAGATTTTTATTAGTCCTGGTTACAAGGTCTGTGAGGAAGAACGGTTCACTAAATTACAGTTAGGCCTCTTCAAACACTAACAAGACACACTTAACCTTTAAACTGTGTACATTCAGTGTTCCAGGTTCAATTATGTATTTAACATCCTCATGAAAACTAGTCTAGTGTAAAAATGTTTTGTCAGGTAACCAAAAATGTTTCATGTGCTATTGTCTAAATGAACTGCTTTTGTCCATATGACTGACTCAACCAGACTACATTACAGTCCATGGGAAATCAAAATGTTATTCTTAAAGACTGTGAACTTGAAATGGACAACTCTAATTTGATATGGAATATTGCAGTGTTTTTTTATAAATGACTTTCCTGCATACTTTATTCTTTTTTTATTCATGTGCCCTCACATTATCTTATTCTAATTTCAGAAGCTGTTCACTCGGACATACGTATGGAAAAGAAGACAATCGCTACTTCCATTTCATGCCAAGTAAGGTTATCTATAGTTAGCTAGTTTGCTTCAGAACATGACAAAAATCACATTTATATAACACATACAACTATCACTTCCATTAATACCATTTAATCATTCTGCACTCCCCTCACCCCCACATGAGAAAAGACGCTGTAGCTATTTGTGAATGAAAACGCACTGTCCATTGTGACAAATGCATTTTAAGACTTTGGCTGCTCACTGGAAACTCTTGAGGCATTAAAGCATGATTGTCTGTAAAGCTGCTTTAAACAACATGAATTATAAACAGTGCTAAACAGTTGAAAAGGATTCACCTGTGAGGGGCCGTACTCGGACCTTGTAACCTTGAACTGGACCTTCTGCCTCCTTCCATTTAATCTGCAGCCGATCTTCAGACAGAACGGTCAGCTTCAGTCGACCTGGAAATGTATACAAAGACTAAATGGAGCAAGCTTTGTGGAAACGTAAGTTCCCAACATATTATTAGTAAAGAAAATTGCCTGAACACTTATATAGCCTGTAACCCCTACCGGATGGACACACAATGCGTTTGAATAGCCACTGATGAAGGACAAAACAAGCCTGTAACTGCCAGAGAGAATCATGGGAAAAGTCATCTGTATGTGAGACTTAAGGGGTGACACTCAGAGATGTACGTCTTTAAAGATCAAAGTCTTCCTCTACAAGCTTCTCAATGCCTTTTTTCTCAACTTCCTCTCTGAGAAGATGTAATATTTGAATATTCTGTCTTGCTTTTCTTCATGACTGTTCTCTTGCTCAACTCTGCCCTTGTGCTCGGCCTATCTGCATAATTTCCACATGCCAACTTGGTACAATATCCTTCTTTCATGTCCCACGGCGTGTCCGTCCCTCTTCCCAGCTGTCTGTGAACGCTCAAAGCACCCTGTGATTCCATGCAGGGTAACACAGGGGTTGAGGACCACAGGAAATCTGCTATTCGGTGGGGTTGAAGGTCAGCCTGAAGGGGTTGCTTGCATGTAACGTCATGCTCCAGATGAGTGACAATGGGGATGACCCCAAAACGCACAAAGATATTTGTAGTATCTTTATGAATTATGCTATTGGGGACAAAAAAATGCACTAACATCCAAAAATACATGTCAAAAATATCATTTGGTATGAATACATTAAGCTGACTGCATTGCAGTAGGTTAAAACAAGGGAAATCATTTTTAAGGATCGACTTAAGGATAGGACAATTTCACTTTGTATAGCGATGCAACATAGAAATATCAATGCTCTGCACTAACTGGCAGCCGATCAGAGCCTAAAAGAAGCTTTCCAGCTGACACCGCAGCACCACCAACCCAGAAGTCAACAAATGCGCAGCCAATCATGGTTGAGAAAACACACGCACAGCGTGTTTCCTCCAGGGAGGACAGAGATAACAAGGAACCTAGAGAGGACACATAAATTATTCCAAGCATTTTTAAGGCAAATTTCTTTCCCAAATGTGGCAACGTCTACTAGGGGCTATGTGCAATTGTCTAGGGAATACGCAATGTTGCACAATGGCCTAAAGCAGAAGCCTATTCTTTTGTGGTTTTCTTCTTGCCAAGAATTTTCTTCCCTTCGGGAAAGCTGGTACTTAGAATGTGCAATTGAGGGAGACAGAATGAAAATGTTTCATTTTAATAATTTACTCTGCAGCAGAATATTTTTTTTGCATAACAATACACATTTCTAGCATGCGCGTTGGTGCAATCAGATGAACTTAGAAGAATGCAGATGACATTTCTCAAACAGAACAAAAGCTACGTGTTTGCTTTCAGTATTTTAGGATCATCATAAATCACAAGGCTGACACAATAATAAAGAGATGTAAATTAACTCTAGATACAATCTTAAGATATATGGCTTTTTAACAGTTGTGACTGCACATCAAACTGCGATAGAGAAAATATTTAATTATATATATATATAAATTATATACAAGAGCATAAAATGACAGGCTTTGAATTTTAAAAATAGAAAATCTAATAATAAAAGCAGCAGTTTGTCGTGATTAGTAATCACGTTGGTGAAAAGAGATAACCTTTAGAAGAATAACCTTTAGTGCACACAGATATAGCCTACAGCTGTGGAAAAAACGCTTGACGATTGCAAATTTCAAATCAGCATTTTTTTTTTAGATGTAATGAAGCAAATTCAGTCCGGTGTCAACCTCAGGAGTGACAAAGTCATCCAACAGCAATGTAAAAGACTGACATGAAAACTGTGATAAAAAATACATGTACATATTGCTTAAAGTGAATATGAACTTGTTATTTTTTTCATTTTCTGTTAAAAAATATTCAAAGGGAAACATATTTGAAATTTGGTAAAAATATTGTTAGTAGATCACAGAACGAAAAAAAAGGGAAATTAACTGAAATGGTCGATTTAATTTTTGACGCGACTGTATGTAAAATGCCCGAACTACAGGTACAAAAGTATAGGAATGAACAATTCCTTCCTTTCACAAACCAAACAGATCAAAAGTGGTAACTTGATTGAAATTTATGGAAAATTCTTATTGGCTGTTCTTTCTTCATTATTCAGTCAAAGATAGTGTTTGTAAAGTATGAAACGTTTCACGTGCATTTGGTAGTTGCTTTAAATCTGTTTATCAGTTACCTGGGCATCAAACCCACAACCTTTTCGAGTGAACTTCACTAATACTCACCTTGTGTATGAACTTCTGAAACCAGCATCAGGAGTACCGTTACCAGGATGAGAGGCATCTGGTCTGACAAATAAGGAAGAGAACTGTGGGCCGGCATGACTGTTCTGGTGTCAGTTAAAAACCTGTGGGAAAAATGTCAATGTGAGCCTGTTATAAAACAGAGCATGACTACTTGACATCACGGGTAGCGGTGCTCATGATAACAGCAGTGATAAATGACCATCCAGAGACACCATGTTTGATGTTTTTCCTGATGATCCCAAATCTTTTAACGCCTTGAGACCGAGCTTTAAGTACAGCCTCTTATACAATGAACCCTTATAGAAAAGCTACAGCAACAATGATCATGAAGGGCCCACTGAAGATAATAATGGAACAAATGGAGGGAAAACTAAACACCTGTTATAACAACCTGTTCACCAGAAGTGTCTACATGTATGCATGCAAAATCTGAATAGTTTCTGTAAATTAATTTTATTTAAGAGTTTATACTGGATTATACTGGATTGTGAGCTGACCCACATATATCAATAACAATCCATACCAAACATTATGAAACGAACCAAACAACCATATTCGTATTTGAATGGGGCTTAACGTTATACAAAAACAAACTTGACTTGAACAAAATTAAAATCATTAGATGTGCAATTATTTGACACATTTTTTTTAATCGAACGCCTCCCTTCTCGCGTCAGGCCAACAATAAATGGGAATTCACATGCATTGGCTTGTTGTATTAACACACCGGATAATTCGGGACCTTTAAATCAGCGTTGAATCTTTTCTCATACCACACCTAGAGTTATTAAAGCATGCACGCGAATTATGAAACCTAAAATTAAACACTTGTGAACGTGAGACTTCAGTATATCTCAATGCTCATTTAAATAAAGAGACAAAGGCTTACACACTATAAGTTTCACGGCGAGACTGTGAGTCAGTCAGGTATGTAAACCACCACTGTCAGCTACCAACAGCGATTAAAAGCGACAATGAACAAACTTAGTTTTTTTAAAGGCGTAGGTTTTTCATTCGGCATTACCATGTGGAACAAACACAGATATCTGAAGCAAGTAAGGGTCGGTCGGAAAAGGTGATTTACCTGAAGCTGTTTTCTAGTGTCCTCGCGCATTCCACACAGGTAAGAGATGTTAACACATTGAGTCCCGTTCACTAACTTCCCAACAGTTGCCGTCTCTCGTGGAAGGTTAGGTGTGAAATTCGATACGGGTTTTCTCTGCCCTCCTCTTGGGATACAGAGGCGGGGAATATATTCAGGGTTTTCAGCAACTCTGTGGTGCAGTCAAGTTAGGATAGCCTATACTTTGAAGTGTAGTGTCACTGTTTGTTCCAAGTGCACATGGTGGTCTTTACAAAAAACACACCCCATGTGAAATTGCCCATGAAAAGTTTAGCTTAGCTTAATTTAGCCGTTTTTAACTGGATAAGAGTTGGTCAGGTACGTTTCTGAAGGCAAGGGATTAAGAGGAAGTGTTGCTGCACATACGGGTTTGACCCGCAAGGAGAAGCATCGTACCACTTGGATCAGCTTTTGTGGATTTATTAAACCTTGAAATCGCCTTCTACTAAAAAATAAACGAGCTGCCCTTTGAATAATTCACTAAACAGACTAAACGAAGCTAATTCGTTTTGCCAGAAAGGAAAGATCATTTAGTCTGCTAAATCTACTTTCCTCCCAAAAGGAAAAACAAAAGATATCTTGACGATTGTTGGTAACCAAACAACATGGGACTCAACTGACTTGGACACAAAATCACTGAAACATTTCTAGAAATATTTTCTTTGTGCGTTCCACGGATAAAAAAAAAGAAATTAATGAAGGACAACATAAGAGTAAACGAATGACTTCGAAACATTAATGTTTGAATCAAGTTCTAGAAATTGAAGCAATGAGCAAAAGCACTCCATCGTCTGCCTTGTATAAAAGCGATAGTGCTTATAATAGATGCTTAGAAATATGTCACTTAACAAGTTCATTCATTTTATTAAAAACACATTTACAAGTAACCGAGTCCCATTACTGTATATGTTTTTATTAAATAATAATTTCTCAAAAAAGGAATTATAAATTATCAATGTAAACAGAAATTTCAAAGGTCACTTGGGTACTGGTCCTGTGCTTAGACTGTGTGGTTACCCACTCACATATTTAGGGTCACCCTACCAAGAGTGAAGAATTCCTCTGTATTGTCTCAAAAGAGTCAAGCTATAGCGATATAGCTTCTGTTGAGTAGATCCTATGTTCATCTATCTCCTAGATGAGGCCTGTTTTGTATCTGTGGTCAATGTGAGCACCAATTACTCCCTCAAAAAGAATAAATCATTGGTCTATTCAGTCCTCTTTACTGTAGGGATATGAAATCATATACATCCCTTTTAAGTCTAATGAAGAATCTCGTGTTCCTCCTCATCATTTGTGTCTTCATTATAGTCTTCTTTAGTCTGCAGAAGTGGAAGCTCAATGTCTGGGTTGTCTCTTCCTGGTAGCTGTCGCACCATCGAGTTAGTCCCTAAAAAAAATTACACATACTAAGGACATAGATTGGATGTCGGTTTCTATTATGTCATACAAGATCGAATCACAACAATTCTCCGTTCAAGTTCTGAATGGGTAAAACTAGAATACGTCATACCTTTATTATAGTACGTTTTGAGGCCCATATGGAGTGATATACCAGACAGACAGACAGTAAAGCCCAACCAGTTTACCATGTTCATTTTATCTCCCATGAACTCCACTGCCAGCAGCAGAGTGCAGATTTCCTATAGAGAGAGAAAGAGGGAGAATAAGCATATCAACAAAAACAGAAAGAGACAGGGCAGGGATGTCTTATTAAATAATCACAATTTCTTACGAAGAAAAGATTTGAAACTGATGAGAAAAGTCTAAAAACAAATAGCAATGAACAAAAACATGATACAAAGGTAACTAGAAGTGAACGCAACTCGTACTTATACTCTTACCTTAAAAATGCCTGCAATGGATAGTGTGAGACTGGACGTACGGGACACAAGCAGGAACTCAGAGAAACCCAGCCCAAAGGCCAGCATGCCACCCACAGACAGTGTCAGCAGACAGTAGAGCAGGTGAGAAAGTTCAGTGACCCGGAAGAGTTTCTCTGTGGTGCTCACACTGAGCCCTGCATGTGCAGAACACAGAATATATAAAACCAGAAAGGGGATGAATAAATTTCTTTGTGTAACTCAACTAAACTGAACTGTGAAAAGAATATGAGTTATCACCTAAATAAAATGGCATTCTTCATTACAGAAAAAAAGCAACAAGCTAACACTTAATAACTCTCAATGAAAACGTAATGGGATGCTCTTACTGACTTGTATGCAAAAAATGCATCGTTTCTTCCTGAGAGTGACAAAACATTCAAACAACCAAACCGATGTTAAACAAAACCGAAACACAGGCAAAGGAAATAAAACTCCAATTGTCATACTGACCCTCATTTAGCAGGAACAGAGGAAATAGGCCAATGAACATGAGCGGCTGCAGGTGATACATGGTGTCAATGGGGTTTTGAAGGCCTGTGTGGTAGATAGAGGCTAGTGTTAACCATAGAGAATTAACACAGGTAATGACCAAACGTTGACAAGGTTTATAGAGCTGAACAAAAAATCGATTAATCTTAATTCTTGACCAAAACATACCAAGTTCAGCTTTCTGCATGAGGATCTGGGTCAGAGTCCAGCGGATGCCACCGATGAAAGAGGCCAACATAACCATGAGGAAACCCTCCAGATTAAACTGGGTGGATTTGAGTGTGAACATGAACAGACCACTGGCTATCAGTAACACCACCAGGATCAGGAATGGATTCTGTTGGATTAAAAAGGACAGAGTTAGAGTTAGACAAGAGTTAGGCCACGTTTACACGATGACAAATTTTTTGCACTTTACACTGTTTTGCTGTTGCTTTACACGACAACGGCATTTTGGGGGACTGAAAAAGCTAACTTTTGAAAACGGGTCTCAAAGTGAAAATGACAGCATTATCATTTCCGTGTAAACTCTGAAGGCGGCAGTTTCTAAAAAGGATGACGTCATATGCATGCATTGAGAACGCAATGCTTGACGTTGGTTGGGCAGGTCGAAACAATCCATATCATCTTCTCCTCTAAATTGAAAATCATCCAACATCGTTGTTTTACCTTTTAACAAATTTTTTTGTAAACAGCGTTTGACTTAGTATTTGAATGTTCAACTTGTAAACACAGACTCTGTAATTCCGCCTACGTCAAGCATGACCTTTTCAACGTAATTATGTATTACGGGAAATCATGAACGCGCTTCGCAGAACAGAGGAAGGCGAGCATTTGTGTTTATAAAGCATAAACATTTTATTATTTTTAGCAAAATATTATTTTTAGATAAGACCCTTATTTATTGTCTGGTATCGTTTTAAGCCCTTTCGACAAATAATATCTTGATTTTTAGTTGTTTCAAAATGTACTATTATTTTAAATTATTAGTCATCGTGGGGCCCCCTTGCAAGTCAGCTGGGGCCCCCTGATGAGAATCACTGGTTTGAGGCTACTGTAGAAACAACATTGTGTATTCCATGGGCACCTGCTGTAGATAGAAAGGGCTTCTTCGTATCTAATAAAAACATAACGCTTTATTAATCTTCCAAAAGATTACACACAGCATCTTTAAATGCTAGCTATGTAATGTGACCTTTTTATAAACTGAATATAATCCTTCACTTAAAAGAAACATTCGGTAACTCATCAACCTACCGGCTCCTCTAGTTTGAAGACAAGGGAGAAAAAGAGAATGAAGAGTACAGCTGAAGACTTGGTCATGGTGTACCTACAGGACAAACATTCAGATTTACATGTATTCATTTAGCAGACGCTTTTATCCAAATCCTCGAGAAAACCGACAAGCAATTCATCTTAAGAAGAGAATAATCATGACGTGCCAGGAAAACAAAGTTACAGATATAATGATAAGATGGTATAAAACAGCATACCAAAAAATAGAATGTCAAAAGATCTTTTATAATCCAAAAAACATATTCTGACTTTTAGGTAATCAAACGTAATCATAACATACATTTTGGTTTGAATTTTGATTCAGCAAATATTGAAAGGGATCAGAGATGGTGGACTTAGATCTGGCAGGTTTAAGTGATAATCACAATTTACTCACCCTCGTTATTTTAAAACTGTATGTTTTTTTTTCTTCTGCAGAAGACAAAAGAAGATTTTTTGGAGAAAGTTGGTAACCGAAAAACTTGCATTGGTTTTGTGTCCATACAATAGAAGTGAATGGGTATTACTGTTGTTCTGTGACCAACATTCCTCGAACTATCCTCTTTTGTCTTTTGCAGAAGAAAAACATTTTCTATAGAGTAAATCTGGAAAAAAACTAGCCTACTGCTGCCTTTGTGCCATCGCTCTGCTTACACATTCTTAACATTTGCAAAAATAAAATGCTGCATAAAAAATGATCAGTGTTGCTTTTGTTTTTACAAAAACCTCAAACCATAATGGTTAATAAACATCAACACATTGATTACTAGCTAACATTGTTAAAAAAAATGCTTACAAACTGATTGTGATGAAAAGGAAGCTCCAGTTGGATAGCCCAATATCCAACGCTGATGCCAGTGCTGAAAAAGACAATAGCATTGGTTGAACTAAGCTTCACACGTTGAACGACTTTGTGATCAATCTTTTTTTGGAATAATGATATACTATTTATAAAAACAGACATATGGTATGCAAGCAAAATAAAACTAGATTCTCATTTAATGCACAATGAGTGTGGACTTCCCTCTAACCCAACTGTGATCGATTCTGTTTTTAATTCTCTCTCTTTAACCCACCTGTTGGAGCCACTTTTGAGAGGTAAACTTTCCAGGAGAGGGTAACTCGAAGCTTTCCGCTCCAGCATTGCATGGCACAGCGTATCAGCGTAGAGAAACAGAATATTATGATGAGGTGGAGAAGGGTCATGAACAGAGGAAAGTGAAAGTCCTTAAGTAAACGAAAATGACAAATCAATCAAAAACCTTCGGGAAAAATGCATGCAAATGTTTGAAATATAGAATAGCATACACATTTCCATATAGTCAAAGTTTACATTACCCTCATGAGCCATTTGTTGTAGAACGTTATCCCAATAGAAAACACATAATAGAAAAGAACAAGGCCAACAGTGCGCAAAGACTTGAGGATGAACTGCTTCGGGCACGCCATCATGGACAATCCGGACCTGATGAAGTGCAGCTTTCTCGAGACAGCTATGTCTATATGACCAGAGGTATAAGAATCAGAGCCCGTCAAAAACAGGGTTCAAACTGGACACGACTTTATGGTAACATATGGAGAACTAAACTTTGAGACAGTGGTTAGATAAGAATAGTTTGATCAGCTAGACGTATTAATCAGAAGCAACATGTGAACACATGACAACATAGAATACTGTTTTTAACTGATATAACATTAACCATGCACAGTTATAATTATCTCTAATGGCGTCTTTACGCACGCAATTTACGCAACGAAATAAGCTCTAAACGTCACGTTAAACATGTCGCAAGTGACAGGTTACGCGTGCTGACTGTGCCATGTAACTTAAAGCTAACAGTTAACTCCTAACAGGTCAACGATCACCTTTTTCTCACCTTACTGTTTACATAGTTTGCGCAGTCGCATCTTAAGAGTGTATGTTGCATGTTTCTGCCATTGACTTCCGCTGTTCGAATCAAACAGCTGTTTTATTTTTGTGGTCCAACAGGCACGGTAGTTGCTAGAAGGGATACAGCTAGGTCTGGAAGTGGTGCAAAATCTCGCCATATAATTCCAATAAATTACATTAGCTAACGCTACACCTATCCCGACCCTAAACATAACCTTACAATAATAACAAAATATGAATCAACTGTTTTCTGCGTGACAGAAATTATGGGGTAAGGAAGTGCGCATGCCCAGTTGAGGTAGCGTTATCCCTTCTAGTCAAAACCAACTGGCACCCCTGTTTACATACTGTGACGTGGCGGTTGCTCTAGTTGACGGAAGCGGTGCATACCGGGATATTATATCAGGTCAGAAATTGTATTTGAAATTAAATGTTTAATTTTCTAAACTCGAGAAAATCCTCTTGTTATTTATCCGATCTGTTATGAACTACGCAAGATTTTTTTATATATATTTTGAAATCTTGCAGTAGAAGTTGGTCTTTATTATATTCAATCCTCCATAACGCTAGGTGGCGCTAGCATGGTACTATGGCGCGTAAAATGTAAGCGAATGAGAATTACTTCCTGTCTCTTGGCTGATGTTTGGAGGCTTTGACCGTATTTCGTTTTAACACGTAAGTTACATACATTATTTAAAGTATTTAACTTTTAAAATAGTAGCAGGATTTTTTTACTTTGACGTTTCATTTGTTTATTTCTTAGTTCTTAATTGTTGATAAGGCGGGGGTCTGTGTTTGTTTCATAGAATGGCTGAAGAGGAAGATGATCCTGGTTTTGAGGAGGATACCGAGGACGGAGGTAACGGCATAGACTCTGGACAGGGAAAAAGAAAGCGACTTTTTTCGAAAGAGTTGCGGTGCATGATGTATGGTTTTGGTGACGACCAGAATCCGTACACGGAATCCGTGGATATACTGGAGGATTTGGTCATCGAGTTTATCACGGAGATGACCCACAAGGCGATGTCAATAGGACGACAGGGCCGTGTTCAGGTGGAGGACATTGTCTTTCTAATCCGTAAAGACCCTAGAAAGTTTGCAAGAGTGAAAGATCTCCTTACAATGAACGAGGAACTGAAGAAAGCCCGCAAAGCTTTTGACGAGGCGAATTATGGGTCCTAATTATGGTTATTTGTTAAGCTGTCAATTTGTTTTAATAAATGTAGTTTTTCTTATTTGTGTTTTATATGTTCGTATTGCATCGCACGTCATGCATGAGGCTACATTTATTTTGGTCTGTGAAATTAGGCATAATCATTTCCAGATGACTGCCTTAAACGGAAACATTTTTAAGTTTTGTCTCTCATATCATTATACGTTTTTTATCGAACAATAAAAATACATGATTAAATGTTTTATCGAAGAAACATTTTTTGACGTACCTGCGTGCAAATCACTTGAATGGACATTCATGACGTAAAAGTTTAATATCATTTTTTTCTTATGCTTAAACTGAGGACAGTTAATTCTGTTAGTTAAAATAAATTGTTCAGTTAATAGTTTCTTATAAGTGTTCACAATGTTTGCAAAACAACAAAATTGGACAAGAATGTTGTGTACATTTCTGACACATTTGTGTTTTTTCAAAGCATTGAAGCTGGATTAAAATTTTAGGATTTTAAACTTGAGGTTGAAGATGTAAACATTCATGTGGGAAGTTGACCATTTTATTTTCAATGTCATTTAATTTATAGCTTTCGCATGCATGAGTTTTAATGCATGAGCATTTGCCATTCTTTTGTAAATATAACTTTTCACCTAAATAAATGATCTGCAATTATTTAGTTGCAAATAATTGCGAAAGGGATTAATAATATTTGTTAATTGTTAAATGTTAAAATAATACTCAACAGCCACTAACCTTATAAAAATGACACAATTTACTGATTTACAAACTTTGAAGCACAGAGAATGTCATCCTAAAAAATATTTTTTTCTGTAATATGTGCAAACAGAGAACTAGAGCAGTTTCTTATGAATAATAAAGCCGATTACCGCTTATTCAATTCAGGTTGATATTATAAATGGTTTTGCTTGGAAATAAAAAGCAGTAGTTGTTTTCATGGTACTATAAACAGAAATTGTAAACTAACAGAGAACATACCAGAAACCTCTCAGAAAAAATGTTTAATTGATAGATTGCTCAAAACAATACCATAAAAATCGAAATGTCAGACCAACTAAATATGAGTGTTTTTTATTTTTTATTCTGTTTCAAGTGTTTGTTCTTAAATACAGTGGTTGTGGCTTTAGCATTGGTCTATGCAGTGATAACAAGCTGCTGGTCTAGATTAAACACCCAATAAGATGAGGTCTACCATGGCATGTCCTTCAAGTGAACTGAGTACCATCATACATGATGAAGTTAAGAACCACATCCACATCCTTGGGTCTTGAAGGTATGAGGGTCGGTGGGAGCCCAAAATAAAGAGCATTGTGGGCTGAACCTTGGCAAACCACGCACAGGTGTTGTTCTGTCTGTCTGCTCAAGAAGTAAGATGGAGGCAGTAAGGCAGATGAGGACAAAAGGGGAAGGAGAGTTTGAGTGGCATTAAAATGGTAAGTGGTGAGAGGGGAAAGGAATGTCCATGAGTTTCTGTTTTACTGCACATTCTCCATCATCTTGAGGAATTCTGTGGAAAAAAACGGAAATGTAATTTATTTTAATACATGGTCATCACTCATAACTACTTTAAAATGGAGATGATGATTTAAGGTCCTACCATCAAAGTCCAGCATGCCATCATTGTTCTTGTCTCCGTCTTTAAGCAGCTCGTCAATCTCTTCCTCTGAGATGGATTCACCAGTACTACGGATGATCTCAGCAAACTCATCTCTGTCGATGTAACCGTCACCATTCCTGCAGAAAAACAGTGTTGCATTATGAAGCGAGCCTCATGTCTGATTCAAACACACAAAAATAAAAAGGAAAACATCAAATGACATACTTGTCCAACACACGGAAGCATTCAGCCAACTCTTCCTCGCTCTTGCCAGCCTGGTCCTCCTTTAGGAGTCTCACCATCATGACCAAGAACTCCTCAAAGTCAATGGATCCGCTGCCTACAAGATTATAGCATGAAATACATTAGCTGTTGCAGTCTACATTTTTGCATTTGTGTTTAATTGATAAACACGTAATTATTTCTCTGTCAGAAACTGTTTACCGTCTTCATCGACCTCCTCGATGATTTCTTCCAACTCTTCTCTGGATGGATTCTGACCCAACATCCTCATCACGGTACCCAACTCCTTGGTGCTGATATCACCGCCACCGTCGCTGTCGAACATGTCGAAGGCAGCCTTGAACTCTATAAAAGCGAAAAAAACGCATTGGAACAAATAGACGCTTTTAATAACATATTATATGTAAGAACCAAAGTTATTTGATATAATTGTTTTGGCCACCCACCGGCAAGCATTTCCTCGCTCAAGTATGAGCGGGCCTCCTGTTGCGCGTCAGTCTGTAAAACGATGGTTACAATGTGAGCGGTTAATATGATCATTTTGTTCATGGATATGTTGCGGGATTTCTTATGCAATATAGTTTTATTCATAAACAACAATGGGTAAAATCTCTGTTGTGTTTTTTTAATCCATGTCTGCAATTTATTAAAATAGGCTAATAACAAAATACCAGACTGCTGTTGCTGTATTAATGTTTATTTCAAGATCTGATTTACATGTAATAATATACCATTTTACCTTCAAACCTTTTTTAATTCCCTTTTTATATACATATTTTTTATAAATGACAATGCATTAATAATTTCTATGAATAAAAATGCTCATTCTGAAAGATATTTTTAAATCTGTATTTAGTTGCCCATCTGGTGCGTTAAATCGTTGGCCTTGTGAGCAGCATTTGGTGTCCAAACCCCTTCTGGGCAATTTTGGAGCTATTTTAAGACTCAACATAATACCCCCCCTCAAATAACTGTAAATGGTCATTCTGAAATGGAAACCCAGGAATGTGTCGCCTAAGCTTTTGGTTAATTTACTAACCCGCTGACCATTTCCATATCAAATCACAGTAACCAATATCAACCTCACTTTTATTTTTAACACTAGCACGCTAATAACCTTCCAGCTACAGTTTTACAAGAAAATAAATTAAAAGATGAAAAGATCATTTATGCCATGATACAAATTCGGGGATAGTATTTAAGTATAGTATTTGAACACAAAGAAACATAATGTTCAATGCTATTTGCGGGGTAGGATAAATAGCCTAAGTCAAGTTTTTAAAATGCAATTTAAAGGTTTTTAAAATGCAGTTTGCATTGGGAGCTTATAATATTTTTTATTATTATTATTAACGGGCATATCGATAAATGCAATTCCAATCTAATCCTTATTTAAGTTTTTCACATTTCATGTTTTCATGCGTCCATTAGCAAAGATGACGATTTAAATGTTTAATATCTTACCATAGTTGTGGATTAGTTTCCCTTATATCCACGAGACAAGCAGTGTTCAACGCGCTCACACCCCAACAGAAAGACTAGACGTCAAGTGACAGTTCTGACACACTTTAAACAGACCACCCAAGACACGCCCACCACTGGTAGCAGGCCTCCAGATTTAGAACCCTGAACTTTTAGGGCTCGGAGGGTCCCGTAAGCCAATCGCAATGTGAAATGAGTACAATTAGCATATATTCTTTCATTATAAACAGTATTCAAGAACAGATGAAATATACAACTGCTTCGTTCTGATGTATTTATTAAATTAGAAGGAAACACACTGGAACAACCGATGAGAGAATTTCAAAATGTACTTTATTGTGGATATTTCATAAATCGTGCTGTTTGCAACAGTTTTTCTGAGGGTACCGGTCCCTGTGATTGTGGAAAGCATTTTCCCACTTTTCTTAGTTCACCCGAAAAACAATTGTGTGATTCAGTCATGTCTGGAACAAACTCTTCAGTCTTATAAGAAAGGGATAATTTTGAGCCTTTTCTTAAGTGTACATACAGGAGTACGTTTTTAAAATGGTTACAGCCGATAACGTTCTGTACCAACACCCCCTTTAGTGAAGCAGAGAAACCCTAAACCTCTTGGGAAAGTGCTGTGCTGCAAAACTTTTGTGTTCTCTGAATAGCAAGCGATTCTGATCTTCACCCCACCCAAAAACTAAAAACACAAATGGTGACACAGGTATCCCATACCCTGAAGATCCTTGTATGGCATATGCTTCCTGGCTGAGGAAATATTAAGACGTGGATTGGAGAAAGATCTACAGTAGGGGGAACTTGGAGGAGGGTTTTGTCGACTATATACCTTGCGGCAGAAATTAAGTGATTTAAAATGAGAGTTTAAGGAGTGATCCGAGAGCGGAAATGTTCTGTTATGCAGTTTGTCGTCTGACTCATCTCAAGGTACCTCCTGAAGGATAGTTATGATCTAAGCCTATGGCACCTTTCCATCACAGCTCTGGAACATTTATTAACAGCACAAGCGTGAGAAAATACTTTCACAACCTAAAGACAAAGGTGTCAAGAGGATCACAGCACTCTACCACAAGAAGAAAAAATGGACTTTTCAGCTTTTCCCTAATTTTTTTACAGTGTGAACAATATATATATATATCTAGATACATGTATATGTGCGTATGCCTTTGTTGCAGTGACATGCAAGGTTAGGAATTACAATGTACCAGTTACTCGGCCATATGAAGACTCTATGTCCAGTTTTGTTTACATCAGTAGGCAGGGTAAGTATGACAATATTGAAATGACTGGAATATTTTAATAAGTATTGTATAAGTTATATTATATTGAAATAAGTATAAGTATCAATAAGTATTGAAAGACCAACCAAAAAAAAAACTGTAGACTGATTCACTGACTGCCAAATGTCTTTTTTATTTTGGACATGCTGAGATGTGGAAGTTCAAAGCATGTTTTGTCTTAAGAATAGGTGTTTATGGAAGGATAACACCACATGAATGTCATTATAGCAATTAGCTGCATTGTTAATAAAGATGACTTTATTAGTTACATTCCTTTTCATATTTGAACTAATAAACGACATGGTAGGCCAAAACAAGTAATGTGTTTACTTTTAAAGTGACAATGTTAACCTTAGGTTCCTTATTTCCATGACAACAATACATTCTAAGGTTACTTCGGAAGGGAGTCTTGGGAAGAAGTTGGTGTAATGAGACAGCTGGTAGCTTATGGTTGAGGTGGGGTTAGTGGTTTTCTTCTAAAAGGTCTGGAGTGTTATTTTTAGACGCCTTCGCACTCCAGTCCTTGAGGGACGTTACCAAGAAGACGGTACTGTCCACCATCTTTTGTCTCTCAAAGCAAATGCAACTCCATTGTTCTGTTAATAAGTGAAACCTGGGGGACAGAAGCATGTTTTCCTTTAAAGATAGCAGAACGGCTTATCCTGGTACATCATTTTGGGTGGAAGGGGACGGAATGTTATATTGATTTTATTGGACATTCTCCATCATTTTCAGGAACTCTGGAATGACAAGAAAGAAATCTAAATGTCATACATTATAATGAAATATCATAGATTACATCCTAATGTAATTCAGTAACTTTGACCCCTTTTCCAAAACATCTTCCACTGTATTTCAGATAACATATTGTTAAAGAAGGCAAGGCAAGTTTATTTATATAGCATTTCATACACAATGGTAATTCAAAGTGCTTTACATAGAAGAAATTAAAATATCCATTTGACAGAACAGTGAAGAAATAAGAAAAATAAAATAAAATAGTAAAAGTAGAAATGCAGAAATGCCTTTTGTCTTATTTTGTCAGGTCTGTAAATCATTTTTTACTGCTTTAATCCTACACAAGAGCAGTACTCACTAAACAGTTTTAATAAAATAAAATAAGATGTACATTACCATCAAAATCGATCTTTCCATCTTTATTTGTGTCTGAATCTGCCATGAGTTCATCTATATCTTCCTCTGTTAATGGCTCTCCAGTGGCGTGCACAATATCTCCAAACTCCTCACGATCAATGAAACCATCTTGGTTCCTGTTTATAAGAATAATAAGGAAAATAAATCAGTAACCTGACATCAGTAAAATAAGCCTCATATCACCAACAAGCAACTCTTGTAACCGAATTGCTTAAATCTTTCTTTAAACTAATGTGACTGGGCGAGAGAATCAGGCCTTCAGCTTTAACACTTCCCAACCTTCAGCCCATAGACCCTGGACCCCAAAACCTTAAAGTCTTAAGTAACACTGGAATATTTGTGGCAATACCTAACAAAACATTGTATGGGTCAAAATTATCAGATCTTCTTTTATTCCAAAAATCATAAAGATATTAGGTTAAGATAATGTTCGATAAAGATATTTTTTAGATTTCTTACATAAATATATACATTTTTTATTTTTTTGCAAATGGATGCAAAAAGAAAATGGACAAAAATGGCCAGAATCATGCCTACGACGCTGCTGCCCGCTCTTTAGGAATTACCCACTCAAGTTTAGAATTTCCACTTTCAGGTTCGTCTTCTCCCCACAATGTCATTACAGAGTAAAGCCAATAGAGAGCATTAAAACAAACCAGTTTCTTCTTCGCAATGGCCTGCTAAAGCACCTTTGAAAGCTATTTAGATTTTTTGCACCCTCAGAGTTCTGAATAATTATATCTCGACCAAATATTGTCCTATCAAAACAAGCCAAACATCAATGGAAAGATTATTTTTTCAGCTTTCATATGATGTATAAATCTCAATTTCCAAAAATGTACCCGTGAGACTGGTTATGTTGTCCGAGGTCACAAATGTATTTGTTTAACCTGGACTAGAGATCTAACTAAAGAGAAATGACTAAGATCTGTATAAGATAAATTATCTGTTAGAACATTGCAGTGCATACTTAGTTAGCCATAAGCTTAAATGTTAAACAAAAATCATATGAAATCTTCACCTAATAATAACAACAACAACCTGCATAGTAAGCTAAAGTGAATTGTCTGAACAGTGTTTATGTGAATAATAAGCGAGATTTCATCACTGACATATAGAAATGTCCAACACGCATCTCATATCTTCTGTTCTTCACATATTATTAGAGTTATTCAAGTTATGTTATACAACCAATTTGCTTTTGAATGAGGACATGCCAGTAAAATCAGATGACCATCCAAGGACATTTTCTAATGCAGTTGGCATCTTTCGTGAGGGCATTAGGCTATGTGACATACTTGTCAAAGACACGGAAGCATTCAGATAGCTCTTCTTCAGACTTGCCAGCCTGGTCTTCTTTAAGTAGTTGTACCATCATGACCAAGAACTCCTCAAAGTCAATAGTGCCACTGCCTGAGTTTAAAAAACAAGAATTGATTGAACTGAACAGTTTGTTTATGTTGTTTTACTGGTAAAGCATATCAGCATTGCCACAGTGACACATGCAATGTAAGGTTATATAACCATCTACCAAATGGATAGGAGCATAAAAATTCTGAGTGTTAGATACATTTGATACAGCATGTGAATATTAACTTACCATCTTCATCAACTTCTTCAATGATGGCGTCCAACTCTTCTCTGGATGGATTCTGACCCAACATCCTCATCACGGTACCCAACTCTTTGGTGCTGATATCACCGCCACCATCCGTGTCGAACATGTCGAAGGCAGCCTTGAACTCTTAGATTGTTAAATGAAAAAAGAAGAAATTTAAGACACAATGTTGTAAGCTGGATGATAGGACAATTTACCCCCAAAGATTCAAAGGCAGGAAAAGTGTTTCATGTGTGCCACAATAATAACACTTGTACTCCTAAAGTTCATTGTGATAAACAAAAATAGTATCATTATCACTGTATATACACACTCACCAGCAATCATTTCTTCGCTCAGAAAAGAGCGGGCGTCGGCTTGGGCATCAGTGGGCTAATAAAATGAAATGGAGTAAAATTACTGCAATAAAAATGTTTTAAAAACACATTAAAAATATGCAAACACACATAAAGAGTACAAATACTGCATATATAGTATACATTTAAAGAGATATATATTGTCGTTATCCTTTCGAAACCTCAGGAAATGGAAAAAACACTGTTCTTTTGAAATGATTAAATGTATTGTCAAGCACATAACGGGTCACATTTACATTTACATTTAGTCACAGATGAGGAAACATTGGAAGCAATTATAACAACATAGGCAACAAAATACAGAAGTGCATCAAACTAGTCCATTAAAGCCTAGCACAGTATACAAAGCTAAGAATAGTGAGGTTAGTAAGTGTTATTTATTTTTTTTTAAAGAAGGAAAGGGAAGAGAATTAGGAAAAATCAATCAGCGTCACTATAATGACTATAAAATAATGAAATATGGAGATACAATATTTCAGAAGCGCAGCAGCAACAAATAGAGAATATATACAAATAAACTCCCTCCAAAGGACATTCAATTTAAATGAAAATAATTAAAAAATTATGTCTTAAAATGAAATCATTAAATGTGTTATATCAAACCAAACCAAAAATAGCAATCCAACTAGAAAGCATGAATTGAGGCTTGAAATCTTTTTAGGCCTACATTTAATTTGCATTTGTGGTCAATTTCAGAAAAAATATATTCAGTCATCCTTTGTTTATGAATTGTTTGCATAAAAAGTCTGTACGTGCGATATTTCTATTAGAATTGGTTAATATTACTAATATAAACCATACAAAATAACAATATGTATTGTTATTATTGGGTATTGGGATGCTTCAAATAAAACATGTTTATATATATCCTAGTAATTCAAATAAAAACTAATATTAATGCTATAAAACCATACATGAAAAAAATGGCTTCCATTTTTGTTGCAACTGTTTAGGAAGGGCCTTTTTCTGTTCTGAAATGACTGTTGGTGAGTTTAGCCGTCTCATCCCTGCTTAAAACAAAACATCAGTGTCCATGATGGTCCAGGGTGTTGTACACTGTAAACAAAGTCCATAAAAACAGGGCACAATGTACTGTTTTAATTTGACAGAATTTTCTGTATGGATTTTTTACAGCTGTTTCACCTGTATTTTGAATTTTGCGATGTACAAAAATGTACAAAAATGTCTGTCAAAAGAATGTTCAGCATATTATCATATTTTACAGTGTATGCTGGATATTGTTGGTCTCGACCAGCACAGCAAGCACAAAGCTGAAAGTTAAGCTAGTTAGAATACCTGGAAAGGAGAACTGCCTCTTGCTGATGTCTGCCCATTAAATCTTGAAGAGCTACAATCTCACTTATTCTATTTCTGTGTTTCTCTGCCTTTTGACAGATCACTCAGTGTTCCAAAGTGAAAAGTGAAAGTAACTTTTTTGTCAGATATTGTGACCCATACCCGAAATGTGACCTCTGCATTTAACCCATCCAGAGTGTAGTGAACACATGTACAGCAAGCCGTGTACACACGTACACACGTACCCCTGGAGAAGTGGTGGTCTGGTTTGACCTTTGGAGCAAAGGTCTGGATTGTTGCTGAAACAACACGCTAGCATGTTTCCTATATTCTCCTTTAGCCCTTTTCAAAAATGTGATGGTTAGTGAAGGACAAAACAATCTTACTAGATACCACTGGCCTGATTTCTGTCATTAGGCTTTGTGTAAATAATAATGATCCTAACTAACAGGAACATATATACGGAACATCGTGCCTTTGATGCTCGCACCAAGGACATTGTAAATGTCAAAGTACCAAGATAGGCTCAGCACTGTAATTAAAGCTGAAGTTTTCTCTCTCTCTCTTCTTTGATGATGGGGATTACCACTTGTCTCCAGAGACCATAAACAAGACCAAACACTGTCAAGCATGTAAAAAAGCACGTAGTAGATGCATCTGACAGCACGCCTTCCAATCATTTGTAGCAATCTCACTATATATTTAGAATTCTATTACTTGTTTTATAGGCCTGCTGACTTGACCGTTGTGGATATTACTTGAAATGCAAATCGTTTGCAAAGAAAACAAACACGCAAAAGCATGTTTACATTTCGTGTGCATAAACACCAAATGTAACACATCTGTAAAAGTAAAACAAAGTATTGATTATTCGATGGACATCTGCCATACAACTATTAACCCCCAGTTACAGTGTGAAATGTTTTTAAAATCCTTAACCAGGCATTTGGAAAAATCCATGTTGCGCCCTCATGCTAAAACCATAAAAGCACTGCATGACGCTTCTGGTCCATATCCATTATAGAAATCTTACCATACTGACAGCTTGTTTCTGAGACCTGTTTAAAAACACAAGTAATTTGTGGTCTTCTAAAAAATAAAATGATCTTCTGTGCACCAAAGTCCTCCAAAGTGCTCCAGGTACCCAAACGGCTCCAGACTCCACTAATAAGACCTCACTTTGCCTCACCTTCCAGAGAATGGCCAGGATTGGACAAGAAACTTCAGACATGAAACTTGTTAACCAATGTCTGCACACCCCCGAAAAAAAGCTCCACCCCTGTCCTTCATCCCTTTCTAATCCATCCCCGCCTCTATGTGCCCTCTATTGCCCCATATTTAGCTAAAGGACAAGTGATCTCAATGGCATTTCTCCCCTCAACAAATAAAAAGGGAAAGCAAGGAGATGTTGTTTAGGCATTGGATAAATAGAAAATCCAGAAACAGATGTAGGCTGCACACGCAAAGATGCAACCACTCGCCAAGCATCGGGATGACATGAATGTGCTTGCATTACTCACGTGCCTGCATTTCTTCACCTTTCTATCAGTCTTTGTGTTTGTATTTGTTGATGAAATAGAAGATATTTTGAGAAACCTCTCAGTGGTTTTGTTTCAAAATAATGGAAGTCAATGAGGTTCATTGTTGTCTGCTTATCAACGTTCTTCAAAACATCTTCTTTTGTGTTCTGCAAAAGAAAGAACGTCATATAGGTTTGAAATGACATGAGCATGAGTAAACAATTAAGTAATTTTTATTTCGGGTGAACTATCACTGTAATACGTGGATCTTTATAATAATCATAATAGTGTTTTATGTGACCAGATAAATTGAAATATTGTCATGGCAAATGGCAATGTTATTCGGGGGTTGGCACGAATGCTACAGCACCAGAAGTGACCTTGTCAGACTCCTGAGGATTCACATCCCTACCCCTCCAGGCCTTCTCCAGTTTCTCATAGTAATCCTTAGACTGCTAGAGTTTCTTTGGCTTTGCAAATATATCTACTCTCAGGCTGTGTCTTAGTGTAGTTGAACATGGTACAAATGCTTAGAACTCACACACACTAACACACTCATTAGTCACAAATTACAATCAACATCATGACATGTGAGGATGACACAGCCATATGATATCACAGCCTCAATTATAGGTTGATATGATTGACAGTGCATATCTGGACAGGTAACACGTGTAGCAAGTAATTTTCTGTGAAAGATTGTGTGAGCATATTAAGAGTAGAGTACAGGCGTCTACAAACTCATTAGAGGGTAGAATGTGGCAGTGTTGTGACACCTTTTATGTACCTGTGTGGTAAAATAAATTGTGTCACTTGTTCCTTACTCAGTGAGTAGGTTGCCACTCCAATACAGAAATTATTTTGTTAATGAAATGTACTACCCAACCCAACCCACTCCATCTAAAATGATAAATTTATTCTCATTCTAATCTTAAACTCATTTTTTTTTCATCCAACTAATTTATTTTCAATGACAACATTTTCACATATACCATGCACACAAACCTATTTGATTTGAAAAACAATGCATTTACTTATAGTTCTATCTTAAGCGATTTCTTCTGTAAATTACCATACATAAATAATCCATAATTATTAGAAATAATTAATGGAAAGTGTTCTTCAAATCCTGGATGTATCTTAATTTTTTCTATTGTGCCCTTCCTTATCTTACTGAATCCTCAAAGTCTTATTTTGCTCTGTTGCCAGGTAACACACCTGTTGCAAGAAAATAAGAAAAGCTTTTTATTTCAAGGGCATTTATCCTCATTATGTTGTTCCGCTGAAAAAAAAAATTCTTTAGGTTCATTGTAAAATAGTTTTTACAATTACAAAATACTTTTTTGTATTTCACAACCTTTTGTACATCTTTTTTTTAAAGTGTTGTCTACAGTGTTCTCCCCTGAACTCAAATGACATCAGGAATAGCTCATACTGTAAATATTTAATGATTTCTACCTCTTTTTAGTTCCTTAACTTTAAAAGTATAGAGGTCCAAATGTCTCTAAAAGTATAGAGGTTTTCCTAAAAGTATACATTAGTGAATTTGTTCATCAAACTAGCAGTTATAGATCTAAGTAAATGAAATCACAAATCACTCAGTGAAGAATCGAGTTTCCTATGCTCACAGTTTTTAATCCTACTGCAAGCACAGTCTCCAAGGCTCGGCCCTCCCTTTATATCCTTAAGACAGATTGTGACGGTAGTGCAGCAGTAGCCTATAGATGATCACAAGGGGCTCGGTTATAAAAAGCATTATTTTCATGAATGACTAATGTTACCCCAAGCTCTCCAAGAGGCTAAGCTGAGCTAAATGACAGCACCAACTGCAAACTCTGTCTTTGCCCCCCCCCCACCACACACTATTCTTGGACATTCTTAAGAACAGCAGCTGAATCTTGGAGAACAACTAGACATGTAGCAAGCTAAATAAGGAAGGAGCAGTGAAACGCTCTCCCTCCTGTGCTATTACTAAAGCCCATACGACCTCCAGTACTAAAACCAATTGCAAATATCAAAGTGGCCAAGTAATGTGGTCTAATTTTTGCTAGTGTGTGTGCACGTATGTGTAAATATTGTTTTATTTACGTTATTTATTTATTTGTGATGATTTCTAAAGCTTCCTCCTGCCATATAGATATAGAGAAAAAGACATGCATGAATGAATAATACTGTAAGAAGTATAAAATATTTAAACAATTATAAAATAAGTTTAAAATAAAGTGACCTTTGCCATGGAATTATCTAGGATTGGATATAGATAGGAAATATTCATGCCATTTTATATAGGCTTTTCTCTCTATGTCTCTCTCACACACACACGCACACACACACAATCATGCACACTAACACACACATGCATGCACACATATACACACATATACGCATATATACGCACATATACGCACATATACGCACATATACGCACATATACGCACATATACGCACACCCATGCACGCACACATTGTGTTAGGACTCTGTCCTTCCTGTCTCGAGCTTTCTAGCTCCCTGGGCAGAGTCATGACATTGCCACGTCTTTCGGGTTTCTGTTGTGTTATGTGTGGAGACATGTGGCTTTATGTTGTTACTTGATGCCACGTGTCTTCCTGTCATGTCTCTCAGCCCCACCCTCCTATCTCCTGTAATTTCATTAGGGTTTCATTCCCATCGTCTGTTTTGTGTTTCACCTTCGTTATGGTTTCATTCCAATCACCTGTCACCACATGTTTGTGATCACTGGATGTCTTGCTGTTCTTTGGACGTCGTGTTTTGGATTACCTGTTTCTAAGTTTGTGGATTTATATAGTTTTTCCCTGTAGACCACGTTTTGTCCCCATAGAGGGAAGTGTTTGTTTTTCTAGTTTTGTTCACATTTAAATAAAATTTGTTTTATCTAACTCCTCGTCTGCCTGCATCTGGGTTCTGTCCAAGCCATTTCGTGACACATTGTGTCAATAATCTATGCACACTTAAATCACTTGCACTATTGTTTAGTCTAAATTATTATCTGCTCATATCCACCTGTACATTAATGTTCATAGTGTTAATGTTCATAGTATATAGTCATCTCTATATATTGTTCATAGTACATACCTACTGTAAAATATTTTCATAACTGTATAATATTTTATCAATATTGTATTCTGTATTTATTCTAACTGTATATCCTGCACTTGCTAATTGCACTTCTGGTTAGACCTAAACTAAATTTCATTACACTGTACTTGTATATGTGTCATGACAATAAAGTTGAATCTAATCTAATTGTGGGGCCTTTTTATAGACATGAAATTAATACAAAGTGTATATTCCTTCCTCTAATGCTCACACAGTGCATGCACGAGAGAAGAACGTTGCATATCATGCATTTTACTTAAGCACATTAAACGTTTAATCACATTAAAACACAACTATAAAAATAGACTTTGTCGGTTGTTTGTTTAACCGTTTGGCAGATAGGACTAAACGTGGTAATAAAATCTGCTAAAATCCTTTCAAACTACTAATTTCCATCCGCACTGCGGTTTCTACCTGCGCAGTGATATACACAGAACAGTTTAAATGTCAACATATAAACTCCCACTTGCTACCAAAATTCTTCTAAAATATAAATTACAGTATAAAAACATTTGCAACACTCCTAACATCGCGAACGCAGCTCAGCTCGTCTAAAGTAGTAATTTTCCATCAAGTCTTTGTGCTCCTTGTGTTTATAAGACAATAAACCTAATAATAGGCCTATAAGCCCCACCTTCCCCGAAGTCACTTACCTGCCCACATCTGTCTCAACGCACGCGTCCGTGGGTGCTCAAAAAATACAAGCATATCACTGAGGGAGTCATTCAAATACTTTCTCAGTCTAATACAACGTGCATAAGCCACAACCGTCGTCCAGATGCATTTTATACATGTCATATCTTTCTTCATGCTATGGACTGATGTTTCTGCATGTGCTATACAGCTGGATGGCAACACCACCATTGAGACTCTCCAGCTGTCAGAGCAGGGACGCTGCCTCTTCAAATCCATCCTAACCTCAAACTCAGCAGTGCAGGTACTGGCATGTGTTATTGGGATAATGACCATCATCTCGCTTCTTGTTAACAGTTGCACACTGCTCAGCCTTGGAAATTCTGAAGACTTATCCTGGGAGCCACGCTTTGCTTTGCTGAAAAATCTTATTGTGAGCGATGTTTTGCTCATTGTCACCCAGGGTCCAACAGTAATGCACTGTTTGCTGCAGAAAACCACGTTGTCATACGGGGCTTGGTGTCTCACTCAGTTTTTCATTAACACGATATGTGTTTTTTGCACCTTGTTAACCGTCAGCTGTATGGCTTTGGAGCGTTACCTGTACGTGTGCCAGGCCATCTACTACCTAAGTGTTCTAACCACTAAACGCCTTCATCTCATAGTTGGGCTCACATGGTTTATTTCAGTGTGTCTGTCTTCAGTAATAACAGGACTTCTCACTTTAGGACACAAGCCCTCATTGCTAGGAACACCAACTTCAGGACTCCTTTGTGAACCAGATACCATCGAGACCCACTTGGGCTTCCCACGAGCTCCAGCGGTCTTTCGTAAAGTGGTAGGGCTTGTATTGACTCTATTTTGCGTCTTTTCATATTTTTTCTCCTATCTGCGGATGTATCAAGATGCACGCAATGCCGTGCAGCCATTCCAGCAGGATAACAGAAGAGCACGCAGGACTGTGGTCTTTTACTGCTCCATGTTTCTACTTCAACTGCTCCCCATCTTTCTTAAGATAGTGTCGGATGCTTTATGGGAACTTGAAGGCACCGTGGCAATGGTGCGCTCGCAGAATTTCCCTCCAGGCTTGACATCAGCAGGGACCCTGCACATCTTATTGGTGGTACTTCTTCAGGTGCCACCTTGTATAAATCCACTCATCTACGGCCTGCGTAACAAGGAGGTGAGGGAGGCTCTGCCTAGACTATTGTGGTGGAAATATCCTTAGTGAGATCTTTTGAGAAGATTTTCATCCGGATACAGAATGGAACAAGATAGAAAAGGTGAAAAAGGTGACAATTTATTTATTTATTTAACAGGGACATGCTGTAAATGCACCAGAATTACCCAGAAGGCTATTTTTCATCTGTTGTCCCTGGACAGATCTTAAAATTGTCAACCTTAAAAAAAAACACAATAAGAAGATTACAGTGAACAATACAAATATAAAACAGTAAAACAACAAATTATTAATATTATGCACATTGATACAGCAATGATGCAAGACCCCCCCTTTTTTGCTATGTATAAATCTTTTAAATTGCTAAACTAAATAAATAAAAAATACAGTACAATAAAAAAGAAAGGACTGAACATACATTAACAAAGTAAAGAATAAACATATATAGTATGGGCATGTTGTTGGTTCTAACACGGGATGCATGTTTGTTGCTGGATTGCTGCATTAAAGTTACTCCACATTGTATACAATGTAATAATATTGTGTTTAGAAATGGCCAAAATCCTTACTTGGTGGTTGCAGTGTCTTTGTCTTTGTCTTTTGCTGTTTAATGCAGCCATGATTTCTTCTCTGAGACTATTGTGAACAATCCTTTAATTATTTAGAGGAACAATATGATTAAAGGTTTCAGGTTGATTCTAACCTTATATATTACACATTTCCTAACATATGTTCCAACAACAGCAGAAGGCAATACTTATAGAAACTGAATGCCTGATTTGCTGAGGATATTTGCATTTTTCTCCACATCACCCAAAAGTGCAACAAAATGTGTTTCCGCAAACACATACAGCATTTTTTAAACGTTTGATTTAAGCTTTTTTACTTTCCCGAGATATAAATTGCACAGTTACAGAGAAGTCCTATCTAGAAAAAATATGCTAAACAACATTAAACAAAATTCACCTACCACATGCACATCGGGTGAAAATATTAGCCTAAACATTTAAAAAACGAGCCATTGTATGAGGTGATATTTCAGCACCTGACAAGCGGATAGCGACTCAAGTAGGCCTACATTTACATTTACATTTACATTTATTCATTTGGCAGACGCTTTTATCCAAAGCGACTTACAAGTAGTTTTCGACAGTGACAGTACTTTAAAACTGAAAGCACTGCTACTTGCAGTCGTGTTGCAAGTCTATTTTTGGGAAACGCAAGTGAAACGATGACAAAGTTTTGCAAAGTGGCTAGTACAAAACGCTCTTAAGTGCAGTTAAGACCCCTCGTTATCCAAGTTCCTTTTATACACAACATGGCTTCTCCATAAATGCAATAAAGTGGTTGTCACAGTGTATTAACGCACTTATCCCATTATGTTTCTTGGGTCTGCTCCGCTCCAAACAAGCGCACCTTTACCTGTTGCTTAGTGACGGTTGTGTTGAAGTTAGAATTGCCCAGTAGAATCTGAGCAGCATTCAAAGCAACCCGCAAACTGGCTATTTGACATCGTTATCACAACACATGGACACGATTTTCATTCACCACGAGACTCACACACTCCACTAACCAGTCCCTCAAAAACTCATCGGTTCTACACAACAATTACCCTGTTTTGCAAAAGACTTTGAATTTCGCTGAATGGTGTCCAGTTTGCATCCCTGTAGAATGTTTATGGCTGTGCAGTTTTATTGTACATGTGTTGGTATTTTCTTTTGTTTATTGTGACGGTTATACTCTCTTTTTTTAAAAGATGCAACCTATAATATATATAGGCTACAGTGTATTGTGATGTAAATTGTTATAATAAAAAAACGTAAAAAGCTTTTTGCAGGATCCTTTAAATCCTAAATTGTGACCATGCCTACCCTCATTTCATTTACATTTTAATTTTTGACACGCCCTTAGGCTACTCTATGCTTAAGATATGAAGGTTATATTTTCATAGATATGTAATGTGATTTTTGGTTAAAAAATGGTAAATCACAAAGGTTTTTACATGCAGGGTATCATGATTCTTGTGGTGAGACACAGAGAGAGGACCCAGGTGCAGACAGCGGGTAACAAGGGGTTAACATATTTTAATAAACAATAAAACAAAGACCCACGTGGGGGTAACATAACAAAACATGGATGCATAACATGACTGGACTAAGACTAACTACACTTAAACAAGACTAAAATAAACTTTAAACATTGACCAAACTAGACTGACAAGAACTCACCACACAACCACAATGAACCAGCACAAGGGCAATAAATAAGGGACAAAATCAAGAGGGGAACAGGTGTAGGGCATTCATCAATAACGAGGTAACGAGATGATGGGAACAGAGACGAGACCAGAGAGAGTGTCTGTAAGACCATAACAATAATTGCCTCTCTCCACATTAAACACAAGGTTCTGTCATGATCCTGCCACTTTTGCTAATTGCTATTTTGGATGAACAATTTATTTAATGCTAAATCATCTCGCTTGATAATTGGGAAGAAATAAAAACGGCGGCAAGCATTAAACACCAGAATTGAACAACAAATCGAGATGTTTCACCCTTATTAGAAAATTGACTGGAGCGGTGCTCAAGAAACCTGTGGCAAGATAGGTACTTTAGGCAGATGAAGTAACAGATGAGGTGTTCTCTTTTTATTGAAATTGTGAATCACACAAATGCACACACCAAAGGGTTACACCACAGTTTGTAACATCTCTTTAAGAAGATTATTAACAAATGTTGTAGATTTTTTTTGTGTGGAAATGCAGTATACTGTATGTTTTTGTCTGACATGTCTTAGAACATCCTCTAGTGGTAACAGAGATACAATCTCTTCACTGAACAGTTTGTTCAAATACCCTGCACCCCTTTGTTGCTGATGCAGAGAATTAGATTATGGAAATTCAAAATTTGAATAAAGCAAGAGACAGTCATGAGTAAATAACCTCCCAAGTGAAAAAGTCCACTATAATAAACTTATTACTTACTGTAAAGTGCTCTATTTTCACGCATTAGTTTTGTACTGAATGTCAAACCTTTTTGGCTGCGACCGGACCGTCAGTGAGAGAGGACCAGGCCTGGAATTTATGTTGTGTTTTATTGTGTTTTTATGGCTGGCAGTTGACCGTGTAGGAGCTGGTGGCATTTTACTTTTGTATTAAAAGTCTTGTTACGTTCGCCAGTTCCCACCTCCTTCCTTCCTTTTATGGATCTTTGTTACACCTTATAAAATAGATCTTGGGAATGGTAAGGGGTTTAAGAAGAGTATTAAATTAAAGTGTGACAATACACAATATACAGTAGCACTCTAAGTCCATTATGGAACTGTATTTTAGTACACTTTTACATGGGTTACTTCCTCTCAGGTGCAATCAAACAAATGAATGAGGAAGTGATGAGTCATTGAGCAATGAGTCTCTTAACATTCACATATTATAAAAAGGGAAATATTAACAGACATAATGCCACACACATAAGCCACTGAGATCAAAGACAGGCACACAGGTAAGTGTTATGAATGCAGTTATGTCATTTAAATGTATAAATATAAATCTGCTGCTGTAATATAAAAATCTTGAAACAGTCAAACTTGACCTGTTGACCTTGCCTTTTTGGTTATAAACTTTGTTTGCACTTTATGTCATTAAAAAAAGTACTGAAGTGAAAATGAAGCAAAATGAGCACCATTCTTCCATAGGACTGTACATAGCCTCTTGGATTTGCAATGTGTAGACATACATACAGTGAGTGTGATAAATAAGGCACAGCTTAAGAAGACTGATGCTTTCTTCAATAGAAGATTTCCTTTTAAATATTGTTCTTCAACCTTAAATGGTATTTGAAGTAATTAAATCACTTGGAAGTTAAAGCAACTTCTGGTTTCAAGGATTCGTCACAAAGATGGTCTTTAGTACTTTAGAGAACAAACAGCTCTCAGCTAAACTTTGGAAACAGTTTTTTTAGTTTGATAGTTGAGGTGAAATTATTGTGCAGATCCAGACAGATTTTGCCCCCCATTTACTACCGTAGCAGAAAAAATACAATTGTAGTAATATAAAGTAATTTTCCTACTATGTGAGTAAAAGGGGGGCAAGATCTGTCTGGTTATAAGCATTCTTCCAAATATCTTTCTGTGTGTTCAACAGAACAAATACATTTATAAAGATTTGGAACAACTCGAAGGGGAGTAAATGATGACCTTTTTTAGGTTAAGTATCCCTTTAATAGTGAGAACTGGACCCTAATCTAAATGTGACCGCTCTTTTCTTTTTTTCTTTGTATATTTTCATATTCTAGTATGGAGAACAAAACAGAAGCATTACGACAACAAGAACCTCTCCTCAAAAGAAATCCTAAACAACAGCTTCGCTCTGATCACAGTCTGGTATTTATTTGCGAGTCACTTCCTAAGGAAGGGGGTTTACAATCAGTGGAAAGCCAGCAGCCTCTTCAGGTCAAACTGCCAGTGCAGTGTAACGTCCACCAGCTCCGTGTACGCCTGTGCATGCTAGCACAGGAGACAAACCAATATCCTGATCCGTTTGTGCTTCTGGACCCAGAGCGATACAGCTTGTTGTACCGCAAGGACGAAGAGTGGTATGAAATTTATGACGACTTCCAGGTATTGCGAACTTTGGATGCACCCTGGTCTCAGAGTGCCGATGGTGTCAAGACCCTGAGTGTCACTGTGTTGGCCCATAAGGCTGCATCTGAGGAGAGAGTGAGCTTCCAGTGCGTTTTGAATGAGCTGATTGGATATGATTTAGAGTCAGATATTAAGCGTTTAAGTGAACTTTGCTTTACCAGAAGAAAGTTTGCGACACCGAGAAGGGAAGAGCTAAAAAAACGGGATTCTGTAGAATATGCCACTGAACCGTGGACGACTTCAGCTGTGTTTCCTATGGACCAGCAAGATCAGTGCAAACTGTCAGTAAGTGTTTATCATAAAAAGTCAAGATTCTCTGTACAAGTTAGTCTAAAACATACTCCCAGTGATCTCCTTAAGATCGAGTGGGAATCATTGGCAGGGATAGACCATTCATTTGAAAGATGGTCTCTGGAACATGTTCTTAAAGTTTGTGGTAGGGAAGAGTTCTTAAGTGGGAATTTCCCACTTTCAGACTTCCTGTGGGTCAGACACTGCCTGAAAAACACATTGGACCTCCATCTCTCAGTGGTTCCCGTCTCATCTCTTCCAGACGAAAGAGTAGGACAAGAGTACTGGCCACTCGTGGATGCTCTTACTGGTCTGTCAGGCTCCCATGAAGAACTTTCCGTAGCAGGAAAGGACGTAGAAGAAATTGTTATGATTTCTCTTTGGGATTGCGAGAGAAAATTCAGAGTGAAACTCCTGGGGTTTGACATTGCAGAGTTGCCAAGTAAAGTGCCGCAGTTTGTTCACGTGGAGGCCACTATAATCTACGGCAGCAAGATTGTGTCCTTAGTGCGTTCAGTTTCAAAAGAGTTCACAGATGAAGTGCTCTGGAACACCTGGCTAGACTTTGATATTCTCATTAGAGATATCCCTCAAGGAGCTAAATTATGCTTCACGATTAATGCCGGTGCCGTGGATAGCCCCACAACCAAGGAAACCAAGACAAATTCTTCAAAAGTTTCAGACTACCGGAAGGAAAAGGGGACAGTGTTATATTTTGTAAACCTCCAATTAATTGACCACAGATCTCTTCTTTGCCAGGGCCTTCAAACTTTGCATATGTGGCCATTCCCTAAATTAGACAAGGAGGCGTTTACTTTTAAGGCTGACAGGCTTTCGACTGCCACCAACCCTGATGTGGCCAAATCTATGGCAATTACTTTCATGTTGGATCACTACAGCTTCCCTGTGGTCCTGCCCTGTAGTGGTACTTTCTCACCTGGTAGTGGTACCTCTCCTTTATCGGATTCCCCAGAACCTGGAAAAAATTCCCAAAGGTGGGTCAAAGAGGAGAGCGTTCACTATACCTCAAATTTACCCCAGTTTCTTTGCAAAGTGGATTGGATGCAGCCGGGTGCTGTCCAGGATGTGCATTGGCTCCTGAGTCACTGGCAGCCAGAGGACATAGAGCTATCCGTGGCCCTTGAGCTTCTTAATGTGGATTACGCAGATATGAAGGTCAGAAGGTTGGCTGTTCAAAGGTTAGAGATGCTGTCCAATGAAGATGTGCTCAAGTACCTGCTTCAGCTGGTTCAGGTAAAGGTTTAGTAATATAATAGCAAGTAGTCTCTACAAGTACAAAAAAAATCCACGTTTGGGATCTCACTTGGAGATGAATCAATATGTTTTCCCATTTACACTATTTTCTAGACCCTTAAAGTCGAACCATATCACAACAGCTGTCTGGCACAATTCCTCCTCAGAAGAGCTCTAAGGGTAAGTCACTTGCTTCCAATTGTGACTCTCAAATAGTGGATTTACTGATTGATCGTAACTAACTTGGATACTCGCTGTTTTTGTTCTATACGCAGAGCAAAATAATCGGACATTTCTTTTTCTGGTACTTGCGGAGCGAGGTGGCGGGGTGCCCCTTTTTTCGTCAGCGCATGGCTGTCATACTGGAGGCGTACCTGTTAGGCTGTGGAAAGGCTATGTTGGAGGAGTTTCAGCTTCAGGTACAAGCTGTCAAGTGCTTGCATGATGTAGCCTTAACAGTGAAGAGCCTCTATCCAGATAAGACAGATCTTCCACCAACAGGTACGATTCAAACACTTTTGCACTGAGCATGATTTGTTAGTGGCTGTATGGCTATGTGATCATGTGTTTGTATCAGCTCCTCACAAGCTCCAGGAACTATTGGAGGAGTGCGGTTTACCCTCGGACTTCCAAGTACCTTTTGATCCTCGTGTCAGAGCTAGAAGCATAATAGTAAGCTTTTGGTTTTAAGTATATGCTTGAATATTAAGACTTTAACCTCAGATGTTGCTAACTGATAATGTTCTTGAAGTTTATCTTTCTCTTTACCCAAACTTTATAGAGTGATAGTTTACATGTATGTGACACTTTCTTCTGTGTGACACTAAAGGAGATTTTTCTGAGAAATGTCTGTGGTTTTGGGTTCATACAGTGAAAGTCAGTGAGCAGGGGGGCAGTGTTGTTTGGTTACCAGCATTCTTCAAAATATCTTCTTTTGTGTTCTGCTGAAGAAAGAAAGTCATACAGTTATAGAATGACATGGGGTTGAGTAAATGATCAAATCATAATTTTTGGGTGAACTATCCTATTTAAATGTTCCTGACCCAACATAGCCGCTCTAAAATGATTCCCTGACCCAAACCCTTCCCCACACAGCTCAGAGACTGTAAAGTGTTGGCATCAAAGAAGAAGCCACTTTGGCTTGAGTTCTCCTGCATACATTCAGAAGCTCCAGCAATCCCTCCTGTAGGCATCATCTTTAAACATGGAGATGACCTCCGACAGGACATGCTCATCATCCAGGTAAATAAATTATGTTTCCTTAACAAGGTTCGGGAGGAGCATGTGCAGATGACTAACTTGTCTGGCTTTCGATTAGCCATAACAGCAATCATCCAATTAGCCCCTTAAATAGTCAAGCCACCTTGCAACCATTCTCCCAATTGTCTCGCAACCGACTCCAACCCAAATCCACACTACAAGCCCATTTCACTTCAGCACCGTGGGGTATGCTCCGGGTTCGGGCACACACTGGGGGAGAACCACCGAGCTCAGGGCCCTTGCGCCTGGACAGCACGCCAAATAGGCATACTATCCCTCCAGTCATACTATCCCTATGAACCCCAGACTAAAAAACTTACCTTTTGTAATTCAGAGATGAACATTTTGTATATGTTGTTTTACAGACACTCATGGTGATGGACTCAATATGGCAGGAAAAGGGTTTAAACTTGAATCTAGTGCCTTATGGATGCATTTCAACAGGATATAACATAGGTACATGAATTGAGATGTACTGTATATAGGAATTTATAAAGAGAGCTCTTTAGAGAACTGACAATCACTGCTTTCTAAGGACAGACATTTTTAAAGGTTCTCCACGTAGCTGTACTATTTTCATGTCTGTTATATCTTTCATTATTCTTAAGTATTCAAGTAAAATATAACATTGTTTAGTTGCTTACGTGTCATATTCATTATGCTTACATGCCAATGTAAAAAAGCAGTACATTACATCATTTTACATTTATTTGCATGTCTGTGTTTATCTGTCTTTGTACAGGCATGATTCAGATTGTAAGAAATGCAGTCACTATCGCTTCTGTCCAGAGGAGTCAGGGGGGCATGGCTGGGGCATTCAAAAACAATGCATTGTATGACTGGCTTGAGAGTAAATGTTCATTACAGGAAAAAGTAAGCAAACTCAATTTTCCCGGATGTGAACCTTCATTTCCACCAGATTGTTTATTACACTTGGCATAATGCAAAGCAACAAAAACAAGGCAAAACCAAGTAGAAATTTGATCATTCTCTTTCTTTATTTGTTTAAAACTTCAATGCAACAGCACTTTCAGGCTATGGAGAAGTTTGTGAACTCGTGTGCTGGGTACTGTGTGGCCACGTATGTCTTGGGTATAGGCGACCGCCACAATGACAACATTTTGATCACTGATCAAGGTAAAACCAAGAGAAAGTTTTTATCCTGTGAATTAAAAATGGAATTATTTACTTCCAGAAAGCATGCTTTTTAGCAAACTTGTATAAAAAGTAAACTACAGGAACGCAATACAAAAAATGATCAGTTAAAGGCCCAGTGTGTAATTTTTTGGAGGATCTGTTGACAGAAAAGCAATATAATATGCATTACTATGTCTTCAGAGGTGTGTGAAGACCTTGCATTGTGCAAGCGTTGTGTTTTTATTACCTTAGATTCTAAGGCCTAGAATTAGTTATCTCTATCGACATACACATAGCCCTAAACGGATAAACTGCTCTATAGAGTGTGTTTCACAAATACGATCTTTGTGAAAAGAGAAGTGAAAACGTGACAACATGTTTGTCGTGTGTCACTTGCTGACGTGCTTTGAAAGGAAGAGGGGAGGGGTGGAGTGAGGGGGGTTACAGCTAGATGCCGCTGAAATCTCCACATTGCTCCTTTAAATGATTAAATTATAGCTAGATATATTGAATCATTTGACATATTTGTCATATTTCATTAATACAAAAAGTTCAGAGTATTATTATTGATTACATAAGGAAGGTTTTATTATACAATAATCAAAACAAATATATAGAACAGAACATTGGAATGAATAAAGGAACCGGTACTTAACTTACAAATCCACTCACAATCTGATCAACATGCTGTTTTTCTCAGGGAATTTGATCCACATTGATTTTGGACACATCTTGGGACATACGAAGAGCTTCATGGGGGTAAACAGAGAAAGAGTGCCCTTTGTTCTTACCCCTGACTTCCTTTACGTAATGGGCAGAGTGAAGGGTCGTTCTAGCCTCTACTTCCAGAGATTCAGGGTACGTTCTGCTTCTTGGTTTCTCTTACAAAACCTTCACTGTAGCAGGGCCAATCAGTCCTATTTTATAGCTTAGATGTGTTGTGTTTGATTTATTTTTTACTTGAATAAGTTAAGCTATGTCACATTCAAAACCTTGCTCCCATTAATCTCCACTATTAAACATTGAATTAAGGAAGCCTGACCTACCATTTAGTCACACAAACACAACCGTCTTGAAGAAGCCAAAAAAATATTTCCACCGAGATTAAAACGCCTTACAGCAGATCAAAACCAGCTTACTCACCATTTGTTCTTTCTTTTAGGACACCTGTATCAATGCTTATCTTTCCCTGCGCTCTCAGTCTCGCCTGCTTGTCACACTCTTTTCGCTCATGCTGCGCACTGGAATTCCTGAGCTCGGCTTATCGCAGGACATGCGTTACCTGCGTACAGCACTGCAGCAGGATCAAGTGGAGGATGAGGCTCGCAATCACTTCCTACAGCAGATTGCCCTTTGTGAGCAAAAAGGCTGGACTGTGCAAGCGAACTGGTGGTTTCACATGATGGCTGGAATTAAATAAAATGTAATTAACATTTTTAACCTGAAAATTAACAAAGGTAAAAAGATGAATGTTATTGTGTAAAAAAGATGATGCATACAATTTTAGGTAATTCAACAAAATAAGTTATTACTATTGTACACACTTTTTTATTTAAGCATTTAAGATACCCTATGAAACATTTGCATAGATCTTATGGGTTTTTACAAAATCCAAACTTTTAAACAAATAGGATCTTGTTTTCACTGCAACAATAATCGAAAAACATGAGTCACAAATCACAGAGAGAAAAACTAATTCAGACAGATTCAGATGGTTAGAAAGATCCTCAGTTGGGCAGGTAATGAGACAAGAGTGTATTTACAGTCATTGCCTTTAGAGGGCACCCTGGTCCATATTCACCCTTCATAGGTCAAGATACATAGATAAATGCTGAATAACAATAGACTATGAGATTTAAGGTTTGTTCTAGTGCATGTCGTCTCCCTGGCCCAGCAAATACTGTACTTGGAGGGTATTATGTTTCTTTTAGGGGGGGTGGGCAGAGAGGGGAGGGAGTGTAGGGGTGTTGTCATATTCAGCAATTTGGGGGGGTATGGGCGGGGGCTGTCAAGTCTGTCTGAGAGACTGTTGCTAGACAGGCGAGTCTCCATCCTGCCTCTCGTCTCCTCCTCGGTTTCTTACTTTCTTTAATAATGCATTTGTTTTTGATAATTTTTTTTCATTTAGATTTTTTTATTCTTTAACTCTATTTTACGTTTGACTCTTTTCTCTCTCTCTATCTCTCTCTGTTTCTTGCACACGCACACACAAATACACACACATGCCAAGACTGCATTAACATGAGCACATGGTTAGACCACTGGCTGTCTGCATTGGGATGGGATGGGAAGGTCCATTCTGTACAATAAGAATACATTTCGAAGGTAAGACTATTAGACTAAAACATGCTTATCTTTGTACATATTGTATATACAATACAATGCAATTTTTATTTTTTAAATCATTGGCATGTCCAACATCTTCCCAATGGCCAGAGTAGTTGTTACACAGATGGACAACGATTTTTAAGGTAATCGTTTCTTTTATGTAATGTAAGAAAGATGTGTGTAGTGTTTATAATTCATACGCTTACAAATCTGTATGGCAGAAATTAAAAAATAGATGTGGTCCATCACAGTCAAAAATCGTTTCTTTGATGCCCTGATTTAAACCCGCACGGATGTGTGATCATATAAAATCCTCATGTGCTCTACACAGGGTCACACCCTCGAAAAACCCTCCCTTCTTCGAAACAAAGTAGATTTTTGGTCCTCGTTTTTATAATTGAGGATACGTGAAAGCTTTAGTAATTACTGGTGAGGGTTTGTTGGAGGGCAAGTCAGGTCATATATGTGCATTGTCTGTGTGAACCTTGGTTAGTGAGTGGACATGGAGGACCCATTCAAGCAATAATGGTTCCTGTTCTGAAAAGATCACTGACCTAGTTCAGCATCCCCCACATTCCACAACATACTGTGTTCATATGTTCTGCTAATATAGAGGTTTTACGTATGGATGTTTGTCTTTTGAAATGCTGATTCACCATAGCTTTATAATGATCAGCCTTTTGCATTTAATGTTCATGCATCTTAATGACTTTTATGCGGAAGCCAGAAGCACAGGTCGTGTTTTTATGTAACATTCGTTTCTTATGTGCCCTAGTAAACAAGAAAACATCATAACATTAAGCTTACTTAAGGGAGGAAATAATGCCCGTTGACTTCCATATCCTGATGACATGTAAAGAACCTGATTAAGAATATAACACCTCATCATCAGCTCACCTGAAATAATTATCTTTCAGACATCTTTGTACTCTTCATAAAGTTCTGTGGTTCTGTGACAAATGTGCCGTTATTACTTGGCATTTGAAAATGTGCTACACTGGTGTGTAATGTGCTCAAACTTTTGTCAGTTCCATTTCTACTTCTCAAAAGTACATTTGAAATAAATATCTGTCGCTTTCTGTTACAAACAAGTGATTTGGGGATCAGTTCAGATAGCTTGAAATGATTTCGCCTGTCTACGTCTAACTTTTTACTACAGTAAATGCTGATAATGAAAATTATAAAGAAAATTGGGTAACACTTTACAATAAACATAAACATAAACAAACAATGAACAAAACATTTTTAAATGTTCATTTATGTTCATGTCATCATTTACGAATACAGTTGAACATTAACGCACTACAAACTAACATGGACAACTGTACTGAATATTAATAAAGATTAATTTATACTGAAAAACTATACAGTATTGCCCACCGTTAATGTTAATTAATCCATTTACAAATGTTAACAAATACAACCTTATTGTAAAATGTTAGCTGATGTTTGTAAGAAAAACTTTACTTTTACCCAAAACTTGTTTACCCATCTGCTGTACACAACTAAAAGAGTTTATGATTTGAAGGCATATGTATCTTCCCTTGTAACTCTCACACAGAGCGCTGCCATGCTGGTATAAGGTCTCTCTTTTCTGCACCGATGGTCCGTGGCTAAACTGCTACGACACACTGCAGCGTACTTTACAGAGGCCCTCTAATTATAACAGAGACACACCAACTACCATCAACAATGAAGACGCTGTATGGGAAAGTCCTCAGGAAGCAATCCATATCTTCATCAGTATGAGTACATGAGACTGCCACTGAGGTCAGGATGCTCATTAGAAACTTTCTTGGCATTTGATTTGATTGTAGGTTGGCCTTTTAAATGCATGAGCACTATTATGTGATGCCCCACTGATATAATCAAATCTTTTGCTGTGATTCTGCCTCGTGCAGCGTGACTGATTTCCTCTGGTGTTCAGAGTGGACTGGAGTTTTCTAGCACCATTTGAAATCGGTCGTGCTGAAAGGCATATCATCCACTTCATAATGACATGCCAAAGGTCACTAGATGGTGAGAAAAAGGGAAATGAAGTGACGTGAAAGGTTTTCAATTAATACACTTTTTCATAAAACTGTAAGAGCCTAAATAACTTTCGAAAATAGAAGTTTAGAAAATCAGTGATGGCAAAGTCTAAACTCCATGAGGTTTTCTGTTAAAACACATTCAAATAAACTCAAATAAAACAATAAAATAAATATAAAAAATCTAAATAAAATAATCACTTTTCACTTAACTTATAGATTTAATAAAAATATACGTTTGTCCCAAAATCTTTTTAAACCTTTGTTTACTGGAGCAATGAAATACTGATGTCAGTAGTGATGTTTTTAGTTAATACACAACCAAAAAAACTTATGTTTACATACCATAAAATAAAAGAATAAAAAGAAAAGATTTAAATATAATACAATATTTCAAGCTTTGGTATGACTTTAGAATAATGTTGAAATTGTATGAATCTCAAAAGATTCTGCTTTTGCTTCTTTTTGTCATTTTGAAAGTGTTCAAAGTCTAGTTCTTCACAACTATGATATAATATGAATATCTTTCAGAATTTTTTAGTTGACGATAATCATCTGTATGCAATATTGGAATCTCTATCCTCTTATATTTGTTTTTTTTTCAGTGTCTCTTTTTGTCCGTTTTATGATTAACAGAGCATGTTTGGACCTGCAGATCTGTAGTCATTGATTAAACGCACACGGACAACATACTATCCCGCATTCTCTTGAAAAAGTGTCAGAAGGGATGGGACTGTGTTTATCGTCATGCCTTTGAGGAATCAGGTGCTTTTTGTCACCTGGGTAACTGAATCTCCATGGATGTCACAACCAATCCGCTGCCTGAACCGAGTAACACGGCCCAACCGAGATCTGTAACATCAGAATCAGGCACCTTCCCAATGTCTCCTAGCAAAGTGTCAGCAAGAAAGACATACGCAGGTAAGATTACTTGTCCTGCTGTTTTTATATTGTGGCAGCTGAAGGTTGGAGATTCGTTCAGGCTTTGTCTTTTAGACTAACTATTTTAGGTCATGTCGGAACAAGAGGGGACAGTACATATTAAATCTTTGATTCGTTTGATTGCTTTTGACTGAAGACACATCATCCGTCTGCTCACAGTTGTGCTGACCAAAAGCCTTTAGAACGATGGAAGAAAATGTGAAGAAAGTCCAGACCGAAAATAGGTTGAGCCAGGATGACTGCAAGCAATATCTTATCAGGTCTGGTGTCTTAAATCACAGCATAAGAATGGGTTTTTTGGTAGTACAGTAGTAAGTCAAAGTTGCATTTGATGACGTGACCCTTGTAAATATTTGATCAGCTGGATATCTGTCTTTCAGTTTGTTTGATAAATCAACAGCTGAGTATTTTCTCAGCCCCTTTCCTCGCACAAAGGACGTACCTCATTGGTTTTCCCAGCTACAAGATGACATGAAAGGTACAGTATGACAATATTCATCTACTACGGATCCCAGAAAATTAAATCTTTCTGTGCAATTATAAACAATGTAATAAATCTGTTAGAGAGGGATCTAAGAATACTGCAGTCTAGTAGCTGAATTTTGTATAAATTATACAACAAATGCAAAGCAATCATATGTGTTTTGTGCATGCACTCAGTATATAATGTCTGTTATTAGATGACATGAGTGCAGGAGCCCTGTGGGACGCTCTGACACAACGCTCTACACAAATATCACAAGAATCAAATACAGACCTATCAATGGTGATTATGAAGTTCAGTTTCTCTTACACCAACTATTATCTTTGTTGAACACTATGAAAATGTCTCAAGACAACTGTCTCATAGTCGTATTTTGGTTTTGTTCTTCAGATTGCGAGAAGGGTTGTAGACTGGAAGACACTGAAGGAACAGGACCATCTGAAGCACCTGTCAGGGGTCAGACACATGTTCCGCACTGCTCAGCGTAACCAGGCCATCACAGCCCTCCTTCTCCAACATAACCCCCGTTTTAACAGTGAGATGAATAATGATCGATAATGAAGGAGCGATAAAAAAAAGAATCGTTGACTGCATTTATTTTGGTTTGACTTGTTTGAAGAGTGTTAATTTGTTGTGAAGAAGTGTAAGTGAATTGAGTAAAAAGAACTTGCAGAAATTGGTTTATGTGAATAATTGTCAGCACTATATATGCAGCCATTGAAAAAAATGAAGAGACCATTTTCGTTTTTTCGCAAAATAGGGCAGAATAACAAAGAAAAAGATGCAATGTTTGCGTATCTCGAATGCTGCAAAGAAAAGAAGTTTGATCATTTTTTAACAACACAATACTAATGTTTTACATGTATTTTAGGATACGTTAAAACATTTCTCAGACTTTTACATTGCTGAGGTATGTTAATTCTGGAATTCAACAAACACTGGAATGGAATCGTCACTGATGAAAGGCCAAACTGGAGTGGTCTTTAGTGCAGGAGGGGGAATTGCCATCCCTCCACCAAAAGGGGGCAGTAAAGTGAAAGTAATCAGAGGTAATAAATAAAAACAATTCCCCCCAAAACTATTAACTTACCCTTTATTTACTCTATTTGGCCTACGATCAAAGCAGGTTCCGAATGTATATAAGAGAAATATTAAATGTTTAAAGCCTCGATTTCCATTAACTTTTGACACAGTTTATGGAGGAAAGTCAACATCAAACGATGAAATAACACAATGACTAAACTAAGGGAATTCCCCTTGTTGAAAATGTGTTGTATTTTAGCATCTGCAAAGTGTTTCAGAACTACAAAGCTAGGATTAGAGTTACAGTGTTGTTTGATTTAATGCAACTGAATGAGAGGGGAGAAACACTTCCGAATTGGCTCAATGACCGTTGGCAGCTTTCAATCTCACCTGTGTGTGCACATTGGTTTATTTATCAATCCCGAAGAATAGGCCTGCACGTTCAACTTCATACGAGGCCTTATTTAAAATACAAGTCATCCATGCCGTTGTCTTACAAACAATTACCTGTTTATAACGCTCAGTGCAGGGACAGAAGTACAGACTCCTCCCTCGGTAGTGCTGTCTGTAGTGTAGTGAGCGCATTTCAACAGGTGGACGCGCAGCTCGCGGGAGGGCTGAACCTACAGGTAAGAACACATGCAGTTATGTTGTGTACTTTTTTTTGCTTTTATTCTGTTTCATTTTCCTAGTATAGTTTATATGTCCGGTTAATGCGTTAGAGCACGTTGTGACATTTTCAGCGTGCATCGAGATTAGTCACTGGATGTAGTTTACGAACTTGAAAGTTCTGTTTTGTTGAGATATAGATGTAGTTTGCCTAAAAAACATTTGACATTTTCTATAGAATTGATGTTCATCAAAATCTATAACCTATTTTATAGTAAGATCGTGTAATTTGTTTATACATTGTAATACTGAATGATGCATTTTTGAGACTTCTCTCTCTTGCTTTCCATCAAATGTACTAGTTTTGAGCACTATTTGAACACTGTGTTAAAAAAATCATTCTAAGAACAAGACATGTTAATAATGTATCATGTATTTGTTATCAGAATCAGTTCAATTGGATTGGGGGAAAAGTCTGATTTATTAGTGTTTTATTTTCATCATCATTCTCACCTTCCATGTTTCTGAACATTTCGGCCACACCTGCTCATGAATTCAACAGCTTCTCTCAAACTGTGTTCCCTGACTTTACTGTCCATTCTTCATTCCTTCCTTCAATACACAATATGATTATCGATTTAGATGATCTAACAATCTAAAGCATGTTTACATTTTTAATTCGAACTATTATTTACCAACAGCATTGCATTCTAAGCAACATGTGTTGGCCTTGACCTTTTAGCTCCTTGTTGTTGTCTTTGTCATTTTTAATAGGACTGAACTTAAAAGTGACTTAGGAGCTACTCTTGTCATTGGTCAGCTCTGTGTCAGGGCTAATAAAACCTCGCATTCCATACAGATTGTACTTTGGTACTTTCACTCTCCATTGCGTAGACGTGATCTACACTGTCATTTAACAGTGCTGTAAAAAGAGCATGCTTATTCTGATCAGGTGTTTAAAATATAGTGGCATATAGGCTGCTATATTGTATACTTATACAATAAAACAGCATTTGGTATAATATTATAAGGTTCATGTGATTTAGAAAATTCTCAGATGTATGTCACATGAAAACTTGTAGCAGAGCCCGAGTCATGAAGTATGGGAAACTATTCCTGTTTCTGAGCTTTAATCAGCTCTATGCTGACCTCTAGCCTCATTGCTGTGGGTTGTTGCGAAGTTTAAGTCCTTCTCCTAAATCCTTTGGTCATTTGTACTGTTGTAATGTTTGTTAAATAGTAGCTGTCCATACATATACAGTAGCTGCATTTGAATTCGCTCACTTGTTCACTCATGCACTATTCGCTTTATAGCGAATGCAAAATAGTCCACTATTTTTCAGTTTTCAAAGTACTTTATTGGCATGATTGCGTGTTCTTACAATATCGCCAAAGCATTGAACATATAACATATAAGACATACAATAAACACAAACATTAGAGTAGATTTAAAAGAAGGTGCTGAGTAAGGCATAAATATAGAATGAAATATAAAGTATATGAAAGTAAACAAATGAAATATGGAAATAGAATATCAATATCAAATGTAGATTTCAGGCAGAAACGTGAGAATGTAATAAAAGTAAACAGTGTATATGTGCATTCATTGTAACAGATGAGTAGTTTGTTTCTGAGGGTGTGCAGCTGATATATGAATGTAGCAGAAGCAAATGTGTGTCTCTTCTCCTCCAGGAACACCTGCATTTTCCTCTGTTTCTGAACACCTATCAATACATTTACATTTAAGCATTTGGCAGAAACAAAGTGACTTACATTGCATTGTACTATACAATTGTTTTTTTAAGTATGTGCAATCCCTGGGATCAAACCAATGTCTTTGGTGTTTCTGGCACCATGCTCTAACCACTGAGCCAAAGGAAATATGCTTTCACATTATTTGTCACGTTTATTGAATTGGTTTTTAATAAAGAGACCACGTTTATTTATTATAACATTTATAACGTGTGATCAAAATACTTAATATATTTTAAATAAAACACTACTTTATATAACGTTAATTGAATCAGTTTATTCTCAAAAAGTAGAAATAACTATCAACAAGAACAAACACAAATGTATAACCGTACATTCGTGGCATTAACGGTTACTCTCCTCCAGCTGATTCTAATCAGACAGTTGATTTGCGTTGTATCATGGGAAATATGAGTGAGCGAGTAGATCGGATGTACACTGAAAATCACAATGCATTCTGGGTATAGTGAGCAAATCTAGGGAATGACTTGTTTACTCAGAATTCGGACAACAGTGCACCATATCGGAGATAGGGGGAGAATTCAGTCACAGCTTGTGTCTCTATGATCGATCTGCTGGCTGTTCATTCTCTCTTGAGCTTTATTTAATATGTCGGTTGTCTGATTGAAGCAAATGATGTTATGATTTTAGAAGCAGTCAGAGGATAGATGAACGATGAGCACATCTTAATGTCAGAGAGGAAGGATGAAATGATGATATTGAATGTGAAACTGTGCTGATTATGAATTGCCAGAAAATAGATACACAACAGTATAGAACTTTAAGCCGGTGTAATTTTATACTGACAGTCTTTTAATGTTTAATAAATAGCTGTTTCCGTCATTGGAAATATTCGAAAAAAAGTACATTTGTATCACCATCTTATGCATACTGTAGTTTACTGTAAAAATGTTTTGTGAAATAATCTAAATGCGCATTGTCTGTTCTTATAACTATGACATGTGTTTAATACTAACGTCTTGATGTGGAAATATCTCGATACAGCATATCAGACTGGGTGAATTGTTTTATTGCACGTGTTTAATAATGTCCCTCTTTGGCAGTCTGAGAGGAATGCAGAGAATGATACAGTTCCAGAATATCACTCGTCACTTTGCAGAACCTTCTAGAATGATGCTCTCAGGAAGACCTGGGCTGTCTCTCAGCTCCCGAGGTCATGAATCAGTATATCGTGTACAGGGTTCGAGCATCCTGGCTTACTTCACATTGGGACACTGTTCGCTTATTTTCCTGTTACTTGACTGTGTAAGCGCATTAATTTATTAACAGGCAAAACCGACATCTCTCTGACTTTATTTTTTAAATACATTTTTAGGGAACAGTTAGCGAATGAGACAGCCCTTAAAATGGAGGAGTTCTGTAACATGTAATAGAATCTTTGATCAAACCCATTCTGTATCCCATAAGAACCCCTAGGCAACAGCTATACTGTTACATGAAGACATAATTGTGTGTGTGTTACTCTGTAGATGTTCAGAAATGACCATTATCTATTCTATTGTCATTCTATTTTTTTAGATTTTTCTTTTTTTTCATTATTTCAGTATTGGCAATGACTGGTCACTGTAGACTCACTGTGTCTCTGAAGGTGAGTCTGGGTTGAAGTTGACTCTTGGCTACTGTTTGGTCTTGTGCTCCAAAAAGGCCGTAGGGTGTGAGTGAGTGAGTGAGTGAGCTCGCGTGAGCACGTTCAGGTTGTGTGGTTAGAGATTAACCCTTCTGTTAGAAGGCACAACTTTAGTGAGCCAGCCAGATTCTCCAGTCCTTCGCTGATAGTCAGTATCCCTATGCATTGTACTGTAAGCGCGTACAATGCAAGATACTTTATGACAAATAAATGACCCAAATGTACATTTTAAAGGGGTCATTCGACACGGCTAAAACGAATATTATTGTTTGCTTTAGATGTAATACAATGTGTATTGACGATTTAAGCTTTAAAGACGCTGTATTTTCCACATACCGGGCATGTTTGTATCTCCTCTTTGCTCGGCCTCTCTGAAACGCGCTCATCGCTCTGAAAAGCGAGGTGTGCTATGATTGGCCAGTTCACTAGTAGTGAGCGTAGTGATTGGTCGAATACTGCAAGGAAATGTAGCGCCTCTTACCATATTCGGAACATCAGGTTCCAAAACTACTGACAGGTGATAAAATGGCATCGATCTTTCCTTATCAATTCAAGCCCGAATCTGATCCAGAAAATGAAGATCAAGCCCATACAATTTTGCCAGCGTGACTCAAGCAGGATGTAATGGATTGGTTAAGAGTAATTGACTATTAACTGTCATGATTCCGCTATCATGTCATGTTTATTCTTGGTCTTGCAGCGGAGTCATGGCATAGCCTTAGGTTTTGTGTGAGAAAGACATGGCTTTGTTTTGATTCTGACATGCCATGTGCTTTCTCGTGTCTCGTCAGTGTTTCCCCGCCTTTTGTCTCGTTAGCCTTCCCATTAGTGTTTCATTACCTTCACCTGCCCCTTAGTAATTATCCTGTGTTTGTTCCCCTATTTAATGCCCTCTTGTCTATTGTCTTGTGCTCGTTCGTTGTACTTGTATGCCTGTACTTGTTAGCTTGTATGCCGTTCTTGTGCCTTGTACCCGTGAAACCAATAGTCAAGTCTAGTCTTAGTGTTTTGTAGTAGTCTTTTGTATTAGTTAGTCTTTGTGAGTGTTAGTTCTAGTCTGTTTTAGTTAAGTCCTCCTTCGGTTATTGTGTACTGTCTTTTTACCCCCTCGTGGGTTTTTGTTTTCTGTTTATATTAAAGCCTATTTGTTAACCCCTTCATCCCGCTGCCTGCGCTTGGGTTCTTCCTTCCACGATCCCTGACAGAACGAACGAGCCAGAACCGAACCCAGCAGGCAGCTATGGACAGTAACCAGCGCCACCTGAGATCTCGGCAAGCCCACCTCCTTTTCGGAATGCATCAGAGGGACTCCAGTGTGCTAGAGTATGCCCGGGACTTCCTGTTAGAGGCAGTGGAGACAGAGTTCAACGAGAAGGAGCTCAAGCTCATTTTTAACAGCGGCCTCGTTGAACCCCTCACCGCCAGGGAGACCCAGCTGCTGGAGCCTCTGGGGTTCCAGGATATGGTGAACTTCCTGGTCAACCGGGACGACTCCAGACCCTCACCTCCAGGTGGATCCCCCACACTGTCTTCAATCCCGGAGGGATGTACCCTGGGTATGATCACACTGGGGAGTTCAGCAACACCCGTCTCGTCACCTCCAGCTAGCTTTCGTGGTAGGCGCGGACGGAGGGAGTCGTGGGACTCGCCGTCCGACTCTTCCAGCACGGAGGCAGCCGGGTCCCCCACCCCTTTGCTGCCGGCCACATGTTCTGTGGGTCGGTCCAAGAAGAAGAAGCCTCGGAGGGGGCAACCGCCCAGTCCTGCTCTGGCGCAGGCGTCAAGTCTGGTGGTCCCGGTGGTCCCGTCAAGTCCGGTGTTCCCGTCAAGTCCGGTGGTCCCGTCAAGTCCGGTGGTCCCAAGTCCGGTGGTCCCGTCAAGTCCGGTGGTCCCAAGTCCGGTGGTCCCAAGTCCGGTGGTCCCAAGTCCGGTGGTCCCAAGTCCGGTGGTCCCAAGTCCGGTGGTCCCAAGTCCGGTGGTCCCAAGTCCGGTGGTCCCAAGTCCGGTGGTCCCAAGTCCGGTGGTCCCGCCTGCACCCACTCCAGTGTCAAGTCATGTTCCCCAGCCGGCCTTCCAGCCGGCGTCAAGTCATGTTCCCCAGCCGGCCCTCCAGCCGGCGTCAAGTCCTGCCCTGCCGGCCCTCCAGCCGGCGTCAAGTCCTGCCCTGCCGGCCCTCCAGCCGGCGTCAAGTCCTGCCCTGCCGGCCCTCCAGCCGGCGTCAAGTCCTGCCCTGCCGGCCCTCCAGCCGGCGTCAAGTCCTGCCCTGCCGGCCCTCCTGCCGGCGTCAAGTCCTGCCCTGCCGGCCTTCCTGCCGGCGTCAAGTCCTGCCCTGCCGGCCTTCCTGCCGGCGTCAAGTCCTGCCCTGCCGGGGACTTTGCGCTCTCGAGCGCCGCCCCCCAGGGTGTCCCCTGGGACTCCGCGCTTCCGAGCGCCAGGGACAAGAACTGTTCCCCCATGTCCCACTCCCTTTGGACTTCCCCCCATGAACTCGGGTGTCCCCCCCATGGACTCTAGTCAACCCCCCATGAACTTTGTTGTTCCCCCTCCCCCCCTCCCTTGTTTGTTATTTTTATTATGTCACCCCAACCCTTTTGTTATATACTCTTGTCTGCCCCTAATCTTGTTTACAATGTTTTGCTTTGTCTTGTCGTTGTCCCAGTCTGCCCTGTCTTGTCAGTCTACCCCTTGATGAACACCTGGAGGTGTTCATTTAAGGGGGGGCTTATGTCATGATTCCGCTATCATGTCATGTTTATTCTTGGTCTTGCAGCGGAGTCATGGCATAGCCTTAGGTTTTGTGTGAGAAAGACATGGCTTTGTTTTGATTCTGACATGCCATGTGCTTTCTCGTGTCTCGTCAGTGTTTCCCCGCCTTTTGTCTCGTTAGCCTTCCCATTAGTGTTTCATTACCTTCACCTGCCCCTTAGTAATTATCCTGTGTTTGTTCCCCTATTTAATGCCCTCTTGTCTATTGTCTTGTGCTCGTTCGTTGTACTTGTATGCCTGTACTTGTTAGCTTGTATGCCGTTCTTGTGCCTTGTACCCGTGAAACCAATAGTCAAGTCTAGTCTTAGTGTTTTGTAGTAGTCTTTTGTATTAGTTAGTCTTTGTGAGTGTTAGTTCTAGTCTGTTTTAGTTAAGTCCTCCTTCGGTTATTGTGTACTGTCTTTTTACCCCCCTCGTGGGTTTTTGTTTTCTGTTTATATTAAAGCCTATTTGTTAACCCCTTCATCCCGCTGCCTGCGCTTGGGTTCTTCCTTCCACGATCCCTGACAATTAACAAATAACCGTATACATCATAAAGAGTTTGTGTGAGACAAGGTCACATTACAGCAGGGAATGGTAACATAATAAATACCGCGAGTGCTTCGGCCCTTCTTGATCAACCAGTGTTACGCCATTATAAACACAACATTTGTTTCTTCTAGTTGGAACATAATTACTGATTATTAGGACTTATGTTGTTTGCATTTGCAGATCACACAAAGAAACAACAACATCAAACTGAACTCGCGTTAGTCCGTAACAAAGTCTTTTACAATGAAAATATACTTACAGGCGTAACAACGGGAATTGCCCCACTTTTTAACAAAAGCTTCCGTACATAGCCGGTCTTGATCTCTCCCAGATTCGTGAAGCAATCATCCGTGAAATGCGCTGCACACGCTTGAATATTTGGACTGTGCTTTTCTTGAACAGTATTGTACATAAAATGTAACCGATGAGTCTTCGCTTCTAGATAAAATGCATATTTTGTTCCGACACTTACATGTTTGCTATTTTACGTGTCTAATACATGCATGGGCCACTTATAACACGCCAAAGACAAAGAAAAACTATTTCCAGCGAATCACCCCTTTAATGTGGTCTCAGAACAGAAAGTTGATGACAAAGAGAGTATCATGGCAATTCAAGGGCATGCACCACCAACTTCAAGTTCTTCTAGAGAATGTAAACATTGAATTTCAGTGTTATTGTAAAACAATGTGCAGGTCATTCTGACATTGTGCTCAATGTTTACTCGTTCTACTGTATACAAGCTGAGCCTAATCAGAATGAATACTGGTCTAATCTTGTACAGTATAATGGGAGGGAATGAAGGCTTTGGTCTGTACATGTCTTTTACCTTTACTGTAGCTCCAGTTGTGTTCATCCGTACAAGCTCTACGTCACTCGCAAGCTTTGCTTAACTATTATTATTTTTGTTGTGTAATGTTTGAAAATACTAGTGCCAACAATCTGCATCTACATGAGTTAACAGAATTAAAATTTGGTTAATATGAGTCTATCAAAACTCACAAATACTCAGTTGTCAAATTATTTGCAGAAGTTGATATTTTTATTAAAGTACTGTGTGTATAGGATTCATTGTTTTATGTTTATGAATTCACACATTTTTTATTTATTTAATCTCTGACACAGGAATGTACAGTATACTGTAAGTGATACCGTTTGTTTTCACAAAGCCAGACAACAGATCGTATAGATGTGATCTATAATTTTCTCAGAGAATTTGTAGGTGTTTTCTGTAGGATAAAAAAGCAAGTTGGGACATGGAAATGTAAAAATAATGTGTGTGCTTTACCTTTGCCTGATATATGTAAGATCTTAGTCACATGGGTGGAAGATATAGATACCACTAGCAGGAATTTGCTATCATATCTAAATATGATAACTAAAAGCTTTTTAGTTTATCAGCTATTTTTTTATACATACTGAACCATACTGAGTATTATTGGACAAAGAAAAAGAGATTCCATCAATCGCAGAATTACAAGGTTGACTGATGTGTTTCATATCATGAGGCATGTTGTATCTAAAGTTCACAACATATATTGCCAACTTTTTAAAGTTTGGGATCAGAAAAAGGGTCTTTTGGCAGCATATACGGTATGTTTTTTTCTAAAGGGGCAACAAAAATGGTTGAATGCCAAAAACTTGTCAGTGATTTACTTTATTACAAAATGAACGTTTTAGACATTTCCTTATTCATTCAAATGTTATCAGTGAGTTAATAGTACAGCAAGTTGGAACAATATGGCAGCGGTTCAGTTTTGACCTAAACCAAAATAAATCTCTTACCCCATTTACCACATCACTTACATCCATAAGATCTTTTTCAGTGAGCCAGTATAGATTAGTATTCTTAAATTTGGCCTTCAGCCCCACATAAAGTAATTTAGCTGAGTGTCAAAAATGGGTTAAGTGAGTTTGAAGGGACAGTTCACCCGGAAATAAAACATCGCTCACCATTTATTCACCCTCATGTCGTTTAAAACTTGTATGTGACTCTTTTTTCTGTTGAACAAAATACCTTCTTTTGTGTTCTGCAAAGAAAGTCATACAGGTTTGAAAGGAAACGAGGGTGAGTTATCCCTTTAATAAGTTATTCATTAATATTGAGCTCTATTTCATCTAAGTTAGACATTAAAATTTCATTCTCTTTTAAATGTTTTATGTAAGACTGGTTTGTGTACTCTATTGATCAGTAGAGAGAGACTATATAACAATTCTATCAGCAATAACAGAAAACACACACACACAAGCTGTTATGACATAGAGATGCTGTAGTTAGACGTCTTCAGTTAAGCTTCTCAGTCAGGTTTTAACCCCCGAGCTCAGAGGGTTGTATTGGAAAAGAGGGGTTGTGTGTGGTCAGAAAGAAGCCAAAGCAAAAACTGCCCCCACTATACCCCTTAACCAGTTCAACGCCCCCATAAAGAATGGTTCAGCGCATTCCCTCAGCCTGGAGACGGGCTGCCCCCTTTCACGAACTGGCTTTTAAGAGTGACAGCTGAATTTGAATGAGAATCGCTCTCCATTCATCCCATTGCTGTGGTGACGGGGCGGGGGAATGGTTCCTTGTTCGCTCTGATTGGCTTATGCCGCTATTTTTTGTCCGAAAAGGCCAGTTGCGCTTGTGAAGTTTTTTCTGTGCTTAACTTTCCACACTCAGGCTCAATTTTATACACACTGGGTCTCACACAAGGTCTTCCCTGCACGGAGGGATTTAATCAACTTTGTTGCGTGAGTACAATATCTCTTCTATTGTCAATATAATCTTTTTGATAAAGACTCAGAGACCCGGTCAGGTAGTATATACAGATGTTGACGATGCACTGGCTTTATTTTCTGCTTTGCCAGGCGGCTTTGACTTTTGACTATTCTTATATCCTAGTTATGCCTTTTATCTGTATCTTTTTTCATCTTCTTTGATTTGACAGTATCATGTTGTGTTCTTTAATATCTATGAGGGTTGATCACTGAATGCCCTGTGATGTCCTATCAAGGCTGATTTTAGAGACTGAATAACATTTACTGTTACAGAAACGTTTCGAATTGCATTGTAGAATACCAAAAAATAAAGTGTTTAGTAATGTCACATAAAATATTAACTGGTTTGGTTCAAGTTAAGAGGATGGTTTAATATAAATCTAAAACATAGCAAATGCACCTTTTGCTTTACATTTCCTGTGCATGTGCCATATAATTGTGAAAATCACAGTTGGTATGAACTTACTTTATTTGAGATGCTGTTTTTATGATAAGCCATTATCAATGGTTTGAAGTAATAGTTCTCTGTTGTATTAATAAGTGAAATAAGCTGCTCTTTGTTGTAGTGAAGTGAGTACAAGAGGATTTTGTGGCAGTGAAATGTTGAGTGGTGTTGGTACTGAAGTACTGGAGGCTGTGTGGGAAACTGGGGCTTATGGCATTGTGTGCTATAGCTGACCTGTCAGTCCTCTCACCAGCAGCCAGGGGCCCAGTGCTCCTCTCGTGAGCTCACATGCTCAGCATCCCCTCAGATAAAAGCAGCCCTCAACACACATCCTCATGTCTTTAGTGAAATGTAGTGAATTCTCCAGTTAATTCTTTTTTTATTGTTTGCCTTTTATCTCTTCAAGCTTCAATTGTGTAGTTTGTCTTTGATTCGACTATAGAGTGGCTATGTGGGAATGATGTGTAGAAATTTACTGTCAGAATAGCACCGCATATGAAATGGTGACCCCGATTTGACCTCTTAAGCATTCAACAAATTTGCATATCGCTGCTGTCCCTCTGAAACCTTGTATCTCCATATTTTGTGGGGTTATTATTATAATAATACAAATTATTATTATTAATTATTATTAGTCATGCATATTTGTCACTGAGTTTTGCAAATCTAATGATTTTTGCTGTATTTAAAAGCTAAACCAATTCAATATTTTACATAGGATATATGAAATACTATGTACTCAAAGCACTTTACATGGAAGGGGGAATACATGCATAACTAAGCGAGATAAGAAAATCAATAATCAATAAAATACAAGATCTCTCTGTCAAGGTTTATTCTGCGAAACCAACTGACTGTCTGTTTTCACTTCCTCATAGTTTTAGTATTATTCAATCTGTATGATTATGATGTATTTTTCCAAACATTTCTTGTTGTATTTCAGGTCTCTGGATATCAGCTGTTCATGTGAGAACCAGTGATGATGACCAGATATTTCAGTATCCTCATTCTAGGTAAGCCACAGATTCAATTCAGCACATTAAATCAAACATGGTGGTCATTTTCACTCTGCCTTCCAGACATCAGACAGAAAGTCTGGATCATAAAACGACCGATGAGAACTCTGATAATCCATCGCGATTATCAAAATCAGAATCTCCAGCGAGATGAACACGCAGGGTATAAGCCTCTTAAAGAGAGTGAAGTTCAAAACACACAGACCCCCACCTGTTCCCTCACGCGGGAGGTCTTTCATGGTAGCTCCAACGAGAGTCCTTTTCAACACGAAACAATCTAGAGTTAAACAACAAAAACATGACCAGCCTGTTACCCCTCTCTCTTCTGTAGCATCTGGACCTATCCTTTCTCCTATTTAACTCACTCAAGAGCAACAAATCAGAGGCATTGTGTTTGCCGCTTTGTGTGTCATAATGAAACCATACACCTGGACCAAACGCTGCTCAACAAGCGTGGAAAGGTTCCTTCAGCGCTTGGGGATGACAAATAGCTGTGACGGCCACCCTAAACAAGCTCGCCCATGGGACACATTCGCTAAAACGATTCAGCGCACAGTGTTTGGCCATGTTAGTGCCGCTATAAGATTTGCATATTTGTTTTAGTGAATTGTGTTCTAAAACAATGCAAATAAACAACACAGTCATAAAACCCAATTCGCTCAAAGAGAATTTTGTGTTAGGGTGATCAGAAATGTGAGGATGTTCTCTGCCTTTGACTTTTTCTGTCTCATGGCATGTCACCTATATTGTTTACTTTCACATTACTTTCACTCACAGTCGTAATGTGATAATCTGCTATTTCCCAAACACAGCATAAGTATTAAATCTCTCCCAAGGGGGCTGTGTAAAGGTGAACAGAGACAGCTGAAAGAAGATTCTGAATTTCACGCTTCTGATTTGCGGTGCAGAAGTTTCTGAATGAATGAAGAGACTTTGAGAATTCGAAATTTATACAAAACCCTGTGGTGACGTATTGTATGAACAGACATCAGAAAAATTTGAATGTAAGGGCCGATTCACATTTCGTGTCTAAAAGTTGAAATATTTTCATCTCGATGCGGCGCCGACGCACGGCATGCGCATCGCGACCGCATCTGTCCCTATTTGTGCGCACCTGCCGTGTGTCTACATTAAACAATACTAACTTGCGCGCGCAAAAGACGCAAAATGTCAATCGCCCCTAAGACATTTAAATTCAACCAAATCCAGATTGATGATTTTGTGTGTATGTGTGTTTAATCGAGCCTGACGCAGAAAGTAAAAAAGTTCATTAGCATCTCTGCGGGCACACTGCAGACCAAGGGTGTGCGCCTCACAAAGATTGGAATGAAAACAGGGCTGTCGATGGCCATTAGTTGTGACATGGGGGTGAACAGGTTCAGTCTGTCCTATTAATCTCACTGTAGCGCAGTGTAATTATTAATGCTTTAGATCCGGATCCTTATGCAGTCAATCATCACTCTTTTATCCAGACGAATTACTGAGTTAAATTACTACACTTAAAAGATTAAAATAATGGAAAATTGAATGGAAATTAACAAATCCCGTTGAGCTGTCTGAGCATCATAATGTAGGTGCACCGCTGTTCGATACAACAAAAGTATGCTTCCTTTTCAGTAAAGATGTTAAAGATGTAAGGATGTGAACATTTCAGTTCAGTGACTTGTGATATTGGGATGCCGATGTAGAGGGTGAGAAAGTGTCAACTGTGTTTTTGGAATAACAGAGCAGAGGTTTATGGATGGATCTGGGACAGACTATAGTCCCAGACACACCTGTTCGGATATTGATATTGAAGATCTAAGGAATGTGAAATGGGCAATTCCATGCAAATGTCAACCTTAAAGGGATACTTCACCCAAAAATAAAATCCTTTGATTTGTTCCAAATCTGTATAAATTTCTTTGTTCTGATGAAAGAATGGTTATAATCAGACAGATTTTGCCCCCTATTGACTACCATAGTAGGAAAAAATACAATGGTAGTCAAAGCGCCCCAGAACTGTTTGCTGTCTACATTCTTCAAAATGTCTTCTTTTGTGTTCAACAGAACAAAAAATGCTAAAGTAATGTTTCAAAGAGGCAAGATCTGTTATGAGTTGTCTTCCCAATATTTTTCTCTGTGTTCATCAGAACAGACTTGAATTTGAGCAAATGATGGCAGAATTTAAATTTTTGGGTGAAGCATCCCTTTCAGTAAGTGGCTTTCACCGTGTATAAATATAAACTTGTTGTTGTTGTTGTTTTAAAGTATAGTTTTCCAAAGTCTGGTAAGTGAATTGTCACATATTAGAATTGTCATATTCATAACGGTAAATATTCCACATAGATAATGTTCTGTAAACAGCCATCCCTTTGTTGGGTATTATTGCTTCTGGTTTGTTCATTTTAATCCTACAAAGTATGTTGTCTCTCAAAAACGTATGTGCTTTTTGTCACATCCACAATGCATGGATTTTTCTCTCTTTTTAAATAGAAAACTCGTGCATAGACTGATATTTTTTCCGATGTCTGGACTGTATTATCAGGGCTTTAGTCAAATATAAACAGATGATTTGGTATATTGCTTATGAATACATTCTCTGAAAATGTATATTTTATCTTTTGACTGATATTGTCACATCCACAATGCTGGAATTGCCCTATTCTGAATATGTTTTATTAATCTGAAGTGTGACCGTGTGTGATATTCTAGATATTATTTGTGTCGTGAGTGTGGGTGGCACGGACAGAGAACCCAAGTGCTGACAGGCCTGAATCAAAACAATGATTTAAGTGCACAAAAAAAACAAAACAAAATCCCACAAGGGGGTAAAGCAACAAGGACAGAGGGAATAATATTCAAGGAAACGAGGAGGCGGGGATAGAGACAAGACCGGAGAGAGCACATGACATGCCAAAACAACAATGCCGTGTCTCTCAAACGCTAAACACGTGGGTCTATCATGATCCTTCTACAAGACTAAGAAAATATGACCAGACGAGGCAGAATCATGACAATTTGTCTTTCGACACCTTGTTTCTGTCAGTCCAAAAGCAGTGTTTAACATTTACTGTAGCCAGTGCATGAGTGGAATGTTGTGGAAATGATAACAGCCTCCACCAAGTGACTTTTTAAAAACCTATTGAAGATGTGGCTTTGAAAACCTTTATTTTTATTTTAAGGCCCCAGTAAAAAGCATGCCAAAACAACTATATGGACACATTTTAATTGGTTTGGAATGACATGAGGGTACGTAAATGATAACATCATTCAATTGCTAATTCTGACAACACGGACTGAAGAAAGTTATTTTGCACATGTTTTATCCGGATCTGTAAGCTTATAACTCAATGTGGGTCAGAGAGACTATTTGTTAATGATATGATCGAGGTGTGTGTGTTTACATTGCATATAATGGAATGTAACACTCTGGCCTACATTGCATATATACAACATCTATAGGTCTGCAAGCTTTAAGATGAAATCTTAAACCTTCTGGGGCCATGTACACAAGCACTGTATTCTACCATTATGGGCTGAATTTATATATAGAAGTGATCTAGCGATAGTGATTCTGTTTAGTTTCAAACAAAAATCTCTACCATGTTTTGTCTGTGCCTGCATGTTCAATATCTGATTTTAAATCACATTCCATTGAAGGGGTTCACAGTTTGACTGAGGTTTTTCTAAATTTATTATTTCTCCTTATTATATCATGGCTCTCTGGAATACTTGATTCTGATTGGTCAGTTGGGACTTTGAGTGTATTTGTGTTTCCTGTGAAGGCTGGTAAGTTGTGTATTTGACTTTATCTCATCACCCCACTGGGTCTGAAGTAAATAACGTTGTTTGGAGTTGATGGCAGGAAACAGCAGCTTCTTCTGCAGCAGTCTCAGCTGCGTTGTGACGGGCATTGCGGCTTGTGGGGGCTTGTCCTTGACTTTAGGAATGCCATTCCTTAGCTACAGATGAACATTTTGTAAGAGCACGTGTCAGATGCTTTTACACCTGGAATTTTTCGCCTAATGAATGACATTTTCTTGGCGTGCCATACCTGTGTTCTATTACCCATCTGTCAGTGCAGTCAGAGACACTGTTGTTAGTGTGCAGGTTCAGACAACCTAACTGAGCAGATGTTTATTCTTGTTTACAATTTGTTATATATTTAGTTATTTTACATTTGGAATTGCAGCCCTTGAACCGAATAAAATTGCACTGAGATGAGTGAGATCTGTTTGGTTACAAGGAAATTTATAAATGTTTTTGACAATCTGAGGGTAGGGTATTCTGAGTAAAAGTTAAACAGAATTTTAAATGTTGGGTGAACTATCCCTTTAATAGCATTCAACTAATCTCAAAACATTTATAAAAAAGGGAATCAGCCCCCTGCATTTGATTTGCATCACTTTATTTTATTGAAAATGATGTCTGCCTCCCCGTCTTTCTCCATTTTTCTCTTAGTTTTTCCCAGATTTGTTTTGACAAATTGTGAGAGAACACACCGTCTCACAGTCTCATTTTCGTGGTTGCCAGTCAGAACATGAGAAGTCACAAAGATAATGTGTTAAACATATCCTTGACCCCAGGGAAGCTGTTAGGAGGGATACATCAGTGTCGAGTCTCGTAAGGCAGAAAACAGTTTGTGTAGACATGGGATTTACTGGTGTGTGTGGGGCCTGTAAAGAAGAACCACAGTCTATCCTTATGAAAGTTCTTCAGACTCCCGTCTTGTAATTATAAACATAACAGATGTGTCAAAAACAAGTGAGATGGATGAAGTGAATGAAAGGGATGCATGGGAATCCCCGTGGCAAAGATATTGCTCAGTGCTTGCTCTTTCAGAGCTAAACGTTATTTACAGTAAGTTATTTCAGTGTCTAGGTTGGTCCAAGTGTCCTTGGAAGAAATAAACAGACACAAATGAGACATTTATTGACACATAGTAAAAGTATAGTATAGATAGTGTAAACTCAACTGTATTTTTCTTACCATCCCATCATTGAGCTGCTCATTGTCAGATCCTCACGTTTAGATAGTCACGCCAGTTTCACCCTGTTCACAGCCTATAGCATGACTGTTTACTCAGGGTGAGTCGGATGTATGCCGACCCACATTCCAAAGATCACAGTTTTTATTCTGTTAAGTGTAATTGTACAGTATGTGAGTTTTAACCATACTTTATTCAGGTACACATACTTTATAGCACATACATTTATGTTGTCTAATGGAATTTATGTCATATGTTTTTTACTGCATTTAATTGATATGCGATCTGTTTCGGTTTCACAAACAAGGCATAAGCCTATTCCATATGCGATAAAGCAAAATACAAAAATATCAAAATATATAACTTTTGTTGTGAATTCTTCACTGTATGTTGCATTGTATGTAAAGCAAGTAGTGTTTCCAACACATTCACATTAAGCATAACTGCAGCGGTCGATAATATAAACACCAGTTCCAGTGGGGCGATCCCCAACATCTTTGTTTTTCCTTTTAAACGACTTAAACGTCTGTGTTTTATACATGTTCACATAAATTCGTCAAATTTACGGAAAATGATTGTCAACTTTAACATCAGACTATTTAATAATTTAAAATGTACAGTGTGTTTTCCATTTCCTGAAAAACAGTGAATTTGGATGTCCGGAAGGACAGCAACAATATAGCCCAGGACTATAGCTGATCCATTTGCTTTGTGATTTCAGTTGACGCTTTATAAGTACGCTGTACTTTTTCTCATTACCTCTTATTATTCCTGACTTAATAGAGATTATTGAATTCTTATTAAAAATCAGTGGTGTCTGGAAAATTCCATTGGGAGAAGACCACCCGTAAAGAAGCCAATAACCCCCTATCTTGATAATAAAGCATAAGGATCCATACAAATGAATGTATATCCTGTGGCCTAGTGCCAGTTGACAATGTTATAATACTATAAAAACACACTTATATATCTGACATAATGAACTGTGTGGGTTAAGAAAGCCAAAAGCAGTGCATTTTGAGCCCTGTAGAGGCAACCACGTGGAACAAAGCCAGTTATTTTGCGCCTCAATGGGAAACAAAAAACTCTGGCTTTGATTGTGCCGCCCGGGTGCGACCGTGAACCACGTGAGGTCATCAAACAGAAGAAGCCGCGCAGGTTGCATGCCAGACTGTGATGTGTGGTGTTTAAATACATGTATTTGTTTGGCTTTTGTACTGTATAATCTTAAAGAGGATAAAAGTTCAATTGCATTCAGCTGTTCTTTGAGAACACAGTGACTTCTTTTCTTAATAACTTCCTGTCTGTGCTCTCTCAAGTTCTTTCAGTGGTGGCTCAGGATCTCCCCTCAGCCCCACATGGCTGCATGGACGGTAGCTGTTACCCGGCAACAGGGAATCTTCTGATTGGTCGAGCTATTAACCTGACTGCCACCTCCACCTGTGGTCTGGATGGACCCGTGCAATACTGCATCGTCAGTCATCTTCAGGTAACTTCATCCAGTTTGTTCATTGCTCGAAACGCATCCATTCTTCAAATCAAAATCTTTTCTTTGGCCCTCTTTTGTCCTTTACATAGACACAAATCCGTGTAATTGATGTCGTGATCTCATGCAGTGTAAACAGTTTTGGTTCTGCTCTCTGCCTCTGCATGCATGGCCTTGCCTTGCAGTTAGTGTTAATGGAAATGATATGTCATGGTGATGGATGTGCACGTGGCACCATTAAATCACTTTTTTTTAAACACAAGAAATACATTTGTAGACATGAAAACGAGAAAGTAGTATTCATACATTATATAACTTTAATGCACACTATGGTTAGCGGGAACAATGTTGGTAAAACTTGAGGCAAATGTTTACAGCCTTCTCTCTTGCACGTGTCTCTACTTTGCCACACCTCTTTCACTGCTCGATACATGGGTGAGCTCAAAAATTCTACCTCTGTTTGCTTTTCTCTTTATCCTGAAATGTCCCTCCCTTTTCCCCCAGTTTTGCAAATCTTGTTTTCTCATCATAAGATGCACGTGATGAACTCTATGTATGTTTGATGTTTTATGTCTATAAATGTCTGTTCAAAATTCTCTGTTAAAAATAAAAACATATCGTACCCATCATTAAGGAATTTTCGAATCATAAAACTGACACAGAGATGATTTAACTGCTTGTAGCACATCCTAAACATTGAGTTACACCCATTTTGTCCTCAGCGCAGGTGTAACCTGTCAGCACCAGTCAATTTATTTGTCAGGAAGAGTGTGTGCTGAGTTCCCTGTGTTTCCGTTTGTATTGTGATGCATTCATCACGGACTGTTGGGTTTAATAAACAGCTTGTTTGTTATTTAGTGAAACTTGGTAAGGCAGTTACTGTTGAATTTTAAGGGGGGACAAAAGTGTTTCAGTTCAGTCCAATAGGCTCCAAACTCTTTACTCATTTCCTACACATAGGGAAACATTTTGAGACCAAAATCAGTTTCTTCTGATTTTAAAATGTACTATTTATACGTGTTTAGGTAGATTTATCGTTTTTGTTTAATTCTGTGAACTACTAACAATATTTCTAGCAAATCTTTATTAAAAGTGTTCTTTCTATTTGCATTTATTTGCAGAAAATGGAAACTGGAGAAACAGATCAAAATCAGACCTCAAATTCTGCTCAAATTCAAGTTAAAAAATTTTAAGCACTACAACAGTAATATTTGTACATGTATTTAGGAAAAGTTAACAATTATTTTTTATGTGATACATTTTGATCACAGTTTTCACATCTTTTCGTGCTGTCAATCTTTCACATTGCTGTTGGATGACTTTTTGTCACTCCTGAGGTTTGGTTTTGTTGAAATTCGACAGACACGGAACTGGAATGGCCACAATTCATCTAGGAATGATCATTAAGTGAACATTTGCAATGATCTCGCGGCATGTATTTGGAATCTGTGACTGACCGATTTGCTTGCACAGGATCTTGTTAATTGTGGTAGGTAAAGGTATTTACAATGTGTTTTTGCAGGGACCCCAGCATAGAATTCCTCTAGTTCATAATCAGGTAATCCTATTGTTGGCAGCTTCCATTGAGACTTCTGCAGTAATACATGTATACATCCATCTCCTGCCAAAGCTGTGAAGACCTTGCTTTAGATAAAAGCGTATTTTGAACGAACAAATGTTAGTGAAGGTTAATGTAACAATATGAAACAGATACTGATGCTGTACTTTGCGGTGACATTTTCAAACGTGCTTCAGGAACACACGTGTCTCTTTGTTTTTAGCCGGGCCTTTGCAGGAGACTTTGTTGCCCTTGACAACAACCCAGCCTAGACAAAGTGTTTTGGATTTCCTCCATGCTAAATCTCATGTTCTGACCTGAATCCAGGAGGCCTGTCCCCCCCCCACTTCTCCTCCTCCTCCCCGGTTCCCTTCGTTCTGTTGAAACATTTGCCCAGGCTATGACCCAGATTTTTTTGTATCTTTTGGCAGTTACCTGAGCCACCAACACCAACTTTGAGTTAGTCATTCAATCTTTTTTTGTAAAACCGTGCATTATGTTTCCCCCCCTCTCTCTCTCTCTCTCTCTCTCTCTCTCTCTCTCGCTCTCTCTCTCTCTCTTTCTCTCACTCTCTCTCTCTATCTCTGACTCTTTGTAGGAGTCAGATAAATGCTTTATATGTGACTCTATGGAGCCATACGACCCGTATTATCGCAAAAACAGCCACCCGGTGGAGAACGTCATCTACCAGACAGACAGCAGAGGAGATTTCACCTGGTGGCAGTCTATAAATGGTGTGTAATATGGAGTGAATGGAGACATACCTCTGTTCCTGAAGTCGATGGAATAGAATACTTTTATTGTCATTGTACAGCTGTATAACATCATTTTAATCTCCCTCTTTTGTATGCATAATAACTAACGTAGGCACATATGCACATACGTTATACTTACATAAATGTAAATCTGCTTTTCTATTGGGACATTGTTTTGATGAGATTGTTCATTCATTTGTATGCAGGTGAGGAGAAAGTCAGTATCAGACTGAATCTCGAGGCAGAGTTCCACTTTACTCATCTCATCATGAAGTTTAAGGTATGGGATGAGTTTAAGGAATGCATTTCAAGGGTCTCATTTCAAATTTCAATCACAACACTAATATCAGTAACAGATGTCAACTTTTTCCTCTTACATGTCCACAGACATTCAGGCCCGCTGCCATGTTGATTGAACGCTCTGCTGATTTTGGCCGCACGTGGAGGCCGTATCGCTACTTTGCCTACAACTGCACCAAGACTTTCCCCTCAGTCCCCGCCCACTCCCTTCACTTTATTGATGAGGTCATCTGCGAGGAGCGTTACTCTGACATTGAGCCCTCAACTGAGGGAGAGGTGAGCTGCTGATGTTTAAACATACATTTCAGTATATGTATTCTTTAATAGTCACACTTATACTGGAGATTTTTTTTTTAGGTCATTTACAAAGTGCTTGATCCGGCAATCCATGTCAAAGATCCATACAGTCTTGAGATTCAAGGTTAGTGTGGTACTACATCTCATCAAAGCATCTTTAACAGGGGTTCTCAGTCTATTTGACTCCAAGGTCCCCCATTGTATTTAACAATATTCGAAGGCCCTCTTCCACTCACAAAAACTCAAAATTGCTACCCAAGAAAATAATTTCAAGCTTTATTTATGTTATTTTTTGCTCCTTTCTTTGTGAAAAACAGGTCATTGTGTCACAGAATTTCAAATGAAACTCTTTCTGTGAACCAAAAAGTGACAGATCTGCTACACACCAGTAATTTGGTTCCTAATATTTAAATTTTATTCACTTAATATGTAAAATAATCCATAAATGTGCTGCCACGTGGATAGTGACTAGTTTTGCCATACTGGACAAACATCTTATGATACATTTTTCCAGTCTTACCGTTCCATGTAAATTGTCTGGCTAACTGGCATTTCTTTACCGTCCAAAGCCAATTTGATCTTAAATTTAGTGTTTATTTTTTATGTCAAACATTAAGCACACTATCAATCTACCCTCAGATTTGTTGCGGATCACTAACCTTCGGATAAACTTTACTAAACTGCACACTTTGGGTGATAACCTGTTGGACCGACGACCTGATGTGCTGCAGAAATATTACTACGCGCTGTATGAGTTGGTGGTGCGTGGGAGCTGCTTCTGCTACGGTCACGCATCAGAGTGTGCACCTGTACCTGGGGTCACCACCAGGGATGCCGGAATGGTGGGTCATCTCATACTAACACAGAATCTAACTATTCAGTGTCACTGATAGCATTGGTCAATTCGTTCCTAGAATATTGAATCGTTTCCTTTTATTTTATAGATTCACGGACGTTGCGTGTGTAAGCATAACACAGTGGGATTAAACTGTGAGCGTTGTCGAGATTTTTACCATGATGCACCTTGGAGACCTGCAGAGACTGATAATGCGCATACCTGCAGGGGTAAGACACATGCACACACAAATTTAACAAATTAATCAACTATTATGTAAACCAAATGTGTACTTTTTTTCCAGAATGCAACTGTAACGGTCACTCCAACAAGTGTCACTTCGACATGGCGGTATATCTGGCTACGGGTAATGTCAGCGGAGGCGTGTGTGATAACTGTCTTCACAACACCATGAGCCGCAACTGTGAGATATGCAAACCTTTCTACTACCAGGATCCAACTAGGGATATCAGAGACCCGGCAGCATGTATCTGTAAGCTATTCATATTTAGCTTTTTAAAAAACCTAACACTTGAGTATTTAAATTTAGTGAAAGAGTTTTCTTTCACCTGTCACTCATGCAATAATCTTGCATGTTGTGTTTCCTCTTTGTGTTCAGCCTGTGACTGTGACCCCGTGGGTTCTTTGGAGGGGGGAGTTTGTGACAGTCACACCGATCTAGATCTAGGGATGATTGGCGGTCAGTGTCGTTGTAAGCAGAACGTCAGGGGTCAGCGCTGTGACTACTGTAAAGAGAGACACTATGGACTCAGCATTAATGACCCACTGGGATGTCAGCGTAAGTGTGTGTGTGAGTTTGCGAGTATTTACTACTGTATATGGATGATGTTTAATCTGTCTGATGTCATTTGCAGCGTGTAACTGTGACCCCCGGGGTATCACAATGACAGGAGCCCCGTGTGATCAGATCAGTGGGGACTGTTCCTGCAAGAGATACGTGACTGGCCGCTACTGTAATCAGTGTCTGGTAATAGTTCATTGTCTCTTTAAACCATAACTGTCCTATGGAATTAGATACATTCCAAAAATGTTCTAATTTAATTATAATTTTTACTTTTAATATTGAAAATGCTCAATTTACACTAGTGCTGTCACAATGTCAAATGTTCACTACACTGTTATTGTGGCCAAAACATTTCACGACAACAATTTTATTGTGATATCTATTGCAATTCTTTTTAAGTAAACAATTCTATCTGTCAAAATTCAATAACTTGAACTCGGTTTATTATGTGTTTTCTCTTTTTTGGTCAATGAATTACGCTCAAAATATGAATGTTGTGAGGTGGAGAGAGAGGGTTTGTAACCAATCATATGTGTTTAAATTTCACACGGTATCCGTAATTGTGTTTTTAAATATCACGGTTATTTTCCATGCAGATTTATTGTGACACCACTAATTCATACATAAGAAATTGTTTTATCCTTATTAAATATGTTATTGAAATGTCCAGAAAGTCTAGAAAACTAAATATATAACATTTACATATAGTCATTTAGCAGATGTTTTTATCCAAAGCGACTTAGAGAGTTCAGAAGACAGATTCAGATTATTATCTGCTCATCTCAGGTGATCATGTGCCTGTGTTTGTGTACAGCCTGAATACTGGGGACTGAGTAATGATCTGACTGGTTGCAGACAGTGTGACTGTGACTTTGGTGGAGCAACCAGCAACAGGTGAATCACTGATGTGTTTGTTGTGTCTGAGTTGAAATGCCTGGTTAGCGATAAGGAAGTGTCTGCTATCTGGGTGTAACTTTGATATGCCCTGTATTGACCTGGTGCATGAATACGTTTTGTGCATAAATATTTCAGGACTGAAAACACAAGACTTTTATATAATATTTAAGATTCCTTGGTGTCAGCTTTTTTTTGCACTTTCAGATGCATGATGGACAACGGTCAGTGTGACTGTCGGCCTCATCTGATTGGTCGACAGTGTGCCGAAGTGCAGCCTGGGTATTTCTGTGCCTCTTTGGATTATTATAAATATGAGGCAGAAGGAGCCATCGGACACTCCCCTGATGACATCACACTTCCAGTGAGTAATACAGTCCACTTGCTGAGATATACTATCTAACACCCTGATGCTGGCATTTCAAATGTTTATTGTTTTAACGGTTGGCAGTCTAAACTCTCAGGGGTCGTGTTATATTATCAGGGCACTGTCATAAATCTTCCTTTTGTAATATGAGTAAGTGCTTATCTGCTGTGTAAAGTGATGCTGGTATCATGGGCCATGTAGAACAGAATCAGGCACAGCTCTAGAGAATAGACGTGTCTTTAACTCTCTGATGTTTAAGTTGAGCTGCTTATTTTGACCCATAACCTCCTTTTGTAGAGGCATTGCACTCAATTGTACATAGTTTACTATAAAGGTAGAAAATTACAGATTTCACATTTAGTCTCCACACTGTAGGGTTTGCCATTCTGTTGGTCTAGTCAAGGGTGTCGTACGCTTTTAGCATACATTCGCAATGAGGGTAGCACAGAATCCTAGTACTGCATACACAAACTGCAGAATTCTGCCTCGAGTCCATGGCTGAAGTGACCCAGAATGAGATCAGAGAGCAGCAGAGATGCCAACCTGTCAGACAGAGTTATTAATGCCTCCCTCACATACACACACAAGCACTAGCATTGTCTGCTTCACACAGTCTAAAACTTAAGCAAACATACTTTCCGTGTGCCACTTGTTTCAGAATGGATGAAAATTGTATTCACACTGGGTATTTGAGTAAAAACATGTATGGATTACTAGCAGTACTACTTACTACTGCATACTTTATACTGCCCAGTTCATGTTGTGGAATGCTTGGTATTTAAAAAAATTACATGTGAGCAACAGTACATTGTTGTCATCTCATTAATAGAAAAACATTATTAATAATCTAAGAATTAATTCAGCCATTTTTACATAACACGTGTGCTTGTTGTTTAGGGCAAGGTGAGGCCTCAGGCTGAGACCGACTGTGTGCAGCATCTGAATAATCAGCTTAGAAGACATCGCCGGCACCGGCGCATCGCCACCTCTCAGCAACAGAGGGCAGCACTGAGACGCATCCGACAGCTGCAACAAACTGTACGTTTTGCAACACATAACAGCATTAGCCTTTAACTAAACAGCTGTACTTAGTTTGATATCAATTTGTGTGTGTTTTCAGCCCAGCGTGAGCACAGTGCACAGAGAGAGACAGCCCGGGCAAATGGTCACATGGACAGGGCCGGGCTTCGCTCGGGTTAAAGATGGCGCTGGCCTTGAGTTTACCATCAGTAACATCCCTTACGCCATGGAATATGACATCATGATCCGATACGAGCCAGAGGTGTGTGCCCACCCAAAATGACAAAATGTATATTTTTGGGTGAACTATTCCTTTAATAATCATAATGATCTACGTGTTAAATACAGTCTACAGAGGACTGGGAAGCAATAGTGAGCGTCACTTCTCTGAATCTGCCCACTAGTCTCCGCTGTGGAAACATGCTGCCCACAGAGCAGTTGTACACAGTCAAAATGGCCCATCACAGGAGGTAATGTATGTTTTTGTGTCTGTGCTTGCCTGAGATTTCATCTGAATGCTTTGTTTTTGGATGCCAGCTCACATTCTCAACTCATGATGCATTCTTTTACAAGTGTAGACTTTTGCAGAGTGCACTGTTTTTGCTCTTGCCTTTATGAGAAACTGTTGTTGTTTTGATCATTTTCCTGCATGGCCATTGTAATCGGACACTAATCTCATTTCTTGTGGGTTAATTAGACACAGTCAGAAGCTGCATGTCCTCAAACACAGAGTATATTAAAATCTACAAGATTGACTAAGAGAGAAAGTGAGAGAGTCGAATGAGAGGAAGAGAATAGAGAGAGGCAGGTGGGTTCAGGAAGTTCACTCTGAAAGAATAAGAGAACCTGTTAACAAACACCAGGAAGGAGAAGGTGCTTTTTGGCACTGGTAAGAGAAGGTGAATGCTGCATCAATGTGTACTGTACATGATCATCATTACTCTGGAATGTTGAGAAAGGATACAGTATATTTGAATGTTCAAGATGGGTGGGATCCTCAGTCCAAAACCCGTATTTGACCACCAATCCAAATATTGTGTGTATAGGGTGGTGGGTTTCACTTTAGTATGGTTACGACTACCTAAGCTGGCAACTCAGTAGTGTAGTTCAAAACCAGAGCTGTGGTGAGTTGCCAGATCTCCATCAAAACCAGCCCAATGGCCAAACAATCAAAACTAGCCCACTGCACTGACCCTAGCCCAAACTCAAAATATTCCATTCCTATACCTTTACAGTCACTGTTATCCATGACACACTAATTCTTCTTGAAAATCACTGTATTGTAATCATAAGCAAATATTCGTTTCCATAAAAAACTTCACCTTACCTTAAGAATGACTGATGAACAAAATCCTTCTACCTTTAACCTCCAAAATAAAAAACACATGGCAGCAGTTTAAACGTATACTAATTCTGTTGAAAAACAGAGGACTTGGCAACCCTGGTGATCTGAGCAGCTCAGATTTGTTCAGCTCCAGATCTGATTGGCTGATTTTGCTGCTTATGTTCTGCTGTGGTGGCCTCAGGCAGAACCGATTACCAGTTAGAGTTCAACCTGAGATTCTTTGTGTTTTGTGACGGTCCATGTTTTTGTCACTGTAATATATTTGTATTTGAAAAGCCAAATGAAATAAATCTATTAAAAATGTTAATGTATCCTTGTTTATAACTTTTGACAGGTATATTCAGATGCCGAGGCCTTTCTGCTTTGAGCCAAACAATCGCTATGTGCTGTCCATCCGTTTCCAGCGTCATGGTGTCTCTCACCGACATCTCACGGCCTTTATCCTCATAGACTCTGTAAGGTTTCTCTCCTTTTACACACAATTCTGTAATGTTAAAAAAAGACAAAAGTTGTGTTTATGCCCTGAACACATTGAATTCAAACACTGACCCCTGCTGGTGTAGTTATAATGAGGTGTTAACTTTTGGGTGATCCAATGAAATGAAATTTTACAGCTCTTCTGTAATGATGTAGCTAAGTGGTAAGAGCATGGCATTAACAACGCCAAGGTTGTGGGTTCGAGCCCAGGGAATTGCACATCCTTAGAAACAAATGTATAGGATAATGCTATGACTCTTTGGATAAAAGCGTCTGCCAAATGCGTAAAGTAAATGTGATGTCAAATGCTTCATCTTCCTCTCTCTATCTTCACAGCTTGTGTTGGTACCCAACTATGAAGAGCTCCAAGGTTTCAAAGGAAACGAGGGCCCGGACGAACGTCGGCGTCTGGAGATGGAGGTGTACATGTGTCTGGATTCCTTCATGACAATGCCAATGCCTGTGCTGGCCGAGCCTTGCACGAACCTCATCTGCAGCATCTCAGCTATCATTCACAACGGTGCCCTGGGTAAGACACACAAAGAAGAGAGTCACAGTGTCTTTCAGTGTCCAAAACAAAGTCCTTCTCATGAATATGAATATCTCATACTGCTTTTAGATTCTTTATTCTTTATCGTTGTCATAATAATTTAAATGTCTCTGCAGCATGTGAGTGTGACCCTCAGGGTTCCCTGAGTACAGAATGTGAGAAAGTTGGAGGTCAATGCCACTGTAAATCCAACGTTATTGGCCGTAAATGTGATCAATGTGCACCAGGGACATTCTCATTTGGGCCATATGGCTGCTCTGGTAAGAAACACGTTATTGTCCGAAATTTTGCATTTCATAGTCTATAAGATATTTAATTTATTTACGTACGTTGTTATACTGCTTTGTAATGTCATCAAAATAGTTATTAGTAATGTGCAAAATCATATGTATAATTTATACTTTTCTTTTTAAATAAATTAAACATTTAGCTGAACTTTAGCTTTCATTTTGGCTTATAGAAGTTGAGTCATAGTTGAATGCAGATTCGCATCATTCTATACTTCTTTTTTCTCTTTCTGCAACAGTATGTGACTGTCACTCACAAGGGTCTATTGGAAATCAGTGTGACCTGGTGTCCGGTCAGTGTCCATGTCAGCATGGAGCGATTGGCCGTCAGTGTTCGGAGTGCCGGCCGGGTCAGTGGGGATTCCCCAACTGCAGGCCGTGCCAGTGTAATGGACATTCAGAGAGCTGTGACCTTGAAACAGGTGAATGCTACTACTGCAGAGACCACACATCAGGGCAGCTGTGTGACAGGTGAGAAAAACATGAATTGTTAATAACAAATCTGGACCTAAACCCAGAATAGATCTTTCAGTAATTGAATACCACTTTTGCATGTTTAACTTCAAAAACATGTATTTTTATCTGTATTGAGGTTGTTAAACATTTCTTGCCCATTATATTTCTTTTTCAAAGTAATGGAAACAACTTGTATGCACTGGTAGACTGCAATTCTCTTGTGAACCACCAGGGATTTGTGAACACTAGTTTTGGAAACCATGTAATAATACATTAGTAAGAAAAATGTATAATGTGCAATGTAAGTGTGGGCTAAATTACAAAATAGTAGTAAATTCATTGATTTACTGCGAGAAACTTATGGGTAAAAAGATGGCCAATATTCTACAAAAGTATATTAAGTGTCCTCTGCTTTCCAACTATAGTTGTATGAATGGTTTCTATGGAAACCCATTATTGGGTTCTGGCGAACACTGTCGACCCTGCCCGTGTCCAGGCCATCCCGACAGTGGACACTCGAATGGAGCATCGTGTCATGCAGATGATTCCTCCAACCAGATTCTCTGTCAGTGTAGTGAAGGATATGCAGGTAAAATGGAACCGTATTTATAATATTTAAAGAACAAATATTCTGTCATCATTTATTTACCCTTATACACAGTAATTCGCACTCAGAAAGAAGTATTATATTATTATAACTTTTATTTAATGATGGGCGGCAAGATAACACAAAAGTTTCGGCTAATGCCGCCTTCAGTGTGTTTAGCCATTTAGTGGTCACATTCACATTTTAAATGATGTCATCATTTTCATCATTGTCCCCACCTGTGTATCCCAATTGTTTAACGTTTAACAATATAATTCGATACATATTAATCGCTACATATCACCGACAAAATCTCACATCCAAATTGAAACCAAAAGAAAAAAAACTTCCAAACCAATATCTTAAAAAATTACAAAAAGGAAAAAAGGAAGAAAAAAATATATAAACACTGCCACAACATAAGCATGAAGCAAAATAGTTCCCAGTTATGTGTTACAGAAAATTTACAATGAAATATATTATATGAAAGGACATCGGAATTACATCGTCATAAATAAATCGATACACTTTACATTATACATCAAAATCTTTACCAAAATGACCTGATCAAATATCATTAAAGAAGAACCGTTAAAGGAAGACTGTGAGATCTGGTTCTTCCTTCATATCTGTAGGAGTTAAGAATTTAGTTTATGAATCCAAAATGCATATTATGCCTTTATTCATATTACCACCTCTACGTGATATTATAACTTCTTCTACGCCTATACATGAATTTGGATGTGAGATGGTGTTGATTATGTGTTGGTGATATGTAGTGATTAACGGAGATCCAAATTTAAGTCGTTATCGAATTATATTCTTAAGTGTTAAACAATTGGGATACACAGGTGTGAGATAATAATGACATCATTTTAAATGTGAATGCGACCACTAAACGGTTAAACACACTGAAGAAGGCATTAGCCGAAACGGTTGTGTTATCTTGTATCCCATCGTGAAATAAAAGTAAATAATATAATAATTATTGCTGAGTGCGAATCACTGTGTATAAGAAATATGTTTTGAAGATGAATGCACCACTATTACCAAGGAAATACAAGAACGCAGTGCAAGTTACAAGGAATCATTTATTAACCCTCATGTGGTTCAAAACCTTTATGATTCTTTTTTTCTGTCAAACACACAAAATAAGATAATTTGAGAAATGTCAATGTATGTCAAAGGTGTCCAATATTGTTTGGTTACCAACGCTCTTCAAAATATCTCCTTTTGTGTTCTGCAGAAGAAAGAAATGAGGATAACTAAATGATGAAATGCATGTTGGGTGAATGGTCCCTTTAAATACGCTGTGACTATAACATTGAGATTCTTTTGAAGTAGGTGAATTACCTCTGACTTCTCTTAGGTCCACGCTGTGATCAGTGTGCCCCTGGTTACTACGGTAACCCTGAGCAGCCCAGCGGGTTGTGCCGGCCGTGCCAGTGCAGCGGGAATATTGATCCCCTGGACCGTGAGTCATGTGATCCAGTCACTGGCCAATGCCTCAAATGCCTGTATAACACAGGAGGCCAGTCCTGCTCCGAGTGTAAACCAGGTTACTATGGAAACGCACTTGCCCAGGACTGCAGGCGTGAGTACATTAACTCTGAAGCTTTATTTGAACGAATTTTTCCGGAATTCTGAATTGTCGTCTTGTCGTGCAGGCTGCACTTGTGTAACCGCGGGCACTGATACACTGATGGCGTACTGCACTGATGGAGTGTGTCACTGTGATAGTCGCACTGGCCAGTGTCCCTGCAAACCGAATATCATCGGCCACAACTGCGACCAGTGTGCCCCCAACCACTGGAACTTTGGCTCAGAGGGCGGCTGTGAACCCTGCGGATGCCCGCATCCAAATGCCCTCAGCACCCACTGCAACATGGTACAGTATGATCTGTGATTTAGTGTGACAAGGATTTCTCTCTGAATTTAGCATTTGACAACTGTCCTGTCGTCTTAATGCTGATAGTTCAGCGGTCAGTGTCAATGTCAGATGGGTTTTGGAGGGAGGCAGTGCAATGAGTGCGAGATGTTCCACTGGGGGGATCCCAGAGTGCAATGTGAGGGTGAGTGTTGCAAGCACAGTGTTTTCTGTTTATAATTAAGTTTTTTTTCATTTCAGATTATTAGCCCTCACTTTACTTTGTCTTCCTCAGAGTGTGACTGCAACCCGCTGGGCTCAGAAATGGTTCAGTGCAACCGGGTAACAGGAGCGTGTCAGTGTAAAGACGGAGCTGCCGGACGGCGCTGTGACGAGTGTGCCCGTGGCTTTACCGGAACCTTCCCAAAATGTGTTCAGTGCCACCCCTGCTTCCACCTGTGGGACGATGCCGTGTGCCAGGTCCGCCGGGATCTGACCCATATCAAGGATGTTATTGCCAAGATTGTGGAGAAGGGCGAGGTGCCCGGCATCAGCGATGCCCGCATTCGGGATTTGGAGAAGAAGCTGGAGCAGGTGCAGGATCTGATACGAGATGGAGACAGAGAGGGAACCTTTAACTTAATCAGCCAAACTATCGATGACTTGAGGTAAAGGTCATACAAATGAGGTGGCAGTCAGTATGTGGCGCTTTTACTTTAGGAAGATTTAAAAGAAACGTTCTCATCTTCTCCTCAGAGCTGAGATAGCGTTTACCGATGGCCGTTTGATGGGCGTGATTAGGGAGCTGAATGAAACGGCAGAACACGACAATGCTTTGAAACGTAATCTAACAGCATTGGAGGGAGAATTGAAAGACTTAAATAATACACTTCAACAAATGCACAAACAACTGGAGAACTACCTCACAGCTGGCTTGGAAGGTAAAGCAGATAAATATGAATTTTATGCTTTTTAATATTCATTAATATGAAAGTCTACTTTGGAATTACAATAAAAGTGTATAGTTAAAGTCTGCCAGAGGAAAATATCATTTCTGTCACACCCTGTTGCTGGCGCTTTGGTTTGCCACCTGCCTGAGGGCGCCTTGCTACTCTGTGTTCTGCCTGTGTTTTAAAAGACTCCAGTTCCCATCATGCTTTGTCTCGTTAGCATGTATTGGTTTCACCTGTGTCTCATTCCCTGTTTATCCCATCATCTGTTTGTTTGTGTGCATATATATATATATATGTACAGCAGAGTTATTATCGTTTTGATTTTAGTTTTATATATATTTTAAATTAGCTTTTATTTTCAGATTTATTGTGTTAATTTTAGTTCATTTTTGCAATTTTGGTATATGCTTTTGTCATTTAATCATTTAAGTTTTTGTTTATTGTTATAATTTTACTGCTTTAAACTTACTTCAGTTTATTTTCGAGGCAACATTAAAATTATTCCTTGAGTAAAGTTTTTCTAAAAAATGTAGGTCAATATTTGATTTGATTTCAATGAACAGGAACGTTTTCAACGTTTTAATCTAAGAAAACTAAAATAATTTTAGTGTACAGTTGTCTGGTGTGAGTCGTTGTTGTATATTCTCCCTTGTATTTCTTTGGAGTTGATGTTACTTTTGGACCGTTTGTTAGTAATGTAACGTTCTGTGCCGAGGCTTTGGAGTGTGTGTCGAGAAATTCTGGAAGCTTTCAGTGAAGCGCGTGTCGAGGCTTGTATCGCTTTAGACCAATGACGTCAAAAAGTGTTCGAATTACACAAGCACATTCACTTCCCTCTGTCCAGTTAAACCGAGTCACTATCCAGTTGTAGAATAATAATATTGGCCCTTTTGCCTTTTATGACCAAATAAATGATTTACACACATTTAATAGCCCCATTCATTTCAAAGACACACATTATATTCATTTTAATAGATTAGTCTATGTGGAAATATATTTTTTCTTCACCTTTATGTCTTAGCATTAAGTGGCGCAAAATACATTGTATCTCCTGATAGGACAAATACATGTGGCTTACGGCTATTTGATGTCTGCATTTACATCTGCAAGACATCAACATAGTTTGCTCATGTGCATTACGTCTTGGAGATGTCTGCTGTCATACATCATATAGACATCTAGACAACTAGATGTCTGTAAGATGTTTTTGATTTAGAACAGCTCTTTCTAAGACGTTTAGCAGATGTTTTTATGCAGCAGATGTTTCCAGATCTTTAGCAGACGTATTACAGATGTTCAGACATCTCCGAGATGTATTGCAGATGAGCAAACTATGTATTGTAGACGTCTTGCTGATGTAAATGTAGTCGTCAAAAAAACGTAAGCCAGATGGATTGTGCTATCTGGGTCACAGACCACATCAGGGACATCTGTAATGTATCTGCTTGTTTTACAATCTTTGGCCACCAGGTGGTTTTGTGAGCAAATTAAGCCTCGAGAAATGAACCCTTTTGTGAACCACTTGGGTGAAAAGGTTCAATGCTTCATGAGGCTTCATCTCGTTACCACTACCGTTTGTCACTCCGTTGAAAACACCTTTATACTGCACGTGGATCCTCTTCTTGTGTTCCTTCTGCTGTCCGTGACAGACACTGCAAAAAACTCTGTCATGAACAGCAGAAGGAAAACAAGGAGAGGATCCATGTGGAGTATAAAGGTGTTTTCATAAATCAATGGTGTGAGAAATGGTCCAAACGTAACATCAAATCCAAAGAACCACAAAGGAGAACATACAACGACGATTCACACCAGATAACTGAACACAGGGGCTATATATACACACACAGATGATGGGCTAAAACAGGGAATGAGACACAGGTGAAACTAATACACGCTAACAAGAAACAGCATGATGGGAACTGGAGTTCTTACAAAACACAGGCAGAACAGAGTAGCAACAGTTTGTGATAATTTCTTATCTAATGGAATGTTCAGTTGTATTTCTTTTAGGTATCAACGTGTTGTCATCTGTCATCATTTATTCACCCTTGTGTCATTTCAAACCTGTATGACTTTCTTTTTTTTCTGCAGGACACAAGAAGTTTATTGTTTCTTTTAATTCTTTCTGTTTCTTTGACTTTCAAATCATGTTTTTTGTCATTTCCTTCCATAGAGGAATTTGAGAAGGTCCGCAAGTATTACCAGAGTTCACTGAATTCAGAACTCCGTTGTAACGCATCTGTATATGGACCTGAGAGTCCCATGGAACAGTCTCAGGACACACGCAAACGTACAGAAGACCTGCTGAAAGAGAAGGATAGCTTTCTGCGTACACTCGCTGCCAACAATAAGTCCCTGTCTGAGCTGGACGGAAAAGCTCTTGATATGGAGCAAAAGGTCAAGCGCCTAAGCAACAAGGTAGACACTTTTTCAAACACGTTTTATTGATGTGCAAAGTTAAATATTGTAAAAAAGATTTTTGAAAGAGTTTCTTAAATAGCAAAGACATTTTAAAAGCGAGTCAATGAGTGCAATATACTGTATGTACATTACATTTATTTCATACAGCACTTGTGATAGTACAAAACTAAAACATATATGGTCAGTAAGCTGTTTGTCTTTGCTATAAGGTTTGTGGTGGTCATGGCAATACAAGTGCAAACAGCAGCTGTCCAAATAGCCCATGTGGTGGTGCTGGTTGCCGTGACAACGAAGGTGCGCTAAAGTGCGGAGGAAGAGGATGTAACGGCACCGTCGGTGCATCAGTGGTGGCCCTGGGCCATGCCGATGATGTTCGGACGAATCTGACCGCTGCTAGTGAAGAATTACAAACAATGCTTAAAAAGGTAAAAAATCTGTTTTTGTAAACCTGTACAGTGCGCTCTTGGTTGTGAAAAAGTGTGAGTAATCTGTACCTTCCTCTCAGCTTCAAGATGTCGCTACACTCACCCAAAATGTGAAGACGCAAGCAAAGAAAACTCTTGATAAAGCTCAGAGCAAGAAGGAACTCTTTGAGAACTCCAACAAGAAACTGAAAGAATTCATTCAGAAGATCAGAGACTTTTTGATGGGTCAGACTCTTCATGCCATCCTGTTTTAATATTCTTTTGTCATGTGGGATACATTTAATGAAAACATTTGGTGAGAATTATCAAATTATTTGCGAATTATAAAAAACGTATTGTAATACTAATGTTGACATATTCAGAGGAGGGAGCTGATCCAGAAAGCATAGAAAAGGTGGCGCAGCAAGTTTTGGCCATTACCCTTCCAGTCAACAGGACAGTGGTTATCAACATAGTCCAGCAGATCAAAGACAACATCGCCAACCTCACCAACGTGGAAGGCATGTTCAACCAAACCTCAGAGCACCTGGCCAAAGTCAACGATTTGCTTAAAAGAGCGCAAAACGCCAGGTAAGAAATAGAGAGAGGAAACGTTGTTTCCTTTTCACGGAAATCTGTATACAGCCAATGATGATTTTGTGTGTGTGTTTTTGCACAGTGAACGAGCAGAGAGAGTGAGTGACAATATAAATATAACTAAAGAGGCACTTGAAAGCTCTAATGCTGCCATTAAGGAAGCTGAGGATGAAATGAACACAGCGCTGGAGAACCTGAAGAGTGCCCAGAACATCACAACCACGGTACAAACATACTGTATCTGTGATCAAATAACAAATGTGATCAAATGTAAACCTGAAGCGCACTTTATGTCCCTTTGGATAATGTAATGTGAAAGTAATATAAACTGAGGATGAAATCTATTAAATTTCGTGCATTTGTGTTTGCTAAAAATTACGGATCTCATCTATTACTTTCTCCTGCAAAATCCCATAAACAGGTTGACAAGAAACTCTTACATCTCAACAACAGTCAGATGGATGTGATGATGCGATTGGCCAATTTATCCCGTGCAGTGGATTTATTGAAGAATAAAACGGAGCAGAACAGAGAGATGGCAAAAGATGCCAAGGCGCAGTCGGTTAATGCTACTATAGAAGCAGCTGGACTTCAAGAGGTGTGTTTGTGTGTGTCCACCTCACGTTGTACCTAATTCTGTTCATGTAGCTGCTTAGTCATTAACTTTAAATCTTTATTTGTGTGTACTTCCTAGGAACTAACCAATGCTGAGAATCTGTATAACGACCTAAAGAAGAAGGTGGACTCTGTGGGTGGAACAGATGGAAATGTTAACCAGAAAGCCACAGACATGAAAAAAGAGGCAGAGGAACTGCTCAAGAAAGCCAACACTGGCATCGAAACCCTTAGAAGTATGTGCACTACTGTATTAAACTTGTGCGACATGTGCGACGCAGCACGACAACTTGTTCTTAATGGGTTTGTGGTGTTGCGCGTTTGTGGTGTCAAAATATCTGACTCAGAATCAAGATTTATAGCTATAAAGGAATTTTTTAAAAATTAAACATCTTGACTTGGGCTGTTGTTTACCATTACATTGCACCATGCAACATGTTGTGAATATATCTGAATATACTGTATCTACCTCTGTACTTGGCTGTTTTCTCATCCTTTGGTCTTTTGTTTTCCTCTTTAAAGAACTAGAGAGGAAGTTACAGAAGAATGATGAGAGGATGCAGCAGCAACAGGAAGAACTTGCAGATCTGGAGAAAAATGTTACAGAAATCAAAGAATCTATCCGCATCAAAGTCATGAGCTACAACAACTGTCAGTAGAGATACTGAACTACAGTCAATCTGAATTTACAAACAGGCTGCCAACAATTTGTGACAAGAGTCCTGCAAAAATGTCAAGTTTCAAAATGACTTTCTGAAGTGATTTAGAATATCCAAACTTTAATATAAAACACAAGTTTTTGAAATTGGGCTAATACGGTAATGTTCCAATTGTAATCTGAAATGACGATGTATACTTTATTAAGAAATCTAAACAAAGTTTTGGTAAACAGTTACATGTGTGTGCCAATATCAAATTACTGCCAGTGATAAAATGTTTATTTTCAGGACACAGGGACTAAAACATTTCAGCATTAGGTAATAAAATCAAATCAAAAAACAAATTTGGAATGAAGCACTAGGTCGTATTTTACCAAATGATGGCAGACCTTTGCTGTAGCCTAACAGTAGCTATTGCACAAATGCATATGGTGACACATTGTGCCTCTGCCCGTATAGGACTAATGTTTATCTATATCGACTAAAAGAATATATGGCTGCATTAAACATCTACTGTATGGAATCGAAAATAGGTTGTTTAAGAGTTTTTTCAAGACCATGTAGTATGTAGTACATCAAAACTACAGTTAGGAGGCGATAGAGAATATACAAATAATACATATTCCAATAACTGGAAAAGACTGTGGGATACAACAACAATGAAACGTGTTTTTACTATTTGAATGCTTATTCAGGAGTGTCAGGATATTTTACGAAATTCCATACTGAAACTTCAAATTCATGCCTATACATCTTCACCGTGGCATCTGAACTTGGCTCTGTCATGCATTTATTCATGGACAGTAATCCTCTCTGTGTTTGCATCGGTGGTTCTGACTGATCTGTTGAATCACGTGTCACAGCTTTTTATTTCCATTGCATTTCTCTTGACTTATCTGACTTGGTAGTCCTTTACTAACTTGAAAAAGGAGTAAAAAGTATAACAACTGCGTCATCAACACACTGTCACACAAATAATCATTACGCTTTCCTAAACTTAAATCTATTTAAAACAATAAATGTGGTATCGTTTGACGTTTGATTTGTTTTGGAGCAGTAGAAGAGAATCGTTTAAATCTGTTCTGAAGAGCGCGCATTGCTGTTCTTATACGCACTAAAAGGATCTCCGGAAAACCTGAAGTGGAGTTTTTCTAAAGGCGTCACTGACGATGTCCGAGGACTGTGGCGTAAGTCCGCTTCAGGATGAAATCCAGCGCGTTATTTCTATCGGTCGTTCACACAGCTGTAACAAGACTTCAGAAAGTCCGTCTGTGGTTTTTGAAAAGCTGCGATAGTCTGTGGCGCTTCTTATCTCAATGGCTTTATAGTAAAGAGCAGACTGACCATTGAGAACAATCCGAACAAACGTGTGAGTAATCGCTTGTATAAAAATATAATGCAATGTAAGTAAACGCGGTGTTTTAGTTTTGTTGGCGTGTTTAGATTATTATTAATATGTGAAAGGATGTTTTGTCCAGTAGTGACCCGTATGATGATTTATGAAGATGTATGACATCTGAATGGTTATTTTCACGTTTTTAGAGGCATCACAAGAAGGATAAAGGACCATGCGCGCATTTCTCTTGCTCTCCATCTGTGGTGAGTGTAACAGAAGTGGATAAACATTGTGCTTTGTCTACTTTCAGTACTATAAAAGACTGGCCATATAATAATAACATGTAACTAATATCTTTCGACATATCTTCATGCAATAGCCTTATGTAGTAATAGTGTCACATTACTCGTACACGATGGTTTACATGTGCAGTAATTGTTTTTATGATTTTTAGAAGCGATCTGCTTACTTTTCCATCTTTTTAATGACAGAACTTTATATAAGAAAACATTATTTACACATGAAAATGATAACCCTCATTTCTATCACAGTTATTTATATAAACGTTGTTTATTTTGATCTCACTAAGGAGTTGAATAGGATTTGTTTGTGTCAGGATCAGAGAACTGTATCTCCTGGATAGTTGCTTATTTAAATGTACTGTATTCCCAAGTTTAATCATTCACAGAATGTTATTTTGTCTGAACAGGATCCATGGTGAATATTTGTCACCTGTTTATACAATAGACTTATCAATGTCCCAGTACAGTTCAGATGACCTGTCCCAAGCGAGTCTTAAAGGTCTGCAGACCATGTTATTTCCCCTTCCAGCACCCAATTAACTTATTTCGTTTTTTTATTAATGTCTAGTTAAGTAAATACATTTACAGGCATACTAAAAGGTAAACAAAAGGTCCACTGGCAGAGGATGTGATAAAGATTTTTTTAATGAGTGTCAGTTTTTTACTTTTGCTGATCTTATCGAGTCAGCTCATATTCTCTCATATTTATAATAGTGTAAATCGTATAACTACATAATTTTTTCTTTGTTCATTGATGAATGAAATCATCGTGAAAATCAGACGTTAACCTGTCTTTAAAGAACTACTGGATGTAACAGAATCTTTTGGTCAATCTAATAAGGTTTATAATGTGACACCCACTTTCCATTCTGAATCTCCGTTTGTACACACAGTCTTAAAGTTGACTTATACTGTATGTGTGCCAAAAACACCCATAGGTTCTCTGGTTGCCCTGCTTTACTAGTCTCGCTCATTAAACCACTTTCTCCACTGTGGATTTACAGAGTGCCGTGTCTTTCTGCATCATTTAGCATTACTGTCCAGCTTTCCTCCGCTGTGAGTTTGTGTAGGTAATGGGCCGCAGGGTTCAGCAGGAGCCTCTCTGTCTGAGATGATTGATACAGCTGACATGTGGAGCTGTGGCGAACGTAAAGGTGTCAGAGGAAGTGCGGTGATGAGACTTGTGGGAGTGTTATTTTTGGTAATGCACTAATGAAAGGAGCAGCCGTGTGGTAGGCAGACAGCAGATGAGATGCTCTGATTTAATTCTAGTCACATTATAGACTGTCTACTGCCTGTCTGTTTAATCTGAATTTCAAAGACTTTGAAGCTGTTGTACATGTATCGTGTGACTTGGGTAAAAAAGGGTTCACTGACACTGATGGTGGTATAACAGGTTGTCAGATACAGTAACAGCGTCGGTCACACAAAGTACATACATGTACATACACAGGAAGGAGCATGGATGATAATAAAATTGCTTTAATTTAGTGTTACTTTATAAAAGTGTTGAGTTAATTCACCCCAGCATCGCGAAACCAACATGAAAAGCGAACAGTCTTTGTTCATAATTTGCTCCTAAGGCAAAGCTTTGGTTCAGTTCGAGAAGAGAAAACTTCAGAAATCTCTTTCTTCTTATTTGCCTTTAAACTTTCTTTTATTCCATTGATGTGTGATGAGATCACACATCCCCCAGTGTGCAGCTGTGTGATAGGGATACAGGTAACAATCCACAGTGGTTGAAGACTATTTCCAGAACCCCTATCTCAATTGCAAAAGGGCATTAAAACTCAGATTGAGAAAGGAGAATAGAGGACATGCTGAAAGGGGGTGGAGAGGTGCTTAAAGGTCCAATGTATGAAATTTAGCGGCATCTAGTGTTGTGGTGAGAGTGCTGAGAATTGCAGCCAAAGGTTTACAACGCCCCTCCCCCCCTTATGAAGCACTACGGCATCTGACACGGAACCAGGATGTCCCCACGTTACTTCGTTTCTACTACGAAACCCGCTCTGTAAAGCAGATTGTCCATTTAGGGCTACTGTAGAAACAACATGGACAGTTCCATGAAAGGGGACCCGTGGTATATGTGTATAGAAATAGCTCATTCTAAGGTAATAAAAACGCAACATTATGAAACGTCTTTATACACCTCTGAAGACAACATAGTAATTTATATTATATTGCATTTCTGTCGATAGAGTTTCCAAAAAATGACACACTGGACCTGTAAATGTCTGTTTACATGAGAGAGTAAATACTATTTGCGAAGTGTGAGAAATGCCGGGCGATATACACTACAGAATCAAATATACAATGTCAAGTAAAAGCCACAAGAGTTTCTGTTATTAACGGCTCAAATTCCCTCAGACATAACATCATATTTACAAACTATTTCAGTAGGCCTGTCTGTGTTATGTTTGATAGTAACAGGCGTCTCAGTTTAACGTTTAATAAAAGACAGACCTGTCTCTCACACAGAGTTTGGGCTGTTCTTCTGTGTCATTTAAAAAGCAGTTGTTCGCTGTAAACCTGACACCCCACACAACAAATACCACACATGGCTTTGGTCTCAACACGCACCTTTGGACCGGCATTTTGATCAGAACTATATGATGGTTTCTTTGTTCTATTCTGTATGTTTTCCATCTCTTGGCCTCTTATGGCCTCATATGTCATGTCTCATGCTATCTGCGGATGTGTATTACAGCTGTACATACAGTACCTCCATATGTACCCCTTAAATGAAGTACTTTAACAGACTCATGTCATGCAGGTCAGAAGAAAGTGTGCAGCCTATTATAAGGCATGAAAGCGTATATTTCAGGACTGTCTTCAACAATCATTTTTGAATTAGCTGGCACAGTACCTCCAACCTCTCCAAAAGCCATTTCAATAGATAGTTCACTTCAAATGATAATGAATCTCTTTACTTCATGTCATTTTAAGAAGTCCTTGTTTGTGTTAATACCATGTGCATGAAAGAACTCAAGAGAAAAAAGATATAAAACTCACAAAAGTATGTTTTAATATGGTTTAGCTTTATTTTCCTGAATGAAAAAGACATTCATTTTGAAATCTGTCGTGTATTTAGTACTTGACTTGAATGAACAACATGTATTATAAAGTACAATATATAGGTGTGGAGCGTAGTAAAGGGCGGTGAAAGGATCGTTTTGGTCATTCGGGTCTGAACGGTTAGGGCAGAGGGCATCATGAGGGGTGGATGTGGATGTGCGAGAGCTGGAAATACCAGCAGGGTTGGAGGAGTGAGCAGACTGAGAGACTGGGCTGTGGGCTGCAAATAGCAACAAATACCTCTTGTCAGACAAACATCCAAACTGCCAAAATAAACATGGTGAGAAAGGCAGCAAATAAGTAGCAGAAGTACTTAGCATCCTCATCTATTCTCTATATTTCACATTTGCCCTCAAGGGTTCTGAATGCTGTATCATTATCATAGGGATGCTTTTGCCAAGACTGTGACAGTAGTCAGAACTGTGTGAAAGTTAGTAGTTTCAGTTTTACTGTCACCTAGGACACGTTTACATTTTATTAAAAGGAAGGAGGATGAAATAGTGTATGATTGTACAATCACAATATATGATAAAAATATGTTAAACACATTTTCAAACTTAGTGATAAAAACAATTTGGACAAAAAAAGTGTTTGTGCTGCCTTAAAAGTTTAATTTCAATAAACTTGAAGTGTTAAGTTTTAAAATAAACTGTCATGAATTTTAAGAATAAAGTTTAATGGACTTTATAAAACAAGTGAAATGAACGCTATTAAAGTAAGGTTAAAATGTTAAATTGTCTTAACTGAGACAAAAGTTGACTGAACGCAACAATTAGTCTAATTTAAACTTATTTTTTTTACTGCAATCAGAACATGTTTTCTTTACAATTGTGTTAGATTAAATTCAACTCAGATGAACCCACACAAGTTAAGTTATTCTTATAACCATAAAACATAAACAATACAGGTGCTGTCGGAAACCTCTAAAACCTCTTGGGTCGGTTTCCAGTACAGAGATTAAAACTAGTCCTAGACTAAATGAAATGTAAGAGCTGTCTAAACTGAAAAAAACTTGCACTGACATCTTAAAATACATCAGTGCCATTGTGTTGTCTCAAGTCATTTTCTTTTGTAAGGCATGTTTGTAAAAACTGCTTGAATTTCCTAATTTTATTTGGGCCTAGTCCTGATTTAAAAACCCCTGTCCGGGTTTTAAGATTTAAGATAGTCCCTGTCGGATCTCAAAACTGCTACTTTACAGGAAATGAAAAAATATGTTTTTACTCACGTTCTGAGATGACATTTGGTTTGATAATGTTTTTGCTAATGTAATGACATTTTTACTTGTGGGTTGAGTGTCCAAATATTTTGGGGTTGGACAACTGTATAGCAGATACGAAAATCACTCATGCTGGGGTGACACTGGGGACTTGGGACTGAATATTAGAAGCTGTATCACAGAAAGGGTCACAGGGTCGTTACTGATGGCACACTTTTAGGAGTTCTGGCTTATATTCATCCCAGCACAGATCCCCTCCCTTCCCCTAGAGGATTTTTACCTCTGGATAAAATATTCTGCATTCCGACACCAGGAAGACGAATGAAGGAAATGAGTCTCTGCATTGAGCCAAACAGGAAATATAAATTTAAAGTGAAAGAATTGATTTGAGTATTTGTCAGTATTTGTGTTATTCTGTCCTCCTACTGTAAATGGGCTATTTAAGACGTGACCGGCTGCTTTCTGTCACTCTGAAGAATGTGTCGAGTTAGTGTCACTTTTTCTCCACCCGTCCAATGAACACTCCCCAAGATTAGAATTACACTCTGGGGATAGAAACAGTCACAAGGAGGTGATTCTCTGCCTTCCCCTGTGGAGAACAATCAACCTCTGAAAGCCGAGATGCAGAAATATAAAAAGTGGAGCTGGCGTCAGCTTTGAACAAAGCAGATAGTCCCAGCTGTGATAATCTCTACCTCATACTCTGCGCCAAACCAGCACAAACGAAAGACTGCAGATGAGAGAGGCAGGGAGGCAATATTACATTTATTGAAAAATTATTTAAAGAGAGAGAGAGATAGAGAGAAAGAGAGGGGTAGAGAGAGATACTTTCTTTTTGTCTTATCCTGTGGGTCATGATGGGAGATTAACTCAGGCAGGACAAACAGGACACCACATAGCATGATGGGAAATACCCCATCTACAGTCAATGTGGCTGTGTATTCAGAGATATAGATAACACGCTCTGCCCCACTACAGGCTTCACTGTAAACATGGTGTCTATTCTTAGTGAAGTCAGTGTACCTTATCCGGAGTTCCTATACATATATATGTATATATACTGGAAAATATAATAAAATATATTAAGTAATACATTTTCATATATTGGAAATCAAGTGCTTATGTTTGTCAATAAAGCAGCAATTCCTTTAGTACATTGTTATATTGTTATATTTTAATAATGTGTTATTCTAAACATTCGGATATATATGAATTGATTTAATTGGCATATATTGACAGCTAATATAGGATAATATATTTTCTATGCACAAGGGATCTTTTTTTATTTTTCATCGGTTTGTTCTAGTTACACTTGGCTGAAAATATACTGTTCACTAAATCTATGAATCATCTGTTTTATAACACAGGTGTATTGTACACTAGATGTTTTCTTAAAGAACAAACTAAACTTGTGAGACCTCAGTCAGTACAGTAAGGCAACAGCAGGTCTTTGTTAACTCGGAGGTATTCTTGCCCTGCCAGCTGTCCACCCACATTCCTGAGAGGTTGTCCATGTAAGGCAGGAGCTGACAGTGGCAGGCTGAAGGGCAGCTTTTCTTAACCAAACCTCCAGGCCCAGTTCAAAAGCTGGATATCTCAATAAGAGCCTATTAAACAAGGTCAAATGGCAGCTACATGACAACTGTGTATCCCGCATACTCTCTGTGCTAGAAAATAAAGTGCGGGTAGCTTTTATAAACTTGTTTTAACCCATGCAATACCTTGCCGACCGCCATCTTAAGTTTGACTGCTGTCTGTTTACACCATTCTTCTCATAAACGAATGAAGAATGTTGGGAACCAAACATTGGCCTCCATTGACTTCCATTGTATGGAAACAAAGTCACTGAGACATTTCTCAAAATATCTTCTCTTGTGGTTCACCAAGGGAAAAACGGGGATAAAAAGATTTATTGACAAATTGTTTTCTGGCATCCATAACGTTATATCCCTTCAGCCACCTGCTGCGTCGTTTCAGTCCATGTGTATTTAACAGAGGAAGCTAAAACACACACTTATCTGCCCCCTCACACATTTAAACATTTGCTTCCCATAATTCAGCCTGTAGGTTCTTTCTCACCATATCTCGGGTCACCCCTTTGCCAGAAAGATTAAATATAATACCAAATTTGTCAGGGCCAGATTTGTTATTGCTCAATAACTGTATTTGGTGTATCTGGTACTGTCTCTGAGGAGATATTCATCCTGTAACAGAACAGAGATGCTATCCCTTCATGTTTAGAAAGATGTATTTTTCTCAGAGACATTGCAACCCTCCTGCAGTTTGCCACGATGCCTTATCTAGGAGTTTGGTACTAGGTCTGTGTTAGCCGGAGGGTGTGTGGCTGTATGTGGATGTGTGGTGGCAAAGTGGTGAGAGATGGAACAGTTCCAGACACACAGCTGTCTGGTGTTAGAGAATCAGGTCTATGACGATAGTGTCTGTAAACTCTCTACACAAGCGGTTCCCAGGCCTCTCAAGTTGGTTCATGTGACCACACTTCCTAATGCTGTTTGTACATTAGGTTTACATTTAGGGCTGCAACAACGAATCGATAAAATCGATAAAAATCGATTATTAAAAATGTTGGCAACGAATTTCATTATCGATTCGTTGTATCGCGCGACTATAACGCGCGCCGCATGTTTGAGTGGCGTGAGCGTGGCGTTTCTGTTGCGTGTCAGCTCTGTGGCGGCTGCGTCGTGTTTTCTGTATCTTTGCACACCAGCACCGTGCCTGACGCGGCGCTGGCGCGCTGCTGCTGCTATAGGTGACATAGAGGGAGGCCGCCGACAGACAAGGGTCTTGTATTCACGACAAGTTTAAACTTTTTTCACATTACCTACACCTTCCAAAATCCGAAAAATGAGTAAGTAGGCTGTCTGTTTATTTAAATAACATTTCCAAATGTTTTGTAGCTTTATTACCTGATGTTGGACCGTCACTCAGAATGACACACTAGACTACGTTGTTATGTGTGTCATATTTTTTTCCATTTTTAATCACATTGTTAAGAGCATAAAAAACAAAAATAATTCAGTCACCAATACATTTTGGGGTTTAATACGAACCACAATTCGTATTAAGATGATTCTCAGATATGTTATTAAAGATGTAACGTAATCAATTGATGCACGAGTTTACTTTATGCAATATGTGTTTAAGATGGACATAAATTAATATTCCCATTCAATGCAATGTATCTTTTCATTGGATATAGCCTAAGCATTTTCTTGGAGGAAGATTTTATGGAAAAAAGTAGTTAATTGGAGTATTCATTTGCAACATTTTAGTAATAATATCTCATACTTAATAGGAATATTAATGTATAATTTATTTCAATATTCACTTGTTGTTTCTCCAAAAATGCATTATAAACATGATTTAAGTCCTGATGTTTTCTACAGTGGACATGTAAACCCCGTAACGTGTAGATGTTGGTTTAATGAAATTCAATTTGAAAATACGATCAAATAAATGATGATTAGCTTTCAAACATCAAAATGGCATTCATTAATATGTATTCGTGTACAAAATTACATATAAACATCTTTTCCTATTCTATTTTGCCTGGAAACGCTTCCAACACGCTTGCGTGTCTCGTGAAAAATAGGCGTCGATTCAATTCCTAGCATGCGCGCGTTTTCCGTGCGGCTCGTCTCACGCAGGCAGTGTGCAAGCTCTAACCTGTTAACATGGGAGCCGATTTAAAAACGGTCACGCCAGGCTTCTGAGACGCTCACGCCACGCATCTAGTGTGTCACAGGACTAAAAAAAGTTGATCGCGCCGCGCAGCATAGCGGAGAAAAAATAAATAAAAAAAGCAGAGCGGAGGTAGAGGAAAGACCATCAGAGAGACCCGAAAAAATTCCAGAAAAAAACAGCAAACCATGAGAGGCTTCTTGATGGGAAATGCATCATGTAAACCACAGCAAGCTGTAATAATAATATAATAAGTAATAATAAAGCTTTTGAAATATGTTTTGCAATGTCAGTTCTATTTTTCAATAAAGGGTTGAAAATGAATGCTTTTAAAAATTTGTATCCGATTCATCGATTAATCGAACAAATAATCGACAGATTAATCGATTATTAAAATAATCGTTAGTTGCAGCTCTATTTACATTGATTTAATTTCTGATTCCGGCAGTTTGAAAATTAGACTTCTGTTAACCTTGTGTGTTGCTGTCTTAACTCCAATAAACATGTCTTGTAGATTTTTTTGAATGAGCTATTTCTATCTACATACACCAGAAGTTCCCGTGCCTGGAATTCACCATGTTGTTTCTAGAGTAGAAAAACTACTTCACAGAGTGTGTTAATATGTCATTTCCTTCGGCAAAGAAATACTAATCCTGTGTCAGCAACCGTGGTGGAGTGAGCCATTGGTTGCAATTCATGACCTCACCACCAGATGCCGCTACATTTTATACACTGGACCTTTAAGTGTTATTTTTGTTTTAGATATGTTATGAAATATGATATTTGTATTCTTTATTTTATTACAATTGGATTTAAACACTTATATTTAGTAAACACTTTCAATTTGTTAAACCAGATGAAGAATTTTCAATAAATAGACAACATGGTATGTGTTATTTCATGAAATGTGTTCTCGTTATGAAAAATTCCAATGGGCAATTATTTTCTTTCATTACAAACTATTTCTGACACTGTCTCTTATCATATCATATCTGTTCTGTTAATAAAGATAAGCTTTACTGTATTTGACCTCACTTTTGCGGCTCGTAAGGCAGTAAAAGCCCAAAAACCCAAAACATGTCCATCATACTGAAGCAGCAGTACTCCTCACAGAGCCACAGCTTAAGAGAAGAAATATGTGCGGAAACTTGGCTTTTACTGAATGTTAATGGAAAATTGCTGTAGCTCTAGTTGACCGAGCTGGCAAAACGTTAAAATGTTTCTTCTTTCAGTAGAGACAAAAGGTTCTGTCCTATTCTTCAACATTCACGGTAAAATAATAAATCATACTTTCGCTGATATTCTCTTTACTTAAAAGTCCTGGTGACGTCCAACGCACAGGAGCCTGACCATGCTCACGGCTGTACTTATGGAAGCTGTTATCCAGCAACCGGTGATCTCTTAGTGGGTCGGGAGAAGAACCTGAAGGCGTCGTCCACCTGTGGCCTGCGGAGGAGAGAACCCTACTGCATTGTTAGCCACCTACAGGTAGAATCCTGTTAGCTTACCTAAAACATTACAAACATCAAAAGCAGAAGATCTGACCCTTTCCACGTCCAACCTTTTATCTTTTGTAGGAGGAGAAGAAGTGTTTCCATTGTGATTCCCGACGGCCTTATGATCCTTCTTCCAACACCATGAGTCATCGTATTGAGAATGTCATAACAACCTTCAAAGAACATCGCAAGAAGTCCTGGTGGCAGTCTGAGAATGGTGAGAGCATTTGAGATACATTCATGTTCTGCATGTTGGATTCAAACCTGCAATACTCACATAAGCACCAAAGCTGCATGAGTAAAAATCCATTGATGTTTTGATGGAAATACACATTTCCATTTGGTCTCAGAGCACTGTATCACATATCAAATTTATAAATATTATATAATGTGTGCCAGGAAATCGGATTACTTCTCTGAGCCCTCTAAACCCAGCTGCTTGGCATATACTGAAAACACATAATATTAATTGAAGCTTTATGTTCAGACTGCTCTATAAATAACAGACAGCGAGAGGTCAAAGTTGGAACACAGAATGATGCACAAATGGGACACGTTAGGTTTAAATGTAAAAGCTTGAGTGAATTAAAATTGAGATTCTAGAATTAGTGCATATATTTGGAACTGAAGTACAAAGTAAGTACATAAAAGAGCAGATAGGAGGAGGATGTTGGCTGGTTGACTTGGCTGTTTATCAAAGCTCACCCTGACAAATACTCCCCAAACCCAGCAGTATTAAAGATAATTACAGATGGGGTCTGCTGCTGGCATACCAACAAAGCGACGCACTGAGGCATTAAAGAGGCACCAAAACTCTGAAAAACATATAGACCTGTTCAAGCCAAGCTTGACGTTCCTTTGCGCCGGCGCTTTTCCACCATTGCGCCGAATCGTTCTCGTTGCTTAGTCGGTCCACTCCATGCCGATCCATGCCAGCTGATACGTTAATGGTTTCATTTTCCACCGCAGGGCTGATAACGGAATTTTTTTTCATGTGAACACAAACGCGTCACGCGCTGCCTTGGTAACACAAGAGACTGAGCTATAACGGCTCTCTGGGCATTCATTAGCACGATTCAGCACGGTTAGACAACCATGACGAAAATCAGAGCCGAGAACAGTTTGTAATCGTGCTGTGTCGAACCACGCTCACGTGGAAAAGCGCTCAGAATGTGACCTTTGTGTACATAACATTGTAAGGTGTTGTGTGAGTATCACTTAAACATATCGCTAAAGATTTGCTGGTGTTGGTGTTTTTATAGCTTAATTTAAAGGCATAATTTACAAAAAAAAGTATTTATTATTTACTCACCCTAATGTCAGTCTAAACCTGGCTCTGCGCAGTACTTTCTATAGAACGTTATAGGCACAACATTAAGAGTAATTCTTGAATATGTTTATGAATATTTTTGCATATTTTGCAAAAATATATTTGGATTGAGAGTTATTTTATGCATTACTTTTATCTAATACAATACCCTTTTTAATCTTAACTAACTGTACTGACTAATTTCCATTTTACTAATACGTTCCCTTAATAGTGTGAAAAGGGCCACTGTGTGACTCCTCCGTGAACACCGAAGTGAGAGAATTAAATATGGGTGTTCACAGGAAATGGTCACTATTTTGGTAATGGTTGTCATGGCACTGGTGACTTTTCAGAACAATTTTGTTTAATGAACAGTAGACCATTTGTCTCCTAAGAGTGCACCCTTGTCACAGGCTCGGTGTTAGGGTTGTGCGGAATTGTGGTCAAGGGAGTTTTTGTCTGATTATTATAAAGAATGTCTTGTGAGATGTTCAACATAAGAAAAGCAGGTGCTACACACTCATACATGATAGCAGTTTCCTAATGGCTGTTTGTTAAATCCAGCAGCCACACTTCTGTCCCACTAGAACAATTATTGCATAACATGAACTCTTTTCTGTGTTTAGGAAAACCTGATGTTTACCTGCAGCTGGACCTGGAGGCAGAGTTTCACTTTACTCATATCATCATGACTTTTAAGGTGAGAATCTTCACAAGCTCGCTTCACGAGAAGACTATGAGCAGTTTAAAATATTTTTGTCAGCATAATTCACTTCAGGGCTGATGCTTTGCACTTTTTAGTTTTTAGGGTGACTTTTTAACATTCTGTCAAGGGTCTACAGATGAAAAAAGCCTTTTTGGTTAATTCTAGCACAGAAATGTTTATTAATAAACACACAAAATATCAGACTATTACAGTGCCAATATCATGAAGGGTTACATTGATTTTATTGAGGATTGTGATTTTGATTATTTCTAATTTAAACCATTTAGATCAACGCATTCGACAATGTCTATTTTATATAAAAATACATGGATGAATTATATACTGTACATAAACAGAACATATATCATGCTGTACACACCGTATGCATAAAGGACATGAAGTCAAGTGAAAGGTGAACACTACACAGCTCCAGTTTCACTCGTTGTTTTTGTACACAGACGTTCCGCCCAGCCGCTATGTCGATTGAGCGATCATCAGATTTTGGACGTACGTGGCAGGTGTACCGTTACTTTGCTCATGACTGTGACTCCATCTTTCCGGGAATCAAAGGTCCTCTTCGCAAAATTGATGATGTCATATGTGAATCACGATATTCCGACATTGAGCCGTCGTCGGAAGGAGAGGTGAGGACAGTGTGAAGAAGAGGTTGTTTATTAATAAGTTGCTATTACTAGACAGTAGGGATGTAACAATATTATCGATATCGTGTTATCGCAATAGAAAAATTCTCTCAATATTAGCGTGGTCACATAACTGTATGAAACGATAGGACTTCCGGGCCTAACATAGAGAATGTTAGAAAAAAGAATAAATCCGTCTGGTGCAATTATTTTATTTTATAAAATGGATTTTTAGGTCATTTGATTTAACCTATTTCATACTATAACCTCTCAGCATGATTAGAGGATCAGTAAAAGAGGATGCTTAAGTCATCGAGTCCAAGTCATCAAGTCCAAGTCATCATTTGTCATTTTAAATATTGCAATAAATATACAATATTACGATAAGTGGACTTCACACCAAGGTGTGATAACATGTATAATAACATATATACACTGTGATCACTGCCAAATGCGTAAATGTCCAAAGTACTTATTTCATTTAAAGTAGACACCTTCCATATTTCTTTTCTTAGGTGATTTATCGTGTCCTAGAACCTGCTATCCGAATTGATGACCCATACAGTCCCAGCATTCAGAGTAAGTGAACCCTAACATCCCAACCAAGACACGACATGAACTATAATGATACTAGACATGCACAGTGTTACTGGAAGACATAGCTTGTGCACAGTTGGGATGTATAACCCTTCAGTCACCCACACACATAACTTAAAAACTTCATGATTTTCCTCTCTCAGCTCTCTTACTTTGCCTTATAAATCAAACAAGTCCACAGTTATTGAGTGTCCGTGAAGCGTAACTACAGACCATCCGGTATGCTTCTGCTAAAGATTTCCTCGCTTGACTTACCGCAAACCTCCCACTGAGGACTGTGACTACGGCTGACGGGTCAGGGGTCATTGATTAACAGGGATTTCAGACGTTTTACAAAAGTTGAAGGAAGTTCTCAGAGTTGGGTGGAATGATTTAGGGTGCACACTTTACCAATATAACACAAATATCATGATATTTTTTGTGTGTTACTTGCATTATGGGTACTGTTATTCAACTTACCCCAATGTCTCTCTGTGCCACAGATCAGCTGAGGATCACTAACCTCCGTGTGAACTTCACCAAGCTGCACACTCTGGGTGATAACTTATTAGACTCACGGCCTGAGATCAAAGAGAAATACTACTATGCCGTTTATGAGCTGGTTGTCAGAGGCAACTGTTTCTGCTATGGCCACGCCTCTGAATGTGCTCCAATTGAAGGGATTAGGGGTGACATAGAGGGCATGGTGAGTATGATGTGTATACTGAAACCATCAAACAAATGTAAGAGACAAATGTAAAAATTGTCGTGATTTGTGAGGGGAGAACCCAAGTGCAGGCAGACACAGGGATGATGAAGGGGTTAACAGATACTTTAATTATAAATAACAAGAACAAACCAAACATCCACAATGGGAAAACACTAACTAAACTGGATACAAAAAACTGAAAACAAACTCCTCCCACAAGGGGGGCAACCATAAACAACTAGGACTAAACAAGGAACTTTGAAACCAAACATACACTAGACCAAGAACATGACTGGGAACAGGGCAGGATACATGGGCAGGATACATGGGCAGGATACATGGGCAGGATACATGGGCAGGATACATGGGCAGGATACATGGGCAGGATACATGGGCAGGATACATGGGCAGGATACATGGGCAGGATACATGGGCAGGATACAAGTATAACGAACGAGCACAAGACAATAGACAAGAGGGCATCTTATAGGGAGACTAACAAAGGAGATAACGATAGGCAGGTGTGGGTACTGAAACACTCAGGGAAGGTTAACGAGACAAAAGGGCGGGAAACACTCACGAGACAAGAGAAAGCACATGGCAAGTCAGAATCAAAACAAAGCCATGTCTTTCTCACACAAAACCTAAGGCTATGCCATGACTCCGCTGCAAGACTAAGAATAAACATGACATGATGGCGGAATCATGACAAAAATTTAATTGTCAGCTCAGCGACTTTGGTTCTTACATCTCAGGTTCACGGGAGGTGTGTTTGCAATCACAACACAAAAGGGCTGAACTGCGAGAAATGTGATGATTTTTATAATGACCTGCCCTGGAGACCGGCTGAGGGACGCAACACTAACGCCTGCAAGAGTTGGTATCCATTTCTAAAAATATATGCAGAACATACGTATATAAATACCAGTAAATAAACACACAATGAAATGATTTATCAATCAAACTTTTACTTTTCCCCAGAATGCAACTGTAACGGTCACTCCAATAAATGTCATTTTGACATGGCGGTATATCTGGCTACGGGTAATGTCAGCGGAGGCGTGTGTGATAACTGTCTTCACAACACCGTAGGCCGCAACTGTGAGACATGTAAACCTTTCTACTACCAGGATCCAACTAGAGATATCAGAGATCCTGGGGTCTGCGTGGGTATGTATTGAATGATTTATAATCCTCAGACCATCAACCTACATGTGATTGCTGGATCATAAACTGTTTCTGTTACCTCTGCCAGCCTGCGACTGTGACCCTGATGGTTCTCTGAATGGCGGTATTTGTGACGGGAATGATGACCCCTCTCTGGGCATGATCGCTGGTCAGTGCCGCTGTAAAGATTACGTCGAAGGCCCACGTTGTGATAAATGCAAGCCTGGTTTCTATGGGCTCAGTGCCAATGACCCTAGGGGATGCCAACGTGAGTACAGGGCAGTAGCCCGAAGTGTTTTAAGTTCAACCACTCAGGCAAAGTTCACAAATACAATTCTTTTATCATTTATTCACTCTCATGTCATTCCCGAATGGTATTCTTGTGCAGAACACAAAAGAAAAGATATATCATGGGCCCCCATTGATTTTCATTGTGTAAACACAAAATCACTGAAACATCGAAATATCTTCTTTTGAGCCATATACTGGATTTGAAGGATTTGAAGTTGAATAAATAATGACAGAATTTTTATATTTGGGGGAACTTTCCCTTAAAGCCCTTAAGGTTGCATTAAAATGACATTTGGTTAAAAATGTGACAAAAAATACTTTTTAGTCAGCTATTGACGGAGTAGTTTTTAAAACCTTTTGAGTCAAGGTTAGAAAAGATTAGGACACCCAAGCACTTTAAGACAGATCTATTTGTGGTAACAATTTTTGCGGTGTATTTTTACACTCGGTAATTGATCATTCTCACTTCCTCTCACTGGTTGCTTTAGCGTGTAAATGTGACCCGAGGGGTACGGTGTCCGGAGGCCCCCAGTGCGACCCTGTGAGTGGAGACTGCTTCTGTAAACGCCTGGTTACTGGACACAGCTGTAACCAATGTCTGGTAAGTGTAGCTCTGACAAGTATATCCACAACAAACTCAATCTTCTTACAAAAAACATAAAGGTAAAGTTAAGGTATAGATGATCTAAAAATGCATTATTTATCATTTACTCCCACTGATGCTGTTCTAAAGAGGAATTTGCCTTACAGTAAAACTTGTTGTCTGTATTTAGCTCGGAGGTTTATGGCTCCTGGTGTACGTTTACACATTGCTTAAAATGGACTGAAAGGGAAGAGCTGCATCCTGAATTTAGACAGGCAGTAAACAACCTTAGTATTATAGTTATGTGATGTCATTTTAAAATATTTCATCATATCAACAAAAGTATCTTGAATGGTATAACGGTACCATGGTATTATCATTTGATACCATCAGTGTGTCAGAGTATAACAAATTCTTTAGATATTACATTTGTTTGTGTTTCATGTGCTCCTCCCACAGCCTGAACACTGGGCCCTGAGTCATGATGCCAGTGGTTGCAGAGGATGTGACTGCGATGTGGGCGGAGCGACAGACAACCAGTTAGTTTTGTCCTATTCATTGCATTTTCATGAGAAAATGTTAAATTAAACTAACTAGGGCTGTCACACTATTAATCTTGATAAATCAGAATAAAAGTTTGTGTTTACATAATATATGTGTTCTGTGCATATTCATTTTATATTCATAAGCACATACAGTAAACACATACAAGTACAGTATATACTGTATATTTAGGAAATATTTTGTTGTATATGTTTATATTTACCAATAATTGGAATTATATATAAACGTTTAATACGATTACAATTTTTTTATTTTAACTTGATGTGTTTTTAAATACAAAATGAAAATGCACGTACACAGACATATATTATGTAAACACGAACATTTATTCTGGATGCGGTTAATCGCGATGAATCGTTTGAAAGCCCTAATAAAAATGCATTAACATTTATATAATTAATAATAATTAAAAAGTTATCATTTGACTTATTGGTAAACATAAATAAATACATGTTAATATTTTCTCAATATGTATACATATATGTGTTTATAAATACAAAACCAATATGCACAGTACACAGACATATACTATGTAAACACAAAATTGTATTATGGATGCGATTAATCACGATTAATCGTTTGACAGCCCTAAAACTATAATCCTATCACATATTTTATCGCTATTGTCAACTGTCTCCAGGTGCTCGATGGAAACAGGTCAGTGTCACTGCCGAAGCCACATGATTGGTCGGCAGTGTAACCAGGTGGAGCCTGGGTATTTCTTCATGGGGCTGGACCACTACATCTATGAGGCTGAAAAGTCCAAATTTGGTCAAGTGAGTACCACCAAAAAATCTAAATAAAAAATCTAAACGTACATTACAGTAATATAAAGATTTTGCTTGTATTATTTGTTTTTAACCCATTTACTTTGTCGTACTTCCACATCCATAGTACATTTATTTAATGATTTAACCCCAAAATGAAAGTGTCAAATTAAAAGAAATACAAACTTGTCTGTCCAATAGGGTTCCACTTTTGAAGAGAGAGAGCACCAGCCAAACCGACCAACCTCATGGACTGGAACTGGGTTTGCACGAGTCCCTGAAGGTGGTACTCTGGAATTCGCCATAAACAATATTCCCTATTCTATGGAGTACGATGTCCTTATTCGCTATGAGCTTCAGGTAAACAGTACATATCACTCCATTTTGAGAAAGAAATGTCATGTGTGTGAATGCAGTTTGTGTATTTCTGTATGTCTTTATGTGTTGTTTAAAGATGCCACAGGATTGGGAGGAAGTGCGTGTATTGGTGATTAGACCTGGCCCCATACCCACCAGTAGTCCATGTGGAAACACCATTCCTGCAGATGACCAGCTAACCGTAACACTCCCCACAGGTGCCAGGTGTGTGAAAGATCCACAAATCATTAAGTATATGCCAACCAGACATATTTTTCCTTTTGCCTACAGTGCTTCAGTGTTGCTCTGTTGCAGGTTTGTTGTTCTTCCTCACACTGTGTGTTTGGAGAAGGGACTGAGTTACAAACTGCGTGTGGAGTTTATCCGTTACGCTGACAGAAACATCATCCTTAGCTCCTCTAATGCCTTTGTTCTGGTTGACTCTGTAAGTAGTAAATCTGTACATTTGTAATAGATGTCCGCACAATGCTTTTTACTTTCTTTTTATTGTTCTGTTCTCCTTCCCACTGTAGATCGCCCTTCTTCCTCGCTACTCTTCTCTTGAGATGTTTACGGCGGGTGACCCCGCCTCTGTCACGCGGAAGCAAAACTATGAACGGTACCGCTGCCACGAGACTGCCAAGAGTGTGTCCCGTCCCCAGATGAGCGAAGCGTGCGCTAAACTCATTACCAGCATGTCAGCGCTCATCAATGACGGTGCACTGCGTGAGTGTCAGTTAAGATGGGGTTTGTTTTTGCTTGTTGTTTTTGTGTTCATTAAGTTTAATTTTCTCCCGCAGCGTGTAAGTGTGATTCTCAAGGTTCGCTCAGCGCTGAGTGTGATGTACGTGGAGGTCAGTGTCGCTGTAAGCCCAATGTATCAGGTCGGCGGTGTGATAAATGTGCGCCAGGGGCTTATGGGTTTGGACCCTCTGGATGCAAACGTAAGAGTTATATTTTTTTTGCACTGTTATTCTGGCACATCTATAACAGCGTGCTAATGTAGTTTTTTTTTTCTGTCTGTAGTTTGTGAATGTAGTTTGGAGGGCTCTCAGAGCCGTTTCTGTGACCAGCGCACAGGACAGTGTCCATGTCGGCCTGGTGCCTTTGGCCAGCGTTGTGATGGTTGTCAGGGTGGGCACTGGGGCTTTCCAAACTGCAGGTCGTGTCAGTGTAATGGTCAAACAGAAGAGTGCCATCAGAGAACCGGAGGCTGCCTCAACTGCAGAGGCAACACAGCAGGAGACAAGTGTGAACGGTGGGAGCCAAAATGCAGACATTCTACTGTTTATTGTTCTTTATTTTTTTACAGGAAGTTTTGCAAGGTTATTATAGTTTCCTAAAACTATTAAACATGTCTGTTAGTTGAAATTATAAAACATTTGTCTAAATATTATTTAAAAAACTTAAGAACTAAACTAAAATAAGAAATGTTGCCTCGGCAATAAACTGAAATAAGTTTATACTTAAGAGGCACTAAGATTATTAACTTAAAACTAAATTAAAACAAGTTAAACTTATAAAATTTGTAAAATATAAGATGAAAAAAGCATGTGACATTAACAAAACAAAAAAAATAAACGCTGGTTCAAAATATGAATGAAAGTACAGTAAAACTGAAAACAAAACTCTGAAATGTATTCATTAGGTAATTTCAACTATTAGACAACATATTTGAAGGAACAAGATGTTTTTAAATAATCTCGCAGACAGTGAAAAAGTTATATTTTTGAGTGTTTAAACTCATTCTCAGCCCAAGCTGATGTAATTCTTCTGTCACAGGTGCGCTAATGGTTACTATGGAAACCCACTCCTCGGTTTAGGGAGTCAGTGTCGACCCTGTCCCTGTCCTGAGGGCCCCAGTAGCGGACGCCACTTTGCCGCCACCTGTTACCAAGACAACCGCAACCAACAGGTGGTCTGCAACTGCAATCAGGGTTACACAGGTAATCTTACCCGTCTGCTCTCTCTCTCCTCACGATTACATTCGATTAAGTGAATAAACATGAGGTTTGTGACAACTGTGTGACATCCCGTATTGTGCTTGGTTGGTAATTGATATGCCCGTTTAACATCCCGAGTTTTTCTACAACAGAAAAAATTATGCAGAGAATGACAATATTAACCAATACCACATGAGCACTTCTCTCTTATCCCAATCTGTTTCCTGCATCTAAACATCTGCTCTTCTCACCGATCAGGTTCCCGCTGTGAAGAATGTGCTCCTGGTTACTACGGTAACCCCTCCCAACCCGGCGGGCAGTGCCATTCTTGTCGTTGCAGTAACAACATCGACCTTTCAGACCGCGGTGCATGTGACAGACGCACTGGCCAGTGTCTTAAATGCCTTTACAACACTGAAGGACCAGACTGCGGCGTGTGCAAGAGTGGATACTACGGTGATGCTTCCCGTCGCAACTGTCGAAGTGAGTTGAACTGATTTTTCAGTTTGTATCCTACATTATACGACACTATTTTGAGTACAACGGTATGTCAACACTTTCTTTATCACTGCCATATGAATGAACTATTGCCTACCCAGAATGCACCTGCAACTTCTTGGGCACGGAGCGCAGTCAGTGTCAATCCCGAGATGAATGTGTGTGCCAGCGTGCCACAGGGCATTGTCAATGTCTGCCTCACGTTATTGGACAAACCTGTGACCACTGTGCCCCAAACTATTGGAACCTAGCCAGTGGGCGGGGCTGTGAGCCTTGTGGGTGTGAGCCCAACAATGCTTACACATCTGCCTGCAATGAGGTAATGTTATTAATGTAAATGGGGCTTTTTCGATAACTTAATTAAATTTGTATTTATTCATTTTATTTTACAGTTCACAGGCCAGTGCCAATGCAGATCAGGTTTTGGAGGAAAGACCTGTACAGACTGCCAGGAAAACCACTGGGGAAACCCAAAAGTCCTGTGCAGAGGTATCTTGATCTTTTATAGCGCTTGATAAACTACCTATGTCCATTTCAGACAATAATTCACAAAATCAAATTGGTTTGGTCCACAGCGTGTGACTGTGATCCGCGTGGCATCGAGACATCTCAGTGCGATCGCATGAGCGGTCATTGTGCGTGCCGGCAGGGCGTCTCCGGCGTCCGCTGCGATCAGTGTGCACGTGGCTTCTCTGGCACATTCCCAGATTGCAAGCCTTGCCACCAGTGCTTCGGGGACTGGGACCGCATCGTTCAGGATCTGGCAACCAGAACTAAAGCTCTCACGGACCGAGCGAAGGAACTGCAGACAACTGGCTTGACTCGAGCCTTTGAGAGAAAATTTAAGGATTTGGAGGGAAAGCTAGCACAGGCGAGAGAGATTGTAAATGCCCGGAACGCCACAGCTGAGGCTGTGACCATTCTAATGGGCATGATAGAGGAACTCAGGTAGGCATTATTTTAACTCACCACACGCGAAGACCATGATTTTTTTATGCCTTACCTTACAGCTATAACCGTGCTTGTGCTCTCTGATCTGCAAGGGTTTGCTTTTCCCTCTTAGAGGTCAAATTGGTGAGACCACAGAGACACTGAACCAGCTGGAGGGAGACCTGACTGCTGTGCAAGATAGTAACTATGAAGCCAGCAATGCATTAAGTACACTGGAGAGAGAGGCGAAAGAGCTCAACCTGAACTCAGATCAGCTGAACCGTCAGCTTGAAATCCTTAAGAACTCCAACTTCTTGGGTAAGTCATTACTTCTGTTTCTGATGCTTATTTTAAAGGTCCACTGGTTGAAATTTAGTAGCATCTAGTGGTGAGGTTGCGAATTGCAACCAACAGCTCACTCTGACCATTTACTCCATTTATTGTCGTTTTATATCCTTCCTAAGGTGCATATGACAGCATTCGGACCTCCTACAACACATCTCGGGATGCAGAAAACCGCGCCAACAAATCCGCCGCTGACATCCCCAGCACAGTGAGCCAATCAGCAGACACCCGCAAGAAAACAGAGCGTCTGATTTCGGAAAAAAGAGACGGCTTCAACCGCAAGAACGCTGCAAACAAACGCACACTCACAGACTTAAATGCCAAAGCACAGCTTCTGGACATGAAAAAAATCAATGAAAAGGTAAAACAGCTCTGTTCCATTTCAGCTCAAGTATCTAAACAATTTCCAAATCTGCTTCATGGGCTCTTATTTAATGTTTTCTAGGTATGTGGAGCACCAGGTGATGCTCCCTGTGCAGACAGCCCTTGTGGTGGTGCTGGTTGCCGGGACGATGAGGGCAAGCACCACTGTGGAGGCCTGAATTGCAATGGAGCTGCAGCAGTTGCCAGCAATGCCCTGGATAGATCCAAGCATGCAGAGAACGAGCTAAACAAAGCTATGGAAATAGTGGAGGATCTCTATAAGCAGGTAGAATTTGACTGGTAATCAACATGATTTTGTTTATCAATTATTGTCTTTTGTTTGATTCTTATGTTGGGCTTTACAAGGTGGCAGATGCTAAAACCAAAGCTCAGGAAGCCAAAGACAAAGCTCAGGCAGCTCTGGAAAAAGCTAGTGATGCCAAGAACAAGGTGGATCATTCAAACAACGACCTGCGGGACCTCATCAAACAGATTCGTGAATTTCTCATGAGTGAGTTAGCCTACTGATTTTATGGTCGTTCTGTCTTATCTGACAACTAGTAATGATGGATTGAAACTGGTTCACATGTCACACTTTGGCCATGTTATATATTCGCAGTGGAGGGGGCGGATCCCGACAGCATTGAGGCAGTAGCCAATCGAGTTCTGGAGCTGTCTATTCCTGCCTCACCCAAGCAGATCCGACACCTTGCGGACGAGATTAAAGACCGGGTCAAGAGTCTGTCCAATGTGGATGCCATTCTAGAGCAGACTCAGAATGACGTCCGGAAAGCAGAACAGCTGCTGCATGTTGCCAAGAAAGCCAGGTGTGTGTTTAAAGGATTTAGCGTACGGTAATTGTCTCTTGTTGTGCATTGATTTTGTGATTCATAATAAAATCTCTACGTTCTGCATTCTCCTACCATAGGAATAAGGCAGAGGGGGTGAAAGACACAGCAGTGAGTGTGAAACAAGCACTGAACGATGCCGCCAAAGCCCAGGCGGCTGCCGAGAAGGCCATTGAAAAAGCTCGGAATGACATTGGCTTAACCCAGAACCGGCTTGCACAGGTATACCTTTTTTTATGTGGACATACATTGATCATTTTGATACAAGAGCCATTATATGCATTGTGTTACTTAAGATCCAATCAGAGACCACAGCTCAGGAGAGAGATCTTGACAATACTATGGACAGGCTAGGAGATCTTGGGCACCAGATTGAGGTCTTAAAAACCAAACGTGCCAACAACAGCCTGGATGCGGCACGGGCAGAGGAGACAGCCACCATGGCACGAGACAAGGCCAATGAAGCTAAAGAGGTGTGTGTGTTGTCATGTATTTGCCAAACACTTTTTTGCTTTATCAGTAGTTTAGACATTTTCTTTGCGTATTTTAGATTCTGGATGGTGAGCTGTCCGACAAGTATCGTACTGTTCAGGGCCTAATGGACAATAAAGCAAAGACAATGCAGGAAGCCAAGCAGAAAGCCGAGCGTCTGAGAGATGAAGCAAAGGAGTTGCTTAAGGATGCACAGGATAAACTACAGAGGCTGGCAGGTGAGTGTGAGGGACACATAGATGCATATGTATTTTTATATAAAATACAGTGTAACTTCCATTTTTTGGTAAATTAATACAACAAAAGGAGTTATGGCATGCATTAATTAATTTTATTACCATTAAATTCTCAGCAACATGCGGTTTTATGTGTTTTCTTGCTTAAACTTATATTTCTGGATTTGAAAGATAAAATAACCGATTTTCAATATGGTTTCAGAACTTTACATCCAACTCTATTGTAATGAAGATTTTCTGTCAAATAACTAAAAACAAATCGCCCTCTTGTGGTAACATTTTTCTAATACATTTTTGTTGTGTATTCACAGAGCTTGAGAAAGACTATGAAGAAAACCAAAGAGTATTGGAGGGCAAAGCCAGGCAGCTGGATGGCCTGGAAGATAAAATGAAGGCAATCCTAAGTGCCATCAATAAGAAAATTTTGATCTACAACACCTGTCAGTAATCTGTCATGGAAAGGAGTCCTGAAACTGCTGCTGCACTGTTTTAAAACATCTGCCATTTTAATCCTTTTATGCTGCTACATTTTTGACAACAGACTTACAAGATGCCAAACTGCCATAAAATACAGTGTCTGGAAAAAACTGTTACAAGTACAGCTGTTTCAGTGAAGGGCTATTGTATAATATTCACATTAACATTTTAATGTGATAGTTCACCCATAAATGAAAATTCTGTCGTCATTCTCTTACCCTTGTTTCAAACCTGTATACATTTCCTTGTTCTGCTAAACACAAAGGAAGATATTTTACATTTACTGCAATTTTATGGAAAATAAATACTACGGGGGTCAATGGGGGATGAGATCTGTTTGGTAACTGACATTCTTTCAATTATCTTCCTTTGTGTTAAGCAGAACAAACAAATTTTGAGGGTGAACTATCCCTTTTATGTTAAATGGATATCTGCAGTAAAATAAGATGTGTGCTTGTAGGGAAGAGCAGTATTTCATGTTCTTGCCATTTGTGACAACTTGCTTAATGACGGTAAAATGAAGATAGTGAGTTCGCTTGAATGTAAAATACACTAAATCCAATCATGTCTCCGATCAAGTCTGTGTACAGAATTCTGCATGGCCTTCTGCAGCAACACGCACTTATGTATTTACCATCTTTTGAGAGATTTGTTTCATAACATGTGCCTACTAAAAGAACTACTGTAAGAATCGACAAATACATTGTAAAGCACAGAAATGAAGGTTCTGTTGAGGTCAGCTGTTTAAAGTTTCATATCAGTGTAATATGGCCGATTAATGTTGTCATAGCAATGTGATGTTATGGCTTACAATGTAATGTGTAAGTTCCTTTTCACAAAGATGAATTAACAACTTATTTAAAAAAAATCTCATGTGGTATTTAAACTGATTTCTTTTTATAGTAAGCCTTTAACCTTAAAAATACAGACTGCATGAAAAGGGGAAAAAATAGCGTTACTCTGTATTTTCTTTATTGTTGTTTGAAATGTATTTCAAATACATTTTGTGTACGAGCGCAAATAAAATACATGTTCTCTGTCGTCACGCACTGTAGCACTGGCTACATAACTACAGCGTTTCTTTCAATTTGACAAACTGTCTCTAATAACAAACACTGTACAGCCATTCCCGTTAAACAAGGTTTAAAAACGATTCACTAATTGCGAGAGACCGCAAAAGCACCCGGAAGTGGAGTGAATGTTTGTGTGTGGGGCTTGTTCGAGTGATCTCCGTCCGGCGTTCCACGGTTTGTTTTTGTTCTCCAGCAAAGTGCGAGACACGGAGCAGGGACCGGCTCATCAAGTGGAGCCGTCGTTACGTCGTCTTTATTTCTCTACAGGACAGATCGGTTTCTGGTTCAACATGGGCCCTGGTTAATACTATTTTGGAAGTAAAGACAATATTGAGTTTCAAGAGGAGCGCTGATGCGGCTTTGGGGCGCTCGGCGGCCCGTTGCCGTGTCTGAAGCCTGGGGCTGAATTTAGCCGCAGTCGCCGCTAACGGAGAGATAGGACGCGCCGCCTCTACTCCTCGTGGCACTGACAAAGCAATGTAAGATTTCTTCGAAACATACCCAAGTGTCTCAGCCAAGTACCGTACATTGCATTTCATTCTCTTATAGATAACGTTACTTTTGACAACGCCGCACCACCCGACCTTGCGGTAAAGTATTCGCCAGCGCGTGCTATTGTAAACTAAACGCACGATTAGCTCTTGCCGGTGCGGGTTTGGAGGCCTCGAGCTTTGTGTATTTAACACGACACGGCTCTCTGGCTTGTTACAGCCAGCGAACGATGTTTATGAAGGATCTACCCTGGTTTACGAGATTTAGCACCAGTAACAAAGTGTTAGCTAGGTTAGCAGTCGCGGCATTAGCGATCATTATAAGATGATCGAGTTTCCACTGTTGACGTACTGGGTGGCAACATATATGTTTTAATACGTTATTGACAGTGTCTTGTCAGTTTTGTATTATGTTCATGATCTAGCTGGTGTTCGTCATGGTAACGACAGCGAAATGTCAGCACAGGAATAGCAACCGGTATCTTGCTGGAACACCGTGCTTTCTAATAAGGGAATTAAGTGAAATATTCAGACGTTTGCCGAACTTTTATGAAGCGGGAATGAATGTATATTTGAGGAAAATAAAATATCTACCAAGTAATAGTGGAGTTTGAATATACACATATGATTTTTATGAATGTAAACCCCTAATATTTCAGTCTCTAGTAAAACTGACCATGGTGACGGTTTCTGTGTTGTTTCACAGTAGATGTTTTATTTGAATCGTTCATTTCACGTTTCAAGTTGAAGTCCAAGTGACATGTACTGTGTGATTCAACCAGATTCAACTCCTCTTTTCCTCTTCCCAGTCTCCCTCTGATTCTCTTCTGGGAGTATTCTCACTTCAAAAGCCGCCAAGATAGCTGGACCGGGCAGGAAACGTCACAATTCAGATCCAGACCCCTGTGGGAGCGAGGTGGGTGACGGCCGAGCCGTCAGTGGCAAGTGGCTGAAGATGGCCAGCAGCAGTACGGGACCCAACGAATCGGGCCGGAGACGCGGTCAGAGAGGAACAGATGACACGGCCGGTACCAGCAAGAAGCAGAAAGACAGAGCAAACCAGAAAAGCAAGGAATCCAAGAGGACAGCCTCAGCTAGCAAAACGGAGACAAGGAAAGGTGAGCAGAGGACAGTTTCACCATTGTTTGTAAATGCTCACAATAAATGTGTCAATCACTTCTCTTACTTTGTCTCTTTGCTTCAACTGGATTTATCTGATTCATATTTTTGTCCATATGGAATTGGAATTACTATTAGTTTTCACTTTCTCTGTTTGAAAGTAGTCGCGTTACTTTGACTTTTCTCTTCAATGTCTTTTGCACTGCACAGTGGTGCAGTGTCCTTTTTTGTCTGTTTATAAGAGGCATTTTTTAATAAGGACACTGACTCGGTCAAAGACATTAAAGTTGTGTCCTACTTCACGTGCAAAACTGGGATGGTCTCCAATCTGTTACGTAGTGTTGTTGACATGGAATCTTTAAATAAGTTGAACAAGACAAATGTATTTAGTCTTGTCAGTTATTGAGGGCTTGCCGTGGTGCTTAAGTGTAGTTAGTCAATCCCTAGACTAGTTTAATCAAACTAATGTGGAATCAGTGGTTTTACTGGAATGCTGTAAATCCAGTTTGTTATTTAGACTATCATTTCTGTATATCTTTGAACAAATAACAGAAGAGGGAATGAAAGTAAACTACAAATATGAGTGTTTTTAGCTGTGGTATTATCGCTCTCTATCTGTAAAAGTAGCAACTAGACAGAGGTTTTTTGAGGGGATTTGTGTTCGTAGTATTCTTCCTGTTCGACCAAGTTTTGTTGAAATTTTACGGTAATGATGGCTGTCCTTAAGCCTTGTTTTTCTTGTTGGATGTATACAACAATTATCAACGAAAGCAGACATTTCAGTCAGACCTTGTTCAAAGATACTTGTCTTAAAGGGATAGTTTGCCCAAAAATGAAAATTGTGTCATTTATTCACCCTCATGCAATTCCAAACCTGCATGACTTACTTTCTTCAGCAGAACACAAGAGAAGATATTTTGAAGGACGTTTGTAGCCAAACAAAACTGATCCCCATTGACTTCCATTGAATGGACACAAAACCACCGAACCATTTCTCAAGATAATTGCAGAAGAAAAACGTCATACGGGTTTTAAACAACGTAAGGGTTAATAAATGATGACAGATAATTTTGGGTGACTCTATCGCTTTAATATCTGACTTGGAATATCACCTGTTTCCTGGTGATGTTTTGTTAAAGAATCCCTAATGAATGTTGATGCACGTGACTCCCAGGCTTGCAAGTGCATCTAAATGTTTTGTTTGTTTAGTCTCTGTGTGTGCCAGCCTGTGTCTATGGCTGTGCCCTGTCTGCTGGGCGTGTTTTGCCTCTGCAGTGCTGTGCTGTTGTAATCTAACCCTGCGAGACTCCAGTTCAGTAAAGGAGGGCTTTGTCAAGGTCATTGAAGTGGCTCTGCTTTGCACACGCATGGGAAGATTTCACTCAGCCCATCAACAACACTCAGCATTCCACAAGCCGTCCAAAGTATTCATCACACTTAATTTATTCTCTGCCCTCATTGGCCTCTCTCCATAGAGCTTCCTCTTTTTATTCTCTGATCCAAGTGCTGTTCATGTTACCCAGCTTCGAAAATGAAATGAAAATGTGCTGAGCCTCATACGTGCACTTGATCTGTGTTTGTGCTGTTTCCCGGTCATGCTGTTAATTCTCACGGGATACAGGCCCAGCTGAGATTACATCACATGGAATAGGAGCTCGGCTGTGGGGTGAGGTGGCTTCTGTTTGACCTTTTAGAAGGTCAGCTTGAGAGAGGGGACGGGACTAGCTGTCACTTGACTCTTAAGCTTGAACCATAGAAGCAGAGCTGGGGTATTCCAAGCTTCATACAAGAGTTTAAAATGAGAGGAGTTTAACATGAACTTGGTTGTCAGGTTGTTTAGTGTTACCATGATTTCAGGTAATGTTCTTGAAGTTTATTATGGGGTTTAATGCATGTCATTTAGTGTGACGTATTCTTTTTAAACGTATTAAAATGATTTTGTCTCTGCTTGATTGGTTGGGACAAACCTGGGATTTAAAAATTGTGGTTTCATACCTGAAAAAGTCATAGTTCATTTTTTGGCTATACAATATTTTAATGACTAGGTGTTACACTTGTCGTCTTGAAAAATATTTGATGAATATTCATTTGTTTGTAGATTTGTTGCTGGACTGGAAGCAGAGTGCATACGAGGTGATCGTCAGACTAAACTGTGGAGATTCAGGGGTCCTGCGAGCAGAAGATATCGACTCTGCATTCTCCGATACATCCTGCCACATCCGGCTGCCGGGTAAGAAGAGACTGTGTGTGATTGTTTGTCTATATCACTATGTTATACAAGCTGTGTTGGTTATCTTTTTGCAAGTGTATGTTGTGCTTGTCTCAGGTTTATAATGTTTGCGTGTGCCGTATTCTTTGCACTCTCAGATGGTCGGGAATGGAGCTGTCGTCTTTATGAGGAAATTGAGGCCTCCTGCACTAAATTGCTCTTTAAGGAGAAAGCAAATGTTCTGCAGCTTGTCATGCACAAGAAGATCCCACTCAACACCTGGCCCGCCCTCGCCGTAAGCAAACCCACTGTGACACTGCTCTCATGATAATAGACCATTCAGTTTGTTCTTTACTAGTGCAATGTTTTTACAGCGAAAAGATTTGGTTTCATAATAAAAATCAATAGATGTCAATTTTTATTTGGAACACTGGTCTTATTTTTGACTCCCATCTGTGTACAAGTTCAGAAATTTGCAGTTATGCGTACTCACCCAGCTTTGAGAAAGATTGTGCTAATGTCTGTGTGCACGATCAGATTCTTTAAAAAGTATGTTTCCCCATACATAGAGCAAGAAAGAAACCGAGCCAGTGAACCTCTTTCAAGAGAACGGCAGCAACCAGAACCAGTCGACCACGGGGCAGTCTGAAAAATCTTCAGAAACTATTGAAACAGAGAGACCACCTGCTGTGACCTCTGCTGAGCAGAAACGGGGTAAACCTGACCGAGGGTTAAAGCGAGGGATGAAGAGCAAACAGATGGAGAACCCTGAGAGCGCAGGTGTGAAAGCAGCTGAGCCTAAAGCGAGCGATAAAGTGGACCCGGTCAGTGAGCCTAGTGCTAAGCGCACCACACGCCCCTCCAAAAACACGACCCCGGTAGCCCCCTGTGTGACACAACCTGCAGTTAATGTAAAGACACAGGCATCGGCTAATAGTGGTACTGCCGCTTCCTCTAATAATGCGAAGGACAATAAGGCCCAGGGCAAAGGTCAAGGGAGTCAGATATCACAGAAGGACAAGGGGCTGGATAGGAAGTCAAAAAGCAATGCTCAGGTGAGTGTAACTTGGATCTCAATATGGAACAGTTCACACCAAAATCAAAAAATTCGAACATAATTATTTTATGTTGACAAAGCCGTTCTGTTGTTTACACATTAATAGTAAATCATAGTAGTAGATCAAAGATAAATACATTGTTTTTTTTTGTTTTATAGGTTGAGGCAGTTGAGAGCAAAACAGTTTCCTCATCATGTGAGCTAAAGGTTTCACGGCAGGAGAGTTCTTCCCCTCCTGTAAGAACGCAAACTTCTGGTGACACAAGTGCTGGAGGAAAATCCTCAGATGAGGCTGAAAACAAAGCTGAGGTGAAGAGGCCACAGACCGATGCCCAGATTCCTGCAAAGCTTCCATCTCAGAATTCAGGATCTGGAGAGCCCGTCTCAGCGACTGCTTCAAAAAGAGAAGAATCAACTCAGAAGAGCTGCGCAGAGGAGAAGAGCGACAAGTCCAAAGAAGAGCCACATGGAGGAAACCAAGTGGAGGATGCGGAAGGTCGGTTCAGAGGGTGTCCATGTTTTCTATGTCATGTTACTACTGTTGGAGTGCACTCTGTAATTTCATGCCTAATGTGTGTTCAGGTCCTGAGCCGATGGTGAATTTGACGTTCGTGAAGAATGACTCTTATGAGAAAGGAACGGATCTGATGGTTGTGAACGTCTACATGAAAGAAATTTGCAGAGAGACGTCCAGGGTGCTGTTCAGGGAACAAGATTTCACTCTTATCTTCCAGACCAGGTGAGAAAGTCAATGTTAGAAAAACTAAATCCACCAAAGGGGGTCGAGCTTTCTCATACGTAGCACCTAAACTCTAGAATGGCCTTCCCGATACTGTTCGAGGAACATCTAGATTAAAGACACATCTTTTCAGCAAAGCATTCACTTAGTTCAAAATATGCTAAATAAACCACCGGGAGACTGCATTTGTTAGATATTATTTACTAGAATCATTTAACTTGTTATATAAACACCATGTACTGTGCTTTTATGTTTTAAGTTAATTCAATTAATATATATTAATATGAAATAGAATAAATTGTTATATTATAACCAAACATAGACCAGAATTTGACATGCGTTCATTCAATTCAAATTTGGAGTCAAATAGTTTCAAATGTAGTTGACCACTAATTGTTAAAACGCTTTCCACAGTGATCCCAATTTCTTGCGCCTTCATCCGGATTGTGGACCAAACACGGTCTTTAAATGGCAGGTTAAACTCAGGTAAGATTTTCCGATGACAATCTCGAGTGCATGTTGCCAAGGGGTTTGTTCTGTCAGTCATGAGGGTGTCTCCCATCTGCTGATGTTTCAGGAATCTAATCCAACCGGATCTGTCCAGCTATGCCTTCACCCCGTCCCGTATCGACATCACCCTAAAGAAGAGACACAGTCAGCGCTGGGGGGGTCTGGAGGCCCCTGCCACACAAGGTCTGCTGCCTGGAGTGGATTCTGTCTTGCTTCTGAGCAATCCTTTACAAACAAACACATGTACATGATGTGTTCACATTTTCTGTTTGTTTACATCAATAAACTGTGGTACTTCTGTATATAGAGTTTCATCTAGGAAACATGTCCGTGACTAAGCCTCGCTTGATCTCAGGGGCAGCCTTTGTTTGAGGTGGCATACTTGACAAATTGAAGTATAACTTTGTTGTGATATATTTGATTACCTAATGTCAAACAATATGATGATTTTGAAATTAAAACTTTCGTCCTTCTATGTCGATTCTTTAACTGCTAACCGCAAGCTCTGTTGTTCTGTTTAAGGTGCAGTGGGGGGCGCCAAGGTTGCTGTGCCCTCCAGCCCTTCATCACTTGAAAAGAGTCAGCCAGGAAGCAGCCAACATGCACTTCC